>NC_135882.1:75163118-76420849 GCF_964194155.1 Cetorhinus maximus | reverse complement strand
GAGAGCAACAGCTCAGCACTGATGAAGGTGCTCAGTCATTTGATCTGACACTCACAACTGCTGCATGTACCTTAGAGAGTAGTGTAAACGTGGAATTAGCAGACACAAGTGGACTGCAGGCATGACAGGGGTAAAGGATGGCTTGCTTACTAGCTCACCAGAGGATGAGGTCGCAGATGAGTTCCGCTACAGGGGTCTCAGATGAGAGCCTTGATGGGGCAGCATACAGGAGAGTACTGATGGGCCTGCACATCAAGGTGCTGGGTGCATTGGCTGGGCTGCCAGACAATCTCCAGTAACTGTCAAGGAACATGGAGGCAAGCCACTCCAAGTTGGCAGAGGGCATAATGCAGACCTTGTCCTCTCTGCAGCCTCTACTCCATCACCCTGGCCATTGCAGTCTTTGTGTGGACAGGTCACCACATCCTCTGGCCTCCCTGTGAGGATGCAACAACACTCTTTACCCAAATCCAGCAACTCCAAAAACACACCAAAAACACAGTATTTCCAGAGACTTTGAAATAACAGTAGTTCTTAAAAATTACCTTGCCTGCAAGTTGGGTTTCTGGTCCTTTAAAAAATATTCACATAGGGTCCATCTTGCAGCACAGCTCTTGCTTGTTACAGAGTGATACACAAATTTGTTGTTGGGTCCTGCATTGTCCAAATTAGCTATTTTGGAGCCACATCATTTGGTAGGGCTGTGACATCAGAATTGTGCTCCCTCCAAATCTTGCAGTGCGCACTCGGACTGCCCACTTGGGTGTCCTTCTGAAGAGGGTACACTTCAGTGCCATGCTTGAAGCAACTGGCAGAGCAGCTCGCCCCTCCAGGAGGGCATAAGGCTTATGTAATGTTACCTCCAGAGACAGCATGGAGATGCAATTTGGGCCCACAAGCACTTAAAAGTCAGGAGATTTTGTTAAAATATTATGAGTTGCTTTTTTTGAAACATAAACTAACATAGATTGACATTTGTTTATAAACCTTATTATTGGCTTACTTAATTTCTAACAGGTCAGTGCTCTTTAAAAAAATAACTATATTGATGCATCAGAAAATAACATACAAAAAGCATTTTAAAAATTCTGGCGGCTGTTTGTTGTGCATTCTACCTGAATGGTCAGAGGGTCATATTTGTCAGTCCAATATTTCTGGTTTGTAGGGGTGGTGAATGAGGCAGGCTTCTGGACATATTCTATTTTGATTGGATGTTCTGTAGCCAAAAACATCCTAAAACTGGCCAAAGTGATCACCTGCAAGGCATATCAGTCCTGTTTTGAAATTGCGGGTGCACATTCAATCAGTCATGCCCACACATGTGCCTAGACTCTGCAAAGCTAACTTCAGAGGAAGCCAAAAGTGTGCCAAGGCACATTGCTTTGCTGAGCTTGGAGCCTGAAGCTGTTTTATTTTCGTGCCTGGGACCTGCTGCCTGCCTTGCCTGGAACTTGCTGACATACTTCCCATTAGAGTTGAATGCATGGCTCAAAGATTGGTGTGGGGAGAAACTGGCACCAGTACTGGGGAAAGAGGGGGCTGTACCGCCGGGATGGTCTTCATTTGAACTGTGCTGGGACAAGGGTCCTGGTGAATTGTATAACAAAGGCCATAGAGATGGCTTTAAGCTAAACAGTGGGGGATGAGGGTTCATGTGAGGGGAGATTGGAAAATTAAAGAGAAAGGGCAAGGCAGTAGAGCAGGGTAGTGATGCAGGTAATGATAGCCAGAGCGTAACAGGAAGGGACAGAGCATGCAAACATATGAACCAGCAAATAAGGGGAGAGTAGGGAAAAATGGTAACAAGACAGAATTAAAGGCTCTTTATCTGAATGCATGCAGCATTCATAACAAGATTGATGAATTGATAGCACAAATAGAAGTAAATTAGTATGATATGATAGCTATTATAGAAATATGGTTATAAAGTGAACATAGCTGGGACGTGAATAATCAAGGGTATTTGACATTTTGGAGGGACAGGAAGGAAGGTAAAGGAGGTGGGGTGGCTCCGTTAATAAAGGATAAGGTCAATATAGTAGTGAGAAATGATCTTGGTTCGGAAGATCAAAATGTAGAATCAGTTTGGGGAGGAGATAAGAAATAACAAAGGAAAGAAGTCAGCAGTGGGAGTGGATTATAGGCCCCCTGGCAGTAGCTACACTGTCAGAGTATAAATCAAAAATAATGGAAGCTCATAAGAAAGGCACTGCAATAATCATGGTAGGTTTTAATCTTTGTACAGATTGGATGAATCAAATTGGCAAAAGTAGACTGGAAGATGAGGTCATAGAATGTATTCAAATCAGTTTATTAGAACAATACATTCTGGAGCCAATCAGAGATTAGGCTATTTTGGACCTGATAATATGTAATAAGAGAGGTTTAATTAATAACCTCATAGAAAAGCTTCTATAAGTATAAAAAAATGAAGAGTGTAACTAAAGTAAGTGATGGTCCCTGAGAGGGTGAAACTGGAGAATGAATAATGGGAAGCAGGAAGTGGAATGTCTTCACAGTGGAAGACATAGAAAGCATGCCAAGAAGATTAGAAAATCAAGAGGCAAAAAGGAGGGGGAACTTAAAACAATCACTATCACTAGAGAAAAAGTACCAGGAAAATTAATGGGACTAAAGGCTGACAAGTCCCCTGGACCTGATGGTCTGCATCCTAAGGTCATAAAGCAAATGACTGCAGAGATAATAGATGCATTGGTTGTAATCTTCCAAAACTCCCCAGATTCTGGAAAGGTCCCAGCAAATTGAAAAACTGCAAATGTAACATCACCATTCAAGAAAGGAGGGAGACAGAAAGCGGGAAGCTATAAGCCAGTTAGACTAACATCTGTCACTAGGAAAATCCTAGAATCCATTGTTAAGAAGATTGTCGCAGGATATTTAGAAAATCATAACAACAATTGAGCAGAGTAAACATGGTTTTATGAAAGGGAAATCATGTTTGACAAATTAATTAGAGTTCTTTGAGGATGTAACAAGCACTGTGGAGAAAGGGGAACCAGTAGATGTGATGTATTTGGATTTCCAAAAGGCATTCAATAAGGTGCCACATAAAAGTTACTGTGCAAGATAAGAGCTCATGGTGTTGGGGGGTGATACATTAACATGGATGGAGGATTGGCCAACTAACAGGAAACAGAGAGTCAGGATAAATGGGTCATTTTCAGGTTGGAAAACTGTAACAAGTGGAATGCTGCAAGGTTCCGTGATGGGGTCCCCAACCATTTACAATCTGTATTAATAACTAAGATGAAGGGACACACTGTATTGTAACCAAATTTGCTGACAATACAAAGATAGGAAAGCAAGCTCTGATACAGAGAGTCTGCAAAAGGATATAGATAGGTTAAGTGAGTGGGCAAAAAATTTGGTAAATGGAGTATAATGTGGGAAAATGTGAGGTTGTCCACTTTGGCAGAAAGAATTGAAAAGCAAAATATTATTTAAATGGAGAGAGACGATAGAATGCGGCAGTATGAAGAGGTCTTGGTGCCCTTGTATATGAATCACAAACAGTTAGCATACAGGTAAAGCAAGGTAAAGCATAGAGGCAAACAGAATGTTGGCATTTATTGCAAGGGGAATAGAGTATTTTTTATTCATTCGTGGGATCTGGGCATTGCTGGCTGGGCCAGCACTTATTGCCCATCCCTAACTGCCCTTGAGATTGTGGTGGTGAGCTGCCTTCTTGAACCGCTGCAGTCCATGTGGTGTAGGCACACCCACAGTGCTATTAGGGAGGGAGCTCCAGGATTTTGACCTAGTGACGATGAAGGAACGGTGATATACTTCCAAGTCAGGATGGTGAGTGACTTGGAGGGGAACTTCCAGGTGGTGTTGGTGGTGGTGTATAAAAGTAAGGAAGTCTTATTACAACTGTATAGGGCATTGGTGAGACTGCACCTGCACCCTGTAATGTGCACAGTTTTGGTCTCCTTACTTAAGGAGAGATATACTTAGGCCAGAATATAACGCTCATTGGGCGGGCGCGCGCCCGACCCGACTGAGTGTAAAATGACACGCGATGATGTTGGGCGAGTGTCCTGATGTCATCACGTACTCAGGTGATATTTCGGTCAGTGGGCACACGCGGGAGTCAGCAGCGCACTCACCAACAATTAAAAGGCCTATTAAGGCCATTAAAGTCATAATTGAAAGAAATTTTTCACTGCCCATCCAACCAAGCGGCCATTGCATTTTTTTAGGAAACCTCATCCACGGACGGGATGAGGTTTCCAACATCAAATAAAAATAAAATAAAAATGTTAACATTTCATTAATAACATGCCCCTGCTCATTGACAGAGTCACATGAGGGGACATATTTTATAACATTTTTAAAACCTTTATTTTTAAGGTTTTAAACTTTTCATCTCCCTGAGGCAGCTCTGTGCCTCAGGCAGCTTTTCCAGCACGCACCTGCGCGCATGTGTGAACTTGCACTCTCGACACCCTCCCCCCCACTTCCCAACCGGCCTGCCCGACCCACTGAGCCCGCCTGACGAGGGAAAAGCCCTCCCTTTGGAGAAGGTTCACTAGGCAGATTCCTGGGATGAAGAGGTTGTCTTATGAGGAAAGGTTGAGCAGGTTTGTTCCAAACTCATTGGAGTTTAGAAGAGTGAGAGGTGATCTGATTGAAACGTATAAAATTCTGAGGGAACTTGACAGCGTAGATGCTGAGAGGATGTTTCTGCTCATGGAACGTTCTAGAACTAAGGACGCAGTTTCAAAATAAGGGGCCTCCTATTTAAGATGGAGTTGATTAGGAATTTCTTCTTTCAGAGGGTCCTTAGACTTTGGAATTCTCTTCCCCAGAGAGCAGTGAGCTGGGCCATTCAATACGTTAGACAGATTTTCATTAAGGGAGGCAAGGGTTATGAGAGGCAGACAGGAAAGTGGATTTAAGACCACACATCGATCAGCCATGATCTTACCGAATGGTGGAGCACGCTTAATTGGCCAAATGGCCTACTTAATTTTTATGATCTTATCATCTTAATCCCTGAAACCTGAAGTCTGTGGGGCCTGAAACTGTTTGCTGCCTGTCTTGCCTATGCTTTTCCTGGGAGAGAATTTTCCCCCTGTCGGAGTGGTTGTGCGGGGGTGGGCGCAGACCCGATCGGCACCCCCGATTGGGGCCGCTTTGCCATTTTACGTAGGCGAGCTAATTAAGGCCCGCCCAGCATGACGTGCGCCCGGAAGCCCATGTGCGGGCGGGGGTGGTTCCCTGAGTCGGGAGTGCGCTCTTTCGCGCATGCATATGAAAGAGTGCAGAAATCTCCCTGAGGCACAGAGGTGCCCCAGGGAGATAAGTTCTAAGTTTTAAAAATTTTAATATAGAAAAAAAAACTAAAGACATGTCCCCTCATGTGACAGTGTCACATGAGCTGGGACATGACAATGAACGTTAATGAAAAAAATTATTTAATTTATAAACCCTTCATGAAACCTCATCCTGCCTGTGGATGAGGTTCCATGAAAAATGTGAAGGCCGCCTGGGCTCTTCATCTGCCCGCCAAACTTAAGGTTGGACGGGCAGCTTTCTCAATAGCCTTAATTAGTTAATTAATGGCGGGACGCATGCCTGACGTCACCCTGCCTCGCCTTTTTACGCCTCGGTGATCGGTGCCCTGCCCTCACTCACCGAGCTGAAAATTCTCCCTCTGGAATCTGAAGCCGAGCAACAGAGCAACTAAGATCCAATCATCTGGCTCAGGGCAGAGAATGAAACAGATTTGGACCGTCTGCTCATTAATGGCTCAAGAATAACCCAACTTTGTGAATCTACCCACTAAACACTGGGGAAACTGCAGCTGTAATGAAGTTGGACAGGGAGGATGGCTTTGACATCCATCCTTCAAAGCAGTGACCTTGACAACAGGAGCAGTTTACATCTGTCTAAAGGGCATTCAATTTTAAGAATGCCTCAATCTTTACAATCTAATGTTTCTAAGGCCTGATCTACATTCAAGATCTTTGCAAAATTCACCATCGCTTCTGTATGATTTGTCATCGTGCCAGACTTGAATCTGTGTGAGGAATGGACAGGCTATCTTGGAAATGATCCACAATTTGGTATGCATGCTGAGAAGTTTATTCTAAGTCCCCAGTTTTCAGAGCCCTCTTGCAACATCACAGATTAAGATGAATTTGACTAAGGAATTGTGGCCTTTATGATCAATTTGCAAGAGTTGGTATGGAATACCTGCCTCTACATAATATCCAGTTTTTACCAAATCATTCCTTCACTGTGTTATGTGCAAAGAAACCAGTTTGGGCAGGCTGAGATTCGGGCTTGAAAGAACAGTTCGCAACAATGCTCATCAAATCATTGTGAGCTCATACTGAGATAAACGAACAGCAAGGACACACCCAAGTTCTGCGGGTAGTTTTGAAAAAGCGTGACAGATTTGTGAGAACTGCAACAAACCAATTTTACGTAGGATAATATTTTGGGGATAAAATTCAACTTTGATGGTGACACAAGAAAAGCAGCATAAAACGGACATTTGTTGAATCAGTGAAATACTAAGGTGGGGAGAGGTGATAACAAAGAAATCTGGTACTTCTTGTTTTTCACCATCGCTGAAGTTAAATTTATCCCCATGGTCTTTTTTGTGTGTTTGCTGTTGCAAATGGATGATAGTTTTTTTTTTGTCTTTTTTTGCTTCATTTTAAATCACAACTTCTTTCGGCCACCCACACACGTTTCCAAACCCATTTACTTCCTGCAAAATAATGATGGAGGAGCTGGAGTGGCTCCAAATAATTTCCTGACCAATATCTCATTTACAATCATACAAGAGATAAATGATGAAGAAAATATTTAGGTTATTTGGTTTCTACTTTTAACTTTTAAAAACCTTGCAAATTCAGAATATACGAAACTTGCTTCTTTGGGGGAAATTCTTTTATTCCAAATAGTGACAGAATCTGGCTACAGGCCCCTTGAATAAAATATAGATGATGACAACATAGATATTGTATTAGGTCTTATACACTTTTCAGAGTCTCCAAAGAAACTCCATAATTAATGGAGCTGACTTTGCTCTTCAGCTCTGTCATTTCAAATGGTTAAAAACATGTGCAAATTCTACCTGAAAGTTCGAGTGTAAATAATAGCCCAATTTCTGGTGTAAGCATATTTTCACAATTATTCATTGCGCTGGTACAGGCACAGACAAGTCTAAGGAATGTGAGAGGAGCAATTATGTGTTCCTGAGATTTAAAACAATGGAGACACTTATAGGAGTGCCACAATAAGTGGACAAAATTCTGAATCCTTACAAGGTTGAATGGACAAGAGATGAAGATGTGGCATGTAAATAATTAAAAGTAAGACAGCCCTAAGTTCAGGCATGACACTACGTAAAAGTAAATAAGCACCTACCCATTGTTTGGTGGTATCTGAAGTCAAGATGATGTTATATGAGTTGACCTTTGTGCCATTTTAAATTACCATCACCACTGGACAAAAGGCAGCATGCCTGCAAGGAGTTGCAGCCAGGTTTCAGGCCACAGCTGACAGCTGCCATCCTGCATGTGCCATTCTAATGTAAAATGTGAGCTATAGGGGTCCTTGCCATAGTTGCCACAGTTTTCCATCAGTATTTTGGTGCAGGAGTCAAAATATTTCTTTTCATGGGCTCTTTGCGTCATTTTCTCGAGGCCTACTTTTTGATTTTCGGGAGCTATTTTTTGGTTTCAGGAGCTCCCTTTTCATTCTCACTAACTCCTTTATTAGGTGATGCAGTCATGTAGTAACATTGGCCCAAATCTTCTGGTCTCTGGATCATCAGAGGCTGGATGTATGACTGAAGATGTGTTTCAGGACTCTACAGAAGCCCTGACATGTGAAACTCTGTGGGAATTGCCTGGGAAGTTTCAACGTCCAATTCGTAATTCCCCTGCTCCCTAGGATTTCTGCAAATGTCTCCAACTCCGAGCCAAAGTCAGAGATTCAGACAGTTCTGCGGTACTTACCTGGATGGTTACCCAAGAAATATTAGATAGATTAAACTCTAGTCTAACACCTGGATAACTACGCAGACGATTCCCCCAATCAACTCTCCCCCCCCGTGCCCTGGCCCCTGACAACTCGACTATCCCCCGATCATCCGACTGACGATCATGGATGTTTAAAACAATTAATGATAGTTTCATGGTCACCATTACTGAGAGTAGCCTTCAGTTCCAGATTTTTCCTTATTGAATTTAAATTCCACCAGCTGCCATGGCAGAACTTGAACCCACATCCCCTGGGAATTAGCTTGGGCCTCTGGATTACCAGTCCAATGACATCACCACTGCATTACTGTCTCCTCCTAACTTCTGTTTGAAGCGACTCCTAACATACATGTCAGGATACTGACTTCCAAATGTCCAACTGTGCAACAAGGAGAATACATACAAATTAATTTTGCAGCATTAAGCTAGCCATAAGATAATGACTGACTTAATTCACATATATTTCACATGTCAGTGTGATTTTTCCAAGCTAATACCTCTCCTTGCATGATCATCCACACTTTAATAAGACAGATGGACCAAAGGAGCAGGAATTGTGATCCTTTGTACCCATTTAAAAAATGATGCACGTTCTTGGTATTTTTCTTCATAATATATATGCTACTGCTGTCAGGGAATTGAAGTCTTCTGCATGGTGGCAGTGGGACCAGCCAGAATAACTGCTCCAGCTCCTCCAATCACAGGTTCCCTCTCTCCTGCTTTTGCTGTTCCTCCAGTCATAGATTCTGTCTGTTGAGCAGCAGCAAGAGCTGGAGGGAGGAAACCTGTGATTGGACAAGCTGGAATAGTGAGCGTGGGAGAAACAGAATCTATGATTGAAGGAACAGCTCCTCACAGATTCTGTCACTTGCATGTACAGGGGCGACTTTTCTCTCATTGGTCATCCCCGCGATTGAATTTTCCCAGGCTTTTTGGGGACTTTCGAGAGCAAATTTGCTAGCCGCCCCTATGTATGTTGAACCTTGTTTCGGTGCTGAGAAGGCAAGGCCCCACAGATGTTGCCAGGGAGTGTTCTAGGCGTAAAATGAGCGCTAAAAAGCCCAATTTCAGCGTCCAATGTCTGGCACCCTGAGGATCCTTGTAAAACATACAATGCAAAATTGGATGAGGCCATTTTCAAGGCATTCAGGTAGCTAAATTAAACTGTCATGAGCAGAGCAAGTGTAATACTTACACCACTCACACTTCCTGGGCATGAATGTGGCCTAGCCAGTGGCTGCAACCCTAAAGGTCAGTGTAATTCATTTTAAAACAGATTTGACATGGAAACAGGAAGAACAGGATTGCTCCTCTTGGCTCCACAGCACTCCTGGCAGGAGTGTTGCAACCATCACCTCTTGCACTTCATTCTAATTGTAGTTACATACGATATATGGCATGGGAAGTGGGCTATGCTTGGCTTTGTTTCCTGTGGCTGCCTTTTGGACTATCTGCCTTGCAAGCCAGGCCTGTGCCATGACTGGCTGAAAGTTTCACAATGAATCTGCAGATTGTTCTTTCTAGACGTACGTTGGAGGAACAATATTTCCGTTCCTAGATGCCACACCAACTTTGTAACCTCTTGTGTCTTCCCTTTGTGCAAACATACTGATAAGCCGATCTTTTCATGGGGAATGATAGTTCTGATCTCTCTAAGACTTTAGAGAGGAAAACAATAATATTGCAATAATGGTGACTTCTAACAACTCCACATAAACTGGGAACTTCTTAACTGAAGTGAAGCAACAGAATAAAAACTGATAAATTGATTACAAAATTACTTTTTGATTTGGTGTGTCATGGATCCTCCGAGGCACAATTTGAATCTAGACCTCAGCTAAATGTTATTTTAATTTTGAAAAACAGACTGATGAACATTCATATAATTATAGGTTCATGTAGTTTTTAAGTGGGTGATTTTGTACCATGTCATGTTTTGTAACATGGCATGACAGGGTAGACACTGAGAAGCTGTTTCCCCTGGCTGGAGAGTCTAGAATTAGTGGTATCGCCTCAGAATAAGGGGTTGGCCATTTAGGATTGAGATCAAGAGAAAATTCAAAGGTATGTAAATCTTTTTGGAATTCTCTACCTTAGAGGGCTGTGGATGCTCAGTTCTTGAGTATAGTCAAGCCAGAGATCGATCGATTTTTGGGTACGAAGGGAATCAAGGATCATGCAGATTGGGCAGGAAAGTACATTTGATGTGAAAGTTCAGCTTAGATCTTATTGAATGGCAGAGCAGTCTCACTTGAACGGCCAGAAGGCCCAGTCCTGCTTCTATTTTTTTAAGTTCTGCGTTGTTAACCATATGGTGGAAGCTGCAATAAATCTCCTCAAGCAGCCAAGGAGCCACCTAAATATAAACAAGATGAAAAGTTAATGAACAGAACTCTGGAGTTTGGAACAGTTTTCCGATATAACTGAGAAACAAGCTCAACAAACAAATTTTATTTATGAGACGCAGCCTATTTGTGCAGATTCACCCTCCACCTCCCCCCCACCACCTCCCACCTCTTTTTCTTCAATTTTGTGGGAGGCAGGAATCCCTTCCTGCTGCTCTGCAAGAAATGTTTGGAGGTTTCAGAAAGTTTCCCATTAGTATTCTACCCCACTGGTCACCTTTGATGTCTGAAACTAAATAATTTGGATTGACCTCACTGATGGATGTAACACTGGGGAGTGTCTGCAAAGTAGCATTGAACATCTGGAGTAAGAGATGGTACAATGGGGGAAAAGGGTGTGCATTTAAGTAATTGTTGTTAGGGGGGTAATCTCACAATAAATTCATGAGTTATTTCCTTGTTAACTAGAGTACACAATGAAAGGCTATCATAGATCGCAGTGTATAAGTTGACCTTTGAAGTTTCGAAAAATCCTTCCAAAAAAGGGGTGGACTTATATGCAGAGTATAAAATGTGAGCCACCGATGTTGGTGTAGGTGGTCACCATTTTGATGTGTGAAAAAAACATAGGGTAGAATCTTACCTATGGCAGGTGGGCTGGGCGGGGGGAGGCGCGGAGCTGATTGCCGCCCGTGATTGGCTGCGTGCCGCCATTTTACACGGGCGGGCCAATTAAGGCAGTGCAGCTGTCTCTGAGGCCCAGCAGAGTCGAATTGAAGGAGGACATGCCCCTTTTTTTAACGGCACTAGCTGCCGTAAAGTAGGTCAGTTTAAAGGGCCCAGTGAAATTGACAGGCCAGGGAGAAGTGCCTCAAGTAAGTGGAAAGGATTTGGGGAGTGGGGGTGTTCGGAGGTCAGGTGGGGATTGGCGGAGGGGGTCGGACATTGGGGGTCGTGTGGACTGAGTCAGACATCAGGAGGGGGTGCAGCAGGCTGGACATTGGGAGGGCTGGAGGAGTTGGACATTCAGGGCATTTGGGGGGGGTTGGACATTGGGAGGGGTGGGGGTGGGTCGGACATCAGGAGAGGGTGGAGCGGGCCGGACATTCGGCGGGGGTGCATGGCTGGGCCATCGGGCATTTGGAGGGGGTGGGGGGATCGGACATCGGGGGAGCTGGGGGGGGTGCCTGGACATCGGGGATGGGGGGTTCTGAGGGGGACGGACATCAGGTGGGATGGAGCGAGCTGGACATTCAAGGAGATTGGGGGCTGGGGGGTTTGGAGCCCCGTGGGGGATCGGTCTGTGTCTTTACAATAGTTACCCAGAAGTTAGAAGAGGTTTTAATTCTTCTAATTCTTTCTGAGTAACTATTAGTGTAACCCTGGAGGAACCATCCGAAGTTTGTGATTTAAACTGAATGTTCAGATGGTTCCCAGCGCAGTGTAATTGTCCAGAGGAAGTGTGCACGTCTGGGCAATTGCAATGTAAACCCTTACCTGGGAACTTCCCAAAAGGATTCCCCAGCACATCTTTGGGATACCCCCCCCAAAGGGAGGTTACAGCTCTTACTGTCACAATGGCACTGGGGGCCTCCTCTTCAGTTCTCCACTCTCCCACTGTATTTTCGGTGGAACCCCTGATGGTTGCTAACACCGTGCTCCTGCGACTGCTATCAGCCTCCCACTGGAGTTATAGCAGGGACACAGGGAGAACCTCAAGGCCTGAGTTCTGTCATGCACTGTTATGACATCTACAAGTGAAAAACGAAACAGCATATTCCAACTTCAAGAATCATAAAATTATATTTTACAGAAGGAAGACATTGGTCTATCAGGCCTGTGCTGCTCTTTCAAAGACCCACCTAAGTATTCATCCAATTCTCTCAACTGAAAGTTATTATTGAATTTGCTTCAATCACCCTTTCAGACAGTGCATTCTCCTCGTAACAACTTGCCGTGTAAAATAATTGTCTATTTATCTTGCCTTTTATTCTTTTGCCAATCCTACACCACATGGACTGCAGCAGTTCAAGAAGGCACCTCATCACCACCTTCTCAAGGGCACTTAGGTGAAGGTCAATAAATGCTGGCCTAGTCAGCAATGCCCACATTCCATGAATGGATATAAAAAAAATCCACACGAAATCTGCGTCCTCTGGTTTTCAACCCATTTTGACACAGAAAATAGTTTCTCTCATTTACTCAATGAAACGCCTTCAAGATTTTGAACACCATTATCAAGTTTCTCCTTAACCTTCCCTCCTTGAAGGAGAACAACTCCATTTTCTCTAGTCTGTCATTGTAACAGACATATTTCATCTTTAATACCATTTGAGTAAAGTTCCTCTGAACACTCTCCAAGGCTTTGACATCCTTCCTAAAGTGCAGAAGTCCAGAATTGAACACAGTACTCCAGCTGTGGGATAGCCAGTAACTTATAATTGCTTGGTATAACTTCCTTGTTTTTGTGCACTCTTGGGGGTCTTAATTTGAACTTTGTGTAAGTGAATGGGTTTTGAATGAGTTAAAATCTCGTCCTGTGCCTCTATTATATGCCTTTTTAATAGCTGTCTCAACTTGTCATGCCACCTTCAATGACTTGCAGACATCGATCTTTTTGTTCCTACACCACCCACCCTTTAAAATTGTACCATTTACTGAGTTCATATTGCCTTTCCCCAATGTTCCTACCAAAATGAATCACTTCACACTTTTGCTATGTTAAATTTCATCTGTCTTGTGTCTGCCCATTTTATAAGTCTGTTAGCACATAGCAAACAAATCCTAATTATATTAGAAAGTGAAAAACGTCTAAGTGAAACATAAACTGGCTTTGAGTAAGAGTAAAGCAAGTTGGCAAATGCAACATGGCAGAAAAAAAAGCTTGCTGTCGATTCTCAATAATAATGCAAACTCTGCAGTTAAATAACTCCACCAGGACTGCTGAAATAAGGTGAAGAAAGGTAACCAAAATAAAACAGACTTCCTTTTCTGCAGGTGGTGACTGATGCTGAAGTGATCTATCTGGCGAGTTTGAAGGGGAAAGATCTGTCTCTGCTTTAAAGAGGATATGATAGTCCTGGGGAACAGGAGTAGGCTATTCACACCCTCAAGCTTATTCTGCTGTTCTATTAGATAATGGCTGATGTGTACTTTCATCTCATAAAAATCTATTGATGTCAATCTTGAACATTCCAATTAAACTAGTGTCCACACAGCCTTTTGGAGTAGAAGTTTCAGATTTCCACTACAGATTAATACTTTTAAGGTGTGTTTAATGATATATGATAATTTCTTGAGCAGCAATGATGGGTTTGTTCCTGGAGGGTTGGCAGAGGGAGGTTTCTCTGTGGAGAGTAGAATCATTCAAATTAGTAGAGATGTAAGCTCAATGCAAAATAGACATTTGTGGTGAGTTTAAGTTTGATTGTGTCTGCTCACAGTAATTGGTTTTTTGACGGACTTTGCAACTGTGTGGGGTAATTGATGAGACCTAATTTGACAGCAAATGGGTAATTTGTACTGGTAGAAAATTGATTGAAACACAAAACTCTGGCAGAAAACTATGTAAAGTGATGAGAGAACATTTATTTCCTGCCGTGTAAAATTTTGCAGTTTAAAAAAAAATTATAATTATGGAGGTAACAAATTATACATGAAAAAATCACTAATCATGTCACTGTGTATGTGTCCATAATTTTATAACCTGCCATGTTAAAACCCAAATTACATTAAACTATTGCCTAAACTTTTCAAAATGGAATAGACCTGAAGCAAAATGAAATTTCTACACCATTCAATTGTTGACTAGCGTGTTAGAGAGAACAATTTACTCAGGCCTTTTGTTTCTAATAATTTATTAATGGAAAGATCCAGTGAAGCAAATGAGTTGATTGCACCGAAAGCATCAAGTGACATCTTGTGGTGGAAGTTCAAACTGCATGTTATGATTGCTGTGCTTATCCCAATGTAGGCGCTGCTGTTTCAATAGATTTGAAACAGCTTCTTTTGCTGTGGGTATTTGTTTAGAGCTGGTGTTAGAAACAAAAGGCCTGAGTAAACTGTTCTCTCTAACACGCTAGTCAACAACTGAGTGGTGTAGAAATTTCATTTTGCTTCATGTTTATTCCATTTTGAAAAGTTTAGGCAATAGTTTAATGTAATTTGGGTTTTAACATGACAGGTTACAAAATTATAGACACATACACAGTGACATGATTAGTGATTTTTTTCATGTATAATTTGTTACCTCCATAATTATAACTTTTTTTTAAACTGCAAAATTTTACACGGCAGGAAATAAATGTTCTCTCATCACTTTACATAGTTTTACAAACTGTGACCTGATGGAATAAAACATAAACATTGAAGAGTATCACCTGCAGTGGATTCTCTTCTCACTCCTGTATCGTTAACCCTGGTGTCCCCCAAGGACTTATCCTTGGCCTCCTCCTATTTCTTATTTACATGCTGCTTCGCAGTGGCATTATCCAAAAACACAATGTAGTTTTCACATGTACATGACATCCAACTTTACCTCACCACTACCTCTCCCAACCCCCTCCAGTGTCTCTAAATTGTTGGCCTGTTGTTAACATTGATAACCGGATGAGCAGAAATTTCCTCCTATTAAATATTGCGGAAACTGAAACCATTGTCTTTGGTCCCCACCACAAACACCATTCCCTTGCCAACAACTCCATCTGTCTCTCTGGCAAATGCATGAAGCTGAACTAGACTGTTTGCAAACTTGGTGTCATATTTGACCCCTCAACGAGCTTCCAACCACACATCATGCCATCACCAAGAACTCTTAACTTTACCTCTGTTACATCGGCCCTCTATGGCTTGCCTCAGCTCATCTGGTGCTGAAACCTTCATCCATACTTAATTTTCCTCCAGATTTGACTTTTCCAATACACTCCTGGCCAGCCTCTCACATTCTACCCTCTATACACCTGAGGTCATCCAAAACTCTTACTGCCTATGTCCTAAATCCATCCACCTCCGTGCTTCCTGAACTACATTGGCTCCCAGTTAAGCAAAGCCTCAATTCTAAAATTCTCACCCTTTTTTTCAAAGCCTTCCATGGAGTCACCACTCCCTATCTGTATAATCTCCTCCAGCCCCACAGCTGTCCGAGATATCTGAGCTTCTCCAATTTTGGCCTCTTGAGCATTCCCAATTTAAATTGTACCACAATTGGTGGCTATGCCTTAGCTGCCTGGGCCTTAGTCTCTGGAATTCTCTCCCTAAACTGCTCTGCTCTCCACATTGCTTTTATTCTTTGAGGCACCCCTTAAAACTTATCTCTTTGACAAAGCTTTTGATCATCTGCCCTCATATCTCCTTATGGAGCCTATATGTCAAGTTTTGTTTTATAATGGGTGTTCCAGATCTGTCAAAGTTTTTTTCATCCTCACTCAGCCTGCCTTTGATTTGCTGTAGTGATGCCTGTGTCCAGTATCTAGACTATTGCGAAATCTGGCAATTATTGAGTCTTCTACTTTTTATGTCACAGCGGAATGTCTCATTTGTTCCATGAAGGCAGAAGGAAGTGACTGTTTTTCCAGCAACTTCTTTAAGGCAGCAGACATCTGACAGAACAGCGTCTCCTCTGAGAATCAAACACCAGTTAGGACCAATTGCCTACCCATAAGGCACCTTAGTACAATTCAGCAATTTAAATGCGAGTACTGATCCAGGGATCCC
Organism: Cetorhinus maximus; assembly: GCF_964194155.1. Taxonomy (NCBI): domain Eukaryota; kingdom Metazoa; phylum Chordata; class Chondrichthyes; order Lamniformes; family Cetorhinidae; genus Cetorhinus; species Cetorhinus maximus. The sequence continues at coordinate 76,404,768 of NC_135882.1, read as the reverse complement.
CGAAATGAATTTTGTTAATCTTATATTTTTCCATGGAATGATCATCAGATTTCTGAAGACAAATTTGGAACAAAAATAATGGGCAAATGATCTCAAGAATGCCCGAGAAAATGATGCTTCAGGCATGGTTCAAAATATTATTACATGGTGAACTGCCCAAAACGAGAAGGCAGGGACATTAAATCTGAACAAATTATACTGAGAATGTTACTGGTTAAAAGGTGTTTTAGTCCTGTGATGAATGTGTTAGTTGCAGACTTGTTCAACTGTGCTGTGCTAGATAGAGTTCTTACTCCAGCAGTATGCAGGACAGATTGGTTAAAATGTTATCCTGATTCACAACATGGTGAGGATTGATGCAATGTTAAAGGACATAAAAGGCCTACTTGCTTTAGATTTGGTGATGATAACACCTTGAACTTACTCATGAGACTTGTAATTCCATGTAAAATGGTGGAGTAAGCTATTTTATAAGTACTGGTGTAATCTAGTGAGATTCCCATGTTCAGTCAATCTTCAATGAAAATGGCATAAATTAAACTTGACATAGAGCGTGATAAGGAAATAATTTTTGGAAAATCAGTTCTTCTGCGGTTTACACAATCAGGAAATTATTGTAACCTCGTAATAGCGTAAACAGTATGCAATTGACAGAGCTAAGCGATTCTACAACCAACGGATCAGATTAAAGCTCTGCAGTCCTGCCACATCCAGTCGTCAATTGTGGTGAACAATTACACAATTCACTAGAGGAGGTGGCTCCACAAATATCCCCATCCTCAATGATGGATGAGCCCAGCACATCAGTGTAAAAGATAAGGCTGAAGCATTCACAACAATCTTCAGCCAAAAGTGCCCAGTGGATGATCCATCTCAGCCTCCTCCAGAACTCCCCAGCATCACAGATGCCAGTCTTCAGCCATTTTGATTCACTCCACGTCACATCAAGAAACGGCTGAAGGAACTGGATAGTGCAAAGGCTATGGGCCCTGACAACATTCCAGCAATAGTACTGAAGACTTGTGCTCCAGAACTTGCCGCGCCCCTAGCCAAGCTGTTCCAGTATAGCCACAATACAGGTATCTACCCAGCAATGTGGAAAATTGCCCAGTTTTGTTGGAGTCATACCTAGCACAAAGGAAGATGGTTGTGTTTGTTGGAGGTCAATCATCTCAGCTCCAGGACATCACTGCAGGAGTTCCTCAGGGTAGTGTCCTAGGCCCAACCATCTTCAGCTGCTTCATCAATGATCTTCCTTCCTTCATAAGGTCAGAAGTGGGGATGTTCACTGATGATTGCGCAATGTTCAGCACCATTTGCGACTCCTCAGACACTGAAGCAGTCCACGTCCAAATGCAGCAAGACCTGGACAATATCCAGGCTTGGGCTGATAAGGGCAAGTAACATAGCCACACAAGTGCCAGGCTATGACCGCCTCCAACAAGAGAGAATTTAACCAGCGCCCCTCCACATTCAATGCATTACCATCACTGAATCCCCCACTTTCAACATTCTGGGGGGTTTCCCATTGACCAGATACTGAACTGGACTAGCCATATAAATACTGTAGCTACAAGAGCAGGTCAGAGGCTATGAATCCTGCGATGAGTAAATCACCTCCTGACTCCTCAAAGCCTGTCCACCATCTACAAGGCACAAGTCAGGAGTGTGATGGAATACTCTCCAGTTGCCTGGATGAGTGCAGCTCCAACAACTGGCAAGAAGCTCAACACCAACCAGGACAAAGCAGCCCACTTGATTGGCACCCCTTCCACAAACGTTCACTCCCTCCACCACCAACTAACAGTGGCATCAGTGTGTACCATCTACAAGATGAACTGCAGAAACTTACCAAGGCTCCTTAGGCAGCACCTTCTAGAAGGACAAGGGCAGCAGAACATGGGAACACCACCACATGGAAGTTCCTCTCCAAGCCACTCACCATTGTGAATTGGAAATGTATCAGTGTTCCTTCACAGCCACTGGGCCAAAATCCTGCAACTCCCAGCATGACAACACTATGCGTGTACCTACACCACATGGACGGCAGCGGTTCAAGAAGGCAGCTCACCACTACCTTCTCAAGGGCATTTAGGGATGGGCAATAAATGCTGACCTAACCAGTGATGCTCACATCCTGTAAATGAGTAAAAAAAAACCTGGGCCTGAATCTTCCGTTCGGTGTGCAGGGGAAGACCCCGCATGCTGATGTGTAAAATGATGCGCGGTGATGTCACCACGCGTCACTCCAATCTTCAGTTTGGTGGGCGTGCACCGGGGTCAGCTGTGCGCCCACCGTCCTGTCAAAGGCCCTGTCACCTCATTAAAGTGATTGTCAGGGCTGCCCATCCAACCTTAAGGTTGGCGGGCAGGCGAAGAGCCCATGCGGCCTTTGCATTTCTAATGAAACCTCATCACGGGTGGGATGGGGTTTCATCAAGGGTTTATACATTAAATAAAAATTTTATTAAAATACATAAACATGTCCCAGATCATGTGACACAAGAGGAGACATGTCTGAGTGATTTTTTTTTTCTTTTTTGCAATGTTTTATTATTAAACTAATCTCCCTGAGGCAGCTCTGTGCCTCAGGGTGATTTCTGCGCTCTTCCACGTGCAAGCGCAGGCCTCGGCTCTCCCTTCTCCCCCCCACCCGCACAGGTAGCGCTGAGTGCTTCCAGGTGCGTGTCACGCTGGGCAGGCCTTAACTGGCTTGCTCACGCAAAATGGCGACACGCAGCTGATCACTGGCGGTGATTGGCTCCATGCCCGCCTACGCCCACTCTCGAACTGCCGGCCGATGGGCAGAAAATTCTCCCCCGGTCCAGGATCCTTAGGTCGGCGAGCGGGGGGGCGGGGCCCACTTGCCAATGTGTAAAATGACGCGGGATGTCGCCAGGTGGAACTCCTGATGTCACCCTGCGTCATTTCAATTTTCAGGTCGGCGGGGGCGCAGCCAAATCAGCTGTGCCCCCACCGACCTGTCAACGGCCTATTGAGGCCATTGTCGAATTCATTAACCTCATTAATGCATCTGCCTGTCCAACCTTAAGGTTGGCGGGCAGGCTGGGAGACCTGGCAGGCATTAGAAAAAGCATGAAACCTCATCCGTAGGCGGGATGGGGTTTCATGAGGGTTTTAAAAAATTTAATAAAAGTTTGATTTAAAGTGATGGACACGTCCCAACTCATGTGACAGTGTCACACGAGGGGACATGTCAGGGAAATTTTGTTTTTGTACCTTTACCGTTTTTAAATTTGGCGCTGATCTCCCTGGGGTAGACTTAGCCTCAGGGAGATCAGTGCGCTCTTTCGCGGTCATGTGCGAAAGACGCACTCTTGGCTGAGGGAATCCCCCTCTGCCCGCACAGGGAGTGCACAGCACTTCTGAGCGGTTGTCACGCTGGGCGGGCCTTAATTGGCCTGCCCACGTAAAATGGCAATCCCTGATTGGAGGTGAGCCTGCACGCGCTCACTCCTGCACTTACCCCCCTGACAGGGGGAAAATTCTTCCCCTGATGTTTCTCATCAGAGTATCAGACAGATATGAATGGTAACAGGAAATAAAAGTAAGAGAGGAAAAAAAGAAAATTGTCTTAAAGTTACATAGATAATTTGCTCACCCTACTGGTCAAAAGTTAAAAATTTTGCTAAAAGTTGCAGGTTTAGTTGATGAAGAGTATACACGGATATTAGAAGAGACTAGTGAGAATAGTCGAATCTGTAAAAAGTATTGGAAGATGCTACCGCATACTATTGTAAGCCTTCCATTGGCACATGACTTTAATGAGGAAGTTTCCATGGATCTAAAGGTGTGGGACAAAGACAGCAATATTTTTATTCTGTATTTTATTGACCTGGTGAATGGATTTAGTCTTTCTGCAATAATAGGACAAAGGGGTTATTATAGAAAATCATGGAGAAACAGATCGGGACTGGACTTGGCACACCAGCAAAATTTCTGACTGATAACAGAAGGAATGTGCCAATAAGAAGTTCAAATATGTGTGAATATATGAACATCATGGTAATGAAGTTCACAACTGAAAATTCTTTCAGCAATGGACTTTGTGAAAGGAATCATGCAGTGATCAATGAAATGCTACATACAAGTTTAGCTGATCAACCAGACAGCATGTTGACAACTGTCCTCGCATGGAATGTCCCATGCAAAGAATTCACTTTACATGGTTGGAGGATATAGTCCCCATCAATTATTCTGTGGATGAAATCTCAAATTGCCTTCTGTTCAGTGCGATTGTCCTCCTGCTCTAGACAGTACTGCAATTAGTTCCATTTTCTACGTATTTGAGTGCTTTACATGCAGGGAGATTAGCTTTTATCAAGGCTGAGGTCTCAGAGAAAATTCAGAGAGCACTGAGGCATCACTTTAAGACCAATTGAGACAGATGTAATTCAGGAAATTTAGTGTGCTATAAAAAAGATGGTTGCAGTGAATGGAAAGGCTCTGGTAAGGTAAAAGATGGTGATGGTAAGACAGTATATTTAAAACATGGCAATCAAACTGTTAAGGTCCATTCATCAAGATTAATCTGGATTAATTACGAAATCTTGGACTCTGAGGAGCTGATAGAAGTAAACAGGTCACTTTTTACCTCAAATGTTCATGTGTTTTGTGATGAAGGCTCTGAGGAACAGAATGCAGTAGATAAAGTGCTGGATGACAGTGATCATGACAGCCATGGCAGGGCTATCACATCCAAAGACCAATTACCCAGAGTGGGTACTTGAGCCATATGTATTCCAGAGGGGTCTTGTGAATGGAGGGATCCAACAATTGTGGGACATAGAGAAAAAGCTATGAGCAAATTCAAATATTGTTTGAATGTTCAAGATGATGACCAAGAAGTAAGGTCCATGGACTTGCAGAATGTGGTGAAAGAGTGGAGAGTAAGAATGTGCAGTGCAAATTCTAATAATGGAACCAAAAGTGACTCTTGCTCCAGAAACAATCACTTACTGGAGATGGATGACAGAAAAGAGAAAGTAGAGGCCATGGCTTGACTAGATAAGACAATGCAATAAAGGCCACAGGACAGTCTTGGAAGAAATCCTCATGATCATGAAGTTTTGGGGTGGCTGTCAATAAGCATGAGATTAAACTAATAAGAGAGGCAAAACAAAGGAAGTTAAATAGTTGGAGAGAGTGTGGAGTTTTTTCTAAGGTACCAGATAAGGGCCAGTCAGCTTTGTCACATAGATGCAATTGTACAGAAAAAGTTCTATCAGAAGGAAGTTCTAAGGCTAAAGTGAGACTGGTTGTTGGAGGTTATGAAGAGCCATTGAGAGAGATGTTAGAGTGGATTTTCCCACAGCTGGGAAGCTAAACATGCAAATGTTTTCAGCTCTTTTGGCAACATATTCATAGGAATCAATCGACATAAAAGCCACATTTCTACAGGGCGATCCTTTCCAAGAGAAGTGTTTCTGAAACTGGCAAGGAGGCAGCAGATGTCGAAGGAAAACTATGCAAACTAAACAAATACATCTATGGCCTCAATGGTGCTTCCAGGGTGTGGTATTTTGCTGTGAGACCTGTTTTGCTGAAAATAGATTGTTTTCAATTAGAAGCACATCCACAATGTTTTATTGGTATCATACAGGGAAACGTTCAGGCATCTCATGATGCATGTTGATGATTTTCTATGGGATGGAACTATAGAACTTGAAAAAAGTGTTATTAATAAGATTAGAATGGAATTTAAAATTGGGAATCATGTTTGTGGGGATTTTAAATATATTGGTTTAGATACAATGTAAAGTGGGTCTGAGATAACCATAAATCAACAATTTTATTTAGAAAGAGTTATTCTCATCCTGGTTAATTATATTAGGGTCATCACAGAAAGATGATGTTATATCTTAAGAAGAGACAGAGCAATTGTTAAGCTTGATTAGCCAATTGAACTGGTTGTGCACTCAGACTAGGCTGAATGCTAGTTTTAATGTATTGGAGTTAAGTACAATGATGAAAAACTCTAACATAGAGTGCATTTTAAGGGCAAGTCAAATATTAAGCAAATTAAATCTGGATAAATGCATACTTAAGTTCCCATCTTTATGGTGAAACTGATCATTTTTTACCAATGCTTCACATGCTAATCTTCTTGGTGGGTATTTTAGTGTAGTTGGCTTAATATTTATGATAGGTGAGAGTGGAAAATGTTGTTCTTTAGCTTGAGAAGCTAAGAAAATAAGTGTTGTTAAAAATACTTTGGCTGCTGAAACATTGCCTTTTGTGGAGGTAGTGAATGTAGGAATTTACGTGTCAGAAGTATTCGTAAAGCTTCTCACAGGCCCATGTGATTGCCAGAGCTTCCTTCTCTTTGATGGCGTACCTGGTTTCTGTGTCTGATAGTCCCCGAGAAGCGTAGTACACAGGTCGTCTTATGCCGTCCCATTGCTCCTGAAATAGAACTGCCCTGAGACCTCTGGACGAAGCCTTGGCTGCGATGGGGACGGGCAGGGCTGGGTCGTATGGGCCAGAATGTGGGTGGAGAGTAACATGTCCTTGATGTGAGCGAACATCCTCTCCTGGTGTGAGTCCCAATACCACGCTTGGTCTTTCTTAAGTACGTGTCTCAATGGTTCTATGACCTGTGCCAAGTGGGGTAAAAACTTCACCAGCTAGCTCGATCATTCCTAGGAGGTGTGGAGGTCAGAGGCAGATGAAGGGCTGGGGAAATCCGTGATCACCTTGGTTTAGTGTGGGTCTGCTGTAGTACCTTAGTACCTTTACTGCTGACAATGTGGCCCTGGATGTGGATAGAGGCTTTGGAGAACACACATTTGTCGTTCAGCATCAGCCTTGCCTCTTGCAGTTGCTGCAGAACTGCCTTAGGCCTTTCGTCATGCTCTTCCAGTGTGACGCCATGTGGCAAATGACCCTCTGAATACCCTGCAGGATGTCTGATGTCATGCGTTGGAATATCTCTGGCGCCAATGTAATCCTAAAGGGCAGATGGTTGAAGTGAAATCTGCCAAATGGGGTAATAAATGTAGTCAGGAGCTGGGAGTCCTCATTGAGGGGGAGCTGCCAGAAACCACTGTTCACGTCTAGCTTGGAAAATACTGCACTCCTTGAAAACTTGGTCGGACTCTCATCCACTGAGGACATGCGGGCATCTTCCCTGGCCAAGGCCCTGTTAAGGGTTGTAAGGTCCACGCAGATGCAGAGAGACCCATTGAGTTTCTGGACTGGAACCATCCCCGAGCACCATGTGATAAGTTGCTTGATTGGTGCAATGACTCCCATGTTTACCATGTTGTCCAACTGCTGCCGTAGCTCCTCCGTGAGGGGGTGGGAGAACCTTTCATGGAGTGAAGAGGCACACTGGCTTGCCGTCATTCCTCAGTGTGATCCGGTAGGCATTTTTAAGGCAGCCCAGTCCTGTGAAGAGCTTCAGGAACTGTCATCTGAACTTGCAGCCAGGTTCCTGCCATTTGACTTCACCAATCCATTTCAGGAGGTTAAGCTCGATGCAGGCGTTGCAGCTTAACAGAGAGTAGTCCTGATTTTGGAGCACAAAGAGGGTTATTTGGATCGTTTTGTCCTTGCACTGCAGAGTGGCCTGCAGGGTGCCCTTTACTGGATGGAAGAGTCCTCTGGCTGTGTGCAGCGAGATGTCTGTCGTTTGGAGTTGGAGGTCTTTCAGCTATGGTTCCTTGTTTGACAGGACTGTGATGCTGGCACCTGAGTCTGCTTCAAGATTTGTTAAATGGCCATTTACCAGGATATCAGCATTCCAAAACTTACAGCCGTTCTCTTTGATCTCACCCAAGAAGAATGAGTGCGCGCCTTCTGGCATTACCTTTGGGATGCCTGTGCAGCGCTGAGGTTTTGCCTCGCACAGTTTACCCAAGTGTCTGTGTCAGTTGCAGTGGAAGCATTGGGCAGTGCTTGCAGGACACTGATCTTCCTTGTGAGGACGCTTCGCACTGCAGTGCGGCCAAGGTAGCTCTGCTGAGTGGTTCAGAGATTGCTTCCTTGGACTTGGGTGGTTCCTGTGTTTTTGTGACCTGATATGGCAGACTGAGGGTCGGTTTCTATCCCATGAAGTGTTCTCTTTCCTCAGGATGGCCCCATATTGCTCACGTAGCTCAGACAGTCTAAGTAGCTGGATTGCCTTATCTAACTTGCAGGTCTGCAGAAATTTTTCTGAATTCTGCAGCAATGCTGTATCTTAAAAATCTTCTCCCCCAAAGACTCCAGTTCTGTTACTGGGATGGGCCATAGGTGACTCCCAGTGGAGTTGGAAGTGAGAAATTGCAATCTATCTTTAATGATTTTAAAAAGTGTGGGTACAGCGTTAAGAGATTATAGACTTCCAAGATGGCGTCTCCGGTTACTGCTGAGCAAAGGATCTTTCTGCGCCTGCTGGATTTTGGTGAACATTTCAAATGGTGGCGGTGCACTTCTGCCTGTAAAAGGAGTGACCGCACTGATGGTGGAGGTCGGCTGACTGCCAACTTAATCAACTCAGCGGTACCGCGTTACAAGTTGGGCTCTTGGAAAAGAACCACAGGCTTCCTGTTTCTGAACCTGGATGATCGCAGGTACCCAGAGCGGACAAGATGAATTATTAATGATTTTTTAAAAATCTTGCCTGACTCGGGAGCCCTGCGCCAAGACTTGGGGAAGAATTTTGCCATCGGCGAGCAGGGGACGGGGCCCGCTCGCCAATGCGTAAAATGACATGGGATGATGTCGGGCGGAACCTCCGATGTCATCCCGCCCTATTTAAATTTTCAGGAAGGTGGGGGCGCAGCAAAATCAGCTGTGTGCCCACCGAACTGTCAATGGCCAATTGAGGCCATTGACAAGATCATTTAAACAATTAAAGGACCTGCCCGTCCAACCTTAAGGCAGGCGGGCAGGCCAGGAGCCCCAGCGGCAAATAGAGAAAACATGAAACCTCATCCACCGGCGGGATGAGGTTTCATGTAGGGTTCTAAAAATTTTAATAAAGTTATTATGTAAATTATGAACATGTCCCATCTCATGTGGCATTGGCACATGAGGGGAACATGTTAGGGATTTGTTTTTCTATTTTTAATATTTTTCAAAGTGGAAGCGATCTCCCTGAGGCAGCAATTAGCCTCAGGGAGATGTGCGCTCTTCCGTGCGCACGCGCGAAAGAGCACACTCTCTCTTTTAGGGAATCCTCCCCACGCCCCCGCCCGAACAGGAAGCGTACAGCACTTCCTGCTGGACGTCACGCTGGGCGGGCCTTAATTGGCCCATCCACGTAAAATGGCGGTGCAGCCTGCTTCGCTGGCAGGGATCAACTCCCTGCACGCCGGAGATTGGGTCGGGCCCGCCTGCCCGACAGGCAGAAAATTCTGCCCCTGGAGTCTGGAATCAGATTTAGCGATGAGCTGCTTTCAAACGGCGCTTCTAACTCAATGGCTTAAAATCGGTTTCTCAGACCCAGCTGGCCTGGAATTTAAAACATTTTATCTCACCCTTTTAGGTGGCAAGCACTCCTTGCTGAAGCTGGATCTTCAAGGAGGATGCAATGGAGTCTTCTGCTTGAATAAAGCTTCTACCTTTCTTGTTTGCTTCCGGGCTTTTGTGTCTCTGGAGCTTTTTCTTTCAGGTGAATTTTCTCCGCGTCTGTAGCTTCAGTTGGAAGTTAGGTTCAGTGCAGGATCCTTTGAAGGTGTCCTTTTTCTTAGTTTCTCAGAATTCTTGTAAGGATGGGGGTTTTGATCCCGAGGCTGCCACCATGAAGAATCCAGCTTTGGACACCATGAAGTAGGCTTCCAGTCTGGAGCATGTTAACAGCATATCTTAATTAACAACTCATAACTATGTACATATTTACATTAGAAGGTACAAGTATGGAGCTGTCTCTATTCTAGATCTGAACCCAACTGTGTCCATCTTCAGACTGATTCTGGCTCTGGGTCAGGTGTCCACTTACTACACTGTGTGGGCAGTACTGTACTCAGTCCCACACTAACCCTTTCTGCACCAGACCCTTCTACTACATGTCCTCCCAAGCCTTTATCCCATTGATATGGAGTTACTTTAGTTTACTTCCAAGCCTTACATTGTTATTAGTCTTGTGCATTAACCTTATTATTATAACCTTATGCTATTCGAACAGTTTTGCCATTACAGTATTAGCAGTAAGAACATTCTCACTACCACAAGCCCCTGCTTGAAGTCCTTGAAGACAACGGGACCATTTCTGTGTTCAAACCCTGCTTCGGGGGTGAGGGGGGAGGGAGAAGTAGTTACAGCCTGTGATCTTCATGGAGGCTGGCTGCTAATTGGCTGGAGGGCAGGAAGGGAGCCAATTAGCAGCCATGGGTGCAGGAATGGAACTGGAAGTGAAGAAGTGTGTGAGCTCCATTTAAACACATCACAGCAGCTATTACTGTAGCTGCTATCTGTAAGACTAAATGGAAGCACCAGGAATCGAGGTGGAGATTCAAAGGCCAGGCACCCAGGGTAGGCCTGGCCTACGGTTCTCCAACTCCAACCTCAATGTCCTTCTGGAGGCCGTGAGGGTGAGGAAGGAGGTTCTCTTTCTGGAGGGTGATAGGGGAAGGCCACTCGCCCAAACAAAGCCTCACAGGAGCAAGTCGGGGAAGGAGAGATGGGAATTTCTGGTGGAGAGTGTCAATAGATACTGCAACGTATAGATGAAGGGGATGAAGTGCACTCCTTCCCATCCGACAGCGTGCCAAAGACTCAGCTGCATTAGGAAGCCTCAGCGCGGCAGAGGCTTCTGCTGTCAGTGGCTAGCTCTCATGGTCTTTTCTTGTGACTCGACCAGGTTCTATTGTGGACGGGAAATGTCAGAGTCCTGCGATGTATCGAGAGCATCACGAGAAAATAAGATGGCCGAGTCAGCACCGTCTTACAAACCCACCCTTCATCAATGCAGATGCACTCACATCAGTTGGTCCTTGCACACAGTTAGATCTGGTGATATTGGATCAAGAGCACAGCATTAGAGAGCAGGAGAAGGGCTGGAGGCAGCCGTGGAAGGCAGTCCCCCTTGGAGGATGGAGGACAGAGATAGCCATGTTTAGCTGGGCGCAGATGCAGGGCCTCAGGAATCACTGGAATTGAGAGACTCTGCTTAAAGCAGCAGCACCAGATGTGTGCCCACCTATCAAGGTTCCCTGAGGCAGTGTGGGGTCAATGGTAGAGAATGGAGGAGTCCATTCAGCTCAGGTGTGCCACTCTGGCTTAGGGCTTTGAACGCATGAGCTCTTCCATCGAGAGAGTGGCCAACCTCATGGAGAGCCATATGCAGCAGCACTGAGTGAATGCAGAAGCAGCTCACTGACATGCACAGATTGGATGCCACACACTAAATCATGAACTAGTCAATGGCACTGGTGGTGCAAAAATGTTTTAGAGTGGTTGCGAGGGCAGCCCCAACTGGTGCTCTCACCCAACCATCTGGAGCACCAGCCTAGGGCTGAGGAGGAGAGCATCTCTCATGGGGCGCCATCATCATTGGCCTCCTTAGCCTCTCTGACAAAGGGAACTTCTATGCAGCAGGGCCAAGTGGCTGAACTACCCCTGTCTTGATGCCAATGGAACAACCGATGGATGTGCTCTCCTGGCACTTCTACAACTAGAACAGCCACCATCTCAGCCTGAAGTAGAGACACACCAAGCAGGCTGCTTCCACCTCATTCGAGGCCACAAGGGGACCACCTTGAAGATGCCTCTGAGAGCAGAGGTCAATGAGTCAGGCAGAGCACCGTGTGGATCACTGGGGTTTGCCTAATCTGTAAGTGTTGTCATGACTTTGTGCTTTATCCCAAAAAATGATTTTTAATCCACCAGATGGAAACATGAAAACAGACTTTTTAAAAACACCGACAAAAGTGACTTAACTCACAGCCAAGGTGGCTACCTAATTTGCATGACTGTACATTCCACATTCCACCCAATTGAGATGGAGATGGCATTTTATACAAAAGCCCATCAAAGACAATGACCTCAGAGGAATGTGAATGAACCATATTTCCTATTCCATTAGCACTACGTCCGGCTCCTCAATTGGGTGGAGACAAACCATCAGACCCAATCACTTGAACAATGGGATCCTGGCTAAGAGGGGGAATTCCTCGACCTCGATCGAACCTGCCTCCACCACCCTCTCAGGAAGTTCACTCCAGACTCCAACCACCATCTGGGTGAAAAAATGTTTCCTCACATCACTACTACTCCTTTTGCCAATTATTTTGAACCTCTAGTTGTTGATGCTGTCTTGACCTGACCCAATCCAGTTACAATTAGAATATCCAGTCATGTTTGAATTACTAGCCAGTTGGGGAGAGTAGTCACATGACAAGCATATGTTTTAAGCACATATTTTCTCAGCAGAACTGAGTACAAGCAGCTGAGAAGCTGAGAGAAATTCTTCCTCTTTCTCTCTCTCTCTTTCCACCCAACTTGCGAGCTTTTGGGCCCTGCCTGCTGTTGATTCTCTCCATGTGCAGCTGACAGAAATTTTAAAGAAAGACCTCAACTCCACAGCTGTGTCACCAGAAGAACAGATAGAACATCCATCTACAGTTTTAAACCACCTCGATGCTGAAAGCAGAAGACCACCGAGCGAAAGCAGCAAGACCACCAGGTGCAGCTTGAAGCCAAATGAGTCACAAAACTATGGACTGTGAATTCCTTTTAACTTTAATGAACTCTAATTTGGCCAATCTATCCTTTTCCACACTGTAGGGTGTGTGTGTGTGTGTGTGTGCGTGCGTGTGTGTGTAAATTAGTGCATAGCTTAACGGGCCAGAACTTCCGAGGGGCAGCAATCACCATCAGATTGCTACACCACTGCTTTTCACTTAGTCAGGTTGGAGCTGCACATTTCTCACCCACTCTTCTGTTCCTCAGGCATGGTGAAAATGTGTGGCACAGCTGCTCCAGAGTCTTTCCAGTGTGGGCCAGCAGCATTGGGGGAAGAGAACTGACGTCCCTTTTTCCAGCACTAGCTGTCGTGGACCAGGTAAGTTTAAAGTTCCCAGTCACTTTGAGAAGCCAGGGAGAACGTAATTATGTAAGGTGAGTGGTTGGGGGGTTAAGTTTGTTGGGGTGGTGGCGGGTGGTCGGGGGGTTAGATGGGCAGGGTAAGGGGGGGGTCAGGTGGTCAGAGGAGGGGTGTTGGGTGGTAGGGTGGGGTCAGGTGATTGGATGGGGTTGGGTATTGGGGTGGTCGGGGGGGATACTCGAGGAAGTGGGGGTTGGGAGGGTAGTTGCGGGATTTGGAGTCAGGGATTGGGGTAGTAGGGATTGTTGGGGAGTTGTCAGGAGTGGAGGGGGTTGGGGGTAGTCAGGGGTGGGGAGGGTAGCTGGGGGTTGGGGCTAGTCAGCGGGCTTGGAGGGATAGTTTGGGGGTAGTCGGGGTGCGAGTGTAGTTGAGGGGATGGGGCTGGTTGAGAGGTGTTTCGTGTGGTCGGGGGTGTGTGGTGGCTGGTCGGTGGTGGGTTGTTGTGGGGGTGTCCAGTGTGGGGATCAGAGGGTCAGTACCATAGTTAGCTAGGAATTAGAAGTGGTTGCAATCCTTCTAACTGTTCCTGAGTAACTATCCTCCTAAGAGAGTGGGAACTATCTGATTAAAATAGGAGTATCGGACGGCTCCAGGTGCAGGGTAACTGCCCATCAGAAGTTTAAACTTCCTGGGCAATAACCATGCAGTCTTTGAGTGGAGCCTTCAGTGCTTCAGGGAGTCCCTCAGCGCATCTTCTGGGGTACCTCTGGGGTACCACTCCCAACCCCGGGAACCTAAGTTCTTGGCCAATTTTACTTAGATTATTTTAAGTATAAAATTATTAAGTATATTCAATAATAAAACTAGCTTCTTTCTTTGTTAAACTCAAGAAAGCCTTTTGGTTCTTTTCTGATCACAGTGTGTAAAAAGTTAAGTACTCATGGAATTGGCAAGTATATCCTTTTTAAACAAAAATATCTGTTGCGGTCAAATGAGGAAAGGGAAAAGAGGGGAAATTCCAGAGCTCCACAGGGAGATGTCTGGGCCCAGTGCAGAACTCGAGGCTCTCGTAAGGATGCCATTGAAGCCAGGAATAATCTGATCCAAGCATGTTTCAGCTGACTCCTTCTAACCCAGGAGGATGGCATGGTCTCAAACTCACTTTGAGCTGCCTGTGAGAGAACTTTATTGAAGACATGGCCTGGAGTAGATCCACTCTTAGGGTCAATGGAGGATCCTCATCTGTCCAGCAGCCTCACTGTTTCCATTCAATGACCCTTGCTCCCCTTCACCACCTTTTCCCTCTGTACCAGTCTCACCATTAAAGAACAGAAGCTGACTGTAATGGATTTGATTTGCCAGACAGGTTTCTCATAAGAAACAGTGAACTTTATTTACAGGGCTTCAGCAGCAGTTACATGCTTCCATCAAGAACCACAAGTAGACAAAAATTCCACCCCTAAGGTTATCTGCGCTTACTGCTGATTTGTTCACACTGTCACGTGATACTACACAGCACAATAAATCTTAAAGCTACAGTCATTACATTCCTTAAAGCTACAGTTACTACATTCCTCCCCCTTTAATTTTTTTTTACAATTTGTATTTACAAGAACAACTACATTCATGACATTACAAATATATACATGGGTTATGAAATTATAAGTTCAGTCTCTCAGGTGGTTTCCTGGTCCAGGTGGAATGTCGTAGCTCCACGGCTTTAGAATGTCTTACTGAATCTTCATTTTCTGGAACCACAGCAACATCAGGTACCTCCTTAGGCACAGGCAGTTCAGTGTTATCTACTCTGACAGAGACATCTGGTATGCCTATCCTTGGCTGATCAATCACAACGGGGACCATAGGTTCTACAGTGATTACAGGTGGAACATTGGTTTGTTGGGGTATCTTCCTTCTTCTCAAATGATCCATGTGTTTGCCAATGATCTGACCCTCCATTTGTAGATGCTTTGACAAGGGTCCGGTCACAGAAACTATTACACCAGGTAACCAACTTGATCCACCACCGAAGTTACAGACAAATACTGTTTCACAGACAGTAAATTCTCTCTCTCTACTATGCAAATCATGAGTCACTTTTTGATTCCCTTGATTGTTCTCTACCTTCCCCTCCAATTTGGGAAGTACCAGGCTTAATCTCATGCGAAGATGGTGCTTCATAAGTAATTCTGAAAGTGTTGAACCTGTAGTAGTGTGGGGGGGTTGTTCATTGTCTTTTCTGAACCATATTCCATCTTGTCTTCTTCTGTCTGCCACAGAGTTTAGTCTCGTCCTTCATTTTGACTTCACAGTGGTCCAGGCTTCTCTCAGGTGAAATCTCAACTTGGTTCCGTTCAGGCGGTGAGCTACCCATGGCTTCATCACCCACTTGCATTTTGGAAAGTTCCACCACTTTTCCGCTAATGCCTCTTTTGTTTCACTTGGCTGATTCTTCAGCTCTTCTGTCTCCTTCTTGTATCTGTTGGCTTCCTCCTGGAACTTTGAAAATTGCTGTGTCTTCTCTGCCAACTGGTTCTTCAGTTTGTTCAGAGTGACATTAAATTCATTCCGCTTCTCTTCGTAATTTTCCAGAGGTACAAACTTTGACCTGAGGGATCTTTGTCGTGTGTAAAGGTCTTTCAACAGGTTTTCCTTGGGCAGAATTTTTCCGTCAGCAAGCTGGGGGCGGGGCCCGCTTGCCAACGTGAAAATGACGCGGGATGACATCAGGGGGAACCCCCGACGTCATCCCGCCCCATTTAAATATTCGGGAAGGCGGGCGGACAGCCCGATCAGCTGTCCGCCTGCCAACCTGTCAATGGCCAATTGAGGCCATTGACAGGGTAGTTAAACCAATTAACAGCCCTGCCCATCCAACCTTAAGGTTGGTGGGCAGGCCAGGAGCCTCAGTGGGCTTCTGAAGAAACATGAAACCTCATCCACTGGCGGGATGAGGTTTCATGTCCGTTTTTAAAAAGTTTAATAAAATTTTTGTGATATTTATTAACGTGTCCCATCTCGTGTGACATTGTCACATGAGGGGGACATGTTAATAATTTTTTTATTTTTCTATTTTTAAAGTTTCAAACACTGTCAGTGATTTCTGAGGCAGCACTTAGTCTCAGGGAGATGTGCGCTCTTTTGCACGTATGCATGAAAGAGTGCACTCTGACAGTTGGGGAATCCCTCCCCCCCCGCACAGGAAATGCATAGTGCTTCCCGTCAGGCAGCTCGCTGGGCGGGCCTTAATTGGCCCGCCCACTTAAAATGGTAGCGGGGCCCATTTTGGTGGCAGCGGTCAGCTGCCTGCCTGCCGCCGAGCCGGTGGGGCCTGCCCGCCCATCAAGGGCAAAATTCTGCTCCTTACCTTTGCGGAACTCACTTGCTTCATCTTGAATTCTGTAATTCAGCAGAGTCTCCTTGAGTTTCTTCTGCTGTTCTTCCATATCGTTGCTTAAGACAGTTTTCATCTCCTCAGGTTGCTTAAAGGCTACACACTCCTTTCGCATCCAGTTAAGGTCCTTTGTCTCTCCAGGCTCATTCTGAAATACTTTGCCTTGTTCCTTTTCCAAATCAGGAACTCTTCTGACTCCCTTGTGAAATCACACTGGCCAATCAAAGTTAATCTCCCACAATCAATTACAACCCAGAAGGCTTGGTCCTTCGCCTTCTAGTCCTATCACTGGAAGCTGTGCTGTTTGGTGCTTATAATGAACAGGTACAGTGGTAATACCCTTCACTTGGATAGCTTTGCCAGTATACGTTTCAATTTGGCTGAAGTCTGTTCCAATTTCAATTGTTGAGTACCCTTGTTTAAATATTTGAATGTGCTCCCCCACTACAATGGTTGATGCACCGGTATCCACT
Organism: Cetorhinus maximus; assembly: GCF_964194155.1. NCBI lineage: Eukaryota > Metazoa > Chordata > Chondrichthyes > Lamniformes > Cetorhinidae > Cetorhinus > Cetorhinus maximus. Next base: position 76,387,910 of record NC_135882.1, on the reverse strand, counting down.
TCCATAATCAAAGGCTTTCCATTGACCTGCAGAGTAACAGTGATTGACTCTGTTTTCGCTACTTTCACATTAAATAGAGAATAAACATCGGAATTAGTGGTTTCTGGTTTTTTCACGTTATGTACTTTGATCAGTTTAGTTTGCTGCCTGGGAGTCTGTCTCAATCTTGCTTTACATTGTTTCAGTATGTACCCCTTTTATGACAATAATAGCACTCCACCTCTTTAACACGGCAAGCTTCAGGGATATGGTTGCTTCCACATCGGTAACAATTCATTTTCAGGTTTCCTGCTGAGCTGTCTCCTGTGTATTTTTTAAATTTTTGAGTAGCAGGGACTGTCTCCTGCTTTGCGGCTGACTCCCTGGATTTGTGCCACGCCCAGCGGTCTGTTCCCACCCCAACTGGAAAACGGTACCATTTTTCGTACACCCTGTAAGGCCTGCAAATCCTGCTCAACGCTTTCCATCACAAGCACTATTTCCAATGCTCTTTTAAACTCGATATTTACTTCAGCTAATAACCGTCGTTGAATGGATTAATTGTGCACACCACAGGCCAAATGATCCCTTAGCATATTGTTTAGGGTCTCCCCGAAGTCACAATGCTCTTTCAGCTTCGCTACATGTGTTGCTGTGGTTTCCCCTGGGCCTCTTACTCTCGAATTAAATTTGAACCTCTGCATGATCACAAAGGGTTTGGGTTGAAAATGACCCTTTATGAGGTCTACCAATTCACTGAAGGTTTTCGAATCGGGAGCGTTCAGGCTGTCAAACTATGGATTAAATTATAAGTTTTGCTCCCACAGGCACTTAGGAGAATTGCTTTCCTTTCTTCCTTCACCGTTATTTCGTTTGCTTGGAAAAAGAAACCGAGGCGTTCCATATATTGTCTCCAATCTTTGGTGGATGAGTCGAAGGGGTCGATCCTGCCAAAAAGTGGCATACCTGGTGAGTATATTTTCCCTTTCTCCTGTGTAAAACAAGATGCTCACATTCACTAGGCAAGGGACAGCACCGGAACTAATTTGTCCTCGTCACCAGTTGTCATGGACTTGATTTTCCAGACAGGTTTCTCATAAGAAACAGTGAACTTTATTTACAGGGCTTCAGCAGCAGTTACATGCTTCCATCAAGATCCACAACTAGGCACAAACTCTATCCGTAAGGTTACCCGTGCTTAGGGTTGATTCATTCACACTGTTATGTGATACTGCACAGTCTTAAAGCTACAGTTACTACACTGACATACCTGCCAGCATGTGTTAATTTTTATACTGTCTTCAAAAAATGATAATGTGCACATTGTTCTGACCAGCACTGTGAGGTGTGAGGTCTTCGGCAACAAGCGCACAAATCTGTTGAACATCTGCCTGGATAGGTGTAGCCTCCTGTGGACCAGTTCTCCGACATGTCCAGGTAGCTCTGTCTTTGGTGGTAGATGCTATGTTGAGGATATGGCCTCCATTGCCTTCCTGCCCTTTGCCCTCTCCTCTGCCATCCTCATGCCCAGGTCTCTGCCTGTGTTGATCCTTATTGCCACTGGACTCCCAACTATGAGAACCGTGCTCAGGTAGACTTCCAATAATGACTGGGAGCCTAACCCCTCTCTCCTCTTATGCCTTTGTGATGTCAGGAGGGAGATGATCCCCTGCATTGCCTGGGTATGTACAGAACACTCTCCCTGCAACCTGTGCACACCCAATGGCACCTGAATACCAATGGCTGAAAGCCCCTCACAGCCCTGCCCCCTCTAATGGACCCATCCAATATCATGGTGCAGCCAAGTCTGGCTGCCTGCTGTGCTAGAGTGCAGCCTGTGTTCCCCCCACCAAAACTCCAAACTGGCCCTCAGTGAGCTGAAAACATTATGTGGCCTCAAATCCAGATCGGGCACCTTCCCCCGTCCTGAGGAAAATTGCTGGTGGTAAAAATAATGACAGGAAAATGGCAGGTTGACCAACGCTGTTACTTTTAATGCCTGCCTGCCTCTGTTCTTACCCTCATTGGAACCTAAAAGTTCTCCCCTTTGTGCCTGGGAGTATTTAGTCCTCCCTTTTTTAAGGAAGGTCCCCATTTGTCTCGGTATCATACTGCCACATGGCTATTTCTGCCTGGTGCTCACCAATCTTACTTATTGCACTTTGTGTAATTACATACATGCACTGCAAACCTAATTTTGACCTTATTGCATTCCCTCTTGGTCTGACCCCACCTAATATCTTACTATTTCTTCCTCCAGTGCTATCTGTCTCTATCTCACTCTCTCTCAATCCTTTGTGCACCTTGTTTCTCTTTTCTGATGCTACATGTTGGCTCCAATCCCCCTGCCAATTTAGTATAAACCCTCCCCAACAGCACCAGCAACCGCCCTGTGAGGAGATTTGTTCTCAGATCTGTTGCGGTGCAACCCATCTGATCTGTACAGGTCCCACCTTGCCCAGAACAGCTCCCAGTTACCCAAGAGTCCAAAGCCCTCTCTCTGTACCATCTTGCTAGCCACACATTCAACCGTCTTTCCACTTATTGTTATACTGACTACTGCAAGACACCAGGAATAACCTGGAGATGACTACCTTTGAGGTCCTGCTTGTAGTCTCTTTCCTAGCTCCCTAAAATCCACCTTTAGGATCTCATCCCTCTTTCTGCCTATGTCATTGGTGCTGATATGGACCACAACTGTTGGCTTTTCACCCTTCTCTCACTTTGTCCCGCAACTGCTCAGTGACATCACTGACTCTTTTACCAGGGAGGAATTATGTTCATCACCTGTCTGTTCCCTAACTACAGAATCCCAATCTTCCTCCTGCTCTCCTGTGCAGCTAAGTCAGACGTGGTGCCGTGGACTTGGCTCTGGCTGCACCCCTTAGAGGAACCATTATTCTCATTGGCAATCAGAACTTGTTGGAGAGCGAGAGGGGTTCAGAGGATCCTGCTGAGTCTGTTTGACTGTCTGACAGTCACCCATTCCCTCTCTGCCTACACACCTTTAAGCTGCGGGGTGGCTACCTCTAGAAACATACCATCCACAAAACTCAGTCTCACAGATGCACCGCAGTGACTCCAGCTGTTGCTCTAGCACCAAAGCCCTCTTCTTCACATCCTGCATGTATGGTTTCTCAGCACATGAGAAGTGGAGGTTATCTAAGTTTTCAAAATATCAACAGATGGGGTAGATAGGCAAAACCTAATTCTGCTGGTAGGGGTGTCTAGGGCTAGGGGGCATAGTCTAAAAATTAGAGCCAGATCTTTCAGGAGCAAAATGAGGAAATACTGGTACATTCAAAGGGTTATAGGCATTTGGAAGTCTCTTCCGCAAATGGCAACTGATGATAGATCTATTTTTAATTTTAAATCTGCTATTGATAGATTTTTCTTATTTGAAGGTATTAAGAGATTTGGGGCGAAGGTGGGTATATGGGTTTCGCTTTCACATTATTCATGATCTCATTAAATGTGGAACAGGCTGGATAGCTTACTCCTGTTCCTGTGTTCCTATGACCTTGCCCCTCTGAAGCAGGTGGTCAAGTAAGGGATGGTCGGAAACTTTTTAATCCCTGCAGAAGCTCTTGGGAATGGAGGAAGGCTGGCACTAACAGGTCTTTGCCATTTTCTGAGGGATTCTGATGATTTCCTGCTGGCATTACCAAGGAATCCCTAAGGAATTTTAGCCTCCCTAGGGTAGATTTAAAATTTGCCTGCTGGATATAAAACTGACAGGGCTATGGGACAAGTGCTGGAAAATGGGTCTTTGTTGACCGGTGCAGCCACGATGGGCCGAATGGTCTCCTTCTGTGCTGTAAACGTCTATGAGTCTATGAGACATTGTGGATCAGTATCTGTTCAGGTGACTGATTCCGATGCGTGCCTCCACCCCGGGAGCGCTGAGCAGTTCGCAGGCGTGAAATCGCGGTTAGGGGCCGATCGTGGCGGCCATTTCTCCGGTCACTCCCGGGCCCACTGATTGCGCCTGCACGCCAACCTAAAATTCCTGCCCCATAGCAGAGAAAATGAGGTGGAGTATTTTATATTCAGAATTAAATAAGGACATGGAAATACATTGAAATAAATTCTGCTTTTGTTGAAACTTACTTCAAAAGGAATTCAGATCAAGATTGTGCTTGGGCAGGATCTTCCCCCCCGTCGGGAGGGTTGTGTGGGAGCGGACGTGAGCGGGCGGGTTCTCGATTGGCGCCTCCGGTCGGGGGCGCGCCATTTTACATGCGCGCGAAAGAGCGCACAGATCTCCCTGAAGTTGCCTCAAGGAGATCGGCTCACATGTGAAAACCAGTTTAAAGAATAGAAAACATTTTACTGATATGTCCCCTCATGTGACACTGTCACATGAGCTGGGACATGTCCATAACTTTTATTTTAAAATGTTCTGAAATTTTAAAATCCCTCATGAAGCCTCATCCCCACCCCATGAATGAGGTTTCATGGGGCTGCATCTTCCGGTCGGCGAGAGGAGGGCGGGGCCCGCTTGCCAATGCGTAAAGTGACACCGGGTGATGTTGGGCTGGCGTCCAGATATCACCCTGTGTCATTTACATTTTCATGTCGGCGCACGCGGAGCCAAGTCAGCTGCGCGTCCACCAACCTGTCAATGGCCACTTAAGGCCATTAATAAAGTAATTGGGGTGATCAATGGACCCGCCCGTCCAACCTTACGGTTGGCGGGCAGACCGGGAGCCCAGGCGGGCTTCCGAAAAAACATGAAACCTCATCCACGGACGGGATGAGGTTTCATGAGGGTATTAAAATTTGTCTGAAATGTCTAAATAAAAGAAATTGACATGTCCCAGCTCATGTGACAGTGGCACATGGGGGGACATGTTAGTAATTTTTTTTCTCATCTTTAATCAAACTTTCAAACCTGAGATGATCTCCCTGAGGCAGCACTTTGGCTCAGGGAGATGAGTGCGCTCCTTTGTGCGCATGCATGAAAGAGGGCACACCCAGATCAGGGAAACCGCCCCCCCCAGCCCGCACAGGGAGCACATAGCGCTTCCTGACGGGCATCACGCTGGGCGGGCCTGAATTGGCGTAAAATGGCGGTGCGGCCCCGACCGGGGGCGCTAATCGGGAACCTGCCCACTCGTAACCGCTCCCACACATCCCCCCAACGGGGGGAGAATGTTGCCTCATGTTTTTTCAGAAGCCCGCCTGGGCTCCCGGCCTGCCCGCCAACCTTAAGGTTGGACGGGCAGGTCCATTGATTACCTCAATTACTTTATTAATGGCCTTAAGTGGCTGTTGACAGATTGGTGGACGCGCAGCGGACTCGGCTCCACGTGCGCCGACCTGAAAATGTAAATGACGCGGGGTGACATCGGGATGCCTGCCTGACGTCACCCCGCGTCATTTTATGCGTCGGCAAGTGGGCCCTGCCCCCCCTGCCCACCGACTGGAAGATATAGCTCAAGAATAATGGTATTAAAGTTCAGAAAATTTAGCTCTTCTCACTATAGCCTCGTAACTAAAAGTGTTGTTTGGTCAAATGGAACTCGGGTTGAGGTACCAACATTATCAACTACAAAGTAGTAAGATGGAAGCCTTTACTCTCAGTTCATTATGGGGTATGTTCCAAATTTCAGTCAGGCCTATATCAAAATAGTGAGTGAAGACAGATTAGAGAGAAAGACAGTAATTGGATGGCAAGTGACTGAGGCCTGTCTGCAAAGCCTGCAACTAGTTACAAGTACATTAAAGGCCTGAGTTGGAATTGTAGATGACCTAACAAAAGGAGGAGTTTGGAGGAATAAAAATTATCTAATAGCAAAACATATTTAAATAAATCTAGCGCAGAATTCTTTCCTCGTCGGGCGGGTGCTGTGTGACGGGCGGGGCCCACGAGTGGCCGCGCAAGAGTCCGCCGTCCATGATCGGGCCCCAACCGCCATTTCAGCCTGACTGGCTAATTAATGGCCAGCCAACGTGAAACACGCAGTGATAACCTCAGCACTGCCGGGGTGGGGGTGGGAGGAGCGTAAGCCCTGCAGTGAAAGCTTCCTGAAGGCACAGAGCTGCCACAGGGAGCTGAAGATTTTTTATTTGAAAAATAAAGATTTTACATATGAGATAAACATGTCCCCACAGGGACATGTAAAAAAGGATGTTGAAATTTTTTAATTGTTTTTTTAAGTAAGCGTTGGAAACCTCATCACGCCCATGGATGAGGTTTTGTTAAAAACGCAAAGGTCGCCTGGCCTATTTGCCCGCCTGCCAACCGAACGGGTGAGCGGGCAGCGAAAAATCCAACTTTATTAATTACTTAAGGGCCTTAGTAGGCCTCTTAATTGTCAGAGGGGGCACTGCCACCTCTCCTGTGTGCCCGCCGACTGAAAGATCACGAGAGTGCACGATGACGTCAGGATGCTCGCCCCACGTCATTGTGCACTATTTCATTCCCGCTCGGGTCAGGCATGCGCCCGCCCGATGAGGGAAGAATTCTGCCCATAAAGTGGGCTTAAACAGTGGCATCAGAACCTGTGTTTTAAACATAAATGGGGTTGAATTGAACCTGCTTTTTTGAAAATTATATGTCCTTATTGACAACTTCCTGTGCCATACAGATAATTAGTTCTTCCTAATTCAAGAAACTAGGCATATGGCAGACAACATTACTTCTTTAGAAAATAAAAGGGATGAACTCTGTTAAATAGTAGGATTATAAATTCTGCAGAAACCTACACCCAGTGTGGAGGTGCAGATGGAAGGGACAATGTAAAAAACTAATGCTCTGCAATGGCACTTCACATTATCCTCACGTCTTTGATTATTGATAAGAACCCTGAGTGCATCATATTAATGTTTAACTTGGTGTGAAAGACAAATGGAGAAAAACCATCTGTTCAAAGCCTAACATTGGTCACAGCTACTTGGGCAGGAGTCAGATTTGTCTTTTTAAAATATGCAATTATTTAAAAATGAGCTTTTAGGGTGGACTCCAAGTTAAAGGCGTGAAGCTTAAAAAGCTTTGAAAATAGCGAAATTGTCCTACATTCACTTGGCTACATCACATACATGATCAGCAGAGCTGCAAGTGTTAATAGGAATGACAAAGGAAAGTGTAGGGCAAAAAAATATACTTTGATTTCATGAAAAGCAAAATATTTGTGGCTGTGTATATTTTCTATTTTTACAATACTTTTCTTGTGTTGTTGTTCATCTTCTATCACCATATAGAGTGGAACCTGATACTCACGAGTTACTTTTTTTTCCCTTACAGTACAACCTCTGTAAAATGAACCGGCAAGAAAAATAGTTGCTAACCTGTGAACTATACACACTGGAATTGTAAAGTAAGAAGACATAGTGAATCAGTGGCAGAAAATTACTAACAATGAACAAAGCCACTGATTTATATTTTTCATGGAATTGCAAAATTAGGTCCCCAAATACCGGTAAAAATCTAGGAATCCTGTTTATTAATAAAGGATGAAATCAAAATATTGGAAAAGCTATTAAACTGTCAAAAGAAACAAAAAATTCTGGAAACACTCAGCAGGTCAGCCAGCTTCTGCAGTAGAAAAGTAACTATCAAATTCAAACTACATTTTCGAGCACAGTTTAGAGATAAGGGTTGAATGTGGACAATTGGGATAGGTTGCAGCATGGACTTGTTTCCTTATGCTAAAGACAAGCTTCTTGGAGTTTTCTTTTTGGTGCCTATTTAGAAAAATATTCCCAACGCCCCTTGGAAATTCTCAAAATCCATTTTTGTTTAATCAAACATAGGGTAAAATAAACAGTGACAAGAAAGTAATGTACTTCATTATGTTCCCTTCTTTGATGGTGTAACATCAGACATTTTTATGTTCACTAAACTCACACTATTCATATCCCTGCACCTTACTGTTTGTGGAGGTGAAATATGAAAAGCTAAAATGAGAAAGTCAGCTCAGACTCCTGGAAAATATGTAACACGTTGAAGAGTGAAGGTCGTATTGTCCAGCAGTCTGAGTAGATAAATGGTGCAATGACCAAGACTATTATGATAAGGTATAATCTTTATTGACAGACAAAGGCACATGAAGTTGCTAAAAATCAGTGTTTTGGGATGGTACATTCGTTGGTTTAATGCAGACTGCAATACTATGAACAGATGGATTTCTTAATCAAAGCTGATTTACTAACCGTATTCCAATTTTCCTGGTCATGAGGACAACACAATGAACAATCTGAGTCAGAGTGAGATATTGAACCTTTTCAGTCTCAGTTGCAGAAGTGACCATGAGCTTTCATACGGGGTCACTGATGGCTGTAGGTGACAGCTGAAGAAAGATTGATTTGGATTTATTTCTGGAATTAATTACATTCTGGTGTCAAATGTTCCTCGGTTGCCTGACATAAAATAACTCAAATAAGAGCAGTTACTGTGAACATAATACAAAATTGATAAGAATTTGCTACTTAATTTAATTTAGTTTAGTTGGGGCTTAGCATGGCACCACTCATACTTTTTTCATGAAAATGCAATTTACTGGCATTACAGCCATGACAACAATATGATTATAAATGGGATTAGCAGCAGTGCAAAATAATTGAATCTTAATCCCCCATGTCCAGTAGCAACATAACAAATGCATATAACCTCTTCAACATACTGCTAGATGGATGACTAGTAGCAACACTGTTCCAATCCGTCAGTAGTAATTAATGATTGATGATGCGGTTGCTCAACACGATGATACAATTGTCTCTCAGGAATTGCTGGAAATCAAGTTCCAAGGATGTGGTCATTTAGTAGGAGCTCACAATTATTTTACCAGTGAAATAAAAGTCTCTCAGATGCTAAGATGTAGATTATCTTACATTAAGCCTATTCTAACTGCAATCCCTTTTCCTTTCACTAATCTGAAGAAACTACAGCTCATTTCACTCCAGGCGCTTGTTCAAATATTCATCCAAACTAACTGTCTAAAAATTTTAGAAGCATCTTTCAAAAGCTGAATCTTAGAAGCAACCTATAATGTAAAAACATTTCACAGTATACATTATTAATATTGAAACTAGCACTTAGCACTTCAGTCAAAATTAGTACTTCAGCGAATGTTGAGAACTACAAACAATTCCTCTGCTATTAAATACTGGATGAACATATCAAAAAAATTATCAGTTTAGTACAACTTTATTTGAATTTCTTCCTCATCAAGATATGTTTATGTCTGTAAACTTCCTGGACTTTTTGGTATTATTTGTTGGTAAGTGAGTCCTAGATATTTCAAATGCACAATTTTAGCAACAAAAACGTGTATTTATATAGTCTTTTAGCACACATTCACAGGAGCGTTATCAAACAAAGTTTGACACTGAGCCACATAAAGAGATATTAGGTCCGATGACCAAAAGCATGGCCGAAAAGGAGCCTCTTAAAGGAGGAAAGCAAAGCAGAGAGTCAGAGGTTTAGGGAGAGAATTCTAGAGTTTAAGGCCTAGGCAGCTGAGGGTACAGCCATCAATGGTGGGGCAATTAAAATCAGGGATGCTCAAGAGGCCAGAATTGAAGGAGCACTGATATTCGGGAGAGTTCTGGGGCTGGAGGAGATTACAGAGATAGATGGATTTGAAAACGAGGTGAGGATTTTAAAAACAAAGTATTGTTTCGTCAGGAGCCAATGTAGGTCAGTGAGCACAGGAGTGATGAGTCTACAGGACTTGGTGCAAGTTCACATACTGGCAGCAGAGTTTTGGATGACTTTAAGTTATGGAGAGTGGAAGATGAGATGCCAGGAGGCAGCCCATTGGAACTTAAGTTTAGAGGTAACAAAGGTTTGGATGAGGATTTCGGCAGGGGATGAGCTGAGGTAGGGGTGAAGCTGGGGATGGACAAAGGAAAGGAACCAGCTCGGACCCATATACATTATTGCCATGGTAATACAAGTATTATTTCTCATTATTAATATTAAAGTTAATTAACACAGCAATTGTATGGCACCTGCAAGAGGGCATCTTTTCATTTCCCTCTGAGGGAGGTTGCAACTAGCCAAGGAAATGGATCCAGTGAAACATTTGAACATACCACAGCCATAAGAATATAAAGCAAACAGTTGAATTAAAATTAAAAACGCTGTCAATGTACAGAACCAGTTAAAGGTTCTGCAACTCTGACAGTTCCAGTTGTTCAATAATTATTGATTCCAAACTACGCCTTCAGCCTTGTCATTCTAGGGTGTTAAAAGGAGAAAAAGATTTTGCTCCCCTTCTCCCTAATCTTCTATGATTTGTGCAGTTCAAGCAGTCTTCAAATGTCATGGAGGTCATCCAATATTCCATGTACTTGAATAGCCTTAACATATAACTCTGAGGAAAGCCAGTACTTTTAAAAAGTGGCACACTGCTCTGATCATCAAGAAAACAGACTGCATATAATTAACCCTTTTCATTGCGTAATCTGTCTTTGACAGGAGCAATTTGTTAGCATCTGTTCTGTGATTTAACAACTGAGCATTAAAGACAGATCCCTGAGTCGGAATACAGCTCTTAATACCACAGAAGCCACAAGTGAACCAATTTAGGTCATATTCTTTCCATAAGGCAATCAAATGTCAAAAGGGCCTAAAAGACAGTTAAAAATTCCTTTTATATCAACCACATCTATGGCTGGCCCTCAGTCCTGATAATTAAAGCCACATTTTTGCTTGGGAGCTCATTAGGCTAAAAGTTGCCTTTAATTATGCTGTATGCTTTATAAATACAGGAGACTTAGCATATAAATTAAGAATGTTAAATCTTTGAAGTTGAATTTTTTGGAGGTTTTAAAAAAAATTAAAGAACATTTTAAAAAATGTTATCTTTTTGACTCCGCCCAAAGGTATTAACCTCCCACTAAAGTAAAGCTGCAGCCTTTAGGTAAATGGCAGTTTACCACCGGTTAATCCCTTACAACTGGCTGTTTTTATAGAGTGCTTCTGACAATAGACATATTAGTGGCGACAGTTAAGGGGCTTTCATGTACATAAGAAAACTGAATTTGATCTGAACCAAGAAACGATTACTGCACGTCATGTTTATTTTCAAATCAACTACTGTTTCAAAGAGCAAAGACAGTTTTGGTGTAATCTGCATGCTTTTCAGGTGAGCTCATTGCTGCCACCATATACCAGACTAGATACAAATAATGTAACTTAAACAATTCCTCCGAATTCCATCCAGCTTACATAATGGTCTCAAGACAGCAAAAACAAGATTGATTCATTCAATTATTTTAAAATGAACTCATATTTTTCATATTTATTTAAAGAATAAAGTTGTTATTATGGCTAAAATCTTCCACTTGTTCCTAATTTGCAAATGCAGTTTCTATCAGGATGACATATTGCTTGTGGCACTGTAAAATAGTGTCTGATTCATGTCAGAAAAGTGTAGTCACTAGATAAATTCCTTACGGAGCATGAAGAGGATTACTTTTCCTCTTTATAATTGCATTTACTAGACTTTTGCTTATGCCACAATTACTTCACTATGTTTTTGATTTAAAAAATTAAATAAGTTCCAGCAGTGGTTACATCTAATGTTGCTTTTTCCATTATGGATTTGGGTTAACACTATGGGGGGAGGTGGGGGTAGCATTAACTGCACCACCATAACTACTACCAACCATCAGTCATCAGAAAGCTATTATTAATGTCAGGGAAAGGTATGAAACAATAAAGGGCAGCATTCGGGAACCCTGTGGGAATGAATTAACTTTGGTTCTTGTCTCCTATGTTAAATAAATGTGATAAATCTGGTTTTGCCTTGTGAGTTCTCTTCTACGTGCTCTATGGACAGAATCTGCGGGTCGGCAAGCTGGGGCGGGTGTAAGATGATGCGCGGTGATGTCGGGCGTGCGTCATGATGTCACCGCGCGTCATTCTGATCCTCAGTTCTGTGGGCGCAAAGCGGAGATGGCTGCGCGGCTGCCAAACTGTTAAAGGTCTATTAAGGCCATTATTAAACTAATTAAAGTAATTAATTGAGCTGCCCATCCAACCTTAAGGTTGGCGGGCAGGCGAAGAGCCCAGGAGGCCTTCACATTCATCATGAAACCTCATCCACGGGCGGGATGAGGTTTCATGAATGTTTATAAATTAAATAAATTTTTTTATTAAAGTTCATTGACATATCCCAGCTCATGTGACACTGTCACATGAGGGGACATGTCTTAAAAAAAATTATTTTCTTTATTAAAATTTTGAAAAATGAGACTAATCTCCCTGAGGCACGGATGCGTGAAAGAGTGCAGGCCTCGACTCTCTCTCCCCCCCACCCACACAGGGAGCATTCAGCGCTTCCGGGTGCACGTCACACTGGGCGGGCCTTAATTGGCCCGCCCACGCAAAATGGCGGCGCCCAGCCGATCCCCCTGGAAATTGTCCCATAACCTCTTCTCCAGCCCTACTATAGAAGACCAGCAATTCTTCAGTCAACATGTTAAAACATACTTTTTTCCCAACTAGCAGAAGTAAGTCACTCTTTTGCACCTCAAATAGGTGGTTAGTCTCTTTTTTATATATATATGTGAAGAAAGCTTGAATTCAATTTTCCCACTCTTCAGGTGTTCCCTGCCTCTTTCCATAGTGCCTCAGGAACATTTTAAACATACCTGCAGAAACCAGGCTGATTAACCACCTTGGAGTCACCAGGAGAGAGCCCTGATTTTAACTTGCTCCACTGAGCAGGTGGTGAGGACACGCAGCAAAAGGTAGCAGACATTCCTGTGTATGGCTCCTGATGACATCATTGGGACCTGACTGCAATTTTAACTTAGTGGTCTGAGTAGGATTAAAGACAGTGAAGGAAAGGATCGGGGCGAGGTAATGCTCCTCTGGGCCCCTCAGGAAAAGCTTTGGACTCCCCTGCTGCAGCGTCACCCCCATCCTGATGCAAGACCCCCAAGAGATGGCCCTGGCAGCTGATCCTGTTTGGTGGCCATCTGTTTGGTGTTGGTCTGTAAGCTTTAGGGGAGGTGCAATTTTCTGCTGCTTTGCAGGTGGAAAGTTTGCCGCCTGTAGAGTTAAGGTTTAACATCAGGAGCACCTGATACTGGTGTAACCAGGATACAATGGCACATGCCCAAGAGACTGAGATCTGTTGGGAAGCAGAAGTACAACCACATGTAGAAAACTGAGATGTATATAAATTTGAAAATAAACAAGAATGGTTTTTACGAATAGCAGCCTATGGTAACATTCTTAGGGTAACAAGCAAACCTTCAGAAACCCCATCTAGACTCCGAACCCAAGACAAAACAACACCCGGATTTAAATGAGGCTTGGGAGTTAAAATGCCCCGGGCTTTATTTCTGCCAAAACAGCCGAGTTTCTAGATCATACTGCTACTCATCCACTCAAAAATCACCTGGCATTAACATCAGATTTTCAGTCTTCCTCTTGTTGATCAACACTTACTTCTGTCCAGGTACTGCTTCACATCTATCAGAATTCAGCATCAGCTTTATCTCACAGGAGATAAATTGCCACACAGAAAAATTCAGCCTTCCCAATTGATGGCAGACAGGGAGTCTGTGCTTTTGGTCTCAATGAGCATCACACATGAACATCGTCACCTTTGAGTAGTAACACTGGTACTGGCTACGATGAAGGTCGTGGGTAATGTCATATAGACTTTCATTGAAAAAGTCCAAATGTTCATCAGTTTATTTTTCTTGCCCTTGTTTTAACTTGTACATTTCCTTGATCAGCCTTCACAGCATCTTACACGAAGGCTGCCTGGGCAGACTGTCCACTCATCTCAGGCAAGGATTGATTCCCTCCCTATTGTACTTAAAAGAAGGTAGCTGTGTAAGATAAAAACAATTTATTTAGACTCAGCAGCAAAACAACAGTGTGTGCCCTACTCTATATATAATGGCAGAACAGGATTTAAATTAAGTTAAGCAACTGAAGCAAGTTGATATTCACTTCCATATGCAATATAATTTCTGTTTCCAGAATTAAACATTTCTTGGCTCAGTTTCCCCTTGCGGGCAGGCAATATACTCTTTACAGTATTGTTACATCGTCACATCTGCTAGCATTCATGCATTATGGTGTTTTCTTCCATTCATGGGATTTGGGCGCAGTTGGCAAGGCCATCATTTGTTGTTCATCCTTAAGTGACCTTGAACTGAGTGACTGACTAGACCATTGCGGGAGGGCAGTTAAGAATCAATCACTTTACTGTGGATCTGGAGTCACGTGTAGGCCAGATCAGGTGAGAATGGCAGAGTTCCTTCTCTAAGGGACATAAGTGAACTATATGCTGTTACATGTATTGCTGGAAAGGAAGAGACACCAGATGCAGTGAGTCAGTTCGGGATGGGGTTGGAGAGTCAGGAATCAGATGGCTTGGGAAGCACAGTTGGCAGCATTCGAGGAATCTCTATAGTGAGGTCTCTGAAATTCGGGGAGGTCTCTGGAATGGGACTGTGAAGAGAGGAAGATGGAAATGGGGCTGGGAGCTCAGGGTGAGAGATAGAAACTGAGGAAAGAGACTGAAGGAAAGGGAAATTGAGGAATTGGGTGAGAGATGAAAGATTGGGGAATTGTGGTTTGGTGAGAGATGGAGATTGGGGAATAGGTACCACCACCACCAAGTTTCCCACTATGAACACCTAGATGGCCACGATTGACTGGAAGATTAATAGAAGCAGCTATATCAACAACGCGGCTACAAGAACAGAGCAGAGACTGCGTATTCTGAAATGCGTGATTGTCCTCCTGACCCCTCAAAGCCTGCCTACTATCTATAATGTAGAAACAGAGTAATAGGTGTAGGCTATTCAGCCCCTCAAGCCTGTTCTGTCATTGAATGTCTGATTTGTTAATCAATTCCATATATCCATTGCCTGCCTTTGATTGATATCTTATGATATCCTTACCCAATAAAAATTTGCTGATCACAGTCTTGGAAATTTCACTTGACACAGCATCCACAAATGTAGGAGGAATCCTAAATTTCCATTACCTGCTGAGTGAAAATGTGCTTCATAATTTCACGCCTGGATGACCGAACTCTTCACAATTGGTCTGTAGAGAACGGAATGTGTCTTAACTCCAGAAGATGCCTAGGTATTGACATCTGCTTCGCTGAAAACATATCTGTCCCTCCCAACCTGTCACTGAATGATGCCTTAATCCAACATCATAACACTGCCAAACTGCTGGGTATACTTATCCAGGCAGAACTAAAATGGGATGCACACATCAGTTCTATTGTTAAACGAGCTAACAGACATCTGTACATGCTTTAAATGCTAAAATGCCAATTCCTCTCAAGCGATGATCTCACAACCATCTTTTATTCAGCCCGTATTGGAGTATGGAGCACTTGTGCGGTTGTGCGTCAACCAGATGCAGCAATGTAAAGCCATTGAAAATTGAAAAGGTACAGAAAAGGGCCTGCAAAGTTATTCTTGGCCCTAATTACCATAGTTACTCAGATGCCTTACATGATTGCGGTCTGGAGATACACGCTAACAGATACAGTCAATACTGCCGGTCTTTCACATTGATTGCTGCTGAGTTCCAAACTTCACTACTTGTTCCCTGCAGCCAGAACTCACAGTGGCTATCAGCTAGTGACCTCGAACCAAATAAGGCCCAAATTTTCTGGTCTGCGGCTAGTCAGAGATTGGGAGATGCGTGTCAGGATCCTACAGATGTCCTGACGCACTGACTTACATGGGAATTGTCTGTGAGTTTTAACTTCCAATGGGCTGATTTCCTTCTGCTCTGCAGAATGTCTCTGATCCTGAGTTCAGAATGGAGACTTGGGCCAGAAATATTACATAGTTTAATACCTGCTCTAACAGCGGTGTAACTGAACTGAGCACCACAAACAACATCCCCACCCCCATCATCCCCTTGACGACCTGACTACCCTACCTCCACCTGACTACAGCTACCACACCCCGCTCTAACACTGGAGCAGATCCCCACTCCACTTAACTACCCCCTGACCATCCGACTACCACCTGACTACACCCTGACCACCCTCCAGACCATACCTGACTACTCCCTGCACCTGATTATCTCCCTGGAGCAGACCCAGATACACCACCTCACCTACCCCACTATGCCAACCCCTCCCCAACCAGACTTGACTACTCTCAGCCAGACCACACTCGGCTACATTACCACCCAGACCTGATTAGCACCCCACTGAACAGACCTGACTACCTGCAACTACCCACATCACCTTCTTACCCATCTCACCCACCTCACCCATCTACCCACCTCACCATTCACCCACTCACTCATTTACTCACCCACACTGATTCATCAAAGGACTTGAGACTCTTAAAAACTTACCTGATTACTACAGTTACTGTTGTAAAAAGGGGGCATGTCCTCTCCTTCCCCCGACTCTCCTACGCTAGCTGGACTTACCCTGGAGAGGCTGTCCTGCCCATTTCTGCTTCAGCTGGGATCGGGAGATACAGCTGAAAAAGGGTAGCATCGTCTGGTTGTAGAAAACTTTGTGGGCATCAGAAATGTGCTCAGCATTGCTTCTGAGAGGAAGATCTAGACCTAACTGAATTTAGATGTAAGAATAGTCCATGCACACAATGAATAAAGTCTAATGACTGTTAAACTTGGAACTCTGATAAAGAGCCTAATTTGATGACCAGTGAATAATTCAACTCTGTTCTTTCCATCACTGGTTGCATTTTATATTTTACTTGAAACGATTAATTGTAAATCTGACCTCAATATGGCCCTTGGCCATGGCAGAAGCTAATCGTTTATAAATAAACCTTTGATGAAATATGGCTTTAACTATGCTATAACAATGTCCGTAGTCCAAGAACAAATATTTAAAAAAATGAATGGTCCTCAGTGACACTTGTGGTTTCAGGATTAATAGTTTACTAGTTTTTAGTCAATTGTAATGAGACCATCAGTACTCAACTTTTATAAAAAATATCCAAAAATCAATTGAAATAGGCAAAATGTTAATATTTATTAAAAATCTTGGAAGATGATTTCCATGGAAGTTTTCCTGCCCTTCTGGCATAAGATCAGTGGAAGTGTTGTGGAAATCATAGAAAAATGGCATAAATGATATTTATTGATTTTTGGGGGTTTCTGTAGCCTTGGCTTTAAGTTCTGGAATTCCTTCTATAAACATTTCCACCTGTCTCTTCTCCTTTCAGATGTTTCTGTTCACATATTTCTTTTCACCAAACTTTGAATCTCCTGTCTTAACATCTCCTTATGTGGCCCGGTGTCAAGTTTTCTCTGATAATATTCCTGTGAAGTATCTTAAGATAGTTCATTATGTTAAAGGTGTTATACAACTGCAAGTTGTTGTTCAGCTGAGGTTACTGTGTGTGAGTGGGAGATCTCCCATGGATATTCACCCCATTAACTTCTGTTGAATTGTCTTTTTAAAAGGTGTCTTAATGATGTTGGAAGATAAAAATAAATGTACAAATCAAAATGTGTTTGCCATTGTTGGATCATAACATTCATGAACCAGATTAGAATAAAATATACCCATCGGCCTCTACTTCACTGGCTTGGAGGTGGATACATTTGTGCCCTGGATAATAAAGATGAGCAATACATGCTGATTCTGCTCCCTTTCAACCTGGACTGGAATTTGCATTACATGTGCCATATTTGTTAGAAGTGAATGGCACTAATTTTTTTTTTTACATTTTAGTACAACAAAAATATACAAGTGCACCACATAAATATTCAGTATCTTAAAGCTGACAAAGTAAGTGGCCCACAAGTTCTACACTGTTTGCAGTGTAACTTCAGGATATAATTGGGGCAATTAGCAATTTTATTAGTAAAATGGGGTAGAAGACTTTTCCATCAGTTTCCTGTTCCAAGTTCAATTCTCCTAAACACTTATGCACTTTTTGACCCTGCCTGAGATCTCCCAAGTCCCTAGCTCATTTAAGTATATTATAGTAAAATCATGGGCCATTTGGCCTACTTTAGCTCATCTGTGCAGAAAAAAGAATCTACAACCTCACTTCCCTGCCACAGTGTCCAGTGTTTCTTGACCCTACCTAGAATTCAGTTCCAACTGTTGAAGAAATTCTTCCTGGTATTCTGTTATTGTTGATTTTAGTCTTGTATGAAGTAGTTGTGGATCTGGACTTACAGATATGGCTGCAGGCGATGCTGTTAGCAAACTCTATGGGCAGAATTTTCGCCTCGGCGGGAGCGTAACCACCTGACCTGCTCGAGCGTGAAATGACACACAATGATGTCAGGTGAGTGTCCTGACGTCAATGCGCAGTCGTGCGATAATTCGGTTGGTGGACGCGCGTGGGAATTGGCAGCGTGCCTGTCGACAATTAGAAGGCCTATTAAGGCCATTAAAGTATTAATTAACTTAAATTGTTTGCTTCCCATCCAACCTTAAGATTGGTGGGCAGGCGAAAAGGCCAAGCAGCCTTTGCATTTCTTTGGAAACCTCATACATGGGCGGGATGATGTTTCCAATATCAAATAAAAATAAAATAAAACTTTTAAAATTTCATTTATAGCATGCCCATACTCATCTGACAGAGTCACATGAGGAGACATGTTTTATAACATTTTAAAAATCTTTATTTTTATTTTTAAAAACTCTTCATCTTCCTGAGGCAGTTCTGTGCCTCAGGGGAATTTCCAAGCACTCACTCGCGTGCTTGCGCGAAGTTCCCCATTTTCCCCGCTCGCCCTCCTCCCTCAATATATATATTCAAGGCTGAGTTAGATTTTTGATTGACAAGGGAGTCAAGGGTTAGGGTAGGGGGCAGGCAGCAAAGTGAAATTAAGGCCACAATCAGATCTTATTGAATGGCGGAGCTCCTGCTCCTATTTCTTATGATCCTGTAATCTTATGATTATATAGGCCTAATTAGGGGCCATTTTATGTTGCTGTCAGCATTTTGTTGATGGTGGGCACCGTATGAGGAGGCTTCCAGCTAAATGCAGCCTGGGGGAATTGGTTTTATAAAGCAAAGGCGGTGGGGGGTCTGTGAGCAGGCAGATTGCTTTCAGAGCGGTTTCCTTCCAACGCTCCACCCTGTATTTGTTTTAAAGGTATTTTTTGCAGGACCCCTGTCTGGCTCAGCAGTGATGCAATATGCAAGTTATGTTTTTCCCTTCAGGTGAGTGCCTTGAATTTTGGGCTGAGAGCTACATGTAGGAGCCGTCTATATGTATGTCTTTGTAGCAATTAAATGTTCAGAAGTGCAGATAAATTATATTTTAAGCACACATGTTCTGATGATTGTCTTTTGAATTTATTCCTGCAGGGTCTCAAATCTAATTAGCACATGACTGCCTTAAATTGGTAAGTGTCTCATCTTCGTCCAACATAACATAGCTAATGGCAATTAGAATCAAACGCCATCTCAGAGGGAGGGACTTGCTTTATGTCCCTGATAGTTAGTGAATTAAAATAACATATTAAAAATAAATCAAAGATGCATCTTTTTTAGCCTTGTTCACTTTCCAATATCTACAAAAGCTATAAAGGAAGGAACAGGGAAAGGAAAAAAGATAAAAAGTTAAGAGATTTTCTTGCTCAGTTAATATATTATGAAACAAATAATTGTCAATCTTTTACCAGGCTGATGGCAAAGCAAGTTTACTGTGTTACAAACTTGTACGAAGGAAAATAAAAATAAAACTGCAATTCCCTAAAGATAGAAAATTAAACATAACAAGTGTCAACAAAATGAATATCAAAAACAAGATACCAAAGAAAGAAACATGCATACAAAGGAGGAAAATAAAAAAATTAGAATTGAATAATTGAATATTTCAAAATAAAAGACAGAATCATCCAGTCCCATTGCTGGTGGCTGTCACGGCAAGCGGGGGCGGTGGGGTGGGGGGAGTGGGGGGAAACAATATGGCGAGAAGGCCAATGATCGGTTTTACGCCATTGGGAAACAAGTTTGCGATCGTCCGCTCCACCCATCACTGGCGACCTGTGTTTCCAACCGCCCAACGTTAGGAACCTACTTTAACATCTCATTATATGCCTTGCTCGCCGGAATCATCCCCCCACGTCAAATTTACTGTTCATCTCGGTGTGAATTCAGGATGGTGTGCTTCAGGACTGCCTTTAAAAGGCGTTCACCTGGTGACCAGAACTTCGAGGGGAACTCGGAGGTGAGCGCACACAACCTTGCGCAGTGCTCGTGAACATCACCCGTAGGACATCAAGGAAGAGGCGCCGCACTTTGCGGGGGGTGGGGGGTGGTGGTGGGGAATGCGAGTCGCTTTTTCCTGGCTGGCTTTCAGTGCGGTGCCGGGGCAAGGGCCCCAGTGCGGGTGAGGCCGTGGATGGAGGGGGGAGGAGGTTGGGGGGAAAGGCAGCATAGACTGAAGGAACTACATGAGCACATGCCATGGGTGGGGAGGGGGATCAAGGCAGTGCAGGCTGAAGGAAAGACTCAAACACATGCCAGGGGAGTGGGGGGAGAAGGGGTGAGGGAAGCGGCCACACACTTGGAAAAGCTTGTCAAAAGTGAGCATTCTTCTGCAGCTGAGACCGTTCAGCTGCAGCTCCATTGACAATCCTGGAGTCAGGTCTCTGAAGCTTTCCTGCCCACTCAAGCGATGCAAAAACTTGAAAGTACCACCAAATGCTCTAGAATTTTTCACCCCTTGGGTGCAAAATGCAAATTAATGTGTGTTTTACGGGGCAGCATTTGGCTGACTGGGCAAGTTGTAGAATCCCCTTGTGAAAAGTGGCCATGGTGCAGTCACTGGTGGAGGTGCTCAGAACCCCTTGCAATGTTTTTATTAAGGTTTGAACCAGTATCCATCATTGCTCAAACTGACAGTGTAGCCTTGCAGTACAGATTAGGAGATTATCTGCGCCTGAGCTGAGAGCACAGCATGCAGTCCAGTGGACAAAGCTGCTGCCAATCGGTCAAGTGGAGTGGGGCGGAGGTGGGTGGGGTTTCGGACAGCCATGAAGCACACTACACACTGGCCATCCAAGTGGTGGCCAGCTCTCTACAGCATGCGTGAAGAGGCCTTCAGCTTTAACTAAGAGAGGTTCTGAGGACACATATGCTAACCCATGCATTTCTTTCTCTCTTTGATCCTGTAGGAGGAGAACATCAGGATCATGGATCTTGGTGATTTAGTGGTATGCCTCATGGCTTATAAGGAGCAGAGAAGAAGAAGATGAGAGCATCGGAGATGCCTGGCTCGGCAAAGGGAGGTGCACCTCCCTCAAGGTGAAGGTGCGGCAGGGCCTACTGCACTTGCAACTGAAGATCCAGAGTGAGCCGTTACTAATAGGCACCTCGCTCGACCCAGGGTCCATAGACAGCACTTGTCATTCCTGCAGATGTCTGAGAATCAGTGTCACTGAAGACTGTGCATTTCTAGAGAACTGGTCGGTCACATATGCCACCTGCTGCAGGATTTGGCGCCATGGGGACATGGAGGGCATCCACTGCCAGTGACCGTGCACGTGAACGTGGCGCTCAATTCCTATATCAGGAACTCCTTCCAGGACTCCACAGGTAACCTGTGCAGGATCTTGCAAGCCTCCAAATGCAAGTGTATCCAGGAGGTAACAGACTCTATCTTCGCGAAGGCATAGAATTTTGTGCATTTCGCTTGGGATCAGGAAAGTCAGGAAGCAAGAGTGCTGGGATTTACGCAAATCTCTTGTTTTCCACAGATGCAGGGCGCCATCGACTGAACTCATGTTGCGCTTAGATCTCCACGGCAACAAGCAGTCAACTACGTCAATTGCAAAAGTTCCACTCGCTGAACGTTCAGCTGGTGTGCGACTACCACAAACACACCCTGCAGGCCTGCACATGATTTCCAGGGGGCGTCCATGACTCCTACATCCTTAGCAGGTCTCAGATCCCTGACATCTCCCAGAGCCCACAGAGGCTGCAAGGTTGGCTCCTCAGGGACAAGGGCTGCCCACAGAGGACGTGGCTGATGATGCCCGTGCAGCAGCCTCAGACTGCAGCAGGGTGAAGGTATAACGAAGCTCAATCCGCGATCCAGACTTTGGTGGAGCAAATGATAGGCATCTTGAAAATTAGATTCTGGTGCCTTGACAGGTCCAATGAAGTACTGCAATACAGTCCACCAATGGTGTCACGCATCATCATAGCTGGCTGAGTGCTACACAACCTGACGCTGCAATGGGGAAAGAAGCTGGCTGAGGAGGAAGTGGAGGAGCTGCTTGTCTCCCCCTTTGAGAAAGATGTCAAATGGGATGACAGGGATGAGGCTCTCGAAGATGAGGATGCCAGCAATGAGGCCATCACACTGGCCAAATGAGGCAAGTGCGCTCGGGAGGCCCTCATAGCCACAAGATTCATGGAGGAAGATGACGAGATGCAGTGAGGACAGTCCTGACATCCTTACCTTGCATCTGTGAACGTTTGACTCCTGTGCGGCTGATGGCAGCGCACATACACTCAGTGCTCAGGCTCATATTATGGAGATGCAGCAGAGGCTCTAGTAGTCGCTAGATTCCAGTAGGATAATGATGACATGCAGTAAGGACACTACATGCACCTTCACATTGCCTCTGTGAATGTATGACTCCTGTCTAGCTGAGGGCAGCTCGCTTGGGCTCTGAGATCAGGGTCATAACATAGAAATGCAGCCATGAAACTTTAAATGCATCTGATCCTTTGTTTGCCTTCAGCACCCGACCCCTCCAGGAGCACAACATCACTGGTCACAGATGCTGAAGAGATGGGGACCAGCCCCACATCAAGGGTGCTGAGAGCACACAGAGAGAATGACGGAACTCTGTGATGCCTGCCCACGACATTCTGGCAGCAATGACAAGTACCATCGAGGTGCAGGCATCAGTAATGTGTCCAGTAAGTGTGAAGCCGGACCATCACTTTGGCCTGAAGGTTACACACTGCACAGGGAAGAGGCCCTGTTCAGAGACTTTCCAGGGGGCGTCCATGACTCCTACATCCTTAGCAGGTCTCAGATTCCTGACATCTCCAAGAGCCCACAGAGTCTGCAAGGTTGGCTCCTCAGGGACAAGCCTTTGTCTTGTGTAGGAACCAAGGTTTCACATCTGTGTGACACGAACACTGCTCATCATAACAAGGAGCAGGCAGGGATACATTCTTGTGAGTTTATTTACAGTAGTGAACATTAAATATAAGTGATTAACACCCATGCCCAGGCTGTGCAACTACATTTTCTTAACCCTCCTAATGCTGCCGCTACATCTTGGGCTCCCAGAGATCCACAGCGGAGGTGGAGATAGCCTGCTGACTGCTACACCCTGTCCGTGATGACCTTGGCGGTCAAGCCTGGAGGGCCCCGGCCTGCTTTGGGTGTCCTGCTGTGGGCCAGCTGCACCTTCCTCGGCCTGTGGAGCTGGATCTGCTGGGGTCACAGGAAGAGAGGATTTGGATCATTCCTAGAGTTACCTGGGTGGATGACCATGGGGTGTCGAGCTGCTGGCCTTCCTCCCTGTTGGTGCCCCAGGGCCCTTAGCTGACTCCTTGAGGACAAGGGGAAGCTGGAGTGAGATTGAGCTGCCCCTGCCTCTCGTGTTGACACTGTTGGAGGCCAACTATGGTGTCAGCGATGGAGTTCAGCCCACACAACAGTGCAGGAATGACGCCCTGGACCAAAGTCCCCATGGTGGCCTCCATCCTGCCAGTGTTGACCTCAATGCATTGGCATGCTGGCGCTGTCACCTTGGACTGAAGGCGGACAGATCCTTCCATTGTCCCTTGCAACCTGAGGAGTGCAGCGGACATCCCTTCCTGATGCTCCCGTGATTGCCTTTGCAGCTCCACCAACTGATTGTGGAACGAGTCCAGAGGCTCATAACCTGACTCGGACTTAGCAGATTCCTTGCCTCCAGCAGTCCTCCAAGTGCCGGCGACCTCGGATATCCCTGCCTTCGTTTGCTGTGGAACATATTGTGATCCCAAGGCCACTCTATATCTAAGTCCCACCTAGGTGTGTGTCCCTGCACTGACGGAGGGTGTGGGTGAGCACTGTGACGGGTCTTCAATTGTGCTGCCCTCAGGTTCCTCATCTGAGGTGCCCTCGACGCTGGGGCTGGGGTCACAGTTGCTTGAGGGCAATGTGTCAGATGTGCCTAGGAGAGAAAGTAGAGATTCTTAGTGTTTGGCAGAACATTGAACACAGACAGTGGACTCAGAGTAACATTGAGAGAGGGATGATGTGGTGCAGGATCCTCATATAGGTGTTCGCCTCTGACCTCACCATTGCCGCAGGTCCACGTCCTCTCTGGCCAGCTCCAAAGCTCAACTCTTGAATGGAGTGAAGCCCTTGATGTCCGGCACTCCACCCCCAGCCTGGGACCCCTGCTGCTGATTGCCTGTGATCTTGTCCTGCATAAAGACAGGTGGAGAGAGTTTGAGCAAGACGCATGTCAGGCCAAATGAGAAGGATGGCAGGTGTGCGTGGTGCTGAGTGGACCCATGGGTGGGATGAGGAGGCAGCCTCCAGAGGAGATGAGGCCAGATGGAGATGTGAGGGTGTGTGTGAGAGAGTGAGTGGTGATGTCCCTTGATCTGGCAGTGAGTGAGATGCCAGTGAATGTGTGATGGGCTTGTGAGTGGGTGAGCTGAGATTGATGAGATGGTTGACTTAACCTGGCGGCACATCTATTTTCTGCACTGGATGGCTGACTCTTGTGTGCAGCGTTGGCACTGACCTCCACTGCCACCACCTCCCAAGTCAGAGTGGTGCGACTGATGGGCCTCCTGCGGCCAGAGCGGGGTTGGAGGACATCATGGCAGGCCTCCACAGCATCCAGAAGGTGTCCCAGGGATGTGTCACTAAATCGGGGGGCTGCAATCCTGCTGGCTTTTGGGTCCATGTTTTTAGCGGAGCCGTCCTGTGCTGTAAGCATTGAGAAGCGTACGTGTGGCTGCATTTTAAATATGGCGAGCAGCGTGAGGAAGTGGCGATGTAACGGCGTGGCAGACCAATCAGAGGCCTGCCATCAGGGATCAGTGTGTTTCCCATGACTGCATAATTTATGAGGTGGGAAGGGGATGATTGAGGCCGGGGGGGTAAAATGTCTTTTTTCATGCCCGCAACTGCACTTATTACAAATCTAGGACAATTCTGCCCAAAGAGTCCAAACACCAAGGGAAGAATTTTCCGGTCAGCGAGCGGGGGCGGGGCCCGCTCGCTGACATGTAAAATGACACGCGGTGACGTCGGGCGGGCGTCCTGATGTCACTGTGCATCATTTAGATTGTCAGCTCGCCTGCACGCCCGCCGAATTGTCAAAAGCCTATTAAGGCCATTAAGAAAGTAATTAAAGTTAAGAATACTACCCGTCCAACCTTAAGGTTGGTGGGCAGGTGAAGACCCCAGGCGGCCTTCGCATTTTTCATGAAGCCTCATCCACAGACAGGATGAGGTTTCGTAAAGGGTTCATTAATTAAATAAAAATTTTTGAAAAAATCAATGGACATGTCCCAGCTCATGTGACAGTTTCACATGAGGGGACCTGTCCTTAAAAATTTTTTCACCTTTATTAAATTTCCCAGGACTTAAACTAATCTCCCTGAGGCACAGAGGTGCCTCAGGGAGATTTCTGCGCTCTTTCGCAAGCATGCACGAAAGAGTACAGGCCCCGACTCAGGGAATGCCCCCCGCTCGCACAGGGAGTGCCCAGCGTTTCCGGGCATGCGTCACGCTGGGCAGGCCTTAATTGGCCTGCCCATGTAAAATGGCAGTGTGCACCCGATTGGGGGTGCCAATTGGGTTTGCTCTCGCTCCCGCCTGGCCCCGCACAAACCCCCCCAACAGGGGAAGAATTCAGCCCCAAATTCTAGACTCTGCCAGCTGTGTGAAGTAAAAGGTTAGGGAACACATTTTGTTTTCAACCCAGGTATCTACAGGTAAACCAGTGGACAATAGGCAGCAATAATGAAAAGACAACTTTTCATGTGTGTGTGTGCACATATGTATTTATACATTTTAATATATATATATGTATATACTTAAGTTATGTCTGCTTTAGTTTGCAGTCTTCTTTTCTAAATGCAGAACCTAGAAAATGTATCTTATTTGTAGTATTTTTAGACGTAATGTGCAACATTAAAATAATGGTTATTTTTCTCCTTTCTGAAAAACTGATACTGCAAGAAGTGAACATATGGCATTCTCATTGCACAATTAAAAATATCTTTGACAGTTAAAGTATTGAGTGATCTTTGAAGTGTAGTTCATTTTAAACTTACCACGTATTAATCCAGTGCTAATCTGATTATGAACTGTGATACAGTAAATCTACTGTAAAAATGTGCCATGCAACAGTTTTAAACTTGATACTGTAATGCTACGTGAGAACTGTTTGTACAGCTAACTTGAAAGGCTCTTTCATGTTGTTTTATTGTCCGGCTCTTTTGTAAGAATAAGCAATGCTAAAATATATTTTTTTGTCCTTAAGATGTATCTTGCAATATGTATTTTCCAAGATTGAACTTCAGAACCACACATACCTTTAAATTGATCGTGCTAAAGATAAGGCTGTAGTGTTGCTTTTCCTTTTTCCCTCCTTTAAAATTTCCTTCTAATTTTCCTTCTCCTATCTTGAGGGCAGCATTTCATTTGGAGCATCAGATGCTGGCAAATCTTTTCAGGTGTCAAAAGCTCATGGGGCTGAGTTTCCTTGATAGTTTCGCCACACTCCTGCCATAATTCCAGTGAGAGTCAGATGAACCCCTTAGAAAAATGGCTGCCAAGACAACCTTGGTGCAATTTATCACTCAACCAATTTCACTAAAACAGAGGAGTGGCTATTTACCTCATTGCTGTGCATGGGACCTTGCAATGTGAAAATTACCCAATATGTTTTCTTACAACAGTGACTGGTCTTCAGAAGTATTTCATTGTCCCTTAGGATGTCCTGAGGTCATGAAAGGCACTATATCAATGCAAACTCTTTTTCTTCGTTCCTTATATTCCACCCCAGGGTGAGTAACGAGCTGATGAGGTTCCTGGGTTTTGCTGTGGTTTGCCCTGTCGGCCTATGAGTTAAGGCCTGTGAGTTAAAGTGAGACAAGGCAGATAATTCTGCTTTCTTCCCCACCCCAAAATGAAACCGCTTGTAAAATATTTCTTAGACTTCACCTTACAAGTAATGAAAGTCATCCAAATTAAAAAGGTAGATTCAAATGACATCTTTAGAATTTGATACTGTGGAGCTTTTGATGGGCAAATGCTCTCTAGCCTTTTCACTGGCCTCTCCCAATATTCTAATAGAAAATTTGGTCAACAATGTCAAGATGTATTTCACAAATTCAAAATCAAAACCATGTTCTTTGTTCAGCTGATGTAGAGGCAAGATAGTCAGTTGCTGGGTGGCTGCAATAAAACGTTGAAAGAAAACAATCAGGAAAAAGCATAGACATTTGAACCGGAGATAACTTTTTTTTATTATGTTAGACTGCATCAGAAGCTAATAAAAAAGATACATAAAGGCAAAAAAAATTGTACGGGTTCATTGATTTGTCATGTTATATCTTATTGCAGGAGATCAAGAAACTTGTTACCTAACCAATGCCTTTACTTCTGACTACTGGAGGAAAGGCTGTTTTACATCAGTGTCCTGTGGAACTAAAATGTTTCCACAAATGTTGGCATAAATTAGCAAAACTGTTTTCAGCTAGTACTATTGATTAGGCCAAGTCAGGGAATGTCACAAATGAAAGACGTTATTTTCTCACTGACATTCAGGAGAGAAAGATAAGGACAAGGATAGAAAATTTGAAGGGTTACAATTCCTGAGCTTATTGCCACACAATATGATCTTTGATGATATATTTGTCTTGTGACTCTTTTCTTAGAATGCTTTATAGTCATGCATTAGTTGCCATGTGATGGGGGCATCACTTCAACACCAGCATTTATTGCCCATCCCTCTGCCCTTGGCTTGCTTGCTTGGCCATTTCAGAGGGCAGTTGAGAATCAACCACATTGTTGTGGATCTGGAGTCACATGTAGGTCAGACCAGGTAAGAATGGCAGATTTCTCTCCCTAAAGAGCATTAGTGAACCAGGTGGGTTTTTATAACAATTGATAATAGTTATAAAGGGAGCAGAAAGGGGGCAGGTGGGATCAGGGTGTGGAAGTGTGCAACAGGAATCTTGGCATCTTGGATGTGGTTGGGGAGGGGTGGGGGGCAGTCAGGAAATGCAATGAAGAGCCTACAGGGCGGGTTCTGTAATGTCCAGTGTCCAGTCTTGGGTGTTGTAGTGAGGAAGCTGTCTGTCATGGGGAAGGTCCACAGTTATGGGGGGAGGTCGATGACATACTAGGGCAGGTCCAACCAGAGGCAGGGATAACAGATGGTCTCAAAGGGCAAGTCAAGGGAATGTAAGGATACATCAAGGATGATGGGAGGAGGGTCTAGGATCACAAGGGGGCTATCTATGATGAGGTGAGTACGGTCAAGGGGGAGAGATGGCATGTCACAGGGCAAAGCATAATGGTAGGAGGTTGGAGGGTGACAGAGGGAAGATGCACAATGATGTTTGGAGGGTCAAGGGTGATGGGCTTTGTGGTAATCCGAGGTGTAATACACCTTTAAGAGGCTGTGAGCAGATTAACCACGTGACTGTAAGACCCAATAGTTGTGTAGTGCGGGCAACCATGTTAATGTTAGCCAAGAGTATGGTCTGGCTGGAGAAGCACACATCATGTTAGTGCTCTGTTGTTTGTGTAAATAAATAGCATATGCTTCATTTCATATTGGTCTCTGTATCTGCAGTATATTGTTATCAATTTACCTGCAACAGATAAGCGTGCAACCGGTTCACGAGCAAAGCGACCCCGTAGTAAAACAAACAACTGGCGATGAGGCAAAACAAAACCAGTCGACGAAGCCGTGAAAACTGTACTGCACTGAATTAGCTGTGACCTGCAGGCTGATTATAAGTACATCACAACTGTAAACCCTCACCGTAGTTGTTGACGTCATCACCCTTCAATATGCCACAATTTGGCCGTATCGAACCGATGACTGGTCACATTATATTGAAAGCCTCGCATTTTTCTTTTTGGCCAACGGCATATCGGAGGAGAAGAGGTGGGCGATCCTCTTATTGACATGTCGCAGTAAAACACATGGCCTAATTTGTAGTCTAATGGCATACAACACCCCAGATACCTAGAGCTTCGATGAGTTGGTGAATCTAGTGAAACAGCAGCCATTAACAGACCAGCAAAAAGCAATTGCTTAACGGATAAAAACCACATTCATAACAGCAGAATTGGAATCAGACAGCCTACAAACGAGCGACAATTTAAGAGAACTGAATGCTTCTATTGCCATCGCATTGGGCACATTATGCGACATTGTAAGGAAAGATTGAGGCCAAAGTTCAAACGAAAAGGCAGAAGTCGTGAAATTTATATAATGAAGGAGCCATAAAAACGGGTGAAACAGAGCCAATCTATGTGACAGTAGAAGTCAACAGAAACCCATTCAAATGGAGGTGGATATAGTCGCACCCACGACAGTCACAGGCGAACACACATTTAAGTACCTGAATGGAGGAGACCACTCACTAACGCTGGAAAACTCAGATGCTAGATTAAAGACATATACTGGTGAAAGCATATGAGTCAAAGGTACATGGAGTGAACTGAGATTTTTCAACTCAGAATGAAAAATCTGCAAGAATTATTACAGAAATATGCCCCAGTGTTCAGGGAAGAGCTCGGGAAGATTCAGGGACTGCAAGCTAAAATCTACTTGGATCCTGGAGCAGCGCCCAGATATTTGAAGGTGAGGCTAATCCCTTATGCATTATGAGGAAAAATGGATATTGAATTGGGCAGGCTGGAAAAGTTGGGAGCCTTACAACCTGTACAATTTTCCGAATGGGGCAGTGTCCATAGTTCTGACCAGAGTGTGTGAATATACGGGGACTACCGTTGACTGTTGACAAAGTAGCCAGACTGGATAGGCACCCTATACCAAAAATTGATGAATTGTGCTCCAAGCTGGCAGGGGGAACCATGTATACAAAACTCAACATGAGCCACGCTAAGCAGCAAGTCGAGCTAGAAAAGGCCTCTCGGGATTTTGTGACTATCAACACACATAGTGGATTACACCAATATACCAGGTTACCCTTCAGAGTCTTATCGGCTTGTGCCCTTTTCCAACGGACTATGGAAAATTTACTCCAAGGTCTACCCCATGTGGTGGTTTATCTCAATGATGTCCTTGTAACAGGACTAACTGATGAGGAACACCTGGCTAACTTGGAAGAGATATTGAAGGATTTCTCACAAGCCGGAGTACGTTTGAAAAGGGAAAAATGGGAAAAATGTATCTTTCAAGCAAAAGAAGTGACCTGGGTCATAGGGTCGATTTGCAGGGCCTTCACCCAGTAGAAGACAAGGTGAGAACTATTTGTGAGATCCCAGCCCCGAAAAATGCCACAGAACTCAAGTCATTCTTGGGAATGGCTAACTACTAAGATTGTTTGCTCCCAAATTTGTCAGCAGTACTGGCTCCATTATATGGGTTATTCAAGAAAAATCACAGGTGGACTTGGCAAGTCCCACAACAATAGGCTTTTATGTCAGTCAAGCAGTTACTACGTTCATCGGTCCTGTTGGTACATTTTGACCCAAAGAAACAATTGATTTTAACATGCGATGCATCCCCTTATGGAATAGGGGCAGTACTCTCCCTCCAGATGGCGGATGGCTCCAACCGGCCCATTGGTTACTGTCATGAGGCTATTAATGTATATAATATTATTGGAAAATATTTTTCTTTTAAAATAGAAGTGTAGTCTGTGGGTGTGTCTTAATTGGATTAAAGCCAGCTAGCCTGAGTGCTTTTATGTGTACTAGTTTTGAGATATAAGAGAGGTAGAGTGCATTTGCATTTTTTGAATAGAGCATTCAAGAAGGCAAGTGAAATCTTGCACCTAGCTAGCAGAGACCAAGCAATATGTTTATATTACTAATAAAATTGGCACTATGAAAGGGGTTTTATTGTCAAAGATGCCAGTGATATAATGAGAATTTATATTCAATGAGCTGTGCTAGGTATAACTTTAGCAGTTATCATTTATGCAGAGCAGAGGCAATGTAAGATCAAAGCCTGTAAGCCTACCACTGTGCCTGCAAGGAACCAAGTGAAAGGAACCTCATTTTGAATTTGTATGGTGAAAATGCTTGGCCTGGGGTTTGCTTAAAACTCTATGGGTTGCTGTTGCCTTAATAGAGCTTGGGAATTTGTTTAAAGTTATGATAGTAGTAATTTGTAGCCATGTGTATATATTTAACTTGTGTAAATTAATAAAATGTTTCATTTAGTTTAATATAAAAACTCTTGAGAACTAGTGGTCTGATTCCTGAATTTAGAGTTGCATCTCAAACATATCACTTAAAAATGTAGGTTATGACAGTTGTTTAAAGTTTCCCTCTGGGATTTTTAAATAACTCACCTTTACCAAAAGGCTGTCTCATAACACTACATTTCAAGAACACTCAGTGAGGCAGAACAAAGATACTCACAATTAGAGAAAGAAGGCTTATCCATTGTATTTGGCGCTAAGAAATTCCACCAATACATCCATGGTCGTCACTTCACAATAGTATCCGACCACAAGCCACTACTAGGCTTTTTTGGGGAAGATAAGGCAATACCCCCAATTGCCTCGGCACGCATCCAAAGGTGGGCGCTGATTCTAGCTGCTTACGAATATACTTTTATCTACCGGCCGGGAAGCCAGATTGCCAATGTCGATCCACTGAGCCAAATACCTCTAAATGACAGCAATGTGAATGCCCCCATCCCTCAAGAACTTGTCTTGTTATTAAACTTTCTGGATTCATCACCAGTGAATACCAAACAGGTCAGAGAATGGATCAACTGTGATTCAGTTTTGTCTCACATCAGGGAACAAGTCTTGCAGGGATGGTCTAATGAGCCAAGGTCAGATGAACTGAAGCCCTATTTTAAGAGGAGATACAAGCTCACCTGCCAGGATGGCATCTTGCTGTGGGGAGCAAGAGTCATTGTGTTTCCCAGAGGAAGAAAGCCATTATTGATTGAATTGCATAGCGCACATTGAAAATATTGGCACGCAACTACTTATGGTGACCAGGGATGGACACTGAAATCGAAAACATGGTCAAGAGCTGCATGCAGTGCCAACAGGTGCAGAAATTGTCCCCTTCTGCTCAGCTGCATCCTTGGGAATGGCCAGGAAGGCCATGGGTCTGCCTCCATGTTGACTATGTGAGGCCTTTTTTGGGCACAATGTTCCTCTTGATTATTGATGCTTACTCAAATTGGATGGATGTATGTGAGGTAAGATCACCCACATCTGCCGCCACCACAGACAGATTGCATCAGAGTTTCGTGATACATGATTTACCAGAGATAATAGTGTCTGCCAATGGAACAGCATTCACTAGCGGGGAATTTACAACTTCTAATGGCATAGCACATGTCAAGATCTTGCCATATCACCCTGCATCCAATGGGTTGGCCAAGTGGGCAGTTCAGACCTTCAAGGCCGGCATGAAAAAACTAGAGGGGTCTCTATAGCAACAAAGTTATCACGCTTCCTGCTCAGCTACAGGGCTATGACACATATGACCACTGGTATTGCCTCCACAGAGTTATTATTGAAGAGACCTCTCAGGACCCGGTAAAGCCTCATAAAGCTAAATTTAGGGGGGAGGGTAGAGAGAAGTCAGGAGGCCCAGAAAAATGATCACGATAACCTCAGTCATGAAAGAAACTTCACTGTAGGAGAAGCTGTTTTCTCAAAGAACTTTGGAGATGGTCCCAAATGGCTATCAGGTGAAGTCAGTGCAGTGACAGGACCCCTGTCCTACCACATATCGGTTGAAGGCCAGATAATTAGGAGACATGTAAATCGCCTCAGGAAAAGAGAAACAGATCCACAAGAAAAGGTGTGCTAAACGTTCCCGTTGGAGTCTACACCACAGGTAGAAGGAACTCCTCTTGCTTTGGAAGTACCTGTAGAACCCGTTGAGCCTGAGAGAGTCAAAGAGGCAAACTTACAGATTCCTACTGGAGAGTCTAGTGGACAGATAACTCCTGAGAGGGAGGCCTCAGATAAACCAGCCAAAGTCATAGAGCTACGACTGTCAACACGTTTGAAAAAGTCTCCTGAGAGACTGAATTTGTAAATCGTTAATTTTTGTAAATAGTTCACATATTGTAAAATGTACTTTCAAGTAAAGAGGGAGGGATATGGTAATCTGAGGTGTAATACACCTTTAAGAGACTGAGCAGATCGACCACGTGACTGTAAAACCCAATAGTTGTGTAGCATGGGTTATCATGTTAATGTTAGTTTAGAGTAGGGTCTGGCTGGAGAATCACACATCATGTTAGTGCTCTGTTGTCTGTGTAAATAAATAACATGCGCTTCATTTCATATTAGTCTCTGTGTCTGCAGTATATTGTAATCAACTCACCTGCCAACAGCTAAGTGTACGAGCAAAGCGACCCCATAGTAAAATATAGGAAGGTTAAACTCAAATGTGACAGACCAAGGGTGGAGGGGCACAGGTCCAGGTGGAGGGTGATTTTGTTTTTGTTGTTGGCCAAACTTACAATTAAATAGGCAGGAGTCTAGGTCCAAGTGGGAGGAGGTCACTGGGGTTGGGAGGAGTCTAGGGTGTGGCCCATTGGAATTTGAAAATCTCAGCAAGTGTAAGGATGAAAGCAATGAACACGGAAGTGCTCATATCATTGCCTGCCTTCATCACATAGTTAACTTGGTGGATTCGCTAGTGGTCTGATGCATCCAATATTCTTACAACCTTGGGAGCAGGAGGCGAGGATGTGACAAAGGAGGGCTGTCGCTGGCTACTGTTATGACCAATGCAGTTGGTAAAGCTGAGTTATTTAAATACCCAGAGGGAAACTTTAAACAACTGTCATAACCTATGATTTTAAGTGTTATGTTTGAGATGCGACTCTAAATTCAGGAATCAGACTGCCAGTTCTCGAGGCTTTACATTAAACTAAATGATGCATTTTATTAATTTACACAGGGTAAAAAATATATATATATACACATGGCTTCAAATTACTAGTATCATTTTAACAAATTCCCAAACTAATCTCTATTAAGGCAACAGCAACCCATTGACTTAACCAGACACAAGGCAAAGCATTTTCACCTTACAAATTTAAAATGAGGTTCTTTTCACTTTGGTTCCTGTGGAGGCAGCTGGAGGCTTACAGCTGTGATCTCACATTGCCTCTGCTCTGCACACCCAAAAACTGCTAAAGTTATACCTACCACTGCCCATTGAATGTTAATTCTCATTGTATCAACAATCTCTGAGCTAAACCTCTCTAACAATAAAATCCCTTTCATAGTACCCATTTTATTAGTAATATAAACATATTACTTTGTATCTGCTAGATAGGTGTCAGTGTTCACCCCACTTCTTAAATGCTCTATT
This sequence comes from Cetorhinus maximus, assembly GCF_964194155.1. NCBI lineage: Eukaryota > Metazoa > Chordata > Chondrichthyes > Lamniformes > Cetorhinidae > Cetorhinus > Cetorhinus maximus. Next base: position 76,353,472 of record NC_135882.1, on the reverse strand, counting down.
CAAAAAATGCAAATGCACTCTACCTCTTTGTTTACATCTCAAAACTGGTACACATCAAAGCACCCAGACTAGCTGGCTTTAATCCAATTAAGACACACCCTCAGACTAAACCTCTATTTTAAAAGAAAAATATTTTCCAATAATAATACATTAATAGCTTCATGATACTACCAAGGGAGGCCACAAGGCCAGCAGCAGGCAGCACCAGAGAGGGAGGCCAGTCAGGAGGCAGGCATCCAGAGAAGGCATCATGAAAGATGGACACTGGTGTATCACAGCATCTTCAGGGCTATAATTAACTACCTGGAAATGTCAGAGGTAATGCCAGAGATGGCTGAGGCTGTCCCAGGAAGCGGTCACAGAGACGTGTGGGATCCTGCAGCAAGAGCTGCAGTCACGTGGATTTGGTGGGAACCCTATGTCAGTGGTCCTCAAGGTAACTGTGGAACTCTATTTTTTAGCCAATGGTTGTTCCCAGGACTCGATGGGTGACATGTGTGGCATTTCACAGTCTGCCATAGACAGGGGCATAAAGAAGGTGACCAATTCTCTCTTTCATCGTGCGAATGAATTCATCAAATTCTCCACAGATGAGCACAGCCAGGTGGCCAGGGCTATGGGCTTCATAGCCACTGTTCATTTCCCTAGTGTGTAAGGGGTTATCAACTGCACTCATATGGTCACTCGAGCTCCCTGGGACCAGTCAGTAGCATATGCGAATTCCAAGGGCTTTGACTCTTTGAATGTGGAACTGGTCGCAAGCACAGTGGAAGAATCACGCATGTCTGTGCTCGATTCCCAGGGAGCTCTCATGACTCTTACATCTTGCAGAACTCACAGGTCCCAGAGGTTTTTGAGGCCTCAGCCCAGGTTGATGGCTGGATCCTGGTGACAAGGGTTTTCCCCTCTGAACCTGCTTGATGATACCACTGGGTTGTCCGCATAGTGCAGCGGAAGAGCGGTAGAGCGCAGCTCATGCCTCCACCAGAGCCATCATTGAGCAAACCACTGGCTTGCTGACAAAAGGCTTTTGTTGCCTTGAGTGGCCTAGAGGGACTTTGCAGGACACATCACAGAAGGTATCATAAATAGTGTGGTCTGCTGTGCGCTGCACAATTGACCATGCAACAAGGAGAACTCGCTTCAAGAGGAAGAACCAGAGCAGCAGCACTCCCCCTCAGATGAGAATGAATTGGATGGACCTGAGGAGGCCATGAAAATGCATGAGCCCCTACTGGGTGCCAGGGCCATGGAGAGACGTGCAAGGGATAACAGGGACAACCTAATATACAACCGATTTGGCCAAGAGTGGAGTACCTACATGACCATAGTCCCATCACCAGAACTCCAATGCCTTCATGGGATGTCTACCAACCTCCGCCAGTCTCCCTCCCGGAGCTACATCTGAATCTTCATCCTTTGGCACCTAGAAGAGCAAGGGGAACTGACCTTTGTTATGCACAGTCACTTAGTGTGATGCTTCATCATTACAGAGCTTTGAGTGCACCTACAAAGGTTCAATTATCCACGTTGAGAGTAATCTTGGACAATCTCCTTGACAATGCATATAAGCGGAAGCCAGCTGGGTCTGAATGTTCAGCAATGTCCCACAGACTGGTGAGCTAAAACTGGACATTAACATGAACTTTCAATAAAGACTGAGTGTAAACACACAACATTGTTTCCTCCACAATAAAGGAAACTCCCCTGTAGCCATCAGTGTGTGCCAACCATGAGGTGTGTCTATACTTTTAGCTCTCTTAACTAAGTTAGTCTCAACAAATGACGATGATGCACAAATGAATAAAGTGAAACCAATATAAGGTGCAATATTTACATGTGACAAATTGAACTTTTTTAGAACACCTGTGCCACCTTTGTGCTCTCATTACACTTTAAGTTTTCTCTTAGAGCCACGCTACCTTGTTGCAACCCCCAGCACAGCAGCTGAAGTGGAGGCAGTCTGCTCAGTTTGCTGCCCTGTTGTCTTTAATGATGACAATGGGCATCCTTTGGAGACATGAGGCCTTGAGCACTCGGCCGACTGCATTGGTGCAGAGGCATCCTCCTCGAACTCGCCTACTGGAAGCAATGGGGTCAATGGCAGAGGGGATGAGGAAAGGCCGCTCACCCTGGGGGTACCTGAGAGGAAGCCCCTGGGGTGGCCGCCACATGCTCCTCCTCTGTGTGTGATGGGGCCTCCCTGTCTCCTTGAGAAGAAGGGGCACTTGGAGGGAGGTCGAGGAGCCTTGTCCTCTCTCGCCTAGCTACTGTTGTGTAGAGTCAATGGCTAAAATGACGGGATGCAGGTCAAAGCACATATGGGTCATATGTTGGATCTGGAACTCCATGGTGGTTGCCAATCTCTCTATCAAGGAAGCCATGTGCTTACATGGTTTTCATGGAATCCTCCATCGCCCGCGCAAATCTGCTCATAATCTCTGGCATCTCCGCCATATTTTCCCTACCTTTTGCTGCATCTCCAGCAGGCTTACCGTGACCGCAACCAGAGTCCCGTCTTCAGCATAGGGCTCAGCAGGGACCTGGTCCCCAGGAGTCATCCGAGTGTCAGGGCCTTTGCCGTGACAGTCTCCGCCAGCTGCTGGGGCATGTGTGCCATGTGCTCACCAGATTGTGCCCACCATTCTCCACGACCCATGTGGGTGTAACTGCACTGGTGGAGGCTTTGGAAGATGGAGGTGGCAGTACATCCTCTGGGTCAGTGGTGTCATGGTCCCCAGAGGCACACTCTTCAGTCTCCTACTGCAGCCGTGACCTGGGCTTGGGATTGCGAGGACCTTAGCAGAGAACAAAAAGAACCACATTAAGGGTTGTTGTGGACTGAATTTGTGTGGTCACTACCAGTCCATATTTGAGGTGTTTGTGTGTAAAGTGTGTGTATTTCCTTACCCTCAGAGTGATTTTTCCTAATGTAAAATAAATTCCAGCAGCAGGCTTTTGGTGATTTTTAAAAATAAAGAAGGTTATTTATTATCAAACACTTTCCCTGGATGTTTAAAACAGAACGTCTCAATCACTCATCTCACTCACACTATCACACATACAAAGATTGGATATAGATGAAGTTAAAGCTGTAATTATAAAAATTGAAATTATAACTCAGTCTCTATGTTGATGCAGACCTAATGTCTTCTTAATTGAGTTGACGTTTTAATCGGAGCGAAGGGCTTTTTAGAAACAAAGGATTCTCATAAAGCTGCAAAGCTACTTGTAGATGAATAGCCAGGGCATTGATTCTCTGGTGGACTTGGAAGTTGGCACAAGTACAGTGCTTTGGTTGCATTAGATTTTCAGCCATGATGGTTCAGCTGTTTCAGATGTTTCTCTCCTGGATTTGCTTTGTTCAGGATATTTTAAACTGCAGTACCCAAAAGTTAGTTTCAGTCACATGACTGCAGGGTTAACACTTCTGGGGTCAAGAACACCATGATACAATAGCAGTTAACAATGGTCATTCACTCTTATCTCTGCCCCAACTTGAGCTCAAATATTCTCCTTTGTTCAGTATGTATCTCGGAGATCAACAGTCTGGAGATCCCATATTCTTCAAATGCTGGTTCATCCTTAAACAATGAGATGTGTAAACTTCACAGGTAGCTGCGGAGTACCCTTATTCGGGTCCATGTTTAACAAAATATTGGCCGCAGAATTAAATACTGTCCTCAGTTTGAATGTCCACAGTCACATGTTAAGTTCCAGTCATTTTACCCCATTTTGTGGCTACTTCCACAAAATATGATCTTGCAGTCTATTATATCTAACATCCTCATGCTTGAACTGAGCATGACAGAATCAGCACAGTTTATGTGTGCATCACATTTCCTCGTAGACCTCCTGTGTGCACACATGCCAGAACCAGGTTGGATGCATTCTCACTCTTATGCCTTGCTATTCCAGCCTCACCGTCTGTGATCACTCGACCTCCCTCCTCTCCTGTGGTCTGCAGTGCCTCATCCTCGGCAGAGGTGAGCAACTTTAGGGCACTCCACCTCCATCCTTGCCCTCTCCTTTGAGTTGTCACTTTGCTTCTCCTGCATGATAAAGTGCGGATTTAGTGACATGTCAAATGACACCTAACCCCCTTGTCTGTGCACATCCCCAATCCCCATCACACATACTAGGTGGAATCGTCCCAGATTTGCACTTAGTGCAGTATCGGGCAGGTAAGACAATGCTTTACTCGCTGGCTGCAATGGCAATTTTCACGTCGTATCATCCCAAACCCGCCACATTAATTATGCATTCCCGGGAAACACGCCGTTTCCATGGCGGGCGGGCTCTCATTCACCCACCACACCATCACCTCATTGTTTCATCACGCTGGGCGCCATATTTAAAGTACAGCCGTATGCACATCTCTCAGTGCTTCCAGCCCACAACTGCTGCAAAGAAGACATGACCCTGAAAGGCAGAAAAAATACAGCCCGCAGGTTCAGTGACACGTCCCTCGAGCACCTTTTGGACGCAATGGAGGCTCGCTTTGATGTCCTCTACCTCTGCTTTGGCTGCAGGATGGGCAGCAACAGCACTAACCTGGCTTGGGAGGTGGTGGCAGCGGTGGCAGCGGTGGTCAGCGCCAATACCCCGAAAAAGAGGACAGCCACTCAGTGCCACAAGAGGATGAATGGTCTCATCCGTTCCAACAGGGTAAGTCACTCTTCTCATCACTCTCAACTCACACCCTCACAAACCTATCGCACATCCACAGGGATCTCACACCACAAGGGACAACACCACTTACTCTCACATACACCCTCACATCTCCATCAGGCTCATACCCTCTTGAGCTCACATCCTCATCCTGTTCATGGCTCCGCTCACCACACAAACATTCCACACAGAGCCATGTGTCCTGCTCACACTCTCTCCATCGCTCAAGGAAAGCAGGAGAAGCCTGCTCACAACAGCAGGAAGAGGTCCCAGACCTGGGGGGCGGGGGGGGGAGAGGTCCCAGACCGTGGGGGTGGGGCGGTGGGGTGGGGGGTGGTGGGGGGTGGTGGAGTGGCCCACATTAGGCCCCTCACTGACTTTGAGGAGTGTGTCATCGCGCTGACTGGTGAGGACATGGACTGTGCCTGCAGTGACGGTGAGGTCGGTGGCAAACACCCTCGTAAAGATCCTGCACCACTTCATCCCTCTCTCAACGTAACTGTGAGTGCTCTCTCTCCTGCTTTTGACTCTGCTGCCATCCACTCATTATCTCTACTTTGGTTCACAGGGAGCTCGGCCAAATGACCGACACCCTCAGCCAGCCAGTCCCTCAGCTCCATCCACATCCTCACCTCCAGCCAAGGGGACTCCTCCTCCATTGAAGAGCTGGAAATAAATAACCTGGAAGACCCATTACAGCGCTTAGCCACACCCTCCACCAGCACAAAAGACACACAACTTGGTGGGATCTGGATCTAGAGCAGGCTTGGGTTCACAATCCGGCGGTCACAGCAAGGGCACTTGCCCACAGCAGGAGGAGGCAGGTTTGGCTGAGCTCCCCGGCACTCAGAGGACTGCTGGGTGAAGAGGCATCTCTGAGGTCTGAGTCATATGACGGGCCTCTGGATTTGGCCTTCCAACTCATCCTGGAGAGTCAGCAGAAGGAGTGGGAAGCCCTCAGCAGAGTGGCATGTGAATCGGAGGAGTGCGACCGCCAGCTCTCTGATGAAGTTGTGCCCACATGTGTGTGTATGGAGGTCTCGATGGAGAGGATGGCAGATGCCATGGAGATGCTGGTCCAGCAGAATGCAGAGATGTGTGCAGACATGCACTCCATCGTGGGATTCAAGGATGAGTTCCTGCAGTGGCAATGCGAGAGCGAAATGAGGCACCTTGACGTCCTTCCAGGTGCTCCTTCCCCTCAAGGAGTCAGGCCAGGGCCCCTGGGCACCTGAAGGGAGGAGGAGTGGCAGCTGAAGATCCCTGGGACACCCAATCAGGAATCTCAGAGGCTGTCCTCGCCCCCCGAGTCCGCTTTGCCTGTGAGCCCCTCAGCCTCGTCCTCTGTCACTGCAGAGGGAGCAGCCGGCCAACGAGTGATTCTGGAGGGTGAAGCGTGTGTGTGGCAGTGCCTTTTGGAGCCTTGTGCAGTCACTCTCCCACGCACACAGAACATTCACATATCACACTCACCTCAATGTCCTGAGCATTTTCAATGCTGCCTGCTGGGGATCACTTTCAGTTGTCCATCTGAGCTGACCTGCATCTCCGCCCACCCAATGATCATACTCCCACGCAGCACCTGATCTCACCCACCACGACTCTTGTTTCTCTTTCAATTTGGACGGCATGGTCTGGGCTCGGTTTTTCGTGCATTCCCCTGTCTTTTCCCCTCCCTCAGTCACCCATGTCCTTTCGCCCATCACAGTTGACCGCCCCCCCACCTGGCACCTTCCACCTCCCTTCCGTGACCTACCAGCCACCTTCCTTTCCCTTCGGGGATGTCCATGTGATCGTGCACATTCCCTTCCTTCCCGAAAATCTCATCCCCATCCACATTAACCACTGCCCCCCACTTATTCCCTCCCCCTTCCTGACTCTGTCAGACACCCTTACTTCTTCTGCCTCCCTTAGTCATTCCCCCGACCGACTCCTTCTTCCAGCCTTACCTCTTCCTCCAGTCTCATTTCTTCCTCCAGTCTTATTCCTTTCCCATTCCTGAATCCTCCCTTCACCTTTACCTCTTCCTCCACCCTTACTCCCTCCCCCCTCCGCACACCTTCCTTCCTCGGGACTCCTTCCCCTCTCCACACTCCTTCCCCTCTCCACACTCCTTCCCCCCTCTGAACTCATTCCCTTACACCTTCAATCTCCTTACACCTACCTTCCCAGTTGCCATCTTCTCCCTGTTACTACCTCCTCCCCCCCATACTCCCTCCACCCCCTCCCAACCTCATCCCCGTGACACCGTCATTCACCCCCACCCAACCTCACCCATCTGACACCTTCATTCCTCCCTCCCAGCCTCACCCCCAACACTTTCATTCCCCCTCTCCCAACCTCACCCTGCTGACACCTTAATTCTCCCCCTCACAACCTCTCCCCCATGACGCCTTCATTGCCCCTCCCCCAAACCTGACCCATCTGACATTTTCATTCCCCCCTTCAAACCTCACCACCCACCGACGCCCTCATTTCCCCCTCCCACCTTCACCCCACCGACACGTCTTCCTCTCCCAGTCGATCCTAGACCTTCCTCTCCTACCCCTCGACGATCATCCATTGTGAGCATCAATGGTGACTTTCCACCTTCCGTGAGCTGCTTCGCAGCAGAGCCATGTTCATGACAATCCACCCAGCATGCCATGGACATTCCTCCAGTGTGCCGTTGCTTTCGGGCTCCAAATGCTTCTGCTCCTCGGATGTCCGTGATATGAGCAAGGCCCTGATGGTAAGTCCCAAATTCTGCATATCACAGTTGTCAAGGTGTGTTCTGCACCAATGTGTTTTCCTGCTGACGTGGGTGGACAATCCAGCGGAGTGAGGATGAGTCCGGCGGGCTGGCCTGATAATGATATGCTGATGTATTACAATGAGGTTCCCGACATCCGATGATGGGGAATGTGGCCCGCCATCGACGGGCTGAGCGGACGATCACAAACTGGTTTCACGATGTTGTGAAACCGATTTTTGGCCTTCTCACCATATTGTCCACTCATGCCACCAAACAAGCCTGACGCCAGTGGGCACGGAAAATCCCAGCCACTGGCTCGTCAATGGTGTGTTGGATCCAAGAACTCACATAAGCCAAATGTTCGCATTCTTTGGCTTTAATTGCCATGTGTTAATGAGGCTGATCACTCATCCAGCCACCTGGCCTAGCTGCCCACTCGCAAAGATACATTAGTTGATGGCCCCACAAGATATCCTTTGGTCACATGCTTCCGTGTTACATACCTTGATGAATCGAAGCAGGTTGTTGACTCTTCCTGTACTGGACCCAGGGTCTTTGGAAGACCACATGGTTGCTCACCTTCACTGTGATCTCCTTTCAGGCTGCCTTGGTCAGGCACGAGGGTCTTATTTTGCCATCTTTGGGAAAAAGTGTGTCCTGCCGTTCCCTGGTGGTGTGGAGGAGAATCTTCAGTGGGGTGTGTCACAAAATCTGTCTGGGCTCAGACATCGCCATAGAGTCATAGAGCAGTTGAAGAAGCTTAGATGTGATGGGGGCGGTGGGGGGGGGGGGCGCGGCGCGGAGGGGGTGCCTGGGACATGAAAGAATAATAAGGGGGACAGTGATTGGGGAGTGAAAGTTGGGGAGCGCTGGGGGTGATGAGTGGCTGCAACAAGAAAGGGAAGAAAATACTGATATATTGGAAGTAGACAGGAAAGTTGTGGCCAAGATGCCGAGCATCCTTGTTTGTCCAGGAGACTCTTTTTTAGCCTGCCCATACCTACTGTACCGGGAGGTGGTGCATAGTGCTATTGTCACTGGGCTAGCAAACCAGAGACTCAGTGTATTGCTCTGGGGATCTGGGTTTGAATCCTACTACAGCAGATGGTGGAATTTGAATTCAATAGAAGTCTAATAATGACCATGAAACCATTGTCGTAAAAACCCATCTGGTTCACCAATGTCCTTTAGGGAAAGAAATCTGCCGTCCTTACCTGGTCTGGGCTACATGTGACTCCAGACCCACAGTAATGTGGCTGACTTTTAACAGCCCTCTGAAATGGCGTAAGAAGCCTCTCAGTTGTATCAAAACACTAAAAAAAACATCTAAAAGGAATGAAACTGGATGGACCACCTGACCTAGGCACCCGAAAAGACAACAGCAAACTCAACTCTGTTGACCCTGCAAAGTCCACCTCACTAATACTAGGGGGCTAGTGCTAAAATTGGAGGAGCTGTCTCATGACTAGTCAAGCAACAGCCTGATATAGTCATACTCAAGGAATCATATCTTACAGATAATGTCTCAGACTCCACCATCACCAACGCTGGGTAAGTCCTGCACCACTGGCAGGACAGACCCAGCAGAGGTGGCGGAACAGTGGTATACAGTCGGGAGATATCTGCCCTGGGAGTCCTCAACATCGACTCTGGAATCCATGGAGTTTCATGGCATCCGGCTAAACATGGGCAAGGTAAGATCCTGCTGATTAGCACATACTGCCCCACTCACCTGATGAATCAGTGCTCCTCCATGTTGAACACCACTTGGAGGAAACATTGAGGGTGGCAAGGGTGCAAAATGTATCTGGGTGCAGACTTCAATGTCCATCACCAAGGGTGGCTTGGTAGCACCACTACTGACTGAGCTGGCAGAGTCCTAAAGGACATAACTGTTAGGCTGGGTCTGCGGTGTGTGATGAGGGAATCAACCAGAGGGAAAAAGATACTTGATCTCATCCTCACCAACCTGCCTGCCGCAGATGCATCTGCCCATGACAGTATCGGTAGGAGTGACCACTGCACAGTCATTGTGGAGACGAAGTCCTGTCTTCACATTGAGGATACCCTCCATCATGTTGTGTGGCACTACAACCGTACTAAGTGTGATAGATTTCAAACAGATCTAGCAACCACCATCAGTAACCTCATGGCCTGTCATATCCCCCACTCTACCATTATCACTAAGCCAGGGTTCCTGAGTTCAAAGGAGAGTGCAGGAGGGCATGCCAGGAGCAGCAACAGGCATAGCTAAAAATGAGATGTCAACCAGGTGAAGCTACAACACAGGAATACTTGTGTGACAAACAGCATAAGCAACAAGTGATAGACAGAGCTAAGCGATTCCACAACCAACAGATCAAAACTCTGCAGTCCTGCCACATCCAGTTGTGAATGGTGGAGGACAACTGAACAGCTCACTGGAGAAGGATGCTCCACTAATATCCCCATCCTCAATGATGGGAGTGTCCAGCACATCAACGCAAAAGATATGGCTGAACCATTTGCTACAATCTTCAGCCAGAAGTGCCAAGTGGATGATCCATCTCGGCCTCCTCCAGAGGTCCCCAGCATCACAGATGCCAGTCTTCAGCCAATTCGATTCACTCCACGTGATATCAAGAAATGGCTGAAGGCACTGGATACTGCAAAGGCTATGGGTCCTGCTAATATTCCGGCAATAGTATTGAAGACTTGTGCTCCAGAACTTGCCGCACCCCTAGCCAAGCTGTTCCAGTACAGCTACAACACTGGCATCTACCCGGCAATGTGGAAAATTGCCCAGGTATGTCCTGTACACAAAAAGTTAGGACAAATCCAACCTGGCCAATTACCGCCCCATCAGTCTACTCTTGATCATCAGTAAAGTGATGGAAGGGGCACCAAAGGTGCTATCAAGCGGCACTTACTCAGCAATAAACTGCTCACTGACACCAGTTTCGGTTCAGCCAGGGCCACTCAGCTTCTGCCTCATTACAGCCTTGGTTCAACCATGGACAAAAGAGCTGGACTCCAGAGCTGAGGCGAGAGTGACTGCCCTTGATATCAAGGCAGCATTTGACCTATTGTGGCATCAAGGGGCCCTAGCAAAACTGGAGTCAATGGGAATCAGGGGAAAACTCTTCTCTGGTTGAAGTCATACCTAGCACAAAGGAAGATGGTTGTGGTTGTTGGAGGTCAATCATCTCTTTTCCAAGACATCACTGCAGGAGTTCCTCAGGTAGTATCCTAGGCTCAACCATCTTCAGTTGCTTCATCAATGACCTTCCTTCCATCATAAGATTAGGAGTGGGGATGTTCGCTGATGATTACACAATGTCCAGCACCATTTGTAACACTCAGATACTGAAGCAGTCTATGTCCAAATGCAGTAAGATCTGGACAATATCCCAGCTTGGGCTGACAAGTGGCAAGTAACATTTGCACCACATAAATGCCAGGCAATGACCATCTCCAAAAGAGAGAAGCTAACCATCACTCCTTGGCATTCAATGGCATTACCATCACTGAATTCCCCACTATCAACATCCTGGTGGTTACCATTGACCAGAAACTGAACTGGACTAGCCATATAAATGTGGCTACAAGAGCAGTTCAGAAGCTCAGAATCCTGAGTGAGTAACTCACCTCCTGTCTCCCCAAAGCCTGTCCACCATCTACAAGGCACAAGTCAGGAGTGTGATAGAATACTCTTCACTTGCCTGGATGAGTGCAGCTCCAATAACACTCAAGAAGCTTGACACCATTCAGGACAAAGCAGCTCGCTTGATTGGCACTCCTTCTACAAACATTCACTCCCTCCGCTGCCGACGCATAGTAGCAGCAGTGTGTACAAGATGCACTGCAGGAACTCACCAAGCCTCCTTAGACGGCACCTTTCAAACCCATGACCACTGCCGTATAGAAGGACAATGGCTGCAGATACATGGGAACACTATCACCTGCAATTTTCCCTCCAAGTCACTCACCATCCTCACTTGGAAATATATCGCCGTTCCTTCACTGTTGCTGGTTCAAAATCCTGGAACTCCCTCCCTAACAGCACTGCAGGTGTACCTACACCACATGGACTGCAGTGGTTCAAGAAGGCAGCTCACTACCACCTTCTCAAAGACAATTAGGGATGGGCAATAAATGCTGGCTTAACCAGCAATGCCTTCATCCCACAAGTGAATAAAATAAAAATATCGGAACCGGACAGGGTGGATCCACAAATGAATGCCCACCCCGCCATGTGTCTCATGTGCCTGCCAGCAGCCTTTTAAATTTGAATTTGAATTGTGTGCGCTCCGGCTCCTAATACACAAGCGGAAGTGGCACCCAGTTCTGTTCCTCCTTTGGGACAACGTGTCTCTTATTAAATTCCATCCAAAGAGTCGACTTTTTGATGTGCATATGTTAGGAAATTGAGTATGTGTCTTGATATGCTGTATGCTGCAGTTTAAAATGAAGAAACTGGTCATCATTCAGGCGGCTGTACGGCTACCCAGCATGAACTTCAACAGATGACTGAGAATTTATCGGTTAATCCTAGGCCGGATTGCATGTTTTTTTGTTGACTCCACCCCCTAGTGTATACCTTGTGCAGGCCTGGTGGAGTCTGAAGAAGTGGGATACTCAAAGCTGGTAGCATTTTGAAAAGTTGTTTCAAGATTTGCAATCTTTTTAAAGTGAGAGTTTTATTTTGCCTTGATTTTGCCTGGCGCATTTATTTCTGAAACTTTCTACAGCTTGATTTTTGTATAGAGAGGCTTTGGCCAAGATATTTAGGTCGGCGAGCGGGGGGCAGGGCCCGCTCGCTGATGCGTAAACTAATGCGGGATGACGTTGGGCAGAACTCCCGATGTCACACCGTGTCATTTACATTTTCAGGTTGGCGGGGGCGCAGCCGAATCAGCTGTGCGCCCACCGACCTGTCAACAGCCTATTGAGGCCATTTAAAAACTAATACAAGTAATTAATGGACCTGCCTGTCCAACTTTAAGGTTGGTGGGCAGGCCGGGAACCCAGGCGGGCTTCAGAAAAAGCAGGAAACCTCATCCACAGGCGGGATGAGGTTTCATGAAGGTTTTAAAAAATTTAATAAAAGTTTGATTAAAAGTGATGGACATGTCCCAACTCGTGTGACAGTGTAGCATGAGGGGGCATGTCAGGAAAATTTTATTTTTGTACATTTACCATTTTTAAATTTAGCGCCGATCTCCCTGAGGCAGCACTTAGCCTCAGGGAGATGAGTGTGCTCTTTCGTGCGCATGCGTGAAACAGCGCACTCTGGGCTGAGGGAATCCCCGCCCGCCTGCACAGGGAGCGCATAGCGCTTCCTGGCAAATGTCACGCTGGGCGGGCTTTAATTGGCCCGCCCACGTAAAATGGCGGCGCACCCCCGATTTGGGGCGCTGATTAGAGGCGCGCCTGCACCTGCCCAACGGGGGGAAAAATTCTTCCCTTTAATTTGTCAATCGTTTTGATACCTGTGCTAGAGATGAGAACTTGTAGGATTTTTTTTCTTTATTCATTCCTGGGATGTGGGGGCATCACTGGAAAGGCCAGCATTTATTGTCCATCCCTAATTGTCTTACTTGACCATTTCAGAGAGCAGTTAAGAGTCAACTACATTGTTGTGGGTCTGGAGTCAGATGAAGGCTAGATCAGGTAAGGATGACAGATTGCCTTCCCTAAAGCACATTAGAGAATCAGTTGGGTTTTAATGACAATTGATGATAGTTGTCATGGTCACCATTACTGAGACTAGCTTTCAATTTTGTTAATTGAATTTAAATTCCACCAGCTCATGTCTCCGGGTTCATAGCCTGGGCCTCTGGATTACTAGTCTAGTGACATTACCATTACACCAATCACCTCCCCATTGACTTGAATGTTCTCCATTAGTTTGAATACAATGAAAATTGGATTTATTCTACAATGGACAGATGTTCTAAAAGGTAGAGGCCCAGGTTGCAAAGTTGAAAAAGACCTCATTGTATCCATACCAGTCATTACCTCAGCACCTACAATTACACGCACAGACAGGACTACCTGGGTATTTTATTTTAGAGACCTGTTTTTCCCACCTCTGGTTCACACTGGAAGATGTCATAGAATTATGCCATTTCCTCCACATTGACTTGCAACAACCTCTACCACAGGGACAGCTCTTCATATAGCTGGAAAAGTCACCAATTGATTTAAGCTTCCAAGCTATCAGATCCTTCCAAGCCACGAAGGGGACATGTGTCAAATTAAAAATAAAAACAGTAAATGCTGACAATACTCAAGTCAGGCTGCATCTGTGGAGAGGGAAACAGTTGATGACCTGTCATCAGATCTGGGGCATAGTAGAAATGTAATAAGTTTTTGATAATGTAAGGGGGAGGGGGAGGAAGAACAAAAGGGAAGATCTGTGATAGGTGGAGGGCAGGAGCGATTAAATGATAAAAGGTTTCATGGAACAAAAGTCAAAGGGAGCGGTGAAAAGTAAAGAGACAAAAGATGTGTCCAGATGAGGTGTGAATGGCTGGCTAGCAGCTGTCCAAATTCAAAGTAAAGGAAGGAATGAGAAAAATACTGAATCAGCAAAGAAAAACAAAAAGCAAACTGGAGACTGAGGTTGTGATCTAAAATTGTTGAACTCAGTGTTGAACCCAGAAGGCTGTAGAGTGCGAGTTGAAAGATGAGGTGTGTGATTTTCCAGCCCAACCCGCTGTCGGGATCCTCTGGACCTGTCAATGGACTTTTGGCTGGGCCACCGAATCTCCCGCAGCTGGTCCCGCCTTGACAGGACTGGAAAATCCTGGCCGAGGTGTTGTTTCTCAAGTTTGCATTGAGCTTCATTGGAACACTGCAGCAGACCAAGGATAGAAAGGTCAGAGAGGGAGCAAGGTGAAGAATTGAAATGACAGGCAATTGGAAGCTCAGGGTCATGTTTGCAGATTGAATGGAGATGTTCTGCAAAGCGATCACCCAGCCTGTGCTTGGACTCCCGAATGTAGAGAAGAACACAGTATGAACAGTGAATACAGTATACTAAATTAAAACATGTACAAATAAATGACTATTTCACTTGGAAGGAGTGTCAGCGCCTTGTGTGGTGAGAAGGGAGGAAGTAAAAGGGCAGGTGTTGCATCTCCTGTGCTTGGATTGGAAGGTTGTAGGAAAAGAAGGGGCTGTTGGGGTGATTGACAGTGGACCAGGGCGTTATGGAGGGAGCGGTTCCTTCAGAATGCTGAAAGGGGAGGGAAGGGGAAGATATGTTTGGTGGTGGCATCATGCTGGAGGTGGTGGAAATCGTGGAGGATGGTCTCTTGAATAGGAAGGCTGGTTGTGCGGAAGGCAAGGCAAGGGGAATCCTATCATGGTTCTGGGGGCGAGGAGCTGCGATGAGAGCAGAGGTGTGTGAAATAGGTCAGACACAGTGGAGGGCCCTGTCAACCATGTTGGGTGGGAATCCTTGGTTGAGGAAAAAGTAAGACATTTCGGAAGCATTGGTATGGAAGGTTGCATTGTCTGAATAGATCCAATGAAGATGGAGAAACTGGGAGAATGGAATAGAGACCTTACTGTTATGATATGACAGATGGTAATTGCCAGGCTAAACAAATCCCAAAGGGAAACTTGGCCAAGCTATCACAATGATTTTGCAATTTGTATTTATTACAAGAATGTATGTGCACTGAAGTCAGAAGTAAAGAGCCCACTACCACCTTTGGAGATTTTAAAGGTTAAATTAAAACATTTATTAACAAAAGAAAAGAAAACTTAAGCACAAGATTATAGTTTCGCAGTTAGTCTTACAACAATTCCCAAAAGATTTCTACTTAACTACACACCCCTTTCAGGAAACAGTCTGAATAGATTCTTAATCTATAAAAAACATCCAGCAATATTACTACAAGCACCCAATATTGCTATAAGGGAGGTATTTCATTGCTTCGCTTTCCCTCTTACTCGACAATGGAACTCCAAGGGTGCAAACAAAACCTTGCACTCAGGACCAAACCAGCACTTCTCTAGGGTGACAAGAGGCTGCTTTTTCACAGGGCTATTTCACACAGTGCACTTCTCAAAATGTCACAGGGCTACTCCCCATACAGCTTTCTTTATGAGGCTTGTGCATTTATGTTTGTGTGTGTGTGTGTGTGTGTGTGTTTGTGACTAATTTTATTAAACTAAAGATGGTCAGACTGCAAGGTGGGAGATGTGTGGAATTTGGGAACAAAGTCAATGAAATTTTCCAGTTCAAGGGGAGAGCAGGAAACAGCACTGATACAGTCATCAATATACTGGAAAAAGAGGTGAAGGGGAAGGCCTGAGGATTGGAACAATGAGGAATATTCCACATATGCCACAAAAAGGCAGGTGTAGCTAGGACCCAACTGGATACCCAAAACAACACCTTTTGTTTTGAGGAAGTGAATGGAGTTGAAGGAGAAATTGCTCAATATGCGAGCAAGTTCAGCCAGACTGAGAGGGGCAGTGGTGGATGGAGACTGGTTACACCTCTGTGCAAGGAAGAAGTGGAGTGCTCTCAGAACATCCTGGTGGGGGATAGAGGTATAGAGAGATTAGACGTTCATAGTGAAAAGGAGATGGTTGGGGCCAGGAAACTGGAAACTATTGATGGAGGCCATTGGAAGAGTCACAGTTGTAGGTAGGAAAAGACTGGACAGGCAGAGATAAATAGAGTCCAGAAAGGAAGAAATAAACTCAGTGGGGCAGGAACATGCTGAAACAATGAGTTGACCAGGACTGTCCTGTTCATGGACTTTAGTAAGGAGATAGAAGCAGGCCATTTGAGGTTGAGGGACTATGAAGTTGGAGACAGTGGAAGGAAGATCTCCCGAGGAGGTGAGGTCAGTGACAGCCCTGGGTAGAATGGTGGGAGAAGCCTGTCTGTTGATAACAGATGCATCATGCAAATGATTGACACCATGGCTACTTCTGTGCTCACCAGCTATGCTTTAACATCCATTAATTTTAATGGCAGAAAAATCATAGACTGGTGAATGCACAAGCAGGAAATTTGATCAGCATTTTCAAAGGGCTGAGATAGACAGATTTTTAGTAACTCAGGGAATCAAGGGTTATTGGGGTGTAGGTAGGAAGATGGAGTTAAGGCAGATCAGCCCTGATTGTATTGAATGCTGGAGCAGGCTCGAGGGGACATATAATATACTCCTGCACCTATTTCTTATGTTTCTTATCTTATGTCAGGTTGAAATATGTGACCTTAGCGATAGTGCAAATGTGTGGCTGAAAATTCATCTTGGGGTGAAATATGACACCAAGGTAGTGAACAGACTGGTCTAATCTCAGAATGTTGCCAGAGAGGGAAAGAGAGAGATGGAGTTGGTAGTTAGGGATCGGAATTTGGACCGAAGCCCAAATAGCCCCCCCACGCTGTGCTTTAACATGTCGATCCCAGAGGCAACATGTGGATGAGAAATAGGAGGGATCCAAGGGTAGATTCATGGGAGACACCAGAGGTAACGGTATGAGAGCAGAAAGAAAAGTCATTGCAAGTGAGATTCTCCGGCTATGATTAGATAAATAAGATGGAATAATGTGAGAGCAGTCCCACCAATGTGGACAACAGTGGAGAGGAATTGGAGAAGGATGGTGTGGTCAACAGTGTCAAAGGCTGCAGACATTTTGAGAAGGACAAGGAGGGAAAGTTTACCTCTGTCACAATCACATAGGATGTCATTTGCAATTTTGATAAGAACCATTTTGTTACTGTGGCAGGGGTGGAAACTGTTAATTCATTCTGAAGCTGGTTGCTGAAGTAAGAAAACAGGTGCCAATCTTTTATTTAATACTAGATTTATTTACAGAATGCAACATTACATTCCTCCCTGAACAACACCCGCTGCCCCAGAAGCCTCTCTTTACATGTGTTCAAGGTACTTAATCAATCAATGCCCTTTACCTGTGTATCCTTAACCTTAATAATACAAGAGACCTGATTGGTGTGATTCAAACATGGCATTCCAAGAAAGATGAAATGGACTTGGGAGGTGATAACTCAAGGACTTTGGAGAGGACTGGGAGGTTGGAGATGGGACGTAGTTTGCAAGAATGGTGAAGTCAAGGGTTGGTTTTGTTGAAGAGTGCGGTGATGATGGAAAATTTAAAGGAGAAAGGGAAACATCAGAAGAGAGAGAACCATTAATATTGGCTAACATGGGGACCAGGAGGGGAAGTTGCCTCATCAGCAGTTTAGTGGGAATAGCGTTGAGGGAGCATGATGTGGGTCTCATGGACAATATGAGCTTGGAGGGTGCATGAAGGAGATAGAAGAGAAATTAGAGAAAGATGCCAGTTTGAGGCTTGGGCCTGTGTGTGTAAGGCTTATCATATCTTTCAATATAGCTTCTATCTATCTAAGCCAACTCACCCCTTCATACTTACATAGTTTGCTCTATGTAGATTTATGACCACAGTTTCAACTAAATCATTTTCAAACTCAATAAAGAATTTTATCATGTTATGGTCACTATGATCTGGTTACTGCTAGGATAGTGAATATTCACCAACACGGTGCTGGGTGCATGTTGCATACCAACTGCACTTTAAGTGAGAGAGAACCCTTGGAGTTGTGGTGCATCTCCCTGTTAACATATGGTACCTATAAACCGATGTGTTTGCAGGTATTAGTTCCCTGTATCATTGAGAATCACGTGACCCTGGCAAAACCACCTGCCCACTCCTGTTCTTTTCTGTTTAGAGAGAATGCAATGAAGTGCCCTCTCCTCTGTAAACTCCATGATGCGCTGATACATCGCAATCTGTCAGATGTTAGACATGTCACTGGCTCCAGTTTGGAAGTATCCTCAGGCATAGAAATTGAGGATGTCACTGAGAATGCTGCTTTTGACCTGCTCTGTGGCTGCATGCCCAGTTTGAGCAGGTGACACAATTCAGTCTTCACCTCCTTAGTGAATAGTAACCACCTCAAACACTCCACCTGGCTGAGGTGATGGTAGGAGAAGTGCTCTCTGAGTACCCGAGGTGTGGCCTAGCTACAGCATGTATGACCTTCTATTGCAAATTCTGCTTCTGCTCCCTCTGCCCACAGCTTCCTCTCTCTGCTGCTTGTGCTCCATCTCCTCTTCATGCCGCAGCCCAAGAGGGATTGCAACTGTAGCCCCCAAGATTGAGGCCTTCAAACTCCACTGAACTCCTTGGAAAAGTCCAGCACCACTGCTTCCAACGCCCAACAACTTGTGTGAGCTCCCAAACAACTCAGTAAAATGCTTCCACTAACAGTGCACTAGTAAAAGCCAAAAGTGCCTCCTGGAAGCACCATACTAATCTCTTTAAATAGCACGAGTGGGAGAAATGTTCACTCTCAGGTGCACACATGCACAGATGGGCAGCAGCCCAGAAAGTACCATGCACACTGCCAAATCAGCAGTAGATGTTGACTGATGCAACAACTGTCCACTCTGCAGGAGTCTGCTGCATGCATAGTATGCCTGCATTAATGCCTTTCCAAGTATGAGTCAATACATGGGCTATGCCTAAAGTGGCTGGAAGGAGATTGGCTGCTGTTTTCAGCACCTCTAGGCTCCCATAGCATTGACACCAGTGGCACTATGGAGCCATATTTTGTGGCCAAAATCTCCTGGGTTTCATGCAGTAGTTGAGACTGCCTGCCAGTTCTCTTGGCTCCTCACATGACTCTCACCCCAAAAGATGGGGTATCCAGAGTAATAAAGGTGGTTGGAGTCAAAAATGTATTGTGGCGTGGTCACAACGTGGTTAATCGATATGGTAAATTCCCTGGTCATTAATGACTTGCTGATTGGAGCAGAAGCATTGTGTTAATGGGAGGAAGGGTAAGACAGATGGTGCTGTGTTGCTGGGTCAGAAGACCGTGTTGTCTGAAGGATAACAGCCAGAAGTTAAATAACTGGCATAGAGAGATATTCAAGAGTTTTATTTCATTACCTTTAGGATAAGGGGGTATTCATACAAAACTGCTTTTCGGGAGAATAAATAGCTGCGCAAAGTCTATGATCGGACAGGGTGTATGTAGTGTGTGGAAACATTAATAGATGAGGCCTTTATTATGCCTTATCATGTTCTTATCCTACCATCTGCTAACACATGGCACTAATATTGTTCTGGGCCTGAATCCTAACAGATAAGATGCTCATACAGCAGAGAGAGGGTCTGGAACTCATTTGTTCAGTCACCAGGTTTCCCAACCAATCACAGAGTGCAGGTGTGATGATGACCTTCATTCTGTGAATGAGGCTTTCTATTTAAAGGCACCCTGGCAAGAGCTAGAATGGCTGCAGGAAAGGTTGCTTCTGTAGTAAACTGAAGGCAAGAAGGTGGAAGGAAGACATGGGAAGACTGCCCCCTTTCGCCATTCGTTCTCTGACTCTTCCCTGAAGACCATGTTGGAGGTGGTATGAGCCAGGAGGGAGATCCTCCTTCCTGTGGACAGCAGGAAGAGGCCAGCCAACCAAACAAAGCAGGTGTGGCTAGAAGAAGGAGGCTGTGAGCAGCAGGGGTGTGGTGTCCAGCACCTGAATTCAGCACTGGAAGAGGTTTATTGACCTCATTTGGTCTGAAAGAGTCAGAAGCATAATACTTGACAAGCTGAGTGAGTGGGCAAATGCATGGCAGATGCAGTATAATGTGGATAAATGTGAGGTTATCTACTTTGGTAGCAAAAACAGGAAGGCAGATTATTATCTGAATGGCTATAAATTGAGAGAGGGGAATGTACAACGAGACCTGGGTGTCCTTGTACACCAGTCGCTGAAGGTAAGCATGTAGGTGCAGCAGGCGGTAAAGAAGGCAAATGGTATGTTGGCCTTAATAGTGAGAGGATTCGAGTACAGGAGCAGGGATGTCTTGCTGCAATTATATAGGGCCTTGGTGCGACCACACCTGGAATATTGTGTGCAGTTTTGGTCTCCTTATCTGAGGAAGGATGTTCTTGCTATAGAGGAAGTGCAGCGAAGGTTTACCTGACTGATTCCTGGGATGGTGGGACTGACATATGAGGAGAGATTGAGTCGGTTAGGATTATATTCGCTGGAGTTCAGAAGAATGAGGGGGGATCTCATAGAAACCTACAAAATTCTAACAGGACTAGACAGGGTAAATGCAGGAAGGATGTTCCCGATGGTGGGGGAGTCCAGAACCAGGGAACACAGCCTGAGGATATGGGGTAGACCATTTAGGACTGAGATGAGGAGAAATTTCTTCACCCAGAGAGTGGTGAGCCTGTGGAATTCGCTACCGCAGAAAGTAGTTGAGGCCAAAACATTGTATGTTTTCAAGAAGGAGTTAGATATAGCTCTTGGGTCAAAAGGGATCAAAGGGTATGGGGAGAAAGTGGGAGCAGGCTATTGAGTTGGATGATCAGCCATGATCATAATGAATGGCAGAGCAAGCTCGAAGGGCCGAATAGCCTACTCCTGCTCCTATTTTCTATGTTTCCATGTTTCTATATGAATCATTGCTCTCTGATCTCCCTAGTATTCTCCAGCACACCACTCCTCTGACTGCCACATCTTAATATACATAATATATATATTATAAATTACATATTATATACATACATTCATTTCTCTCCAGGCACCTCCTCAATCTTCATCTCAAAGGATAGCACTCACCTTCATCCCTTTGCCCTCTCCTATCCGTCTCTCTCAGTCATCCTCCTCCCTTTTCCATCTTATATCCATCCCTCACAGTCATCCTCCATAAATGTTTTCATTTCATCCTCAACACACATTCTACTTCTTAAACTCATAACTCTCTGCCTTCTCTCATTGTAGGAGAAGAGAGCCCATAGCTCCAGAGAGAGACAGAGAACTGGGAGTGGGACTGCAGCCATTTCCACCCTGACCACAATAGAGGGGGAGGCTCTGGAGATTGATGGGGTGGCGCAGACATTAGGCGTTGATGATTGAGAAATAGGGGTCATCCACAGACATGGTGACAACATTAGATGATGCACTGTCACTTGACACTTAACAGTCACTCCTGTTGAATTGATATCTCCGATAACTGAATTGTCATGATATTCACTCTGGTGAATTATTTCCCCTTTCCAGCACTAACTCGTGGCTTTGATCCTTTACAAGTCCTTCAAGGAGGAGCTGGTGGAGGAGGAGATCAAGTGAGTCCTCAGAGGAGGACCAACACTCTGAGGATACACCATCACATGACTCATGCACCTTCCACCACCTCAGATCCGCACACCTTGATGGGAACTGCATGTTATGATGCAGCAGTTGGTAAAGGCTATTATTTAAAATCCCAGAGGGAAACTTTAAACAACTGTCATAATCAATATTTTCAAGTGGTATGTTTGAGATGCAACTCTAAATCCAGGAATAAGACCACCGGTTCTCAAGAGGTTTTTATATAGAACTACATGAGACATTTATTAATTTACACAAGTTAAACACACACACATGGCTACAAATTATTGCTATCATAACTTTTAACAAATTCCCAAACTAATCTCCACTACGGCAACAGCATTCCATTGACTTTCAGCAGACACCAGGCAAAGCATTTTCACCTTACACATTCAAAATGAGGTTCCTTTCACTTTGGTTCCTTTGCAGACAGTTGTAGGCTTACAGCTGCTTTGATGTTACACGCCCTGCACGGTGCAAAACTGCTTTCTGTTATACCCAGCACTTCTCTTCGAATGTAAATTTTCATTGTATCACCAAGCCCTTTGAACTGCACCTCTTCTAACAATAAAACCCCTTTCATAGTATCAATTTTATTAGTAATATAAACATATTGCTTGGTGTCTCCTAGCTAGGTGCAAGATTTCACTCCCACTCTTGAATGCTCTATTCAACAAAATGCAAATGTACTTCTGTCTCTCTGTTTATATCTCAAAACTACTGTACATCAAAGCACGCAGACTAGCTGGCTTTAATCCAATTAAACCACAAACAGACGCATCCACAGACTAAACCTCTATTTTAAAAAAATAATTTCCAATAACATTACATACATTAATATCTTTTCCTGACATCCCCCTTCCTATCGAGAAATGAACCGACATAATTCTAAAAGTCGGCATCATTTTTTTAATAATCCATCTCACACTATCTCCTATACTTATTATGTTACATTTCTATTACATTATCAGATGCATGCATTAACATAACCAAGTCCTTGGTGTCAACAGAAATCACTCCAGTTCAGTGTCCGGGTTTTAAAAAATGTCCAATTTTCCTTTAAGCTTCAAACTCTTCATAACACACCTTTGAACAGATTTTCTCCTTCAACAATATGTATAATCCGTAGATTAAATGGTTGTAATAATAAACTCCATCTGAAAAGCCTTGCACTTTTGCCTCGAAATTTATTCAAAAACTTCAAAGAGTTATGGTCTGTATAAACAATTGTTTCTGATGAATTGTTTGCAACATAAATTTTGATATGCTGCAATGCCAACACCAAACCCAAAGTCTCTTTTTCAATTATTGAATATCTTCTCTGTTGTACATTTGGTTTCAGTGAAAAATGCACTATAATTTTTTCAATTCATTCTTCTTGTAACAGGACAGCCCCAATGCCTATATCACTTGCGTCAATGGCCAACTTGAATTGCTTGGCATAATTGGGTACTGCCAAAACTGGTGTCATAGCTAATACAGTTTTCAAACTATCAAATGACTTCTAACACTCCTGTGTCCATTGAAACTTGTTCCTTTTTAATAGTTCAGTCAGTGGAGCAACCACTTGGCTAAAATTTGGTACTAATTTCCGGTAAAACCCACTCATGCCCAGAAATTTCAAAACTTCTCGTTTTGTTGTAGGCACTGGGAAATCCACGATATCCCTGACTTTCACACCTCCTGGAGCCACCTTACCATGTCCAATGGTATGGCCTAGATACGTAACTTGCGCTTTTGCAAATTCACTTTTAGTCAAGTTCATCAGGATATTAGCTTCTTGTAGTCGAGTAAATAATTCTTCCAGATGCTGTAAGTGCTCCTCCTACCTCTGACCGAAAATGATTAGATCATCGATATACACAGCACAATTGCTTAGACCTGCAGTTACATTGTTTGTCAGTCTTTGAAATGTCACAGGTGCATTCTTCATACCAATTGGCATGATTTGAATCTGATATAGTCCACTTGACATGACAAAAGCTGATATCTCCTTTGCTCTCTCTGACAATGGTACCTGCCAACATTCTTTTAGAAAATCAATCTTTGTGATAAATTTTGATTGTCCCACTTTCTCAATGCAATATTCCAACCATGGTATAAGATATGAATCTGCTTTAGTCACTGCATTCACCGTTCGATAGTCCACATACAGTCTTTGTGTTCCATCCGGTTTCGGTACCAGTACAATAGGCAAACTCCAGTTACTGCAACTAGACTTAATGATATCATTTTGAGCATGAAATCAATTTCTTTTTGTACTTGTGATCATTTTGCCAGATTTAATCTATAAGGATATTGCCTTATTAAAGATGAAATTCCTATACATATATCATGTCTAGCTAAATGTATTTTTCCCAACTTATTTCCACAAATCGGTTTGTGTGACTGTAGCTTTTCCAAATCACTTTGACACTTGCTTGGAAGGTAACTCAATATTTCATTTAAATTTTCAAGCACCCCGTCATTATCCAATTTGATTAGAGGAAAATCAATTTCAGAGTCCTTCACTTCTACCTCTTTCTCAACATCCACCATCACTAATACCTCTTTTTGTTCTTCTTCCCTGTCAAAATACTTCTTAAGCATATTTACATGACACACCCTCTGCTTCTTTCTTCTATCTGGAGTATTTATTAAATAATTTACTTCACTCAATTTCTTTTCAATCCTGTAAGGCCCACTAATGAATGCATTTAATGAATCACCCAGTACTGGTAACAAAACGTGTACTTTCTCTCCAGAAACAAAGCTGCGAGTTTTAACTTTCTTATCCACCTTCACTTTAATCACTTGCTGTGATGTCTTTAAATGTTCCCTAGCCAACTCTCATGCCTGTTCAATCTTTCCCTGAAATTTTATTTGTAAACCAGGAGAATGGTTTCTGAATTTTGACACACCAATTACTCATGAATCAATTTCAGTGGTCCCCTTACCTCATGACCATAAACCAGTTCAAAAGTGCTAAAACCAGTTGATGCATTAGGAGCGCCTCTAAAAGCAAATAGCAAAAATGGAATTCCTGCATCCCAGTCCTGTGGATAATCCTGAAACCATGTTCTCATCATGGATTTTAAAGTTTGATGCCATCTTTCCAAAGCTCCTTGTGACTCCGGATGATAAGCTGTTGACCAAAACTGTTTTATCCCCAAACCGTTCATTACTTCCTTAAACAGCTGTGACATGAAATTTGACCCCTGATCTGATTGTATTTCTTTAGGTAAACAATGTCTTGAAAAAAATTTAATTAACTCCCCTACAATCTTCTTAGCTGTAATATTTCTTAAAGGTATGGCTTCAGGAAACCTGGTAGACACATCCATTATTGTCAGTAAATACTGATTTCCACTTTTAGTCTTAAGGAGTGGGTCCTGCACAATCAATCATGACCCTGGTAAAAGGTTCTTCAAATATTGATATTGGGATTAAAGGCGCTGGCTTAATCACTGCTTGTGATTTTCCTGTTATTTGACATGTATGAAAAGCTCCACAGAATTTGACTACAACCCTATGCAATACTGGCCAAAAAAGACCTCTGTATTTTTTCTGTGTTTTCCTAATTCCTAAATGTCTCCCCATTGGAATTTCATGAGCAATCCTCAGAATCTCATTTCTATGCCCTAATGGGATAACAATCTGATGCACCTCCCTCCAGCTTTAATTTGCTGAGACATGATCCGACCTCCATTTTCTCATTAAAATATCTCCCCAAAGATAATAACATACCGGAATACATTTTGGTTCTGTTTCTGAATAAGCTTTCTGATATAATTGCTTTAATTTCAAATCATTTTCCTGTAACTCCACTAACCTCCTTGAGTTAAACAGTTCAGCTGAATTGTACTGTAGTCTTTCCTCCTGAACAATATTATCAACACAGTGTCAGCTAATTGGATTTTAACACCTTCTTTTTGCCTTTGAACTGCCTGCCTTTCTTGTTTTTCTTGTTCTTCCCTATGAGCCTTTTATCTCATTACAACACAATCAGGAAACAATCTAGGATGTTCCTTCTGTACCACCTCTGTTGAAAACACTTCTACAAGCTGCTCAACTACCCACATTTGTGATCCAGCTATATAATTACCCAGAATAAATTGAACCCCATGCAATGGGTAATTTTTCCATCACTCCAACTATAACTTCACCATTCTGTTCTGTTGAAGAGTCATACGGACTCGAAACGTTGACTGTGTTCCTCTCCGCAGATGCTGTCAGGCCTGCCGAGATTTTCCCGGTATTTTTGTTTTTGTTTTGGATTTCCAGCATCCGCAGTTTTTTGCTTTTAGCTTATAACTTCACCATTCTTCCATTTGCTCTGTAAATTTACCTTTCACAATGGAGTAGCTTTAGCATCTCCATGAACCTGCTTATTATTACCTGCTCCTGCAATACTCCCTTTGAACAACAAATATCACTATCCCACAACATTAAGGATTGACTAGCCCCTGTATCTCTTAAAATTTTAACATCTTTACCTGCTCCACCCTATACACATTGAAGGACTTTCTCTTCACACACAAAAACTTTAAACATTTCTGCAACCTGCTTTGCAGAATTTTCTTGAGTAAACTGTGAACACATTCCCATTTCTTTACCTATCACAGATTGTCCCTGTTTCACCTGTATACAAACCACCGGTTTCTTTTGTGCCTGAACCTCAGAACCCACAGTACTTTTACTTCCAGATCTTTTCTGTACCCCAATAATTCCTTCAGATTTTTACTGCAATTTCAAACACACTGACTTCTTGTGCCCCACTTTATTACAATGAAAACACCTCCATTTTCGAATGTCACTTCTACCTTCAGCACCTCCCTTTTTATTCTGAGAAAAAAACTTCCTGGGAACTTCCAGCTACTCCTTCTCTTCCCTGACTACCTGCCTTCCTTTTGCCTTCCCATGTTTTATCCTTTTCCAATTTGAAATGGTGTTGAAAATTTAGCTCTATGAACTGCATCATAATCATCAGCTATCTCTACTGCTTGTCTTACAGAATCAACCTCCTGCTCCTCCACATAAGTTCCCATTACCAAAGGGATTGAATCTTTAAATTCTTCCAAAAGAATTACTTCCCTAAGAGCTGCTTACATTGTCTCTATTTTTAACCGTACCCACCAGTCAAAATTACTTTGTTTTACTCTTTCAAACTCAATATAAGTTTGCCCAGGCTGTTTTCTCATATTCCTAAATTTCTGCCTGTATGCTTCAGGAACCAATTCATATGCACTCAAAATAGCCTTTTTCATCACATCATAATTCACTGTCATTTCTTCTGATAGTGAGGCATATACCTCATGCGCCCTGCCCACTAACTTAGACTGTCATAATAACATCCAGTTTTCCTGTGGCCATTTCATCTGTTTGACTAGCTTCTCAAATGAAATAAAGAATGCTTCAAAAGCTTTTTCCTCAAAGTTTGGAAGAGCCTGTACAAATTTAAACATCTCCCCAAGGGGTTCTACTCTAGAGATAAGTCCTTCTTTATCTATTGGCGTCTCTTTTTTAACTGCTAACATTCTCATTGGAATTCTTTCTCTCTTTTTTTCTCTTTCCTCCTTCTCTATCTTCACAATTTCTAATTCCCTTTCCTGTTTTCTTTCTCCCTTCTGCTTTTCTACCTGCTCCCTTATAAAAGCCATTTCTCTGTTCTATGCTTCAAATTCAAGATTTTTCAGTTCCTTTGCTTATTTAAATGCAAGCAACTTTATTTGTAACTGAAGTCTCACTACATCAAGCTGTGACTCACTAGTGTAGGTTTCGCTTCTAACTGTAGATGCAGTGCTATACTTTTAATTATATCTGATTTCCTAGAACCCTCAGGAAACCCTAATTTTAACAGTCTCACCACTTCTAAAATACCTCACCAACTCCTGAATTCATAGTGCTTCTCGTACTCATAACCTTAAGATTCACCAATTCCAAACCAATCAAGGAACTAGAAATATTTTTATCCTGCAAGAACCCCCAATTGCTATGACACAGCAGTTGGTAAAGGCTGTTATTTAAAATCCCAGAGGGAAACTTTAAACAACTGTCATAACCTATATTTTCAAATGGTATGTTTGAGATGCAGCTCTAAATTCAGGAATAAGACCACCAGTTTGCGGGAGTTTTTTTTAATATCAAACTACATGATACATTTATTAATTTACACAAGTTAAGCATATACACATGGCTACAAATTATTACCATCATAACTTTTTAATAAATTCCCAGACTAATCTCCACTATGGCAAGAACAACCCAAGGGGGAGAATTTCCACTCCGTTGGGATGGGTTAGGCAGGAGTGGTTGTGGGCAGTGCACAGCTGATCGCCGCCTGCGATTGGCTGCACGCCGGCATTTTACATGGGCAGGCCAATTAATGCCAGCCCAGTGTGATGCGCACCCGGAAGTGCTGAGCGCTCCCTGTGCAGGCGGGGGGAGTAGGCTGAGTCGGGGCCTGCACTCTTTCGCGCATCCGCGCAAAAGAGCGCAGAAATCTCCCTGAGGCACAGAGCTGCCTCCGGAAGATCAGTTTGAGTTTCAAAAATTTTAATAAAGAAAAAAAAACATTAGGACATGTCCCCTCATGTGAAAGTGTCACATGAG
The DNA here is from genome assembly GCF_964194155.1 of Cetorhinus maximus. Taxonomy (NCBI): domain Eukaryota; kingdom Metazoa; phylum Chordata; class Chondrichthyes; order Lamniformes; family Cetorhinidae; genus Cetorhinus; species Cetorhinus maximus. The sequence continues at coordinate 76,325,311 of NC_135882.1, read as the reverse complement.
CTGGGGCATGTCTATGAATTGTAATGACAATCTTTATTTCACTTGTAAATCATTTATGAAACCTCATCCCACCCGCGGATGAGGTTTCATGAAAAATGTGAAAGCCGGCTGGGCTCTAAGTGGTTTAGTTAGTTTTTAAATGGCCTTAATAGGCCTTTGACCGTTTGGCAGGCGCGCAGCCAACTCCGGTGCGTGCCCACCAAACTGAAAATTGGAATGATGCGCGGTGAAGTCGGGACCCGCACCCAATGTCACCATGTGTCATTTTACGCGTCGGCGAGTGGGCCCTGCCCCCACTCGCCGAACCGAAGATTCTGGCCATAGGCTTTAAACAGATACCAGGCAACGCATTTTCACCTTACAAATTCAAAATGATGTTCCCTGCACTTTGGTTCCTTTGCAGACATTGTAGGCTTACAGCTGCTTTGATGTTACGTGCCTCGGCCCTGCACACACAAAATTGCTTTCTGTTATACCCAGCACTGCTCTTTGAATGTAAATTTTCATTGCATCACCAGGCCCTTTTGAACTCCACCTCTTCTAACAATAAACCCGCTTTCATAGTACCAATTTTATTAGTAATATAAACATATTGCTTTTTGTCTCTTAGATGAGTGCAAGATTTCACTCCCACTCTTGAATGCTCTATTCAACAAAATGCAAATATACCTCTATCTCTCTGTTTACATCTCAAAACTACTATACACCAAAGCACGTAGACTATCTGGCTTTAATCCAATTAACACACACACAGACACACCCACAGACTAAAACTCTATTTTAAACAATTTCCAACAACATTATATACATTAATAGCTGCATGACACTGAATTAGAGATAGGTAGGTTGTCATATGGTGATGACCACAATGCATGTGAACAGGAGCAGGTGCTGGAGACAGAGACAGTATTGGGGAGTCCCCATTGGAGGGAACAGGGCACTCCAAGCTCTGTTCAGCTGGACTTAGATGCTAAACCTTTGGGATCATTCATGAAAAGGGAACTTGTGGAGCAGCAATGGGAAATGTGTGTCTTTCAGTCAGCATTTCCAGAGGCAGTGTTCACTCTTGGTGAGAGATTAGAGGTAGCTATCTCTAGAATGAGTGCCATGATGGTTTTCTATTGTAGGGATGTTTGCTACAGTTGTACAGGTCACTGGTGAGGCCACATCTAGAGTACTGTGCACAGTTTTAGTCTCCTTATTTAAGAAAGGTGTTATTATCTTTGGCCAGACCCTGGGTTGTTGGGGGAGATCCAGTTAGGGACCAATAATGTTTTGATTAAGTAGATAAAGTTCGAGATTCAAGACACCAACTAAGTGAATAAAGCAGCAAGATTCTACGGGTTTTGAATAGACAAAAATAAACTACTGCGCAAGTTCAGAAAAATAAAACAATTTACAATTGGGTCTACTTTTTGGGACCTCTCCCTGTCCCCGTCCCTAGTTTGGGACCTTCTCCCTGTTCCCACCTGTGTACTGCTCCCTGAGGCGCACTCTTACAATGGCGTTCCCTTCCAGGCCATTTAAGCTCCCTCTTCACGTAGTTCTCTTTTTTCCTTTCTGTGCAGGCACACAGGGCCGGTCCCTGGCCTGGAGAATGTAAAAATAACTGAACTGTGCATGTGCAGCCAGTTCCCGACTGCAACATGTGCAGGAGGCCTGAGGTTCTTTGGGAACTGGAGTTCCTGACCCACAAAGTTGAGTATAGGTTTCTTAACAAAGGACATAATTGTATCAGAAGCAGTTCATAAAAGGCTCACTTGACTGATTCCTGGGCTGGGGGTGTTATCTTATGAGGAAAGGTTGGACAGATTGGGCCTGTATCCATTGGAGTTTAGAAGAATGAGAGGAGATCCTATCGAAACAAAGAAGATCCTGAGGAGACTTGACAGGGTGGATGTTTCCCCTTGTGGGAGAGACTAGAACTAGGGGACACACTTTAAAAATAAGGGGTCTCCCATTTAAGAGATGAGGAGAATTTTTTTTTCTCGGAGGGTAGCGAATCTCTGGAACTCTCTTCCCCGGAGAGTGATGGAGGCAGGGTCATTGAATATTTTTAAGGCAGAGGAAATGGATCGATACTCGGATTTGCATAGCAATGGAAATGGTGATATGCTGACATTTTCTTCAATTATTTTAACACCTTATTTGAATTCCTCATTTTCCTGATCTCTACATTGTTACAGCCCCCATTCACCCCAGATAGGAGCCTCAGGTGAATGGTAAGGTCAGTTTTTATGAAGATGAAAGGATCTCAATGTGATTGTTCATTGTTGACTGTTATAATGAATTGCCTCTGCTGGGGGTTGGTGGGGATGGTGGGCACAGAGTTTATGGTGGCACGGTCAGATGGCCTCACACATATAGATTAAGTAAGCGTGCCTGGATGAGGCCGTCAAAGGCTTTTCTGGCCATTAGGTGAGCGACTGCAGACACCATGGCCACATCAGGCTCCTCCTCTTCTTCCACCACCTCCTCCTTGGATTTTCGTTGTTTTGCACCTTCCTCTCTCTATGGCTCTACCCCTGTTTGCATCACACTGCTGTGAAGTCCCTAATCATTCTGGAGACCCTTGGTGGGGCACATTGAAGGACACTCCCAGATCTGTAATGGCAGCTGAGCCTCATCTTCAGCAATCCTATGATTTGTTCTATTATCACCCTGGTGATGATGTAGGTCCTGTTCCAGCTCCCCTCTGGTTCACTGGTAGGATTCCTTACAGGAATCATCAGCCAGACCTTCAGAGGGTAACCCTTGTCCCCAAGGAGCCAACTATCGATGCTGTGTGAAGGTGTGAAAACCTGAGGGAGATGTGACTGCCGCAGAATGAGGGAATCACGGCAGCTCCCTGGATATCTGGCACAGACATATTGATAACCGTCTGGTGATCACAAATTATCTGAACATTGAAGGAGTTGATTCCTTATGATTAATGAAGACTCCAGGATGATCTGAGGGTGCTTTGATTGCCACATGTGTGCAGTCAATGACTCCCTGTACCTGAGGGAATCCAGTCACTGCAGTGAAGCTGACAGCTCTCTGACTGGCCTGGTCAGTGTCAAAGCTCACATAAGTGGCTTAGGAAAATAAGGCATCGGTGAACTGGGAAATGCACATGGGCTGCAGATTGTGAGATCCTTGAGATGTCACCAGCAGATCCCTGGAACAAGCCGAGGTGAAGAAATTCAGGGCTCAGGTGACTTTGACCACTGGTGGCAATGTGTATTGGTTCTCTTGGAAAGAGGCTTCTTCCAGGATGCTCCAGATGTGTGCCTCCAGAGTGAAAGCCTGAGCCTCCTGAAGCAGTGTTCCTCTATCATGCAAAGGAAGTTCGCCCTCTTTCTGTAGACCCAGTGCTGCAGGTATTGTCTCCTTTGATCTGGAGCTCAGTGTCTATCCCCTCTGTCATGTGGAGAACCAGGTGGCTGCAGAGGAGGAAGTTTTTGTTGATGCTGTTGCTGCTTCTGGTGCTGCAGCTGTTCTTCTGGCTCCTGGTTTTGCTGCTGGTGGTGTGGCTGTTCCTGTTGCTCCTCATCAGAGTTCCAGGTACTGTTGCTTATGTTGCTCCCATACTGCAGTGAAGACTGATAGAAAGTAAGTTGAGATGAAGGTGAGTGAATCCAAATCAAAAACAGAAAATGCTGGAAAAATCAACAGGTCTGGCAGCATCTGTGGAGAGAGAAACAGAGGGCAGAATTTAGCAATCGATGGGCGGGCGGGCCCCATCGGCTCGGAGGCGGGCAGGCAGCCGAACTCCGCAGCCGAAACAGGCCCCGCCGCCATTTTAAGTAGGCGGGCCAATTAAGGCCCACCCAACGAGCTGCCCGATGGGAAGCGCTATGCATTTCCTGTGCAGGGGAGGGAGGAATTCCCCAGCTGTCAAAGTGCACTCTTTCATGCATGCGCGCGAAAGAGCGCACTGCTCCCTGAGACTAAGTGCTGTTTCAGGGAGAGCACTGAAAGTTTAATAAACGTAAAAAATAGCAAAATAAAAAAATTATTAACATGTCCCCCTCATGTGACAATGTCACACGAGATGGGACATGTTAATAAATATTAAGTAAAGTTTATTAAAGTTTTTAAAAACAGACATGAAACCTCATCCTGCTAGTGGATGAGGTTTCATGATTTTTCAGAAAGCCCGCTGGGGTTCCTGGCCTGCCCACCAGCCTTAAGGTTGGATAGGCAGGTCCTTTAATTGGGTTAATTACCCTGTCAATGGCCTCAATTGGCCATTGATGGGTCGGCGGGAGGACAGCTGATTTCGCTGTCCGCCCGCCTTCCTCAATATTTCCTCCCGACATCATCTCGCGTCATTTTCGCGTTGGCGAGCGGGCCCCGCCCCCAACTCACCGACGGGAAAATTCTGGCCAGAGTTAATGTTTCGTGACCGTATTACTCTTCTTCAGGGCTGAAGAGAGGTAGAAATATGATGGATTTTATACTGTTTAAGAGGGGATGGAGCAGGTGGAGCAAAATAGAAGGTCAGGGGTAGGTGGGAGCTCAGGAGAGATTGACAAAGATGTCATGGACACAAGGCAAAGGGAGTGTTAATGCTAGTGTTACAGACTAAAGAAGATGCTGAAAGTGGCATAAAGGTAATGTGTTTGTGGCAGAACAAGGGTGAGTTCTTCCAGCATTTTCTGTTTTTATTTCAGATTTCCAGCATCCGTAGTATTTTGCTTTTATTTTAGTGGGTGACTCCAAGGTAGTTGAAAATTCTCCCAAAGAGTTGAAAATAACCACCTAGTCATGATTTCAGGCTCTCAAAACAAATTGTGCAAGCACAAGTCTTTCTTGTAGCTGGTCACAAACTTTGTAATTTCACTTGTTAAAGGCTTCCTAGCCTGTCAGTTTCATTGATCATTGAGTCAATGATATGATCTCAGCTCATTGACTCTGGCAAGTTCCACAAATCTCAGAAAACTCATGCACTCATTCATGGGACATGGGATTCGCTGGCTTGGCCAGCATTTATTGCCCATTCCTAGTTGCCCTTGAAAAGGTGGTGGTGAGCTGCCTTCTTGAACCGCTGCAGTCCGTGTAGTGTGGGTACACCTGCAGTGCTGTTAGGAAGGAAGTTCCAGGATTTTGACCCAGCAACAGTGAAGAAACGGCAATACATTTCCAAGTCAGAATGGTGAGTGACTTGGAGGGGAACTTTTAAGTGGTGGTTTTCCCATCTATCTGCTACCCTGGTCCTTCCAGATGGTCGTAGTTGTGCGTTTGGAAGGTGCTGTCGAAGGAGCCTTGGTGAATTCCTACAGTGCATCTTGAAGATGGTGCATACTGCTGCGACTGTGTGTTGGTGGTAGAGGGAGTGAATATTTGTGGATGTGGTGCCAATCAAGTGGGCTGCTTTGTCCTGGATGGTGTCAAGCTTCTTGAGTGTTGTTGGAGCTGTACTCATCCAGGCAAGTGGGGAGAATTCACCACATCCCTGAATTGTGCCTTGTAGATGGTGGGCAGGCTTTGGGGAGTCAGGAGGTGGGTTGCTCATTGCACTATTCCTGGCCTCTGACCTGCTCTTGTAGCCACAGTATTTATATGCTTAGTCCAGTTCAGTTTCTGTTCAATGGTAAGCTCCAGGATGTTGATAGTGGGGATTCAGTGATGGTAATGCCATAGACCATCAAGGGACGATGGTTGGATTCCTTCTTGCTGGAGATGGTCGTTGCTTGACACTTGTGTGGTGCGAATGTTACTTGCCACTTGTCAGCCCAAGCCTGGATATTGTGCAGATCTTGTTGCATTTGGACATAGACTGCTTCAGTATCTGGTGCTGAACATTGTGCAATCGTCAGCGAACATCCCCACTTCTGACCTTATGATGGAAGGAAGGTCATTGATGAAGAAGCTGAAGATGGTTGGGCCCAGGACGCTACCCTGAGGAATTCCTGCAGTGATGTCCCGGAGATGTGCTGTGATGACTGACCGCCAACCACCACAACCATCTTCCTTTGTGTTAGGTATGACTCCAACTATTGGAGAGTTTTCCCCCGAGTCCCATTGACTCCAGTTTTGCTATGGCTCCTTGATGTCACACTCTGTCAAATGTTACCTTGATGTCAAGGGCAGTCACTCTCACCTCACCCTGGGAGTTCAGCTCTTTTGTCCATGTTTGAACCAAGGCTGTAATGCGATCAGGAGCTGAGTGGCCGTAGCAGAACCCAAACTGGGTGTCAGTGAGCAGGTTATTGCTAAGCAAGGGCTGCTTGATAACATTGTTGGTGACTTTACTTTACTGATGATGGAGAGTAGACTGATGGGATGGTAATTGGCTGGGTTGGATTTGTCCTGCTTTTTGTGTACAGGACATACCTGGGCAATTTTCCACATGGCCGGGTAGATGCCGGTGTTGTATCTGTGCTGGAACACAAGTCTTCAGTACTGTTGCCGGAATGTTGTCAGGGCCCGTAGCCTTTGCAGTATCCAGTGCCTTTCAGCCATTTCTTGATATCATGGGGAGTGAATCAAATTGGCTGAAGACTGGCATCTGCTGGGGACCTGCGGAGGAGGCCGAGATGAATCATCCACTCAGTACTTCTGGCTGAAGACTGTAGCAAATGCTTCAGCCTTATCTTTTTCATTGATGTGCTGGGCTCCTCCATCATTGAGGATAAGGATATTTGTGGAGCCTCCTCCTCTAGTGAGTTGTTTAATTGTCCACCACCATTCACGACTGGATGTGGCAGGACCGCAGAGCTTACACCCGATCCTTTGGTTGTTGGATTGCTTCGCCCTGTCTATCACTTGCTGCTTATGCTGTTTGGCACGCAAGTAGTCCTGTGTTATAGCTTCACCAGGTTGACACCTCACTTTTAGGTATGCCTTTTGCTGCTCCTGACATGCCCTCCTGTGCTCTTCACTGAACCAGGGTTGATTCACTGGCTTGATGATAATGGTAGAGTGGGGGATATGCAGACCATGAGATTACAGATTGTGTTCGAGTACAATTCTGCTGCTGCTGATGGCCCACAGCACCTCATGGATGCCCAATCTTGAGTTGCGAGAGCTGTTCGAAATCATTTAGCACACTGGTAGTGCCATGTAACATGATGGAGGGATACCCTCAATGTGAAGTCGGGACTTCGTCTCTACAATGACTGCGGTGGTCACTCCTACCGATACCATCATGGACAGATGCATCTGCGGCAGGCAGGTTGGTGAGAATGAGGTCAAGTATGTTTTTCCCTCTCGTTAGTCCCCTCACAACTTGCCGCAGACCCAGTCTAGCAGCTATGTTTTTTAGGACTCGGCCAGCTCGGTCAGTAGTGGTGCTACCGAGCCAGTTTTGGTGATGGACATTGAAGTTTCTAATCCAGAGCACATTCTGTACCCTTGTCACCCTCATGGAGGAGTGCTGATTCATCAACTGAGGGAGGGCGGTACGTCATAATCAGCAGGAGGTTTCCTTGCCCATGTTTGGCCTGATGCTATGAGGCTTCATGAGGTCTGGATGTTCGTAAGGGGGACTTTGCAGGGTCGACAGGACTGAGATTGCTGTTGTCGTTTCAGGTGCCTAGGTTGATGCTGGGTGGTCTGTCTGGTTTCATTCCTTTGTTGTGACTTTGTAGCAGTTTGTTACAACTAAGTGGCTTGCTAGGCCATTTCAGAGGGCAGTTAAGAATCAACCACATTGCTGTGGGTCTGGAGTCACATGTAGGCCAGACCAGGTAAGGATGACAGATTTCCTTCCCTAAAGGACATTAGTGAACTAGATGGGTTTTTACAACAATTGACAATGGTTTCATGGTCATCAGTAGACTGACTTTTAATTCCTGATTTTTATTGAATTCAAATTCCACCATCTGCCGTGGTGGGATTTGAATCAGGGGCAGATGCCCTGGGCATTAACCTGGGTCTCTGGATCACTAGTCCAGCTACAATACCACTGCGCCATCGCCTCCCCCTAACTGCCTCTCTGCATATTGTCATTAGTTAGTAGACAGCTACATGGGAGTTCCCTGCTGCAAGTGGGCAGAATCATGTTGGATTCCCGACCCAATGCCACTTTTCGGGGCTTTTACACCTCGCCTGCAAGCATGACCCCCTTTGTAGTTAAAATTCTGCCCATAAATTGGTAATTGAATGTATTCCAATCTCGATGTATTTCTGTGATGATAAATATCATGATGCAAGGTATGCTTTGGGGTAGAAATTTCACTTCGTCCTACTTTTAGTGCGGCCATTCTTGTGTTGATATCACATTCTTGATTGCACAATTTTAGTAAAGTCATTACCTATTTAACAAACTTTATTTTACTGGGATTACAGTTCCATTGTGCACTATCAAGGGCAATTAGGGAAGGCAATAAGTGCTGGCCTTGCCAACAATGCTCACATCCCATATATGAATAAAAAAAGTTTCAAACAAATTAATAACTTTGTCAAATTAATGAACACAGGATCGACTCAAATGTATTAACCATTGACTGAAAAATAGTGCTCAGTTATTTTCAACCCCAGCAAAGCAAAGCACTAATTCCAAAATGGAATATGATAGGCAATCTTACTCTCTTGTCCACAATCTCCTAAAAACACAGGCTTATTAAAAGCATGGATGAGTATAATAAAGGCAGTCTAAAAATTGGCATGGTTTTTAAAAGTAAACAAATGTTACGATTGTTCATTTCTATTTTAGGGCGAAGTCTCTGAATAAGGACAGTTTCTCATTTGGAGTGGATGGTATCTGAATTACATTAACTACTGGTATCATACTACAGTAGCTATGGATGTCTGTTTGCTTTTAAAGGCAAAATATAGTCTCATAATATCTAAGAATGCATTTAGAAAGACTCATTTTGGTAGCTAGTCTGCTTTGTCAAACTATAGTGCAGGTAGTTCATGGATAATATTTGGTCCAACTCATCAAAGTCACATTGTATTAACGTTTCCTTTTGTGGCAGAGCTGGTAAGAGACATTTACTTTTGATTTGATAAGTATCTGTCCATTAATCTAAGGAAGGCATAAAAATGTAATGCTGTTTTTATTTAAAAAAGCCGTCCTGGCCATACCTCTTCGAACTGTGAAAGAATTGCATGCTTCAGCTTGCATTAGTGGAACACACTATCTCTGTGGTTCCTCTGAAAACATATGTGCTGCCAAAAAGACCATTACCAGGACAGAGTGGGCATATAGAGTTACACCTGAAGCTTATACATGAACCTTCTATCACTGCTATGTTCTCTTCTGGAAACAGACTCAAAAAATGTTACCACATTACATTAAGAAAAATGGGATTGATCCCTAAAACCTTTAGAAAAGGTAGACAAAAAAGATGATTCTAATGGTCTGATACTTAACTCCATAATCCAAAAAGATTGATAATTTCCATGTGTATGTTAAGCAATATTGCTTAATAGCTGGTAGGTCAGGGCTGATTTAAGCACATTCCCAGATTATATGAGAATTTATTCTGCGGGGGCATGATCAATAATTTTCACTCCTCACATGATGAACAATTCACACGAGAGCATTGCAAATGATGATTATATGAATTTGTGACATAATGGTTGATATCCATTGTTTGATCAAAGAGTTTAAGAGCAGGTTTAATGAGGTGCTTGATACTCCGTTATAGTTCAAACTAGCTAGAAACTTTACCCCCTCATTATAGAAACAAAGAAATTTATGGGGGGTCATTTTAGCTTAACTTGCCGCATAAGAAACTTTAGGATTGAGTGGAGGCCAGTTTTACACTCTGGATGATATTCCTCTTTATTGATGTCCATTGAGAATAAAACCTATATTGCATCCGATCCCATCAGTTTCCTGATGGATGATTAGGTTAAAATTGTTCCTTGAGCAAACAGCAAGATATTCAACCTGAGGGAAATCATAACTGAACTCGATCCTATCCCCACCTGATTGATATTCATGTACATTCACCTTCCAGCAACACCCTAGTTGATTTTTAGCTTTTCTTAGCAAAACACAAGCCTCAATTATAGTGGGAGCTCTCTTGTTTTCAATGTAATAATTTCAGCATTCCTTTAGATATTCTGCCACCGCTCCCACTGAAAGGTGTAGGAAGCACTCTCAGGTTTATTAGTTTTGATATGAGCATCTCAGTAACAGAAGTTAACTCCTTTGGAGGTGGCTCAGCCATTCACAACTTGGAGTATGATTTGGTGAGACAGTTCTGAGTGGTGATCTGATATTCAGACTGTATTGCTAGATCCTTTCTTTGCTGTTTACCTGAATTGTAGCTGAGTTCTGATTGCTGATTATTGCCACCAGATGACAAGTAGAAAAATAGTTAGATTACAGTACTATCAAATCTCTAAGCAATAACAGCATAGTGATTGAGAAAATTGGCTTATTATAGTACATTCATATCGATAATTGGTTCTTTTTCCCTTTTTCTAAGCACAATAGAAGACCTATTCAGTATTATGTTTTATGTAACCCTTAAAGCACTGGTTATTTATTATGTCAGCTGTACAAACTACCATTTTGTTCAGGATGGTATCAGTTATTAAAGGAGCAGAATTATTGTGTTACAGCATTTTGCAACAGGATTTAAAATGTTTGTAAACATGTGAAGCAAACAGCAAAACGTTATCACAATTGTGACAATTATCTCATGTGGCATCCCTATTTTATTATTTATGGTTTTAGTTTTAAGAAAATGAACCCTCCTTTTAAGTTAAATAAAAACTAACCAAAAAGGAACTCAGACTTCATTTTCCGATTCAAAGAAAGAGGCCTCTTCCTGGGTAAAACAGATGGCATTTGCCTTGTTTGTCTAGTCTCTGCAGCAATGTAACAAAAACCACTTCGCAGGTCCTCTCAAATTCACTGTAGAGATTAAAGGATGTATTTTGGGGATTTGAAAGTACATGTATGATTATAATGTTAATCAGCATTTCTACCACACTTTTGGCAGTGTAAATAGTCTGAGAAAAGTCAGGGCTATAGTTTAGTGTCCCCAATAATATCAGCAACATAACTTCCCTGATTAACATAGCCACTTCCATGCTAAAGTCATTCCAAAGTTTTTATTAATATTAACAGTATAAAATCTGAACTCCCACTGTGTAGTGGGGCAGCTTTGCCTCTTGTCTTTTCATCTCTAGCCCAGGACTGTCTCCTCTACATTCGTTAGGCAGCCTTCCATCTCACAAGATGATGGTTTGCGCCGTGGTTGTCAACAATTTGTTAAACATCACCTGGTGTGACTCAGGAGCCCCACTCTGGCATGGCAGTCTCCGCCACCTTTGCTGTAGAGCAAGACAGTGGGCTGAGAAGGTGCACGATGCACTGGCCTCTATTTTCTCTGGGCCCTCTTCTCAGCTAACTGAGCTTTTCATTTCTGTTTGCCTCTTACAATGCCCTTCCAAACCATCAGCCTCCAGAGGTCACGGCCATCGGCGACTATCTCCCAGTTGTCAGTGTCAATGTCCGCCATCTTCATCTCTCACCTGTAGGTGTCCTTGTAGCAGAGGTATGGATGCCCAAGAAGCCATGACCCAGTGGCCAGTTCATTGTACACGGCTGTTGTCCAGCTGATGAATGTGGCTGAGCCAGCGCATATGTCATTGGCTTAACAACTAGTGTAATATGTTGGAATGAGCTCACTGCATTACCTCTGAGTTGGTGACCTTGTCCTGCCAAGACATGCCGAGGATACGATTAAGACAGTGAGGGTGGAAACTGTTCAGCCTTTTCTCCTGCCTAGCATATGTTATCCAGGTCTCACCACTGTAGAGGAGTGTGCTAAGGATGCAGATTTGGTAGAATCACAGTTTGGTGTTTGTCAGGTTGCTGTTGTTCCACACTCTTACTCAGCTTGGACATCGCAGCTGCAGCTTTTGTGGTGTGTGCGTTGATTTCAGCATCAAGTGACAGATTGCTGGTGATTATGGAGATGATGAAGGCAATATGTAGTGGTCTCTGCTCACGGCATATCTCTTGCAGCTGCCGGACTGAGAAGATCATGTCACTTGTAAATCTTCCAGTTCTGAAACCACACTGGGATTCAGGGTAGATACGTTAGCCAAGATATGCAACCTGACAAGAGCAACACGGGCAAATATATTTCCCACGATGCTCAGCAGGGAGATGCCTCAAAAGCTGTTGCAATCGCTGCGGTTGCCTTTGTTCTTGTTCAAGGTCAAAATCTTTGCATCACGCACTGCTCCTCCCTCCAGCAGAGACAGAGAAGTTCTCACAGATGCTGCAGCAGTGCCAGTTTCTCGTGCTTGATGAATTCATGCGGCATAGCATCAGCACCTGGAGCTTTGCACATGTCAAGCGAGCCAATAATTTTGGTAAGCGTCTCCACTGGTGCTTTCAATATCCAACTCTGCCATGACAGGCAGGCTTCCTATTATGTCTACAGCTTCCTTGGTGACAGGGTTCTCCCTACAGTACAACTCAAGGTCATGTTCCACCCATCTCCCTGAATGTTTAGTGTAGTCGGTGTTTTCAATGGAGTTGTTTTCTTTGCTGATGGGGCTTGTTGCCTTTTTGATCCCTTCATACATGCTCCTAGCATTCCTGGTGTCAAAGGACATCCGGTTATTCTGGCAAAGCTGTAACCAGTAGTCATTAGTGCACCACCAAGCAGTCTGTTGGACTTTCTTTTGACTGGCTCTTAGTGCATTCAGAGTTTCCTGGCTGGAATCTCTCTTCCACACTTGCCAAAAGCCAAACCATTATGCTAGCAAGAAAAAGCAAAATACTGCAGATGCTGGAAATCTGAAACAAAAACAGAAAATGCTGGAAAAACTCAGCAGGTCTAACAACATCTTTGAAGAGAGAAACAGAGTTAGCGTTTTGAATCTGTATGACCCTTCCTCAAAGTTTACAAGGAGAATACTCCCAGTCAAGGCAACCAATTGTGCAAGGACTAACTCATTCCCTGATTAACTTATACCCCAGGGGTCAAGAACAAACAAATTTGATCAGCATTTAAACCCACATTGCTCTCAAAGCAAACAGAAACATGACAATTAAGAAATTAATACATTAATATATACTTGAAAGTGCTTTGTAATCAAACTGAGCTGTATTTCATATCAGGAAAGTAAATTCTTGATAATGCAACATTAAAAAATGGAGGAACAAAGTATATACGTATGTTTGTGAAAGAGGAGAGGAGACCAGGCAAGACAATCCACTGCAACTAAACTGCTATGAATTTTGTCAACACCAGGTGGCATTATGCCTGCATTATATCACAGTTGTTCATGGAATGTTCTATTCAGTAACTAAGCACAGAGCCTCATCCAGGCTAAGTTACAGGGCATGACTTGATGATGGTGTATTTTAAAATCCGACAGTTTAGATTTATCCATCCTCTTCTAAGGCGTTAAAAGATTTGATGAAAATATTGATGTTTTCCACATTTCCCAAATTCTCAACATATGTTTACATGAGGGTTGGCAAATATGTTGAGTTCCTTTGTCAAAAAACTTTGCTTAAGTGCAGGTAGAATCTGGTAAAGTCTGTCAAAAAAGCACTATTTTTCAGAAACAGAATGGAAGCAACCCACTTTGGGGATAATTCAACTAGTAGCACGTTGCATAAACACAAATGATGGCTCTCCTCTGTCAAAACAGTTGTCAAGTGTTAGTGCAGGTTTGTTAGCTGTACTCTGTCAGGGCTTTTGCAACGTAAATGGTTCTTAAGACAAAAGCATTAACAGGGAAAATATCAATGCATCAATGTCGTGTAAAGATCCTAGTATTCAATGAACATTCCCCATTTTCCAACCCCCCTCCATTCTGAAGGTGAAAGAAATGCTCAGCAGAACTGCTTCGTGAATGAAAGAGCATGGAGTTATGAAATGCCTGTTCTGAATTGTTGCTTCGAAATTGGAGTTGCTTCGCAATAGCAATACAGTATTGTCATTACCTTACAGCTAAAAGTGTCTTGGATTCAGCACACAGGAAAAAAAGATTCTGTTAGAGCTGTGAGCATGGGTGGCTTGCTGGAATCTGCTTTTGGCAAAAACTGGAATTTCTTCAGATTACCCCTTCCAATGGATGAGCTGTTTGCAGAGAGAGCTATTACACCTCTATGGATTTTGGTTACATTGTCTAATTAAAGGATCCACTGAGCAGCTCCATTAGACTGGTTAAAGAGAAAGAGATTTGCAAAACAATTCACTTAATTGCCAATTTGCACTTTAGGGCGTACAACACAAAAAAGTGGTTTTAATAGATAACACTTTAAAAAAAACTTAGCTGAGTTGTTTCAATTGTGAGATCTACAGGTCACTGCTACTCATTTTGCTCCCTAATAATGCTTGCAGGTCTCAAAACCAATCAATAAAATGTGACTAACCCTGCCTGTGAACCAGAATGAATAGTTCAACCACATCAACAACAAAAGAAGCCAAGGATCTTTTCATGTCCTTTCATGTGTACTTAAAAGGAATCTTCCCATTAGTACCCCTTTTACAAAGCTAAAATAATTATGATTAATGTGTGATGCTGAAGTGCTAAAAATGGCTAAAGCACCTTGGGCAAATTTCTTTATGCGCTGATTTTACCTCAGACGCTTTACACTGCTGCCCGGGAATGTCCCCAGGCCAGTTTTTCTGATGACATTATTGACACTCAGGCTTCTCAATGTGAAATAGTCAAAAATTAGATTGAAAAACAAAAGGTGGTAAAGTTAAGTAAAATACTTTGAAAGTTATATGATTTTAAAAATGATGCATTCGCTATTCCACTTATTACCTCCTAAATATTGTTGGATGCGTATGTAAAACTTGAACATGATTACTTTGTCTATTGACTTACACATGGATGATGCTACTTTATTATGGCATAAAACAGGAAATGTCCTGGTGGCTGTTCTGAAGTCAACGGCTCTGAAAAGTCCATGGACCGGTGATCCCAACACCCACTGGGAGCTTCCTCTGTTAACCATAGCAGGTAAGATAGGGGGAGATTTTGTACCTTGAATGTCATTGGATTGGCACCATGGTTCCATCTGGGTGTCTACTATTGTCTACTACAGCTGAAAGTCTAACCACAAAGGGTTGGGTAGGGATGGGATGTCTCCACATTGCATTAGGCGGTCAAACTGATTTCACCATATGCCCCTTCTGACCATATACTGCATCATTCTGAAGGCCCAAGGCATAGGAGTTTTTCATGTAGGGAGCTAGAAGAGAAGGAAGAACAGAAAATGGGGCTGAGACCCCTGTGATGATTAACCAGATAATTAAAATTATTGTGGTGCCACTGAATATTAGACTAGCAAGGTATGAAACTGGATTCCTAATCTGAGGTGTTTTAGCTGACCTACAATTGCATTACCACAATTGAACATAAGAACAAAAGAAATAAGGGCAGGAGTAGACCACATGGCCCATCAAGCTGCTCCGGCATTCAGTACAATCTTTCATGTAAATGCTCAGGGAGGGTAATAGTCATTGCTCCCAATCAATATCCAATGTGTGTAGAGGTAAATTTGGCAGACACATTTTGAACTCACTGGTTAAATGGTTAAATAGTTGACCTAAACTTTACACCCACACCCCTTTTTGGAGAACAGTTCTAGAGGGTGTGAAGGTTAAGTCAGCAATTTAACCATGGAGCTCCTTAAGTGAGTCCTAAGTTGGCCCAATGATCCTGGCTATATTTGTGGTATTTATGCAAGTGAGATTGTTGCACAAGCCTGAGGACAGAGGCTTGTGGCAGAGGCCTGGGGCTTTCCACAACTGGGAAAAATGGAAGCCAAGAGCTGTCATTAAAAATTATTTTAATTGAAGTGGCTTTACTTGGGTGTTGAGGCCTATGCATGGCTGTGCTCTGAGAGGAGCCTGTACAAGCATCTCTTCAGCTATTGCCCCAGTGCCCCCGTCACCAATCTCAGGGCTCTAGGTCCCAGGGTTTAACAGATCGGCTCTGCATCCAGAATCTGAAGATGGCAAATATTGGGACATTTGGAAGAGCTATGATTCCCATATTTACTACAGATTCATATGTCCACCCAAAAATGGGCAGTTATGATTTCCCCTGGTGTGACCAACCACTAAAAAAAGCTGAGGGGAGGGTGGAAACAACAGAACACATCCTTGAGTTGCTCTCAGGCTTCACCTCCCTCAGCTCCATTACAAATTCAGCGGGTGGATGGCAGAAAGCCTAAGCTTCACCAACTGAACTCATATAGCTAGAGGGACCATTTGGACAAGGTATTGGAGGGATGCCAGGGCATATGCAATGATGAACAGTTGCCTACTTTATTGAGGCACCACTCTGTTACCTGGCTAATGGAAGCAATTGCGTTTTTTTTCTGTAACATCTTAGTCTCAGTGAAATTGTGGATTCATGAAATCAAGGAAGATCAGAGGCATTGAAAGGTTTGCAGACGTGAGGCAAGGAACCTGGAATCTTGGTGATGTTGCTAACGTTTAATTTGTATCAACTGATGATGAAGATATCAAAAGAGATCACTGGATCTTACTGACAGCCAGCTGAATTGTTTACATCTGTTTCCCCTGCATTACACACGTCTGGAATGGATTACATTGGCTTGTGCTGAGCATACTTCACCTTCACAAAGAAATGGGCTGCAGTAAAACCACTGTCATTATCCAACTTTAGAAACTTATGCTGAACTCTAGAATAGCATTTTAAAAAAGACACATAATAAAATGGAGTGAGAAATAAGTCAAAATATGTTGACCCATAGTTTGCTGGAAAAATAATACTGAGTTTAATGTACACATTATTAAAGTTTAAAATACCCAGCAATTTGTGGGGAGGAAGTGATAAGCCGTGAGTTGCAAATTGTCAAAAATTGCTAAAAGATTTGCGTTGCTGGCATTAGCCTCGTGAAAATGTGATCTCAGAGTAAACCTCCACGTGAATTTCAAGAAATTGCTATATTTACCTTGTTAAAATGAATTAAACTCACCACAGAAAGTGAGGGCTAGTTAATGATCTAAGGTACTTTTAACGATCAGATTTACATTCCTGCCGTGCCAGTCAACCTCGGAGACCCAGAGAGGGAGGAATTGAAATGTGGAGTTTCAAGCCTGCAGGTAGTAAATTGTTTCTAGAAGTTTCTTTTTAAATTTAAAAGCTAAATTTGGAAGAGGTGTACATTTTTAATCTAATCTTTCTTTGCCTCTCTTTATTTTTCTTTCTGTATCTAATTTGACTCTGATTCATCCTGTTTCCTCTCTTTCTTGCCTTTGTTTTTTTCTTTGCTTTTAAATTGCTTTGGTTAGGGAGATAGACTGTTGGCTCTGTCATTCACCAATGTCCCCGGTGCCCTGTTAATCTCATCATTCCAGTATCAGCTTGCACTTCCAGCAATTTGTGGCACAAAACTTCTTTGAGCTGAAGGGGGAGAAAAAAATATTGACAAATGGAACACACCACGAAAATGTCTCACTCCAGCAAATTCTGGGCCATTATTTTGATTTTGTTAGCTTTACACCCCATTCTTAACACATGACAATTTAAAAATATTATTTTCTCTTTGACTATGACAAGATAATTTTTAAAAATGACAAAAGCTTAGATATTCTAAATTGTGCCCCTGGTGGATTTGAACCTCTGGTGCCCCCAGGATCAGGGTCCTTTAAATTCTATAGTTGGGAGCTTGTGCCAGCAGAGCCGTTATTGGTGTGTTCACTTCACAAAACTGGCACGATGTCAAAGCTGCCCTCCCCAAAGCAGGGAGGTGGCTTAGGCTGGTCCAGCTGAATTTGCTGGAGTACCAAAACCACAAAAAAAGCCTCTTCCTCATCGATCAACTGATCTCTAATTGGAAAATGATCTCTCTTGGATCGACTGGTGCTTGAATATGATGGAGTGAAACCCAACATATGGCTGTAAATGTCAAGTATACTTGCTTCATGCTGGTGTATTTACCTCTGGCTCTATAGGAGGTGTAACAGATGGGTTTTCCAGGGAACAGTGCTCCCAAAAATGACAGAGAAAAACCCCATCCCATTTTCCAGACTCCCTTAGCCAGACAAGGGATTTTGCTGCTAAAAAGTGAATGAAAGTTCTAGCTCAAGACCACTTTAAAATTGGAGCAGCTTTAAATCTCAGTCTGCCCTATTTGAATCAAGGTTATTTGCATTTGTTTTTACTGAGAAATTCCATCACAATCTTTGATTAATATTGATGTTTTAAAAGTTTAAAATTAATTATCTTCAACGTGCTTTTATTTATGCTAATTCAAGCAGCACAGAAGTGAGGGGCAAAAGTGTGCATTTATGTAATTTAGAGATAGCAAGTTAATGCAAAATACAAGGGTAAACACAATGAAAAGTAAATTTGTTGTTTGCAGGTAGCCCGGAAATTGTGGCTGTTCCCTGTCAGTGAGCAGGTGGTATTTACCTAGTAGATTGCATTGGGCAGCTGGCTAATAGGACCTTCCAGCTGGTCATTTCTGTCCCATTCAGACTAGCCACACCTGCTCTAAACTGCAAACAAGAGTCTTTCTTCCATCAATCTGTCAGCACAAAGCCATTGGTTCAATCATACATTCCCTGCTGTAATATTTCATAATTGCCTGGGATTCTATCAAGCCTTTACTAAGAGCAGAATTGTCCCTTTCCCCTTTGCCACACCATTCTCTTTAACACAACTATGTTATTATTTCCCTTTATCACTTAATCAACTTTATCCTTGCCACTAATTATCTCTTACCCTGAAAGCTTGCAATGGAATAAGTATGAGTGCCTTGTATAAGAAATGGCAAAATACTTTAATGAAAGATTAATGACTTCCTGTAAGCACTTTGTATCTGATGATTAGCAATTATAAAAGTATGCCCAGAAGAAGGAGGGCTGTTGAGAAGTACTGGCTTGGCATCTACTGCCAAGGAAATGACTAGGACTACAGGCTCCAGGGCCAGCTTTCACCACGTTTAGTTATAATATTAGTACTGTTCTCAAACTACAACGATCCTTTCCTGGATTTCTTTTGATATACATCAAAAAAATTAAACAAAAAATGTACTGAGGGGTTTGAAGCACACTGCGCCTATTAAAAGGCATCACTGTTTTGACTGTTCACATACAAGATCCCAAGTTAAACTTTACATTCAAAAGCATGTTTCTGGATTTGATTTCAATGGGAAAGA
Source organism: Cetorhinus maximus (assembly GCF_964194155.1). NCBI lineage: Eukaryota > Metazoa > Chordata > Chondrichthyes > Lamniformes > Cetorhinidae > Cetorhinus > Cetorhinus maximus. The sequence goes on along the minus strand of NC_135882.1, from coordinate 76,306,242 downwards.
TAGAAAATGGGGCAGCTGCAAGGTTTCAGTTGGTGAAGGAGTTCTTAATAACGTGTACCTCGCTATATGGTCCAGAAATAGACGCTGGAGATTTTATGAAAATGAGTGTCACACATTGGGCCTGGTGTTCTCTTCATTAGTCCTGTTCTCCAAGGCTAGATGAAAAGTCTAATATACTTGAAATGGACTTTATAAAAAATCCCTTTGCAGTTGTGCATGTTTTAGGCTGGACTATTCCCTTGGGTGTAGAAAACATGAGTTGGGGCAGTTCCTGACTTCACCAGCCTGCACCCATCATGTCCTCCCATTCACACCCTATTCCATCTCTGAGAGACATGGGCGAGCTAGGTTCAGATTTGGCACCTCTGGGATGAGTGTGGGGTCGTGTTTGGGCATGGAAGAGGGTGGGTGCGGATGCAGATGCTTCCCATCCTTGGCCAAATAAAAGGGGCACAAACAGCACCCTCCTGACTGATCTGCCTGGCAATGACCCCAGAGTGACCACTTGGAAGCGAACTCTGACCTTTGCACTGTAAGACTCACTTTTGATATCACTGATAGCCGAAACATTGTTACCCTGTGAAAAGGGCCCAATAAGAGTATCCCCTTAGTGTACTCACTAACCATTGCTGTGTCTGCTGTTGAACTCCAATGATGCCAATCTACTCCTACCTCTGAACACCCTGCTGCACCAAAATGCAAATCCCTGCATTTTAAAAAATCATCATGCAACTACTCACACAGCTCTGCAAGTGGGCCCAGCAGCACAGCTTACCTGCTGCAACCCCTCACCCAGTACTAACCCCCTGCCACTCACAACCCCCATCTGAATGCAATCTGCTCTGAGGAGGCAACACACTGATCACTCCCATGCTTACCCTTAACCCAACCTCAAACCAAGGCATGTATGCTCCTCAAAGAACTCAGGCCCTACAACATTGGCGATGAGGGACATAGCTTGCCACCCTGTCATTTGTCATGCAATGCTGAGGCCACCAAGCCTGTACAGGCAAACTCTTCCCTCATATGTCACACAGGGCAACACCATCCCCTCACTGACTTCCACCCCATGAAACTAATGATGATGCATGCCATGTCCCTCTTCCATCCTTATCCCAGGACGGTGGGTCTAGGCAGCACCCAGGATTTCAGGGATGCGGCAGCATCCCTGTTTCACAGGGTACGAGCTGGTGAATGAGGTGTTCATGCAGAAGGATATTCTCTTCCCTGTAGACCATAAGCTGCTTCCAGCTACCACCAAAAGTGCCTGGGTCCAGATCACATAGCTGGTAACCATCAACAAACCTGGATCCAGTGCAGAAAGTGCTTCAGTGACCATCTGCGCTCCAGCAAGGTGAGAGAGATTTCTCTACTAGGTGTGTAGCCTGGCATCACAAGCAACATGCCAGGCTTTGGGTGAACACGGCACATACTGCTAAGCAATGTTGCAGGAGCATATGCCCAGGTCAATGGCACAGCAAACACTGTGAATGTTAAAGGATGCCAATGAGGAGAAATCCCTGCCAATCTCTTGGAGGGTTCTCCCATTTCCATTCCTCACTGAACCATCACATCAACCTTTCCCTCTTGTCCTTTCAGGAGAGTTCAGGAAGACTGGGGTTAGAACCCCACAACTCTGCAACATGAGACCTGTGGAGGAAAGGGCAATGCAGATTTTGATAGTGTTGTCATCGGAAGGTGTGGGTGACGGTGTGTGCCTCCTCTCAGGCACACAATGGCATGGTGTTGATGTGATTGTGCAGACGGTGGAGAAGGTTGCCGAGGGGAGAAGGAGGGGTGAGCCTGAGTAATGGCATCTTGGGCATCACTGGTTTTGGGTAATTCAAAGGCCTGATTATGTGCTGCCAGGGAACCATCGACTGTCTGCAGACTGAGCACAGGGATAGCTTTGGAGGAAGGCAATTAAAAATAAGGATGCTCTGCATGACTTCATTCCATGTGCTTCTTTCACAGAATTTACTCATAGTGTCTGGTGAGTTTAGAGCATGAAATGAGTGCATTAATAGTTTTGGAGGTGGTTTATGGGCAGGACCCAATTCAAGTTGTTTTCCATCCTTTAATTACTCCCCTGTCAAATCTCCTCTTAGCCTTCTCCTCTCCATGGAGAACAGTCCCAACCTCTCCAATCTATCTTCATAACTCAAGTTTCTCATCCCTGGAACCATTCTTGTAAACCTCTTCTGCACTCTCTCCAATGCAATTGCATCATTCCTATTGTGTGGTGTCCAGAACTGTACACAATACTCCAGCTGAGGTCTAACTAGTGTCTTATATAAGCTCAGGGTAGCCTCCTTGCTCTTGTACTCTATGCCCCAATTAATAAAGCCAAGAAAACTATATGCTTTATTAATTGCTCTCTCCACCTGTCCTGCCACCTTCAATGATCTATGCACATATACATCCAAGTCTCTGTGCTCCTGCACACGCTTAAGAATTGTACCTCTTATCTTATATTGTCTCTCCATGTTCTTCTTATCAAAATTAATCACCTCACATTTCTCTGCATGAACTTCATCTGTCACCTATCTGCCCACTGCACCAAGTTGTCGACTTACATGATGTTCTGTGAGGCATGGCACCTGGGACAGAATTTTTCACATGGTGGGCGGGCGCATGCCTGACCCGCTTGAGCGTGAAATAATGCACACTCTCGTGATATTTCGCTAGGCAGGTGCACGACGGAGACGGAGGCACGCCCGTCATTAATTAAGAGGCCAGTTAAGGCTCTTGGCACACCAATTGTCTCTGACTTTACGTAGCCTGTGCGATTTTTCAGCCATTGCATGGCAAAACGGGCAGGTGGGTAAGCCACAATTAGCAAAAGTTCATCCACGGCAGGGATAAGAAGGGTCCATGGCATTACCAAAGTGAGTGGTGAGGAGTTTTGGATATAACTTGCTGCTGGTTGCTTCTGGGAACTGGGCAGCTTCATTTTACTTCAGAGCTGCATTCTGAGCACTTCTAGGCTTCATTTCAGGACTCATTGTTGTCTTCCAGGCTCCCGGAGGATTCAGACCACATGGGCCCTTCCAGGTATCAGACAGCCTTCCGTAATTCTGGTAATAGGGATTGTGATCTCCACTGGAGGCACCTCCTCTGAGGAGGAAGAGAGGGGCAGAAGGGAGAGGAGGCCAGGGGAGGGACCTGTGTAAGGAGAGGTGCAGGCACAAGGGGTGCAGGGCCAGCACAAAGTCCAAGGTGGAAGGGGCCACAGAAGACGCCACTATCCTGCTGCCAGGGTTTACAGGTGGCGGTGCAGCTACCTCAGTATGTCCGAGGTGCAGTGCCGAAGGAGGCTCCACCTCACAAGGGAGACAGTGACCTCCATCTGTCAGAGGATAGGGCCAGAGATCAGCTCCGATTGTGTGGGTTGACACCCCATGCCAGTGGCCTTGAAGGTCACAGTGGCCCTTAACTTCTATGCCTCCGGATCTTTCCAGGGCTCGGTGGGGATTTTTGTGGTGTCTCCCAATCAACTGTACACAGTTGCATCAAGCTGGTGATAGAAATTCTGTTCAGGCGGGCATTGACTTTCATTCATTATCATATGCATGAGGCAGGCCAGGCAGAGCGAGCCAGAGGCTTTGCAGTGATTACTGGATTCCCCCATGTCCCCCATTCCCACACATGTGGCCATCAAGGCGCCAGCAGGTGAGCCGGGTGCCTTTGTCAACAGGAAGGGATTCCACTCCATGAACATGCAGATAGTGTGAGATCACAGGATGCAGATTCTGCAAGTCTGTGCAAGATACCCTGGCAGCTCCCATGACACGTACATCCTGAGACACTCCCAGGTGCTGAGGCTCTTCAGTGCTCCAGCCCAACTGGATGGATGGCTGCTGGATGACAAGGACTATCCCCTGAAAAGTTGGCTCATGATGTCCCTCTGCCACCCAAGAATAGAGGCTGAGCAGCGGTACAACAGGAGCCATGCCTCCACAAGAGTGGTGGTAGAGAGAACCATAGGTCTTCTCAAGATGTGCTTCCTATGCCTGGACTGTTCAGGGGGAGCACTACAATACCCCACAGAGCAGGGGGTGTCAGTGGTAGTGGTTGCATGCTGCGCTCTCCACAGACTGGCCCTGGCAAGGGCGGACCCATTGAAGGAAGAAGATCTTGACGCAGCTGCACAGGCAACAGGCGATGAGTCCAATGGTGAGTCCGAGGCTGAGCATGGTCAGGAGAACACTGAGGGGATAGATGCTGACCTGGGCAACCTCCAAGAAGCCAGGGACACCCGGGATGCTTTGATCCAATGCTCCTTCAGCTAGCTGACCAAATAAGAGCCACCACCACATGCCAGGGCTGCAGGCTCCATACTCATTCCCTGACAGGACCAGTTCCTTGGTCTCAACATACACTCCGCGCCTTTGCAATAAAGTTTCAGGAGATACACATCCATCAATACATATTGGCCTTCCCTGCACCTACAGAATAAATGAAGCATACAGAGGCTAATAGCACAAAATAACATCTCATTTAATTGTGAATGTGAAACATAGCTGAAATGAACATTGACCAGTGTTTTTAATCACACCATGAAAAAATTTAAAGCAAAATGGGGGAAACAAAATATCATCCGTAATAAGTCCATCTTGTGCTTAAGGTGCTTTACACATGTTTACGGGTGCTACATTTTGGTGCTCCCTCCTCGCTGGCACCGGCATTGGAGGCAGCCTGCTCACTCTGCTGTCTTGTTGGCCTTGATGACCTTGGCGATTGTCCTTTGGCCCGTGGAGTCTGTGCTGGCCCCGCCTGGGAGGGAGCGGCCAGTGCCACGCCTGGCACCTCCCCAGTCACTGCAGCCTCATCAGATGCCACAGTCACTGGCAGAGGGGTGGAGGAGCTGCTGCCATCATCCGGAGGTGCCCTGAGAGGAGCCCGCAGAGCCGACAGGCAGCTCGTGCGCCAACGTGAGGTCTCATCGGACCTCCCTGCTCACCATTGATGGACGGGCACATAGCTGGGATACTGGGTGCCCAATCCATCCCCCGCACGGACACTGACCAGCTGAGGTCATTGCCAATGTGTGGGCTTGCAGGTCCGAGTGCATCCCCAGGAAACCTTGATTCAGTCCCTGGAGCAGCCTCTCCATGAGATTCGTCACTCTCTCCATGGAGGAGGCATTGAGCTCAGCCATGAGGGTTAACGCAGTGGTCATGCTCCTCAGGGACTCCTCCACAACGGACACCATGGCATGCATTCCCTCATGTATCTCCGCCAGATCCTCCCTCACACCCCACTGGACTTCCAGCATCTGCTGCCTAATTGACTCAGAATGTTCCTGGTCCCCTGCAGTCCTCCGACTGCCAGCACCCTGGGCACTGCCTGCCTCCACCTGCACCTCAAGCGAATGTGAAATGCCCTCACCAATGTGTACCGAGATACCAGACAGCGATCTTATGCCCACCGAGGTGATGGTATCTGCGCTGGTGCCTGCTTGACAGACAGGGTGTGATGCAGATGCATGCTCAGCATGATGGTCCTCCGGGGTCAGGGGTGGGCCTTCAGGCTCCTCATTGCGACAGCTGCTGGTAAGCCTAAAAGGGACAAGAAGGACATGTCATTAGTTTAAGTCATGGCATTGTCACTGTGCATGCCAAGCACCCTGGTGAGACAGAGATATGCATCATGCCTCGTCTTTCCCTTATCAATGGGGACTTCAGGTTCGTTGCTCACGTCAATTTAGAAGCCACACTAGAATGGTTGCAATAGCCGTCATTCTCACCTCAGTGCACTGCACTCTTACCTTCGTCTGGCACCCCAACCTCACTGTGGCCGCTTGACCGAAGTGCATGGTGCCTCTCCAGCTCCAGGGCCTCCTGCTCATAATGGATGAGGATTAGGAGGTTTGGGGGTCCCTCGCCAGTCCGCGACCTCTCAATATTGTCATGGGATGCCTTCTCCTGAAAGAACAGAGGAGCACTGATTAGTCAACACTCTACCACATCATGGCCAACCCCACCTGAGGAATACCTCGCAGGGCTCAGCCGTTTCGTGACCCTGGAGCTGCAAGGCATTCAGCCCAAGCAGCCAGGGTTCACCCCCTTGTCCAGCTCTTGCCTCATCGACATTTTTCACTCACATTCTAACACCTCTGATGTCCATGGTGGGGTGGCCAACTCTCAACTGTCCTGCAAAGTGACCCATGCCAACACGGTACTCACCCTTAATGATCGCAGAAGATTGTTGAAGCGCTTCCAACACTGGGCCCATGTGTGCCTCACCACGACGTGGCTGCTGATGCTGGATGCCACCTCCTCCCAGGCCTTTATGGTGAGGTGGTGTGGGGGTTGGGGTGGGGGAGCCTCCTCCTCCCATCCCTGGGGACAAGGGTTTCCCTCCTGGCTGCATCCTCCTCCAGGAGGGCTGTGAGGCACTCGTCGGAGAAACAAGGGGCTGACTGCCCCGTTGACCTGCCCTCCTGCCTGCCGTGTCCAGCCGCAATGGGATCCATGGAGACTTCAGTGTCCTTCTGTGGCAGCCTTCCAGGGGCTGCCTGGGCCAGTTTTGAATTGGCCGCCGGGTCGCCATTGGACCCGGCGGACATCATGCCACCGCCCGCCCCTTTTTGCAGATTCCCCAGCCGCCTTTCATGCTGGGGTGGGCCTTAATTGGGCCACCAGTGTGAAATCAGAGTGCGCTGCCGATCGCGGACGGCGGTCAGCTTCCCGACCGCCCCTGCTTCCCCTCGCTGAGCACGCACGCCAAGGGTAGAATTCTGCCCCTGATGCCTGTTTGGTGATGCTGAAAATGACAGGCTCATGTAGGTCTACTACTAATACACTAGACCGTGGAGCTGTGCGACCACCAATTAGTGGGCTAGCTGGGATAATGGTAACTGTCAGATCCTGAAAGATAGAAAGATTACAGCTTGCACGCTAATTTACACCACGGTAAAGGCTTCTGTGGAAGTGGAGGCACTGCTGGTCCCAGCTGTTTTTTGAGGTGAGATCCTGCTGCTGAGTTCAGAAACTGCCACATTCTGCATTGAAACAATGCCTGAAACAAAGAAAAAGCTTTCAGGATGTTTCCATAAATGAGGGCTGTACACCTTAGAGGCTCAGTTACAGCACAAGTTCAGGTACTGACCTCAGTCTGCAGGTAGGTGTCACATTCCCTGAGCGTTGTGGATGTCACAAGTGTGAAGTCATGGACAACCTTATCCTGCCTTTGCTGGGATGGTGACTATTCCTCACCCCACCCACTCTCCACTTATATGGTTCCCTTGTTTTCAGTGTATTATTTGGTGCCACATCCTTACTTATTTTATCTCATTACATCCAGATGTGTGGGGCTGAAGATGCAAGGGGCACAGGGGTGACATTAAGGGGGATGTGGCAGAGGATTATGGGCATCTCTTCAGGGGCTCCTGTTAGGCCTAGTCCTCATGGAGATCCTCTGTTCCTCATTACCATGTTGAAAGGAAAGGAGGTTATAGGTAAGGAATGGGCAGGTACTAACCCCTTTGATTTGAGGCAAAGAAAGGGGTGAAAGCTTCTGACTATGTGTTGCTTCACAGGGGCACAATGTTGACTGTCCAGATCCGCAACCATTAATGTGCAGCCTGCACTGTCCAACCACTTGGCAGCCCCCACTGCTTGAACACTATGTCCAGCCTGAAAAGGGGCTGAGTCTCCAATGTCGGGGATAACCCCTCCTAAACGCTGTCATTCACAGGCATTTGCAACAAGATTAAATGCTTTAAGGTAGTATTTGAGGCAATTCTGCTCTCCCAGGTGAAATCAGATGACTAGTGTAATTTTTTTCTTGATTTATAGGATGTAAGTATCGCTGGCAAGGTTAGCATTTAATGACCAGCCCTAATTGCTCTTGCGAAGGTGGTGGTGAGCCACCCCTTGATCCGCTGCAGTACATTTGTTTCCAAGATTTTGACCCAGCGACAATTAAAAAATGACGATATAGTTCCAAGTCAGTACAGGTGTGATTTGGAGGAGAACTTGCAGGTGGTGGTGTTCTTATGTACCATTGTCCTTATAGGTGACAGAATTTTTGGGTTTGGAAGGTGCTGTTGAAGGGGCCTTGCTGCAGTGCATCTTGTATATGGTACACACTGCTGCCACTGTACATTGGTGGTGGAGGGAGTGAATGGTTAACGTGGTGGATGAGGTGCCGTTCAAGCGGACTGCTTTGTCTTGGATGGTGTGCAGTTTCTTGAGTCTTATTGGCAGTGCACTCATTCAGGTAAGTGGAAAGTATTCCTTCACATTCCTGACTTGTGCCTTGGAGAAGGTGGTCAGGTTTTGGGAGTCAGGAGGTGAGTTATGCACCACAGAATTTCCAGCCCCTGACCTGCTCTTGTAGCCACAGTAGTTATATGGTTGGTCCAGTTAAGATTCTAGTCAATGGTAACTCCCAGGATGTGGAGGGCGTGAGATTTAGTGATAGTAATGCCAAGTGGAGTTGGCAGGTGAATGCTAGACTGAATTTTATTTTTGAGTGTCAAGGGATGAAAGTGAGAGCTGACATTGCTCCGGTGAGTGACAGGATCCTGAGGTGGCATTTTGCCAGTAGCGCCCAGTTAACAGGCTGCTACAGGGGCCACCATCCAATTGAGGCTGGCAGCCAACAGCGCCTCCCCCCCAAAACTGCCAGACCAATCAGAGGGCCTACAGATCAACAGCCTTGGCAACACCACCACTAATGGTAGTCACTTCTGAGACTCCATTGTGAGGGAGAGGGTGCCTCCATGCCTAGGTGCCCTTGAAGAGCACTAAGCTTTTGTGAGGAAGCTGGGATCAGGCAGGCAGACCCTGTCAATTGGGGTTGGGGGGGAAGGACAGAAGGTTGTGTTGCTCCGATGGCGCTGTTGCTGTATGGGTGGTCTTTACTGCCAAGGGCTCTCCCCCGTGGCATGGGGAGTGATCTAGTTGAGAGGCTGGTGCACCTGGTGCTCTACCCATGCAGTGGTGAGCCCTCCTGATGCAGGTGAAATACTGGTGAAGGTGGGAAGTGGCCCTTAATTGGGCCCTTAAGTGGTTCAATTAGCTGCCTGGTGCTGAGGTTCCCAACACTGGCAATATGCCATGGTGGTGAGAAGGCATCGGGCTCTCCTCCTGCAACCTTCCTCTGCCATGTTGCCAGCTCTCCTGTCTCCCAAGCCTGAGTCTAAATGGCTGGGAAAATTCAGCCCCATTATTCAGTCTCACGCCAGATCAGATACTAAACTACGTATGCTTTAGAGGATAGCTTGGATGCAGGATGGACACATGGTGAGTTATGAGCTACACTGCTGCTTGGCCTTGGTAGCACAAGTGCCAGTTCCTGGGTGGCACACAAGTTCTGCTGTAGCAGATTCAGCTGAGCACATTGATAGGGCAATCCACAGAAAAAGGCTGATGTATATTAACAATGGTGCATTGGTGGGCCTGCATACAATGTCAAGGAGCATAGAGGAGCCCAGCGCTAAATTTGCACAAGGCTTTGTACAGAGTTTGGAGCCCAACCTTTTCAGAGCGGAAGTTGTAGCCAACTCACTAGCACACTTCTGGATTGAATAATGAAGGCCGATGTCCTAGCTTCCATTACAGCACAAGCAGAGCCACCCTTCATCTGGGTGCTGCAATGAAAGTTCAGACTTCAGTCATTCTTGGTGTCATTCAAGTTCAGATAGCAGTCATAATGGTTATGGAGACCAATGTTTAAAGGGGATTGCAGGGTGTCACAGAAGTCCAGCAATCCATCCTCCAACAAATTATTAGGGTTGATGAGACTCCACACTGGGAAAGTGGCAGTGGCTCTGTGGAGCACAAACTTACTGTGCTCTCTCAGCATTTGTTCTTCCGCCACTGTCACTCGCCAAAGCCCTTGCTGTTGCCTATCTGCCAGCAAGGTAGCCCATGCCATCCATGCTGAGATAGTGTAATTCAGGGCTGTTTGAGAGTGTCTTGTAAGGCCATCTACAGTTCCCTCTATTGAAAGTCAACAGCCTTCCACTAGTCATGCTGCAGCCCACTGGAGTAGCACTGCACAGGAACACTAGGGCCCAGATTTCCGTCGCTGGGTCGGGAGCGTGGAGCCGCCTGATTTCCCAGCTTGGCAAACCCAAGCTTTAAAAATGGCCCCCCGCAGGTGGGGCTTTCGATTGGGGGTGGGCGACGGGGGCAGGTTGAAGAAGTCTGGGCAGGAGACCCCGGGATGAATGTGCAGGTTGTCAGGCATGGAGACAGGCTCGGAGTAAGGCCTGCCTCTGTGCCTTGGTACTGTGTTTGAATAAATGAAAAATAATAATAAAACAAAAAAACCCCTCCAGACCTCACCCCTCACCCGCCTCAATCCCAACACACTCCCTAAGTCCAATCCATGCCAACCTGTGCCAACCCATGACCACCATACCCCTTTGCCAACTTAGTTATCCTCTACTTACACCCACTGTCCCCATACTCCCTCTTCCAACTTAGTGCCAACTCATGCCAATCCATGTCCTCTATCACCCTTTTCCCTTAACACCTCCATGCTAACTCACCTAGTACCATTGGACAGCTCCTTTACAGCTTTGACGCTTCTTGGATAGCTTTGACAGGTTTGTGAGCTGGACAACTGCTTAACACTTCATTGACAGCTGGACCGCTGGACATCTCCTGGACAGCTGGACAGTTTCTGGACAGTATCAGAATCAATACTCCTACAATCTTCAATGATTTGATGGTATAAGCCATTTCACAAAATGGGGAATGAATGATGGCTGTTCACATCTGCTTGTGATAAGGTAGTTCCTTCACACCCCTCCTTGTTAAATTTGAAGCGTGCAGACACCAAGTTTAGGGTGAACATGTAATCTGAGTTTCTCTAAATATCCTGAAAATGGTAACTGTTAATTTCACAGGTGATCTTTTGCATCGTGATTTCTCTTCAACGAAGGGTCCTCCAAAAGGACATTTACATTTTAAAGACTTTCCAGTGGCATGTCCAGACATACATTAGCCCTTAGTCTGTACAGAAACCACAAAAGAAGTTACCTGACCCCCTGGAGTCCATTTTGTCAAGGTTAGCTCCATATTCCATGCTGTCACAGGCATATGATGTGACCATACCATCGCCATATTATAAAAAGAAAGTAGAGGCACTAGAAAGGGTGTGGAGAAGACTTACAAGGACGATACCAGAAATGTGTGGGTATACATATCAGGAAAGGGTTAACCAGCTCTGTATCTTGTCTCGTGGAAAAAATGGCTGAGAGGTGACCCAATAGAGGCCTTTAAAATTATGAAAGCTTTTGATTGAGTGGATAGAGGGAGAATGTTTCCTCTTGTGGGAAAGAGCATAACTAGAGGCCATCAATATATGATAGTCACCAAGAAATGCAATAGGGAATTTAGAAGAAATCTGCTTGTTATGTATTTGCCAATTTGCTGTAGATCTTAGATGTCTAATTTATCTCAGAACAGTGCAGAGATGACATTAGTTCCAATCTATAACAGGTTTATATACAATATCTTAAAAAATCTCAGAATTTACTGGATTTGTACACACACATGGGGCAGAAATTTTTGCTCGTTGGGCAGGCGCACGCCCGACCCTTACATGCGTAAAATGACGTGTGATGACGTCGGGCGCGTGTTCCCATGTCATCACTCGCGCGATATTTCGGTTGGCGGGTGCATGTGGGAATTGGTAGTGCACCCGCTGACAACTAAAAGGCCTATTAAGGCCATTAACAATCTAATTGAATTAAACAGGCGAAAAGGCCAAGCGGCCTTTGCATTTTTTGCGAAACCTCATCCACGGGCGGGATGAGGTTTTGATCCATCATTAAAAAAAAAAATTCATACTAATTTCTAACATGCCCCTGCTCAGGTGACATTTTCTTAAAATGCTTTATTTTTAATTTTTCATATCTTCATTGCCTTGAGGCAGCTCTGTGCCTCAGGGAGCTTTTCCTGCACATACTTGCGTGCATGCACGAAGTTCCCCACTCACTCTCCTCCACACAGGCAGTGCTGAGCGCTGCAGTATGCGTTTCATGCTGGGCGGGTCTTAATTGGCCCACCAGCGTGAAATCACGGTCCGGCCCCGATTGCGGCCGGTGGTTGATTTCGTGACTGCTCCTGCCCTCCCCCGCTGAGCCGCCCGACAAGGTAAAAATTCTGGTCATGGTGTCAGTAGAACCCAGGTTGTTTCTTTAGAAACTTCTCTGTATAATTAGTTCTCTAGCTCTATCCACAGGCTTAAGCAATCAAGTACTGTTACATAGGTCAGAAAAGAGATTAACATAAGCAAACACAGATCAATCAAACCATTCAACAATACGCTCTTCATCCAAAGACTAATAAAAATATGGAGCTTGCTACCACAGGGAGTGATTGAAGTGAATAGTACAGATGCATTTAAAGGGAAGCTAGACAAGTATATGAGGGAGAAGGGAATAGACGGTCATGGTGGTAGACTTAGATGAGGAAAAATAGGAGGAGGCTAAAGCAGAGCTTAGATGCTGGCTTGGACTATTTAGGCCAAATGACCTGTTTCTGTGCTGCATTTCCATTGTATGTAATCCTATATATTAATAGTCTGCACAAAAGTGATTAGTTGATGTTTATGTGCAATATGGAATCCTTTGATTTATAAATTTGGTTTAGAATGTTTATTTTGTGGTGGCTTTTACTTTGCATTGTGGCAAAGTGGATGCTGTGATGGTCTGTAACAGAGGGAAGGTGAGGCATGGAGACTCGGATTGCATTCACTGGTACCGCAGTCAGATGAGATGTTCACAGAAACCCCACTGGAAAGAGATTATCTGGATTGTCTTCTTTCCTTTTCCTCTTCCTCCCCCTCCTCAGCTGCTGGTCTTATAGCTGGTGCCCTCATGATGATGAGGCTATGCGGCATTCAGCAGGCAACCATGAAAACTCCTGGTCTGCTGAGTACAGTGAGCCTCCTACAGCGCAGCCTAGGCAGCAAAAATGTTGTTTCAACATGCTAGTGGTCTGCTCTATTCATATCTATTTCATGTGGCAGCATGGGTTTCATTGTATGCATGCTGTCCATCTGCGTGTAGGTTGGGGACTGGAGTCATCCGCCATGCAATCAGTAGCTAGCCCTTGTCACCCCGTAGTCACCATTTGGTTCACTGTGGTGGCTCAAATACAGTTGGTGCAGAGGGACTGCCGCAGAATGAAAGCATCATAACTGCTGCCAGGATACTGGGCATTGATTTGCTTGATTTTCTGAGTATGGTCACGCGCTAGCTGAACGTTGAGGGAATATGATACGTTTTGGTTGCAGTACAGAGTTGACATGTGGAGCCCGCAAAGCAACATGTATGTGATTAATGACACCCTGCACCACGGGAAAGCCTGCAATCCTCACAAAGCTGTGTGCTCGCTCTGCCTACTGTTCTCTGGTAAAAGAATAAAAAGCAGTCAGTTGCCTTTGAATAGGAAGCCTCAGTGACCTCCCTTACATAGGAGTGAATATAGCAAACTACAAGATGTTGCAAATATCTTTAGCTCCAGCCTGGAAGAAGCCTGATGCACCATCTCCTTCCCAACGATTACCAATCTGGTCCCTGCCCTGCTCTGAGATTGCAGTTGTGATTGTAAAGGATGGCCGTTTTCAGTGAGGACATCCTTACTGAAGTACGGATGTCTCACATGTTGTTCCCTGCTGAAGTTCAGATCGGAGAATTGATCCCTCAACACCCTAGGTGGATATGACCTCTTGCTGAGAGCCCTTCTACCCTTCCTCCTCTTCGAACAGCTTGCCCTGTTCTGCGTACCTTTTGTTCATTCTCCCAATAATGCTGTATTCCAAAGGGAATGCCAATTACTACACCCATGTTTGGAAGCAACTGGTTTGTGCAGAACCTTTGAAGCCAATACGAAGTCCTTCAGTATCTGCCGCACCACTCACTATAGACTTTAACAACTTTAAAGAACTTTAGAAAGCACCAAAGACTTGTACAGTCAGCAACTAACCTGAAAGTAACTGATAATCATTTTCTGCAGTGCTGGTGGAGTACCTTCCTGCTGCTGCACATGTTTGGTCATGCATGATTGACGGCATCAGCTGGAGCATTGAGATCCGCAGTGGCAGTGCTGGTGTCAAATCAGCATTACACGCTCTTTGACGTCATGATCTGTCTGCTCTACAAACTTCCAGGACTCTCTGCTCATGTGCTAATGCCCTCACCAATATGACGTTCTGCATGACCCAAGCCCATAAAACAGGCACTAGGAGTGCCAATTTTGTGACGTGTGCAAGTCTTACTATAGCCATAAACAGTGAGGAAAATTGAAGTGCTGGTATTCTCTTAAAGATCTCTGGCAGTTTTAAAGGGCTGGACAATCTCAGAATCAGAATTCCATAGGCTGAGCCTGGGTGAACAGTATGTGTAGACAAGTGTGCCTGAATAATTGTGAAAATTGGTTTTTACCAGAATGTAATTGTTGAAGTCAAAGTGGAAAGAGCAAGATTTCAAGTTAGCAGGAAGAAAGTAATAGCTTTTAATCCATCAGCATGCCAGGAAAGCAGGCTGGATGTTTAAGAGCAGCTGTTTCAGGACATACAGCAATGGAGGGATGTCTATGTTTCCACCATGGAAGGAAAGTGAGTGCAGGGACATGCCTGGCATAAGTAGAGGCTGCTGAGACTATCAACAGCAACACCATGCTATCGACATGGGTGCAATGTGGAAGGAAATTTAGTGACTTTTCACCAGGAAAGGGATGCTAAGTGTGAACCTTTACACAGATTTCAAAACATTCTGAGCACTTTGGCTATATGTTTCTTGTCATGAAAGGATGGTGATATGGGTTGACTCACTGGTCATATCATACTCACACTGCACAACCATATACAAGGGTCTAAAGCATGAAAGGTCAGTGAAACAGCACAACCTTCAGAGTAGCTGCAATTATTTCTGAATGCAAAGTGAAAGGCTTTGATAGTGTTGTAGGGGTTTGCTACAGTAATACGTCTCTGCAGGAAAAGCCTGTGTTTAACAAAAAGCAAGCATGACCTGTGGAGCGAGACCTGCTACAGCTCAAAAAGCAGTCCCATTAAAAGAATGGGCAACAGAGTTCCAGCAACACAACTTGAAAGAGGTGGCAGAATATGGTTAAGTGGGTGAACATGATCCTGACAATTTGTTTGGATTTTTCCCTTCCAGCCCTGATCATTGTGCCTGAAAATGCCAGCTTTCAGGACATTGTATGCAGTTGAGCTTAATAATGAAACCCATGAGTACTCTTAGCTAATTACTGATTTGCCTTTATGTTTGTCGCCTTCACAATGTCTTTACAGGAACATCGGAGTTATCAGAGGAAGGACCACACCCACCCCCAGCAGGGTGATAAAGTTCCCATGTATCTTCTTCCCTTGGCCTTCTAGGTACACAATGCTGCTACTGTGCGTCGGTGGTGGAGGGAGTGAATATTGAAGGTGGTGGATGGGGTGCCAATCAAGTGGGCTGCTTTGACCTGGATGGTGTCGAGCTTCTTGAGTATTGTTAGAGGTTCACTCATCCAGGCTAGTGGACAGCATTCCATTCCATTTCTGACTTGAGACTTGTGGAAGGTTGACAGGCTTTGGGGAGTCACGAGGTGAGTTACTTGCACAGAATTCCCAGTCTCTGACCTGCTCTTGTAGTCACAGTATTTAATGGCTGATCCAGTTCAGTTTTTGGTCAATGGGAACCCCCAGGATGTTGATTGTGGGGGAATTCCGTGATGGTAATGCCATTGAGTGTCAAGGGGAGACAATTATATTGTATCCTGTTGGAGATGATCATTGCCTGGCACTTGTGTGGCACAAATGTTACTTGCCACATATCAGCCCAAGTCTGAATGTTGTCCAGGTCATGTTGCATTTGGACATGGACTACTTTAGTATCTGAGGAGTCGCAAATGGTACTGAACATTGTGTAATCATCTGCAAACATCCCTACTTCTGATCTTATGATGGGGGGAAGGTCACTGGTGAAGCAACTGAGGATGGTTGGGCCGAGGGCACTACCCTGAGGAACTCTTACAGCAATGTCCTGGGACTGAGCTGATTTAACTCCAATAACCACAACCATCTTCCTTTGTGCTAGGTATGACTCCAACCAGTGGAGAGTTTTCCCCTGATTCCCATTGACTCCAGTTTTGCTATGGCTCCTTGATGTCACACTCTCTCAAATGCTACCTTGATGTCAAGGGCAGTTACTCTCACCACATCTTTTGAGTTCAGCTCTTTTGTCTATGTTTGGACCAAGGCTATAATGAGGTCAGAAGCTGAGTGGCCCTGGTGGCCTCAGTTTGGGCATTAGTGAGCAGGTTGTTGCTGGGTAAGTGCCCCTTGGTATCACTGTCAACGATTCTTTCCATCACTTTGCTGATGAATGATTATCTTTGATTGTTGTAAAAATCCATCTTGTTCACTAATGTCCTTTAGGGAAGGAAATCTGCCATCCTTACCAGGTCATGTCCTCATGTGGCTCCTGATCTACTGTAACGTGGTTGACTCTTAACTTCCCTCTGAAATGACTCAGCAAGCCAGTCAGTTGAAGGGCAATTAGGGATGGGCAACAAATGCTGGTCCTGCCAGCAACATCCATATCCCATGGAAGAATAATAAAAAAAAATTATCAAGAGGTGACTGATGGGGCTGTAATTGGCTGCGTTGGATTTGTCCTGCTGTTTTCCTGCTAAGGCTTGTCCAGGTGATTATACCAGTTTGAATTTCACCGCATTTGGCTCTATTTACATCCTCATTCTCCTGATTTGTTGAGTCTTCCTGCTTCTTCTCTACCTGCTGCAACTTTAACAACTCCAGACAGATGTCAATTATCAATAGTCAGGTTACGGAGCCAGCATTCTACTCTTCTGGGGGTATCTGACCATCCTCACATCCACCAGTGCTTCCTCCTCCTCCTTCCTCATAACCATATAAGTGAGATTCCAAAGAGCAATATAATCATCCACCTTGCACTGATATTCATCCATCAGCCTCAAATTGTATAAGTAATCACAAGTGAATGTCTCTTTAAATAGTTCACAGGTCAAATTACTAATTACATCTCAAAAGTAATCTTGAGTCAGGTGTCATGTCGATAAGACATGAAAGAGATCATAAATCATAAACTGTTTAAATCAAACCTTACTTTCTGTTTATTTAAAAATGGACTTTGCTGGGCCAAAAACATGGCTGCTACATGTCACATGATTTGAAAGTTGGCTGCAGTCTGGAAACTTCCAACAGTAATTACAGGACAAAGCTAAACCTTCATTCTTGTGGAATCTCATGCTTATCATTGTGGGGACTCATTGCAATCAATGAAACAAGGGAGTAGGAGTCAGTCTATCTCCCTATCCTGGATTTATATCAAATCTCATTATAACTGTGGAGGTGCTAATAGCCACCACCTATCTCCTAAGGTGAACAATGGATTTTGATCAGAGCTATAGAAACTGATTGTTAACTTGAAACTGACTCATCAGTGGGAAATGCCACATGACCTAAGCTCCTCTGGCCTTTGGAAGTTTTAATGTTACATTCCTGTACTCCCAGGGCAGTTAACACCCAGCCTGTCAACATCAAAGCATGACTCCAGACTGACAACAAAGCCTGCCTCAAGTCTAAACCTCGAAGCCTGGTTCTCTCGATGATTCCTTCCATTGCCTGAATAGCGAACCAAATATCTGCATATTAACCTCATCTCACTGCGTCTTCACCAACTTTGAAGGAATTCGGTAACTCCTGCTTTCAGCTAGCTGAACCCGTGTGAACTTTAATTCCTATGTGAAGGAACCCTCACTGAGCTCTGGTATTCTGGACTCTAACATTCATGTGAGATGGAATCCCTATATTTGTTTTATTTGTTCTATGTTATTCCTAATTGTAAAACTCTTTCCCATCCCCCTCTTGTGTGCTTGTGTGTGTGAATGTAGTTGGGATGACCATTCCCCGGGTTTAAATGTATGATTAAACAATGCTTCTGATTTAACCCTAAACCGTGTTTGCTGCATGGTGGTGCAGTGGTTAGCACTGCTGCCTTACAGTTCTAGGGACCTGGGTTCAATCCTGACCTTGGTTGTCTGTGTGGAGTTTGCATGTTCTTTGCATGGGTTTCCTCTGGGTGCCCTGGTTCCCTCCCACCCTCCAAAGATGTGCTGGTTAGGTGGATTGGCTATGGTAAATTGCCCCTTAGTGTGTGTGTGCCCTGTGATGGACTGGTGTCCTGTCCTGGGTGCACCCTGCCTAGCTCCCATTGCCTGTCAGGATGGGTTCTGACTCCCTGGGGCCCTGAATTGGATGGAGTGGTTCTAGAAAGGTGAGTGAGTATTTGCTGTTAGTCATTTTAAAATTGACTTCAGAGGATTTGGGGAAATATGCTACAGTCTATTTCAAAATATTAAAACACCTCTGCTCACGGACAGATGGTGAGAAAATAAAGGAGTTCTCCCATGTCAGTAACTTAGGTCTCAAGCAGTCTAACAGTTCTTTAACTTTTCACAGGCCTCCTTCCCATGATGGCAGCTTATTCACAACTTCCAACTAACACTGCTATGGAAAATTGAAGTGCAGCTTCCTATGATGTTGTAAATGTGATAGAACTTCTAATTCCATGAGGTGCAATGAGGAACTTCAGCAGGAGGTTTGTGGAGATCCTGGTTGGAGCAGAGGCCATGGCGTGCAGCTCTCCCGCTACATTTCCAATTCACTTGTGTTTCTTCCATAAGTGCTCCTGGGTGCCAAGGCCAAGAATATTAGCCCTATGGTATTTCCATTGTGGACAGAGAGCAATTTATCCCTCTCTTGTGAGATGATTATCATGCCAAAAATTTACTCCTTCACCATTTTGGCATTCTCTTGTATGTGTCCCATGTGTCCCTGTGGAAAGGCTTCTCAAAGGTGGCTTTGCATGATAGTCAGAGATGTCAGAAATACTTTTAAATAAAGCTACAATGTTCTATTAGAATAAATTTAATGCAGCTCTGAATAATCACTTTTAGTATAAAAAGAACCACTGTTGGCTGCCCACAGCAATTGACCACCCAGATTATGAGAATTTACAAAGAATTAGAGAATCTGTCAGTACTTCAGCAAGTACAAGTCATGTCATTAATCCTATACAATAAAGTCTTTTTGTGCATTATCTCCAAAGTCTACCTGGTGTTATCCAGCACAAAGGTCAATGGTTCCTTTTTCCATTCCTTCAGGAATGTTACTGTGAGGTTATTTGTGCACCTAAGCAATTGTCCATTGTGACATATTTGGGTTATTTTGAAAAAATTGTCTTGATATTCTTTCAGCTTCATTAGTATAGGAAGTTAGATCAATTTCATGTCATTATTTTTCTCCTTTTGCCATTTTTGCAGATAACTTTGCTTCAAAACAGCTGTTTCCTGACTTTAATGAGAAATGTCAGAAAAGTTAGTAAATAAAGCTCAAAATGGCAGCATCTAAGATGCTTTAGTGAAATGCATATGATTGAAGACTGATGACTGTGCTGGAGAGCAAAACAGCTGCATTTTGTAGTCTCACCTGTACATTAGTGTGATATCATATTGTTGCTAAAATATAAAGGATCATGTATTATGAAATGGCATGCCTAATATACGATTCATATAAATGCAGCAAATTCATAAATTAAAAATTCTAGAACACACCTGACGAGGGATAAGAAGGTTATTTCACTCAGATAAATCACTGTGGCTTTGTAGTTAAGGATCTTTCACACATGCACAGAAATCATACATATTGCAAGATAAATTACTTCCCATTGTGAAACAGGCAGAAATGAAATTCTATAAGATTTCTCAGTCTTGCACTGAATTCTATAGGCTGGATTTCGCTGTCGGTGAGCAGGGGGCGGGGCCCGCTCGCTGACGGCAAAATGACGTGGGATGATGCCGGGAGGAACCCCCAATGTCATCCTGCCCCATTTAAATTTTCAGGAGGGCAGGGTCACAGCCAAATCAGCTGTCCGCCCACAGACCTGTCAATGGCCAATTGAGGCCATTGACAGGATAATTAAAACAATTAAAGGCCCTGCCCGTCCAACCTTAAGGTTGATGGGCAGGCCAGGAGCCCCAGCGGGCTTCTAATTTAACATGAAACCTCATCCACCTGCGGGATGAGGTTTCATGTAGGGTTTAAAAAAGTTTATTAAAGTTTCAGTGAAATTTATTAATATGTCCCATCTCGTGTGACAGTGTCCCATGAGATGGGACATGTTAAGGATTTTATTATTTTTCTATTTTTAAAGTTTATACAGCTGTCACCGATCTCCCTGAGGCAGCACTTAGCCTCAGGGAGATGTGTGCTCTTTGGTGCGCATGTGTGAAAGAGCGCACTCTCGCATTTGGGGAATCCCCCCCTGCCCGCACAGGAAGCGCTTCCCGGCGGACGTCACGCTGGGCGGGCCTTAATTGACCCGCCCACTTAAAATGGCAGCAGGGCCTGCTTCTCGGCAGGGATCGGCTCCCCGCCCGCTGGAGATTGGGTCGGGCCCACCCGCCCGGCGGGCAGAAAATTCTGCCCTGTATATTTGCAACTAAGCATGCCACAAAGCTTCAACTGGCTCAAAACCATCTTTATATTTCTCTGTTTTCTTTCATAAATACTGAGTTCTCTCTTGTTACAACATTAATTTATTTCTTATTATATAGAAACTTAAATGGTAAAGCTTAATAAAACTTGATTAAACATTTGCAGCTAATTTGTAATGGAGGTCATTGGTAATCTATGGTTGCAGAATGTTTGCAGGTTCCGTGCAATTCAAATTTTGGTTGAAATGAAGAAATCCCAATTTTTCAAACAGAAATATTCCAATCTAAAAAGCTACAATTCTGGAATTGTTTCACATGTAACCTCTTGAATTGCTTGAAGTGATTATTCAGTGATTTCTAGGCAATGCCATAATGCCAAATAATTTTTAATGTCATATAATGTGTATTTTTATTTCAGATCACTGTCATTACTGGGACAAGTTCTTAATGCCTGTATTAAATTGCTGTGCAAAATGGCCATCATCATTCAGAAACTGGTTGCTGAAAGCAGAATGTTGACAACACTGCATTTATTGCCCTCCCCTAGTTGTGCTGAGGGGTGGTGCCTTCTTGAACCACTGTAGTACTTGAGGTTTATTTACAATGGACAGGCTTGTGAGACCATTTTAGAGTCTGTGGGATTTAAAAGTCACATTCGGATTGGACCAAATGAGGACAACAGGTTCTTTGTGTGACATTAGTGAATCAGGTTTTAATGGTAAAGCAGCAGCTTTTATAGTAATAACCCACATATTTTTTATATTTATTAAATATAATTTCATAGCAGCATTTTGAACTAAAGAACTCCAGATTGCTAGCCTGGTATCGTAATTACTATCCTGGTAGAGTAGTAAAATATTAAGAGCAAGATCATAGATTTGTGTCACAGGTGTGCAACGGAAGTCTTTGTTTTTGGTCTCTTTGTTGCAGTGCTACTATTTGATGTTGCATCGTATGCCTGCAGAAAAAATGTCTCCACGTGCAAAGCAGTTAAGAAATATGGAACAAGGGCTTAGTAATGACATGTCTCAAATTCCAAGCAACTGCACCTGGTGGAAAAAGAGAAAGCCATATATTGGCAAATCTTCCACTAATGTTGGAAGTAATACAGATAGACTGATAGACTGATGCCAATGCCAAGGTATTGAGAAGAACATGCCGAAAAAACATGGTACCTAATATTAGTGACAGGTACAATCATGGAGTTGATCTAAATTACAATGAGTTCTTACATTTTTTCTTAGCTGCTGATCACCACTGCTGAATTTGAACAATCATTCTGTGCTAATGGGTAATATTTCAGACATGAATTTTAAGTTTTATAAATATCTTCTCAATTTTTAGCTATTTGACCCCTCTTTTGGACCTGTTATGCTATTGCAGGCAGGAGAAATGCTCAGCATCTCTGTCAGTTGCTAGGAGACTCGTAGTCCTCATCCTCAAATACTCTTATTTTTTCTGACCAAGTACCTTGCCTTCCTCCAGGTCATCTCCTGTGGAGAATAACTAACAAAAAACATCCATCAACCTGCGGATGATGTCAAATTAATATAATGTGTCATTAATACTGAAAAGTGGTAATTTAGGTGTATAAAATTATGAGGGGCATAGATAGGGTAGACAGGAAGGAACTTTTCCCCTTGGTGGAGGGATCAATAACCAGGGGGCATGGATTTAAGATAAGGGGCAGGAGGTTTAGAGGGGATGTGAGGAAGAATTTTTTCACCCAGAGGGTGGTGGGAATCTGGAAGTCACTGCCTGAAAGGGTGGTAGAGGCAGAAACCCTCATAACAATATAGAAGTATTTGGATGTGCACTTGCGATGCCATGGCATACAAGGCTATGGTCCTAGTGCTGGAAAATGGGATTAGAATAGTGACGCACTTGTTTGACTGGCACAGACTCGATGGGCTGAAGGGCCTTTTTCTGTGCTGTAGACCTCTTTGACTCTATGATTCTATGACATATCACTTTTTCACAACTTTTTTCCTGTCATGAGGTGAGCCATGAGACATTGTACCATGCTACTACGTTTCTAGAAATTTCTGCTGCTTCTCAAATACCGACACAATAAAAATTCATACAGGTGTTTTAGGCCTACCTCTACTATAGCCAAGTCTATCACAGCATAAAAGCCCCACAAAGGTTCCAGCACAGCAACCAAGATAAAATCCCTGTGCTGTGGCACAAATCACTTACATACTTATCTTAAAATGAAAAACATTACAATTACACATTTTATAAGTGGAATGCCACAATACCTTATTGGGATTTGACCCAATAATCAGGATTAATTGGTGCACCTTACTTATTAACCTGCTTCTAATCACATGGGGATAAAGTGGAATTTTGATCATTATGGTAGCTGTTAATTTATTGCCAGTGATAACAGACCACAATAGGTTGTGGTAGAATAATATACTGGATGATCTAGCCAAGTCATTTCTATTGTTGTGACAAAGTGAATTCACAAAATACTTCAATTAATTTTTGCTGAAAAATTCAAATATGTCGAAGCTTTTCATCTTGCACTCATCAGGACACTTCGCAAGAATACCAATATAATGGGGAAACAACAATTTATACTGTATGTGAAGAGTGCTGATTGGTTGGCAAATGGACTCTAATTAGTAGAGGCGTTGCCATGGAGAATGCACCAATGATGATTACTGACAGTTAACTGCCAAACATTGTTTGACATTTAAACCAGGCAGCTTGATCCTGATTGGTCAAGGTGTTGCCCTGAGGAATGAGTCAGCGAATGGCTGTCACTTATTTTGTTTAGCTAAAAACAGGCGCAATGTGTGTACATGTTCTTTCTGGTCTGCAAAGAACAGGGCCCTGTATATTAATATATGTAGCTTCCAGTACACACAAATGTGCCACACTGCAAGTCTGACTGACGACCTCAAATTGGTTGTCAGTGTAATTTTTTAGCACACTGAGGATTATTTTGCAATCGTGGTATCACATCTAATATTGGGACATTGTGTTTGAGTTTTGCAAGCATGGGCTGGTTGGGTACAGTCTGTACCTTGCCCATTGTGAATAGTGGCTGGACGTGCTGTTTGATATGATCTGCCAGTCTTTGGGACATGCAACCTACATACCTAGCATCACACTGACACTGCAATTCATACACCACATTACTCATTTATGTCATAGGCAGAACATCTTTTTGGCTTTACAGCAGCATCCTGTTAGTGGCAAATACCACTTGTGTTGCTACAGCATAGTAGCAGCGTAAGACAGCTAGCTTCACCTGTTGCTCAAATTTTTGAGATACCTTACCCTTCCAGGGTCATCTGAGGTAGACTTGGCAATTTTCAGGGCAGAAAGTGACAGCCTTAGGCACGTTCATGAGTTTGTGTGATATACAGCACAAAATAATCTGATCAGGATAGCCATTATCCTGCAGGATGCCTTTGATGCGCTCTATTTCAGCATCAAGTGTGCATGGTGAGCAAATGACTTGGGCCCTATTTACAAGGTTACCTATAAGACCAATCTTATAGTGGGTGGAACTGTAAGAATCCCAACATGTGTATTGACCAGTGAAGGTAGACTTGCAGTAGACTGTGGTAGAGAACCCTCTGGTAGGTTTCTCAACTAGTACGTCAAGGAAAGGGAGTTCATTTTAAAGGTGAATTTCAGTGCAGGATGGCACCCATTAAGACATGTAAGGAAATTATTACACGCAGCTGCAGATTTAAATATAGCAAATGTATCATCCACATATCAGAAATATGCAAGGGGTAGGAGGTTAGGTGTCATTCTAATGTTTCTCATGGAACCCAACAAAAATGTTTGCGAGAGCTGGGCCTAGAGGGGATACCATGGCAATACCATCTATTAGGGCAATTATGGTGTCATTAAAACTGAACTCAACTGCCTGAGTTGCTGAGTTCATAAGTTTAATGAATACTGATTCATGCAATTGTGGCGGGTCTAGATCAACATGATATAGTGTTGCAGTGCAAATACCTATGGCTTCCTTAAGTGGAACATTGGTGAATAGGCTAGCAATGTCAAATGAGCACATGGACACAGCATTTCTATCGATATGTAAGTCCTGAATGGCCTTCACAAATGTGAAGGAGTCTTCACCGTGTCTGTGGAAAACTTGGTCAATACTGGTTGTAACAATTCATCCAACCATTTGGCCAATTCGGGTTGTGCAGGACTGGTCATAGATGAGTTGGGACATAGAGGGACATCACTTTTGTGTGTCTTGGGCAGCCCATACATACACAGACGAAGTGAACCGTGAGGGCAAAACCTGTCACATATATCACGCAGTAGCTCATCACTCTTATACAAGTCCAGCAAGCATTTTTTTAGCTTACTTTCCAGCAAGGCTGTCCAGTCATGTTGAGCAGCAGGTCCAATGGATATGAGTTTGGACCTGTCATTAAGAATGGTGGATGACTATTCCCATCCCTTTGTCAGGTTTACTGATGTGTATGTCCGGGTTGGCCTTGAGGCCTCACAACGCTGTAAGACATTTGTGTTGCATCTAAAAGTCAGACAGGTCATTTGGGATCCCACAATATGGGTGCGCTAGATCAGCTAGGCGCACTTTCAAGGGTTTAGCGTCTTCAGTGGACACTGGTTTGTTGCGGAGTAGAGTAGTTTGAACTCAGCAAATACCTCTTCCTGTTTGATTTGGGATGAAGGCACACCAAAACTGAAACCATGCGCAAGAACAAACTCCTCATTTTCTGAGAGTATATGGTCAGAGAGATTTGTTATGCGTTTAGTGGCATGATTAATTGTGCTACCAAACTGCTTCTGCTTAAGTGAGTTTATGGTGCGCATGTGTTTCAAGTGGGTACTGTTTATGGTGCGGTCATCTATTGAAGCAATATGGCAGCATAAACTGATCAAATCAAAAAATAAAAGGAATTTGTGCACCTCAGACCAAGTGCAATGTAGGGCATGGTGTAAATTAGTAACCTGGAGCAGAAAAATTCCCCCCATCAGGGTGGGCTGTGCAGGAGCGGGCACAAACCCAATCAGTGCCCCCGATTGGGGCTGCGCTGCCATTTTACGTGGGCGGGCCAATTAAGGCCCGTCCAGCGTGACGCGCGCCCGGAAGCGCTGAGCACTCCCTGTGCGAAATTTTACAGCAGCGGGATTTTACGTTCCCGCTGAGGCCAATGAGGTTTAGAATGTCTCGCCACATTTTATGGCCCTGTCCCCGCCGAAATGGGGCCGTAAGATTCTGCTCCCTGTGCGGGCACGGAACTGCCTCAGGGAGATTAAGTTCGGAATAAAAGTTTTTAATAAAGACAGAGAAAAATTATTTAGACATGTCCCCTCTTGTGACAGTGTCACATGAGCTAGGACATGTTTATCAAATGTTTGAAAATTTTAAATTTAATTAATAAAGCCTTCATGAAACCTCATCCTGCCCGTGGATGAGGTTTCATGAAAAATTTGAAGGCCGCCTGGGCTCTTTGCCTGCCCGCCAACCTTAAGGTTGAATGGACAGCATTCTTAACTACTTTAATTACTTTCTTAATGGCCTTAATAGGCCTTTGACAGTTCGGTGGACGCACAGCCAACATGGCTGCGCGCCCGCCGAACTGAAAATCTAAATGACTCCCGGTGACGTTGGGACGCCTGCCCGATATCACTGCGTGTCATTTTACACGTCGGCAAGTGGGCCCCACCCCCGCTCGCCGACCCCGAAAATCCTTCCCCCATTACCAATTTGTTCAATCTCATCCTGCATAAACACTCACTCAATCGTGGGACGGTGTCTCACTTTAGCATTATCAATACTCTTGGGAATGAAAACAGCCACAACTTTGGGTTTAATACATGCTTGGAGAAATTCAATAGATAGCTTACCTGCTCATATCGTACCTGAAAAGTGCCCTGAAAAGTGCCCAGTCTGCCTCAGGTCACCTTGGAAGGGCAAGGTATCTCAAAAATTTGAGCAACAGGTGAAGTTAACTGTTTAATGCTGCTACTATGCGGTAGCATGAATAACATGCGTGGTATTTGCCACTAGCAGGACGCTACTGTCAAGCCAAAAAGAAGTTCTGCCTATAATACAAATGAGTAACATGTTATGTGAATTTCAGTGCCAGTGTGATGCTAGGTATGTAGGCTGTTTGTCCCAAAGACTGGTGGATCGTATCAAACAGTACGTCCCAGCCGCTGTTCGCAAAGGGCAGGGTACAGATCGTACCCAACCAGCCCGTGCTAGCAAAACTCAAAACACAGTGTTCAACGTTAGATGTGATTCTGTGATTGGACAACATTTGCTAAATAATCCTCGGTGTGCTAAGAATTACGCTGACAACCAATTTAAGATTGTCAGTCGGACTCGGATTGTGGCACATTTGCGTATGCTGGAAGCTACACTTATTAGTACACAGACAGAAAGAACATATACACACTTGTTTCAGCTAAACAAAATAAGTGACAGCCATTCGCTGATTTATTCCTTGGGGCAATGCCATGACCAATCAGGGTTAAGCTTTCTGGTTTAAATTTCAAAGAATGTTTGGCAGTCAACTGTCAGTCACCATTACTGGTGCACACCCCATGGCAATGTCTCTACCAATCAGAGTCCACTTGCCAACCAATCAGAACTCTGTTCACATACAGTATAAATTGCTGTTTTCCCCTTATATCTTGTCAAGTGTCCTGATGAGTGCAAGATAAAAATCTTCGACATGTCTCTTTTTTCATCAATACTCAAATTCTGTACCACCAAAGTCAACCAACTTTCTTAGGACTACAAAAACAATGCAAATAATCCCTAGAATTCTTTTTTCCAGTTGAATGCATAGTGCAAATTTAAAAATAAAGACTATTTGCTAATTAGCCATGTAACATGATGAATACCGTACACGTTCATATATAAATTGACCTTTGATCCCTCAAAGAGACCCTCCAAAAATAGGGTTTGACTTATACACTAGCCTGAATTTTGCCCTCATTGGGCGGGCTCGGTGGGAGCGGGCCAGGGTGGTCGGGCAGCCGACTGCCGCCTGTGATCGGCTCCGCACCGCCACGTTACACAGCCGGTCCAATTAAACCCACCCAGCGTAAGATGTGACAGTGGCAACAGCGAGAAGGGGTGGGCGGGGGTGGGAGCTCAATGTCCGCTGGGTCCAATGGCAACCCAGCAGCCAATTCAAAAGCGGCTGCGGCAGCCATGCGAAAAGGCTACCAGTGAAGCAGACGCACCTCGTAATGGAGCTAAGTGCTGAACACGGCAGGTGAGGGGGGCCGGTTGGCGGGGCAATCAGCCCTGTATATCTCCGATAAGTGTCCTCCACCTGAGGTATGTCCGCAAGCATGACCCAGAACTCCCTGTCGCTTGCCATTTCAACACTCCACCCTGCTCTCATGCCCACATGTCCGTCCTTGGCCTGCTGCATTGTTCCAGTGAAGCTCAACGCAAACTGGAGGAACAGCACCTCATCTTCCGACTAGGCACTTTACAGCCTTCAGGACTGAATATTGAGTTCAACAATTTTAGATCATGAACTCTCTCCTCCATTCCCACCCCCTTTCCGAACCCCCTTTTTTCCAATAATTTATATAGATTTTTCTTTTCCCACCTATTTCCATTATTTTAAAATGTATTTCCATCCATTGTTTTATCTTTGCCTTTTAGCCTATTTCAATCCCTTCCCTTCCCCCCACCCCACCCCCACTAGGGCTATCTGTACCTTTATTATCACATTCCTTAGATAATATCACCAACTTCAACACCTCTTTGTCCTTTTGTCTATGACATCTTTTGGTTATCTCCACCTATCACTGGCCCTCTTTCCAGCTCTACTTGCCCCACCCTCCCTTAAACCAGCTTATATTTCACCTCTTTACTATTTTTCCTTAGTTCTGTTGAAGAGTCATACGGACTCGAAACGTTAACTGTGTTCCTCTCCGCAGATGCTGTCAGACCTGCTGAGTTTTTCCAGGTATTTTTGTTTTTGTTTTGGATTTCCAGCATCCGCAGTTTTTTGCTTTTATAATAACATGTCCTTGTTCTTCCTTTCAGGCTGACCAGCAGCCCATCGGGTTGAGGAGCCTGAAGGCCCACCACTGACTCCAGAGGACAGCAGCCATGGAAATACACCTGAGTGACATCCTCTCAGCCGGGCAGGTACCAGCGCAGATACCAGCACCGGGGTGGGCTTTAGATCAGCGGATAGTATCTCGATGCACAGCGGTGAGGGCACTTCACACTCGCTTGAGGTGCGGATGGAGGCAGAGATTGCCCAGGGCGCCGGCTGTCAGAGGACTGCTGGGAACCAGGAACATGCTCAGTCAATGGCTGATGATGTGCCTCTGGGGTCATCCCTGAGGCAGCAGATGCTGAAAGTCTGGCAGGGTGTGCGGGAGGATCTGGCGGAGATACACGAGGGAATGCGTGCCATGGTCTCCATTGTGGAGGAGTCCTTGTGGAGCATGACCATTGCAATGACACTCATGGCTGAGCGCACTGCCTCCTCCATGGAGAGAGTGGCGACTCTCATGGAAAGGCTCCTCCAGGAGCTGAATCAGGATGCACTCGAACCTGCAAGCCCTCATACCGGCAATGGCCTCAAGTGGTCACTGTCAGTGTGGGAGATGGATTGGGCACCCAGTATCCCAGCTAGGTGATCATCCATCAATGGTGAGCAGGGAGGTCCAAAGTGACCTGACGTTCACGCGTGAGCTGCTTGTCGCCTCTCAGGGCACTCCAGATGAGGGCTGCAGCTCCTCTGCCCCTCTGCCAGTGACCATGGCATCTGATGAGGCTGCAGCCACTGGGGATATGCCAGCTGTGGCATTGGCCACTCCCGCCCAAGCAGGGCCAGCACAGGCTTCACGGGCCAGAGGACGACTGCCAAGATCATCAAGGCCAACAGGACAGCAGAGTGAGCAGGCTGTCTCCAATGCCAGTGCCAGTGAAGGGGGAGCACCTAGACGTAGCACCCACAAGCGAAAACTTAAAGCATCTTAAGCACAACATGGGCTTATCACTGGTGATACTTTTTTCCCCCAGATTTATAGTAAATATTATTTAGTGTGATAGATAACACCTTTCAATTTAGTTTGTATTATGTATGCCAGGCACCACATCATTAAATATGTTTGTGTTCAACAAGCCTCTGGGTGCTTCATTAGTTCTGCAGGTGCAGGGTAACCCATGATGTTATGAGTGACTTGTTTGTCACTGAACTTTATTGAAATGGCACATGGTGCATGTTGTTCACCAAGCAAATGTTCCTGTCAGGCATTGAACATGCAGCCTGCAGCCCTGGCATGTGGTGCTGGTTCTTATTTGGTAGGCTAGCTGAATGGGCATTGGATCAAAGCCTCCCGGGTGTCCCTCCTCCCTGGAGGTTGCCCAGGTCAGCGTCTATCCCCTCAGCGTTCTCCTGACCACATTCTCCTCGGACTCACTGCTGGACTCATCGTCTGTTGCCAGAGCAGCTGAGTCAACATCCTCTTCCTCCACTGTGTCCCCCCTTTCCAGCATCAGATTGTGGAGAGCACGGCTTGCAACCACTATCAGTGACACATGATCTGGTGGGTATTGCAATGCGCCCCCTGAATGGTCCAGGCATCGGAAGCGCATGTTGAGAAGGCCAATAGTTCTCCCTAGCTCTGCCCCTGTGGAGGCATGGCTCCTATTGTACCGCTGCTCGGCCTCTGTTCTTGGATGGCGGAGAGGCGTCATGAGCCACTTTCTGAGGGGATAGCCCTTGTCACCCAGCAGCCATCCATCCAGCCGGGCTGGAGCACTGAAGAGCCCCGGCACCTGGAAGTGTCTCAGGATGTAAGCGTCATGGGAGCTGCCTGGGTACCTTGCACAGACTTGTAGAATCAGCATCCTGTGATCACACACTATCTGCACGTTCATGGAGTGGAAGCCCTTCCTGTTGACGAAGGCACCGGGCTGACCTGCTGGCGCCTTGATGGCCACATGTGTACAGTCTATTGCACCCTGGACGCGGGGGAAGCCAGCAATTGCCGCAAAGCCTCTGGCTCGCTCTGCCACTGGCCTCGTCCATGCGGTAGTGAATGAAAGTCAATGCCTGTTTGAACAGAGCATCTGTCACCAGCTTGACACAACTGTGGACAGCTGATTGGGAAACTCCACAAAGATCATCCACCGACCCGTGGAAAGAGCTGGAGGCATAGAAGTTGAGGGCCCCTGTGACCTTTAGCGCCACTGGCATGGGGTGTCCACCCACACTGTTGGAGCTGATCCCAGGGCCGATTATCTGACAGATGGAGGTCATTGTCTCCCTTGAGAGACGGGGCCTCCTTTGGCATTGCACCTCTGACATATTGAGGTAGCTGCATCGCCGCCTGTAACTCAGGCAGCAGGATAGTGGTGTCTTCTGCGGCCCTTCCGCCTTGCACTTCCTGTTGGCCCTGCTCCCCTTATGCCTGCATCCGTCCTCTCATGGGTCGCTCCCCGTGGAGGGTGAAAAGGGACTCCTGGCCTCCTCCCCCTTCTGGCCCTCTCTTCCTTCTCAGAGGAGGTGCCTCGTGGAGAGCACAGCCCCCATTCCCAGGCTGAGGGAAGGCTTTCTGGAAGGCCCCAAGTGATATGACTCCTCCGGAGTCCTGAACTGAAGCCTCTTATTTCTGTCAAAGCAGCTCTGAAGCGAAATGAAGTTGTCCTGCTCACACAAACAAGCAGCGGCAACTTATAAGCTAAAGTACAAACAACTCGCATTAGCAATCCCACTCATTCCTCTTATCCCGCCCGGGGATGAGATTTTTGAAAACGTGGCCTACTCACCTGCCCAACGCCCTGAAAATTGCACGGGCTACGTAAATTCACAGACTGTTGGTGCCTCAAGGGCCTTAACTGGCCTGTTTTCATTGCGCGCCTACCTAGTGAAATATTGCGACGGCATGCGGTGACGACGGGACACACGCCAAAGGAAAATTTCTGGCCACTGAGTATTGAAGTGAAACGCCAGTGTGGATATGGGTGGTCACCATTTTGAAATGCCATTCGCATCCAATCAAAGAGTGGGCATGTCTTAAACTTCTGCATCTTCGCAACACAGCCCGTATCGCCTGCTTGATCCCTTGGGCCCAGTTATAAGGTGTTGTTAAGTAAAACTTGCATTTGTGGGTGAAAAATGGGGCCTGATTACTAATGCGAGCATAGCATGTCATGGCTGAAAAGGGGGTTTGACTTATACACTGAGTGTATGGAAAAACATGAATTTTGGGGCTGGCAAAATAGGATCGCCCTACACATCGGGTCGGCTTACACATTGAGAATTACAGTATCTCTCCTCACCGATTACCATAAGTCATCACTTATAAGTTATCTTGTCAGCCTCACATGTAAAGCCATTTAGCATAATTCATGGTGGGTCTTGACATTTAACCCATACAATGGGTATTGAGCACAACATTGTGTAAACACATTGGAATTCAGAGAGAAAGGGGCCTTTTGTGACAGCACAGATGCAGCTACTTGTTTTCAAAACCAAAATATGGAATATGATTTTATTCGTGTTGTTTTACTTCTAAAAGAGACAAAAATTTGGGTACAAACCAACCTTTGAAAACAGCTTACATTTTATCAGCAAGAACCTGGGGGAGGAAGTCAGGCTATTGTGGAATTTGACTTACAGAATAGGCAGAAAAGATTCTTACCAAGCTGCTCACTGTATCTCTTTCATTAGTTACACAGCTTTTTATATACTTCGTTCCAAGCATGGCTGAAAACAACAAAAATTCTTATCAAAGGGGGGCTCGAGGGGCCGAATGATCTACTCCTGTTCCTATTTCTTATTTTCTTTCTTATGTTTTTCTTAAAATGGAAAACAAGTTTTCGAATTATCTTGATATTTTATAATTGCCTTCTGAAAAATGTTTCCTTCAAACAATTTTTTGAATTGCTAACAGATTCAAATTTGGGTAGTGTTTTTTAAAATTCATTCACAGGATGTGGGCTTCACTGGCTGGGACAGCATTTATTGTCCATCCCTAGTTGCCCTTTAGAAGGTGGCGCTGAGCTGCCTTCTTGAACCACTGCAGTTCATGTGGTGTAGGTACACCTGCAGTGCTGTTAGGAAGGGAGTTCCAGGATTTTGACCCAACGACAGTGAAGGAACGGCGATATATTTCCAAGTCAGGATGGTGAGTGACTTGGAGGGGAACTTCCAGGTGGTGGTGTTCCTATCTATCTGCTGCCCTTGTCCTTCTAGGTGGTAGTGATCGTGGGTTTGGAAGGTGCTGTTTGAGGAGCCTTAGTGAATTCCTGCAGTGCATCTTGTAGATGGTACACACTGCTCCTACTGTGCATCGGTGGTGGGTGTGGTGCCAATCAAGCGGACTGATTTGTCCTGGACGGTGTCCAGCTTCTTCAGTGTTGTAGGAGTTGCACACATCCAGGCAATTGGGGAGCATTCCATCACATTCCTGACTTGTGCCTTGTAGATGGTGGACAGGCTTTGGGGAGTCAGGAGGCGAGTTACTCGAGTTGTACGATTCCTAGCCTCTGACCTGCTCTTGTAGCCACAGTATTTAAATGGCTAGTCCAGTTCAGTTTCTGGTCAACAGTAACCCCCACGATATTGATAGTGGGGGATTCAGTGATGGTAATGCCAATGAACATCAAGGGGCAATGGTTGGATTCTCTTTTGTTGGAGATGGTCATTGCCTGACACTTGTGTGGCGTGAATGTTACTTGCCACTTGTCAGCCCAAGCCTGGATATTGTCCAAGTCTTGCTGCATTTAGACATGGACTGCTTCAGTATCTGAGGAGTCGCAAATGGTGCTGAACATTGTGCAATCATCAGCGAACATCCCCACTTCTGACCTTATGATGGAAGGAAGGTCATTGATGAAGCAGCTGAAGGTGCTTGGGCCGAGGACACTACCCTGAGGAACTCCTGCAATGATGTCCTGGAGCTGAGATGACTGACCTCCAACAACCACAACTATCTACCTTTGTGCTAGGTATGACTCCAACCAGTGGAGAGTTTTGTCCCTGATTCCCATTGGCTCCAGTTAAGGACGTGAGATTTAAATTAGAATGCATTCAATTTTTCCCAGGGAGTTGCAGCAGGAAAAGAATATGTTGCGACACAAGGAGACTGGGAAGGCTGAGTAATGAACAGAGAGAAGTGATGGACCACAGAAAGAGGAGAGACCATGAATGCTAGGCCAATAGGGGCTGCATGACACATAGGTAACATAGAGCGAGAGGGCAAATTTTCTTGAGCAGCCTTTAGGGTATGAATCTTGGGTGAGGCAGAACTTGCATCTGCCTACCAGCAGCATCCCTGACCTTTCTCCACTTTCTATTGCCAGGGGCATTTGCGTAAAGTTGGAGAGAGCCTTGTAATTAATAGGGCATCACCACAAAAGCTTGCTTCTCAATCTGGCTGTAGCATAATGCTGCTGGCCTAAAGAACTGATGGAAAAATTGTTGTTTATTTTCTGTACTTCATTTGATCACAAGCATCTTTTTGACTAGAGTTGCAAGGGTTACGAGATGTGAGAATGATATTATAATGTAATTCCTCATTTGCAGGTGTTGCTATTACCCTAACAGGAATTCTGGTGGGTGATGTTATTTTACCTGTTTTGTCTTCCTTTGATATCATTTGGAAAGTGTCTGCCTTCCGTCTTGAAGATCCCCCACCACCCCTCCCCAAAACACTTCCAGCACAAGTCAAATGGGCCGGACACCCAGCATCAGCAGTTCCTGACCAACATCAACAACTGCTAACCCCTGCCCCTGCCTGGAAATGCCCAAATAACCGCCACCCCTTGAGGAAATTCAGGCTAAGTAATCATGGAAAATGTAACATTACTTGAATTGATTCAATCTACACCCTACTAATTGCTAGTTTGCAATCTGATTTAAGCCCATCTTAAATAATGTATTGTGGGTTGATATCACCTAATGAACATTAACAGCTTTTGAATGACATTAAATCAATGAAAACACTCTAATAATATTCTCCGTACATCTCTGTCTCCCCTTTATTCCCTTTCTACAGCTTCACTGGATTTCTAGCATGTCAAAATGTAAGTTACCTATTAGTGCTCAGAATATGATGGCAGTTCACCCCTGTAAGTAAATGAGGACTGACCATCAAAATGGATCAGGCCTGTTACAACATACATCAGGCAGATATTGCGTTCGCACTACCAAACACCTTTCTGCTCTACGCCAGAGATAACGAGGGATTTATTGCCTTGGTACTTTGAGCCATTGTTGTGGACTATCCCATCTCTTGCTGTGTCTTTTGATAGGATATTATGATGTTGGAAAAACTTTTTCCTGGTTACTAGCATTCAATGACAACATTCTAGAAGTAGTACTGGAGACTTGTGCTCCAGAACTAGCCACACCCCTAGCCAAGCTGTTCCAGTACAGATACAACACTGGCATCTACCCAGCAATGTGAAAAATTGTCCACAAAAAGCAAGACGAATCCAACCTGGCTAATTATCGTCCCATCAGTCTACTCTTCATCATCAGCAAAGTGATGGAAGGTGTTGTCAATAGTGTTATCGAGTGGCACTTACTCAGCAATAACCTGCTCATTGACACTCTGTTTAGGTTCTGCCAAGGCCACTCAGCTCCTGACCCCGTTACAGCTTTAGTCCAAACATGAACAAAAGTGCTGAACTCAAGAGGTGAGTTGAGAGTGACTACCAGGCAGCATTTGACCGAGTGTGGCATCAAGGAGACCTAGTAAAACTGAAGTCAATGGGGTGTTTCACTGGTGATTGCATAATGTTCAGTACCACTCGCAACTCTTCAGATACTGAAGTTGTCCATATCCATATGCAACAAGACATGGGTAACATTCAGACTTAGACTGACAAGTAGCAATTAACATTCATGTCATGCAAGTGCGAGGCTATGACCATCTCCAACAAGAGAGAATCTAACCATCACCCCTTGACATTCAATGCCATTACCACTGCTGAATCCTGGGGGTTACTGTTGACCAGAAGCTGAACTGGACAAACCATATAAATACTGTGGCTACAAGAGCAGATCACAGGTTGAGAACTCTGCAGTAAGAAACTCATCTCCTGACTCCGCAAAGCCTGTCCACCAGCTACCAAGACACAAGCCAGGAGTGTGATGGAATACTCTCCACTTGCCTGGATGAGTACAGCTCCAACAATATTGAAGAGGCTCAACACCATCCAGGACGAAGCATCCCAGTTGAGTAGGACCCTATCCACCATCTTAAACACTAACTACCTCCACTGATGCCCAGTGGCAACAGTGTACCATCTACAAGATACAGTGAAGCAACTTGTCAAGCCTCCTTCGGCAGCATCTTCCAAACCCCTACTACTTAGAAGGACAAGGGCAGCAGATGCATGGGAACATCACCTGAATGTTCCTCTCCACGCCACACACAATCCTGATAGGAACATAAGAACAGGAGTAGGCCATTTGGCCCATCAAGTCTGCACCGCCATTCAATTAGAGCATAACTGATCATCTACCTCAATGCCACTTTCCTGCACTATCTCCATATCCCTTGATGTCTCCAGAAATCTATTGATTTCTGTCTTGAACATGCTCCATGATTGAGCTTCCACAATGGGAACATAGGAACACAGGGACAGGATTCCAAACATTGGACACCGATCTACATCACAGTTCCTTCACTGGTTGCTGTGCCGAAATTCTGGAACTCCCGCTCTAACAGCACTGTGGGTGTACATACACCACATGGACTGCAGAGGTTCGAAAAGGCAGCTCACCACCACAAATTAGGGATGAGCAATAAATGCTGGCCTAGCCAATGACCCTCACATCCCATGAAAGAATAAATAAAAAAGAAATTACATCTTTTGCTTGAAGATATATTATTTACAATTATTCAAATTGTAAAACATCATAGGACAGAATTCACTATTAAT
Source organism: Cetorhinus maximus (assembly GCF_964194155.1). NCBI lineage: Eukaryota > Metazoa > Chordata > Chondrichthyes > Lamniformes > Cetorhinidae > Cetorhinus > Cetorhinus maximus. The sequence goes on along the minus strand of NC_135882.1, from coordinate 76,269,834 downwards.
ATTCTTACTGTCTAAAAATATTTTAATGGCGGCATTAAAGTAAATGGATTAACGCTTCCTCCCCCCATTAAAATAGTAGATTGAGAAATATGACTTGATCACATTGAATAATTGTGGAACAATGACTTAAAACCACATAGCATACAACATCCCACTTAAACTGATTCCAGGGAACAAAAATCATGGGCCAAATTTTCACAGAGTCAAGCTGACTCCAGAAAACTTTAGAAATGGCAGGCAGAATCCATATGCCCCCATATCTGACAGATTCCATTTTTACCGGCAGGGTAAACTTGAACTCAGCAGGGCAATTTGAAATTAGTATTGAATTCAAACAGATGCCATTCTTGCTGTCCCAAAGGCCTTAACCCACAGTGTGGGAACAACAAATTTATGGAGTAGATGTAAATGCTTGTGAAGGGCAGATAAGGTCTGTTTAAATGTCATGATCTGAAGTTTTTTATTGCCCCCTGAAGTTTTTTTATAGCCTCCAGACCTTTACACATGAAAAACTAAGGCTGAAGCTCTCATACAGAGTTAAAAAAGCATTCTCTGCTGGACCACTTTGATCAACAGACCATCTGGCGTATGTTACAAAAAGAAATTACCATCTGTTTCAGCAGTTTTGGTAGAGTTCTTTGTTGACATTTCCTAAGTGTTGTTATTACAACGGAGGTGATCACGTATGCTTGATTGAGTTTGAAAAGCTACAAAATCACTTATTTCAGTGGGGGAGGGGGGGTGGGGGTGGGCTGTGTTCACATTTTGATTGTCAGTTTAAAGACACTATTAAAAGATTATCCGCTGCTGATGTGGTTGCTGAATAGAACTTTGAGGTGGCTTGAAGGTTATGAGGGAACATGCAGGGCATGAAAGGAACATGAGTTGGCATGGAAGGGGTATGAGGTTATGGGAACATAAGGCAATGGGTGCATGGAGAGGGCATAGGGTGTGAAGAGGCATGGAGGGCAGCGAGGAGGTATTAATTAGCATAGAGGGGCATGAGGGTATGGGGGGCATGGAGCTCTTGCAGCTCTCTCTCTGTCCCTTTCCTATCCTGCCATTTTAAGTTTTCGGTGCTCTCTCTGCCTCTCTCTTCCCTTCTCCTGAGAGAAATCCTGCAGGAACAGCCTGGAAAAGCCATTCAGTTCGTCGGGTGCAAAATTGAAAGTACATCATGGCAGCCAACCAGGGAGGAATGTTGAAGGCAGCAGCCACCAATTTCCATTGTCCCAACTGTAGTAGGAAGAAGGTCCACAGGCACAAAGAATGTCCTTACCAAACCACACAGGGTCATGGGTGTGGCAAGGTTGGTCATGTTAAAACATCATGTCAATGAGAAAAGCCAGTGTTTGCAAAGTAAAAAGAGAAGTTTTTCAAAGAAGTTCAATGCAAAAAATACAGGAACCAGACAACCAGGAAATCACCTTCCTAGGGGAAATAAAAGGAAATAAAAGCCAATACTGGAGCACTAACATTGAAGTCAATGGATACCCTACTGAATTCAAAGTGGATACAGGAGCTGGAGTTTCGGTTTTATCTGATAAGAGTTTAGTGACTCTGCAACCATCATCAATCCAACCTCAAGGTCCAGGAGGAATCAAGCTAAATGTCAAAGGTCAGCTTGATGCATCATTAAGAATTCAAAGAAAGAAAAATCTCTGAAACACTGTAGCCTGAATTTTGCACAAGTTGTGCACGTGCAATCAGTGGGCCCGGAAGCGGATGCGATGTCCACTTCTGGCCGCAATTGCAACTGACACGCGCTTTCACACTGGCTGGCCAATTAAGGCCCAGCCAGGAGAAATGCGCCTGGACATTGGGGCTGGTGGGGGCAGGGGTGGGGGTGCGGGAGCGTGGTGGGCGCTGTGTCCAATGGGGACTGGGATGGGTGGGTTCAAAAACTGCACAGGCAGCTCCTTGAAGGCTGCCAGGAGTTGATGAGGAGAGAACCTAATATCTGGCAACAGTTATGGCCTCAGCACCCGTGGGCCACGCCAGGTAGGAGAGCAACGCTAGTGGGCACTCTGCCCCACGATTCTCTGACGAGTGCCTGTGCACTCTTGTGGAGGCAGTGAGTGCCCAGCGTGTAATTCTCATTCGCAGGAAGACAATGGGAGGCCATCCCACCTGATGACGAAGGCCTAGATGGAGGTGGCTGCCCAGGTGAGTGGGCATGATGTTGTGCACCACGCATGGACCCAGTGCCGGAAAAGGTTCAATGATGTTCTGCGCTCCACAAGGGTGAGCACTGACTTTGCGTGGAACTGTGTACAGATGTCTTGGAGGGTGGCCGTCCTTCATGGCACTCAGGGGTGTAAGGTGAAGAGTACCAAATCGCACATATCCCTGTGTTGGCGAGGGCTGGGAGATGTGTCTGCTTGCCTTGAGTGTATAGAAGGGTAAGGTGTGCCAATCTGACAAGCCACCTCAAACTGACTCTCCTGGGGGTGAGGATGGCATGGTGTTGCAAGTAGAGGATGGAACAATGAATGCAGTTTTGTGCATACAGGAAAAGAGAAGCCATAATATGCTGAAATGCGTTAGAACAGGTGATGGGATGTCCAACATCCTGATCCTCGCCAGGTTTGAGATGGATGCCCTGGATATGGAATGTGAGCGAGGAGCAAGGTCCACAGGTTGCGGGGAAGCAGGAGCCTCAGAGGATGTTAAGAGTCCAGTGGTCAGATGAGAAACTGGGGGAGTGTGCAAGAAAGGTAGGGCCGCGGCATCTCCGATGAGAAGTTTAAATCCAGAGAGTACCCATTACTTGTCCAATCACAATGCCTCAGTGAGGCAGTTATCCTTTGTGACAAGCAACTGTTATGCATGCACAGTCACTTAGCAATGATGTTTGCAACTGATATATTCTCTTCCTCCCTGACCCCCTCCTAACGCCTGAGGAGGAGTTGCCGGCTGATACACCCACATCACATCCTCTCCCTGCACTAAGCACTAATACAGATACAGGCACATTGGTGGGCAATAGCGTGTCTGCTCAGTTGGTAATTGATGTGCTCAGAGGGCACATCACACTCACATGAGGAGCTGGTGGAGGCGGAGAGTGCCCAGGGTGCCAGTAGTCGGAGGACTGCTGGACACCAGGACCATGCTGAGTCCGAGACAGATGATAAGCCCCTGGAGTTCTCCATCAGGCGGCAGATGCTGGATGTCCAGTGGGATGCCCGTGGAGATCTAGTGGAGATCCCTGGGGGTCTGTGTGCCACGGTCTCTGATTTGGAGGAGTCCATGTGGAGCATGAGCACTGTGGTGATCCAGAGCTCCTAGTGCACAGCCTCCTTCTTTGGGAGAGTGGCGACTCTTATGGAGAGGTAGTTCCAGGAACAGAACCAGGGATTTCTGGGGCTGCGCTCAGTCTTGCAAGTCCACAGGCTGGCAGTGACCTCAGCAGACCCCCAGAAGACAAAAGTCAGAAGAGAATTATTGATGTACCTGAATTTCACCAAACTACAAGTGTTTATGAATGTCAACCAACTGGAGAAATTCCTACCTCACCTAGCCCAAGTAACTGAACCGCTAAGAGAACTTTTGCGACAAGACCAGGCATAGTGCTGGACTGAGCATCAACTGCAATCCTTTGAACAAATCAAAACGATGTTGTTAACTTCGGAGATTTTATCTCACTATGATCCCAAACTTCCAACTATTGTAGCGACGGATGCATCAGCAACAGGGCTAGGAGCAGTGTTATTCCAGGGCCAGAGTAATGGAACAAGAAGATCTATCTATTATGCATCAAGGTCCTTAACTGAGACTGAACTGTGCTATGCTGTTATATAGAAAGAAGCCCTTGCAGCGACTTGAGCATGTGAAAAATTCTTCGGATGATACTTGTTTCTAAATGGACCAAATACGACATTGGTTGCTGTGACTTCTCCATTACAGTACCTTCTCACTGCTGGTCTCTAATCCACACCACCTCTCCTGTTTTGAGAGTGGGAATGTTGTGAGCCATGTGTCATTGGCTGTAAGTGTGGCCTTGACCCACTCTGTAACTTTCTTCCCTTTTTTTGGCATGACCACGGTCTTTCACTGTGACGTGTAGTGTCAACATGTGAGGAAGGAAAGAAAGTTGGGTTCTTAGCCTGCGGCCCATCAAAAACTCCCATGGGTGAAACCATTCTGCAACTGTGTGGTGTTATGATACAGCCAATGGTAAATGTTGAGTTGTTCAAATCCAAAGGGAAACTTGAAATAACTGCCAAGTTGTTTTGTAGTTTGTATGAATTTTGAGATGCAGGCCTTGAATTCAGCAGTAATAAGACCACCAAGTCTTATAGGTCTCACAAAACTAGATGAACATTTATTAATAAGATAAATTATTTTAAATACATACATGGATCCACAAATTACTACTATGATAACTTCTAAATCTCCTAATCAATCTAACTCCCAGTTGCACTTTCATTAAGGCAACAGTAAGATACATAGATTTTAAAAGACCCAGGCAAAGAAACATGATACCCTGAACAAGTTGAACTCAAAGTGAGTTCTCTTTACTTCAGTCCCTGGAGACAGCAGCTTGAGGCATAGATGCTGAATGCTTTTTCACAGTTGTAAGATCTTAAAAATCCCTACCCTTATACACAGCCTTTGCTCCTTTATACATATTTTTCCCTTAGAATGCAAATACCCATTGTTTCACTAGGTCTTTGGACTTTACCTCCCTGATAATAAAACCTTCTCATAGCACTAAGTTTTACCAGTAATCTTTGGGAAAAATAAACACACTGTTTCTAAACTTCACCAGGCTAGGTGACACATTTCACCCCTCCTTTGAAAAAATCTAGCCTGGTTTATTTCAAAATGCAAATGTTCTGTTGATGCTGATGTTTCTAAACTCCCCCATGTTTATCTAATTAACATTTCAAACCTAACCTCTCTTCTTAGATCAAAGCACCCAGACTAATTCAATTAAGCCTCTCTCTCACACACACACACATACATATAGACACATGGACACATCCCACTATTACTCTATTTTACAATAAATTCCAATAACATTATGATAATTATTATATCTTCTTGACAGGGCTAGCTCAAAGTCTTCACTTTTTCTGAGTAGATCTTTAATGATATGTATCGCTCTCTCAGTTTCTCCATTGGCCTGATGGCACTGTGATGGCACATTGTGACATGGACAAATTCATATGATGTTGCAAAGGACTGGAAACATTCATTGGCAAATTGTGGCCTATTGTCAGAGATGACAATGTCCGGAATGCCTTGTGTGGAAAGATCCTCGTCAGAGAGGTCATAATGGCTTCAGGGGTGAGACCATGTAATTTTTGCACCTCAATCCAGCAGGAATAATAATCCACAATGATGAGAAGCACTTTCCTTTTGAATTCCCATAGGGCCACACCAAGGCCTGGGTGAGAAAGAGGAGGACAGAATGGCTCTTTCTGCTTCTGTCTGTGTATGGTGCAGGTGATGCAGTTGTAAATCATGTCTTTGATAGAGTGTGAGATACCTGGCAACCATACTGACTGTTGTAGCCTGGCCCGACATTTGGTAATACCGAGATGCCCTTGGTGCTGTCTGATAATTAGAATGATTGCGGTGTGCAGTCCCACACTGAACACACTGTTGAAAGGCTGCAAGTCACTGCAAGGTTCCCAAGTTCATGGAAATTCTGCACAGGGCTATACACAGAGTTTGGAGCCCACGTTTCAATGTGTAACTAATGGCCAACTCCATGAGAAAACATGCATACCTAACCATGAAACAGCATCTGATGGCCGATGTCTCATCTTCCACTGCAGCCCAGGTGAAAGCCACCCAAAGTCTGACTACTATATGAAAATTCAGATTGAGGTCATGAAATCTCAGCTTGTTACTATACAGGTCCAGACTGTTGTCATCATGCTTGCAGGTACCAGTGCTCAGAGGGGCTTTCAGGGTCTCAAAGTCCCGCAATCTCTGCTCCAGCAGATTACTAGGATTAGCGTCTCCCCAGGGAGAGTGGAATGGCTCTGTGGAGCATGAACCTGCTGTCCTCTCTCAGGATGACAGCCTTCTCGCACTGCCACTTTCACTCTGCCAGTGTCCTTACTGCTGCCTGTCAGCTAGCCTGTCCAGATTGCTGGTGCCCTTTCTGAGGTCCTGCAATCCGTAGCCAGTCCCTCAACTCAGAGCTGCTCAAAGGCATCGTGCAAAGTTATCTGCAGCCTCTCCCACTGTAAGCCTGCAGCCTTCACTAGCCATGTTGCAGCCACTGGGGTAGCAGTACATTTGAGCACACAGTCAGGCAAAGGCACTGCAAAACAGGCACTAAGGGTATGCACAAAGGTGTTATTTGAGTTTTTAATTGGAATATTGGATGTTTTGTTGGGCAAAGTTGGTAAAGAATGGTTGTTTTCTGGTGGCTTTTGTTTCAGGATTGTGGCCAAGAAGACACTGAGATGGTCTCCGACTGAGTATGTAAGGTATGAGACTATTGTACACTGTGGATCTAGGGCTGTATTCAAGGGAACTGGAGTCAGATTAAGCACTTGCGGATGGATGGACTGGAATGTGGCTGTGCCGGCTGCCTCCTCCCTTCTTCCTCCTTCTCCTGTTGCTTCTCCCCTGAGGTGCTCACTAAATCCTTCGTGGCAAGGGCTATGCCTTCATGATAGGCAGTTTGTGGAAGATAAGCAGACCACCATGAATTGGGGAAGACCGCATTGGTGATTACTAGAGGGCTCCTCCACAGCAGTTGGAACTGTTGCTTTAAAGCCCTCAGTCCTCTGCTTAATGGTGTTTCTTGTGACAATCTCCCTCACATTGTACGTGTGCCTGGGTTGCAGAGGATGGGTTATGGATCAGGTACAGTGCGGATAGTCCTTGTCTTCCAGCATCCCTGCTCTGGTTTGACGTTCTGGGTGAAAGTTTGATGGAACAACAGACTGCTGCAGAATGAACACATCATGACTGCTGCCAGGATAGTGGGCATTCACCAGCTGTATGTACTGCACCAGTAAGTGGTAACTTCTGTGGTTGCAGTATATCTCAGTGTGGAGATACAATGTCTGAAAAGTCACATACGTTGGAGCCCTGCACCATGGGGAAGCCCACTATCCTGGCAAAGCCATGTGTACACTCCTCCTGCTTCTATCTGTTCAGTGAGAAGATAATAAATTTCCCCTATCCTGATGTACAGAGCCTCTGTAACCCCTCTAATGCAGAAGTGGACGGTGAACTTGGGAATGTTAGTTATGTCACCTATTCCAGCCTGAAAGAATCCTGATGTGAAGAAATTCAGGGCCATGGTCATTGTCACAGCCACTGTCCTCACATGGCTTTGAAGCTGCAGGTTTGGTTCCAAGAGTTGGTCCAATCTGTGAGCACCTCCTTTGTGAATCACAGGTGACGCACACACTGCTCCTGGCTTAGGGTGAGGTAAGAAAACATTTCCGGGAGGCCCTATTTGGATAAAGCCACTTGCTGAGAGCCCTATTCCCCCTCCTCCCCTCTCTGCAATCAGCTTGTCTTATTTGCCACTCCTGCACCATTTCTCTCTCATGCTGCAGCCTAAGGGGTCTGTTACTATGACTGGGAGCAAGTGGTATGCCCAGATACCCTTTAGTCTCAACCAATGCCTTCCTCACATGCAGCACCACTCCCTGAAAACAACTGTAACCAACTCCTACAAGCACTAACACAAACCCAAACAGAGCCAGTAGAAAATAATCAGCAACTAACCTGCAAGTTGCTGATAAACTCTTTAAATAACACTGGTGAGGGTCCTTCCTGCAGCTGGAGGTGTGCTCAGCTGTACATGTTTAACTAGGGCAGTGAGGTCTAAAATGGAAATGCTGCCATCAAGTTAGCGATAGACATTGACTGATGTCGTAACCGGCCTATTTTGTAGGCTTCGGGCACCGAAACCACTGGCACAGTGGAACTGAATTTTGTAGCCCTTGTGTCTTACTTGTATGCTTAATCTCTTAGTTAAATGATTCTATAGAAAGAAAGGCTTGCTCATGGAAAGCAGACCAGAGGAAACACAAAACCAACCATTTTGTTGAATTAAAGTTGCAAATCATTTGGATTCTCTAAAAGTCAAATTTGAGCAGGCTTGCTGCCTCAATGACATAATTCAAACCAGGAGTAACAATCTCTGGAATAACTCCAGTGACAAGGCTTGTAATATAATTTAAATCAGGAGGAATTCTACACTGAACAATCAGCACCATCTCTTGCTTGCTTGGATAAACAATGCTATTTAAGTTGGCTTTCCTGCTTATGTGTACAGTATTTAGTTTCTTACTGAAGTCCAATGCAGCAAATATTATTAAACTGATACTCATTGCACTTTGGAAATACAATGTGGCAAAATACAGTACATAACAGGTTACAGTGTCTCTCTCAATTTGCACCATGTGTTTATGTAGCTTAACATAGAATTTTAAAGTATATATAAGAACATTAAAATGTGTGGAATAAGAAGCACCATTTACATCACTGGGCCTGCCCATTCCAACAAATTATGCACAATATGTCAGCCTAGCTTAGTTGGTGGAACATTTAGAAACATAGAAACTAGGAGCATGAGTAGGCCATTCGGCCCTTCGAGCCTGCTCTGCCATTCAATATGATCATGGCTGCTCCTCTATGTCAATGCCATATTCCCGCTTTCTCTCCATACCCATTGATGCCCCTAGTATCTAAAAATGCATCAATTTCATTCTTGAATATACTCAGTGACCCGGCCTCCACTACCGGGTAGAGAATTCCACAGGTTGAACGCCCTCTGAGTGAAGGAATTTTTCCTCATCTCAGTCCAAAATGGCCTGCCCCATATCCTGAGACTGTGGCCCCTGGTTCTAGACTCCCCAGCCAGGGGAATCATCCTCCCTGCATCCAGTCTGTCTAGCCCTGTTAGAATTTTATACGTTTCAATCAGATCCCCTCTCATTCTTCTAAACTCTAGTGAATGCAGGCCCAGTCAAGCCAATCACTCCTTATACGACAGTCCTGCCATCCCGACTATCAGTCTAGTGAACCTTCACTGCACTCCCTCTATGGCAAGAATATCCTTTCTTAGGTAGGGAGACCAAAACTGCACGTAATACTCCAGGTGTGGTCTCAGCAAGGCCCTGTATAACTGCAGTAAGACATCCCTACTTCTGAACTCAAATCCTCTTGTAATGAAGGCCAACATACCATTTGCCTTCCTAATTACTTGCTGCACCTGCCTATTTACTTTCATTGACTTGTGTACAAGGACATGTCCCTTTGTACATCCACATTTCCCAATATATCACCATTTAAATAATACTCTGCCTTTCTGTTTTACACACCGAAGCGTATAACTTCACATTTATCCACATTATACTGCATCCATATGTTTTCCTACACCCACAACTTGTCTAAATCAGCCTGAAGCCTCTTTGCATCCTCCTCACAACTCACAACTCCACTCAGTTTTGTGTCATCAGCAAACTTGGAAATATTGTATTTGGTTCCCTCATCCAAGTGATTTATATATATCGTAAATAGCTGGGGACCGAGCACTGATCCCTGCGGTACACCACTAGTCACCACCTGCCACCCGGAAAAAGACCCATTTATTCCCACCCACTATTTCTGGTCTGTCAACCAATTCTCAATCCGTGCCAGTATATTACTCCCAATCCCATATGCCTCCATTTTTCCCACTAGCCTCTTATGTGGGACCTTATCAAAAGCCTCCTTGAAATCCAAATACACTACATCTGGTTCTCCCTGATCTATCCGACTAGTTACGTCCTCAAAAAACTTCATTAGATTAGTTAAGCATGATTTCCCTTTCATAAACCCATGCTGACTTTGTCTAATCCCATTAATGCTTTCCAAGTGTTCTGTTACCATGTCTTTTATAATAGACTCTAGCATTTTCCCCACTACCGATATTAGGCTAACTGGTCTGTAATTCTCGGTTTTTTCTCCCTTCTTCTTTAAATAGTGGGGTTACATTTGCCACCTTCCAATCTGTACGAACTGCTCCAGAGTCTATAGAATTTTGGAAGATGATCACCAATGCATCCAATATTTCCAGGGCCATTTCCTTTAGTACTCTGGGATGTCTTTTATCAGGGTCTGGGGATTTTTTGGCCATTAATTTCTCTAGTACCATTTTTTTACAAATGCTGATTTTCTTCAATTCCTCCTTCTCACTAGGCTCTTGGTTCCCTAAAATTTCTGGGAAATTATTTGTGTCCTCTTTTGTGAAGACAGAACCAAAATATGTGTTCAATTCTTCTGCCATTTCTTTGTTCCCCATTATAATTCCTCCCATTCCTGACTGTAAGGGACCTAAGTTTGTCCTCACCAATCTTTTTCTCTTCAATATTTACAGAAGCTTTTACAGTCAGTTTTTATGTTCCTTGCAAGTTTACTCTCATACTCTGTTTTCCCCTTCTTGATCAATCTTTTTGTCCACTTTTGCTGAATTCTAAACTGCTCCCAATCCTCAGACTTGCTGCTTTTTCTGGCAATTTTATATGTCTCCTCTTTGGATCTAATACTGTTCCTAATTTCTTTTGTAAGCCATGGTTGAGCCACCTTTCCTGTCTTATTTTGTGCCAGACAGGAATGAATAATTGTTGCAATTCATGCATATGTTCCTTAAATATTAGCCATTGCCTATCCACCTTTTAATAAAGTTTCCCAATCCATCACTGCCAACTCGCGCCTCATACCCTCGTAGTTCCCTTTATTTAGATTCAGGACTCTAGTTTCGGATTCAACTTCTTCACACTCTATCCTAATGAACAATTCTATCATTTTACGGTTGCTCTTCCCCAAGTGGCACAACAACATTGTTAATTAATCCTTTCTTATTGCAAAATACCCAGTCTAGGATAGCCTGCTCTCTAGTTGGATCCTCAACATGTTGGTCTAAAATATCACCACGTACACACCCCAGGAAATCCTCCTCCACAGTATTATTGCTAGTTTGAGTTGTCCAGCCTATATGTAGATTAAAGTCACCCCTTATTGCATATGTCTCTAATTTCCTGTTTAATGCCTAGCCTTACATCTCCATTACTGTTTGGGGGCCTATAGACAATCCCCGCCAACATTTTCTGCCCCTTGGTGTTTCTTATCTCTACCCAAACAGATTCCACATCATGATTTTCCAAGCCAACATCCTTCCTGATTATTGAATTAAGTTCCTTCTTTACTAACAATGCTACCCCACCTCCTTTCCCTATTTGTCTGTCCTTCCTAAATATTGAATACCCCTGGATGTATCCTTGGTCACCAGGGATACATTATGTCTCCATAATTGCAACTATATCATAACCATTTATATCTCTTTGTGCTGATTATTCATCTACCTTATTGCGAATGCTCTGCACATTAAGATACAATGCCTTTGGGCCTGTCTTTTTAACCTTGTTTAGTCACCTTAGCTTTATTTTGCACTTTTGTCCCCATTTGTTTCTCGCCCTTGTTTTTTCTGCCTTCCACTTTTGCTTCTTACTCTTCTGTCTTTTGTTTCTATCCTTGTTTCTCCCTCCTCTGTCTCCTTGCTCAGGTTCCCAACCCCTGCCATTCCAGCTTGTTTCTGTTATGTCTTCTTGTTCCTAGAGGTTTGAAATAATCACACTTTTGGACTCAAGCATTTAATCGAGCAAGATCCAGGCCAAGATTTTCAGCTCAGCATGCGGGTGCGCGCCCAACACGCCCGAGCATGAAGTAGCCCGTGATTCTGCCGGGTGGGCATCCTAATGTCATCACGTACTTGCGCAATATGTCGGTCAGTGGGCACATGCGAGAGTCAGCAACGTGCCCGCCGTCAATTAAGAGGCCTATTAAGGCCCTTAATCAGGTAATTAATTTGGATTTTTCGCTGCCCGTCCAACCGTTTGGTTGGCGGGCGGTCGAATTGACTAGGTGGCCTTTGGATGTTTTATGAAACCTCATCCACTGGCAGAATGAGGTTTCCAGAAGTAATTAAAAAAAATAAAATCTTTTAAACATCCTCCCACCCCCATCCCAGCAGTGCTGAGCTCCTCAGCGGGCATTTCACCCTAGCTGGCTGTTAATTGGCCAGCCAGTGTGAAATCATGGTTGGGGCCTGATCGTGGGTGGTGGACCGTTTCACAGCCACTCCTGGGCTTGCCCGCTGCGCCTGCCCGACAACCGGAAAAACCTGCCCCCAGTGTATTTCTTACAGCTCTCCAAGTGGCTGGTGGACTGATACATTGTTGCCCAGCACCTGACTGCAGTGCGGCAGTATATATGGCACTCCAGATGCACATCTGCATAACAACCAGTTCCTCTTCCTCAATGAATAATATAACAATCTAACAGTTTCTGAGTTAAAAGAATATGGGGGTGATTTTCCCAGATACTTCAGGCGCTAAAGAGCTTCTGAGGTGGCTAAGATGGAGTCTTATGCTTAAATGAAGGTTTAACCTGTGTTAGATGCAAGAATCACCTTGGTAAAGGAGCTAAAGCTTGCACCAGGAACATTTGCCTGCTGGGTCGTTGAGGGGATGATTGGCACTTAAATTGCCTTCTTGCGCTCATTGATGAAGCTCCATGGCATTTTGGTGGATACTATTTGACCTAATGCCCAGTCATAACACTGACCAGCTGACTGGGAATAAAATTAGTAATTGCAAAGGATTTTGAACACTACTTAAAGATAAATCACCTTTTACTGTTCACTTGCTGTTGGGGTTTGAAGAGGACTTTTGGAACTCATAAGGAGATTTTCTGGGACAATTTGTCAAGACTCTGCCAACACTTCTTTACCAACACTTCTTCAAACTAGCCTGTGCCTCTGATAGTTGTGGTGTGTTTTGGCTGCAGGAGGTGCTGAAAGTCAATCCACAATTGAATCCAACCTGTGAAAGACATCATAATGGCACACTGTGGGAGAGCATAGGCTCCAAGCTGTTGTAAAGCGTTGAGCATAGTTCGGTAGGTCTTATTAAGGTATTTATAGTTTTAGGTAGTTCAACATTATTTATTAACTACTAGAAACTATATATAGGTACAGTAAAGGTTCAAGCTAGGATCTGTCTCCATACTTGCTTCGACACACAGCTCTGTCCAACACTACGTTGACCCCTAGATGCGGACTATGCGTTTTCTTACATCACTGTGTGGGCAGCACTGTACTCAGTCTTATGCTAAACCTTTATGTGTCAGATTCTTATACTATACCTCCCCCAAGTCTTTATACAATGTATTTACAAGTTATCCCAGTTTACCCCATGTATTACATCATTTCTACTACCCCACCTGCCCCCCCCACCCCCTCAAGTCTCTGAGTTCATAGGTTCAGGTGGTCTGGAGGCCACATAACCCTTCCATATCTTATTCTCACTACTAGCGGAGGAATGGTAGGCTCTATCGCTGCAGGTGAATTAGTTGAATTGGAGGTTGTTCAGGAATCTGGGTATCTTCCCCAATTTCTCTCCACTTTACAGTGGGAGGGATCCTTCAAGGAATGAGGAGGAGACTCCTGTTTCTCCTGACCATACCCTCTGGGGTGCCAGCCAGCTGTGATCATGTTTCTGGGTGGTCTTGTCGTCCTTTTGTAGTGTGGCAAGTGTCTGGTGCAGTACATTTTGTTGTAGCATCTACAAGATGCACTGCAGGAATTCACCAAGCCTCCTTAGACAGATCCTTCAAACCCACAACCACTACCATCTAGAAGGACAAGGGCAGCAGACACATGGGAACATCACCACCTTGAAGTTCCCCTCCAAGCCACTCACCATTCTGCCTTGGATATAGATTGCCATTCCTTCACTGTCACTGGGTCCCTAACAGCATTGTGGGTGTACCTACACCACATCGACTGCAGCAGTTCAAGAAGGCAGCTCACCACCGCCTTCTCAAGGGCAGTTAGGGATGGGCAATAAATGCTGGTCTAGTCACGGAGCCTACATCCCTTGAATGAATAAAAAAAAGGGCCTATTTCTGCCTGTAGGATTGCTCTCTGTTTTGGATGCCCTGGTAAACCTTGGCTACCAACCCTGGTATTAGTTTCTTCGGCAGGGTTGGGAGTTGCGTGCGGAGATATCTGCCCAACAGGAGTTTGGATGGGACTAGGCCGCATTGTAACGGGGTGGACCTGTAGGTTAATAGTGCTGTTTGGAAGTCTTCAATCTTCTGTAGGAGGGCTTTTATAGTGCAGATCCTTCTTACAGCCTCTCCGTTTGACTGTGGGTATCTTGGGGGGTTGGTATGGTTGTGGAAGCTGGATGTGATGGCAAATTGGGCAAAGTATTTATTTGAAAAAGTTATCGGTCACAATCTCGTTTGGAATGCCGTGGCTCGTGAACACCTCTTTCAGCTTTAATTCTGCAAATGTGGTTGTCGTGCACCGTAGCTTCACCTCAACCCATCTGGAAAAGTAATCCACCACAATAAGGAAAGGTTTGCTGTTGAAGACAAATAAATTGATGCCCAGCTCTCCCATGACCTGGTAATGGACTGTATGGTGATAAGGGATTCCCTTTGGCCCTACTTGTGCAGCGCACACACCTGACAGTGTCCTAAATTGCCCTGGAAATGCCTGGAAGTGTGCAAGTGCACAGGGATGTCATACAGGAGTTAGGGTTGCAGGGCTCAGCAAATGGGACATGTGCACTGAATGTGTGGCAGCCACTTCATGCGGTTAATGTTCTATCAGTTGCAGAACATCCTGCTTGTTAATCACTTACTGGGGGGAAGCTCAGGAGCTAGCATAGGTGTGCATGCTCCTAAACTGCTCATGCACAAACTGAGATGACAAACAATCCTTCTCTCTATCTGGAGGACAAGAACTCACACAACATGAGGGAGTGGTCCAAGACCGGGAGGCGGCCTGTCCGATATTTGAATCCTGAACCCATTCGAGAAGGAGGCTGCCGAGCTAGCCAGGGAGGAGCAGGACCCTGCCTCTGCCAAAGGCCCGAAAGGGCTCCCCCAGCAAGCCAATGAGGATGCCTCCAGTCTGCAGTTGTCAGATGCACCCACAGAATGAGACGTTGCTTTAATAAGGGAGCCTGTTTAGGCATTCACTAAATCTTTCTTTTCTCCATTCCAGGTACCAGCAAGAAAAGGGAAAGCCAACAAGGAAGACCAGCCACTGAACCAGCTCCAACCCCGTCTCTGAGGAAGGTGCCTCAGAAGTCTCAGACGATGCACCATCATTGTGTTCACCTACTCCCTCCACCAGCTCAGGAACATTCACCCCAGTGGCTGCATGTTCTAGAGTAAGCTCAGGGTCACAACCTGGTGAGCACATCACTGACATGAGTCCACAGCTGGTGGAGGCAGTGACAGCTGAGGTCTCTGACGCTTGGCGGATTGCTGGAGACCAGACCTCTGCTGAGCCCCATGCAGATGACCAGCCTCTGGACTTGGCCCTAAGAGACCTGTTGGAGATGCAGAGACGGACAGGGAACATCAGGCAGAGATTCCAGAGATCATGCGCAGACTGAACCAAAGGCTGGAGGAGTCCGTCCATTTTCTGCCTGCTCTCATGGCTCCGGCATGTGAACGCTTGGCTGCCTCTATGGAAAGGTTGGCGGCTGCCTTGGTGACCAAGGGCCAGTAGAGCACACAGTGGCTGCTTGATATGTACTCAGTTGCTCTAGCCTTGGGTGCAGTGCAGCTGTGGCTAGGTGAGAGGGGCTGAGGCACCTCGACCTCCCTTCAGGTGCCCCTTCTTCTCAAGGAGTCAGGGAAGTGCCATCAGCCACAGGGAGGAGTGCCAGCCAGACCCCAGGGGCTTCATCCCAGGATCCTCCCAGGGTGCCCTGCCAGTCCACCTCCCTTGCCAGTGACCCTCATCGTCTCCAGCAGATCAGGCTGAGGAGGGTGCACCTGCATTTGCGCAGGAGATCCTTAGGATCCCGGGGCCTTTTAGACCTTCTAGGGCACCCGGTGAAGTGATCACAGTCTACAGGGCATAGCAGTCAGCAGGCTGCCTTCACCTCAGCTGTGGATATCGGGGCTGCATCTAGATGTAGTAATAGAAAAAGAAAGATAAAGAAGCTTTGAAGGCACGCAGGTGTACAGCCATCGTATATACTTTTGGCACTAGTAAATATATGTTCATGTACATAGTTTGGAAGCGATCTGGATTCCATCTTGCTGCTAGTTGCTTCAACGGTCACGGGCATTTAAGGCTGTGGAATTTGGGCCCCCATCAGAGTCCGATAATGAACTCCTACAGATTCACTTCTTTCACATTATCAACATAGTGATTACTCAATAATCCCACATGTGCATGATTAAGTACTGGCCATCATTTGTGAGCGTGCAGCCTGGGCACGTATCAGGCAAGCCATTACTTGCAGCTCACCATTTTCTGAGCTTTGATAAAGCTCAATGTTCAGTGAGGACATTGCATATCCTGCTGCTGTTACCCTGATGTGAGATGTGGGTGGATAAAAGGAGCACGCAAGGGGAGATAAACAATGTTATGTGAGTGGCAAGGAGCACTGTAGATGTAGTTTCAGGGTTGAAAGAGTAAAGCTCCATACTGTCTTTTAAGAATAGAAAACCAGAGGCTGGCCTACTTGTTTGGAGGAAGCTGTGGTGGGCACGTCCAATCATTACTGGCCTTCCTTGATGATTTATTTTTTTGAGTTAACATGCAGCTGAAGGCTGCAAGGAGGCAATGGGCAAGTTAGCCTTGACTGCAAGAGGGATTAAGTGTAGGGTTAAAGAGGAGTGTGTGCAGTTGACTGAAGCCTTTGTCAGACCTCACCAGGTGATTTATTTGGCCTGTGTGTCCCCTTATCAAGTGTGGCAGTAGAGGCATTATGACTTTGCCACCAAAGTATATTGGGCCTCATTGAAGGACCTGTGTCCATGAGGTGAGAGACAGTAGAATGGGCTTGTGTGCTTGACTTTGCTGAGGACTGTGAGGCTCTCCATGTGAAGCATCAGCAATTCAAATAGGGCTCTGCAGGGTTCATGCAAGAAAGATGTTTATCTTGGGGTGTCCACAATGATGGATCACAGTTTCGCACAAATGCTAAGGCCATCTAGGACTGAGACTTGTAGGAGTCTCTGCCACTGGAGGGTGCAGAGTGGTTGCTACTCAGCAACCAATAGTGCAAGTGAGGCATTCTCAGTGAATGGGTTTCAGAGTTACCTCGAAACTTTTCAGCATGATAAAGATGTCAAGAGATATGGGTTTTCTATGGGCAATTGGCGACCTGGGGGCAGGAACACAATCTTCCCTGATCAATCTGCATGGTGGAGCGATCTCGAGTGGTCAAATGCTGTTCCAGCCTGCACCCAAATGTCTGGTTCTGCCTGAAAGAGCTCTCTGCAAGATCTGCCTTGCTTTGGAAGCAGCCCAGGAGGAAAAAAACAGTTCAGACCAGTACTTTTATTTCCCAGTTTTTACTGTTTTTTCCTTCTGGGAGGTGTGAGGGTGACATGAATGCATCCTTGCTGAAGTCAGATTTCATGTTGCTTTCAATGTGCCATATATACAGACTTTGTGAGGACAAAGGAGAAATCTCATTTCTACATATAGGTGCCCAAGGTCCCAAGAGAACAGAATGCTTTGCAGCTTCTAATACGTGCATTTAGCGCCAGGGCTCTGTACATCAGCACGGTTTGGTGCATGCAAAGAGTCAAACCACCAGCTGGGCAGACATTAGGCAGTGCAATTTAATTCAACTATGACATATCAAAGTACATTACAGCAAAGTATAATGTCGTGACCAAACAAGAGTCTGCCAGCCAGCAGAGGATAGAAAACCAAATAGAAAGGAAATGTCTCAGCAGCTTACTCTGCCTGGAATTTGTTAGCTATTAGATTGTCACGGGTCTCTCTGCCACATTGCACCCTTGCAATGGCCTCTGCATGTGGCTCTGTGACATCCCGGCCCTCATCATCACCATCCCCTTCACCGTCCTCATAGTCGCAGGAGACATCTCGGTCCTCCATGTCTCCCTCAGCCAAGAAATGCCCCCTTTGTAGCATGAGGTCGTACAGGGCATAGCAGACAACGATGACCCGGGATACTTTCTGTGGTAAGCACTGGACTGTCCTGCTTACGCGGTGCAAGCATCTAAACCTCATCTTTAGGAGGCCTATCATCTACTCAATTGTGAACCTTGTTGAGGCATGTGTGGCATTGTAGCTCTGCTCAGCAGCACTCTGCGGATGGCGAACTGGCTCATCAGGCAGGTCTTCTAGGGTATCCCTTGTTCCCAAGGAGCCGGCCCTGCAATCGTCGACGTCCTTCAAAAACCTGTGTGCTAGGGAGTGGTTCGGGACTTGGTGTCATGAGGGGTCCCTGGGAGCCGAGCACAAACATGCAGGATTTGTCTGCATGATCATACATCAGCTGCATGTTCAAAGAATGGAAACTTTTCCAATTGATGAATGTGACTGGCTGACTGGCTTATGCTCTCAATGCCACGTGTGTGCAGTCAATAGCCCCTTGCACTTATGGGAAACCTGCTATTGCTGCAAATCCCAGTGCTCTGGCAGCCTGGCTTTCAGGGTCCAGGCGGAATTGGACAGATTGGTGCACTCTCCTGAACAGGGCTTCTGTCACTTCCTAGATGCACTTGTGTCACTGACTGGGAGATACCTCGCAGGTCCCCAGTGGAGCCCTGAAAGGAGCCAATGGCAAAGAAATTTAGGGCAGCGGTGACCTTTAATGCCACCGGCATGGGATTGCCTCCAAGTCCTTGTGGCTGCAGTTCCTTGTGGAAAAGCTGGCAGATGTGAGCAATCACATCCCGGGATAACTTAAGGTGCCTCTGGCACTGTATTTCCCTCATCTGTAGATAGGCGCACTGCCTGCGATGTACCCGTGCCCGGGTCAATATTCGCCGTCACACTGGCCCCTGTTCGTCAGTATCCTAACCTTCTCAAGGCCCTGCTGCTTCTTGCTGCTCAGGCTGTGGCTCCTCCTGGCCCTGTGCCAACCTGTGCTAATCCTTTCTCGCCCTCATCTGGATGAGAGCCAGGAGAAAGGCAAGGTTTCCTGGAGACGACATCATTTTGGCCTCAATGGATCTGTGTACGAATTGCAGTAATCAGTCTGGTGAGCATTTTCTTTTCAGATTTGCCTCCATCTCAGATCCACAGTGCTCAGCCCTGTGCCTGGCCTCCTTGTAGACATGGCATTCCCGCCCCACCCCTTCCAGGTGATCTTGCCTCCTATGACCACGCAGTTTGACCCACCAGCACCCGATCTCAATCAAGAGGCTGACATTTATAAATGGTCCCCAAGAAGGCCAAAGAAGTGGCTACTCACTTCAAAGTTATGAAGAAGTCTATGCCACTCATACACGGTTGTAAATGTGAACATTCTAATTTCTGACTGGTGGGGATGTAAATTTGGAGGTGGAACTTAATTCTGGTGAGCCAGCCTTTTAATGAGCATGCATGACATGCTAATGCATGCAAAAGGTTGCTTGTCGGGAAGCTCAACTTGCCTTTAAAGTCCAGGGAACATAATTGCAAAAGTTTATGTCTCTATTGGGAAACTGAGTTTTGGCCTCACACCACATTAAGATCCCCTGCCCGCCAAGCTCACTGCTGTTGGTGAGCCTGGGAGATTTCGTCCTTGGTTTGGGATGTTTATTTTGAGTTGGCCTTTATTTCTACATTGTAGCCAAGCAAATACTGTGGCGGTCAGTGACAGAGGGAAGATAATATGTGGGGCTGTTGGGGAATTGGGGTTGTATTCATTGGTATCACTGCTGGGTGAGTTGTTCACAGACAGCCCGTCAAGAAGAGGCTGAGTTGGTTGCCTCCTCCCTTCCCCTTATTCTTCCTGCCCCTCTTCCTGTTGTTCATCGTATAGCTGGTGGCTAGACTGTCCCCTCATGCTGATGAGGTTATGCAGCACCTAGCAGATCACCACAAATCTTGACACCCACTCTGCAGAGTACTGCAGAGCTCCTCCAATGTGATCCATGCAGTGGAAGTGTTGTTTCAACATGCCAGTGGTCTGCAGCATCACATTTCATGCGCGTATGCTGAACACACGCTGCACACAGGAATCATCAGCCATATCGTTGATGGATGACCCTTGTTGCCTAGTAGCCACCCTTCGGTCTGTCATTGTGGCACAAATGCAGATGGGACAGTGGACTGCTGCAGAATGAAGGAGTCATGACTGCTGCCAGGTTACCTGGCATGAACCTACATGATTTGCTGCCTATGGTCACATACCAGCTGGACATTGAGGGAATTGAATCACATTCAGTTGCAGTACATCTCAGTGTTGACATGAAGCACCTACAAATCAACATGCCTGTAGTCAATGACACCCTGCGCCACGACGAAGCCTGAAATCCTCATGAAGTTGTATGCTCACTCAGCCTGCTGCTCTCTTGCAAGACAGTGTGAAATGAAGTCAACTTCCTTTGATCAGAGAACATCAATGGTCTCCCATACGCAAGAGTGGATGGCAAAATGTGCAAATATCTCCAGTTCCTACTAGAAGTAGCCTGTGCATGGCCACACATCTTCATAGCCACTAGAAATGCTGCCCCTCTCTGAGATAGCAGTTGTGGCTACAGAAGGTGGCAGATTTCAGTGAGGGCATCCTTATTGAAGTACAGACATCTCATATTTTATTCCTTTATCAGATTCAAGTGGGAGAATTATTCCCTCAATTCTCTGGTGGCTATGGCTTCCTGATGGGAGCCCTTCTCCCCTTCTCTGCCTCCTTCCTCTTCTAGCGCTTTGTCCTGCTCTTCATGCACTCCATTCATTCTCCAAGTTATGCCATATTCCAAGGGAAGGTCTACTACTGCACCGATTTCTGGGAGCCACTTATTAATGTCAGCCTCTTGATTGAGATTGGGTGCTGGTAGGCCAAGCTGCGTGGACAGAGGAGGCAATATCATCTGGAAGGGCTGGGGTGCAGAAATTTTGAAGTGAGGAAAATGTCCTTCAGCACCTGCTACACCACTCCTTGTAGACTTCAGCAACTTTACAACACTCTAAAAACCACCAAACACTTGTATGATTGTAGCAACAGCCAGTAGAAATCAATTAACAACTAACCTGAAAGCAGGTTTTACTGCCACTAATGTACCAGAATGGAATTCTTGCGCTCTCCATGGATGGGATTCAGACCTGAGTGCAGACTCAGGAACAAGGTGCTGAGATATTTGCACATGTCACTAAATATGGAATCCTCTCAAGCAATCAGATAGGATCTGCCCTAGGGGAGGTGGAACGATGCATTCATGACTAAAAGTGTTTTTAATTTGTAGGAAGAATTGTCACTCCTATTTTAGAACATCAACTCTTCTTAATAGAGGTATAGGAAGGATTGACTATCTGACACAGTCTTCATTAATAGAAAACCTATCAGTCTAGTGCAAGAGCTTTAGCTTACACGAGACCTCTGGTCCTGAATATTTAAGACCTTTTGAGATTCACTGAAATAGGAACAGAGTCTGAACATGAGATGAACCCAAATCTTCAGACTCTGTCTTGGTGTGAGTCTGACTTGGTTTCAACTTATTTGATGCAAACAATTATATTCAGAGTGAACAATGTCTCACACACAAACCATTTTCTTTGACGCTGATATCCCAATTTAGCTCTCATCCTTATTGTAGGCCTTCAATGGCCATGAAAAATAATAGACGAGGAAAGGTAATCAATTGGTGAACTGCAAAATAGCTCATGGAATCATATAGCACTGAAATAGGCCATTTGGCTAAATATGCCTGTGCTAGCTCTTTAAAAGGGCTATCCAATTTTTCTCATACCCATGCTCTTTCTCCAGAGCCCTGAAATTTGTTTCTTTTCAAGTATTGATGTAATTTCCTATTGTTAGTTACAATTTCCACCACCCAGGGCATTCCGATTCATGAAGACTTATGGTATAAAAAAAATGACCCCTCATCCCTTATCTGGCATTTTTGCTAATTATCTTATATCTGTGTGCTCTGGTTGCTGACCCTCCCACCAGGAGATTTGCTCTATCAAAACCACTCTTAGGACGGAATTTTCCATGCCGCTGGCATCGGGCACGTCCAGTGGCGTGAGCAGACAATATGGCGACAAGGCTAGAAATCGGTTTCATGACGTCATGAAACCATTTTGCGATAGCTTGTTCAGCCTGTCGATAGCGGGCTGCATTCTGCGCCATTGGACATTGGGAGCCTCATTGTAATACATCAGCATATCATTATAAGGCCAGCCCGCTGGAATCATCCCCGCCCCCCCGCCCACTAGATCATCCGCCCATGTCGGCAGGAAAACATGCCATTGCAGAACACGTCTTGACAAATGTGATGTGCAGAAGTCGGGACTTACCGCCAGGGCTTTGCTCACATCGTGGACATCCGAAGAGCAGAAGATGCTGGAGCCCGACAGCAACGGCACACTGGAGGAACGTCCATGGCATGCTGGGTGGATCCTCATGGGCTTGGCTCCATCGCGAAGCAGCTCATGGAAGGCAGAAAGTCACCATTGAGGGTCTGCTTACAATGGATGATGGTTGAGGGGGTGGAGAGGAAGGTCCAACTGTGTTTGGGAGAGGAAGATGTACTGGGGGGGGAGGGGGAGAGGAAGGTCTAGAATCGACTCAGAGAGGAAGAGGTTTCAGGTGGTCGGTGGGGGTGGTGAGGTTGGGAGGGGGGAATGAAGGTGTCAGGATGAGGTGAGGTTGGGCCAGGGGGAATGAAGGTGTCGGGGGGAGGTTGGGGGTTAGGGAGTACAGGGGGAGGAGGGGGTAACAGGGGAGAAGTTAGCAACTGGAGAGGTAGGTGTAAGAGGGGGGAAGGTATAAGGAAAGGAGTTCAGAGGGGGCTAGGAGTGCAGAGAGAGTCAGGAGTCCGGGGGGAGGAAGGAGTGTGGGGAGGGCAGGGAATAAGGCTGGAGGAAGAAGTAAGGGTGACTGAAGGCATCAGGAAGGGGGAAGGAGTAAGTGGGGCTGGAGTCGGGTGGGGGGGGAGGACCAAAGTGGGGGACGCTGGGGGGGTGGGGGAAGGAGTTCTAAGAGGGGAAGGGGTCTGGAAGGGGAAAGGGGTCTGGAGGGGAGAAGGGGTCTGGAGGGCGAATGACCAAATTAAGACCATGCTGGCTAAATCGAAAGTAAAATGAGAGTTGCAGTGGGTGACATCAGGTGCTGCATGAAAGTGTGATCAGTGGGTGGGCGGAGATGCAGGTCAGCTCAGATGGACAACTGAAAGTGAACCCCAGCAGGCAGCATTGAAAATGCTCAGGACAGTGAGATTGGCGTGATTTGGAAAGATCTGTGTGCGTGGGAGAGTGCTTGCACGAGTCTTCGTAAGGCCCTGCCACACACACACTTCTCCCTTCACAATCACTTGTTGGTCAGCTGCTCCCTCTATGGCGACAGAGGACGAGGTTGAGGGGGTCACAGGCAAAGGGGACTCGGAGGGAGAGGACAGCCTCTGAGATTCCTGAGTGGATGACCCAGGGGTGTCCAGCTGCCACTCCTCCTCCCTTTTGGTGCCCAAGGCCCCCGGCCTAACTCCTTGAGGGGAAGGAGCACCTGGAGGGATGTCGAGGTGCCCTGCTTCCCTCTCACGTTGCCACTGCAGGAACTCACCCATGCCTCCCGTGATGGAGTGCCGGTCTGTGCTCATCTCTGCATTCTGCTGGACCAGGGTCTCCAGGGCATCCGCTATCCCCCCCATGGAGACCGCCATACATGCACATGTGGGCACCACTTCATCAGAGAGCAGGTGGATGCACTCCTCCGACTCGCGTGCCGTTCTGCTGAGGGCTTCCAACAGCTCTGTGTGATGTTCCCACACCTTCTGCTGAGTCTCCAGGTGAGTTGGAAGGTTGAATCCAGAGGCTCGTCCTCTGATTCGGACCTCACTGAAGCCTCTTTCCCCGCAGCCCTCCAAGTGCCGGGAGCTCAGTTGAACCTGCCTCCACCTGCTGCGGACACGTGTCCATTTGGTGACCACCAGATTGTGAACCCAAGCCTGCTGTAGGCCTGGGTCCCACTGAGGTGTGTATCCCTGCACTGGTGGAGGGTGTGGGTAAGCGCTGTGACGGGCCTTCCAGGCTGCTTATTTCCAGCTCTTCAGTGGAGGAGGTGCTCCCTTGGCTGGAGGTGAGGACGTGGATGAAGCTGAGGGGCTGGCTGGTTGACAGTGTCAGTCACTTGGCAGAGCTCCCTGTGAACCAAAGTGGAGATAATGAGTGCATGGCAGCAGAGTCAAAAGCAGGAGGGAGAGCACTCACAGTTATGTTGAAAGAGGGATGATGTGGTGCAGGATCCTCACGAAGGTGTTCGCCGACGACCTCACCGTCACCACAGGCATAGTCCACATCCTCACCAGTCAGCGCGATGGCACAATCCTCAAAGTGAGTGAGGGGCCTAATGTGGGTCACTCCACCACCAGCCTGGGACCTTTCCCTGCTCATGTGAGTAGGATCCTCCTGCATGGAAACTGATGGAAAGAGTATGAGCAGTACACATGGCACTGCATGGAATATTTGTGGTGAGTGGAGTCATGGACAGGATGATGATGTGAACTTGAGAGGGCATGAGCCTGATGGAGATGTGAGGGTGTGTGTGAGAGTTAGTGATGTTGTCCCTTGAGGTGTGAGATCCCTGTGGATGTGTGATGGATTTGTGAGTGTGTGAGTTGAGAGTGATGAGAAGAGTGAGTTACCTTGGCAGAACGGATGAGACCATTCATCCTGTAGTGGCACTAGGTGGCTGTCCTCTCTTGCAGGGCACTAGTCCTGACCACCGCCTCCCATGCTGGATTAGTGATGCAGCTGCCTATCCTGCAGCCAGAGTGGGGGTAGAGGACATCACGGCAGGCTTCCATGGTGTTCAAAAGGCACTCGAGGGATGTGTCACTGAAGTGAGGGGACTGCAGCCTTTTTGCCTTTTGGGTCTATCCTGTCTCCTGTGCAGCAGTTGTGGGCTGGCAGCACTGAGAGGTGTGCAAGCAGCTGCACTTTAAATATGGCACCTGGCATGATGAAGTGGTGAGGTGATAGCATGGCGGGCGAATGAGAGCCCGCCTGCCTTCAAAACGGCATTTTACCCGCCCGCTACTGCACTTAGTGCAAATCTGGGATGATTCTGCCCATAATTATAAATATATCTATTAAATCTTGCACTAACTTTCTCTTCCCCAAGGAGACCAAACACAGCTTCTCTGGTCTCTTCACATAACTGAAGTCCTTCATTCCTAGTATCATTCTGGTAAATCTCCTCAGCATCCTCCCCAAGGCCTTGACATCTTTCATAAGAGTGCGCCTGTAGTAACTGAAGGTATAGCCTCTCTTGCTGTCTAACGGGGGTCACGTGATGTTGTGGGTGGCTCTGGCCAATGATCCCTAAGCGCAGGCAATCCAGGGGGTGGGGCTTCCTGACGAGAGTCACGATCAAGCGTGTAGCACCTGAAAAGCTGTCTGTAATAAAGTTTTTCTGTTTCTTGTTGAAACCTGTCTGTTCCGTTGAGTCATTACATTTGGCGTCGAGGGTAAAATAGCTCCGATGCTGCACTTTGCCTTGTTACTGTGAGTACATTGAATCTTAAGAAAAAGAAAAGACTACTCACCAGTCATGCCGCTCTTCAGCAGAATTGATCCTTATGATGAGACATGGAAGACTGGAGCCAGTATGTAGAGTGCCTTGGATTTTATTTTGTAGTGAACAAAATAACGATGGAGGAAAAGCAGAAAGCAATCCTTTTCAGTATATGTGGCAGTAAGACATACAATCTCATTCACAACCTGACCGCCCCAAGTGCTCCCAATTCTCAGTCCTATAATGAATTGGTGGACCTCGTGAAAATGCACTTCCAACCTAACCCATCTGTAATGATGCAGCGGTTTGAGTTTAATTCCAGAGTTAGGAGAGTTCATCACAACCTATGTAGTGAACATTAAGCAGTTGACAGAACACTGCGACTTTGGGACACAGTAAATGAGATGCTGCGGGACTGATTAGTTTGTGGAGTTCAGGAGGATGCCATTCAGCGCCATTTACTCGCCAAGATCGACATCAACTTTAAGCGCACCCTAGAAATCTCCCTTGCCATGAAAAGTGCTGCGAGAGGCCCTCAGGATTTGCAACACATTCAACATGGCGCTGATATTCATATGGAGCAGAAACCTACTGCCGAGCATGGTGTGAAAACCAGATCCAAAGAATTGAAATGAAATATAATGTCCGCTGTTAGAAACATGAAAAAGTCTAGTAGAAACGCTTCAGCAGTGACTCCAAAGTTAAGTTGTTATTGATGTGGAGGTGACCATGGACCGACACCTGTAACTTCAAGGAGGCAGAATGCTTTTACTGCCATAAGGAGGGTCACGTAGTAAAACAATGCAGGGCAAAGTCGAAACAGCCCATAAAGCAGCAAACCAATATGATTGAATTAAAAAATACAGCAGAACCTGAAGCTGCCGACACCAACATCAATTCCCTATATAATGTCACCGATTAAAAAACCAAACCTATTGCTGTCACAATCCAAGTTAATGAGAAGCCACTAATAGTGGAGGTGGATTCAGGTGCCTCAATTACAGTGGTGGTAGAGCACACTTTCAAATACCTTGATGAAAATAGATAGCCAATAAACCTTGAGTGGACAACCGCTAAATTAAAGACATACACTGGAGAATCTAATCAGGTAAAGGGCATTACCACAGCACCAGTGTCTTACAGGCAACAGACAGCCCAGCCACCTGTGATAATAGTGAAAGGAGAAGGACCCAGTCTTTTAGGCCGAGACTGGTTACAGAAGATCAAGCTTGATTGGTCTAAAATATTTCACCTGAAAACAGGAGGAGTTCTTGTACAGCTGAGGAAATATGACATTGTATTTCGGGATGAATTAGGGAAGTTAAAAGGCATGCAGGCCAAGATATATGTGGATTCTCAGGCAACATCATGTTTCTTTAAGGCCAGACATGTGCCTTATGTTTTGAAGGAGAAGGTGGATGCAGAACTGTGTTGGTTAGAAAAGCTGGGCATCATCCAACCTGTCCAATTCTTGGAATGGGCAGCACCAATAGCTCCAATGGTTAAGCCTGACCAAATCATATGCATTTGTGGGGACTATAAATTGACTGTAAACAAGGCTGCAAAACTAGACAAGTACCCCATTCCAAGGATAGACGACTTATATGCAAAGTTGGCTGGGGGCAAGTCCTATTTTTCAATGAAGAGTGCAGGAGGGTATGCCAGGAGCAGCACCAGGCATGCCTAAAAATGAGGTGCCAACCTGGTGAAGCTATAAAACAGGACTACTTGCGTGCCAAACAGCATAAGCAGCAAGAGATAGACAGAGCTAAATGATCCCACAACCAACTTATCAGAACTAAGTTCTGCAGTCCTGCCACATCTAGTCATGAATAGTGGTGAACAATGAAACAACTCACTGAAGGAGGAGGCTCCACAAATATCCCCATCCTCAATGATGGAGGAGCCTATCACATCAGTGCAAAAGATAAGGCTGAAGCATTTGCTACAATCTTCAGCCAGAAGTGTCAAGTGGATGATCCATCTCAGCCTTCTCCGGAGGTCCCCACCATCACAGATGCCAGTCTTCAGCCAATTCAATTCGGAAACGGCTGAAGACATTGGATACTGCAAAGGCTATGGGCCCTGCTAATATTCCAGCAATAGTACTGAAGGCTTGTGCTCTGGAACTTGCTGAACCCTTAGCCAAGCTGTTCCAGTACAGCTACAATACTGGCACCTACCCGGCTATGTGGAAATTTGCCCAGGTATGTCCTGTACACAAGAAGCAGGACAAATCCAACCCGGCCAATTACCACCCCATCAGTCTACTCCCGATCATCGGTAAAGTAATGGAAGGTGTCATCAACAGTGCTATCAAGCGGCACTTGCTTAGCAATAACCTGCTCACTGACGCCCAGTTTGGGTTCAGCCAGGGCCACTCAGCTCCTGACCTCATTACAGCCTTGGTTCAAACATGGACAAAAGAGTTGAACTCCCGAGGAGAGGTGAGAGTGACTGCCCTTGACATCAAGGTCACATTTGACCAAGTATGGCATCAAGGAACCCTAGCAAAGCTGGAGTCATTGGGAATCGGGGGAAAACGCTACACAGGTTGAAGTCATAGCTAGCACAAAGGAAGATGGTTGTGGTCATTGGAGGTCAATCATCTCAGCTCCAGGACATCACTGCAGGAGTTCCTCAGGGTAGTGTCCTCGGCCCAACCATCTTTAGCTGTTTCATCAATGACCTTCCTTCCATCATAAAGTCAGAAGTGGGGATGTTCGCTGATGATTGCACCATGTTCAGCACCATTCGCAACTCCTCAGATACTGAAGCATTCCATGTTCAACTGCAGCAAGACCTGGACAATATCCAGGCTTGGGCTGACAAATGGCAAGTAACATTCGCGCCACACAAGTGCCAGGCAATGACCATCTCCAACAAAAGAGAATCTAGCCATCGCCCCTTGATGTTCAATGGCATTACCATCACTGAATCCCCCACTATCAACATCCTGGGGCTTACTGTTGACCAGAAACTAAACTGGACTAGCCATGTAAATACTGTGGCTACAACAGCAGGTCAGAGGCTAGGAATCCTGCGACGAGTAACTCATCTCCTGACTCCCCAAAGCCTGTCCACCATCTACAAGGCACAAGTCAAGAGTGTAATAGAATACTCCCCACTTGCCTAGATGAGTGCAGCTTCCACAACACTCAAGAAAGTTTACACCGTCCAGGACAAAGCAGCTCGCTTGTTTGACACCACATCTACAGACATTCAGTCCCTCCACCACTGACGCACAGTAGCAGTAGTGTGTACCATCTACAAGATGCACAGCAGGAATTCACCAAGGCTCCTTAGACAGCACCTTCCAAACCCACGGCCACTACCATCTAGAAGGACAAAGGCAGCAGATAGATGGGAACACCAGCACTTGGAAGTTCCCCTCCAAGTCACTCACCATCCTGACTTGGAAATACATGGCTGTTCCTTCACTGTTACTGGGTCAAAATCCTGGAACTCCCTTCCTAACAGCACTGTGGGTGTACCTACACCACATGGACTGCAGTGGCTCAAGAAGGCAGCTCACCACCACCTTCTCAAGGACAACTAGGGATGGGCAATAAATGATGGCCCAGCCAGCAAAGACCACATACCGTTAATGAAAACAAAATACAAAATTGAATATGAGCCACGCCTACCAACAATTAGGGCTGGATAGCACGTTGAGAGAATATGTAACTATTAACACACACAATGGTCTTTATCAGTACACTCGCCTACCCTTTGGAGTATCGTCTGCAGGTGCAATCTTCCAAAGGACAATGGAGAGTCTTTTGCTAGGACTTCCCCGAATAGTAGTGTACTTAGATGATGTTCTGATCACAGGGTCAAACGAGACCGAACACTTGGCCAATCTGGAGGAGGTGCTAAGAAGGTTCATGGAAGCCGGCGTACGGTTAAAGTAGGAAAGCTGCACATTCCAAGCGCCAGAAGTTACTTACCAGGGTCACAGGGTGGATGCCATGAGTTGGCATCCGGTAGAAAAGAAATGAAAATAAAAGATGCACCCTCACCGTCCAATGTAACTGAACTCAAGTCTTTTCTGGGTATGATCAGCTACTATAGCCACTTATTGCCTAACTTATCAACTGTGTTGGCACCATTGCACTTGTTAAAAAATGATCACTGTTGGTCATGGAATTCACAATAGGAAGAAGCCCTTGTGAAGGCAAAGAAACTGTTGCATTCGCTGTGTTTATTGGTGCAGTATGTCTCATCGAAAGACTGGGTATTAACATGTGATGCCTCTCTTTATGGTGTAGGAGCCATGTTATCACATAGAATGGAAAATAGATCAGAAAGGCCCATTGGCCATGTCTCAAGAATCCTCTCCACAGCCGAGAAGGGTCATTCCCAGGTAGCAATTAAAGGTTTATCGGTGATATTTGGAGTGAAGAAACTCCACTGGTGCCTACATGCATGGCATTTCACCATTGTGTCGGACCATAAATCATTAATAGGTTTACTTGTGAAGATAAGGCCATTCCACCAATAGCATTACCAAGAATAAAACGCTGGGCTTTGATATTATCTATGTATGAGTATACCTTTATGTGCCATCCTGGATTACAGATTGGAAATACGGATGCACTCAGTCATCTCCCATTACCAGATAGCATTGTACATGCTCCTGTTCCACAAGAAGTTGTGCTCTTACTGAATTTCTTGGATCCTTTGCCTGTGCGTGTGAAGCAAATTAGAAATTGGATGAACAGAGATCCAATATTGTCTAAAGTCAGGGGCTTTGTTTTGACAGGCGGTCATTTTTGCCTGTATCTGAAGATTTGAGACCATTCCATACCAGAAACACAGAGTTAAGTTGTCAAGATGGAATTTTGTTGTGGGGATCAAGAGTTGTCGTCCCATCACAAAGTAGAGAAACACTCTTGACAGAGCTTCACAGTGTGCATCCAGGCATATCAAAGGTGAAAGTGCTTGCGCGAAGCTATGTCTAGTGGCCAGTTATTGACAGTGACATTGGAAGCATGGTCAAGCACTGTCTCCATTGTCAGCAACAACAGAAGTTGCCTGTTTCAGCTCCCCTGCATTCGTGGGAGCGGCCTGGTTGACCCTGGGTTAAACTACATATCAATTATGTAGGACCATTCTTAGGTACTATGTTTTTGTTGACTGTAGATGCACATTCTAAATGGATGGAAGTATATGAAGTTAAATCAACAACATGAGCGCAACTATCGAGAAGCTGCATCACTGTTAGCATATATGGCCTACCTGAAAACATCATTTCTGATAACAGTACAGCCTTTACCAGCACAGGATTTCAGAAATTCATGAATGTGAATGGAATCAGACATATTAAAACAGCCCCTTAGTATCTCTCATCATATGGTTTAGCTGAGAGAGCTGTACAAACTTTCAAGCCTCGTATGAAAAGGTTGTCAGAAGGTACTCTAGAATCTTGACTTTCCTGCTTTCTTCTTCATTATTATACAATGCCACATTCGAATATGGGTTCAATACCATCTGAATTATTGATGAAACGCCGCCTATGTACATGTTCATGCCTGGTATTTCCAAATTCAGTGGGGAAGGAAGAGCAGAATCAGAGTAATCAAAAATTGAACCATGATATACACAGCAAAGCTCACCCATTTAATGTAGGAGACATAGTATTCATGCGAAACTTCAGAAGTGGACCTTGTTGCGTTCCTGGAACAATTGTCTCAGAGACTGGTCCATTATCTTTCCAAGTACAAGTGAAAGATAGAATTGTTTGTAAGCGCACAGGTCATATTCATGCTAGAAAGTCATTACAACAACCAATTATTCCGCCTGTGATTAATGTCGAACCGTCAATTCCTGAGGTGACAGATTAACATAGGATAGACATGCCTAATGTCTCTGTAGAGTTGCCAAACCCAGAACTACCACTTTCTAATGATGTGTCTTGTGCTGTAGTTCCAGATACTGTCGTTCCTGTTAAGGAACTTCAAGTGGTAGAGCTACGCCACTCTAGCTGTATAAGGAGAGCACCTCAGAGACTTGATCTTTAATCACCTGAAGTTGTACATATGTATATGTTGTTGGATATTTAAATGTTTCCCTGTCAATAGAAATTGTAAAAGAACTAAAGGGGGAGGAAATGTAGTAACTGAAGGTATAGCCTCTCCTGCCAACTATCAGGGGTCACGTGATGTTCTTGGAAGCTTTGACCAATGAGCCCTAAGCGTGGGCAATCTGGAGGGTGGGGCTTCCTGACGAGAGTCCTGATTGAGCATGTAGCACTTGAAAAGCTCACTATAATAAAGTTTATTGTTTCTTGTTGAAACCTGTCTGCTCCATTGAGTCATTATAGTAACCTAGCAATGGTTTATAAAAGTTTAAGCATAGCTTTTCTTTTGCAGTCTGTGGAAATCCATGGAAATCAAAACTGGAATCAAAGATCATGCGTCTGCATGCAGGATAGAGGTCAACAGAATGATCCATAGAATTCTACATCAATCTTATTGCTGACATAATTCTCTGTTGATGTTTCCCTTCAATGTGATCAAAGATCTTCTTCATATCCATGAAGGAACAAACTAATATATTGCAGCCACTTTAATATTCAAAAGCTTCTGCATAGTATTAACACCGATTAAAATCTGTTTTTTGCGAATTAAATTATGGACACCGGGTACATTATCATCTTTATATTTGTGTGCAATATTTTTGCTGAACACAAGAACATATAACTTAACATCATTAAGAAGAATTTACAAATTTTAATGAAAATATTCAAGAGTGGAATAACTACATAGGAAATGCATTACAAGGCATCACACTTTGTAAAATATCCAAGGTGATTTTCACCTTCCAAATATTCAGTATGGTTCTACCATGTAAAGAACTGAGATCCAACAAGAATAGTGCAAGCTTGGGAGCAAGTGCTTTGTCACTAAGATAGGCAGAAGGTCACACATCTTACCAGACAGTAGATTTTTATTGGTGCCAGATTTTCCTCCAAGGAGGTAGTAGAGGCTAGCAACCCATGAGTGCCTCCTCCAATATAGGGGAGTGACAGATAGGTTGTGTTGTTGAAATGGGAAAATGTGAATTCAGATTTGTATAGTTTTGATAAGAATTCCAAAAACACAGGGGTGGTTGTCTGGGATGATTTATAGAGGAACAGTCCTCAAGGCATGCCTTGGATAGCTTTCTCCACTTCGTTCCTTTTCAATGGACTTGACCTAAGTTAAAAATGCATGTCAGTGAACTGGATCATCTATTCCATCAGTGTAGCAAGAAGAAAGCCTAGATACCTCCTTGTCTGCACTCGTGCCTGCAAGGCATTAGGTAAATTGTTAGATGCCTTGGCACTCTCCCAAAGAATGGAAGGGGCGGAAGTCGTTCTTTTAAAAAGAAGAACTTCAGTTCTAACCATAACAACAGTTATGAGGAATCTGGTTTCCCAAAAATGCAATGTTCAATCTTCAATGACAAGTTTGGGGGTGGTTGGAGTGGAGGAGGGGGGGTGGGGGGTGGTGGGGTGCGGGTGGTGGGGACGAGGAATGATATAATATTTTCATTCAGAAATTCAAATTGTTAGACAATCTCTGCACGTAATGACTGTTGGAACTGTTTATTATTTCATATGCTCCTGAGTAAATGAACTAGCAATTTGTATTTTTAAAGTGACATTGACCAAGGTCAAGGATTAATCTGAGATCCTATTAATTATTTAATGCTATTTCTTTATTCAAATGGAACTTTTGACCAAATTTAATGTACCTCATTGATCTAGCTTTTTAAAATCTCTAACGATGAAATTAGATCCGACTACTCCAAGTTGGAAGACATTAAAAGCAATAACAGTCAGAGTTTATTACCTTATATCTTGTATTAACTCCAGGTGCACTTTTCTTGGCCCCGACAATTTTTTCATCAATATTCAGTGAGTCAACACCTGCCCTGAATACGTGATGTGGGCTTGCTCTCAGCTCACATTCTTTCATGCCTTCCTGTATAACAAGTGATACTTTAATGTCAACCTGACAGCAGAAATTTGTAAACTCACTGTCTTTACCAACTCATTTTGGAATCTGTGCTGATACAAAACTGAAATAAGTTCTTGCAGCAACCTGTAATGCTGATTGCAAAGTTTAACTTTTATAGTTCCAGGGTTATAATGAGTGCATGCTGATTAAGTGACAGTCAGTCAGATGATGTAAAATAGTTGGTTAGAGAGGAAAGTTTTTTTTTTCATGTTTGATCATATGTAGAGAGGACTAAATTGGATAGCATTTGAATTTGGGCCCAGGGATCATGATGAATCAGTTCAAACTGATGCAGGTAGTGCGCAACCTTCTTGCCATCTGCTTATTTGAATGATCATTGTGTGCAGCCAGTGCTGAGTGTGCTGCTGAGTGGCTGCGTGCCTCAGCAGGGGACCCAAGCTCATGAGAGGCTAGCATGATTAAAAACCAGCTTTCATCTCTTAAACGTGAGGCGCATTCTGGCTGCAGCAGGGGAGATCTGGAGAAAGGAGCAGGAATGGCACAGCAGACCAGATGTTGTGCCCCCAGTTTTCTGGTTGCTGCCCTGGATTCATTGGTGTGGGAGGTGGACAGGAGGAGAAATGTTTTCTTCCCTCAGACAAGTGCTGAGAAGGTAGTGGGTGCAGGTGGCATGTTGGTCAATGCCACCAGTCTAGTGCCAAAGACCTGGTGCTGCAAAATGTTTAATGACTTCACACAACTGAAGGGTCAAGTTAGAGAATGCATCCTTACATACCATTCCCTACCAACTAGCTTCACGCACTACTTCATTCACCACAGGCCCTGCACTCATCTACCAACAGAAAACGTAAACCATGACTCAACCCTCATACCTTATATGTTTCACCTCACCCTCGTACACTAAAACACTACTGGAAGCCATGCACTGACAGCTCAGAGCTTGCACACACTGTCAGCTATTCAGGCTAATCAACTCTGGCAGTCACATCTCGCCAACACAATTCTCTCTCTTTTGCAGGCCAAGGTGGATCATAATAGGTGACAGCAGCAGCTGTCTGGCTGGGAGTAGGCATGGCTGCATTTGCTCCCGGCCATGGAGGAGCCGGAGCCGGGAATAACTAGAGTGGCTGTCACTGAGACCCGGGCCAGCAGTGGGGCTGAAACCCTTGAGGATGATAGTACAGACCTGCCTAATGCCTTTTCTCAAGTCCCACTTCAACCTCATTCCACAGTCTGGTATGATGTACAACTGCAGATGGTGTGACTATGCAACTCTCACGTTCCTCTCCACTTCCCTCACCCCAACTCTGCCCTTGTGCACTTCTGCTTTCAGATACCTCCTGGCCAGAGAGTGATGTGGGAAGCTGGAGGCCTAGAGGTGAACCTGAGGTGAAAGAAGCAATGTCGCATGATCTGACAATCACAGCCACAAGCCCAGATACTGGCACTGCACGAACCTTAGAGGGCAGTTCAGAGGCAGTATCTGCACATGGTCATTAGCCATGAATGAGCTGTAGTCAGGCCAGGGGGAAAGGATCATGTGCTGCCAGTTCCCCAGAGGGCAAGGTTGCTCATGGGTTCTGCTGCAGAGGACTCAGATGAGGATTTTTGATGGAGCAGTGCATAAAAAAGGCTCATTGACATGCACCATGCTCGAGTGCCTGTTGTTAATGTCCAGGAGCATGGAGGAGCCTGGCAACAACTGGCACAGGGTTTTGTGCAGAGTTTGGAGCCCATTCTTTTCAGTGTAGAAGTGGGGGCCAACTCAGCAAAACTGTTGCAGGCCCAACCAATGTCTGATGGCCGATTTTTCAGCTTCCATTTCAGCCTCAGCCTTGTGGCCATGAAAGCTTTGCTTTTTGCCGGTCGTGCTCAGGCAGCTCTGGATACCAATGTTCAAAGGGGCTTGCACGTTCTCACAACAATCCAAAGATTGAGGATCCCTGAGGAGAAGCCCAGAAGTGCCAGTGGCTCCATGGAGTACAAACCTCCAGTTCTCTCTCAGGATGATGGTGCTGTATTTGTGATCCCACCACTGCCACTTTGTCAGTGCCTTTGTCATTGCCTCGAAGCAGCCAGCCCACACTGCTGCCACCCATGCTGAGGTGTTGCAGTCCACAGGCTTCCAGGCTCAGAGTTGCTCAAGGGTGTTCAGCAGCCTTCCACCAGCCATGCTGCAGCCACTATAGTGGAACTGTGTATGAGCACTTTGGACTGGCAAAGGGTCATGGAAGACAGGTTCTAAGAGAACGCACAAGTGTGATTAGTTTAAGTATGTTTTCAATATGGTATGATTTGATTTATAAATTTGATGTGGAATCTGCATTTTGTGTTGGCTTTTATTTTTGCCTTGTGACCAAGAGGGTGATGTGATGGCCAGTGACAGAGAGAGGGTAAGGTGCATCACACAGTTGGTGAATAGGAAATTGGGGTGACAGTTGAATTAGTTACTAATGCATGATGTGCATGGGCAAAAAATGGCTGCCTTGGTTGCAACCTCCCTTCCTCTTGTTCCTCTTCCACCTCTCCTCTTTCTCCTTGAGCTCCTGCTTTTTAGCTTCTTACCTGATGCATGGTGGTAAGGACTGCTCAATCATGATGATGCGATTGTGCAGCATGCAGCCGACACCACAAATCTTGACAGCCACTCAATCGAAGGGATCGCCCAGAGTGGTCCAGCCCATGGAATCATTGCTTCAATTCTCCAATGGTCTGATCTATCAGATTTTTTTGTGGCAGTATGGCTCTCAATTGCATTCATTCTGCACGTGTGTATGTGTGGGTTGCAGACCGGAGTCATGAATCATGTCATTATGAGGTAGCCTTTGACGTCCATTGGATACCCTTTGGTTTGCTGAGGAGGCTGAAATACAGCTGGCACAGGCTCCTGTGGAATGAATGCATCGTGACTGCTGCCAGGATATCAAGCATGAAGCTGCATGATATGCTGCCTATGGTCACACACCATCTGCGGGAGTGGAATCCCTTTCAGTTCAGGTACATGGCATTGACTGCATGCACATTACTTTGACTGCTCATCTCAATCTGAGTTATGTGCATGCAGTCAATGGCACCCTGCACTATGGAGAAGCCTGTCATTCTTCCAAATCTTCATGCTCACTCCACTTGCTTCACTCTGGAAAGAGGGAATAAAATGAAATTCTCTCTCTTTGATTAGAGAGCCTCAGTGAAATTCCTTATGCAAAAATGAACTGCAAACTATGAGGTGTTGCTAATATCTTCAGCACTAGCCTGAAAGGAGCCACATGCATAAACTTTCATTGCCGCTGTCACTTGAGAACCACTGGCAATGCATTTCCTGCTCTGCTCTCAAGTTGCACCTGCAGATGCAGCAGTTGACAGATTTCACTGATGATCTCCTTGGTGAAGTGCAGACATATTATACATTGATTGTTGCTGAGGTTGAGTTAGGTGGGTGGTGAATGCTCCTAGGTGGATAGTGGAATGTCAGGTGGAGGAAAACGGGTGGCGAATGGTTGAAGGTGCTATGGGCAATAAGTGGTGGATGGTGGACTTTGGATGGCTGAAGGTGGACATTGGATGGTGGGCGATGGGTGCAGGGTGCAACCAAGCTAGTCACATTTCTCCGTAGCCCTGCAAGTTTATTTCCTTCGAGTGCCCATCCAATTTCCTTTTGTAATCATTGATCATTTGTCCTTCCGACACCCTTGTTGGCAGTGAATTCCAGGCCATTAGCACTCACTGTGTAAAACCGATCTTCCTCACATTCCCCCTGCATCTCTTGTCCAAAGCCTTATACCTGTGTCTCCTTGTCCTTGTACCATCAGCTTTTCTTTGTCTACCTGATGTAAGCCTGTCATAATCTTATATTTCTCTATAAAATCACTGCTCAGTCTCCTTTTCTCCAAGAAGAATGACTCCAGCTTCTCCAACCTAAACTTGTAACAAAAATCCCTCATTCCTGGAACGATTCTGATAAATCTCCTCTGCACCTCTCAAGAACCCTCACATTCTTCCTAAAGTGTGGTGACAAACACAGGGACACAATGCTCTAGTTGACCTAACTAGACCTTTATAAAGGTTCAACATAACTTCCCTGTTTTTGTACTCAATGACTCTATTCATGAAGCCCAAGATCCCACATACTTTGCTAACCACTCTCTCGGTATGTTTTGCCACCTTCAAAGAACCGCCAGGTCCCTCTGTTTGTGCACACTCTTTAGAACTGTGCCATTAAGTCTATACTGACCCTCTCCAACCCTTCTGCCATCAATGTGTCACTCCATACTTCTCTGTATTAAATTCATGTGGCACTTGTCTGCCTATTCTTTTAGCCTATCTATGATCTATTGCAGTCAATTTGTACTATCCTCACTGCATGCCACACCTCCATGTTTGGTATCAGCAGAAAATTTTGAAATTTTATGCCAGATTCCAAAAGCCAAGACATTTATATGTATAAAAATAAGTATTTCTAGCACTGATCCTTGCAGATGGACCACTGTCTACCATCCTCCAGTGTGCAAAATAACCATTTACCGTAACTTGTTTTTTTCAATCCTGAAGTCAATTTAGAGGCACAGGAGGCAACTGACATCCAAGCTGACACCGACCTTCCTATTCCATGAGCCTCAATTTTGTTAACCAGTCTTTTATGTGGTACACTTTCTTAAAATCCATCCAGACAACATCAATTATATTCCTTTCATCAACCTTTTCTGATAATTCATCAAAAAAATCAATTAAATTAGTCAAGCATAATCCACCATTCAGAAATCCATGCTGGGTCTCCTTAATTAACTCAAACCTCTCCAAGTGCTTGTTGATTTTTTTCCTTAAATACTGCTTTTTAATCTTACCCAGCACTATGTTAAACCAACTGGCCTGTAGTTGCTTGCACTGTTTTTACATCCTTTCTTTTGTCCAAGCTGACTTTCTTGAATAAAGGTGTCACATTTGCCACTCTCCAATCCTCTGATACCTCCCCCATATCAAGGAAGATTATGGCAAATCTTTCCGTTATCTCCACCCCTACTCCCTTTCATAACCTGGGATGCAAGCCGTTAAGACCGGGTGACTTATCCGCTCTAAGCACAGCCAGCCTTTCTAGTACCTCCTGCCTCTCAATTTTCATTCCATTCATTGCCTCTACCATCTCCACTTCTACTGATATTTTGTCAGCATCCCCTTCCTTAATAAACAACGATAGAAAGTATTCATTAAGTTTCCTGTGCCTCTAAGCACATATCACCCTCTTTGTCCCTGTTAGATCCCACACTGCCTCTTCATACCCACTTACTATTGATATGCCAGTAGAGGATTTGTGGATTCAATTTTACATTGACTGCCATTCTACTCTCATATTCTCTCTTTGCCATTCTTATTTTCCTCTTCACTTCCTCTCTCAACGTATTGTTTTTGACCAGGTTCTCACTTGAAGAGTTCACCTGATATTTATCACATACCCTCATCATGTTCTCTATCTCTCTCATCTTGCAAGAGCAATGGCTTTGGTTTCCCTACCTTTCACCCTTGTTGGAATGTATCCTGTCTGTACATGAAACATTTCCTTCATGATCACCCATTGCTCTTTTCCAGTTTTTCCTCTCAGTTTTTGGCTAGATCCCTTCTCATCCATTGAAATTAGCCCTCTTCCAAAAATTTAGACATTCTACTTTAGATTGTTCCTTGCTTTGCTCCATTATTGATCTAAACCTTATGATATGTCCATCACTCTCACCCAAGTGTTTTCCCACAAACATGAGGTTTCCTTGACACAACTCAATCCCTAGCACAAGGTCCAGCAGATTAGAAAGAAAGATAGGATGCATAAAATTATGGAAGATTCAGGGCAGGAACACCAAGGGCAGAATTTTACTGCCCCGTTTTGGCGGGGACGGGGCCGTAAAATGTGGCAAGACATTCTAAACCTCATTGGCTTCGGCGGGAATGTAAAATCACGCTGCCGTAAAATTCTGCCCCAAGAGAAGAACTATAAAATGTCACGGAGAACACAAAGAATTTGTTAAAATGCAATTGTATAACATGGGAGAAATATAGGAGAAAACATAGCGGAAAATAAGAAAGCATTCTTGAACTATGACTGGGATTTCCTTGTCCCGTCGTGGTGGGACCCACCGTGAGGGATTTGCTGGCCCAGCCAAAAGTCCATTGACTGGACAATCCCAGCAGTGGGTGGGGCCGGAAAATCCTGCCCAATATCAGGACGAAGTGAGACATTGGGATGGAGTTTACACTTTCCCACCCTGGCGGGTTTGAAGACAGGGGTGCATGTAAAATCCAGTGTCTGATCTTTCCACCCCCTCCCCCCGGCTTGTCAAATTTTACAGGGGATAAAGGAGGCATCGGGCGGCCTTGAGCCCATTGATTAATGACTACTTAAGGGCCTCATACCAACACCACTGATATTTTGCCCATGGCAGGGGGAAAGGCCTTGCCTTTTGGGAAACTTGGCACCTTTAGCTGTGCGGGCTGGTGTAGAGCAAAGGGGGGAGGGGACTTTCTTTGCAGGTTTGTTGGCCTCATCTGAGGCACCCGCCCACCTTTTAACCCTTCCACCAGCCTCTCGAACCCAGTCCCCTGACCTCCCTCACCCTCCTCATTGAGATTCCTGCCTGAACTTAACTGGGCTCCCTGGTGTGGTGGAACTGCTGTAGTTCCAGCAGTGACCGCAACCTGGCTAGAGCTGTTGGGACTACAGAGCTGCCAGCCATCCAATTGGTCAACAGTTCTCCAAGGTGGGACTTCCTCCTGAGATAGGGCAGAAGTCTAACCTTAAAGCAATTAACATTGCTCCCAGCATTAACTTGCTGTGGACAGACATTGGGATCGTGGACAGGCTTCCCTGCCCCTACTTCTTAGTTGGGGGTGGGGATGGGTACCACAGCACCCCATAAAATCTAGCACTTTGAACCATTTACAATTGACATTCGGCGATTGATGTCTGATGACAGTGGAGTGATGGAAACATTATGTTATGACTATTTTTATCATTGAAAGACATACAAATTCTAGGTCAGTGTTTTTGGAGGAAGTTCCACAGAGGGCTATGAAACTATTTCTTGAATGCAGTGAGCCAGCTTATGAGGAAGAGGGAAGGTGTGAGAATTTGGCAGAGGTGTTTAGGAATTTCACAGGTATTAAGAAATCAGAAAATTCTATTGACTACAAAATTCAATGTCTAGAGGATGTAATTTGAAGTTAAGAGCACTGTTTAGAAAGTAAATAGGAAATTTAGGCAACCTAATGGGTTGGGTCTTTAGATAAAAAGTCTTGCCTTGCCTAAAACATTACAAGCTTATATATAAGGGTTTGGAAGAGTGATTTAACTGTGAATATATCACACAACATGATGCATGATGACACCACATAGAAAATGGTGGAGTTTTTAAAAGTCATTTTTGGATATGATTTTGTACACTGTTTTGAAAATGAATATCTTATTTTTGGGACTGGTTTAATGTTGGATTTGTAACTAATCTCTGCAAATTCTCAGATGGAAAAACTTCTGTCCAATAATCAGTCGGCTCCACATCAAGAAGCATTAGCGCTATCTAGCTTTTGTACTTTGCTCAAAAATAGATGCAAATAACTGGGTTTTCTTTATTATGTGTTAGGCAAATGAAATCAGACCACAACCTTAACTGAACCCATCATCATTTTTCCTGATAGCCACCATTACACAGAATGTTTGTGGAGGAATTGGAGTTAGGCTGCTGATTGTGCCTATATATATAAGTGGACTTTGCAGACTATGGCGTGCATGTGATGATAAGGTGGATTAGAATACTGTTCACCCTTTGGGACTTTAAATCTAGTACAAGCAGATGGATGGAGATCTTCTCTCTCCTCTCTCTAATGGCTATTAAGGATCCTAAATTAAATTAGTCCTAGTAGTTTCAGCATAATCACAATGGATATGAATCCACAGTAATTAAATTACTCCAAGAATTTGGGACAAAAATTGCCATTAATTGAGAAAATGCAGGCAATGTGAAAAATGCAAATAGCCACTCTTCAGATCCCAGCATTGAGATAAATTGTCAGCGAAACTGAAGTTGCATTGGGTCTGTTCTACAATTTTTTTGGCCATGGATTCCTTTCTGTCATTTCTGGCTGTAAATCTCTCTCCTCGATGATATTAACGGTAGTCAGGAATATGTATAACATAATCTAGAAACAGATCGAGGAGGAGGAAAGGCAGGCAAAGAACAACAGATGGATTTTTTCCTTTCCTCCTTATTCCCAAATTATCATTAACTCTCATTCAGTGTGCGCTAATCTACTGCATGCTTCCCATTTCGATAAAAGTTAATATTCTCAATGGTTTAATAACAAGGAAATTTAAAACTCAAATCAATCGACACATGTAGAATAAATGTTTCTGAATAGATTGGGTTCAGAAACTAAAAAAGAGTGGAGCTGAATAAATGTATATTTGAACTTAACCTGAGCAGCATTTAGATAGTTGTACATATTTCAGGTAATTTGTCAATCTGAAGATTTTCGCATCTGCTTTTTTTATTTTGAAAGTAAAGGCAAGTAAACAATAAAATATCACTTACAGGCACAGTTGTGTAACTTGAATAAGTCTGACTCCATTATTTAAAATTTCATATTGAAATCAGGCCCCCTATTATTTTTATGTAGTTACGTTCCTAATCATTACCTCTCATCATCATTAGGAAGGCTTTTTGCTTCAGCAATAATTAACTCAAACATGTTTTATGCAAACATTCAATAATTCTAAATTCCAAAGGGAAACTATGTCAATCTTGTATGTAGCTATTTTTAAATAAACAATGGAAGTGATTAGACATCTCTACTATTGAATTAGTTCTTTTCTAGGGCACGATTACATAGAATAACACAGAATATACAATACAAAAACAGATCAACACAAAAGCAAAAAATGCTGACAAAACTCAGCAGGCCTAACAGCATCTGATGAGAGAGAAACAGTTAACATTTCGAGTCCGTATGATCCTTCTTCAGAGCTAAAGAGAAGTAGAAATGTGATGAAATTTATACTGTTTAGCGGGGGTGGAGAAGTTGAAGCTGGAATGAAGGTCAGCGATAGGTGGGGGCTAAGGAGAGATTGACAAAGATGTCATGGACAAAAAGACAAAGGGAGTGTTAATGGCAGTGGTAAGGGCTGAAGAAGGTGCTGCTAGTGGCAAAAGGTGAGAAAGCAGAATGTATTAATAGCAGGACCAGGGTCAGTGTTCTGTGAAGGAACAACATGGAACAGGTAAAAGATGGCCCTTTTGGGGTTGGAGTAGGGGAGGGGGCA
Source organism: Cetorhinus maximus (assembly GCF_964194155.1). Taxonomy (NCBI): domain Eukaryota; kingdom Metazoa; phylum Chordata; class Chondrichthyes; order Lamniformes; family Cetorhinidae; genus Cetorhinus; species Cetorhinus maximus. Next base: position 76,227,094 of record NC_135882.1, on the reverse strand, counting down.
GTGGTTAGGGAAAAAAGCATGGAAAAAGGGATAAAAAAAGGGATAAAACAATGAATAAATGAATAAAAAAAGTAAAAATAAAAACAAGCAGATGAAAAATAAAAATAAATTTTAGAAAAGGGATTAAAAAAGGGGTGTAGAGGAGAGAGTTCATGGTCTGAAGTTGTTGAACTCAATGTTAAGTCCGGAAGTCTATAAAGTGCCTAGTCGGAAGATGAGGTGCTGTTCCTCCAGTTTGCGTTGGGCTTCACTGGAATATTGCAGCAGGCCAAGGATGGACATACGGGCATGAGAGCAGGATGGTGTGTTGAAATGACAAGCGACAGGAAGGTCTGGGTCATGCTTGTGGACAGATGGAAGGTGTTCCACAAAGCAGTCACCCAGTCTGTGTTTGGTCTCCCCAAGGTAGAGGAGACCACATTGGGAGCAGCAAGTGCAGTAGACCAAGTTAAAGGAGGTGCAAGTGAAGTGCTGCTTCATCTGAAAGGAATGTTTGGGCCCTTGGATGGTGAGGAGGCAGGAAGTAAAGGGGCAGGTTTTGCACCTTCTGCGATTGGATGGGAAGGTGCCATGGGAAGGGGATGAGGTGTTGGGGGTGAAGGAGGAGTGGACCAGGGTGTCCCAGAGGGAATGGTCCCTACGGAATGCTGACAGGTGTGTTTGGTGGTGACATCTTGCTGGAGTTGGCGGAAATGGCTGAGGATAATCCTTTGAATGTTGAGGCTGGTGGAGTGAAAATTGAGGACAAGGGGGACCCTATCATGGTACTTGGAGGGAGGGGAAAGTATGAGGGCAGAAGCACGGGACATGGGCTGGACACGGTTGAGGACCCTGTCAACCACAGTGGGTAGGAAACATCAGTTAAGGAAGAAGGAAGACATGTCAGGAGCACCGTTTTGGAAAGTGGCATCATCGGAAATGATGCGATGGAGGCAAATGAACTGAGATAATGGGATAGAATCCTTACAGGAAGCATTTTTTGAGGACCTGCAGTTGAGGTAGCTGTGGGAGTCGGTGGGCTTGTAATGAATATTTGTGGACAGCCTATCACCAGAAATGGAGACGGAGAGGTCAAGGAAGGGAAGGGAAGTGTCGGAGATGGACCATGTGAAGGTGATAGAGGGGTGGAAATTTGAATCAAATTGATAAATTTTTCCAGGTCCAGACAAGAGTGTGAAGTAGCACCGATACAGTCATCAATGTACCGAAGGAAGAGCTCTTGGGGGGACTTGAGTAGAACTGGTACAAGGAATGTTCTACATACGGCATAAAGAGACAGGCATAACTAGGGCCCATGCGGGTATCCATAGCCACACCTTTTATTTGGAGGAAGTGAGGCAAATTTAGGGAGAAATTGTTCAGTGACAGAACAAACTCAGCCGGGCGGAGAAGAGTGCTGGTGGACGGGGATTGTTCGGGCCTCTGTTCAAAGAAAGTGTGGAGACCCCTCAGAGCACCCTGGTGGGGTTGGAGACGTAGAGGGATTGGACGTCCATGGTGAAGAGGAAGAGGTTATGGCCAGGGAACTGGAAATAGTTAATATGATGTAGGGCATCAGAAGAATTGTGGATGTAGGTGGGAAAAGACTGAACAAGAGGAGAGAGATTCAGACTGTTGTTCTCGCAGCATCCTGAGATCCACACTCAGTGCCATGCGCCACCATATGAACACACCCGACCTCTCCCTCCAGCAGCACTTACTCATCCTATCTCAAAGCTGTCCTTGTCCCCAGTTTCATTTTATTTTTTGTCTCATCCGACACCTTAACAAGAAACTTTTCCTCTTCCTTTAAGGTGTTAAGGAACGCAAGCTCCAACAACTTATTGATACCAACGCCCATCCAGGACCCTCCACCCCTTCCTGTCCTTCTGACTCCATCCTGTCTTCTAATCCCAGCCCCGGCCATGCATTCACCATACCCCCTGACCTTCCCCTCTCTGATGCTGAACGTTCAATGCTCAGCAAAGGACTCAGTTTCATACTCTTACGCCCTCAATGAGTTCCGGGCTCGGCACGATGCTGAACTCTTCTTCCACCACCTTTATCTCCGTGCTCACTTCTTTGGGCAGGAGTCCTCCCTCAGTTCAATGGATCCTTTTACCCACCTCCAATATTCTCCCTCCACCTGGACCCCTCCCTCTGTCCTCTTACCTGCTCTTGATCTTTTCATTGAGAACTGTCGGCATCATATCGGCCTTCTCAATTCCTCTGCTCCTCTCACCCACTCTAACATGTCTCCTTCTGAACTTGCTGCACTCCGTTCTCTTAGTTCCAACCCTGACTTTGTTATCAAACCTGCAGACAAGGGTGGTGCTATTGTTGTCTGGCATATTGACCTCTACCTCGCAGAGGCTGAGCGCCAACTCTCAGACACTTCTTCCTACCTCCCCCTGGACCATGACCCCACCATCGAACATCAAGCCATTGTTTCCAGGACTGTCACTGACCTCATCTCCTCTGGAGATCTTCCCTCCACAGTTTTCAGCCTCATAGTCTCCCAACCCCAGTCAGCCCGTGTCTACCTCCTTCCCAAAATCCACAAACAGGCCTGTTCCTGCCCCACGGAGCTCATTTCTTCCTATCTTGACTCCGTTCTCTTTCCCCTTGTCCAGTCTCTTCCCACCTAGCCCGTGATTCTTCTGACGCCCTACATCATATCAACCATTTCCATTTCCCTGGCCCTAACCGCCTCCTCTTCACCATGAACGCCCAATCCCTCTACGCCTCTGTCCCCCACCAGGATGACCTGAGGGCTTTCCATGCTTTCTTCCACCACCTTTATCCGGAAGACCGGAACAATCCCCATCCACCACCACTCTTCCCCGCCCGACTGAACTTGTTCTCTCACTAAACAATTTCTGCTTAAATTTGTCTTACTTCCTCCAAATAAAAGGTGTGGCTGTGGATACCCACATGGGCCCCAGTTATGCCTGTCTTTTTGTGGGATATGTAGAACATTCCTTTGTTCCAGTCCTACTCAAGCCCCCTCCCACAACTCTTTTTCCGGTACATCGATGACTGTTTCGGTGCCGCTTCATGTTTTCGTCTGGACCTGGAAAAGTTTATCAATTTTGCTTCCAATTTCCACCCCTCTATCACCTTCACATGGTCTATCTCCAACACTTCCCTTTGCTTCCTTGACCTCTCTGTCTCCATTTCTGGTGATAGCCTGTCCACAAATATTCGTTACAAGCCCACCGACTCCCACAGCTACCTCAACCACAGCCCTTCACACCTCGCTTCCTGTAAGGACTCCATCCCATTCTCTCAGTTCCTTCGCCTCCGTCGCAGCATTCCTGATGATGCCACCTTCCAAACCGGTGCTTCTGACATGTCTTCCTTCTTCTTTAACCGAGGTTTCCTATCCACTGTGGTTGTCAGGGCCCTCAACCATGTCCAACGCATCTCCCGCACTTCTGTCCTCACACCTTCCCCTCCCACCCAGAACCATGATAGGGTCCTCCTCACTTTTCACCCTACCAGCCTCCACAATTCAAAGGATCATCCTCCACCATTTCTGCCAAATCCAGCGCGATGCCATCACCAAACACATCTTCCTCTCACCCACCCTGTCAGCATTTTAGGGACCAATCCCTCCGGGATGTGCTGGCCCACTCCTCCATCACCCTGAACACCTCATCCCCTTCCCACGGCACCTTCCCATGCAACATCTGTCCCTTTACTTTCTCCCTCCTCACTGTCCAAGGGCCCAAACACTCCTTTCAGCTGAAATAGCACTTCACTTGCACCTCCTTCTATTTGGTCTACTGCATTCGTTGCTCCCAATGCGATCTCCTCTACACTGGGGAGACCAAACGCAGACTGGGTGACCGCTTTGCAGAACACCTTCGGTCTGTCCGCAAGCATGACCCAGACCTCCCTGTCGCTTGCCATTTCAACACACCACCTTGCTCTCATGCCCGTATGTCTGTCCTTGGCCTGCTGCAATGTTCCAGTGAAGCTCAATGCAAACTGGAGGAACAGCACCTCATCTTCCGACTAGGCACTTTACAGCCTTCTGGACTGAATATTGAGTTCAACAACTTCAGACCATGAAGTCTCTCCTCCATCCCCACCCCTTTTTAAATCTCTTTTCTAGAATTTATTTTTATTTTTTATCTGCTTATTTTTATTTTTACTTTATTTATTTATTCATCATTTTATCCCCTTTTTATCCCCTTATCCCTTTTTCTATCCTTTTTCACCAACCACTGCCCCCTCCCCCACCCCAAAAAGGGCCATCTGTTACTTGTTCCATGTTCTTTCAGAGTGCTGACCCTTATTCTGGTATTCACACATTCTGCATTCTTACTTTTGTGCCACTATCAGTACCTTCTCTAGCCCTTACCACTACCATTAACACTCCCTTCGTCTCAACTCTCCTTAGCACCCCCACCTATCGCTGACCTTCATTCCAGCTTCACCTGCTCCACCCCCCCTAAACAGTATAAATTTCATCACATTTCTACTTCTCTTTAGCTCTGAATAAGAGTCATACGGACTCGAAACGTTAACTCTGTTTCTCTCTCTGCAGATGCTGTCAGGTCTGCTGAATAATTTCAGCACTCTGGCTCCAATATTCATGGGGTGGTTTGTTTGGAGTTGTGGATGGGAAACCCAAAAGTACAGGTTTCCTGGATGTCCTGCAGGTTTTTAACCACAGAAAGTCTATAAGATTTTTCTGCGGGTTTCTCGCCCAAGTCTAATTGGCAGGCTGTCTGCCTGTCTGGCAGGAAAACCTGCTCACTAAGCTGCAGACGGAGACCAGGGAGTGAAAAGGGAGGCAGGGAGAGAGTGTAGTCAGCGGTGAGAAGGTCCTGTAGTGGGGGTGCAGTGGTCATTGGGGAGTGTGGAGAATGTGGGGAGAAATCATGGGGGGGAGATCACCGCATGGGGGCAATAGATGCTGGTCAGGGAGGAGAGGTGGAAGTCAGGCATGAGGGAGATTGTGGGGCTGGTTGGAGATTGCAGAAGAGGGGTGGGTAGTTGGTGATCATGGAGCTGGAAGCAGGTCAGCTCAGTGGGCTGCGGAAAACACTTCTGTTCCTTCTGGCTCACAAGCCACGCTGCAAAGACATTTACCTAATGGATCTAGCCTCTCACCCCCTTTTATCTGCTCTATTTCCTGAAATCTGGGTAAACAGGCTGAAATAAGTTGAAAATAAAAAGTTTGCTAAAATGGAGGCATGCTGCGTCTTTAAAAGTTGTTACTGACTGACTTGGCTCCTGAGAGTTCCACCTGACCCTTTCCATTAAAACCTGAAGCTGGTCAGTTTGAGGTAGGCTAGGGTTAAGCTAGAAATTTTTAAAATCCACCTATTTTAAGTGGTTCAAATTAACCATGATGCGTCCATAGCAAACAATAATCATAAAAACTTTCTAAACTAATGAACTAACTTCTCATTGTCACAACTTATGTATGTGAAATTATTGGAAGATAATATGTGAAGGATACAGTATTATGGGATTTATAACACATGGAGGATGTATAATTTACAGATGGCACAGGTTTAAAAGAATTTTAAGATGCTGTTCACAAATTAAATAAATATGAAATGCCTGCTCAACCCTATGTACTATGCATACAGTGTATTCATTAAACTATTCTGTGGGTAACTACATTGTGAAGTGTGCAGTATTTGCACTTTTCACCATAATCCTTTTCTGCACATTGGTTCCAATTCATATTCTAGGCTTGCCAGTTTTTCTTCTCTTTCAATGACCTTGTTGTTCTTTTGGAGCAGGCAGATCACATCATTTGCAAATCTTTGGAGATTGGCACATTTCCCAGTGTCCTTTCATTTGGAATAGGTGTGGCAAAATAAAAGACTGGATCAACTACAATTAATTTAAAACATCATCCTTTGTAAGTCACGTATAGTGTTCTGGGTTATATTTCTTGGACTCGATTCCAACCTCAATCATATGGTACATAATATTCAATACAGGATGAATGGTTATAATGTGCTATTCTCAACGGTGAGCCACATAACATTATAAATGTAGATGTACAGTTCCACTCATAACTTCTGCTGTTATTTATCAAGCAAAATGATTTCCCTCACTCTGTATGGTCTATTCCTATTTGGATACAATGTAAATGGAAAGCTAATTATTGCTGTATTTAATGTATACATGTCTGAAGGGATAAAATATCAGTGAAGAAATAAAGCAGTTTGCCAAATAACCCTACTTAACTTCAGATTTTGTTGGTATTCTGCTTAATTATTCCTGTTTTGATCCCCTGTTTTACTTAGTTTATTTCCAATGCTATTTGAAGTGGTTATTTGCAGCTTTCATGTGTAAAACGTCTGGATCCAGGATTCGAGATTAGACTTTAATCACACTGCTGATTTATTTATACTATTGCCAACTGCTCCAGCAAAAACATTCCTTCCTTTTATAGCATTCTATTTCTTCTTTCAAAGACATACAGAATTCAAACAATTACTTTTACTTTTATTTCTTCTGTTTTGCTCCCTATGGGATTGCTTACCACCATGGATTCTTGTTCAGGATCCAGGCAGGCTGAGTTTAGATCAATGTTTTACTGTCATCAACAGTAGAAAGTGCCTCTTGAGTAATAGCTGCCATTTACTTATTCATCCTTGTGAAAAGTGATAAAATATAGACCTATTTTAAGATTTCTGGCTTGCAACAAATAAAGTCAATGAGGTAACTTTTGTCAGTTTAATGTGTTGCACAGCAGTTGTGGTGGAAAATCTACAAGCCAGAATGTATGCAATTTTGAGATTCCGAATGCTGATATTTAAGCGAAATGTTAAACAGTTGCTGTCAGAAACATATTTATCAGTTGACACTACTTACTGCCATTTCATTTTCAAATGTAATCCTTACCATCACAGTCAATAATTTCATTGCGCAAACAAAACCCTTCAGATTGTATTAAAATTATTGGATAAATTACAAGCTTCAGTGTATTTATATTACGTGATGATAAAGGATTGGAAAGATTCCTGAGGTCTGTGCAATAAGCATGATTCCCAGTTTAAACATTATCTATTACAAGGAAATACCAGAGAAACCTGGGCTCTTCAATCTTTGAAAGAAGATGACTGAGGGGTGATTTTACAGGGTTATATTGCATTATAAGTGGTATAGAAAAGAAATATCCAGCAAATTCCTTTAAATTGGAATAGGACAAGTGGTGATGGGCTTAAATTTATTAAAATCAAATTGGGACGGGTACCAGGAAGTTTTCCTTTCACAAAGATTTCTCAATACATGAAATGGATTTATGAATAGATTAACGGAAACTAATTTTTCTTGAATCATTGAAGAATCCAGTTGTTATGCAATGGCAGCATTTTAACATCATTCTGTGTAGATGAATTAAAGTGAGATGAATGACCTTCTACATCTGTCAAGATCCTGCAATCCTAAAATGAAAGAGCTTCAGCTACAATTTTAATCTCATTCTTAGTTTTTGTCTTCTCCTTCAAGTTACCATGGTCATACCTTTATCAGTGTTCAAGAACAGGGCTAAAGACTCCATTCTCAGGCCTCTGCAATAGTATTAACTCAGTTGCTAGAAGATCAAGTGAGACTATTGGGAAACAATAAGTTGGGCAATTTCTCAGGGTAGTTGGAAGTGGCTAACGGAGTCCTCATAGTTCTGTTCTCGAGCTGCTTGTTTGGTTAATTGGTGCATTTTGGCTAATGAAAGGAATAGTGGGGGAAACCTGGGTGAAGTGGAGGAGCAAAGGGATTTGGGGGTTTATATTCACAAGACATTAAGAGTAGCACTCCAAGAGCATTCAAGTGGATAAGGTCAGAAAAAAGCTACTTGCTAGAATTTGTTGTTAAAATAACAGAAGGCTAATGACAGTCACTTTTTTACTCATAAATAATGTAGCAACTTGAGGCAAGGAACAGAAATACAGTTAAATACCAATATCCAAAAGCTTTGTCAAAGGCATGCACTGAATGTCATGATCTTGCCATATTTATGTGGTTGATGCAAACTAAACTTGCCACAGAAAGTTTATTATTGTTGGGCAGAACTTAATGCTCCCAGTGGCGGACCTGTTCACAGTTTAAGAGCTGCGGAAACTTTGCTGAGGCCATTCCGCATCCCCGGACCCGATTTAGTACCAATCCAGCACTTAATTGGTTGCAGTTGGGGTCCTCATCATTTTCAGGGTGGGTATCACGCCTCTGAGAGCTGCCTTCCAATCGATAGTGCCGCTGAGAGTGGTGGCCACTGCACTCACTGCAGGAGGTGCAGGCTACAGGATCACCTATGGAATCTGGAGTGCAGGAAGATAAGACGGGCTTGTCAGGGCCAGTAAGGAGGCCCCAGTGAAGTGGGGGGGAGGTATTTGTATTTAGGGTAGTCATGGGTCTTCACCCATGGGGGATCCATTCCACTGGTGAGTCTATCCACTGGGCATGGACTGCCCAAGTAGAAGAGACACCCCACTAGGCCAAAGGCATATCCACCAGGATACCAGCAGTGGCAGTTGAGGCCCTTAAATGGCCTTAAGGGCCTTAATTGGCTTCCAGGCGGAAAGGTTGCCCTCTACTCCTCCCACCCTGGACCTAACTGGGGAGAGTTGGAAAGATAACAGGTCTCCACCCCACACCTTCCCACCTGATTAAGTAGATCCACCTCTCAACCTGCCTCCAGGGGAGATTAAAATTCTGCCCACTGTTACAATTACCCTTTTAATGATGTGCAATTGAAAATTACTGCCAATAAACCTCTCTGGCATTGAAAATGATCTATTACAAGTGGATGGTCTCATTCTTCCAGGTTTTGAATTTTTCAAGGGGATTTAAAATTGGCAAGTATTACATTTTACATTTTTTTCTTTCCTTTCCTTTCTATCACCTTTCTCTATTGCTTAATCCAATCTTCCTTTCCCTCCCTTTCTTCATCATTCTGTTCCTGATTGGAGATTGAATTCATCCACTTTCATTCATTCCTTCCTTTCAGTCCTTTTTGTGTTTATTTCCTAATCCTTAAAACTGTGTGGTTAAGGAGATATCCTGTTGGTTCCCCTGTTCACTCAGGCTCAAAATGACCTATTTCTCTCATTGTATTCAAACTTCCAGCAACTTAAAGGGCAAAAAGGTTTTGAGCTGAAGAGTGCAAGAGAAAATTGAACCAATGGCTATTACAGGTTGAGCATCCTTTATTCATAAATCCAAAAACCAAACACATCCAAAAGCCACATTTTTTTTGAACCTCATTGACCTTTAGTGCGGGAAGTCCTGTTGTTTGGCTGCACTGTTTACCTTGTGATTTTTCTGGTGAACATGTCAAAATGAAACTTATTACAGGTACCCTGTATTTATTACTCAGTGATACATCTTACTTTTCCAGCCATTTTATTTCATTTCGACTATAGCTAGCCTAGGATTAGGCTGTTGTAATGTAAGTTTATATGTGGTATTTGAAAACCGGAATTATCTGAAATCTGAAATGCAATCAGCCCCAGAGGTTTTGGATAAAGGATACTCAACTTGTGGAGGCACTGCTATTGCAAAATCTACGCAATGGTTTTATGGTAACTTCAAAGTTCATATAAGAGTGAATGTATATGAAACCACAGTAAGACCACAATTGGAGTACTGCATGCAGTTTTGAGAATTAAGGCAATAGGATGGGCATTGCACAGTTTCACTAGAATGTTGCCTGTAAAGCGATGTACAAATACAAGCAAATACTTTAAAAATAAGTAGTGTTTTCAATTACAGCAGGATATTGCAAAGTGATTTGATAGAGGTGTTTAAATTTATGAAGGGATCAGACAGAGTTATGAACATAAACTGTTTCTAGTGGCTGATGAGTCTAGAATAAGGCGCTGTACATAAAAGATTAATTGTAAGAGATTTAGAATAAACAGTAGGAACCTTTTTTCACAGAGTGTTGTACAGCTGTGGCATGCATTATTCAAGTTAATAATTGCTCCAGAGGTCATAGGCTGGGATTTCATCTCCTTGCGGAGGTGGGAATTGCCTCACAAAACACAGAACATAGCTTTTTTTCAGAGGGAAAACAATATTCCAGTGCCTTCCTGACTCCGTGTCATTTTCATGTGGCCTTTTCATGGGTCAGGAAGGCCTCGGGTGCAAAATACATATGCGCGTCTTCTGAGGTCGGGGTTCCCATTATGAGGACCACAGGAAAATTGCATTTCCTCTTTCACACTATTTTCATGTGCAGCCCAAAAAAAGTGTCTCCTTGCAGTGTTTGTGACCACTTGCTGAGGAGCCTGGAACATTCTGACAAATAAGTGTAAAACGTTTTGACATCTTCAAATATCACTGTTAGATGCTGTATTGTAATATAGATGTGTTTTCAATGCAATGATTCATCATAGGGCTCCATCCTGAAAAGGTAAGTTGATCATTACATTGACCAGCACTTTTTAAGTGTTTGCATACGTTACAATACTTTTTCCATTGGAGAACGTAGCATAATGCATTCAAAAATGTAGGAAAATGTGTTGGTAAACCCTCCTATCATGTTTGGTCCTGATTTAAATGTACTGTCAGCTCTGGGTTTGAAAAAAAATCTCCTGCTGATGAACGTTAAAGAAAACTCAAAGCACCTGCTCCACTCAATTGATTGACAGGCAAGCTGCTTTGAAATGGTAATATAACACCATTTGTTCTTCAATTTCAGGGTCTTGTAGCTGTAATGGTTTGCTTTGATTTCTCTATTATGAATGATAGGCTGAGTTACAAAAGCTTAAGGAGTACTCAGCTCAGCATGTGGTCCATCAACACAGCTACTCAATGAATGATTGACAGTTTAAAGAAGTTGTAATAATATATTCTGCCTTTGATGTGGTTTCTGAGTACATGTTTCTTTGTTTACACAACTTAGTGGCCATTTAAACATTTTTTTCTATGGGAGCACAGATTTTTTGGTATCAATGACCAATTTCTGACTGAGAGTTTTATAAGATTGTCACAGGTTTAATTTTTTTTTAACACCTACATTTAAAATTATTCCCATTGCTATTGCATGGCTCCTGAGGACTGTACATAGTGGATGCTGGGTGAGTTGCTATGGAGGGTACATGGGAGGCATGGAGGGTAGGTGCGGGTGAGGGGTGAGGTTTAGGGGGCTTTAACTGATGTTGGGAGCTAGACTGCTATCTTCAAGAACTGAGGTTTGCCTTCTAACCAGCCAACCTCTGCATGCACATGCCTTCTGCACTCCATTGTGGCTCACAAACTTGCACTGTGGACCCAAACCCTGTGTGAAAACACAAAAATCCCGGGCAAAGTCAGTCATGAGTCAGATGTGCATTTTGGAAGCTGCAAAAGGGCCTGGCTCACAATTTGCGAGCTCTAGAGGAAAATCCAGGCCCGTGTCAACATTAAGTATAGGTTAGATAAGTAGTTGAAGAAAAGGAGAATAAAGTGTGGCAGTGGGCGTGAGAGACGGTTCTACCTACTGACCGCAATAGTACCTTTTTATGCCATATCGTTCACTTCCCGCCTCATTAATTATGCATGCACGTAAGCACACTGGATCGCGGGTGAGTGGCCTCTGATTTGTCCACCTTGCTGTGAGCTCACTGCTTCCCCACTCCAGGCACCATATTTAAATGGTGCCTGTGCACAGCTTTGTCAATGTCTGCAGCCCAGGGCTGCTCCATGGAAGACATGGTTCCCAAAGGGAAGAAGCATGCTGCTCTGAAATTCAGAGGCACCTCACTAGAATGCCTGCTGGATGCAGTTGAAGCCTGCTGCAATGCCCTCTACGCCTGTGATGGAGGAGGTCCACCAACCTCACCAATCCGGTTTGGCAGGCAGTGGCAGTGGTGGCCAGTGCCAATGCAGCAAGGGAGAGGTAAGCCACCCAGTGCAGAAGGAGGATGAATGATCTCATCCATGTCACCGGGGCAAGTCAACCATCTCATTCCTCAACTCACACACCCACCAGCCCATCACACATTCACTGGCATCTCACACACTGCCAGCTCAAGGGACCTTATCACTCACCCTCTCACTCACACCTTCACGTCTCCATCTGGCCTCATATCCTCTGCAGTTCGTGTCCTCATTCTGTCCATGGCTGCACTCACCACCCATACATGGCAGGCATCCTTATTATCTACCCTGGTACGCGCCCTGCTCACACTCTCCATCTGTCTTTATGCAGGACAAGCTGTCACACAATCGAAGGGAGAGGTCTCAGACCAGGATTGGAGTGGCCAAAATAAAGGTCCTCACTCCCTACCAGAATCGAGCCATTGAGCTGGCCAGAGAGGACATGGACTGTGCCTGCACTGATGGTGCCAAGTGAGGATCCTGCATCAGCTCATCCCTCAGACAACCATACTGTGGGTGCATTGTCACCAGCCATGCACTAATTATCCCTCCTTTCTTTCATTGGCACCTCTGGAAAGCGCCCAAGGGCATCCACAAGTCAGGCCCTCAGCTCAAGCCCAGATGACACCTTGGAGGAGGAACCAGAGGAGAGCACCACAGAAGGCCTGTCACAGCACTCACTCACACCCTCCAGCATCGCAGAGACACACACCTCGGTGGGACCTAGTTCTAAAGCAGCCTCGGGGTCACAATCTGGTGAGAACAACACACAATCTGGCCCACAGCAAGTGGAGGCAGGGACATGCGTGGTTGCCGGAGGACTGCTGGAGGCCAGGATTCTGCTGTGCCCGAGTCAGGTGATATGCCTCTGGACTCGGAGCTGCAGTGACAATCACGGGAACATCAGGAAGGGATGCATCCTCAGATTGCAACGGATGGTGGAGGAGTCCATCCGCATTCAGTCTGAGTTGATAATGCCAGCATGCCAATGCACCGAGGTCAACACTGGTAGTATGGCAGCCGCCATGGAGACCTTGGCCCAGGACAATGGTCCTGCACCATTGCAGGAGCAGCACTCCATTGCTGTAGCCATTGGTGGCATCCATCAGTTGTTACACGAGAGGGGGCAGAGCACCTAGATCTCACTCCAGCTGCCCCTTCTCTTCCAGGAGTCAGCCAGGGGCCCTCGGTCAACCATAGGGAGGAAGGCCAGCAACTGACCACCCTGGGGCCATCCACCCAGGTGACTCTGGGACTGTGTGGCCAATCCCAATCCCCTCTTCCTGTGACCCCATCACCTCCAGCTCCACAGGCCGAGAAGGGCGCATCTGCCCCACAGCAGGAGACTCAAAGCAGGCTGGGGCCCTCCAGGTCTCAGCCCTAAAGAGGACTCCTGGCAAAGTAATCACAGACAACAGAGTGTAACAGTCAGCAGGCTGCATCCACCTCCATTGTGGATGTCGGGGATGCACCAAGATGTAGCGATAGGGTTAGGAAAGTTAAAAAGAATTAGGAGCACAACGGTGACACGGGTGTTCACACCATCTACATAATGTTCACAAATGTAAATAGAATCACACCCATTTCACATCTTCTCTTGCGTATGCCTCCTTTTTATGACGAGCTGGGTTGCTGTCAATCAGGTGTGATACCATGGTGCCTCCCCCACTTATCACAGGTGTCGCTATCATGGGCCTTGCATCTATGTAGTGTGCTTCCATATCAGCACAGCATGTGTCCCTTTTCCAGATCATTCTTGACATTAGTGATGCCTTGACCTTAATATAAAGTGTGCTTATGGAACGAACCTCATTCACATGCTTTGCAGGTTCATGTCATGTTTATTCTTGGCTGTGTAAGATTGAGGCAGAGGTGATTTCCTACCTTGTCTGCATTCTTGTAAGGTCAAGGTGTAGTGTACAAGAACAGATGTGTTAACACATGGAGAAGGGTCATATATCATGCAACTCCATGTGCTCTCTGTCTATTGGCAGGGTTTTCATGCTATGAGCCCATACTCAGAGCTTGTGTGTGCTGCTGTATACCTACCACATTTCTGACTTTCCAAGTGTATATTATGGCATAGCCAATGGTAAAGGCTGAGTTGCTCAAATCCCAGAGGGAAACTTGAAACAACGGTCATAACCCATTTTTGCAATTTGTATGTTTCGAGATGCAGGCTTGGAATTCAGTAGTAATAAGACCACCAAATCTCAAGAGGTTTTTTATAAAACTAAATTAAACATTTATTAATATAAGAAAAATTGTAAGCACATACATATGTCTACAAAATCACTACTATAATAACTACAAAAATGCCCTAATCAATCTGACTCTCAGTTACGCCCCTGCTAAGGCAACAGTAAAACTCATAGATTTAAAGAGACCTCTGGCAGAGCACACCCTGGACAGTCGCATTCAAAATGAGTTTCTTTCAGCCCTGGGTTCTTGCAGACAGACTTGAGGTTTACAGGCTGGAGGCTTTCACACTTGATCGATCGTAAAATGCCTCTCCCTCACACACATAAACTCCTTTCTGTTTATACCTAGATTTTCCTTTGAATGTAAATTTTCCATTGTATCGCTAGGCTTTAAACGTTACATTTTCTAACAATATTATCATTTCTTTCCACCAATTTCATTAGTAAGCTGAAAAAAATAAATACATTGCTTGGTGTCTTCTAGCTAGGTGCAAGATTTCACCCATTCTTTTGAATGGTTTATTCAGCAAATGCAAATGTATACTTTACCTTTTAACTTGCTTACTGTTTTCTCAATTAACATCTCAAAACTACTATACATCTAAGCACCCAGACTAATCCAGTTAAGACACACACAGACGCACACATAGACACAGACACCACTAAACTCTATTTTAAAAAATCATTTCCAATAACATTATAGACATTAATCAATTCATGAAAATGTACACCTGCTAAACTGACCAATAAGCGGGAGGACCTTGCCACCTCAAGGTGCCGAAACTCTGCCCCTCTCAGCCATATTATTTCTCTGGCATTTGAACCTACAACCTTGAGCGTTTCTCAACCTGTAATTGTCTGGATTGTAGCCACAAGGGTCTTGTCACAATGTTGGGATGCAGCGCTTGACTGCCCCATCACCTAGACACTCGCCGAGTCGAGTGATGCTAATTGCAAATGGTGATATTTGGTGGTCAATAGAGCCTTTGAGCTGCTCTGGAAGCGCACATCATGGCTTTAGACAATGTTGAGGGGTGCAATGGGATAGGAGCAAGGATGTACTGAAGCTGAAGTCTGCTCTTTATTAGCAATGACTCGTAGCCATGACAGCACAATGTGTGTCTTAAAGAGGAGGCATTTTAATGTCTGGCACGCAAGTGGTTGAACGTCATCATCCTCAGGTGGTCCACATGCATTGTAAGGTGAGGATAAAAGCAGGCCAGCATCCCTAACTGAGAGTGCCTGATGTGAATGTGATAGAGAAGAAGGTGACACAGAGAATTGAGTCATTTCAGAATAGTTGCAGACCTGTGGAATGTCCCCGGCTGCCTTGGCCTAGGTGTCACTTGTCAATTTCACCATTGACGTTACACAGAATCTGTTGCCCCATTGCTGGAGATGGATCGACTTGAGTGGCTTTGTCACACTGAAGGCAAACAGCTACGAACCCACTGAGGATAGTGGAATAGCTCCTGGCTCTTGTCGGCAGCCACTGCGATTGGGATGCTAGGGAGACACTTGAAGAGGCAATACGGTCTGATGCCGGGATTCCCTCCTCCAGTTAGCATCTCATCTTAGCAAGGACACACTCCCAAGGCTCCATCATCCTTCAAAGGGTCAGGACAATGTGAACCACATGTCTAAATATTGACTCTCAGATTGAAGTGCATGGTTGAAATGAAAGGAATAGCAATGCTGGTGTTCAGGTTGGCCCATGATGGAGGGCACTTGTCCAAGAGGGTGCACACTGCACCTTGTCATCCTCCTTGTGGAATCAGGTGGCAATGAGGGCCTCATGTGCAGGCGTGTCTCATCTGGCCCATGCTATGGCCTCTTCCCCTAAAGTCTCAGCTTCCTCCAACTCAATGCCCTCATCCCTTTTGATGTCCTCATGGGAGGAGATGTGTAGCTCCTCCATGTTGGCATCTGTCAAGTACTTCCCATTTTGTAGCACCAGGTGGTGCAGCCTGCAGCAAGCTACGATGATCCATGAGACCCTCAGGGAAGTTTGCTGGAGTGCTCTGTCAGATCTGTCCACGCATTGAAATTGCATCTTTGACATCCCCATGGTGTACTCCGCCAATGTTTGGCTAGTGGCATGACCCTTGTTGTACCTTCTCTCTGCAGGAGTCTGAGGCCGCCGCATGGGCATCATCAGCCACGTCCTTTGCAGGTATCCTTTGTCACTGAGGAGCCAGCCCTTGAACCTGTGTGGTTCCTGGAAGATATCTGGGATCTGCGATTCACTCAAGGTGTATGAGTGGACACTTCCTGGGTATCTGGCACAACCCTGCATGATCTGTTTCTATGGTCGCAGGCTAGCTGTACACTGACTGAGTGGTGGTCTTTCCTGTTCATGTATTAGAGTGCCTGTTGCAATGGGAGCTTTTATAGCCACATGAGTGCGGTCGATGGCACCCGGCACCTGTGGGAATCTGGAAATCTCAGCAAAGCCCACTGCTTTGACGTCCTAGCTTGCTTGTTCTCCGTCGAAGTTGACGTAATTGTGGGCCTTGGAAAAAAGGGTGCCTATGACCTCATGTATGCATTTGTGCATGGGTGCTTGAGAGATCCCACAGAGGTCCCCAGTGGAGCCCTGGGAAGAGCGACTGGCATAAGAAGTTGAGTGTGACCACTACTTTCAGAGCCACTGGCAATGGATGTCCTCCCAGTCCCCATGGTGCCAATTCCTGGAGAATGTGGCAAATGTGAGTCACCGGATCCCTAGACATGCGGAGGCGTCGGCAACACCGGTTCTCCCTCATCTGCAGACAAGACATGTGAGTTCTGTGCACCCTCGGCTTTGCGAGTCACCTACGCATGACATTTCTGTCAGCCTCATCCTCTGCGTCTGGATGGTGCCCTTTTGGCTCTTGGACTTGAGGGTTTTACATCTCCCTTTGGTGAGTCTGGCACCTCCATCACAATCTTCTCCTTCTTCTCTCCTGCCTGTATGTGATTACACAGGCAGCAATATATCCAGGCTCTTCCTTCCTGATGGTCTCCCCTCTGCAGTATCAATGAGAAACAGACAAGAGTCAGCATTAATCTCCAAAGGTCCTCTTTCTGTCAATGACTCATTAGTGAATATAGGTTCCAGGGCTTTGTTCCTTTGTTGGCAACTACTCTCCCCTGAAATGATGCTCAGTGAAGGATACGTATCAAGGTCCCCAACACCCCCTGTCCACACCCCCATTACATGACCGACTGCTATGACATTGCTTTGGGCAGGCACTTGGATGTGTTGCTTTCAGCCCGGGCACTGGGATCTTCATTCACTGCACTCTAATACTTGACTCTTGGGAATAAACATAAGGGTAAATGTTTAGTCAGGAAATTAGAGTATTTGAGGGGTCCTGAGGCGTCTCTTCTGTGAACCATGCTACACCGTGATTCTAACACGCTTCTGAAGCTTGTCCGGTTGCCCAATTGCTCTGGAGTTTGTTATCACTCTGAGGAATTTACACACTGTGAACAAGGGGTTAAAATAAGGGGATCAATTAATGCCACTTTGCGGGTTTAATCTGGCATGAATGCGCATCATTGCTTCACTTTCCTGATTTCCTGCATTGTCATTGAAAGACTCCTAACATGTCTCAGCTGTGCCTCTCTTCTCATTTGGGAAGTTCAGTTGGGTGCACCTTTAACTGGTCCCTCCAATGCATGCACCTGCCCTCCAATCTACCCACACAGCCCTCACCAGCAGAGCTTCTCCACGTTTTAATTTTGTACTGCACCATCGCTGCAGGTTGGAAGATGATGGTGTTGAGCTCTCACTGCCAGACCAGCTTGAACTCTCCCTGTGTGAGTGTGGAAACCCCTCCCATCGTCCCGGAGGAGCTTAATGTTCAGGTTACCCTCCCTCACAGACTTCTCAATCCTGCCCCTGTATTCCTTGATCCCATCTTGATTGTGCTGGATATCCGTTTGTTAACCCCTGAACATTTTGAGGTGGATGTGCCAATGCCCCATGTGTACTTCACCCCTCCCCATCTTGAGGCCACTCGCACTGTTAAGCATATACCCCCCAACACTCTCAGATACCCCCACAATGCCTTTTCCCCATCTGTGGGCTGCAGGTGCCTCCCCTGACTGAGTGGGCCATCTGTGGCCCAGTACGATGCCAGGAACCCCACGGACTGAGGCGAGAGATGTTACGACAATGTCCTGCACACAACATGCTGGGTACGACTGAGACTGGGCTGACATGCCCTCCCCCTCCCTGGACTGGGACAAGGACAGTCTTTGCAAGCTCAACAATGTAAACTGAAGTGCCCCTTCACTCAGTGCTCCTCCCATTCTGGCCCCAAGTGGCTTATGTCATTCAACATACCCTCCCCACCCTGGCACTGAGGACACTAACCCCCCTGCTCCCCCCACCACCCCTCCCACCGCACCCTCCCCCCAGTCATGCATCTGAGTGCCACCTTCACCACTCATAACCCCCGTACAGCCCTAGCCTAACAGCCCCTCCCCAAGCCTCAGGCCAGATCCTCCCTTCCCCAGCACAGCCCTAGCCCTATAGCCCCTTCCCAAGCCTCAGGCCAGTTTGCCCCCTTCCCCAGTGGAGGCCTTACCCCGCAGCCCATTGAAATCCACCCCTGCCTTACCACAGGTCTGGTCGGTAGAGACTTGCCTGTGACCCCTGAAAGTGCTGTGATGCTGTCTGCGAAGTCTGGCACTGATTACCTCAAGTGCTGTGAAATGCAAGGCAGGTGAATGAACCTCAAAGTCACCAGTGAAGTGCAGGTTGGCAGGTGCATGTCGCTTATATACCATTGTGAAACATGTCATTCTAATTGCACGCCGATGTGCCCGGATGATCCAGCTTGGGGGGATGATTTTGGTGAGGAGTTCTTATAATAAGATGCAAATATATTGAAATGACGTCCCTGGCATGCTGTGGTGGGAAACGCAGTGTGCTATTGAAGGCTGCAGCCAGTGCCGGATGTACAGTTAGTGGGGCCCTGTGCTCAGCTTCATTTGTGGCCCCCCCACAACCCACAGTTCCGGGAGCCCCCTTCCCAGACACAACCCAAAACTAGTTGGTATTGGCTATGTCACCAGCTTTATCATAGCCACATAACTGCTTCTGCACACTATCATGTAACCTCAGTTTCACAAGCACAGTATTCGAGTCTTCACGGACTTTACAATCCTGAACTCACCACACACTCTTTCCTGGCAAATATCTGCAATGAGATTTTTAAAAATATATATTAGAACGACTATCTTTAATTCCTGGAGCCCACCTTTTCCAGTTGCTGGGGGAATGGCCCCTCTCTGATTGAATTGATAATCAAGTCATGTTGCACATGTCTCCCAGTCAGGAATGCATTATCGCGCTTTGCCTGTTAAAGGCTGCAAAAGTAAAGAGGACCCCTTCAAACTCGGACCACTCCAAGCTGGGGCTACTCCAAGCTGGGACTACTCCGAGCTGGGGCTATTCCAAGCTGGGACCACTCTGAGCTGGGGCTACTCCAAGCTGGGACTACTCCGAGCTGGGGCTACTCCAAGCTGGGACCACTCTGAGCTGGGGCTACTCCAAGCTGGGACCACTCTGAGCTGGGGCCACTCCAAGCTGGGACTACTCCGAACTGGGGCTACTCCAAGCTGGGACCACTCTGAGCTGGGACTACTCTAAGCTGGGGCCGCTCCACTGGAGGGGTCACTCAGCTTCACCTGAGATTGCTGCTGCTGCTGCGCTAGTTGAACAAGCTGCCTGTTGTTCCACCTTCTGGAATGAGGAATTTGTTGTTCTCTCCACTGTGGGGACATGCTTGTGAGGCAGCTGCATGCTGAGGATGCTGTGCCTGTTTGTATGTGTGGGCGTGCGTGCGAGTGGTAGTTCATGCTGGGGATGCGTTTGCATTGAAGCTAGTCCTCCTCTATCCAAAGTGGCGTTAAGGGGCGAATAAGTGCGGAGCTGACGGGGAGAATGAGTCAGCCCAACTCACTGAGCAAAAGACAAAATGCACCAATTCATCAATTCAGGCCTTTGTTTAAAACAAAACCCTGCCGAGAATTTTGAGGGTATCATTATTTGCAGACTGTATTATTTATTGAAGTTAGGGTTGCGGAGTTGAGCTGTTTTGTTTTTGCAGTTTTGTTCACAAAGATAAAATCCCACTGCAGTTTCTAGTTCTGGACATTGAAAGGAGCTTTTGCAAGGGTTACTGGTTCTCATTGAAATGGAGTCAGTGTGAGAGTATTGCAAGAGCTGATCATTCTAACACAGGGCAGTGTAACACACTCAGGTCTGTTTTACACACTGGGAGCTGTGTGACACTCAGGGCTTTGAACATCCCATATCCAGCGCCCGTGCATATGGTGTGATGTTCTCAGGAGAATCCCAGCAGACTCAGTACCAGCCTTCATTGTATAGTTGCAGCAACTCTCCCCTTGAGTACTCACTCATCATTTTGGGGCCTCCTGTCATCTGGGGGCCCTGTGCCATGGTGTGTTTCATTGTAAATGGGCCCGTGGCTGCAGCGCACAATTGCAAACTGTTTTTACGACACTGTAAAAGCGATTTTTGGCCTTCTCGCAACATTTTCCGTTCCCGCTAGCCATGATACCTGCTGTGGAAAATCCCAACCATGGGATTAGGACTCATATTGAGGATAGGCACTGCCTTATTATCTAAATGGCCTGTTCCATGTTGTAATTTCTATATAATAATAAAAATGGCCTGGGATTACTTGCCTGCCAATTCCCCACCCTTGAATGGATACGTCTGGGTAGTATGAAGTGCCTCCTCCTGACGGTACAAAAGCGTTACAAACCACTCTATGAAGAATTGTTAGCCTGAACACACTTTCTGTTGCTCCCCCGCTGAGTGCCCAGGAGTTCCATCACGCAGCCTGAAAAACAGGGCCTTTTGCCTTTTCAATTTAAGAAATGATTATTTTTAAAGCAAGCAAACTCTTACAGCATAGTCACTCTGTGGAAGTATAAATATAATCACATCTTTGAGTACTTCTGCAATGTAGAGTGTCAGGGCTTGCCAAGTAATGCAGGCTGGTACAAGCGTGTTTAAAAAAATCATGTGCAATAATTCTGGTGAACATCAAACATGAACCTGAACTTGAAACTAATACTGTATTTTAACATTGAAGGTTTTCTCCTTGATCCAGCAAATAATTAATAATTACTTGATGTGCTCTTGCAATTATGTTGAACTGGCAAAGTTCCTATAGGGAGCTTATGGATAGTTAGATGATACATATTTTATAACGACTTGAATCACCAAATTGATGGGTATTATTCTGTTGCTAATTGCTTGGAGGCTTATGGATTGATGGCTCTGGGTCAGAGGAAACCAGCACAAAATGATTGTTTCTTCTTTTTCATATTTTTGATAATGTGAGGTGTGACATCTTTAAACTGAGAGACACAAGCAGTGAACATAGGACCTGTGGGGTGAGCATCAATGTTGTTCCAGCCTGGCCAACATGAGGCCCTCAACCAGTTTAACTCCCAGGCAACAATTTTTTTTCATTTATGGGATGTGGGCACCGTTGGCTAGGCCAGAATTTATTGCCCATCATTAATTGCCCTTGAGAAGATGGTAGTGAGCTGCCTTCTTGAACTGCTGCAGTCCATGTGGTGTAGGTACACCCACAGTACTGTTAGGGAGGGAGTTCCTGGATTTTGGCCCAGCGATAGTGAAGGAACAGCGACATATTTGCAAGTCAGGATGGTGAGTGGCTTGGAAGGGAACTTCCAGGTGGTGGTGTTCACATCTATCTGCTGCCCTTGCCCTTTTAGATGGAAGCAGTCATGGGTTTGGAAAGTGCTGTCAAAGGGCTTTGGAGAGTTGCTGCAGTGCATCTTATAGATGGTACACACTGCTGCCACTGATCGTCAGTGGTGGAGGGAGTGGATGTTTGTGGAGGGGGTGCCAATCAAGTGGGCTGTTTTGTCCTGGATGGTGTGAAGCTTCTTGAGTGTTGTTGGAGCTGCATTCATCCAGGCAATTGGGGACTATTCCATCACACCCCTGACTTGTGCCTTGTAGATGGTACACAGGCTTTGGGGAGTCAGGAGGTGAGTTATTCGCCACAGGATTCCTAGCCTCTGACCTGCTCTTGTAGTCACAGTATTTATGTGGCTAGTCCAGTTCCATTTCTGATCAATGGTAACCCCAGGATGTTGATAGTGGGGGATTCAGTGATGGTAATGCCATTGAATGTCAAGGGGCGATGGTTAGATTCTCTCTTGTCTGGCACTTGCATGGCATGAATGTTACTTGCCACTTGTCAGCCCAAGCCTGGATATTGTCCAGGTCTTGCTGCATTTGGACATAGACTGCTTCAGTATCTGAGGAGTCACGAATGGTGCTGAACATTGTGCAATCATCAGCGAACATCCCCACTTCTGACCTTATGATGGAAGGAAGGTCATTGATGAAGCAGCTGAAGATGTTTGGGCCTAGGACACTAACCTGAGGAACTCCTGCAGTGATGTCCTGGGCTCAGATGACTGACCTTCAACAACCTCAACCATCTTCTTTTGTGCTGGGTATGACTTCAACCAGCGGAGAGTTTTCCCCGATTCCCATTGGCTCCAGTTTTGCTCGGGCTCCTTGATGCCACACTCTGTCAAATGCTGCCTGATGTCAAGGGCAGTCAATCTCACATCGCCTCTGGAGTTCAGCTCTTTTATCTATGTTTGAACTAAGATTGTAATGTAGTCAGTAGCTGAGTAGCCCTGGCAGAATCCAAACTAAGCATCAGTGAGCAGGTTATTACTAAGCAAGTGCTGATTGATAGCAGTGTTGATGACATCTCCCATCACTTTACTGATGATCGAGAGTAGATTGATGGGGCGGTAATTGGCTAAGTCAGATTTGTCCTGCTTCTCTTGCATAAAACATACCTGGGCAATTTTCCAAATTGCCAAGTAGATGCCAGTGTTGTAGTATTTAAATATACCAGGTTCAACTCCGTAAATCCCTTTGATTCCCAACCCAGTTTCATGAAACCCCCCAGGACTTCATCATTATAGGAAAACCTCAGATCCATCATTAACCTGCTGGTAACCCCTAGAAGCTTCATCTCATTTCTGCCAAACCTCAGGAAAAACAAATGCCAGGATTTTTAGGGTGGCAGCGGTTCTCTTCTCACCATCCGATCAGCCGACGGAACTTCAATAATCTCATCCTAATATTATCAAACTCTAAGATCACTCAAATCCCTGGACACCTCTTTGTGGAGGCAAGCATCAAGACTGCAACAGTAATGGTGCCAAATCCCAAGGCCGTCTCTCTAATGCTGTCAGCCAACAGGTCTCCCCTCACATACTGTTCAATAGCAGTGTCCTATTTCCCTAATTCTGCAACATCTAAGAACCTCAATGCAGGATCCCCACCTCAATTCTGCCAGCTAACAGGCACATCGACATGACTACCAACGACCAGGGTTTATTTCCGTGCTACTAAATTCCAGAACACTCCCGACCCATGCTACTGAATGTCAGATTCCATACTTTCAATGTGAGAATTTTGTCCTACTATCTTGATTTATATACTATGTTTGTAAAAGGTTGTGATAAAATATGAGTGTAGAGGTACAGGAGCGCATAATAATTATAACCACCTACATATAGTTTTATTGAAAATGGGAGACAATTGCAGAATTTAATCTGCAAAACATTAGTTCAAAACACTAGGTTACAATGGAATAGAAACACTGTTTGAAGTATTCAGTCACCACAAATCAGTGACCTTGCTAATGTGAACACTCCATAGCATCGCAGTCCAATTATTGTGCAATGGCATATCCTACAACTCACATGAATAACATCACAAGAGCTCAGTTAATTCATGTAAATAAAATGTAAATTGATAACGAACCAGTGTGTAGTCGACACAGGTTCCAAAATAAATACTTTTATTAAATTCAACTAAACTAGGATATACAGAATTAATTAGGTCATACGATATCATTCATTGGGTTCTGATGAAAGGTCATTGACCTAAGACGTGGGCTTTTCTTGTTGGAGGCAGGAAGCAGGAGCGGGATTAATCCTGATGTCATGATTCTGCCTCTAACCTTGCAGTGCTGACAGGCAAGATTTTCATATTGAGGGTGGGACAACCTGGAGTCTGCCTAGATGGAGACAAAGGCGGAAATGGATGTGGGCCAAAGCCAGAGCGACTAGGTTAAAAGGCCCGCTTCCATTTACAGAAACATTGCCATCAGTGGCTCCTCCAAAGTTAAACCAGATCAGTGTAAAGCCCCCCTCAGCTCTCTCAACCCGTTAGTCTCCTCACCCACTTCATCCTCCTTTACCTCCCTATCTATGTCACCCCTTCACCCCCTTACTCCCTACACTTACACCCTTCCCCCTCACCCCCTCATTCCCCCACCTCAATACCCACTACCCCCTCACTCACACACCACCCAATCCCCTCACCACCCCCCATCCAGTATCTATTTTATAATTTGAACTCAGAAGCTCCATAACATTTTGAAGTTGTTGAAAAACTCATGTCTGTCAAAATAAACAGGTAATCACATGAATAGGGAACTGAAAAACCATTACACTCTTCAAAAGCTCATAAATCAGTCAAACCCATTAAACTCAAATTTCCAGAACAACTGAATAAACAAACTCTCGACTCAGAATCCATTCGTACTTTTAAAGGCAGCCAAAAACTCATACATCTGACAATGTTTTCAAACAGCCAAACAGATGGTTGATCTCATCGGTAAAGAATTAATGAAAGTAATGGGAGAGTTTAAACAATTAGCCCTGAATCTTACACTGGACTATCCTTTCAACATTGTGCAATGCAGAATAGTGCTTTATCCAGTGGATAACCTATTCTAATACATCTGAAGATTTTTCCACTTCTACAATACTGTTCCTTCACTTGACAGAGTGCCAGTTGTCTGAGGTAACAACCTTGCAACCATATTATTTAATGGTCACTTACATTTCACAATCACAGCACTGTCATCACTCCCTTCGGTAAAAACAGATATAACTCAGGCTACAGCATTTCATGATGAATTGTAAAGGAGGCAACATTACTTTTACTCACCTTTTATTCTCCACTCCATGGTTCATGCTCCACAATGCAGGTGTGGTTTAGGAGGGCTTCCAAATCTTGGCTGCTTCCATAAAAATTCCAGGAGTTCTGAATTGCCCACTTCTAAAAAAGTGAAAGAACTTCTAAATAAGAGTCTGTTGGGTTCCTGTGCACCCACTTTCCAGTACCGCTGAAAATGACCAGAAAAGAAAATGGACGTGGAGCTTTCACTTTCCTGTTTTGACAGCTGTTTTTTTTTTACAAATCCTGCTCCGTGTGGTCCCATTTCAGGGCCACAAAACCCTGGGCATTAACTCTATTTCTCTTTCTGCAAATGCTGCCAGATTATGTTATAATCCCTGCAGAAACCGTTAACTTTAAAATAAAGGAATTCAAAGTTCCAATTGATAGCTGAACAGATGAAAAGATTTCACACTTTAAGATGTTTATTGTAACAAACTAAAAGCACTATTGCCTAAACACTGGGCAGGATTGTTATCTTGTCAGGCAGGCATGGCGGGCAGGCCTGGGAGCTGTCACAAAACTGACCACCACCTACGATCGGGCCCCGACCACGATTTGACGCCGGTGGCCAATTAACGGCCAGCCAGCGTGAATCGTGAGCTGTAACGCTGAGTGCCGCTGAGGCGGGGGTGGGAGGAGGACGAGGGCAGACGTTTGCCCATGTGCGGGGGTGCTCACACTGAAAGCTCCCTGAAGGCACAGAGCTGCCTCAGGGAGCTGAAGATTTATAAAAACATAAATAATGACTTTAAAAATGTTAAAGACATGTCCCCTCATATGACTCTGTTACATGAGCAGAGACATGTTATAAATGAGATTTCAACATTTTTATATTACTTTTAATTCCTGTTGGAAACCTCATTCCGACTGTGGATGAGGTTTCATAAAAAATCCAATGGCCGCTTGGCCTTTTCTCTGGCCGCCAACCGAATGGTTAGACGGCCAGTGAAAAATCAGATTTAATTAATTGATTAAGGGCCTTAATAGGCCTCTTAATTGTTGGTGGGTACGCTGCTGCCTCTCACGTACGCCTGCTGAGCGAAATATCGCCAGGGTGCGCAATATCATTGGGACGCTTGCCTGACGTCATTGCACACTATTTTATTCTCTTTCGGGTCGGATGCGTGCCTGCCCGGTGTGAAAATAATTTTTCCCATTATTTTTGTAGGCAACTCACACTTTAAAATACAAAACAGAACTTTTAACACATTTGAAAAAACACATTTCACAGGTATGCTTTGCACTGTCCTTTAAGTAGACATTCAATTCTCCCAGCAAAAGTCCAAAATGCTCCTTAGCTCCTGACTTTTGATAGTTTCCTTTCCCAGCCTGGAAACTTTTAAACCCAGAACCGTCTTTCACAGTTGTAAGTTTTCCTGGTGACTTCCTCTTCTAGCTAAAGCTAGGCAAATGTTCCAGCCTCACTTTAACTCCTCATGAATTTGGTCTTTCCAATCTGAGTGCAAGCTCCCACCCGCATTCCTGTGTGATGAGCCACAGAGACTGGAGTGCGGCCTTCAATGGAGTGGAGGGAATCTTAACTCTTTTTCTAAAAATCTAATATTGTTTGTATTTAACATTTAACATTTAACTGAAAGCACTAAATCTCTTCTGGGGGCCCAAGCAGGGTGATAGAAGCTATCCACTGGGGAGCAGTGGTAGATAGTTAATTAAGGAAACTAACTTGAACTGGGTTTTCCCCATCTGGGCTCAGCTAGTCCCTTTAGTTCAGAATATATAGAGCAGAATTTTCTGTGCCCGCTGCAGTGGGCGTGATAGGTGCTGTAAGTGGACAATATGGAGCGATCAGCTTCACGATGGTGGAAAGGTAAGTAGCGATTGTCCACTCAGCCCGCCTACAGCAGGCCGCGTTTCCTGCCATGGGTCATTGGAACCTCATTGTTATACTTCAACATATCATCATCAGGCCATCCTGCCAGGCTCTTGCACCTCCGCTGGGTCATCCGCCTACATTGGCGGGAAAGCAACATGTTTCACAACAGCACAGAAGCGACGTGCACTTGGTGGCCTGCACTTTGGGTGAACTGGAGGTGAGTGCACAGCAACGTTCCGCAGAGCTTGCTAGGGTCATCTGTTGCTTTGCAGGCTTCAGGGGCATCGGGCTTAAGTGCCGCCCTGCCCAACTGGTGACGGGGGGATAGGATCAGGGGGCAAGTGCAGCCTTGTCATTGAGGCGACTGGTGGAGAGGGAGGGGGTGGCGGTTAAAGGCAGCCTTGCTGTTGAATATAGCTTACAAGCATTCGGGGTGGAGAGGAGGGGTGGACAAGGGAAGTGGTTGTGCAGCTGGGAAACCTTAGAACGTGACCATTCCTCTGCAACTGAGGCAGTTCAGGCACAGCCACATTGATATGATATTTTCCCCACCCCCTTTTTCCAATAATTTATAATTTTTTATATATGTATATTTTTAAAATATATATTTTTCTTTTCCCACCTATTTCCATTATTTTTAAATGTATTTTCATCCATCTGGAGTGAGATCAATCTGTCCAGCACCCCTCTCGCGTACACACTGTTAGAGGCCAACTATAGCATCAGTGATGGAGTTCAGCCTGCGCAGCAGTGCAGGAGTGAAGTCCTGGACCAAGTTCTCCATGGTGGCCGCCATCCTGCCAGTGTTGACCTCGGTGCGTTGCAATGCCAGCGTTATCACCTCAGCCTGAAGGCGGACAGACTCCTCCATCGTGCCTTGCAATCTGAGGACTGCAGCAGCCATCCCTTCCTGATGTTCCTGAGCTTGCCTTTGCAACTCCAGCTCCATTGTGACATGACCAAGTCCACAGGCTCATCATCTGACTTGGACTCAGCAAATTTCTGACCTCCAGCAGTCCTCCGCGTGCTGGACACCTGGAAAGTCCCTGCAGCCACCTGCTGTGGATCAGATAGCGCAATATGTTCACCAGATTGTGATTCCGAGCCTACTTTAAAGCTCGGTCCCACCGAGGTGTGTGTCTACGCTGGTGGAGGGTGTGGGTGAGCACTGTGATGGGACTTCAGGGAGGGTGCCTTCAGATTCCTCTTCAGAGGTTTCTTTGGGACTTGATTGGAGGCCCTGGGTCATGGACTCTGTCAGCTGTTTGGCAGATGTGCCTGTGAAAGCAAGGAGAGATAATTAGTGTATGTCAGTGACCTGTGAAACAGGACATATCATTCACAGCATGGTTGTCTGATAGACACTGCACTGCTGGATCCTCGCTTGGTAGAGCAGTGCCGGCCTCACCGTCAGCACAGGAATGTTCCAGATCCTCCCAGGCCAGTTGGATGGCTGTATTTACAAAGTCCGTGAGGACCTTGATTTCAGGCATTCCGCCACCGGTCTGCGGCCTCTCCCTCTTGTTGTGTGCCAGCTTTTCCTGCATGGATAGAGATGGAGAGAGTGTAAGCAGGATGCCTGCAAGGCCAGATGACAAGTATGCCTGGTGTGTGTGGGTGCTAAGTGGTCCCATGGATGGGATGAGGATAATGATGGTGAATGTGAAAGAATGAATGGTGATGACCCTTGAACCGTCAGTGAGTGAGAGCCCTGTGGATGTATGATGGGTTTGTGAGTGTGTGAGTTGAGTGATGAAATGGGTGGCTTACCCTGTGGAATGGAGGAGCTCATTCGTCCTCATGCGGCACTGGTGGCTGTCCTCTTTTGCGGGGTGTTGGCACTGACCACCACTGCCATTGCCTCCCAAGCCAGGTTAATGCTGTTGCTGCCCATCCTGCGGCCAGAGTGGGAGTAGAGAACATCATGACGGGCCTCCATGGCATCCAAACATTGCTCAAGAGATGCGTCATTGAACCTGGGGGCTGCAGTCTTCTGTTTCCGGGCCGTGTCTTCTGTTCAGCAGTGGTGAGTTGGAAGCACTGAGATGTGTGCTTGAGGCTGGGCTTTAAACATGGCGCCCGGCATGATGTAGCAGCGGTGTGATGGTGGGTGGGTGAATGACAGCCCGCCCACCATGGAAATCCCAGAAGTGCATAAATAATGAGGCGGGTTCGGGATGATACAGCGTGAAAACCCACCATTGCAGCCAGCGGGTAAAACTTAATGCAAATTTGGGAAAATTCCGCCCATAAATTCAGACATCTCAGTGGGATCTAACACTGGAGTGCAACCTTCAATGGAGTGCTGGAGTTTGGTGAGTTGAGGGAGTTAGGTGACGAGGGCAAGGAGATGCTCCATTGCTTTTTCTAACTTTTGCTCTACTACAGGGAAGACACTAGCTCTATGATGAGAATCTGGTGAGTGGTTGGGTCCATTCTTTTCCTAAGTTTAAAATAGTACAGGAATTTGTGGTGAGATTAATTAAATACATAAAATAAATTAAATAATTGAATATATAATTAAGTAGTTCATTAAAACACGTAAGGATAGCAGGACAGATGATGTTTCATGCCTGTAGCACCTGGGCGCAGTGTGATCCAGGGCAATCATATCTGCAGTAAGTGTTTGTGGCTCGTTGAGCTTCGGCTCAGAGTCATTGAGGTGGAGGCCGAGCTGCAGACACTGCCACACATCAGGGAGGGGAAAGTTACCTGGATGCTTTGTATTAGGAGGTGGTCACACCTGTTAGGTTTTCTTATGTGGTCAGTGGTCAAGGACAGGAGACTGCAACTTCAGCTGAGGCAGGTAAGGGGACCCAGAGTGCAGAAGTGTCAGCCTCTGCAATTGTCCAACAGCTTTGGGGTTCTTTCAGTTTGTTTGCATGGGAGTAGGTACTGCAGGGTGGATGAGCTGACTGACCATGGCACCGTGGCACAGGAAACCATTCAAGTAGGGGGAGCAAGAAAGGAATGTAGTGGTAGTAGGGGACAGTTAGTGAGGCAGATTGAAACTGTTCTCTGCAGAAAAGCGCGAGAGTCCAGACAGCTGTGTTGACTGCCCGGTGCCAAGATTCAGGACAT
The DNA here is from genome assembly GCF_964194155.1 of Cetorhinus maximus. Taxonomy (NCBI): domain Eukaryota; kingdom Metazoa; phylum Chordata; class Chondrichthyes; order Lamniformes; family Cetorhinidae; genus Cetorhinus; species Cetorhinus maximus. The sequence goes on along the minus strand of NC_135882.1, from coordinate 76,197,102 downwards.
CTGCTCAGGGCTGGAGAGGAACATGGGAGGGGAAGGATCCAGTTATCAGAGTCTATGTAGGTACCAACGACATAGGCAGGATGAGGAAGGAGGCTCTGCATAGTCAGTATGAGGAGCTAGGTACCAAATTAAGAAGCAGAGCCACAAAGGTAATAATCTCTCAATTATTACCTGAGCCACATGCAAATTGACATAGGGAAAATAAGATTATGAAAATGGATGCATGGCTCAAAGACTGGTATGGGAGAAGTAGGTTCTGAGCACTAGCACCAGTACTGGGAAAGAGGGGGTTGGTACCCCATGCTGGGGCTGCTCCTCTAGGAAGCCACATAACTAGGGAAGTAGAGAGTGTTTTAAACTAAATAATGGGGGCAAGGGATAAAATTCTGGAAGATGTGGCAAAGAGGCAAGAGAGAAAGGTTTGAATATGGGAAATGATAAACAGACCGTGGCAGGAAGGGACAGAGACTACAAATTTAAAAAAAAAAATTTGTTCATGGGCTGTGGACATTGCTGGTTAGGCCAGCATTTATTGCCCATCCTTAATTGCCCTTGCTCAGAAGGTAGTTAAGAGTCAGCCACATCGCTGTGGGTCTGGAGTCACATGTAGGCCAGACCAGGTAAGGACAACAGATTACCTTCCCAAAAGGACATTAGTGAACCAAATGGGTTTTTACGACAATCGGCAATTTTCATGGTTTCACGGTCGTCATCAGACTTTTAATTCCAGATTTTTATTGCATTCAAATTTCACCATATGCCATGTGGTGGGATTCGAACCTGGGTCCCCTGTGCATTACCCTGGGTCTCTGGAATACCAGTCCAGTGACAATACCACCACTTCCCTTAAGAGTAAATCAGCAGATAAGGTTAGAAGTTACAAAATATAAGGGTAGAGGATACAAAAATAATAAAAGAACAAAACTAAAGGCTCTGTATCTGAATGCACGTAGCATTCAAAACAAAACAGATGAACTGATAACCCAAGTAGAAATAAATAAGTATGATCTGCTAGCCATTACAGAGTCATGGCTACAGGATGTCTTAAATTTGGACCTGAATATTGAAGGGTACACAACATTTGGAAAGGACAGGATGTGAGGAAAAGGTGGAAGGATGGCTCTGTGAATTAATGATGGTACTCGCACATTAGAAAGGGATGCCCTAAGTTCAGGAAACCAGGATATAAAAGCAGTTTGGGTTGAGATGAAAAATTAAAAAAGCAAGAAGCCATTTGTGGGAGTGGTGTGCAGACCCCCTAATTGTAACTACGTGGTAGGACAGAGTGTAAAGGAAGAGATAATGAGGGCTTGTCGATAAGGTACGGTGACAATCATGGGGGATTTTAATCTGTATATAGACTGGAAAAATCAGATGGGCAAAGATATACTAGATGAAGAGTTCATAGAATATTTTCGGGATAGTTTCTTAGAACAGCACATTCTGGAGCCAACTGGAGAGCAGGCTCTACCAGACCTGGTACTGTGCAATGAAATAGGATTAATTGATAACCTCATAGTGAAGCCACCCCGAGGTAACAGTGATCATAATATGATTGAATTTTACTTACAGTTTGAGGGACAGAAGAGTGGGTCCAAGCCTAGTATTTTAAACTTAAATAAGGGAAATTATGAGGGCATGAAAGCAGGATTAGCTTAAGTGAATTGGCAAATGAGGCTAAGGGATAAGTCAATAGCGATGCATTGGCAGACATTAAAAAGGATATTTCAGAATTCACAGAATAGATACACTCCAACGAGAAGAAGGTTAACTAAAAAAATTAAATAGAGTATCAAACTTAAAGAAAAAGCATATAATTGTGCAAAGATGGGTGGAGGTCAAAAGATTGGACAGAATATAAAGAACAACAAAGAATGATGACAAGGTTAATAAGGAGGGAAAAATTAGAGTATGAGTGAAAGCTAGCTAAAAATGCAAAAACAGATAGCAAGAGTTTCTATAGATTTTTAAATATGAGAAGAGTTAACAAAGTGCACATTGGTCCTATAGAAAGTGAGTCTGGGGAATTAATAATGGAAAATAAGGACGATACAAATAACATTCCAGAAATAGCTGTAAATCAGGAACTGAAAGGGAGGGAGGAACTCAGGAAAATCACAATCACCAGGGAAGTAGTACTTAGCAAATTGTTGGAGCTGTGGGCTGACAAATCCTCGGGTCCTGATGGACTTCATCCTAGGGTCTTAAAAGAAGTGGCTAGTGAGATAGCTGATGTGTTGGTTTAAATTTTCCTCAATTTCCTGGATTTGGTGAAGGTTCCATTAGATTGCAAAATAGCAAATGTAACTCCTTTATTCAAAAATGGGGGGAGACAGAAAACAAGAAACTATAGGCCAGTTAGCTTAACATCTGTCATAAGGAAAATGTTAGAAGCTATTATTAAAGATGCTGTGGCACGGCAATCAGGCAGAGTCAACGTGGTTTTGTGAAAGGGAAATCATGTTTAACTCATTTATTGGAGTTCTTTAAAGGAGACACTTGTGCTGTGGATAAAGGGGATGCAATGTACTTAAATATCCAGAAGGCATTTGATAAGGTGCCACACCAAAGGTTATTGCGGAAAATAAAAGCTCATGGTGTAGGGGGTAACATATTGGCATGGAAAGAAGATTGGCTAGCTAACAAGAAACTGAGAGTAGACATAAACGTGTCTTTTCCTGGGTATCAGGATGTAACGATTGTCCTATACAGGATCAGTGCTGGAGCCTCAGCTTTTTACAAAATTTGCTGATGATACAAAGATAGGTGGGAAAGTAAGTTGTGAAGAAGACATAAGGAAGCTACAGAGGGACATAGATAGGTTAATTGAGTAGGCAAAGATCTGGCAAATGTGAAATTGTCCATTTTGGCAGGAAGAATAAAGAAGAAACATATTATCTAAATGGTGAGAGCTTGCAGAGCTCTGAGATTCAGAGGGATTTGGGTGCCCTAGCGCATAAATCACAAAAGGCTAGTATGCAGGTACAGCAAGTAATCATGAAAGCTAATGAAATGTTATTGTTTATTGCAAGAGGAATTGAATATAAAAGTAGGGAGATTATGCTTCAGTTGTACAGGACACTGGTGAGACCACATCTGGAACACTGTGTGTGATATTGGTCTCCTTATTTAAGGAAGGGTGTAAATGCATTGGGAGCAGTTTAGAGAGGGTTTACTAGACTAATACCAGGAATGTATGGGTTGTCTTATGAGGAAAGGTTAGACAGGCTAAGTTTGTTTCCACTGGAGATTAGAAGAGTAAAAGGTGACTTGATCGAAACCGTTAAGATCCTGAGGGGTCCTGACAGGTTGGATGTAGAGAAGATGTTTCCTCTTGTGGGGGAATCTAGAACCAGGGGTCACTGTTTAAAAATAAGGGGTCGCCCAGTTAGGATAGAGATGAGGATCAATTTTCTCTCTGAGGGTAGTGAGTCTTTGGAACTCCCTTCCTCAAAAGACAGAGGAGGCAGTCTTTGAATGTTTTTAAGTCAGACGTAGATAGATTCTTGATAACCAAGGAGGTGAAAGGTTATGGGGGCAGGTGGGAGGTTACAATCAGATCAGCCATTATCTTATTGAATGGCGGAGCAGGCCCAAGGGGCCAAGTGGCCTACTCCTGCTCCTAATTTGTATGTTCCTATATTCATATGAGACTTTCACCCCCCGAGCTGCCCTTACTATCCTGGACCCAGGCAGACTAACTTTGCCTGTGAGTTTTCAGGGATGTGTCAGACCTTTCCCCTCTCAAAACCCACCTCCATGGAAATGTAAATCACAGGGGCCTTGTATCCAGGTAGAAATGCTGGTTAGTTATCCTTGAGAATCTAACTCTCTTTTATCTTGGAAGTAAATGGACTGTTTAAAGCACACTGTTTTCAACCTGACATTCTCAACACTTTTCTGGGACTTGGGAAACTCACAATCTATCCACTGTTCATGCACAGACTACTGCTATTCTCTCCCGTGTAAACACCAAGCACCTTCTTCCCAGTAAAACATTCTAGGCCCTCTTTAATCTCGAAAAATCAAACCATGCAGGCTTGCTGTCAGGCAGTCTTCAGAACATGTCACACAACCCTCTTATTTTGCATTAAATTAAAGACACAGTCGAAAATATTTCAATCCGATAAACCTCATAATTGTGACAACTCGCTGAGTGTTTCCAGTATTTTCTGCATTTATTTCAAATTTTCAGCACTCGCAGTATTTTGCTTTTTAATAACATTCATCCAGTTGGCTTCAATCTTCCTTACTGCACACACAGTGTATATAACTTCTTTTCCTCAATTTTTTATATTTGTTAATATTAGACACATGTTTACTTAAGTGAGATATCTGTGTGCTAACCACGTACATCATAATTTGAATCGCAATTAAGTGTTTACATATGCTGTCAATCTCAACTGAAGCACCATCTATAGGGACCTAGCAATTAGTTATGACCCATTTTCGGGTGCATAGCCAATATCGCACAAACAGTATATGCCCCATTGGGTCTCGGACCTCATTTACATTACTTGCTGAGTCTGCAGCAACTGCTTAAGAATTCTGAGTAGAGTAGGCCTGTTTCCTGCTTTGCTTTATGATATCCAATTTAATGGAGCAGTCCTAAAACAGATGTTGAGGCTCTTATTGTCATATATAAGGGGCCTAGCAGCTAGCCGGTGGCTGCCAGGGGTGCCTGAAAAATTGTCCAATATTAGGCTAGACGTCTTTCAGACGTCCTTGGGGCGCAGAATGTGGATCGCTGAAATTGACTTTAATAGTACCCATTTTGCATGGATAAAATGGATGCAACAAGGTGTAATTTCTACCCTGGAGTGTCTGGGCTAGCTGGACCCCACAGTTCCTCCCTACAACATATTTCAGAATGTGATGACTTTTAAATGCTAATGACTGCATCAATGGAAATTGTGTAATTGCCAGTTTTCTGACTGAATTGAGTTCCATTTTGTTTCTTTAACAGCAGGTCATTGGAGTAAAGTATGCAAATGAAAATATACCTTGGCTTCTGCTGTATCTTGTCTGTTTGCTGAGAAATTCATCTACAAGCTTCCAGATACAATCTCATAAGCTAATCAGATAGCATGAGTGATTATTTGTCCTTAATAAGGCATGTTTGAAATCTTGTTGGGAAAATGGCTTCAATACAACAAAGGGTTAAAAAATGGAATATTTTTTCAATTCAGTAGTTCATCATGAGCTCAGTCTAGGTAGCCAAGGGATTTCACAAGTTGAGGCTTGCATTATGTGCACCATGATCAAGGCTCTGATTTATGGTAACTAAATAGGTCCATTTCTTTTTTTGTATGCAAGATTCTGTTTCTTATTCTTAACCAGCATTTTGGGAATTGCGTTCCATGATTCCATCCTTTATAATTAGGGCCACAAGTAACTGCTAAGTCAAATTTCACTTTTATTACATGGTATTATGGGATCTTTACCAGTGTATTGGGATCATAATCTCCTGTTCCTTCCAAAACTGCAAAATGGTCTTGATCATGATTTAATTCCAACTGAAGTGAGACCAAAAGAGGATAAGAGTTTGATCAAAGGTAGAATCAGTCGATCAAAAAACTATTATCCAAATACGTTTCTCAAAGCAATAATTTACCCATGGCAGACTCATTTGTCAAACTTAAGACTAATATTTGAGTTTTATGATACCTATTAAATTATTAAATGCTTCAGGTTTCCATTAAATTGCAAATGTTTTAATTGTAAATACACTAGTCTGTTTCTAGAGATTGAAGTGCATAGGAGAATATGTGTTTCATCTAGCAAAAAGATAAGGTAGATTTTCATCTTTATTGCCAGGGCATTAAGCATTACCTGCTTACAGAAGGAGAATGTGGTAGGAGGATCATGGCCCCTGACAGGCCTTGTTAGATTTTTCGTCCCTCAATTTCAATGGAAGGCGAACCATTTGGGTTCTTTGAGTGAATCTTCCAACAAGATTTTCTGATCTGTCCTCTTCCTAAGTAACATTTAATACCAAACAGAAATCTGCTCAATTGTTTCGAGTAGAGTAGTTGTTAATTCTTGGGGGTCATACAATTCTGAAAAGAAAGATTTACTGAGAGGTACATATTTCACATCAAAGAACTCAAGCTTGAATAAAATGCTGTGAAATCAATGAACAACAACAACCTGTACTTACATAGCACCTTTATTGTAGCAAAATGTCCCAAGGCACATCTTTTGAGCTGAAAGAGAAAATAGTTTCAAAAAACACCCAAAATCATAATGAAGGATGAGATACGATAACTTTATAAATTTATACCTATGGATCTGAGTACAGTGCTTCTACTCTCTGGTGTGTGGGTGATGCTGGCTAGGCCAGCATTTTTATTGTCCACCCCTAATTGACCTTCAGAAGGTGGTGGTGAGCTGTGCCCTGGAACCGCTGCAGTCCATGTGGTGTAGTTACACCCACAGTGCTCTTAAGGAGGGAGTTAAAGGATTTTGACCCAATGACAGTGAAGAAACAGTGATATGTTTCCAAGTCAGGATGGTGAGTGGCTTGGAGGGGAACTTCCAGGTGGTGGTGTTCCTATCTATCTGCTGCCCTTGCCCACCTAGATGGTAGCAATTATGGTTTGGAAGCTACTGTCTAAGGAGGCGTGGTGAATACCTGCATTGCATCTTGTACACACTGCTGCCAATGTGCGTCAGCGCTGGAGGGAGTAAATGTTTCTGGATGGGGTGCCGATCAAGCAGCTGCTTTGTCCTGGATGATGTCAAGCTTCTTGATTTTGTTGGAGCTGCACACATCCAGGCAAGTGGAAAATATTCCATCACACTCCTGACTTGTGCCTTGTAGATGGTGGACAGGCTTTGGAGAGTCGGGAGGTGAGTTACTCACCGCAGAATTCCCAGCCTCTGGCCTGCTCTTGTAACCACAGTATTTATATGGCCGGTCCAGTTCAATTTCTGGTCAATGTTGACCCCCAGGATGCTGATAGGATAAAGACAAGGGCCAGGATTTTTTGTCCTCATTTGCAGCGGGCATGTTCAGTGGCGAGATCGGAGAATCTTGCGAAAAGGCCCCTGTTGCGTTCCCCAACAATGTAAACCCATGATGCGATTGTCCTCTCCCCCCGTCAATGGCAGGCCACGCTTTGTGCCATCGAACGTCAGAAACTTAATTGTAATAAATTTGCCTATAATTACGGTGGCCACACGCTGGAATCATCCCCCACGTCAAATTTAAATCCAATCTCGTCGACATGATTTACAATTGCCTTTAAATGGTGTGAACCTGGTGACCTCAGCTTTGAGGGGAACCCTGAGGTTAGTGCACATAACTTTGTGCAGCACTCTCAATGATCCCAGCTGCTCTGTGGATTCGGGGGGACTCAGGAAACTCTCCGCAACAGCTCCTTCATGCTGGCTTGTGGTGCCGGGGCAAGGGCAACAGTGCCGGGTTGGGGGCAGGGGGGCTCATGGCAGCACCAACTGAAGTTTGAGCACAAAAACATGCGGAGGGGAAGAAAACGGCCAGTCCAATGGCAAAACGCGTCAAAGATGAGTGCTCCACTGCAGCTGAGAGCATTTAGCTTGAGGTCAATTAACATGCTTGGAGTCAGCCTTGTCAAGCAATTGTGCCCAATCAAACAGCACTAATTCCTCACAGTGCCAATGATTGCTCCTCTACTATAAACCCCTCGTGTGCATACTTCAAACCTGAATGAGTGCTATGGTGCTGCTGAACCATTGCTCGACTGGGCAAGCCTGAGGATCCTGTTGGGAAAGGTGGCCATCGAACACTGATGGAGGGGTGCGCTCCAAGTCTCTTGCATTATGTTTCAGTAGACTTTGAAAAGTCACCCTCATGGTACAAGCAAACTGTGAAGCCTTGGAGTCCAGGTTAGGAAAATACCTGAGGAAGCCATCATGCACACTAAACACTGGGCATCCAGATGGTGGCCTAGCCTCTCTGGCATGCATTAAGGGACCTTGAGGGGCAGCTGCAGGTGATGACTTGATCAAAAATGGTCCTTAGAGACAATTGGTGACCCTTTCAACCCTCTCTTTGATACTGATACTGCAGTGAGGAGACCTTCAGGAACTTGGAGTTGGTGATCTCGCTGTCTGCCTTGTTGCTTATAGGCAGAAGAGAAGAAAGAGGAGAATGCGACAGAGGTGCCTGGGTCACCAAAGGGAGGAGCAGAATCCTGAAGACCAAGGGAGGGCACGGCCTCCTCCTCACTCAGGGAATGAACCCCACATAGTCGTCGGCTGTAGCGCATTGCTAGACCTAGGACTTACAGATGGCGCATTGCTACCTGCAGATGAGTGAGAGTCAGTGTCGCCGATACCTGCGCATGTCAAGGAAATTAGTCACGCACATATGCCACCTTCTGCAGGGTTTGGCACCACGGGCACTCAGAGGGCATCCACAGCCATTGGCAGTTAAAATTACTGCCACGCTCAATTTCTACGACATTGGCTCCTTCCAGGGCTCCACTGGGCACTGGTGAGGAATGTTGCAAGTCTCCACCCACAAATGTATCCAGGAGTCACGGATGCCCTTTTTGCCAAGGCTCACACCTTTGTCAATTTTGACAGGGATCAGGCAAACCAGGAAGCGAGAGCGCTAGGATTTGCTGAGATTTCCGGATTCCCACAGATGCAGGGTGCCATCGACTGCACCCATATGGCTCTTAAATCTCCCTGGCAACAAGCAGTCCAGTATGTGAACCACAACGGGTTCCACTCTCTCAATGTTCAGCTGGTCTGCGACCATAACAAATGGACCATGCAGATGTGTGAAAAACACCCTGGAAGCGTCCATGACTCGTACATCCTCAGCAGGACTCAGATCCCTGACATCTTCCAGGGACCACACAGGATGCAGGGTTGACTCCTCAGGGACAAGGCCCCTGCCCTTTTTCACGTTGACACTGATGCCTGCAAGTGCCTCAGTGATGGAGTGCAGCTCCTGCAGCTGTGCAGGAGAGATGTCCTGGACCAAGGTCTCCATGGTGGTCGCCATCCTACCAGTGTTGACCTCAGTGCGTTGGCATACCGGCGCTATCGCCTCAGTCTAAAGGTGGACAGACCCCTCCATCATGCCTTGCAATCTGAGGAGTGCAGCAGACATCCCTTCCTGATGTTCTCGAGCTGCCTTTGAGGTATGACTGAGCCCAGAGGCTCCTCATCTGACTTGGACTCAGCAGATTTCTGGCCTCCAGCTGTCCTCAGAGTGCCAAAAACCTGGATAGTCCCTGCCTCCGCCAACTGTGGATCAGACAGTGCAATGTGCTCACCAGATTGTGATCCCAAGTCTACTCTAAAGCTAGGTCCCACTGAAGTGTGTGTTTCTGAGCTGGTGAAGGGTGTGGGTGAGCGCTATGACGGGACTTCATTGTCGGTGTCTGCGGATTCCTCTTCCGTGGTGTCCTTGGGGCTGGGTTGAGGACCTGGGTTGTGGAACCTCTCGGCTGTTTCCCAGATGTGCCTGTGAAAGCAAGTAGAGATAATGAGTGCATGGCAGGGGACAGCGGAACAGGGGAACTCACTCACAGATGGTTATCTGATGGATGTTGCACTGCTGGATCCTCACCGACCTCACCATCAGCACAGGACCGGCCCAGATCCTCGCAGGCCAGCTGGATGATTATTTTCAAAGTCTGTGAGGACCTTGATGTCAGTCATTTCTCCACCAGTCTGCAACCTCTCTCTTTTGTTGTGTGCCAGCTTGTTCTGCATGAATACCGATAGAGAGAGTGGAAGCAGGATGCCTGCCAGGCCAGATGAGAAGGATGCCTGGCATGTGTGGGTGCTGAGTAGTGCAATGGATGGTCTGAGGACATGATCCGCAGGGCAGATGAAGGTGTGTGTGAGAGAGTGAATGGTGTTGTCCCTTGAACTGACAGTGAGTGAGATCCCTGTGGATGTGTGATGGGTCTGTGAGTGTGTGAATTGAGAGTGATAAGAAGAGTTACTTACCCTGATGGAACGGGGGAGATCATTCATCCTTTTTTGGCACTGGGTGGGTGTCCTCTTTTGCAGGGCTTTGGTGCTGACCACCACTCCCACAATCTCCCATGCTGGATTTGTAATCTTGCCTACTGGCCGTTGCCCATACCTGGGTTAGAGGACTTCACGGCGGGCCTCCACTGTGTCCAGTAGGCACTCGAAGAGGTGTCGCTAAATTTGGGGGCAGTATGGTTCCTCCTTTTGGCTGCCATGACTTTCCAGCAGCTTCTGATCCCTTAGAGAGAGCTAGCTCTGTGCAGGGGCGGCCTTTAAACATGGTGCCCAGATTACTGAAGGCCTGAGGTGAGAGCAGCACGGGCGAATCAGAGGCTGCCCCGCCAACAATCCAACCTGAAACCCATGCCTCTCTATTTTTAAACAAAGTCCCGCACAATATGCTGGAAAAAGCTGCCACTGTTGTTGGCGAGTCAAACACCACTTTCCCTGCCCGATATTGGGCTTTGCCAATTTCTGGGACGATTCTGCCCAAGGGGTGCAAATTTGGATCTGTGTCACGACATGAACTGGCGCTAAAGAATCTGGAGGACCTCTGAGTGGGGCATGTGCTTCCTCCTGCAGCTTCAAGCGGTGTCTACAGGGCACCCATGTATGTAAGGGTGCATTTGCAGGCCTGCCGTGTGTACACCGAAACTCCCCAACAGGCCAAATCATGCCATCACCAGTATTACAGGCTTACTTGATGCATGATTTACAAACTTGCACCATGCAATTCCATGCAACATGTTTGGTTGTCACTCATCAAACTACATGTACACAGCTCCAAGAATAATCCACCACTCATGTTATTTAAAGAGTCAGATACCCAACTGGCAGGTAAGGTGATTTAGACTAATGTTTGCTGTTGCAAAGTGATTAGAAGTGCTGTGGTATGCTTTTGGTGAGTTATTGGATTTGGCAGGGAATGTTGCTGCACCCTCACAGGCAGAGCAGCGTATTTGGTGACCTGACCACACAAAAGGCTACAATAGGTTTGAGGGCTTCAGCTGCAGTGCCTGTAGGTCTGCAATACAACAGGGAGATGGAGCAGAGGCTGCAGAGAGGGCATGATGCCCTCTGCCATGTTAGTGCCAGACTCCTCCATGCTCCTTGACTGTGTCAGGAGCCTATCTGGCAGGCTAACCAGCATCTCAGTGTGCGCCTTCATCAGTATTCTCCTTTATGTTGTAGCTCTCTCTTCCTCCTCTGGCTCTTGTAGCTGGGGTCCAACAGTAACAGTAGCAGGCAACAGTTCTTGGGTGTCGGAAAGCTGAAAATCAGAAAGGGGAAGGTTGGGGTGAACAAAGGATAGGAGGTGGCTTGGAAAGGAAGAGACCCATGGTCACACCATCAACAGCTTGTTCACCATTTCAGATTGCAGGATGAAGGGGAGGTGTGGTTTGAGAAGTGCATAAAGCAGGAACATATCATCATCAATGTTCTCAGTGATGCTGGCTGCAATGGTCCCTGTCACAGCCACTCTCAGAGTGCGGAGAACTATCTCCTCCTTTGGACTCACTCAGTGCAGGTTTGCTTGTCCTCCGCTGGTTCTGCTCTGCTCCCTTCTTTGGCCAGAATTTTATTGTTGCAGCAGGCCCAAAAACAGGCCCGAAAGGCGGGAGCAACCTTGCCATGGCCACTTGCGGGATCCCTGGCCCCGTTTTACAGGGGTCCAGTAACTATTTAGTTCCCTTCGGGACTGCCACCCCCAAGAGCTGGGAGTTCAGCAATCTCAGCAGTGCCACCGAGACCAGAGGCCACTGATGGGACTGCACCTGGAAGAAGTGGATGCCATGGAAAGACTTTGCCCACCTTACCAGGTAAGTGGGATCAGGGGGCACAGGCAGGCCCAGGCGAGAGGGTTTGTTGGCAAGGATAGATGACACTGTTGCCACAGGGGCAGCATTTGTTGCAGGGGCACCCCTCCATGGGTGACAGAGTGCTCAAATAGAAGGCCCCCTCCCCAAGCCAGAGTGCCACCACTATTCACCACGTGGCGGAGGGCCTACCTGCTGCTGATAAAATGTCAGCGGCTGTGGGAAGAGGCCAACAATTGGCCACTGAAGTTGTTTAATGGGCCTCTGGGCAGGAGGGCTGTCCTCAACCTTCCCTGCTGCTGGAAAATTGGCATGGTGATGGAAAGGTTACAGGCACACCACCCCCTCCTTCCCTTGCCATTTAAGGGCCTACAGCCCGCTTTTATAAACCTAGGAGCCCTCTCTTTTCCCTGTTGCCCCATTGGTGCAGCTCCTACATGCACATACTTTCAGTACAGGCAGCCCACAACAGCTGCTGTTTGGGCTTTGAAATGCAATCATTACTACATGTCCTCTCTTGCTTGCTGTAGTCATGTGACCTCTGCCATGAGAGACTCCCTTCAGGCAGCCATCTTACATGCAGTTCAATAAAAACACTCACTAGAAAGACTGTAGACTTTGACCTTGTAACATGGTGTCAGGCGTGGAGCTAAGATTAAGTTTTGAAAAGCTGAAAGAGAAGCCACAGCTACTGAAAGACGAACACAGAAATGTTCCAACCTGCTAAAAGCATCTAAAAAAAACACAGACAAGGAAAAGCTAACACAAACTGAAGGCTGCAAGTAAAATACTGGGTGAAGCAAAAATGGTTGTAAATTTTCCTCTCCCAGCTCCTGTCTAAATGAAAAGAGAAATGCAGCAGAACTGACAATTTTTCCACTTGCAATGGCAAAACTATGAGATTGCAACAGATTTAATTAACAAGCTGAAGTCGATAGAGTAGCAACACTTGTAACAGAGCTGGGAAGAGACTGCTATAAATTATATCCCACACTAAATCTATCCAAAGAGCAGAAAAAAACAGACTGCAGAAATTTTGAAAGCGTTGAAGGAACGCTTTGAACCCCAAGTGAACATAACTTATGAATGGTATGTGTTCAACGTTAGGGTTCAAGGTGAAAAGGAATCCATTGATCAGTGTGTGACTGTAAAAACAAAGCTTGCAGAGTCATATGAATTCAGGCAACTAAAAGATTATCTCATTAAAGACAGAATTGTATTAGGCAAAAGAGATCCGACAGTGAGAGCAAGTCTACTGAGAGAGGAGAAACTTACTGTCAAGAAAATGATAGACATGTGCAGAGGTTGTAAAATGTCAACTAGAGCACATGTATGGCAGAGCAGACCCGAAGATACGTTATGTTGAGAGACATCCCAGGCGAAGGAGCAGAACAATCACAGGCAATGGGTAGGATGCAAATACTGCAGAGGACATCACACATAAAGAAAAGAAGGATGATTATCTGACGTGGGAAAGCAGTGTTTTAACTGCAAGAAGTTGAATCATTTCACACACAAGTGTTTGGATAGAAATAAGCAAAACAACCCAATATAGATGGCCATTGGAGAGATATCAGCAGCAGAGTCTGATGAAGCACTATATATGATACAGCAGGTTGGTTCTGTCAAGCCTATAGGCGATAAATGGTTTGTGACTGTTTTTGCTTGTGAGCATTTTTATCAATACCTGCTTGGGAGAGACAAAATAACAGTGGAGTCCGACCACTACTATCTTCTCCAAAGTGCCTGTAAAGAATGTTACTTCGTTTACAGAGATATCATCTGGATGTAACATACAAGCAAGGGAAACTGATGTACATTGCTGACATGCTGTCAAGAGCAGCACTCCGCATGAAGAAAGTTGAGGATGCTATAACAGAATGTGAAATCTTCCAGATTCAACGTGAAGCAGCAGTTCGACATGCCCTGGAAGTCATCAACCCAGCAGAGACATTGAAACTGAAGGAGATGAGAGGAGAGATGCTGAAGTCATCCATGCGAGCCATCAAGGAATTGAATTGAGTTTGAGGAAGGCAAGAGAAGTGCTCTACAGACCAAACATGAGCAATGAAATTAAAGATCATGTCGGCCAGTGCAGTGCTTGTATTGAGTACCAAGCTAAACAAGTTGGAGAGCCATTGATGACACATGACATCCCAGACAGACCATGGATGAAGCTGGGAGTAGACCTCTTCACTATAGCAGGAACGGATTATCTTGTCACTGTAGACTACCATTCTGACTACTGGGAGTTAAATCAGCTGACTTCAATGATGACAGGAGAAATAGTAGAATGCCTGAAAGCACACTTCATTCGCTACGGCATTCCAGACATTATGATGAGTGACAATAGCCCTCAGTTCACAAGTGAAGAATTCAGTTGCTTCACAAAGGATTGGGAAATTCAACACTATACATCATCTCCACACTATTCCCAGTTGAATGGAAAGGCTAAGGAGGCAGTGAAAATTGCCAAAGGAATCATCAAGAAATTGAGTAAATCTAGCACAGATGTATACAAGTCAATCCTTGAGTGGAGAAACATACTGACTGAAGGCATGGAAATTAGTCCCATTCAAAGACTAATGTTACGCCAAACCCAAACTACTCTTCCAACAGCAAAAAAGCTATTGAAACCAGAAGTAGTAACAGGCATGAGTGAAAAAATCAAGGTGAAATAACTGAAAGCCAAATTTCATTTTGACAAGATTGCCGAGCAATTACCAGAGTTGAGCATTGGAGAATCAGGGTATAAACCTCAATGCTCTCTAAAGGAGTTAGCCCATGTAACAACTTGGGTCATGTGTAGAGCAGTTATCACCTCAATTGTACATAGTGGCAGTGAACGACCAAAGATACTCATGCAACGTCAGGCATATATGAACAATGAGAGAAGCTATTCCTTCACTGCAGGCAGCCGACCAGGAAGATGTGATCTCACCAACTTCACAGAGTACAGAGCGACCAACACTCCCAGAGGTCCACTGGCCCCAACAACAGACATGGAACAACAGCAGCAGTTACCATGGCAACAGCAAGTGCCACAAGACGACACTCCTCAGAGAAGGAACATAGACCAGATGAAGAGCCAATGACAATGCGCACGTGTACCATTAAGGGACCTGCACAATTTAACATCTATGTATGCAATGCATGTGCAGAGACTGACCAGAATAAACAATAGTTGTTAATGCATGTTGTGATACAGTTGTGATATATTGGGTAACTTGGGCAACTCACTGTTACACATGATAGTGCATACAAATTTATCTTTTGTTCGTTATGAAAAGGGGAATGTTTGGGTTTTGAAATGCAATCATTAATAAATGTCCTATCTGGCTTTCCATTGTCATGTGACCTCTGCAATGAGGGACTCCTTGCAGGCTGCCATTTTATATTCAGTTCAATAAAGACATTACATAAGAAAGACTGTAAACTTCAACCATGTAACAGCTGCCTTACACTGAGTGCAACTCCCCTTTAAGTGGGGCAGACTGCATTAAGAGGAGCAGGCAGTCTGCACCATGTGATATCAGTGGATGCTGCTTGGTCTGCTGCTAAGTCCTCAGGCAACCAACAGCATAAACCCTGCTTGGACCAATGCTACATCAGATAAATGAGGAAGCCGAATGAAGTTTGGGTTCGGCCTGCCTCAACAGCAACAGGCACAAGCAGGTCATGGAACAAGAACCCCCACATCCAAAAACAGGTTATAACCAATTTCTAACCCAGGATTTTTATCTGCCTCTGTGAATTACCAGAGTTTAGAGAAGCACATGCAATGCTTTTGCATGATTTAAATTAATTTGCCAAGAGTAGCTAAAGAGAAGCCCTCCTTTACAAAGCCATCCTGATCATTCCCAATGTTGGTGAATTAAAGGACTTAAAATTAATTTTAAAATGGAGTAGTGGCCCAACTAATAGACAGCAATTTATAAATGAATGTTGTTATGATCTCAGCTGATGTTACTACTAGGCAACTCAGATCCCAGGGTGGAACCTGGCTTGATAGATCCTAACTTTTATTTTTTGTTTAGAAATGTGGAGGGTGGCTACTGAACAGAGTCACAGGAGTCAGCTGACAAATGTAACAAAAGAATAAAGCATTTATTAAACAAGAAAAGATTAACTATATCACAATACTCCTTCACCCACAACTATACCTTTGCAGATATATACAGATTCGTAATGGTATCACAAATTATAAAAGCTATTGTATTCTCAAATGTTCACAGTCCATGTAAACCAATAGGCAACCAGTGGTCAGGCACCACAAGTGACAGATGCCACCTCAAACAGATGCTATGGATTTTTCATCAACTCCTCCCAGACGCTTGTCACACTGTGAGCCAACCGGTCTCATTGAACTCCGTCTTTCATATGAAGGTTTCCAATCTACACTCTTCAAGAACTCACTTTGGAATGTTCTGACGAATAATGCTTTTTCTCAGACCACAAGGACCACCTCCAGGATTTTGAACTATCCTTCTGATGTTCCTGTCCCCTGGATTGCCATGTGCATTCAAGTTTTGCCTTTCATGCACTCTCTCTCAAATTCTCAGCCATGCCAACTGAACACCACTGCTTCACATGTCCATAGTAAAGAATTACAGATCTTCAGCTGTCTCCTTGGATCTTCTGGCTTCTCGCAAACTATTTTGCTTTAAGTCTGTGGCCTGCAGCTGTCTTCCTTTAAACTTGGAGCCTTTCTCTGCTCCTCACTTTTAACTCCACTTAACAGGACCTTTTCCAGATTCCTGTTCTTTCCGTTTGACTAGATGGTCTTCTTGGGAACCCACTTTCTTCTGTTCTTTGGGGAAATCTCCTTCCTACAGCCTCCTCCTGTCCAGCTTCTCCTATCACCTAGCTTCAAATTTAGTTTGGGACTTGCTATCTATCCCTCTCCTATGCTGCTTCTGCTGGCAACTCCTTTCAACCTTAGAGCACAATTAAACTGAATTCAAACTGCTTTACTGTTTCTCTCTGTGTCCCTGCATGGGCCTCCTGTTGCTAGGCAACATCCCAGTTTTTCTACCTTGTGTTTGTTTTGACTCCCCTTCAAAAGTCGTAAAATCTCATTAAAATGCAGGCATCTTTTAAAGTGAAACTAAAACTAAATTTCCCCGTTTTCTTAGCACACAAATACAGAAATACAAATTAAACTGAAACTTAAAGCTAAAACTCATTCCTAACACCCACAAATACAAATATAACTTACTTCAACTATCTCTAGCTCCTAACAATGTAAACATGTTAAAATGACAAAACATAAGCAGAAAGACAATTGAAGGTATAAATTCCTGTCAGGGAACTTTGCCTGCAAAATTGATATTATATGGATGAATGCCTACACAGAATTGTGCGAATAGGATTGTAGTGCTAGTGCATTTAGTAGTTGCATGTGAAGTTTATTGTTGGGAATTTCTGCCTTCTCATAATTTAGAACCTTGTAGATAAACAGGAAAGTGATTTGTGCCAATACCTGCAATATGTAATGTGAATAATGTAATATTGGTGAACAGGTGATACTCTCATATGCTAGAGATGGGTGACAGTTGCATGGGAGGTATGTATTATTTGCATGGTTCCTATATCCATAAAGAAGCATAACAAATAGACAACAGTTGGTCTAGCACAAGAACAGACTTCCCCATTGGTATTACCAGTTTCTCTGCATTGGTGAATGTGCAAAGTACCAAGAAACAAGACTATCTAAAGTACATGCAGCACTGCGTAAGTCACTCAGAAAATAAAATCATTATTTTAATTGCAACATCCTATAGGTTGAAATGTGTTTCAACAGTAAAAAAAAACTCTAATTCAGTCTGAATTTTCATACGGACACATTACATAACTATCCAAAACAATGAAATACCTCAGTTAATAAGATTAAGATGCTACTTTTGTTGTTTCGGACTTTTGATACAGAAGGCTTTTGCAGTTTGGGCAAAAGTTCATTTCATTTCATGGGCATATTTCCTGGTTCTGGTACTATTACTATCAATCAGAAAATGCAGTAGCATTTCTGGTAATTGTTTGACAGACTCTAAGTGCAACATATACCCTTGTCATGTCAAATAAATGGATTTGACACTGGAATTAGGAAATGAGAACTTCCTGTCCGAAGGCAAAAACACTGCACATGTGAAGTCATGTCATAACCAATATACTCATAATCAAAGAGCTTTTGTTTCTTGATTTCAATGCATGTAAAGAACTTGCTATTACATGCTTTTTCACCTGTCCTGTGGCAGTAAATTCCCCAGTAGATGAATATCAACACATTCCTGGACAAGTACATGAATTTGCATATCTTTAAAACATTTTACTTGATTTTTGATTAGTGTTAAAGGGCAAAGTATAATCAGTTAAAAATTAAGCGATCATCATGAAGGATATTTAGAAAAGAGCTATAGAAAAAGATATTTGCACCGTTACAAGATTTCATTCACCCTTTGTTAACCTGTTTTACCTTTTTGCGTAGAACTCATGTTTATACCATATCATGAATAGTTAATGATGCTTATAATGAACTATCTCCATTCATGATATTACTGGATTGAAATATCTTGATGCTGCACATCAGCAGTGTATCCCTTATCATTATTTAGGATAATGGTTCACTAGCATACATGAGCTCTTTAATAGTAGCCTGATATTTGTACAGTATGAATGGATTTTCTAGGACTGGAAAGGTAAAGAAATAATATTTATGGTAAATTGTTAATAATCTGTTACTTTACCTTTAGCAAACCAGAGGACACAGGCTTGGCTTCATCTCTATTCAAGCTGTTTGATCAAAAAGGAGCCCTTGTGCCATAGAACCTTGGGAGTTTTGTTACTTTTACCAGAGTACACTTTTCCACTTTTTGCTAACTGAATATTAAAGCTTCCAACAATTCAGGTCCAGAGATACCAATGATAACTCTCTCCATAGTGATCCTCCTGCCCAACTATTGAGCAATGTCCTTTTTTTTATTATTGACGAGCAGCTTAGTTCATGGTTTCCCTTGTGGTAAATTATTTTGTCTATATTTCAATTAAAACCATATGGTTGCATTTTTCCATCTATGGCTAACTTTTGAGTTGATTTTCTAAGCCCATTTTGTATTTGCTTTTAACTGATGGGCATGAAAAGAAGGAGAGAAAGAAAACTGATAAAAATAAGTTAGAATTTTTAAATAATCCATTCAGGTTTTTCAAAAGTTTGTGGGCACGATTACTCATACATTAGTAATGACAAGTGTCTGCCACACTTCAGATATCACACTTTGTCACACATGCAAATTTACGTGTTAGACTATTTCTTAAAAAAAGAAAGAAAACCAATCATTCCCTTTTGGTTTCTTCCAATCTCAAGAAGGAGCCAGGATTCATTAGCACTAACTCATCTACAGAGAGCCTTTCCCAGATACAGAAACTAGTCTCTAACTGATCCCAGGTTTTGCCTATTTACAGGAACTAGATCTTGCGGCTTTAAAGAAAGGACAGAACTTACTTTTAAATAGTGCCTTTCACCACCTCAGGATGTTCCAAATGTTTTACAGACAACCAAGTACTTTCTGAAGCGTAGTGACTGTTGTACTGTACTAAAGTTACACAGTGGATTAAACACAGCTGCAAACATTGCTGCAAAATAATACATTGTATAATGCTCCTGTCCTAATAAGACTCACTGCGGGGAGAAATCTGTTTGTAAAGCATTTGGCACTATGGAGACTACGTTCATTTCTCGGGGGGACACAGTGTTACAGGTTGCGCTTGCGTGGGCCTTGCCACATTCTTCAAAGATATAAATGGAGGAACCTGCACGGGCCATGCAGGTAATGTCCACGGTGCTATTCTGTCCCCAGGGAAGCAATGCTGCACAAATGAATTTCTACCCAGTTTCTTTCAATTACATTCGCCATTTTCAGTAGTGCAAGAGGGAGGAGTATCGAAAGAAAAAAATTGCAGAGCAAATTAATAATTAAATAATTAGTTTCACTCACCATCCCACCCCCCCATCCCATCCCAATCCTGCCCCAGGTTAACTTAGTTATTCCATTTCTTATGTGTAATTCTGAACTTGTTTGCAGGATAGCGATTTAATACATTAATACTGGTTTTGAATTTAAAATGTTTTTGATATTTTTTGATAAAGTAAAATTTTATTTGTGTTTCCCACCTCACAACAGTAGTTAGTGTTAAAACACCAAGGGGGTGAAGCTGGTCTTCATGGGCTGTTTGAAATAGGCTTGTAGAGAATTGACAGCAAATTTTTCACCCTGTCATATCTTCTTTCGACTGAAGTTCACAGGATGATAGTTCAAACTCTTTTTGGAGACTCATTTGCGAATCTCACTGTTGGTTTTACTTGGTGTAAAATTAAAAATCTTAACAATGGAAAATAAAAACTAGCACTGTGAAAAATCAGCTGCTGATTCACCGGGAGCCTGTTTCATACTGCTGGCATAGAACAATTTAACCCTCCTAGGGTTTCTCCTAATAGAGAGCATATCACGTATTTTGCGTGATGATCTTTTACATATTCATATGTATAGATTGTCACTAGTTTAATCTTATTGCTCATATTTAACTATACTAGTTACATATTCAGCTAACTGAAATATTTTGTTTTCATTACTATTGTTTCATGAGAACTTGAGGTCATTTCATACCGGTTTATGACTCTTCAAAATCAACTTTAAAATTCTTTTCAATTAAATGCTCATTCTGACAGATGTTGTTGGCATTAGTGAGGGTCCATTCTGTCTACAGCAACAAAAATGAAGATATTTCAGGAATTAACCTATAAATCATTATGTGTGTAATGGTCTGTAGTATTTCAAATCAGAAAGTGGTAGCAGATGCGAATTCAGTCCATCTGTTTTATTGTCTCTGAGATGTATCAATTTCATCACAGTGTCTGGGCAATCGAATTGCATATTAGCTATGAAATATGGCAAAAATTACAATTTAGCTATCAGTCATTAAATGTACCCCACCCAAAATCACTGATATAGATAATGCCCCACCTCAACATTTGACTAAATTCTATATTGTGAAGGAACTAAGAATCATCTTTAAAAAGCAAATTCACTGAATGAGTGGAAAGCTTTTAGAGCACCATATATAGAAAACACGCCATGCGTGAATAATTTATACAGAAACTCTATCATGATGTTGTATCAGTTTCTACCATAAAACCTGGCTCTGGAGGTGGGGTAGTGGGGTCGGTTTGGTGGAAGTACGTCTACATCTGTGACAGGCAAGGTCCAACAGTTGCAAAACCATTCAGACATCAGACCGGGACAAAAGGATAATAAATTTACTAAGTATCACATTTGTTCAAGCTGAATAATGGCACTGTGTGCAGTCAGGACTGTTTGTCATAAGTGAGTGCATAAAAAAATGATCAAAACCCATTTGACAATATTCCCATTTTCCACCTTAAATTAGACTTTATATATGTAGACAGTCTAATAGCTTTGTAAACCGCATACTATTAAATTTAGTTCATGTTTGTCAAGATCCAGTAAGACTGTTACAAATCACATTTTTTGAATATTAAACCAAATGGCATAAGGCTCAAATTTTGATGGTAAAGCCATTTCATTTTAATGTTTCTTGTTGCTAATTTGTAAGGAATGAAGAAAATTTACCTCAGCTTCTGAATTGCAGAGAGAAAAAATAGATAAGGTTACTAAAATTTAGAAGTCTGCATGCAATAAAATAATTTTAGAAAAGAGAGAACTTGCATTTATATAGCACCTTGTTATGTTCTCAGAACAGTACATTATGACCAATGAATGGCTTTTTGTAGTACAGCCATTGTTATTAGGTAGCAGCTGCAGCAGTTAACTTGAATGCAGCATGGCCTACAAATAGCAAATAAATGGATGATGAGGTAAGCTGTCTCTTGGTGATTTTGATTGAAGCAAGAACGTTAGCCAGGAATTAGGAAAACTGCTTACTCTTCCTCAAACAATACCATGGGATCTTTTACATCAAGTTGCGCTTGAGCGCTTGAGCACAAGGCTGACCCTTCAGTGAAGTACTGAGAGGGCATTGCACTGTCGGAGGTCCTGTCTTTCAGATGAGATGTTAAGCCGAGGCCTCATCTACCTGCTCGAGTGGATATAATATATCCCATGGCACTATTTAAAAGAAGAGAAGGGCAGATATTCCAAGTGTCGTGGCCAACATTTATCCTTCAAACAATGGGCGGGATTTTCCGCACCTGCCTGCCGCTGGGATCTTCCGGTCCCGCAGCAAGTCAATGGGCTTCTGGCTGGGGGGGCCGCCTCGCCCGCGGCGGGTCCTGCCTGGCATGGGGCCGGAAAATCCCGGACCCTATATCACAAAAAACAAGTTACCTGGTCATTATCACATCGCTGTTTGTGGGAGTTTGCTAAGCGCAAAATGATTGCCACATTTCCTACATTACAGCAGTGACTACACTTCAAAAACACTTCACTGGTTGTAAAGTGCTTTGCGATAGCTGGTGGTCATGCAAGATGCTATATACATGTCAGTCTTTCTTTTTTTTCAACACAATCAGCTAAATGGGGTTGTGTTAAGCATCTTAACCAAAGGATTGTCCCTGAAGAATGCAAGTTACCTCTAATGGTAAGAGCAGGACTCTAAGAGCTGCTGACCCATGGTTTTCCGCTCCTCAAACCTCAGCACAATCGCTGTGAATCAGGAATCTGCCCAGGGAGTGTGAAAAGTAGGAAAATGAGCTGAAAATGAGTCATGGTGAATATCTCCAGGTTAAGTCACCTAAAGAGATCAGTGAAGAATTTTTCACAGGCCTGAATCTTCTGGTTGGCGTGCGGGGGCAGGCCTCGCTCGCCAACGCGTAAAATGACACGTGGTGGCATCAGGCGTGCATTTACTGAACTGTCAAAGGCCGATTAAGGCCTATTAAGGCCATTTAAATAGTAATTGAAATGATTAACAGGGCTGCCCATCCAACCTTAAGGTTGGCAGGCAGGCGAAGAGCCCCGGCGGCCTTCGCATTTTTCATGGAACCTCCTCCACAGGCAGGATGAGGTTTCTTGAAGGGTTTATAAATGTAATAAATATGTTTATTAAAATTCATTGACATGTCCCAGCTCATGTGACACTGTCACATGATGGGACATGTCTGAATAATTTTTTTCCCCTTTATTTCAATTTTTCATACCCAAACTAATCTCCCTGAGGCAGCTCCATGCCTCAGGGAGATTTCTGCGTTCTTTTGCGTGCATGCGCGATAGAGCGCAGGCCACGACTCTCCCTCCTCCCCCAGCCCGCATGGCGCTTCCGAGTGCGTGACATGCTGGGCGGGCCTTAATTGGCCTGCCCATGTAAAATAGCGGTGTGCAGCTGATCGCGGGCGGCAATTGTCTGCGCATCCACCCAAGCCCACTCCCACTCAGCCCCCCTGACGGGGAGAAAATTCTCCCCATAATTTTTTTCTCTAATTGACTTTGGTTTTTGGCGTTAGTTTTGATTTCTTCCTTGCAAAATCATGCTATGTCAGTTGACACACTATTTGCATGACTAGACCTGCCTTGCAATGTCAGCAAACAATCGGCCTCATTGTTTCAACCGGAAAGACTAGCATTTACCAAATTCTATAAAAATACATTCTTTTAACCCCTTATGAACTCATTCCACAATTGCTGCTTTTACATATTGTGCTTAGTGTTTTGCTATATTTACCTGGTTAATACATTATTCAAGCTGTAAGTTAGTTAGTAGTAGCCTGTGTATGTTGGCCTGATAGTGTGATGTTTTCCACCATTCAAAGCAGTCAGGAGTTCATAACGAGCATTCTTCATGATCTCCAGTTTTAATATAGAAAGTCAGGGATAATTGTTGATCCTGAGCATGCAGATGCTCACATGGTATACATCAGCCTACTCAAGGAAGTCACTACTGTAGGGAATACAAGACAAAGCATTGTGAGAATGCTTCTATTGTAGTCCGAAGGCAAATAGAGATATTTACAAAGTCAGTTATTTACCCATCAGCGTAACCAGGCCTGAATATTCCAGTCTTCACCGGTCTGACACCTCTCTACCAGTGGTAGAAAATGGTTTATTATGTTCAATCAAGTTCCTCTCCCTTGCATAGATCTGCTGGCTTTACTGCTCTTTGGGAATGGTGTTGCCACGGCTAATTGTAAAACAAGATGCGAATGAGGGTAGGATGCATATTTCCCATCATTCTAATTTTTTATATCAGTGACAGGGACCACTGGAATGAAACACCTTCAGCAACAGGATGTAAATTTCAATGGATGATGGAAAACAACAGCCTAATTCTGTTAGGTTTAACTTACGGTAAGGAGAGGATTTATCTTCGGAGATATTTTATTGTTGTTGTCTGTGCTGCAGTGGAAGCTGAGACAGGAATGACCAGACACTGCATCCTGGTCAGGTCCACAAATGCTGTAATGAAACAGGCCACCATTTCCACGCTGGAAGGAATGGGCTCCAAGTTCTGCATGATGTCCTCTGCTGCATTGGATCTGGATTCCTCCATGCTCATTGACAGTGATAGGAGGCCGTCTGACAGGCCTGCCAGTGTACTAAGCATCTTGGAATGCATGGTCCTGTATGCTGCTGAGTCCTTTGTGCAGAACCTGTGTGTGACCTTACCCTCCAGTGAACTGGTCCTTTCTCCTTGCCTGGCTGCAGCCCACTCATGCCTAGCGACTCACCACATGCAGATCCCAACTGTGTAGTAGCCTCTAAGGTACATGGTGTGCCAGTATCTGAACTGGTGGCTGCAAGTGTCAGATCAAGTGATGGTGTTTTTACCTCAGCGGCCTGTAGCAGCTTTTATCCTTCCTCATCAGACTGAGCTAATTCTAAGGTGTCTGAAAGAAGGAAATCAGAAGGGAGGGTTCGTATGAGGGAAGTGGGTGTGAGTTAGAAAATAAGAGATCCATGGTCCCATGACCTGCAGCTTGTGCCTCATGCAAGATAGCAGGATGAGGGTGAGATGGAAGCTTGGAAAGGCATGAGGCAGGAACACACTGTCATCTTGGATGTTCTCAGTGACATCAGATGCAACAACCTCTGTTACAGTTGGCCCCATAATGCTGAGCACTGCCTTCTCCACAGGGCTCAGTTGATGCAGCCTTGTCTGCCCCCCTTCGGTTCTGCTCTGCTCCCTGCAGTTATGAGCCACCTTGTCCGCCAAGAGAGAGTGCAGAATGTCAGTGAGTGTGTTGTACCATGATTAGGTGATGTACCTGTTACAGCTCAATGGTTGGAACGAGAGATGGCTGTGAGACTGGCATCATTGGTGGTTATTGTCATGAAGCTGTTAATGTATATAATATTACTGGAAAATATTTTTCTTTTAAAATAGAGGTTTAGTCTGTGGGTGTGTCTTAATTGGATTAAAGCCAGCTGGTCTGGGTGCTTTGATGTGTACTAGTTTTGATGTGTAAGGGAGATAGCGTCCATTTGCATTTTTTTGAATAGAGCATTCAAGAAGTGGGGTGAAAACTACCACCTAGCTAGAAGATACCAAGCAATATGTTTATATTACTAATAAAATTGGTACTATGAAAAGGGTTTTATTGTATAAGGTGGAATTCAAGGAGGCTGGTGATACAATGAGAATTTCCATTCAATGAGTGGTACTAGGTATAACTTCAGCAGTTTTTGGGTGTGCAGGGCAGAGGCAATGTGAGATCAAAAGGCTGCTGTAAGCCTCCAACTGTCTCCACAGGAACCAAAGTGAAAAACCTAATTTTGAATTTGTAAGGTGAAAATGATTTACCTGGTGTCTGGTTAAGTCAATGGGTTGCTGTTGCTTTAATGGAGATTAGTTTGGGAATTTGTTTAAAATTATGATAGTAGTAATTTGAAGTCATGTGTATATATATTTTAACCTGTGTAAATTAATAAAATGTTTCATTTAGTTTAATGTAAAACCTCGAGAACTGGTGGTCTGATTCCTGAATTTAGAGTCGCATCTCAAACATAACACTTAAAATCATAGGTTATGACAGTTGTTTAAAGTTTCCCTCTGGGGTTTTTAAATAACTCAGTTTACCAACTGCTGGGTCATAACAGTTACGTAAGTGTGAGATGCAGTTTCAGAGCAATAAGTCTGGGTCCTTTGATAGGGATTGGTGCTGGATGATTTACAGGGCTATAGTGCATTGAGCAGTGTGAGAGGCTGGTTGTGTGGTGAGTAGGTCATATGGAGATACATTCATTGGTCCCCTGACCACCCATGTGATGTCATTGACATGCTTGTTGCCAGGTCCTTAGGTGCAAATGCCAGGAATTGACCTCCCTGTCCAACTGTTCCCATTCACTTCTAAGGGTATTCCTTGAGAGCAGAAACATGGCCTCTCTCTTCCTATCGATTTTTGGGACTAAAGTCACCAGCGCCACATCTGAGAACCTGGGAACCCTTGCTCTTCCCTGTTGCTCCATTTGGTTCCTGTAGTAACTGAAGGTATAGCCTCTCCAGCTGTCTATCAGGGGACACGTAATGTTCTTGGAGGCTCCAATCAATGAGCTGTAACTCAGGTAATCTTGGGGTGTTGGGGCTTCCTGATGAGAGTCCTGATAGAGCATGTAGCACCTGAAAAGCTCCCTGTAATAAAGTTTATCTGTTTCTTGTTGAAACCTGTCCGCTCCATCAAGTAAAATAGCTCCAATGCTACACCTCGCCTTGTTAACGTGAGTACATTGAATCTTAAGAAAAAAGAAAAGACTACTCACCAGTCATGCCACTCTTCGGCAGAATCGATCCTTACGATGCCACTATGGAAGACTGGAGCCAGAATGTAGAGCGCCTTGGTTTTTATTTCGTAGTGAACAAAATTACCACGGAAGAAAAGCAGGAAAGCAATCCTTTTGAGTGTATGTGTTAGCAAGACAGGCAATCTCATCTGCAGCCTGACAGCCCCGAATGCTCCCAATTCTAAGTCCTTTGATGAATTAGTGGACCTCGTGAAAACGCATTTCCACTCTAAGCCATCATAATATTACAGTGGTTTAGGTTTAATTCCAGGGTTGGGCTCTGGGAGAGTTCATCGCAACCTATGTAGCAAAGCTGAAGCAGTTGACAGAACACTGCGAATTTGGGGGCATGCTAAATGATATTTATGTTGCGGGACCAATTAGTTTGTGGAATTCAGGACAACTCCATTCTGCGTCATTTACTTGCCAAGGTCAACACGATTTGAAGTGCGCCCTGGAAATATCACTCGCCATTGACAGTGCTGCGAGAGACTCGCAGGCTTTTCAACACAGACAACATGGCGCTGTTCTCCATGTTGGGTGGGAACCTACCACCGGGCGTGGCGCAAAAACCAGAAACACAGCAGCGAAGTGAGAAGCAGTGTCCGCTGTTAGAAACATGAATAGGCCTCATAGAAAACTTCAGCAGCGACTCCAAGGTTAATCTGTTATAGATGTGGGAGTGACCACGGACCAGACATCTGCAGATTCAAGGAGGCAGAATGTCATTACTGCCATAAGAAAGGTCACGTAGTAAGGCAATGCAGGGCAAAGTCGTAACAGCCCATAAAGCAGCAAACCAACATGATTGAATTAAAAAATACAGCAGGCCTGAAGCTGCTGTTATCGACGTTTATTCTCTATGTAACGTCTCTGCTGTAAAAATCAAACCTATCACTGTCACAATCCAAGTTAATGAGAAGCCATTAATAATGGAGATGGATTCAGGTGCCTCAACCACAGTAGTGTGAGAGCACTTTTTCAAATACCTTAATGAAGACAGCCAATAAATCTGGAGTGGACAACCGCTAAATTAAAGATATACACTGGAGAATCTATTCTGGTAAAGGGCGTTGCCACAGCACCAGTGTCTTATAGGCAACAGACAGCTCGGCTGCCAGTGATAATAGTGAAAGGAGGAAGACCTAGTCTTCTGGGCTGAGGCTGGTTACAGAAAATCAAGCTTGACTGGTCCGAAATATTCCACCTGAAAACAGGATTTCCTGAACTGCTAAAGAAATGTGACGTGGTATTTCAGGACAAATTGGGGAAGTTAAAAGGTGTGCAAGCAAAAATATATATGGATCCTCAGGTGTCACCACGTTCCTTTAAGGCCAGTCCTTATGTTTTGACGGAGAAGGTGGATGCAGAACTGTGTCGGTTAGAAAAGCTGGGCATCATCCAACCTATCCAATTCTTGGAATGGGCAGCACCAATAGCTCCAATGGTTAAGCCTGACCAAATCATACGCATTTGTGGGGACTATAAATTGACCATAAACAAGGCAACCAAACTGGATAAGTTCCCCATTCCAAGTTTGGATGACTTATATGCAAAGCTGACTGGAGGCAAGTCCTATACAAAATTGAATATGAACGATGCCTATCAACA
The DNA here is from genome assembly GCF_964194155.1 of Cetorhinus maximus. Classification (NCBI taxonomy): domain Eukaryota; kingdom Metazoa; phylum Chordata; class Chondrichthyes; order Lamniformes; family Cetorhinidae; genus Cetorhinus; species Cetorhinus maximus. The sequence continues at coordinate 76,168,949 of NC_135882.1, read as the reverse complement.
ATTAGAACTGGATAGCACATCTAGAGAATATGTGACAATTAACACATACAAAGGTCTTTATCAGTACACTTGCCACACTTTGGAGTACCGCCTGCATGTGCAATCTTCCAAAGAACAATGGAGAGTCTTTTGCGAGGGTTTCTCTGAGTGGTAGTATACCTAGATGATAATCTGATCACAGAGTCAACCAAGGCAGAACACTTGGCCAACCTGGAGGGGGTGCTAAGAGGGTTCATGGAAGGTGGCGTATGGTAAAAGAGGAAAAGTATACATTTCAAACGCCAGAAGTTACTTACCTGGCTCACAGGGTGGATGCCATGAGTTTGCATTCGGTAGGAGAGAAAGTTGAGGCAATAAAAGATGCAGCCTCGCTGTCCAATGAAACTGAATTCAAGTCCTTCCTGGTATGATCAACTATTATAGCTACTTCTTGCCTAACTTATCAACTGTGTTGGCACCATTGCACTTGTTGTTAAAAAATAATCATCGCTGGTCATGGAATTCACTACAGGAAGAAGCCTTTGTGAAAGTAAAGAAACTGTTGCATTTGTCGTGTTTATTGATACACTACGACCCATTGAAAGAATTGGTATTGCCATGTGATGCCTCTCCTTATGGTGTAGGAGCCGTGTTATCACATAGGATGGAAGATGGATCAGAAAGGCCCATTGGCTGTGTCTCAAGAACTCTCTCCACAGCCGAGGAGGGTTATTCCCAGGTAGAAAAGGAAGGTTTATCAGTGATATTTGGTGTGAAGAAAGTCCGCCAGTCCCTACATGGATGACATTTCACCATTGTGTCGGACCATAAACCATTAATAGGTTTATTCAGTGAGGATAAGGCCATTCCACCAATAGCATCAGCAAGAATACAACGTTGGGCTCTGATATTGTCTATGTATGAGTATACCTTTATGTACCAGCCTGGCTTACATATTGCAAATGTGGATGCACTCAGTTGTCTCCTGTTACCAGATAGCATTGTACATGGTCCAGTGCTACAAGAAGCTGTGCTTGTACTGAATTCCTTGGATCCTTCGCCTGTGACTGCGAAGTAAACTAGAAATTGGATGAACAGAGACCCAATTTTATCAAAAGTCAGAGACCTTGTTTTGACGGGTGGTCAAATTTGCCTGTATCTGAAGAGATGAGACCATTCCATGCCCAAAAAACAGAGTTAAGTTGTCAAGATGGAATTTTGTTGTGGGGGTCAAGAGTTGTCGTCCCTTCGTAAGGAAGAGAATCACTCTTGACAGAGCTTCACAGTGCGCATCCAGGCATACCAAAGATGAAAATGCTTCCGTGAAACTATGTCTGGTGGCCAGGCATTGACAATGACATTGAAAGCACGGTCAAACATTGTCTCTATTGTCAGCAGCAAGAGAATTTGGCTGTTTGAGCTCCATTGCATCCGTGGGAGTGGCCTGGTCGACCCTGGGTTATACTACATATTGATTATGCAGGACCATTCTTAGGTACCATGTTTTTTTTGATCGTAGATGTATATTCTAAATGGATGGATGTATACGAAGTCAGATCACCAACATCGAGCGCAACTATCGAGAAGTTGCATCATTGTTTTTGTATACATGGCCTACTAGAAATCGTCGTTTCTGATAACGGTACAGCCTTTACCAGTACACAGTTTCAGAGGTTCAGGAATTTAAATGAAATCAGACATATTAAACAGCCCCTTACCATCCCTCATCAAATGGTTTAGCTGAGAGAGCTGTACAAATTTTCAAATCTGGAATGAAGAGGTTATCAGAAGATGCTCTAGAAACTCGACTTTCCCGCTTTCTTCTCAGTTATCGTACAACGTCACATTCCACTACGGGATCAGCATTGTCTGAATTATTGATGAAATGCCACCTATGTACAAAGTTAAGTCTAGTGTTTCCAAACTTAGAAGTGAAGGCAGAGAGGAATCAGAGTAATCAAAATTTAAAGCACAATAGTCACAGCAAAGCTCGCACATTCACTATAGGAGACACAGTATTTGTGTGGAGTTTTGGAAGTGGACCTTATTGGGTTCCTGGAACCATTGTCTCAGAGACAGGTCCCATATCCTTCCAGGTGCAAGTGGAATACAGAATCATTCAAAAACATTGTGATAGAGAGACATTCCAATAACCATCTATTCTGTCTGTGATTAATGTTGAACCATCAATCCCTGAGGTGACTGATCTACCTAGAATAGAGATGCCTGATGTCTTTGTAGAGTTGCCTAACCCAGAACTGCCACTTTCTAATGATGTACCTCATTCTGCAGTTCCTGATCATGTTGACCCCGTGGAGGAACCTCAAATGGTAGAGCTACGCTGATCTAACCGATGGAGAACTCCTCAGAGGATAGTCCTTAATCACCTGAAGTTGTATATATGTATGTGTTGTTGGATATTCAAATGTTCTCTGTAAATAGAAACTGTAAGAAACTAAAGAAGGAGGAAATGTAGTAACTGAAGGCATAGCCTCTCATACTGTCTATCAGGGATCATGTAATGTTCTTGGAGGCTCCAACCAATGAGCCCTAAGCGTGGGTAATCCGGGGGTATGGGGCTTCCTGACGAGAGTCCTTATCGAGCATGTAACATCTGAAAAGCTCTTTGTAATAAAGGTTATCTGTTTCTTATTGAAACCTGTCAGTCAAGTCATTACAGTTACCTTCTCCTTACAGCCAATTCCTGCAGAGACAATCAGAAGCAGCTTCTTTACAATCAGTGTAGCTCCCATTAAAAGCTGCCTTTAAGAGCTGGATATTAGGTGGAACTTGTGTTAACCACAAGTTCTGCTAAGTTCCCTACTGAGCATTCAGCCAGCCAATGGTACAGGTAGCACTCGGCTAAATGTTACAATAATGGAATTGAGGGTGCAGCACTAAGTTTGCATGCTGCTTGCCTTAATGGGACTGGGTGTGGGCTGATCGTGAATCACAAACCCTGCTGCCTAAAATGGAAGCAAACGAAGTTTTCACCCTTTGTCTCTTAAAGGGCTAAAGGGAAGAGTTGGGGGAAGAACCTGTCAGTTTCTCTGGCTATTCCTCTGTATTTAGTATTGCATGATGATGATGAGGAAGAGGAGGAGAAGGGATGGGGCATGTGAAGGCTCTAAATGCTTCAGAGAAAGGAGGGTAAATAGTCACTCAGCCATAAAAGATACAGAGCATGATGCACCTGTCTGAATTTGTCTGAAAGGAGGTGAATGGGGAGATGCAAAATATACACTTGATGAGCTATGCAGAATTCTGGAACCTGACCTGAGGTTATCCTGAAGGAATGTTACTGCTTTGTCTATGGCTGGGGGGAAGGGTTCCACTGAACTGACATTTTACACCTTTGGACCTTTCCAGCCAAGAATCTGCATAACTTTTCACAGTCTGCAATCTACTGGTGTAACAAGCAGGCAGCTTGTGCACTTTTGATTAGTTGGCCAACTAATTTTCACTAGTTCTCAACAAGAGGAGACTTTTCTAGATTGGCAGGATTCTCAAGGATGCCTTGGCCTCAGGCACTGCAATCTCGTGGCTATCTGGTTATCAATAAAAGACACAGTGAGCTACAATGACAGAATGGGCTACCCTTTCTTAAAAAAGTAGCGGAATGTGAGCATCGTCACAAGGAGGTGCATGTCACTGTTGTCATGATGTGTTCATGATGAGATGGTTGTCTGATCTGCTTTTGGTTTGCAGAGTGATGCGCATTTACAACCAGCTTGAATGGAGTGGGGAACAGGAGTAAGTTGTGGTAAGAGCGAAGCCATGTTCTTTGGGGAACTGGACTGACTGATCGTTTGTCCCTTTACTGACAGGTCAGATACCTGAAGGTGCTGGGTTATGGTTCAGAGGAGCTGGGGCTTGCATTAAAACCATCATGGGATGTGGGCATCGCTGACTAGGCCAGCATTTATTGTCCATCCGTAATTACCCTTGAGGTGGTGGTGAGCTGCCTTCTTGAACCGCTGCAGTCCATGTGGCGTATGTACACCACAGTGTTGTTAAGGAGGGAATTCCAGGTTTTGGACCCGGTGACAGAGAAGGAATAGTCATATATTGCAAAGTCAGGATGGTGAGTGGCTTGCAGGGGAATTTCCAGGTGGTGGTGTTCCCATGCATCTGCTGTCCTTGTCCTTCTAGATGGTAGTGGTCATGGGTTTTGAAGGTGCTGTCTAAGGAGGCTTGGTGAGTTCCTGCAGTGCATCCTGTAGATGGTACATACTGCTGCCACTATACGTCGGTGGTGGAAGGAGTGAATGTTTATGAATGGGGTGCCAATCAAGCGGGCTGCTTTGTCCTGGATGGTGTCAAGCTTCTTGAGTATTGTTGGAGTTGCAATCATTCAGGTAGTGGAGAATATTCCATCACCTTCCTGACTTGTGCCTTGTAGATGGTGGGCAGGCTTTTGGAATTCAAGAGGTGAGTTACTCGCTGCAGGATTCCTAGCCTTTGAAATGATCTTGTAGCCACACTAGTTATATGGCTAGTCCAGTTCAGGTTCTGGTCAATGGTAACCCCCGGGATGTTGATAGTGGGGGTTCAGTGATGGTAATGCCATTGAACATCAAGGTCCGATGTTTAGATCCTCTCTTGTTGGAGATGGTCATTGCCTGGCACTTGTGTGGTGTGAATGTTACTTGTCAGTTATCAGCCCAAGCCTGGATATTGTCCAGGTCTTGCTGCATTTGGACATGGACTGCTTCAGTATCTGAGGAGTCTCAAATGGTGCTGAACATTGTGCAATCATCAGAGAACATCTCTACTTTTGATCTTATGATGGAAGGAAGGTCATTGATGAAGCAGCTGAAGATGGCTGAGCCTAGGACACTACCCTGAGGATCTCCTGCAGCGATGTCCTGGAACTGAGATGATTGACCTCCAACAGCCATCTTCCTTTGTGCTAGATTTGAATCCAACCAGTGGAGAGTTTTCCCCCAGATTCCTATAGATTCCAGTTTTGCAAGGGCTTCTTGATGCCACACTCAGTCAAATGCTGCCTTGATGTCAAGGGCAGTCACTCTCACCTCACCTCTGGAGTTCAGCTTTTTTGTCATGTTTGAATGAAGGCTGTAATGAGGTCAGAAGCTGAGTGGTCCTGGCGGAACCCAAACTGAGCGCCAGTGAGCAGGTTATTGCTAAGCAAGTGCCGCTTGATAGCACTCTTGTTGATCCCTTCCATCACTGTACAGATGATGGAGAGTAGACTGATAGGGCAGTAATTGGCTGGATTGGATTTGTCTGGCTTTCTGTGGATGGGACATACCTGGGCAATTTTCCACATTGCCAGGTAGATACCAGTGTTGCAGTTGTACTGGAACAGCTTGGCCGGGGTGCGGCAAGTTCTGGCGCACAGGTCTTCAGTACTATTGTTGGGACATTGTCAGGGCCCATAATATTTGCAGTATCCAGTGTCTTCAGCTGTTTCTTGATATCAAGTGGAGTGAATCGAATTGGTTGAATGCTGGCATCTGTGATGTTGAGGACCGCCGGAGGAGGTTAAGATGGATCATCCACTCAGCACTTCTGGCTGAATATTGTTGCAAATGCTTCAGCCATGCCTCTTGCACTGATGTGCTGGGCTCCCCAATCATTGAGGATGGGGATGCTTGTGGAGCCACCTCCTCCAGTGAGTTGTTTAATTGTCCACCACATTCATAACTGGATGTGGCAGGACTACAGAGCTTAGATCTGATCCTTTGGTTGTAGGATCGCTTAGCTCTATCACTTGCTGCTCATGCTATTTGGCATGCAAGTAGTCCTGTGTTTTAGCTTCACCAGGCTGATGCCTCATTTTCAATATGCCTGGTGCTGCTCCTGGCCTGCCCTCCTGCACTGTTCATTGAACCAGGGTTGATCCCCTGGCTTGATGGTAATGGTAGAGTGGGGGATATGCTGGCCCATGAGGTCACAGATTGTGGTTGAGTATAATCCTGCTGTTTCTGATGGCCCACAGTGCCTCATGGATGCCCAGTCTTGAGTTGCTAGATCTGTTTGAACTCTATCCCATTTAGGATGGTGGTAATGCCATACAACACGATGGAGGATATCCTCAATGTGAACAGAAGCTGAGCACGTGGGAGTGATGCACCCTCTCCATCGTGGGTAAGAACCTAGTCATTAAATGTGAAGTGCTCTCATTGTTGCTTTGTGTGTACAGGCCTTGTGCATTACCCATGGTGGTTACCCGAGCCATCTTCCACATTGCCTGGAGATCAGAAATGGATCATGTCCCGAGGGACACAATGTATAAATCTCAAGACAAAGGGGTAAAATACATACCCAACATCACCCTCATTCTGATGGCCAACTACATATGCGGCTGCATCAATTTGTGCGTAGATCCCCTAGTATGCAAACACCAACTGTCACTAAGTGCTGAGGTTCTCTCTGTCCCTGGAGTTGGAAAGGATGGGGCTGGTCACTTTGCTGTGGAATGCAGCAGTCAGTTGAACTGTGTTATGGCACCTGTCCATTGTGGAAATGTTTATGCAGAAAAAAAGCCTTTGACCACAAGTCCATCAGGCAGTGGTCTGCACGTAAGTTCCTCGAGGTCCTGTGGAAAAAGGAGATGGTGGACCCTATTGGATGGTTCTCTGAACGGACTATCAAAATCATTTGGCAGAATATCTCTTCACCAGGACTTTATACAAACACAAGGTGTAGCTCGGCTGGTAGTGAGAAGGGCCCTTCCCGTCAGATCCTTCCTGCGTGCCTGGAGTCTCACTGGAACTGCATGCTTCCCTTGAGGTGGCTGCAGCGGGGAAGAGACTATCGCTCATCCTCTTCTGGCGTGTGCTTTTGCAAAGCAGTCAGGAAAGTTTGGAATGGCTTTGAGGAGGTTCATCCCGAGTAGCTCTGTAACTAAGGACTCTATGCTCCAGGGCTGCTCCCAGGGACACACACTGAGATAAACATCAACTGCAGATGGAGGACCATCGACTTGGTGAAAGACGCTCTTTGGTCTGACCGAAACTTGCTCTTCCAATGTAAAAAGCTGCTGCCAACTGGATGTTGCAGACTGGTACTTTCCAAATTCCAGGACTATGTACTGAGGAACGCACTAAAGCTTGGGGCAGCCACTGCAAAGGCTCAATGGGGAAAGGCCAGAGTCTAAGGCCTTCCTATCATCGTACGCTGAAAGGCTGGAAACTGTAAAATCCCTCGGGCTGTATGTTTGACATGAAACGTATATTGTAAACATAATCGGTAATTACAAGTATAGTGAGGCACCTCAGTGTGCCACATACGGTATCTAAAGGAACAATCTGTTTTGCATTTTATGAGATGTCAACTTTGAACTGTCATGTAATGCACTTCTATAAATTTTATGAATAAAGTATATTTTTTGAGAAAAAAAGCCTTGGTCATCTGACGGTCTTTGGAGCATATTTTACTTCACTTTATAATTTCAGTTGAATAAAATGCTAATTTACAGCGGGAGCACCATTTTATGTTTCCATCTTTTTTGCTAAGACTGTCCAATGCAGGAAAATATGCACCCAGCTCGTCTATGGAAGCCTAGAGTAATTGTGTTGCACAAAATTTGTGGTGGTTCTGGTAAAGACAATCTTGGATAATATTAATGAATTCCATCTGTGGTTTTATATGTCACAGCTGCTGTCTAAACTAAATGAAGTATGTTTTTATTTTAAAAATCTAAGGGGAGAAGTAGCTTGCTTGGGGCCAGAAAGACACTCTGCACTAATATGCACATAAAAAGTAGATAGTTATCCACATTTCCATATGATAAATCACTGCCAGTGGGATCTTGAACTACGGGTGTCCAAGTTTTTTGTCTTTGTGAACTGCATAGGTGCAACTCCATGGAGCCTTAGGGGTCACATATAAAGCTTGAATTCCTGCTGCCATTACTTTGCATACATCAAAAGTTGTTGATAGTTTCAGATTTTGGTGGTCTCAGGATTTATCCACCAGTGAGGCAACTGCACTAAAAAACATTGCCAAACCTCCAGGCCCACAAAGTTCAAACAAGACAAACCAACAAATAAGAAATACCTTACTACAAGTAGATCTGAGATGACCAGGCTCTACGGACTGGATTGGCAGGACTCGGGGGCTGCTTGTGGCTGGAGGTCTGATGAATATGGCTTAACCTCCTCTCTGGTAAACTGGATGAAATTAAATGAATTTACTAACTGATCACCTAGAAATAAAGTATTTGGCACGCATTGTGTTTATCATGCAGGAGAAGCCTATTCACAACAGCAGGGAGAGGTCCCAGATCAGGGGGTGGAGTGACCCACAGTAGGCTCCTCACTCACTTTGAGTAGTGTGCCATCGCGCCATCACGCTGACTGGTGAGGATGTGGACTGTAGCTACGGCAATGGTGAGGTCGGCAGTGAACACCCTTGTGAGGATGCTGCACCACATAATCCATCTCTCAACGCAAATGTGAGTGCTCTCTCTCCTGCTTTTGACTGTGCTGCAATGCACTAACTATCTCTACTTTGGTTCACAGGGAGCTCTGCTAAGCGACTGACACCCTCAGCCAGCCAGTCCTTCAACTTCATCCAGGTCCTCACCTTCAGCCAAGAGGACACCTCCTCCATGGAAAAGCTGAAAATAAGCAGCCTGGAAGACTCGTCACAGCACTTACCCACACCCTCCACCAGCGCAAAGACACACACCTCGGTGAGACCTAGGTGTAGAGCAGGCTCGGGTTCACAATCTGGTGGTCACCGCTCGGACACTTGTTCACAGCAGCAGGAGGCAGGTTCAGCCAAGCTCCTGGCATTCGGAGGACTGTTGGGGAAGAGGCATCTGTGAGGGCTGAGTCAGATGACGAGCCTCTAGAATCAGCCTTCCAACTCATCGTGGAGAGTCAGCAGAAGGCGGGGAAACATCACATAGAGCTGTTGGAAGCCCTCAGCAGAGTGGCACGAGAGTTGGAGGAGTGTGTCTGGCAGGTCTCAGATGAACCTGTGCTCAGATGTGCACGTATGGAGGTCTTCATGGGGATGATAGCAGATGCCCTGGTCTAGCAGGATGCAGAGATGTGTGCAGACCTGCACTCCATCACAGGAGCCATGGGTGAATTCCTGCAGTGGTGACGCGAGAGGGAAACAGGGCACCATGACATCCCTCCAGGCACTCCTTCCCCTCAAAGAGTCAGACCAGGGCCCCTGGGCACCTGCAGGGAGGGGGAGCTGCAGCTGGACGCCCCTGGTTTATCCGCTCAGGAATCTCAGAGGCTGTCCTTTCTCCCTGAGTCCCCTTTGCCTGTGACCCTCTCAACCCCGTCCTCTGTCACCACAGAGGGACCAGCCGGCCCACAGGAGGACAGCCAAAGCAAGATGGTGAGCCCAAGCCTCGGCCCTCCAGAGGACCCAGGCTGAAGGTATCAGAGGCAACAGTGTCAACCATTGCACAGGCTGTCTCCACCCCTGCTGCAGGTGTCAGGGAAGAGTCTAGAAATCTAAGGCGTTCAAAAGTTAAGAAATTCTGATCACAGTTGGTTGCATCGATGAACACATTTTATAACTTAACAATCTGGAAATATTTCCACTTTTACTGAATAATATATAATGGTGTCTTTCAGCTTCTTTCACAGGCTTTGTGAGTCCTCCCACTGCATCCACCCCACCCACTAGCAGTTCAGTTGTTTGCAGCTGGCCCATGGGTGATTCTGGAGGGAGAAGAGTGTGTGTGGCAGGGCCTTTGGGGCCCCATGCACGTGGATCCTTCCTGTATCACAGTCATCTTAATGCCCTGAACATTTTCAATGCTGCCTGCTGGGGTTCACTTTCTGTTGTCCATCTGAGCTGACCTGCATCTCCACCCACCCACTGATCACACCCCCATACAACACCTGATCTCACCCACCATGACTTTCGTTACACTTTCGATTTAGCCAGCAGGGTAGTAATACAGTTTTTCTTTCGCTACCCTGTCCTTTCCCCTCCCCCAGTCACCCATTTCTTTTCCCCCATCACTGTCGACCCCCCTGGCATCACCTTCCACCACCCCTTTGTGACCTACTAGCCACAGCCCTTTTCCTTTGGGGATGTCCAGGTGAATGTGTACATTCCCTTCCTTCCTGCGAATCTAACCTCTATCCAGGTTAACCTCCCCGACCTCCTCCTTCCCACCCCCAGGGTCCGAGTCTGCCTCCGAACCCCCACTAACCACCCTCGTTCTCCCTTCTACCAGTACTGTTGAACCCTCACCCTCCCACCCTACCACCTCACTCTGCCCTGGGTCATTCTCACCATTCCTTCGTACCTGCCCACCCTCAGTTTACTCCCCAGGAGGCAATAACGGACTCATCAGAGCCCTCCCTTGCATGTTCATCTGGATATCCCCACCCCTCCGGACTCCTTCGGGCTTGGAACTCATTCCCGTCTTGGAACTCCTTCACCTCAGGACTCCACATCACCTTAGCCCTTCCCCCCCGCCATCAGAAACTCCCCACCTCCGGACTGCCCCCAACCACTTTGTCTTTTCCCCTTCCTGACTCCTTCAGACACCCTTACTTCTTCCTCCAGCCTTACTCCCTCCCCTCTCTGCACTCCTTCCTCCCCCCGGACTCCCTCCCCTTTCCACACTCCTTCTTCCCCCTAGACTCCTGCCTCCCCCTGGACTCCTACCCCTCTCTGCACTTCTTCCCCCCTCTGAACTCCTTCCCTTACTCCTACCACCCCCCCTTACACCTACCTCCCCAGTTGCTGTCTTCTCCCCGTTACACCCTCCTCCCCCGTAGTCCCTCCCCATCCTAACCTCCTCCCGACATCTTCGCTCCCCCCTCCCAACCTTCCCGCTGACACCTTTGTTCCCCCCCTCCCAACCTCAAACCCCACCCTGCAACACCTCTCCCTCTCTGAGTCGGCCCTAGACCTTCCTCTCCCACCCCCTCCGACACATCTTCCTCTCTCAAACACAGCTGGATCTTCTTCTCCATCTCCTCGATCATCATCCGTTGTGAGCAGACCCTCAAAAGTGACTTTCCGCAGGAGAGCCATGTCCATGAGAACCCACCCAGCATGACATGAACGTTCTTCCAGTTGTGCCGTTGCTGTCGGGCTCCAGCATCTCCTTGCTGATGTGGATAGATGATCCTGCAGTGGGGGAATGACTCCGGCGGGCCGGCCTTATAATGATATGCAGATGTATCACAATGAGGTTTCCGATGCCCAATGGTGGGAAACGCAGCCCACCATCGACAGGCTGACAGACAATCGCAAACTGGTTTCACAACACCGCAAAACCGATTTTTGGCCTTCTCACCATATTGTCCGCTCACACCACCAAACATGCCCGATGCCAACGGGCACGGAAAACTCTGCCCACACTGTTTCACCGCCAAGGGTGCCGTTTGTGAATGCACCGCAGAATGTTCGAGTTTGTGGATGGCGAGACTGTCCCGAGCAAACACATCTGTGGGACAGTCTCCATCTTGAATCTCTCTGGATCAGAGTCATTCAGCTGGAGTAGGAGTTGGAGAGATTCTGACACATAAGGGAGGGTGAGGAATTTCTCAACAGTTTTACCCAGTCACAGCCCAGCTGAAAACACAGATCCTGAAAAGGGGAGCCATGAATGATAGGGAGGCAGGTAACAGGGGCTTTAGAAAGGCTGACAATGCAGACCAAGACACCATGGCTCAGAAAACTGCCCAAGGAGGGGGAGAGCAGAATATGTTTCATGTAGATGCTTGACACAGAACAGGACAAGCTGCTGGAAGAGGGAGGAGGAGGATATCTCTTGCAGATTCTGCCTCTATCTTACTAAAGTCTTTGCCACCTCCCTATTTACCCTTTCCACTAGGGCAAAGGTCCCAACCTGGTTCTGGTGGAGTCCATCCCATTCGCATAGCTCCTTGCTGTCCCAGAACTGCTGTTCTGGTGGTAGTAACAGGGACTCTAAATTGGGGAATAGATACTGCCCTCTGCCACCAAGAATGAGGATCTCGAAGGGGGTGTTGTCTACCCAGTGCCAGGGTAAGGGATGTCTCATGGCGGCAGGAGAGGAACTTGGAAAGGGAGGGGGTAAATCCAGTTGTTGTGGTCCATGTTGGAACACATAGCGCAGGTAGGAACAGGGAGGAGGTCAGGAGTTAGGCTTTAAATTACAAAGCAAAATCTTGAGAGTAATGGTCTCTGGATTACTGCCCTAACCATGTGCAAATTGGCCTAGGAGCAGACAGATCAAAAAAATTAATACATGGTAAAGGGCTGGGAAAGAAGGGCTCTTTTTCATGAGAAACTAGCACCAGTTCTGGGACAGCAAGGAGCTATACCAATGGGATGGGCTCCACCAGAACCAGGGTGGGACCTTTGTCCTAGTGGAAAGGGTAAATAGGGACGTGGCAAAGACGTTAGTAAGATAGAGGCAGAATTTAAATGAGATGTCCTTCTCCTCCCTCTTCCAACAGCTTGTCCTGTTCTATGTCAGGTATCTACATGAAAGGTAAGCAGCCTAAATGTAAACAAAACAGGTCAGAAGAACGTAGGAAAGAATAAAGTACAGAAGGACAATGATGACAAAGGAATAAATAGAGTTATATAATGGAAGTTAGAAAAATGGTTACATGTAAAGTGACAGGAAATTCTAGTAAGATTGAGTGAAAATGTTTTTACAGCAATGCACATTGTCTCTGTGATAAAACAGGGGAGCTGGAGGCTATCATGCATTGGGACGAACCAGACATGAGCAGAATCTTCCGCTCCCACCAGTGGCAGGAATCGTGGCAGGCAGGGGCATTACATTTGGTGTGATGGAAAAAGTCAGTTTCGTGCCAGTGGGAAATTAGTTTGGAATTTTTTCTTCCTGACTTTGATGGTGTGTTAAAGGTAGGTCGAGTTTCCGACTCATCTATTTTGGAAACCATATTTGCATTTAATGAATATTCATTAAAAGGCCAGCTCACTGGAATTACGTTCCTCTCCAAAGTAAGTGCCCTGCCAACAGATAATTAAAACTGTCTGTTTCATGGCTGTCTATAAGTAGTGTGCACCTGGATCCTGCCTGTGGATGAGGTTTCATGATAAATGCGAAGGCCACCTGGGCTCTTCGCCTGCCCGCCAACCTTAAGGTTGGACGGGCAGCTCAGTTAATCACTTTAATTAGTTTTTAAATGGCCTTTGACAGGTCAGCGGGCGCGCCCGCCGAACTGAGGATCAGAATGATGTGTGGTGACATCGGGATGCAGGGCCGAAGTCACCACGCGCCATTTTCTGCATCAGTGAGTGGGCCCTGCCCCCACTTGCCAATCCGAAGATTCTGGTCATAGTTTTCCAACAAAAATACATTCCTTTAATGCAAAAAACCAGCAAGGGTGTGTTCGAATTGTGGCTAACGAAAGAAATCAAGGATTACATTAGGTCAAAAGAAGAGACATATAAAATTATTTAAAAATTATAAGCCCGAGAACTGGAGTGTTTTAGAATTCTACAAAGGAGGATCTAGAAAAAAAATTAAGGAAGGGAAAATAGAATGAGAATAAACTAGTGAGAAACATGAAAACAGACTGTAAAAGCTTCTCTAGATATGTAAAATGGAAAAGGTTAGCAAAATCAAATGTGGGCCCATTACAAGCAGAGTCAGGAGAATTTATAATGGGGAATAAGGAAATGGCAAAGAAACTAAACAAATGCTTTGTGTCTGTCTTCCCAGAGGAAAATACTAAAAACTTACCAGGAATAATGGAAGATCAAGGGACTAGTGTAAAAGAGGAACAGCAAAATATTAATATCAGTAAAAAAAGTACAAGAGAAATCAATGGGGCTTAAAGTAGATAAATCCCCTGGATCTGATGATCTATATCCCAGAGTGTTAAAAGAGGTGGCTTTAGAGATAGTAGATGCATTGGTGGTCATATTTCAAAATTCTATAGACTCTGGGATGGTTCCTGCAGATTGGAAGGTGGCAAATGTAACTCCACTATTTAAGAAAGGAGAGATAGAGAAAAACAGGGAACTACAGAACTCTTAGCCTAACATTAGTAGTAGGGAAAATGCTAGAACCTGTAATAAAGGATGTGATAACAGGACACTTAGAAAATAATGACATGATTGGGCAGAGTCAACATGGATTTATGAAAGGAAAGTTATGTTTAGCGAACCTGTTAGTGTTTATTGAGGATGTAACTAGCAGAATAGATAAGGGGAACTGGTGGATGTGTTATATTTTCAGAAAGCTTTTGATAAGGTCCCACACAAGAGGTTAGTAAACAAAATTGGAACACATGAGATTACGGGTAATATACTGGCATAGATTGAGAACTGGACAGAAAACAGAGAGTAGGAATACTTGTTTGGTAGTACAGAACTTGAGTATTGCTGAAAATAGAGACATGTCAAAGCTTTTCATCTTGCACTCAGCGGGACAAAGGCGCCACTCTTTGCAGTAGCAACATGAGTGGTATTTGCCACTAACAGGATGCTGCCATCAAGCCAAAAGGACATTCTGCCTATCACACAAATGAATAATGTGGTATATGAATTTCAGTGCCAGTGTGATGCTAGGTATGTAGGCTGTATGTCCCAAAGACTGGAGGATCAGATCAAACAACATGTCCCAGCTGCTGTTCACAATGGGCAAGGTACAGACCATACCCAACCAGCCTGTGCTTGCAAGACTCAAAACACAGTGTCCAGCATTAGATGTGATTCCATGATTGGATAACATTTGCTAAATAATCTTCAGTGCGCTAAGAACTACACTGACAACCAATTTAAGATTGTCAGTTGGGCTCGCAGTGTGGTGCGCTGGAAGTTACATATATTAATACACAGGGCCCTGTTCTTTGTAGACAGAAAGAACATGTTCACAAATTGTGCCTGTTTCGGCTAAACAAAATAAGTGACAACCATTCACTGACTCATTCCTCAGGGCAATGCCTTGACCAATCAGAGTCAAGCTTCCTGGTTTAAATTTCAAACAATTCTTGGCAGTTAACTGGCAGTCACCAGTGATGGTGCATTCTCCATGGCAACACCTCTACCAATCAGAGTCCACTTGTCAACCAATCAGCACTCCTCACATACAGCATAATTTTAAAAAATTCATCCATGGGATGCAAGCATCACTGGCTAGGCCAGCATTTATTGCCCATCCCTAATTGCCCTTGTTCAGAGGGCATTCAAGAGTCACATGTAAGTCAGACCAGGTAAGGATGGCAGATTTCCTTCTCTAAAGGGCATTAGTGAACCAAATGGGTTTTAAAACAATTGGCAATGGTTTTGTGGTCATCATCAGACTTTAATTCCAGATTTTTATTGAATTCAAACTTTATCATCTGCCATGGTGAGATTCAAACCCAGGTCCCCAGAGCACTACCCTGGGTCTCTGGAATACTAACCCAGTGACAATACCACTATGCCACCACCTCCCTTGCGAAGTGTCCTGATAAGTGTAAGATGAAAAGCTTCGACATGTCTCTTTTTTCAGCAATACTAGAGTGGGAGTAAATGGGTCATTTTCAGGTTGACAGGCTGTGGCTAGTGGGGTACTGCAAGGATCAGTGCTTCGGCCCCAGCTATTCACAATCTATGTCATGATTTAGATTATGTTAAATGTAATATTTCCAAGTTTGCAGATGACACAAAACTAGGTGGAAGTGTGAGTTGTGAGGAGGATGCAAGGACATTTCAAGGGCATTTGGAGAGGCTAAACGAGTGGGCAAAAATTTGGCAGCTGGAAGACAATGTGGAGAAATGTGAGGTTATCCACTTCGGTAGGAAAAACAGATATTTCATAAATGGTGAGAGGCTGGTAAGTGTTGAACTTCAACGGGACTTGGGTACCCTTGAAAATGAATCACTGAAAGCTAACAAGCAGGTACAGCAAGCAATTAGGAAGGCAAATGGTATATTGACCTTTTTTTACTAGAGGATTTGAGTATATGATTAAAGATGTCTTACTGCAGTTATACAGAGCCTTGGTAAGACTGCCCCCAGAGTATTGTGTGCAGTTTTGGTCTCCTTATCTAAGGGAAGATATACTTGCAATGAAGGCTCACGAAATTAATTCTTGGGGTGAAGGGATCATTCTATGAGGAAAGATGAAATAGACTGGGCCTTTATTCTCTGGAGTTTAGAAGAATGAGAGGTGATCTCATACAAACATACAAAATTCTTTCAGAGCTCGACAGGGTAGATGCAGGAAGGATGTTTCCCCTGGCTGCAGGGGGGTGGGGTGCAGGGGGGGGTGCGGAGATGGTGGTGGAGGGGGGAGGGGAGTGTAGAAACAGGGGACGTGGTCTAAAATAAAGAACAGGCCATTAAGAATTGAGACGAGGAGGAATTTCTTCACTCAGTGGTGAATCTTTGGAATTCTCCGCCCCAAAGAGTTGTGGAGGTTCAATCATTGAGCATATTCAAGACAGAGATCGATAGGTTTCTACATATTAACAGCATCAAGGGATACAGGGATGGTGCAGGAAAATGGTGTTGAGGTAGAAAATCAGCCAAGATCTCATTGAATGGCAGAGCGGGCTGAAAGGGCTGAATGGCCTACTCCTGCTCCTATTTATTATGCTCTTATGTCACCACTGCACTGAACTTATTTGCAAGCGGATCCTTCCAAGGCTGCACTGGGGACCTTTGCGAAATCTCACAATCGGCGACACACAAATGCATGAGAGGGAGAGACAGATGCGCTATTCAGTAAAGCTCACCATAATGTGCAATTCCACACGGATGGAGCAAGCCAGGCTGCCAAGTCTGTGGGATTCACTGCGATCTCAGCGTGCCATCAACTGCACACGTGACCCTGAGAGCTCCCTGGTAGCAGTCTATGACATTCAGTACTAGAAAAGGATTTCATTCTCGAACATTCAGCTAAATTGTGATCACAGGAAGCAGATCCAGCAGGTACTAGATTTGTGCTAGGTACCCTGGGAGTTCACATGACTCATACATTTTGAGTCACTCCCAGGGGTCAGGGGTATTTCAGGGTCTCCCGCTCAGGGACACCCTCCTCGGCCTCACCAGCTGGAGTTGATGGGGGCAAAGGCAGAGGGGATTTGGAGCTGCAGGACACGCTTGTTGTGTCCTGGGTAGATGCCCCTGCAGTGTGTGGCTGGTGCTTCTCCTCCCTTTGGATACCCGAGGGCTCCTCCCTGACTCCTTGAGGAGAAGGAGCAACTGGAGGGAGGTTGAGATGCCCTGTCCTCCTCTCGCTTAGCCACTGCTGGAACATACCCATGGCTAGAGTGATGGTGTGCTGGTCCGAGCGCAAATCTGGCAGAAACTGCTGGACCTGGGTCTCCAAGGCAGCTGCCACCCCTCCCATGGAGACTGTGATACGCTTGCATGCCGGAGCCAGAACATCAGACAGAACATGGGCGGACTCCTCCATCCTTCATTCCAGTCTGGTGACAGCCTCTTACAACTCTGCCTGTTGTTCCCTAGCCTGTCTCTGTACCTCCAACGTTTCTCTCAGGGCTGTTTCCAGAGGATCATCATTGGACTCAAATGCTGCAGGGCCCTGGTCTCCAGCAATCCTCCGAGTGCCAGAGATCTCGGCTGCCACTGCCTCTGCCTGCTGTGGACATGTGTCTATGAGGTGATCACCAGATTGTGACCCCCGAGCCTACTCTAGAACTAGGGCCGGCCGAGGTGTGTGTATCTGTGCTGGTGGAGGGTGCAGGTAAACGCAGTGATGGATCTTCATCTGATGCTTCCTCTTCCTCCTTATCTGAGGTGCTCTGGGGGCTGGGGCTGAGGCGCTTGCTGGAACTCTTCATCTGCCTTTTCTTGCTGGTGCCTGGAATAGAGAGAAGAGATAATAAGTGATTAACTAAGCAGGCTCCTACATTATAGGTCACTCACAGTCAATGTCTGCATGTGGTCGATATATACTGGCTGGACCCTCACTGGCTTGTTGGTGGATCTCTATCTCGCCTGCCGCACAGGAATGATCTCTGTCCTCTCCAGCGAGCTCCTGTTCCTCATGGGGGGACAGTGTCCTCAATCTGGGGTCCCGCTCTAGTCTTCACTCTCTCCTTTCTTTTGTGGGAGATCTTGTCCTACAAGAAGACAGATGGATTGACTGTGAGAATTGTGGCTGAAAGAGGGGTTCTGAAACATGCAAGCCTGTTGTGTCTGCTGACCCTTCCCGGTCAGGGATTAAGATGCCGTGTGTGAAGGAACTTACATGAGGTGATGAACTTAAAGTGGCCGGCAAACATTCAGTGCTGATGTCCCAGCTGCTGATCATGTGTGACATCCCTGTGAACTCTAACCTTTAGGCTGCCTGATACCCTTATGAGAGTGTGGAGTGAGCGGAAGTTCCATTTGCCCTGGTGAATTGCGCCGGATCCATCGTTCTTTTCCTGCACTGCTGGGTGGTCCTTTTTTGTTGCCCACAGGCAGGCAGTGACCTCTCCGGTGACCTCTTTCCAGGCTGATGTAGTCAGGTAGGAGGATCTCCTGCTTTTCCTGGATGGCCTGGAGGAGAATCCCCCAGGAGGTCACGCTGAACCATGGAGCTGAAGGCTTTGTTCTTTTGGGCACCATTGAGAAGAAGAACTGAACAACACACGTGGCCTGCACTGCGTGAATGACTGTACTGCCATTTAAATATAGTGCCAGGACGTTCCAGCCCATGAGGTAACAGCAGGGCAGACGAATCCCTGCCGCCCCACCACGAGATTCGATAAACTCCTTGCTGGTGCATAATTAATGAGCTGAAAAGCAAAAAATCACTTGGATTAATCCCACCCACCGGCCAGCGGGAATCATGACTTCCCTACCTGCCACCACACTTAGTCTTCAGAGTGGAAAATTCCGCCTATGTTAGGGTTTATTGAGACGTGGGGCAGAATAATACGCTGGCACGCCAAGGGTGGGTTCCGCACCCGGAAGTCAGCGACGGTTTGACTTCTGGGCCTGTCTTTGGAATGTGCCAAATGATACACTGATTGGGCCTCATTAAACTGATGGGTGGATCTGAGGCCTTCATCCCGCCCAATGAGTGCTGGAGGGTGGGGTGCCTGGTCTCCGAGGTTGCTGTTTGTGACATGGAACAAGATCACAGCCAGCCCTTTAAAGGGCTTCTGGCATGGGACAATGCCAGGGGACTGAGTTGATGCAGGATAGTGTGAAACCTCTCTGGAAGTATGGTAATTGTGCAGTTTGCAGACCTGTAAGGTGAGAGAATTTAATTTGAAGTTCTGTCTCTCAACCTTGGCACTCTTCATAGCTGGCAGAATTTTTAAAATCTCAGCAAATTTCCCACGTCTTCACATGTGGGAGAAGCACAGTTGTTACATGTTTCCATACAGAGATGTCAGCGCCATTGGAGCGAGGGGAGAGGCGGGGTAGGAGGGCCAAACCAGCGTCTAGATTCAGCAAGGTCTCACTCAGAGCCATCCTGTGTGCAGTCTCAGACTGACGTGAACAGCTGATGCCAGCCCCAGGCAAGAGGAGGAAATCGAGCCAGACGCGAGCAGTGTGGGAAGAGGTGGCTGAGGTGGTCAAGAGTGTTGGCTTGGTCAGAAGGACTTGGTCCCAATGCCAGAAAAGGCTCAATAACCTAATGAGTTCAGCAAGGGTGAGTATGGCCTCAATAAGACCAATCTTGGGTTAGTGTATTACAGGGCGTGCTCTGAATAAAGGAGGAAATTGAGTGTGGCTGCTCCTCCAAGGCAGCATGATTCAACAAGGACACATCTGTCCTTAACATTGTCATTGTGCATTTCAAGCAATGGTCTAGTTTTTGGGCAGTGAGTTTGCAGGAAGAGCATATGACGCATTAGGATGGCATCCAGGCTGGCATGCACTGAGCTGAGAATGGGTTAGAGGCATGCTATAAGGTTAATTGAAATTCCGAATGAAGGCATTCTTAAAAATCTTTTCAGGAGAAGTGAGCCCACAATGGCTGTGAGAGAGCCTGTACAGGTGGGTGTTTGTCAAATCTGGGAGTCCCAAGTCCTTTCGAAGAAGAGGTTCTGATGCTCATGGAACCCGATTCCTCCAGGAGTATGGGCAGAGGCGAGATTGGAGGAAGGTCTGGTCTGGTGAGATGGCAAAAGGCTCAATCAGATATAAAAGTGGCCAGAGCTAGTGGAAAGTTAATGGAGGGTAGGCATTGTTCAATGAAACTGGTTAACACAATTCAGACATTGGAACTCTGATAAGTTTCATCATTTGAAGCTTCAGATTGTTCAAGTATATATTGTGTCTGTACAGTATCACAGTCATGTTGCACAGCAGAACAGCTGATGAAAGTCCTGTAATAGTATTCTGAAATCTCATCCTTAATAATGGACTCTAAAATCTTACCAATGACCGAGGTCAGGCTAATCGGCCTGTAATTTCCCGTCTTTTGTCTCACTCCCTTCTTAAACAGGGGTGTTACATTAGGGATTTTCCAGGCCTCTGGGGCCCTCCCTGACTCGAGTGATTCCTGAAAGATCACCACTAACACCTCCACTATCTCTTCAGCTTTCTCCTGCAGAACACTGGGGTGTAATCCATCTGGTCCAGGTGACTCATCCACCTTCAGACCTTTCAGTTTTCCTAGCACCTTCTCTTTGGTAATGAACACCATACTCACCTCTGCCCCCCGAATCTCTTGAACTTTGGGGATGTTACTCGTGTCTTCCACCATGAAGACTGACGCAAAGTACTTATTCAGTTCCTCTGCCATTTCTTTGTTCCCCACTACTACTTCTCCAGTGTCATTTTCCAGCGGCCCAATGTCCACTTTTGCCTCTCTCTTACTCTTTATATATCTAAAAAAAACTCTTGCAATCTTCTTTTATATTACTGGCTAGTTTACCCTCATATTTAATCTTCTCCCTCCTTATTTCTTTTTTAGTTGTCCTCTGTTGGTCTTTGTAGGCTTCCCAATCCCCTGGTTTCCCACTGCTCTTCGCTGCATTGTATGCTTTCTCTTTAGCTTTTATGCTGTCCCTGACTTCCCTTGTCAGCCATGGTTGCCTCGTCCTCCCTTTAGTATGCTTCTTCTTCCTAGGGATGAATTTTTGCTGTGTCTCCCAAATTACTCCCAGAAACTCCTGCCATTGCTGTTCCACTGTCTTTCCTGCTAGGCCCATCTCCCAGTCAATTCTGGCCAGCTCCTCCCTCATGCCTCTGTAGTTGCCTTTATTCAACTGTAATACCGTTACATCTGATTCCAGCTTTTTCCTCTCAAATTGCAGGGTAAATTCTATCATATTATGGTCACTTCCTCCTAAGGGTTCCTTCATCTTAAGCTCCCTTATCAAATCTGCCTCATTACACATCACTAAATCTAGAATTGCCTGTTCCCTAGTGGGCTCCACCACAAGCTGCTCCAAAAAGCCATCTCGTAGACATTCCACAAATGCCTTTTCTTGGGATCCACTACCAACCTGATTTTCCCAGTCTACCTGCATATTGAAATCCCCCATGATCACTGTAACCTTGCCTTTCTTACATGCCTTTTCTATCTCCTGGTGTATCTTGTGCCCCACATTCTGACTACTGCTCGGAGGCCTGTACATAACTCCCATTATGGTTTTTTTACCTTTGCGGTTCCTCAACTCTACCCACACAGATTCTACATCATCTGACCCTACGTCATTTCTTGCTATCGATTTAATTTCATTTCTGACTAACAAAGCAACCCCACCCCCTCTGCCAACCTGCCTATCTTTTCGATAGGATGTATATCCTTGGATATTTAGCTTCCAGTCCTGATCCCCTTGCAGCCATGTCTCCGTAATGCCCACCACATCATACCTGCCAATTTCAATCTGCGCCATAAGCTCATTTACCTTATTTCATATACTGCGTGCATTCAGATACAACAGCTTCAGTTCTGTATTTCCTGTCCCCTTTCTCATTGTCGTTCCTTTATCTGGTGTGCTTGAAGTTGGATTCCTAGCCCTTTCCAAGCACTCTGTCCTATTTTGCGTTCTGGAGACTTTAATAGCCTCTCCTGGGCTCTCCTTTCTTTTCAGTTTTTTTCATAATTTTCCATGAAGTTGAAACCACCCCCCCACACGCTAACCTGCCGCTTTGTTTCATCTTCCTTTATGGAAGGGAGATGAAAGAAAAAATATGCAGACAAATTAGGGAATTGAGTAAAAAATATGGAATAATAATCATGGGGGATTTCAACTACTCCCAAGGGCACAACAAGCAGGCAGCTCCAGGATAATTCTGCTTTTAATGAGCGCAAGTTTCACTACAGCCTGCAGTCCAGCCTAAGGTCGACACTATTACACATGGCGACCATGAGGCAGCAATTGCAAAAAACTCAGCAGCTTAAACACGATTCACCAGCGGGAGGAAAGCCGTGAACAAAGTAATAGTAACTTCCAGTAATTAGTTTTAAAACTCTGGGAAGTTTAGGAACCAAAAAGGGTCAACGACTACAGCAGGGGCTCAATTTTTAGGTCGGCAGGTGTGCGTGATCAGCGGGTCCGGGATCAGCTGGGGAACGGACCCCTCACCACGATCAGCCCCTAGCCCCAACCATCAGGTTGGACGGACCATGGAAAATAACAGATAATTGCACCTTTAATTACGTTAATTGGCCTCTTAATTGTCAGCAGGAGTGCTTCCGACTTTTGCGTGCGACGGCCGACTGAAATATCGTGCCAGTGCGGGATGATGTCGGGATGCTCGCCCGACGTCATCTTGCGTGATTTCACGTTCAATCAAGGCGGGCGGACGCCCACCCGTTGAGCTAAAGATTCTGCCCCAGGTATCAGTGAAAAGCTCGTCAGCGCGAGAAAACTGCATTAATGCAACAAAAGCTTAAAAAACCAAGGCAAATTTCCCAGAAGTTCAAAGCAGCTATGGATTCCAAATTCACATTACCTGAGAGATTTGGGCATGTGGAAGGACCAATTCAAACACAGAATTGGGCAGCATGGAGGAAAACATTTTTAAGGTTCTGAATTGCTTTTGGATTTGGCAATAACTCTGAGTCTGAACAAGTCATTATATTGCTATACTCCATTGGAGCAATTGCGGATGATATTATAGCAAGACAAGGCACTAATGAAACATCAGTCAAATTCAAAGAAGTCTTAAAAGCCTTTTGCAATTATTTTAATTTATGGAGTAACAAGATATTGGGAAATACAAATTCAACAAAAGGGTCCAGAAACCAGGTGAACCACCAGATGCCTTTATCAATGACCTGTGTCATTGGCTGGAGGTTGCCAATATGGTGATCTTAAAAATGAGCTAATATCAGACTGCATTGTAGTCGGTGTTACTGACGATGCCCTATCTGACCTATTGCAATCAAAGGAAGGCTTAACTTTGGAGAAGAAAATACAATTGGTTAGACAAACAGAGGTCGAGAAACAAAACAGAGCCATACTCAGAGGAGGAGAAAAACTGTGGCTCAGAAAACCCTCAATGATGGCACAACTTATTAGACAAAAGAATGCCAAAGACACTCCAGGGAAGAAGGCACCTTATGGAATGAAAGTTCAAGATGCCATCAAGCCATGCCAGTGAAGCCCCACAGGTGCGAACAGTGTCCTGCAAGCACTGCAGAATGCTTTCACTGCATTGGACACTTTGGGAGGATGTGTAGAACTAAAACCTCTAGATGCACAGAGGATAGCGAGAGAGTCTTCACACACAAGGACATCAATGAAATTAAGGAATTTCAACAAGAAGGACAAAAATGTTTCCTAAGTGAGTTAAAAGACCCCAGATAGGCATACTAGAATGAAGATATTTGTGTCAATCTACATATCACTAATTTCAAATTGGCTACAAGGGCAAGCATAACTGTCTTATCCGGCAAAGATCTATGACCAGTAATACAACCCCTGAAGCCAACTCCACCCCAATTATATGGCCCAGGAGGGATCAAGCGACAGGTCAAAGGTACATTCCAAGACCGCTCCAAAACAATAACAGACAGATATGGCAAACGTTACGGGCAGAATTTTTTGCTCATCAGGTGGGCATGCACCCAACCCAAACGAGGGTAAAATGACTCGCAATGATGTCGGGCGAGCATCCTGATGTCATCGCACACTCGTGCAATATTTCAGTCGGCGGGCACGTGCGAGAATTGGAGCAGCGCCCACCATTAATTAAGAGGCCAGTTAAGGCCCTTGACAACCCAATTGATGGTGATTTAACAATGCCCGTGTGATTTTTTGCTCGTCACACAGGCAAAATGGGCAGGCGGGCTTCCCACAATTTGCAAAACTTCATCCACGGGTGGGATAAGAAGGGTCAACAGCATTGTCAATGTGAGTGGTGAGGAATTTTGTAGATAATTTGCTGCTGGTGGCTTATTGATACTTAACATCTTAATCTCTTATCGGGCCTTCATTCTTAGCATTTCCACATGTCATTTCAGGGCTCATCTCTCTCCTCAAAGACCCTGGAGAATTCAGGCCATGTATCAGACAGTCCTCTGTTACATTGGTAATAGGGATTGTGGACTCCGCTGGTGGCACCTCCTCTGAGGAGGAAGAGAGGGGCAGAAGGGAGAGGAGGCCAGGTGTCCCAATGCAGCTTCCAGGGGAGGGACCTGTGGGAGGATAGACGCAAGCACAGGGGGTGCAGGGCCAGCTGGCAGTCCAAGGAGTTAGGAGCCGCAGAAGACGCCTCTATCCCGCTGCCAGTGTTTACAGGTGGCTATGTAGCTCCCTCAATATGTCCCAGGTGCAATGCTGAAGGAGGCTCCATCTCTGAAGGGAGACGGTGACCTCTATTTGTCAGAAGATTGGGCCTGAGATCACCTCCAACTGTATGGGTGGACACCCTATGCCAGTGGCTCTGAAGGTCACAGTGGCCCTCAACTTCTATGCCTCTGACTCTTTCCAGGGGTCAGTGGGGGATCTTTGTGGAGTCTCCCAATCAGCTGTCCACAGATGCATCAAGCTGACGACAGAAGCTCTGTTCAGGCGGGTACTGACCTTTATTCTTTAACGTATGGACGAGGCAATCCAGACACAGCGAGCCAGAGGCTTCGCGGCCATTGCTGGCTTCCCCCGCATCCAGGGTGCCATTGACTGCACACATATGGCCATCAAGGCACCAGCAGGTTGGCCGGGTGCCTTCATCAATAGGAACGGATTCCGCTCCATGAAAGTCCAGACAGTTTGCGACCACAGGATGCATATTCTGCAAGTCTGTGCAAGGTACCCTGGCAGCTCCCATGATGTGTATATCCTGAGATGCTCCCAGGTGTCAAGGCTCTTCAGTGCTCCAGCCCGACTGGATGGATGGCTGCTGGGTGACAAGGGCTATCCCTTGAAAAGGTGGCTTATGACGCCTCCCAGCCACCCAAGAACACAGGTGGAGCAGCGATACAACAGGAACCATGGCTACACAAGGGCGTTGTTAGAGAGAATCATTGGTCTTCTCAAGATGTGCCTCCGATGCCTGGACCATTCAGGGTACGCACTGCAATACCCCCCAGAGTGGGTGTCACTGGTATTGGTTGCATGCTGTACTCTCCACAATCTGGCAGTGGCAAGGGGGGACCCACTGGAGGAAGAGGATGGCGACGCAGCTGCACAGGCCCCAGATAATGAGTCTAGTAGTCAGTCAGAAGAGGAGCACGGTGAAGAGAACACTGAGGGCATGGAGCCAGACCTCGGTAACCTCCAGAGGGGAAGGATCCAAAGTTCCTTCTGCTAGGCTGCCAAAAAGAGCTACCACCTCATGCCAGGGCTGCTGCCTCTATCCTGGATTACAGAAATGACCTTTTCCTTGGCCCCCAAGATACACTCAGTGCCTGTGCAATAATGTTTCGAGCCGCCTAAGTCCAGCATTACATAAGGGTCTACCCTGCACCTACAAAACAAATGAAGCATACTCAGGCCAATAACACAAAAGGAAATGTTGGAAATCACATAGGATTGAATGGAACAATATCTGGTGTTGGTGGTGACACCTTTAAGAAAAGAAAAACAAAATGGGGGAACAAAATATCACCCGTGACCAGTCCCTCTTGTGCTTAAGGTGCTTTAAACTTACGTTTACGGGTGCTATGTCTAGGTGCTCCCCCCTCACTGCCGCTGGTATTGGAGGCAGCCAACTGACTCTGCTGTCTTGTTGGCCTTGATGACCTTGGCGATTGTCCTCTGGCCAGCAGAGCCTATGCTGGCCTCACCTGGGGGGGAGCAGCCAATGCTACGGGCTGGCACCTCCCCTGTCGCTGCAGCCTCATCTGATGCCATGGTCACTGGCAAAGGGGCGGAGGAGCTGCTGCCAACATCCAGAGCTCCCTGAGAGGAGCCCACAGAGATGACAGGCAGCTCATGTGCCAATGTGAGGTCACTGTGGACCTCCCTGCTCGCCATTGATGGACGGGCACCTAGCTGGGATACTGGGTGCCCCATCAATCTCCCACACTGACACTGACCAGCTGAGGTCAGTGCCTGTGTGAGGGCTTGCAGGTTCGAGCGTAACCCCATGAACTCCTGAATCTGTTCCTGGAGTAGCCTCTCCATGAGAGTCGCCACTCTCTCCATGGAGGAGGCAGTGCGCTCAGCCATAAGAGTCAATGCAATGCTCATGCTCCGCATGAACTCCTCCACAATGGAGACCATGGCATGCATTCCCTCATGTAGCTCCACCAGATTCCCACACACCCTGCTGGACATCCAGCATCTGCTGCCTAATGGACAATTCCAAAGGCCCATCAACTGAGCATCGTTCTGATCCCCAGCAGTTCTCTGATTGCCGGTGCCCTGGGCACTCTCTGCCTTCGCCTGCTCCTCAAGCAAGTGTGAAGTGCCCTCACCAATATGCATCGAGATACTAGCCACCGAACTAATGCCAACGGAGGTGTTAGTATCTGTGTTGCTGCCTAGTTCAGAGAGTGCTTGGGGAGCATGGTAGTCCTCCGGGGTCAGGGGTAGCTCCTGCAGGTCCTGTGCTTGGCTGCTTGGTGGCAGATCTAAGGGAGAAGAAGGACATGTCATTAGTTAAAGTCACCGCACTGTCACTGTGCATGCCAGGCACCCTGGTGAGACAATGGGGATGTGCATCTTGGTGTCTTCGTCTTTCAATGATCAATGAGGAATCCAGTTTTGAGGCTCCCATCAATGAAGAGACTACACAAGAATGTTTGAACCATTCGAAACTCTCACCTCAGTGCACTGCACTCTTACCATCGTCTGACACCCCAGCCTCACCGCGGCCAGTTGACCGAGGTGCATGGAGCCTCTCAAGCGCCAAGGCCTCCTACTCATACCTGGAGAGGATAAGGAGGTGTGGGGATCCTCTGCCAGTTCGTGACGTCTCAATATTGCTATGGGGTGTCTTCTCCTGAAAGAACAGAGGAGCATTGATTAGTCCACTCTCTACCTGCAGCACCATTGCAGCCTGGCCAACCACAGATGAGGAGCACTCTGCAGGGCAGATTGAAGTCGTGGCCCTTGAGGCACAAGGCACTCAGTTAAAAGAGCCAGGGTTCAGCCCCTTGGCCAGCTCCGGTGTGATTGACAATTGGCACTCAGACTCTAATACCCTTGAGCTCCAAGGTGGGGCGGCCAGCCCATAACAATTCAACACACTGACCCATGCCAACGTGGTACTCACCTTTTCTGAGTGCAGCAGGTCTGTGAAGTGCTTCTGGCACTGCACCTGCACTACATCATGGCTGCTCACCCGGGCTGCAACCTCCTCCCATGCCCACTTTGTGAGGTGTGGGGGCCTCCTCCTCCCATCTCTGGGGACAAGGGGGGCTGTGAGGCACTCATCCGAAAAATGGGGTGTCGTGTGCCCAGCTAACCTCGCCGCCCGTCTGGTCTCTGCATCCTCATTTGCAGCCATGTCGCTGCTGTAACTCCAACAGGGGCAGCTTCCCTGGGGCTGCCTGCACCATTTTTGAACTGGCCGCCGGGTTGCCATTGAACCTGGTGGACAATAGACCCCCACTCCCATCCACGCCTTCTCGGAGGTTCTCCAGCCTGCTCTTATGGAGGTTCTCCTTAATTGGCCCCCCAGCGTGAAATCGCGTTGAAGCCCCGATTGCGGGTGGCGGTCGGCTTCCCAACTGCTCCCACCCGCCCCCGCCAAGCCCACCCGATGAGGGCAAAATTCACAGTCAGAAATTCTCTCTTCTAAGCCAAAAAGCCTGTATCGACCTCAATCTCATCCAAAAGGTTGAGGAAATCAATCAGCAAGGATCTGGGTCTGACTTCAAAAAGGACTTTCTAAACTATTCAATGGTCTGGGAAGATTGAAGACTGGATACAGCATAATGATAAGGAAAGATGCTAAGCCTGTGTGACTTTTCATACCAAGGAAGATAC
Source organism: Cetorhinus maximus (assembly GCF_964194155.1). Classification (NCBI taxonomy): domain Eukaryota; kingdom Metazoa; phylum Chordata; class Chondrichthyes; order Lamniformes; family Cetorhinidae; genus Cetorhinus; species Cetorhinus maximus. The sequence continues at coordinate 76,140,756 of NC_135882.1, read as the reverse complement.
TACATTCACTAACGAAACAGGTCCAACTGCAACTTGAAGAGGTGACAAGATGGCAGCCATCTCCCCGTCACTAAACCTACAGAGTGGTGCTCCAGAATGTTTCCAGTTCCAAAACCAAATAGGTTCATTTGCAACTGTGTGGACTTGACTCAATAATAAGACTGTGACAAGGGAAATTCACCTGACATCCTTGGTGGGCGACAGGTTGATTAAGCTGCCCAAGAGTGCAGTGTTCTCGAAACTGGATGCCAATAGTGGCTTTTGGAAGGTGCTGTTAGATAAAAAGTCCAAATTATTAACGACCTTTATTACTCCATTCAATAGGTTTTGCTTTAATCGTCTGCTGTTTGGCATAACCTTGGCACCTGAAATTTTTCAACAAACAATGGGTCTCCCAAAATGCAGGCCTTGTAGGTTTAATAGGACACATGGATGGCATCCCTGTCCACGGAACAACTGCCAAAGAATACGACCTGAGGCTTAAAGCAGTTTTGAACCGTCTGCAGGAAGAAGATCTGACGCTTAACAATAAGTCTGAATTCTCCAAAACGTCCATTCAATTTTTAGGCCACATTGGAAGTCGGACAGGCATAATGACCGACCCACAAAAAACAAGGGCCATCAGTAAACTTCCGACCCTGTCATCCATTCCAGATCTTCAACAGTTCCTGGCTATGGTAAATCAGATGGCAAAATTCCTGCTGAACTTAGCACAAGTCACAGAGATCCTTGAGTCGCCTATTGAAGAAGGCTCAAACATGGTGTTGGGATGCACCTCAAGGGCAGGCATTCCACCAGATTAAGGACATGCTGCTATCACCAGTCATCTTAGCTCATTACAACATGTCCCTACTGGCCACAATCGCAGCTGATGCCTCATCTACAGGGCTGGGGGCAGCCCTGTTTCAAGAGTAACTGGATTGGTGCTGTGGACCAGTCTATTACCTGTCTTGGGCTCTATCCAACACAGACATGAGTTACGCGGTTTTAGAAAAAGAAGCTCACGCAGTCACGTGGGCTTGTGAGAAATTCTCCGACTATGTCATCGGACTAAAAGTCGTCATTGAGACAGACCACAAACCATTAGCCTCATTACTGGATGAAATGGAACTTGCCAGAATGTCCCCGAGAACCCAGAGATTCTGTTTAAGACTAATGTGCTTCTCTTACAAAGCTATGTCCAGGGCAAGCTACAAACAACAGTGGATAAATTGTCCAGGGCACAGTTGACCACCCTGCACCACAGGATATCAACCTAGTCAATGAGATTGAGTTCTATTCTCAGTTTATGGCAGCACAATTACCATGAACTCAAAATAGCTGCAACCGATATGCCAAGAGCAGATGCAGGATGAGGACTGCATATTGCATTCACCAATACTGCATGCAAGGTTGACCACAGCAGCACCCCTTGGAACAGTATTGAAAACATACTTTGAACAAAGGAAGCACTTTACCATAATTGATGATCTACTGGTGTATGATGAGAGGTTGGTGATTCCAGTCCCACTCTGGCCAGAGATTCTAGAAAGAATTCACCAGGGTCATATAGGCATCATAAAATGCAGAGCACGAACCCAGTCTGCTGTGTGGTGGCTGGGAATATTGAGATCTGTCGAAGAAATGATTTCTCAGGCCTGACCAAAGGAGCCCCTTATTCCCACTCAATTCCCTTCTCGACAATGGCAATGCTTGGGAATGGATCTGTTTAGGTACAATGGGAAATTCTTCCTTAATTTTTGACTACTTCTCCAGGCGGATCGACGTCAAACGTTTATACACTGAGTTGGCTCTTTGGTCATTGAAAGGAGTCTTTCAACACACAGCATTCTGGACCAGGTGGTGTCCTACAATGGCCCACAATTCACCAATGCCTACTTCACCCATTTTGCTGAGAACTACAGGTTCCCTGAGGTATCCCCAATCCAATGGTGAAGCAGAAAGGGGCATCTGCACTATTAAAACCCTTTTAAAAAAGAATGAGGGTTTTCCAGTGGCACTTTTAACATTCAGGTCTACCCTACTGCAATGTGGCTGAACTGCTGATGGGCAGAAAGTTTCAAACACAGCTTCCCACCCTACCCAAGAAATTAATCCCAGGGATAGAAGTCCGAGACTATCAGAAGGTTCAGGGCCGAGAGCAATCCTACACAAAACAACTGGCTTCCAATTATAACTGGAGGTGCTGTACCTGAAACCTGCCCAAGTTGAAGGAAGGAGACAAAGTATGGATAAGAGACCAATGCAGAGAAGGAATCATTGTCCAAAGGAATGACAATCAACAACAATCCTATTTAATACATACTCCAGAAGGCATGATAAGAAGGAACAGGATAAATCTTATCCTCATTCCTCAAAGAGAACCATTCATTATACACTTGGAAGAACCAGATGGTGAATCCCAAACTGACAATGCACCAAATACTGCAACTCTTACCCAACACCAAAGCAAAGAAATCCATAGGGAGGCTATCGATCTTCCAAGTCTGGCAAGAATACGATCAGGGAGGATCGTGAAACTTCCTGACCGATTCCACCTATGAAGTCAGAGATGTGAGGGGAGACGGGGTAGTATGTGAGTATAAATGTAAAAAATATATGGACAAAGACTTTTTGGAAGATGTAGTATTTGAGTGATCAGGGTTGAAAGGGTTAATGTGTGGGACTGGAGAAACGGTACCATCCACATGATGATATAAAAGGCACATGACCAAGAGTTGAGAGGGAGAATACTCATGGCTTAGACTGAGTAACATCTAGGGCGTGATCTTCCGGTTGGTGAGCGGGTCGGGGCCCACTCGCCGACGCGTAAAATGACTCGGGATGTCGTTGGGTGGAACTTCCAACATCACCCTGAGTCATTTCCATTTTCAGGTCGGCGGGGGCGCAGCCGAGTCAGCTGTGCACCCGCCAACCTGTCAACGGCTAATTGAGGCCATTGAAAAAGTAATTAAGGTCATTAATGGACCTGCCCATCCAACAGTCCCAGGCCGGGAGCCCTGGCAGGCTGTGGAAAAAGCATGAAGGCTCATCCACGGGTGGGATGAGGTTTCATGAGGGTATTTAAATTTTAATCACATCTTTCAATAAAAGTTATGGACATGTCCTAACTTATGTGACAGTGTCAAGATCCCTAGCCCCCTAGTCTTGTATGTCTATATACAGCTATGTTCATCTAATAAACCAGTTACTATCCAGGCATATCTATGTCTCAACAATTGTTCTTTAGCCAGTCATAACCAACATACAACAGTCCACACCAATCTACCCATTGCAGATACATCTGTCTATGACAATACTGGTAGGGGTGTCCACTGCACAGTCCTTGTGGCAACAAAGTCCCATCTTCACACTGAGGATATCCTTCATCATATTATGTGGCACTATCACCATGCTAATTGGGATGGATTTAGAACAGACTTAGTTACTCAAAACTGGGCAGTGATGAGACACATTAGAAGCAGTAGAATTTTATTCAACCACAACTGTAACCTCACTCTACCATTATCATCAAACTAGGGGACCAAACCTGGTTCAATGAGGAGTGTAAGAGCATGCCAGGAGCAGCACCAGGTTTACCTGAAAATGAGGGGCCAACCTGGTGAAGCTACAACACAGGATCACATGCAGGCTAAACAGCAGCATGTGATAGACAGAGCTAAACGATCCCATAAACAACAGATCAAATCAAAGCTCTGTGATCCTGTCACTACATGACACCAACCATGAATGGTGGCAGATAATTAAACAACTGGGGGAGGAGGGGGCTCATGAACACCTCCATTCTCAATGATGCCAGAACCCAGTACCTGAGTGCAAAAGACAAGGCTGAAGCATTTGTTGCCATCTTCAGCCAGAATTGCCGAGTGGTTGATCCATCTCAGCCTCCTCCTGAGGTTCTCAGGATCACAGATGCCAGTCAGTACCAACTAGCTTTAACTGGTAGGAGCAGCTCACAAACTTGTGCTCTCTGCCAAGGCATGCAGCCACTCAACAGTGTGATTAGTGCTGGCTGCACCCAGCGCACCGATCTCTGGCCATCCAAGTGGTGGCCAGCACTCTCTGGCATGCATTAAGAGGCCTTCAGACTTAACCAAGAGAGGTTTTTAGTACATTCAAGCTAATCTGCGCATTTTTCATCCTGCACGAGGAGTACATTAGGATCATGGAGCCTGGTGAACTAGCTGTATGTCTCGTGACGTACAGAGAGCAAAGTTGACGGAAAAGAAGGCGACGGAGGTGCCTGGCAGTGCAGAGGGAGGAGCACCACTACCTGGAAGAAGGAGAAGCCTAGGCTCCTGCACACACAGCTGAAGAGCCACAGCAAGTCATCGCTGGTCAGCGCCTAGCTAGACCCAGGGCCTATAGATGCCGCCTTTCATTCCTGCAGATGACTGAGAATCAGTGTCGCTGAAGACTGTGCATGTCTAGGGAACTGGTCGGTCACATTGGCCAGCTATTGAGGGATTTGGCACCACGGGGCCATGGATGCATCCACTGTCAATGGCTGTGAATGTGACTGTGGCACTCAATTTCGACACCAGTGGCTCCTTTCAGGGCTCCACATGTGTCCTCTGTGAGATATCACAGCCTCCACCCACAAATGAATCCACGAGTTCATGGACGCCACCTTCACGAGGACACACAACTTTGTACATTTTGCCCGGGACCAAGAGAGCCAGGATGCAAGAGCGATTTGATTTGCCCAGATCTCGGGTTTCCCACAGGTGCAGGGTGCCATCGACTGCACTCACGTGGTGCTCAGTTCTGCATCGCAATACGTGGCCAACTATGTCAACTGCAAGGGATTCCATTCGCTGAATGTGCAGCTGGTGTGTGACCACCAGAAATGCATCTTGCGGGACCGCATGACTCCTATGTTCTCAGTTCGTCACAGACCGTAGACGTCTTGCAGGGTCCACAGAGGCTGCAGGGTTGGCTCCTTGGGGAAAAGGGCTACCCGCAGAGGACGTGGCTGATAACACCCGGGCGGTGGCCTCAGACTGCAGCAGAGTGAAGGTATAACGAGGCTCATGCTGCAACTCGCAACTTGGTGGAGCAGACCATCAGGATGCTGAAAATGAAGTTCCAGTGCCTGCACTGGTCTGGTGGAGCCCTGCAATACAGTCCACAGAGGGTGTCACACATCGCCGTTGCCTGCTGCGCCCTTCACAACCTGGTGCTGCAATGGGGAGAGGAGAAGGTTGAGGAGGAGATGCTGGGGTTGGGGGGGGTCTCCTCTTGTGAGGAGGATGTCGATGGTGATGAGGGTGAGGAGGCCCTCGAAAGTGACGATGTTGGCGGTGAGGCCTCACAATAGCCAGACGAGGCAGGCGCTCGGGAGGCCTTCATAACTGCTAGATTTGTGGAGGATGATGACGTCATGCAGTGAGGAGACACCATAAGATCTTCACATCGCATCTATGAATGTTTGACTCCATTCTGGCTCATGGCAGTGCACACCCTCTGTGACAATGCTTCTGTCCTGGAGACGCATTGGAGGCCCCAATAGTCACTCGATTGCAGGAGGATGATGACAACATGCATGAGGACACTCCATAGATCTTCACACAGCCTCTGAGAATGTCTGACTCCTGTCTCACCGAGGGCAGCTCCCTTGTGCTCTGTGATCAGGGTCATATCTTAGAGAAACAAAAACAGAATTACCTGGAAAAACTCAGCAGGTCTGGCAGCATCGGTGGAGAAGAAAACAGTTGACGTTTCAAGTCCTCATGACCCTTCGGCAGAACTGAAGTATAGTTAGGAGAGAGGTAAAATATAAGCTGGTCTAAGGTGGGGGGGCGGGGGGAGAGAGAAGTTGAGGGTGGGGTGGTTGTGGGGACAAGCAAGCAGTGATAGGAGCAGATAATCAAAAGATGTCACAGACAAAAGGATCAAAGAGGTGTTGAAGGTGGTGATATTATCTAAGAAAAGTGCTAATTAAGAATGGATGGCAGGATACTCAAGGTACAGCTCTAGTGGGGGTGGGGTGGAAAGACTAACAAAGTATTAGTTGTAGATTTAAAAATAATGGAAATAGGTGGGAAAAGAAGAATCTATATAAATTATTGAAAAAAAAAGGGAGGGGGAAGAAACGGGGTGGGGATGGGGGGAGGGGGAGTTTAAGATCTAAAGTTGTTGAATTCAATATTCAGCCCGGAAGGCTGTAAAGTGCCTAGTCGGAAGATGAGGTGCTGTTCCTCCAGTTTGGGTTGGGCTTCACTGGAACAATGCAGCAAGCCAAGGACAGACATGTGGGCAAGAGAACAGGGTGGAGTGTTAAAATGGCAAGCGACAGGGAGGTTTGGGTCTTTCTTGCGGACAGACCGCAGGTGTTCTGCAAAGCGGTCGCCCAGTTTGCGCTTGGTCTCTCCAATGTAGAGGAGACCACATTGGGAGCAACGAATGCAGTAGACTAAGTTAGGGGAAATGAAAGTGAAATGCTGCTTCACTTGAAAGGAGTGTTTGGGCCCTTGGACGGTGAGGAGAGAGGAAGTGAAGGGGCAGGTGTTGCATCTTCTGCGTGGGCATGGGGAGGTGCCATAGGTGGGGGTTGAGGAATAGGGGGTGATGGAGGAGTGGACCAGAGTGTCCCGGAGGGAACGATCCCTACGGAATGCCGCCAGGGGGGGTGAAGGGAAGATGTGTTTGGTGGTGGCATCATGCTGGAGCTGGCGGAAATGGCGGAGGATGATCCTTTGAATGCGGAGGCTGGTGGGGTGATAAGTGAGGACAAGGGGGACCCTATCATGTTTCTGGGAGGGAGGAGAATACGTGAGGGCGGATGCGCGGGATATGGGCCGGACACGATTGAGGGCCCTGTCAACGACCGTGGGTGGAAAACCTCGGTTAAGGAAGAAGGAGGACATGTCAGAGGAGCTGTTTTTGAAGGTAGCATCATCAGAACAGATGCGACGGAGGCGAAGGAACTGAGAGAATGGGATGGAGTCCTTACATGAAGTGGGGTGTGAGGAGCTGTAGTCGAGGTAGCTGTGGGAGTCGGTAGGCTTGTAATGGATATTGGTGGACAGTCTATCATCAGAAATTGAGACAGAGAGTTCAAGGAAGGGAAGAGAAGTGTCAGAGATGGACCATGTGAAAATGATGGAGGGGTGGAGATTGGAAGCAAAATTAATAAATGTTTCCAGGTCCTCCAATCACTCCCTACTCCTCAACCCCCACCTATGGCACCTCCCCATGCCCACGCAAAAGATGCAACACCTGCCCCTTCACTTCCTCTCTCCTCACCGTCCAAGGGCCCAAACACTCCTTTCAAGTGAAGCAGCATTTCACTTGCATTTCCCCTAACTTAGTCTACTGCATTCGTTGCTCCCAATGCGGTCTCCTCTACATTGGAGAGACCAAACGCAAACTGGGCGACCGCTTTGCAGAACACCTGCGGTCTGTCCGCAAGAAAGACCCAAACCTCCCTGTCGCTTGCCATTTTAACACTCCACCCTGTTCTCTTGCCCACATGTCTGTCCTTGGCTTGCTGCATTGTTCCAGTGAAGCCCAACCCAAACTGGAGGAACAGCACCTCATCTTCCGACTAGGCACTTTACAGCCTTCCGGGCTGAATATTGAATTCAACAACTTTAGATCTTAAACTCCCCCTCCCCCCATCCCCACCCCGTTTCTTCCCCCTCCCTTTTTTTTTCAATAATTTATACAGATTCTTCTTTTCCCACCTATTTCCATTATTTTTAAATCTACAACTAATACTTTGTTAGTCTTTCCACCCCACCCCCACTAGAGCTGTACCTTGAGTATCCTGCCATCCATTCTTAATTAGCACTTTTCTTAGATAATATCACCACCTGCAACACCTCTTTGATCCTTTTGTCTGTGACATCTTTTGATTATCTGCTCCTATCACTGCTTGCTTATCCCCACAACCACCCAACCCTCAACTTCTCTCTCCCCCCGCCCCCCACCTTAGACCAGCTTATATTTCACCTCTCTCCTAACTATACTTCAGTTCTGCCGAAGGGTCATGAGGACTCGAAACGTCAACTGTTTTCTTCTCCACCGATGCTGCCAGACCTGCTGAGTTTTTCCAGGTAATTCTTTTTTTGTTTTGGATTTCCAGCATCCGCAGTAGCTTTTAGCTTTTTGTTTTCATATCTTAGAGATGCAGCCATGAAACTTTAAACGCATCTGATCCTTTGTCTTCCTTCAGTACCTGTACCCTTCAGGAGCACAGTGGCACTGGTCACAAATGCTGACCAGATGGGGGCCGACCCCACCCTAAAGCTGCTGAGTGCACACACACAGAATGAGAGAACTCTGTGACACCTGCCCGTTACATTCTGTCAGCAATGACAAGCACCGTCGAGGTGCAGGCATCAGCAATGTTTCCAGGGAGTGTGAGGCTGGGCCATCACTTTGGTCTGAAGGCTGCATAAAGCACAGGGAAGAGGCCCTGGACTAAGACACGTGCCTTTATCTTGTGCAGAAAGGTTTCACATCTTAGTGACGCTGCTGCCCATCCTGTGGCCAGAGCAGGGTAGAGAACATCATGGCGAGACTCCACTGTGTCCAAAAGGCATTTGAGGGACGCATCAATAAACCAGGGGGATGCAGTCTTTTTGCCTTTCGGGGTCATGTTTTCTTTGCAGCAGTTGTGGACTGGAAGCACTGAGAGGTGTGCGCACTGCTGCACTTTAAATGTGGCGCCCGGCCTGATGAAGCAGCGAGATCATGGTGTGGCGGGTGAATGAGAGCCCACCCACCATGGAAATAGCGTGTTTCCCAGGAATGCATAATTAATGCAGCAGGTTTGGGACGATACGTTGTGAAAACCCACAATTGTGGCTGACAGGTAAAATATCGATTTACCCACCCGCTATAGTACTTAGTGCAAACCTGGGACAATTCTGCCCTCTGTATTTTAGAATAGTGTGATTAAATTTGCCAATTTTGTGACTTTTAATGTCCTCGTTAAAGTTTCTCTTGGTGCACACAAAAATATTCTGACCTATCCTCCCAAAATACATCTTGCGGTTCAACTCTTGCGTAGGAGCCACTGAATACAAGCCCTGCCCCCAAAATGAGGTACAAGCTGCTTGTGACCACCTGGTATAATAGTTGCAATTTCTCGCAATCAAATTCCATCCTTCAAAATGGCCTAGCTCTTGCTGCCAATACTTTGGGATGATAGTACGAGTCCTTCCCCTGGGGCAGAATTATACATTCCCCTGCTGGCGGGTTCATAGGAGGGGGTGACAGTAAAGTTTCTCGAATGGCCTTCCAACGGGTTCCTGCCCGCCCCGAGCTTTCCACAATTTTACGTTGAGACAGGCGAGGACTAGGATGGCCCGCCCACCCTTGCCCCAATTGAGGTCCTTAAGTAGCCAACGATTGACCACTTAAGGGCCATTTCCTGCCCAGCCTCAATTTTCAGGCTGGTGGGAGGAATTCAGGGGAGGGGGAAGACCGAAAAGTAACCCTGTTCAGGGCTCAGACGGTAGGGGGGCTGGGAGGGGCCTCCATCAGTAGCCTCCTTTAAACATCGGATGTTTCCCCCCGCCTCCCCCCCACCCCACCTCGTCAAAAAGGACTGGACCCTGCAGATCCTCCCTACCCCCTCTCAATCCGACCTCTCCACCAATGCCCCTACTCCCTTCTGTCCGCCCCCCTGGGCTTCACTTCCCCAGCCAACCCTGACACCCCCAAAACTTACCTGGTCCTGGACTCCAAATGCAGTCCTTGTCCAAATGTAGCAAGGCCTGGACGATATCCAGGCTTGGGCTGAGAAGTGGTAAGTAACATTCGTGCAACACAAGTGCCAGGCAATGACCATCTCCAACAAGAGAGAATCTAACAATCGTCCCTTGATATTCAACGGCATTATCATCGTTGATTCCCCCACTATCAACATCCTGGGGGTTACCATTGACCAGAAACCAAACTGGACTAGCCATATAAATACTGTGGCTACAAGAGCAGATCAGAGGCTAGGAATCCTGCAGCAAGTAACTCACCTCCTGACTCCCCAAAGCCTGTCCACTATCCATAAGGCACAAATCAAGAGTGTGATAGAATACTCCCCACTTGCCTGGATGAGTGCAGCTCCAACAACACTCAAGAAGCTTGACACCATCCAGGACAAAACAGCCCACTTGATTGGCACCTCAACCACAAACATTCACTCCCTCGATCACCGATACACAGTGGCAGCAGTGTGTACCATCTACAAGACGCACTGCAGAAACTCACCAAGGTTCCTTAGACAGCATCTTCCAAACCCACGACCACTACCATCCAGAAAGACAAGGGCAGCAGATAGATGGGAACAGCACCGCCTGGAAGCTCCCCTCCAAGTCACTCACCGTCCTGACTTGGAAATATATCATCGTTCCTTCACTGTCGCTGGGTCAAAATCCTGGAACTCCCTCTCTAATAGCACTATGGGTGTACCTACACCCCATGGACTGCTGTGGTTCAAGAAGACAGTTCACCACCACCTTCTCAAGGGCAATTAGGGATGGGGATTAAATTCTGGCCAAGCCAACAACACCCACATCCCAAGAATGAATAAAAGAAACTCCCGGGACTTAGGCTCTGGCTTGCAGTCCCAGTCTTGTCCACTGCAGCTTCTGGCACTGCAGGGACTAGAGGGCTGCCAACCAATCATATTGGCTGGCAGCTCTCGAGGCGGGATGTCCTACCGAGTGAGGGGCAGAATGGAGCATTAAATGGCTGCGCTGCGGGGCAGGCAGTATCGGCGGGGGTGTGTTCCCTGCCGACTCCTCGGATAGTGGGAAGGAAAACCCCGCAATCCTAAAAATCATGGCATCTGCACAAACTGAAGAGCAGTGTGTGTGCGTGCATGACAGAAAGTGGAAGAACAGTGCTCTGAATACAGATATTAGGTGTAGTTATCATCTTGTGTAGTAAAATTTTCAGGAAGCATTTTGACTGAGGTTAATAGAAAGACTATGGTCAGATAGAAACAGATAGGCACTGTAGATGGAGAGAGAGGGGTGAGAAGGGGGTGCAAAGGGAAACAGAGACAGAGAGGTAGAGAGACTTAGTGGTAAATTAGAGTTTTCACCCACTTGGCAAGCAATTTGATGGAGAGGATCGCCCAGCCATTTTAGAAATGGAATACAATTGGACAGGTTCGAGAACAGGGAGTGATCTACTCTATCAGCATACCACCCAATGTTGAAGATGAAAAAATAACCCTTAATGTTCACGCTAGGTTAATTTTAAAAAGAAGTTGACATTTGAAGGCAACAATATAGCAACATATATTTTTCTTATATCTGTGAGATAGAGATTCCAATTGCTAAAACATAAGAGAAAGAGGGAGAGAAACATTGACAGATTGACAAAGTCTTTTCTGATTCTAATTTGATCTTCTAATGGCAACAAATCCTTTCTGAAGGAAACATGAAAAAAGGAAAAATAGCAGGGAAGGAAGAGGTGAGGTAAACTGGTGAAAGGTGAGATTTCTTCCAGTTTTCAAAACTCACCCAAAGTGGGTGGGAGTGGATATGGGGTGACAGTAGAGTAAGGGGGAGGGGAAACCAGAGGTTGAATGGATAGTTCAAAAGGAAAGAGGGAGTGATAGGAGTAAGGAAAGATGTAAAGTCGAAGCAATAGTTGAAGAGGTATGTGATGTAGTGAAAGTGATGAAGGCAGAGATGCATGCATAATTAGCAGATGAGGTGGGGAAAGAGGCTGAGGGCTACATTCTGTCCGGAATCAAACACAACTGCAGACTGTAGTCACATGACGACTACCACTGCTTCCCACCTGGAAGGAAAGGCAAAAAGAAAGATAGGCAAAGAGAAGCAGAAGAGGCAAAGGGAAGTTAAGGGGAAAGACAACAGAAGAGAAGAGCGAAAAAAGAAAATAAGATGAGACAGTTTGGGAAACAGTAAGGGGAAAACATTATCATTGATTAAATTATACATGACCTGAATTTAGTACAGATTGTAAACATCCCAACACTTGGCGCACTTGGATAAGATCATTACAAACAAAGCTATGTCAGTACTGTACAAAGAGATTGAAATCCTAGCTCCACTTGGCAACAGTGATCACACCAAATGATGGTGATAATCATGTGGGTATCATGAATCGTATCAATGGCCATTTCGCATCTAATCCTCATGACATCCCTTCTATCTCTATGGACACATTACCAGCTTATAAGCTATCCTCAAAACTTTCTATCTCCTTCAATTAGGAATGAGCCAGTCTTGTGTACATTGCTTCTCAGACTTCCTCAACAATTAACAGCAATGAGTTTGATAGGAATAAAGTATTTCCAGTTGGATAACACTGCGTGCTGTTGTCCCACAAGGAACCAAATTAGGCCCTATTATCTTTTTAACCATCAAAAACAACATCTGTATTGATAACACTGCGCCTATTCATTACTATAAATATGTGGATGACCTGACCCACTTGGAGTCACATAATCAAGGTATCGCATTGCACTTTGTTGAGTGACTGGAAAACAGCGAATCACATGAGACTGAACCGCAAAAAGGGCAATGCTATGGAATTGTGCTTCATGAGCATTCCTCCTGATCTCCCTCTCATCAATTTAGACAAAGTTGAGATTGCTCAACAAACTTGCATTAAACTATTAGGAATCTGCATTCAAAGTGATCTCAAATGGGATTACCAAGTATGTGAAATGCTTCATAGAGCAAATGGAAGAGTCCACACAATATACCTTCTCAAGTATCATAACATATCTCAAACTGACCTATTCACTGTGTTTAATAGTGAAGTAGGACCTATTGTTGAAGATGCAGCCCCGGTTTGGAATACTGGAGTTATCAAAGGGCATGTGAACAAGCTTGAAAGCCTTCAGAAATGAGTACTGAAACTGATTCCAGGTAACACGTACTAAAGCTATTGTGACACAACTAAACAATTGAATATGTGTTCCCTTGCTGAAAGGTGGGAAAAGCTCTATCTGGACTTTGCTAGAAAACTCTTGATTCACACCTCCCACTACCATGATCTCTTGTCGCAACCACAAGAAAGTAAATGTACAATGGAATTTAGGGGAAAAGTCACCATTCTGCAAATAAGATATTGTAGCACAGTATCTTTATGGTGCAGAAGGAGTCCATTCAGCCCATCGAGTCTGCACTGGCTCTCTGAAAGAGCATTCCTCCTAGTTCCACTCCTCTACCTTATCCCTGTAACCTTGCACATTACTTCTTTTCAGGTAACAATCCAATTCTCTTTTGAATACCTGGATTGAACCTACCCCTGCCACCCTTTCAGGAAGTTTATTCCAGACTCCAACCATCCTCTGGGTGAAAAACAAATTCCTCACATCACTCCCTTTGTTAATTATTTTGAATCTGTGCCCTCTAGTTCCCAATATTCTCTTGAGTGGAAACAGTTTCTCACTATTTACCCTGTCCATACCCCTCAGGGTCTTGAATACCTCTATCAAGCCTCCTCTCAGCCTTCTTTTCTCCAAGGAAAAGAGTCCCAACCTCTCCAATCTATCCTCATAGCTACAGTTCTTTATCCCTGGAATCATTCTTGTGAATATAGAATGAATAGGTTACAAGACAGCCCAATACCCTATTTTATAAAACTCATACATGGTATGTAAATGATAAAGAATATAATGGACTCAACCTGACAACATATGATCTATGGAGTATGGTACAAAACACAGAGTGCAGAAGACCTTTCATTTTTATTCTGTAAATTAGGGAGACCTGAATCTTGTGATGTATTATAATTATTTGTATGCATAAATATTCATAATTATGCAATCCCTTTATTATTTTACACTTAATTTTTATTTTGATGACTGTCTATTTCTATGTCATGAACGATAATTACTTGCTTTATTTGTATCATCATCACAATTTGGCACCTGATGCCATGATGTTTTCCAATAAAACAATTCTCTATCTACCTATCAGAAATATGTAAGAGAGAATTGCTCCCCTTACAATGTGCAATAGGAGATGACTTGTTTTTATTTAAAATAACATGAAATTCCTTGTTTTTGATTGAATTTCATAAAGCTGTACAACAAATTGAGGTTCAAATTTAAGTTTTGAAAAATGATTCATTGTGCTGTTTCAAAATTAAGAAATTCATTATTTTTGTGTTCATACCATAAAATATTAATTCAAAACATATGAACATAAGAAATGAGAGTGGAAGTAAGTCATTCAGCCCCTTGAGCCTGCTTCATCATTCAATAAGATCATGGCCAATCTGATCATGGTCTGAACTCCACCTTCTTACCTGACCCCATAACTCTTAACTCCCTGTAGATCATAAGCCTGTCGAACTCAGCCTCCAGTATATTTAATGACCCAGCCTTTGCTCCTCTCTGGGACAGAATATTCCACAAGATTACCCACCCTCTGAAAGAAAAAAACCTTTCTCATCTCTGTCATAAATGGGGGACCCATGATCCAAAAGCTTTGCCCCCTGGTTCTAGATTGCCTAATGAGAGGAAAAATCCTCTCCGCATCTACCCTGTCAAGCCCCCTTAGAACCTTACATGTTTTTTTATTCATTCACGGGATGTGGGCATCACTGGTTGGGCCAGCATTTATTGCCCATCCTTAGTTGCCCTTGAGAAGGTGGTGGTGAGCTGCCTTTTGAACCTCTGCAGTGCATGTGGTGTAGGTACACCCACAGTGCTGTTAGGAAAGGAGCTCCAGGATTTTGATCCAGCAACAGTGAAGGAACGATGATATATTTCCAAGTCAGGATGGTGAGTGAATTGGAGGGGAACTTCCAGGTGGTGGTGTTCCCATCTATTTGCTGCCCTTGTCCTTCTAGGCGGTAGTGGTCATGGCTTTGGTGCTGTCTAAGGAGCCTTGGTGAATTCCTGCAGTGCATCTTGTAAATGGTACACACTGCTGCTACTGAGCATGAATATTTCTAGATGTGGTGCCAATCGAGTGGGCTGCTTTGTCCTCGGTGGTGTCAAGCTTCTTGAGTGTTGTGGGAGCTGCACTCATCCAGGCAAGTGGATTCCATCACACTCCTGACTTGTGCCTTGTAGATGGTGGACAGGCTTTGGGGAATCAGGAGGTGAGTTACTCATTGCACAATTCCTAGCCTTTGACCTGCTCTTTTAGCCACAGTATTTATATGGCTTGTCCAGTTCAATTTCTGGGCAATGGTAATCCCCAAGATGTTGATAGTTGGGGAGTCAGTGATGGTAATGCCATGGAACATCAAGGGGCGATGGTTGGATTCTCTCTTGTTGGAGATGGTCATTGCCTGACACTTGTATGGCGTGAATATTACTTGCCACTTGTCAGTCCAAACCTGGATATTGCCCAGGTCTTGCTGCATTTGGACATGGACTGCTTCAGTATCTGAGGAGTCGCAAATGGTGCTGAACATTGTGCAATCATCAGTGAACATCCACACTTCTGACCTTATGATGGAAGGAAGGTCATTGATGAAGCTGCTGAAGTTGGTTGAGCCAAGCACACTACCCTGAGGAGCTCCTGCAGTGATATTCTGGAGCTGACATGACTGACCCCCAACAATCGCAACCATCTTCCTTTGTGCTAGGTATGACTCCAACCAGCGAAGAGTTTTCCCCCTGATTCCCATTGACTCCAGTTTTGCTAGGGGTCCTTGATGTCACACTTGATCAAATGCTGCCTTGATGTCAAGGCCAGTCACTTTCGCCTCACCTCGGGAGTTCAGCTCTTTTGTCCATGTGTGAACCAAGGCTGTAATGAAATCAAGAGCTGAGTGACCCTGGCGGAACCCAAACTGGGCATCAGTGAGCAGGTTATTGATAAGGAAGTGCCGCTTGATAGCATTGTTGATGGCCCCTTCCATTACTTCACTGATGATCGAGAGTAGACTGATGGGGTGGTAATTGGCCGGGTTGGATTTGTCCTGCTTTTCATATACAGGACATACCTGGGCAATTTTCCATATAGCCGGGTAGATGCCGGCGTTGTAGCTGTACTGGAACAGCTTGGCTAGGGGTGCGGCAAGTTCTGGAGCACAAGTCTTCAGTACTATTGCTGGAATATTGTCAGGACCCATAACCTTTGCAGTATCTAGTGCCTTCAGCCATTTCTTGATATCACGTGGAGTGAATCGAATTGGCTGAAGACTGGCATCTGTGATGCTGGAGACCTCCGGAGGAGGCTGAGATGGATCATCCACTTGGCACATCTGGCTGAAGATTGTTGCGAATGCTTCAGCCTCATCTTTTGCACTGCTGTGCTGGGCTCCTCCATCATTGAGGATGAGGATATTTGTGGAGCTTCCTCCTCCTCTAGTGAATTGTTTAATTGTCCACCACCATTCACGACTGGATTTGGCAGCACTGCAGAGCTTAGATCTCATCCATTGGTTGTGGGATTGCTTAGCCCTGTCTATCACTTGCTGCTTATGCTGTTTGGCATGCAAGTAGTCCTGTGTTATAGCTTCACCAGGTTGACACCTCATTTTTGGATATGCCTGGTGCTGCTCCTGGCATGCCCCCCTGCACTCTTCATTGAACCAGGGTTGATCTCCTGGCTTGATGGCAATGGTAGAGTGGGGGGATATGCTAGGCCATGAGGTTATAGATTGTGTTCAAGTATAATTCTGCTGCACCACAGTGCCTCATGGAGGCCCAGTCTTGAGTTGTTAAACCTGTTCGAAATCTATCCCATTTAACACAGTGGTAGTGGGTATCGTTTCCACAACGACTATGTGGTGGTCGCTCCTACCGATACTGTCATGGACAGATGCATCTGCAGCAGGCAGGTTGGTGAGGATGAGGTCAAGTATGTTTTTCCCTCTTGTTGGTTCCCTCACCACCTGCTGCAGACCCAGTCTAGCAGCTATGTCATTTAGGACTTGGCAGCTCGGTCAGTAGTGGTGCTATCGAGCCACTCTTAGTGACATTGAAGTCCCCCACTCAGAGAACATTCTGCACCCTTGCCACCTTCAGTGCTTCTTCCATGGAGGAGCACTGATTCATCAGCTGCGGGAGGGTGGTATGTGGTAATCAGCAGGAGGTTTCCTTGCCCATGTTTGACCTGATGCCATGAGTTCATGGGGCCTGGAGTCGATGTTGGGGACTCCCAGGGCAACTCCCTCTCGACTGTATACCACTGTGCCGCCACTTCTGCTGGGTATGTCCTGTTCCTCTGGCACTACTGACCGAGCTGGCCGAGTCCTAAATGACATAGCTGCTAGACTGGGTCTGCAGCAGGTGGTGAGGGCACCAACAAGAGGGAAAAACATTCTTGACCTCATCCTCACCAACCTGCCTGCTGCAAATGCATCTGTCCATGACGGTATCGGTAGGAGTGACCACCACATTGTCATTGTGGAGACGATACCCACTACCATCGTGTTAAATGGGATAGATTTCGAACAGGTCTAACAACTCACACCCAGGGATGGTGATGGTGGTGGTGGTGGTGACTGGGACATTATCTGTAAGGTATGATTCCTTGAGGATGACTGTCAGACTGTTGCTTGACTAGTCTGTGAGACAGCTCTCCCGATTTTGGCACTAGCCCCCAGATGTTAGTGAGGAGGACTTTGCAGGGTTGCGATTGCCATTGTCATTTCCTGTGTCACATGTAGATCAGACCAGGTAAAGATGACAGATTCTTTTCCCTAAAGGACATTAGTGAACTAGATGGGTTTTGACAACAATCGCTCCATGGTCATCATTAGACTTTTAATTCCAGATTTTTATTGAATTCAAATTCCACTATCTGCTGTGGTGGGATTCAAACCCAGGTCCCCAGAGCATTACCCTGAGTCTCTGGATTACTAGTCCAGTGACAATACCACTACGCCATCACCTCCCCCCTTATATGTTTCAATAAGATCACTGCTCATTCTTCTAAGCTCCAATGAGTATAGGCCCAACCTGCTCAACATTTCTTCCTAAGATAATCACTTCATCCCAGGAATCAACCTAGTGAATCTTCTATATCCCTCTAAAACTGTACACAGTACTCTAGGTGCAGTCTCACTAATGCCCTGTAAAATTGCAGCAAGACTTCCCTTCTTTTATATTCCATACCCCCTTGCAATAAAGGTCAATATTCCATTTGCCTTCCTAATTACCAGCTGTACTGGCACATTAACTTTTTGCGATTCATATATAAGGACACCCAGATCCCTCTGTACTGTCGCATTCTGTAGTGTATCTCCATTTAAATAATATTCTGCTTTTCTATTCTTCTTACCAAAAGTGGATAACTTTAGATTTTTCCACATTATACTTCATCTACCAAATTTTTGCTCATTAACTTAGCCTGCCTATATCCTTTTGCAGACTCTTTGGGTGGAATTTAATGTTGGTGGCTTGGGTCTTGCCCACTTGCTGGAGAACCGGTGGAAGACTCACATCGCTTCCGTTGGTGAAGGCCCACTCGAATTAAGTGCCTTAGCTGGCCAGCAGCGAACCTTCCAAAGACTTAAAACCCCCAGGATGGAAATCCCACTCCCGAGATCTGGGGGCCAATTAGAGGCTGACAGCTCTCCATTGCTTTTCTGTGCCACCGGAGGTCTAGGATCGCTGAGGAACCCAGGCCACAGGTGAATGAGGATGGGATAGGGGTGGTGGGGAGGGAGTTGCTGGCTAGGGAAAGCGAGGGTGGTCAGAAGAAAGGGCAAGGGGTGGCTTTCAGTGCCACTCCTCCCTTCCTGGTGCCTCGTGCCTTGATAGGCACTGAGTGTTTTTCAATGAGACTCACCATCCCCCCACTGGGAGCCCACAAGGCTTGGTGACTACCCTGCCTGCTGCTGATTGAATAAGAATGGTGGTGGAATGATATCCTTAAGTGAACTTTAATTGCCCACTTAAGGGCCTCAATTATTGTCTGGGCAGGAAGGATTTGCATGAGTATTCCCACCCTGGACTTAATTGGGTAAAAGTAGGGAAGTGACAGGGTCCCCACCCTGCACCCTCCTACCCAATTAAATGCCCCCTGTCTCCAAGCTCACCACTGGGGGTGCATTAAATTCCACCCTTTTTATCCTCCTCACAACTTGCTTTCCCACCTATCTTTGTATCGTCAGTAAATTTAGGTACAATACACTCTGTTCCTTCATCCAAGTCATTAATATAGATTTCATGCAGTTGGGGGCCCAGCACTGATCCCTGTGGCACTCCGCTTGTTGCAGCTTGCTAACTTGACTAATATAATTTAGGGAAGGAAATCAGCTCACATCCCATGAGAGAATGAATTTAAAAAAGCAGAGCTACCCCATTTCCTTTCTTCTTATTCTTTCAAAACGTCAAATACCCTGAATACTCAGTTCCCAGTCTTGGTCACCTTGCAACCATGCCTCTGTAATGGCTGTCATATCATATGCATTAATTTCGCTTTGTGCCATAAATTCACCTATATTGTTACAAATGTGGTATGCATTCAAATAAAGAGCCTTTAATTCTGTCTTCTTACATCTTTTCCCTACTCTGACCCTATTTGCTGGTGCACTCTTATGTTTGTACACACTGTTTCTTCCTGTCACACTCTGCTTTTCATAACCCATATTACTACCTGCACTATGGCCTTGTCCTTTCTCTTTAATTTCCTAAATTTCCCCCAACTGAATCCTTCCCCCCAACTCTTTAGTTTAAAACCTTTTCTGTGGCCCTAGTTATTTGATGTGCCATGACATAAGTCCCAGTGCAGTTCAAGTGAAGCCTGCCCCAGTGGAATGGCTCCTTCCTTCCCCAGTAATGGTGCCAGTGCCACATGAATTGAAACCCATTTTTCCCACACCAATCCTTGAGCCATGCATTCAACTGTTTGATCTTATTTACCCCATGCCAATTTGCTCATGGCTGAGGTAGTAATCCAGAGATTATCACCTTTGTGGTTCTGATTTTTAATTTAGCCCCTAGCTGCAAATACTTCCTCAACAGAACCTCTTTGGTATCTATGTGTATCCTTCCACTCGCACTTCAAGGTTCTCTAAAGCCCCGAGGAACTGTTCTTAACCCTGGCACTGGGCAGTCAACGTAGCCTTCAGGATTCATGCTTTCTTCTGTGAAGAACAGTACCATCCTCCTAACTATATTATTCCTACCACTAATGTACAGCATTTCTTTTAACTCCCCCAAACTGAATATCCCCCTGCACTGTGGTCACTTTGCTCATACTCATACTTTACATGAATGAGCTGAATGGCCTCCTACTGCGCCATAACAGATCTGTGATTCTGAATGGTGCTGAACATTTCGTTAATGATTACGCAATGTTTAGCACCATTCACGATTTCTCATATACTGAAGCAGTCTGTGCCCATATGCAGCAAGACCTGAACAACATTCTGGCTTGGGCTGACAAGTGGCAAGTAACATTCGTGCCACACAAGTGCCAGGCAATAACCATCTCCAACAAGAGAGAATCTAACCATTGCCCCTTGACATTCAATAGCTTTACCATTGCTGAATCCCCAACTATCAACATCTTGAGGGTTAAGATTGACCAGAAACTGAACTGGACTAGTCATATAAATACTGCGGCTACAAGAGCAGGTCAAAGGCTGGGAAGCCTGTAGAGAGTAACTTACCTCCTGACTCCCCAAAGCCTGTCCACCATCTACAGGGCACAAGTCAGGAGTGTGATGGAATACTCTCCACTTGCCTGGATGAGTGTAGCTCCAACAACACTCAAGAAGCTTGACACCAGGACAAAGCAGCCCACTTGATTGGCACCCCATCCACCACCTTCAATATTCACTCCTTCCGCCACCAACACACAGTAGCAGCAGTATGTACCATCTACAAGATGCATTGCAGCAACTCACCAAGGCTGCTTCGACAGGACCTTCCAAACCCATGACTGCTACCATCCAGAAGGACAAGGGCAACAGATGCATGGGAAAACCACCACCTGAAAGTTCCCCTCCAAGCCATTCATGATCCTGGCTTGGAAATATATCGGCGTTCCTTCACTGTTGCTGGGTCAAGATCCTGGAACTCCCTCCTTAACAGCACTGTGGATGTACCTACACCACATGGACTGCAGAGGTTCAAGAAGGCAGTTCACCACCACCTTTCAAGGGAAATTAGGGATGGGCAATAAATGCTGGTCTAGCCAGTGATGCCCACATCCCATGAAAGAATAAAAAAAACTCCCCCCAGTCCCTGCTTTCATCAACAGAAGCTACAAATACTTTGAGCCCGCTGGACAAGTGCAAGGACTGAGGCTCCTCCACTGTTACCTTCTGGATCTCCTTACCTGCTGCAGTCATAGTCACACCCTCCTGTCCATGACCACGGATCAAATCTGATGTAACCTAAGGGATGTGACTGCTTCCTGGAACAAAGTGTCCGGGTAGCTTTCTCCCTCTCTGATGCATTGTAGTGTCTGATGCTCAGACTCCAGCTCATCAACTCTGAGCTGAAGTTCCTCGAACTCCAGAAGCTACAGACATTGTTTCTGTGGATCACATTAGTGTCTACCCCACCCCACATACTACAGCTGCAACACATCTCCTACTCTGTGTTTTGCTTAACTAGGTTTTCAAGTCTTGAAATATCACTCAACTATTATTTGTAGTTATATTAAGTGGTTTAACTAGATAAACTATTAGTTTAATATCGTACTTATATCTCCCTGGTCTGAGTTTAGAGAAGAAAAAGCTTAAAAATCAGCAGCCAATCATCTATCTTCTAACCTAATTAATGCCTCCAGACCTCAGCGCTCAGGTTTTGCTGTCTTTCACTCCCTCTCTTGGACTGCTCCTTGTTTTTTAAAATATCAGAACAGCATCTCTTCCCTCCCTGCATCAAATTCCCTCACTCACCCAATTCCCAATTTCAGTGCTGTATAGAAGCTGTATTCTGCTAAAGTAAACTCCATGCTACTTACTCTGTTGATGGTTACCTGGAGCTGAGATTATCATGGTTTTTGAGAAGGCACAAGATCCTGAAAAGAAGATGCAACCCAAAGATTTGCTGGCTCCAAAATTCTGGGGACAGAAAAGAGTCCAGGTGCTTCATGGCAGGAATCTTTTCATGCCACCTCTGATTTACCCTTGGGCCAGATTTAAAGATGGGAGAACACTAGCCACAGTAGACCACTGCACACTCAGAAATTGTTTTAGAAAGAAAGTGATTCAGGGCTAAGGGTGCTAGAAAAATGTGTATTACTCTGAAACCTGTTTTACATCAGCTACGCAAGTACACAATTTCTAAACATCATAGTTTAGACTGGATCCAAAGACTAGGTCCAAATTTATTAGTCTAACCTTTTAAAAAAAATTTGCACAACCAAGAATCTATCAACACACAGTTCAGAGTTCAGTCAGATCATCCTGGAACCTTTAGAAAACAAGTTTAGTACATTTGAGAGATGGCCTCAAGTCCTCCAATACTGGACTGCCATTTCTCTCTAAGCCTGGACTATGGAGAATTTCTTTAGATACATTCAGTTGAACTGTATTCCTCTAGCACTGTTTAAACAAAGCTTTCATGCAATTGCCAAACTTTAATTATTTAGTTGTGAGGTCAACTAGTCAATGTTTTTCCTTACTACTTAATGTGCATTGCCCTTTTTTATTGAAGACTTATTAAATAATAAAAAACAAAAACAGAATTACCTGGAAAAACTCAGCAAGTCTGGCAGCATCGGCGGAGAAGAAATCAGTTAACGTTTCGAGCCTTCATGGCCCTTCGGCAGAACTGGAGCATAGATTAGAAGAAGGGAGAAATATAAATTGGTTTAAGGTGGGTGGCGGGGGTGGGGGGGGGAGGGGAAGGGGGGGGAAGAGACACATTGAGGGTGTGGTGTGATGATTGTGGAGATGAGCAGATAATCAAAAGATGTCACAGACAAAAGGGTCAAAGAGGTGTTGAAGGTGGTGGTCTTTGTCTGAGAAAAGTGCTAATTAAGAATGGAAAACAGGATATTCAAAGTACAGCTCTAGTGGGGGTGGGGTGGAAAGACTAAAGGTTTTAGTTTTAGATTTAAAAATAATGGAAATAGGTGGGGAAAGAAGAATCTATATAAATTATTGAAAAAAAAGCGGGGGGGGGGGGGGGGAAAGAAACGGGGTGGAGATGGGGGGAGGGGGAGTTTAAGATCTAAAGTTGTTGAATTCAATATTCAGCCCGGAGGGCTGTAAAGTGCCTAGTCAGAAGATGAGGTGCTGTTCCTCCAGTTTGCGTTGGGCTTCACTGGAACAATGCAGCAAGCCAAGGACAGACATGTTGGCAAGAGAACAGGGTGGAGTGTTAAAATGGCAAGCGACAGGGAGGTTTGGGTCTTTCTTGCGGACAGACCGCAGGTGTTCCGCAAAATGGTCGCCCAGTTTGCGTTTGGTCTCTCCAATGTAGAGGAGACCGCATTGGGAGCAACGAATGCAGTAGACTAAGTTAGGGGAAATGCAAGTGAAATGCTGCTTCACTTGAAAGGAGTGTTTGGGCCCTTGGACGGTGAGGAGAGAGGAAGTGAAGGGGCAGGTGTTGCATCTTCTGCGTGGGCATGGGGAGGTGCCATAAGTGGGGGTTGAGGAGTAGGGGGTGATGGAGGAGTGGACCAGGGTGTCCCGGAGGGAACAATCCCTACGGAATGCCGTCAAGGGGGGTGAAGGGAAGATGTGTTTGGTGGTGGCATCATGCTGGAGTTGGCGGAAATGGCGGAGGATGATCCTTTGAATGCGGAGGCTGGTGGGGTGATAAGTGAGGACAAGGGGGACCCTATCATGTTTCTGGGAAGGAGGAGAAGGCGTGAGGGAGGATGCGCGGGATATGGGCCGGACACGGTTGAGGGCCCTGTCAACGACCGTGGATGGAAAACCTTGGTTAAGGAAGAAGGAGGACATGTCAGAGGAGCTGTTTTTGAAGGTAGCGTCATCAGAACAGATGCGACGGAGGCGAAGGAACTGAGAGAATGGGATGGAGTCTTTACAGGAAGCGGGGTGTGAGGAGCTGTAGTCGAGGTAGCTGTGGGAGTCGGTAGGCTTGTAATGGATATTGGTGGACAGTCTATCATCAGAAATTGAGACAGAGAGGTCAAGGAAGGGAAGAAAAGTGTCAGAGATGGACCATGTGAAGATGATGGAGGGGTGGAGATTGGAAGCAAAATTAATAAATTTTTCCAGGTCCCGACGAGAGCATGAAGCAGCACCGAAGTAATCATCGATGTACCGGAGAAAGAGTTGTGGGAGGGGGCCGGAGTAGGCCTGGAACAAGGAATGTTCCACATACCCCATAAAGAGACAGGCATAGCTGGGGCCCATTAAATAATACATTGTTTCAGATAATTCTTACTTTCAGCATACTATTTCTTTAAAGCAGGTGAACAGTTATCTGTCCTAGCCAGGACTGCCAATCCTCCAGGATTGTCCTGGGGTCTCCAGGATTTAAAGATTACTCTCCTGGGCACTGCTACAAGCAACCCGGGGGTAAAATAATAGAGCTATTCAAAAAAAAGTTGAAAACTTTTGCTTCTTCATGATAAAAATATTAAAGACGGGGAGGGATGAAGGGGTTTTGACTGGTTGGAGGCAAGAGGCCATGTGATTAAACCTCTGGGAATATGTCCTACAGAGTTGGCAACTTTAGTCCTAGCTACTCTTTATGTTGAATATTATTCAGAAAGATGAAAGAAATATAGAATTAAATGATCAAAGGTCAAATGTTTTAAACTGTTTTAACACTTTGGGCTTCTCCATTTCTTCAATGCACATCCTGACTCAAAGCCATTGATGTGATAAAGGTAAATATTAATTGGTGTTGTGCATGAAAAGACTTAACAGTAAAGTTGAACTGAAAGGCTATGATATTTGACCCAGTTTCAGCCCTCAAGCTTCTATCATTAATTCCCTGATTTGGTTAAAGCCCTGGCTGCAGGCTGCTACAAGACCTCAGATATAACCTGTGCTTTGATGAATCAACTTGCTTCAAAACTGGGGAAATAGCTTCCTAAATTAAAGCTACTTTGTTCCTGTCTCTATGCAGAAATCAATAACAAATGTAATTGTGGAATTATCTCCTTGATTTTCTAAGTTTACTGTGTAAAGACATTTATGATAAAGTACTATGTCATCCATTTTTCAAAGTTTGCTATTAATGTAAGATTTTTTTTTCAATTTGTGGGTTTTGTGGAGCTTATGGAGGACAACTAATTATTTTGGGAAGTGACATCCACCAAGTCTCCTTTAAAAGAAAAGCAGACAAATGAGCTGATCCCCTGGCCACACCAAGAACTTACCTTCACACAGTTTCATTTATGGGCAGTAGGCCTCTGAGTTGTGGATACATCTCCAAAGTAGGGAATAGACTATGGAGCTACAAACTATTTACCACACAAGATCACTTATGGAGAATGAGTCATTCAGCTCCCTGCAGTTTCCTTCAGTGGAGAATAAGTGAGGGAATTGTGATCCTTTCACTTTCATGTGGTTTTCCGGAGTGACTTGCTTCTATCTCACCTCCAACTGAATCTCCCTCAATATGGACAGATGAAAAGTTTTGAATTTCTTCATCACTTTAAGCCGGTGCCACTACTATTTAAAAGTTAATATGGTCACAAGTCTATAGGGATAATATATGAAAATCAAAAAAAGCTGTTGTTTTCAAATCAGCCAAAGTTAATAGATATCACTTATTGCAATAGGTGCATATAATACATTACAACAGTGACTGCACCTCAAAACCACGTCATTGGCTGTAAAACGCTTTGGGACATCCTGAGGTCATGAAAAGTGATATATAAATGCAAGCATTTATTAATTAATACTGTCAAAGTGAAATTAAATCTCATCGCTGTTAACACATACTAGTGACAAGTTGCGAGGTCTTGTGGTGCGATGGCCATGCCCTACTTCTGGGCCAAAAGCTCTGGGTTCAAGTCTCACTTCAGGATTTGATGGTCACAGAAGGTCTGTTCATAATATGGGCAAACAGGTTGATTATCAGCCTTTAAATCCTTCAAATACGTCTCTTAGCAAGCAGTAAGAGCAGGAGAGTTTCCTGATCAGCCAGAAGGTAATGGTAAACCACTGCAGTACTTTGCCAAGCATTGTCATGGGCCAATCCAATGGAAGTTTATGGTCGCCAACACATTCTTAGGCCTCCTTGGTTGACCTCTTACCTGAAGGAGGGTGAAATTAAAGTGTCAGTTATGTCAACTTATTTAAATCTGGCTATTTTTCTAAGTTTTACATCCATGTTGCTAAGGCATATAGTTAATTTTAAACAGTGATATATTTTCTCAGTACATGTTTTTACATATTCTTTGACATTTGCATTATCTATAATGTACTCTCAATTTTACCTGCATTAGACAGCATCTGTAGTGGTCAAACATAAAACATGCAGTCTGGGAAACCACAAACAAGCCTATTTCCTTCCTAAACATCAACTTCCATTCTGTGCAATATTTAATCCAGTGCCAGCTACATAAAGAGGATGATTTAACTAATAGAGTCTTGACTACTTCTGCATACCCTGAAGTCACTCCTTCATTGTTTGCTTATTCTTTTGAAGCTCTGGGAAAAAATATATATCAAAGTGTCGCAATTTGACAGAACTTTGCACACTTAGACACTGGCTCTGTGACAAAAGTGCATTCAACAGAAAGGTTTTTCATGTCCTGCTACCCCAGAGCACTTCTCAGGGACTTGAAAGGTGGGCTGCGTCAAAGTACAGATTATATGCTCCTGCATGAAGCTGACAAGGCTGTGTGAACTGACTGCTCTCTTTGGCTTCCACTTGTACAGACCAGGAGTCCCAGATAAAGCTATCCCGATATATGACAGTTTGACAGGTGAGCCTGTATTAAGCACCAGTCACAGGAAGCAAATAACGAGGCCCAGTATTCAGGTAACAATGTGAACACACCAGCTTTGTCTTGGATTTGAGACTGATATCAGGTTGTAAGTAGTGTTCTTGAAGAAATTGGTGGTACAAATGTTTATATAATATACCATCAGATTGGTTACATCCCTGACATTACTTTTTGGTACTTTTCACCAAATTGAATTTCATTTCAGTAACAACTTCAGACAGAAGTTTAAAAGGGAAATGGTTAAAAAGTACTAAAGTTGTAAACCAGCATATAATAAATACCAACAGCTTCTAAAAATGCCAGCTTTGAAAAAGACAGCATCTGCCTCAGTAGGAGATGCTAAATTATGATCCTGTACCAACTGTTATGATCTTGTGTAACATCTGTTTATTTGAAGTCGTTGCATAATTATAATACAGTTTGCATATAATGAACTCTGACACAGTTTGCAGAAAATATTCCAGTGTTCAAATTCTGTTACCACAAAATTGAAAAGAATAATACACATGACAAGAATTTAGCATATTTTGTATGATGAAAAGGCAGCCAGTGTACTCATGCTCATGAGATGCAAATAATTGGGAATATTTTGCATGACATATATCGCTCATTTACTCTTCAATATAGTGTACTCATCCATACTTCCATCCGACATCAGTTCTGACAGGAAATTCCAGAAGTTCCATGGGCTGAAGGGAGCCAGTTGAACGTTTCCATGCCTGACTTGCCTCCTGCAGCCACCCACTAGTTCCTCTATGTAACGTGATAGGAAATTCAGGACTACTGTGTTGCTAGTCTGACTTGATTCATATATCACCATGATGAACTATTTTCCACAAGTGAATCTAAATTTAACTCTGACCTCACTGTGACCAGAAATATGGTAACCGATAGCAAAGGCAACCAGTAAGTTTATGTTGTGGCAATTTTTCCCTGAAATTTGAGATGGCCATCCAATCAATGCCACCAGTGCCCACTTGAAATATATAAGTTCTCTGACTCTGAAATCTGGGTTGTGTCAAGGGCGTGAGCAAGAGATAGGTATAGGTGGCTCACTGCACTAAGCCTTCAACAAACTTGTGTTTTTGTGACTCGTGACTTTGTGAGTGCTGGGTAGCTGTTGTGTGGCTGGGAAGTCAGATGCCCCACCACTTCCATGTGATGAACCATTGGTTGGGCCAGCTGATCACCCTATGCATTGTGATGCCGTATCAGTGTAACCAAGCAGAATATAGAAGGGTGAACCAAGAAAGATTCAGTGTGAGAAGCAACTTAAGGGCTTTACAAAGGTCTGTGGTGAATTGGGGAGATGGAGTGAGGCCAACACCTCTCCACTGTTGTCCAGCTGGGTGGGGCTGTACTGCATTCTTATCTACTTAATTATACCCAGGGTATCACTTGCAATTTCTTCTCTTTCCACTCCAGTACCTTTAACTTGGGTGTCCCCCAGGGATCTATCCTTAATCTCCTCCTATTTCTCAACTACATATTGCATGTGAAAATACAACGTCAATTTCCACATGTAAGCTGTAGACGGATATAGATAGGTTGAGTGAGTGGGAAAAAATCTGGCAGATGGAGTATAATGTGGGAAAGTGTGAAGCTGTTCATTTTGGCAGGAAGAGTTAAGAAACAGAGTGTTACATAAACAGAGAGTGGCTGTGGAATTCAGAGGTGCAGAGGGATCTAGGTGTTCAATGCATGAGTCACAAAAACTTAGCATACAGGTACAGCAAGTAATTAAGAAGGCTAATGGAATGCTATCCTTTATTATGTGAGAAATTGAACATAAAAGTAAGGATGTTATGCTTCAGTTATAAAGGCCACGGTGAAACTGCACCTCGAATATTGTGTGCAGTTTTGGTTTCCTTATTTAAGGAAGGATGTAAATGTATTGGGAGGCGGTTCAGAAGAGGTTTACTAGATTGATACCTGGAATGAGTGGGTTGTTTTACGAGGAAAAGTTGGACAGGCTGGGCTTGTTTCCACTGAATTTTAGAAGAGTGAGGGGTGATTTGATTGAAGTATATAAAATCCTGAACGGTCTTGACAAGGTGGAGGTGGAAAGGATGTTTCCTCTTGTGGATGAGTCTAGAACTAGGGGGCACTGTTTTAAAATTAGGGGTTGTCTTTTTAGGACAGAGATGGGGGGAATTTATTTCTCTCAGAGGGTTGTGCAACTTTGGAACTCTCTGCTTCAGAAGGTGGTGGACATGGAGTCACTGAACATTTTTAAGGCAGAGGTAGACAGATTCTTGTTAGGCAAGGCAATCAAAGGTTATCGGAGGTAGATGGGAATATGGAATTTGAAACACAAACATATCAGCCATGATGTTTTTGAATGGCAGAGCAGGCTCGAAGGGCTGAATGGCCTACTTCTGCTCCTATTTCGTATGTTCACATGTTCGTATGTTCGTAGGTACAATGATGGTACCTAACCTTAGCTCACCGCCAGCTCAAACCCTCCACCATCTCTAAATTGTCAGACTGCTCGTCTGGCATCCAATACTCTCCTGGATAAGCAAATCTTTTCTCCAATTAAATATTGGGAAGACAGAAGTCATTGTCTTCAGTCCCTACCACAGGCTCTGCTCCATCACCACCAACTCTATCCCAAGAGCAACAGTCTGAGACTGAACGAGACTGTTCATAATGACTGAGTCACATTTTACCCCTAGATGAGCTGTCAACTTATCTGTGCCGTCATTAAGACTGCCTATTTACACCTCAGTAATACCACCTGATTTTAGAATTCTCATACTTGTTTTCAAACCCTTCCATAGCCAAGTCCCTATCTGTGTGATCTCCTCCAGCCATACAACCCTCTGAAATATCTAGATTCCTCTAATTCTGGCCTGTTGAGTATCCCCAATGTTAACTGTTCCACCATTGGCGGCCAATCCTTCAACTACCTAAGCTCTGGCCTCTGAAACTTAAGTTCCCTAAACCTCTCTGCCTCTCTACCTCGCTTTCCTCCTTTAAGGCACTCTTTAAAATCTAACTCTTTCAACCAAGCTTGTCTGTCTTAATATTGTGCCTTGGTGTCATATTTTATTTAATAATGCCTCGGTGAAGCACCTTGAGACATTTTATTACATTAAAGGTGCTGTATGTATAAAAGTAGTTGTTGTTGTTGAGTGCTGGTACATGGTAACCATGGGCAAGGAACAAATTTTATGATTGTTATCCATAGTTGCGATGAATGTGAGGCAAATGATCAAATTGCATGACTCAAACGCCTAAAATGTCCTCCTTGGAATGCCCAGGCAATGGAATAAATGGCAAAAAATGGTGTTTATCCTGCTTCTCAATAATAGTTACCAAGGGACTGATGGAGGCTCAGAAATTATGTCCAGAAGAAGACCCAGGTCCCTGGTGAACACTAATTCTGCCAGCTGAAGAATGAGAAAATCTCTTTCCATCAGCATACCAGCTGCCTAATGGATTCCTGGCCAGGCACAAGAAAGCCCAAGCTTGGGAGTCCTCTTCCATCGTTCATGCACCTTCTAATGCAAATGACAATGTCCAGGACCAGATTCATTCCAAAGTAATGCCCAATCGATACCAGCAGTGCAAGGGATGTCCTATTGTGTAGCAATGCATAATTGTTCAACTGAAGGTGGTATTGCAGTATGCTGCAGAGTTTTTCTTTCCTAGGTCGCTATGCAGCAAAGGTAAGAGGAGATGTAGGCAACCTTGAGTAAGATAATGGCAATGAGCACAAGGAAGAATTGTCTAATGCACTGAAGTCATAGTCAGGCAGAAGTCCATCAACAAGTTGGAATTTTTAAAATTCATTTATGGGATGGGGGCTTCGCTGGCTAGGCCAGCGTTTATTGCCTATCCCTAATTGCCCTTGAGAAGGTGGTGCTCAGCTGCCTTCTTGAACTGCTGCAGTCCATAAGGTGTAGGTACACCCACAGTGCTGTTAGGAAGGGAGATCCAGGATTTTGACCCAGCGACAGTGAAGGAACAGCGATATATTTCCAAGTCAGGATGTTGATGGCTTTGAGGGGATCTTCCAGGTGGTGGTGTTCCCATGCATCTGTTTCCCTTGTCCTTCTAGATGGTAGTGGTCATGGCTTTGGAAGGTGCTGTCTCAGGACACTCGGTGAGTTTCTGCAGTGCGTCTTGTAGATGGTACACACTCCTGCCACTGTGTGTATGTTGTGGAGGGAGTGAATGTTTGCGGATGGGGTGCCAATCAAGCGGGCTGCTTTGTCGTGGATGGTGTCAAGCTATTTGAGTGTTGATGGGGCTACGCTCATGTAGGCAAGTGGAGAGTATTCCATAACACTCCTGACTTGTGCCTTGTAGATTGTGGACAGACTTTGGGGAGTCAGATAGTGAGTTATTCGCTGCAGGATTCTTAGCCTCTGCCCTGCTCCTATAGCCACAGTATTTATATGGCTAGCCCAGTTCAGTTTCTGGTCAATGGTAACCCCTAGGATGATAGATAGTGGGGTATTCAGTGAAGGTAATGCCATTGAATGTCAAGAGGCGATGGTTAGATCTTTCATGTTGGAGATGATCATTGCCTGGCACTCGTGTAGCACGAATGTTACTTGCCACTTGTCAGCCCAAGCCTGGATATCGTCCAGGTCTTGCTGCATTTGGACATGGACTGCTTCAGTACCTGAGGAGTCACGAATGGTGCTGAACATTATACAATCATCAGTGAACATTCACTTTTGACCTTATGATGGGAGGAAGGTCATTGATGAAGCAGCTGAAGATGGTTGGGCCGAGGACACTACCCTGAGGAACTCAGGAAAATGTCCTATGGAGAATGTCATAGTCAAGGAATACTGCAGGAATAGTGATCATAGTATTATAAGGGTTATATTACTTTAGGAGAATTATAAGAAGCAATCTAGAATAAAAATACTTATCTGGATGAGAGCTATTTTGAGAAAATTGAAGAGGAATCTAGCTGCATAAATTGGAGTCAAAGACAGGAAGTCAGAAATGTCATCAAGCAATGGGCAGTCTTTAAATAGGCAACATGAAGAAAAACAATTTTACGCACAAGTGGTTAGGATTTGAAATGTACTGCCTGATAAGGTGATGCATATAGGTTCAATAGTAACCTTCAGAAGGGAATTGGATGAATAATTGAAGAGAAAAAAATTGCAAGAATATGAGGAAAGGCCATGGGAGTGGGACTAATTTCAAACGAGCCATCGCAAACTCAATGGGCCTCATACGGTGCTGTACTAATCGATACTTCTGTGGATTCGAACATCTAATAGATATCATTTATAATCATGTTTCAGCACAAAAATTGCTGAAAATGTTTTCTCAGTGAATTGCCGCATCAAACACCATCTCTACCCCCTCATCCACCATGGGAGTTTCCTGTTACAAAAATGTGCCTATTACTAAGAAACCCTTCACAAAGTGAAAATGGCATAAATAATTTGTTCACCCAATAAGTGCTTGGTTGTTTCAATGCTTTGTTACCAGTCCACATTGGAAGTTGCACATGATTTGTACCTAGTATCTTGTATGTAATCTAGTGCTCCTTCTAGGCACTATTCCATTAGGGATGTAAAGGTGCATGGCTGACTGCTCTTGGGATGACAATGGTCCTGCATGTTTTTTTTTACGGTTTCTGAGGTGGCCTTAACAAGATAGGGCCATGTTCAAGGCTGTATTGACTGCATTGGCTCTCTTGTCCTGCTCTCTTTCTGGTTCAGTATGGGTTGTTTGATTGGAATGGATGGGATTATAGGGCCAATTCTCTCATTGCAAGTTCTTGGTGAGGAGTGGAGCTGCAGGAGGGCTGATAAAGAAATTATGGGCCTGCAGACCATGTTTTTTCACTCACCTAAGGTACTACCTTAGGAATGAATTCAACAGGGCGGGATGAAACAACTCATATAAACAAGTTCATAGTTTTGTGAATGATCTTGGATTAAAGGATCATTAGAAATGCAGGAAGATTGTTGCAGATGCCAGAAAGGTACAAACTAATATTGCAGTTTAAAAGGATCCTGCGAACAATCTTTTCAAACTGATACTATGATTGAAGAAGGACTATAAATCAAGCTTCAAACAATTTTTGTTGTGTCGGCCAATTTTTAGTTGGCAAAGAAATATTTCACTCTTCAAAAGCTAAAGTATTATTTCCTTTGCTGAGTTATTTGAAACATTTGCCCATTATTTGCTCAAGGCACCTAGCTTTTTGGGACACATACTGGTATTGTGGTTGTAATATTGTACCTGGTTATTATTTGATACTTTATTTGAAGTGTTGGTGCTTTATTGACAATCATTTCTATCCTGTAGAATTCTAAAAGTTGCAACTTTACCTGCCCTGGTAGTCCAAACCTTCCATGATTGATTGAGCAGGTTTGGTGCCGAGAAAACATGTTTGTACTTGGTGCATTGTTTGCGCAAGACAGTGGCGGATTTACAGTTAGTGGGGTCCTGTGCTCAGCTTCAATTTTGCCCCCCATCCCTCCCGTGATTCCCCACCCCAGGACCACCCCACCCCTCCAACCTCCACTGGACACAACCCAAAACTACAGGGGGCATTGGTTATTTCAATGGCTTTTTCACAGTCACGTAACAGCTTCTGCACACCACCATATAAGTTTAGTTTTTGCTACTCAATCAAAGAAACTTAGGGTGGAATCATTCTAGATTTGCACCATGTGCAGTAGCAGACAGGAAAAAGGATGTTTTACCCGCTGGTCGCAACGGCGGCTTTTATGCTGTATTGTCCCAATCCCACCTCATTAATTGTGCAGCCACAGGAAATACACTGTCTCAGTGAATTGCCCCTGAATTGTCTGCCAGCCATTACCTCGCTGTTTCCTCACTCTGGGTGCCATATCCAAACTGCAGCTGCCTACACAGTTCTCAAAGCTTTAAGCCTAGGGCTGCTCCAGTGAAGACATGGCCCTGAAAGCCAAGAAGAATTCAATGGCCTGTCAATTGGAATGCCTTTTGGAGGCCCACCGTGATGTCCTCTACTCCCACTCTGGCTGTAGGAGTTCCAGCAATCTCACCATTCTGGCTTGGGAGGCGGTGGCAGTGGTGGTCAGTGCCAATGCTGCATGGGAGAGGTTATCCAGCCAGTGCAGAAAGAGGATGAATGGTCTCATCCGTGTGCCAGGGTAAGGCAACCATCTCATCACTCTTAACTCTCACACTCACAAGGCCACCACACATTCACTGGCATCTCATTCACTGCCAGTTCAAGGGACGTCACCACTCACTCTCTCACACACATCCTCACATGTCCACCTGGACCCGTCCTCTGGAGACTGCCCCTTCAGCCCTCACCATCTTGATGCCACTTGCATAGATTAACATGTGCCCCTGCACACACCCTGCGATACCCTCCTTCCCCAGTACAGCCCTCGCCCTGAAGCCTCTTCCCTTGGCTGAGGCTACTTCACCCCTTCCCCAAGCAAGCCATAGTCCTGCAGCCATTGTAAACTCACCCCCACCTTACAGCTGGTCTGGTAGGTAGAGACCTGCCCGTGATCCCACTTAAGAGTGATGTGGTGCTGTCTGTGAAGCCTGACACTGATGACTGTGAGTGCTCTCCAAAGCCAGGTAGGCAAACAAGCCTTGAAGTTCCAGCCAAGTGCAGCTCACCAGGTGCACGTTGCTTATGTACAGTTGTGAAACATGTCAGCGTGATCTCGAATGATTGAGCGTGGGAGGATGATTCCGGCATGCTGGGCTTATAATGATATGCAGATATGTTACAATGAAGTTCCCAATGTGCGGCAGTGGGAAACGCGGTGTGCCATTGACGGGCAGAGCAGACGGCTGAAACCAATTTTTGGCCTTCCCAACATATTGTCTGCTCATGCCCGCCATGACGCCCAACATTAGCAGGTACGGAAAGTTCCACCCTTAGTGCCTCTAACAAGATGATACAACTACAAAAGTGTGCGCAAATGAGCGCTGCTTTGCTCTCGTGGCACAACCGGTTAGCAGGTGGTACATTAATGGCATGATTGAGGTGTGTGCAATGCTGAGGTTGTGAGTTCAAGCCAAACCTAGAGGAACTCATGTTGAGCAGCTCGCGTTGCGAAAAACATGACCTTCCGACTGGCTGTGGAACAGGACACGGTGCAATCTCGAGCAATAAAATAATTTAATTGCAAGGGACCAACTTCTGTGGATTGAGAATGGATCTGTTCCAGTTAAATGTCTCAAATATCAACATAAGTCCCGCAAATACTCAGCAGCTGAAGCAGCTTCTGTGGAGAGAGAAATTAAGGCGATGATCCTTCTGATATTGCTGATCCTGCACTGTGTTTCATCTCGGTATTGACTCTTTTGCTTGTTTCGTGTGGTTCAATTTGTTGCCAATTTCTCGGATTGAAAAAAGTCGCAGCGATGATTACAATAATCTAAACCATCCAATGTTTATTGGTAATATAAGATGTTATGAATAGGTTAAACGTTCAGGATAGAGACTAAAGTCTGTTGTTAAGCTCAATCTTATAAAACAATTAATTTATACCTGAGCTCACCTCACAACTTATTTACTTCCCTTTAAAATGCATCAGTATATGAAGTAGGCAATAGAATTCTCGAAGTACATTAGGCGGTTTGGGCCGGGGGTGGAAGTCATCATGTAGTTCCCTGACTAGCGGTCTCCAGGTTAACTTAACCTGTGACTCTCTTCAATCCCTCTCCCTGTCTTTACGCTGGAGTTTTTAAAAGAAAGACTGCAATGTAATAATGCTTTGAGATATGTGGTGGTTGTGAGCAATGACAATACAACCAATAAAGTACTGCTGAGTTGCAGTCACTTGCACACATGAAGCTCCCACAAACAACATGTGACCAGCTCGAACCCCCATTAACACACACAGTAAAAAGGGCTGAAGCCTCAAGAAAACATCAGAACCACCCCTTTTCCCACCCAGTTCCCTCTGAATGAATAGCACCACAATGGAATGGCATCTCCATTGTCTCTCACTCTGTCCCTCAATGCCCTCCCAATCATTGTTCAGTTCACCTTAGATCCCCAATCAGTTTTTTCAATATTCAGGCTTTCTTTTCCTGCCGCCGTGCTGCCTACAACGAGAAAGGTTATTATGCAGTAAAATGAATGTGCTGTGTATCCAGGTCATTTCGCTCTCTCCCCCACCCCTCCCATTTTATAACCTACATTGAAAACTAGCCACCCAGCAAAGCAATCTGAGGCCTCTGAAAGCTGGAACCATGTCACTATTCTTCTCCCTGGAACCCTGTTGCATTTATTGTACTCACCCTGCACGACTGAAACCTGCAGCGCTATGATGAAAGCGGCCGCACACTATAACTGAGCAAGCACAGAAGGGTGAATATAAAAGCCGCAAGGGGTGGCATTATTACAGAGACATCATCTCCCATCTCTCAGATCTCAGCCATCCGTCCACATTGCCTGGAGCATGCGGAGACTGTTCATCACAAGTCCTCCTTGCCCCCAACCCTTCCTTCACCTCCCCTCTGCTCTAGCCGCATCAAGCTCACAAATTGCGTAATGGTTTGTTTCAGTGTCTTGAGAGGGGGGAAACTGCCAGGAGATTTTTTGTATACAGCCGAGCAGACTGTTTAGCATCTCAGTTGAAAGATGGCACTTCCAACAGTTCAGCACTCACTCATCATTTTGGGGCCCCCCCCTGTTGTTTGGGGACCCTGTGCCATGGCATGGTGTGTTTCATTATAAATCCACCCCTGGGCCAAGATAAGCATTCTCATGATCAACCACTTGTTTTTTTTCAAAGTATACATCATTTCAATTAACATTTAACTGAAAGTCTTAACTTACCAGCAGTGACAAATTAGCGTGTTGTGAATTGGAACACGAAACTTTGGTTTGTACGCTAATTGGATCTTTTAATTATTCTTTTACAAAGGATTTGATGCAGAGCAGCAACAGGAATCCATCAGCCTTACGACTTCATTCCAAATTGTTTCAGGATTCCTTCACACCCTGAAGGAGCAGAGAATACAATATACTTTTTGGGTGAGAATGCTCTGAATCTCTTTGACAAAGAGTTGGAAGTATAAAAGCTAAATTTCACTCTAGGTAACATTTTACTTCATCATCAGTCATGTTTATCAAACAATCTAAAATAACAAAATTTCCATTATATATTTTTTTTGTGAAAATAATATTCCACTGTGAAAATATTCTGCTGGGCTTGATAACATCTCTGAGAAGAGCCTAGCAATCTTTTATTATGCTAAAATTACAAATGCAAGTTGTTGTGTCACATACAGTACCTTTTGGAAAGCAACCGAATCAGAAAATATACTAGGCTTTTTCTTAAAACTCAGAAACCATGCTTTGACAAAGTTGCTAATTGACAGCCATGATCTAATAATGAATTAAGAAATTTCTTTCTCAAAGGATAATACCAAAGGAATGCAAAGGTTTTACAATATTTCTTCTCTTCCTCTGAATCAATTTTTCAATGAGCAAGCATGCTGAATGCAGACATCTTTACTGTATTCAGCACATCTTGCAGCAGGAGTCAGGTATTTTTTAAAGGTTGAACAGTTAGAGATAAACAATTTTCCCTTTGTGTGGAGATGTAATGAGAATCAGTGGAAGCATTGGAATGTGGATTGCTGATGAAGATCAAAGATCCTTATTTTCACAGTGTTGGGGACAAAAAATACTTACAATGGTGTGCAAAGATTGTGTACAGGTACTGTTGAATGGATTGTGTCTTATGATTTGAATCTATCACCAGCTGAAAGTTAAGCTATCCAATAACTCGACTAGTAATAATCATTGTTAAGCGCATAAGCAAGAAGAAACAGGGGTCATTGATTCCCTGTAAGTAACTACAATGATACTCCTGATTGAAATATATTAACTGACTGAATACAAGATCACAAGAACTAGGAGCAGGAGTAGGCCATTCGGCCCCTTGAACCTACTCTGCTATTCAATAAAATCTACTCCGATTGTGGTCTTAGCTCCACTTTCCTTATTGCTGACAGGAGAAAACAGAACAACCAATTTGCTGCAGATGTGAATCTGCTGATGGAAACAAAAGCACCTTCAGTGTTTTTTTCCCAATGCAGCTTAAAAAGCTGCCATTTATATACCTGATGAAATCTGCTCTCAAGCATGTGAGCTATCACAATTTTAATAAGCAAACACTGCATATTTGTGCTTGCTATTTTCTACCAGAGACCTGCAGCAGCTTAAGGGCCAGGCATTTGCAGGAAGCTAGAAAGTTCATCATCAGTCAATGCCAGTACAGCCACCCCAATCACAGCAACTGAGTGTTAGAAAAAGTTTAATGGCCTTATTAGGAAAGGCAAGATAAGAGGAACCATACACTTTCCAAGAACCTGTGTATTCTATTTACTCACTATATTGTCCTCTGACACTATGTTAATATGCTTGAATTGCTTATCATCCAGCAGGTGTTTCTGCAGCATTTACTGCAACATTCCATCCAAAGTCCCCCCCTCCCGGTAAACACAATGGGACCCAGGTCTAAGAGAAGGTGTAGATCCCATTGTGAGCTTATTGTGGAGTCAGAAGCAACAAAAGAAGATTGCAATTAATCTGCATCGGCTCAATAAAAATAAATAAAATTCCTGGTACTTATCATGGGCTCTTTGAGCAGCAAGCCATTGCAATGACCTTTGGGATGCTGCTATGCTATAAAAAGGGCACTCCCCCTTTTACACAAATTACCTCATCCCTAGGCCTATGGACAGGGGGAGGTAACTGAGGAGAAGTCCACCAAAATGCAGTGGGAAATGCAGCACTGCCCTACACCTCTGACTTCCACTGGCACAATGGTACTGTGAAATTTCTCTCGTCTTTTCTAAGCGGAATGAATTTATCTGTTAATGGTTAGAATATAAAGAGAGGAATATGTAGAATATATTTGGAGCTCAGAAGGAGCAACAGAAGAGAATGAAGAGAAGCACCGACTATTATAGTAATGATTGATTAGAGAAACAAACATGGCTGTAAGAGAGTAAAAGAAATTGAAGGCCAGTAGGGAGAAAAGGTCATCTTCACAAAACAATGGATATCGTGGAAGCAAATCAAATTCCCTAGGTAAGTATTCAAAAGATAAACTGGCTGAACTAAAATCATTGATGTATTAATGCAATAACTGTAAATATATATGGCAAATCCATGGTTTAAGCTAACCAGCTTAACCTAACACAATATTTACTAAACAGCTTCAGTTAATTAACGCCACACATTTCAGCTAGGATAAGAAAATAAATTGACTGAGGTATAATTCAAAGCAGATTAAACTAATCTTAAACACACGAAGGAACAATAAAAACTAGAATTGTACAAAAATCTAAATGATAACAGGGCTCTAAACCTAAAGGCTGCCCTTTCCCCCACCAAATAGACAAAGACAATAATAGCCCCTGCAAGCTATATTTATGCAAAAGACAAGACACTAATCAGATTTTGACTCTTTTTTTTACTTTCTTGGCACAAAATATGCAAGGCCCTAAGCATAAACTGTAGTGGTTCAAAAGGAAAACAATGGATATTGGAAAACCAATTTAAGCCAGATGTTATCAAAGGAAAGAAAACAGATCTATACTGCAGGGATTAAACACAAAGTGACTTTATTGTAGAACTGCCATAACCTCCCAGCTTTGCTCCCTGTGTGCTAGTTTGGCTACACTAGCTTTTATATAATCTCAAGAAAGGACTGCCCAATGTTTAGACAGATTAGTACCATGTATATCCCAGAAATAAAATTGCTCCCCTATGACAATAATAAAATATTTTGTACATGGATTATTTCTTGCTAATCACAACACACAGAGGTTTAAAACTGGTTACCGCGAGCAATTTCTGCAGGCTGTGATAGAATACATAATCCTAAACTGGTTGATACGTGTGGATTGATTGCTGCCAATATCCTTGGGCAGAGTTTCATTTAATAGTCATTCAAAGTGTTTGGAATTGATCAATGGGTCAAGCCATTCCATTTAATTACAAGCAACTTGTGTCTAGGAATAGTACATTTTGCTTGACAGCAGTATTTATAAAGACAAACGCTATTTTGAATCCCATGAGGAGCTGACCACACAACACAGTTAATTAAATTAACTATGTTAATTCCTGGCATCCTAGAAATTAATTAACGCTGTTTTTTGAAAGTGGTCAGTCCAGAGTCATTGGAATGTCAAAACTTGACAGATAACAGAAGTAAAGAACCCATTTATCATGGGTAAGTTTTCTGTTGCACGTTAGTTCAAGGTAAGAGTTTTTGTTATTTTGGCTCCAAGGAAAGTGGCGAAGTTTGTACTTGTTATAGATCTATTGTTTGTGTTCAATGCTGTTCGTTTCAGAATTCAGTTAGTTTGACCGTTGTTTACAGCCCAGACGTGGTCTGCTAGAGAATACACTCTTGTGCTTACCGAAGACAAGACGTAATGGTACATGAGATACTTCAGTAAGCCAAAACATGGCGATCTCTGCTCAACTCTTGGTCTCAGTACATTCACCCAGATATCGGGTGGGGAAAGGCATACTCTGGTTTGTGAGGGACACAGGGGCCTGAATCTTCTGAGCATTGCTGCTGCCACATTATAGGAAGGATGTGAACACATTGGAGAGAGTGCAGAAAAGGTTTACAAGAATGGTTCCAGGGATAAGAAACTTCAGTTACGAAGATAGATTGGAAAGGTTGAGATTGTTCTCCTTGGAGAGAAGAAGGGTAAGAGGAGAATTGATAGGGCAGAACTTATGCTGAGCAGGCGGGCGCCCGATTCACTCAAGTGTAAAGTAACGCATGATGACGTTGGTCGAGCGTCCCGGTGTCATCGTGCACTCGTGCAATATTTCAGTCGCCAGGTGCATGCGGGTGTTTGAGCCGCACCTGCCATTAATTAAGAGGCTGGTTAAGGTCATTAAAATGGCAATTTACATCAATTTTTTGTTGCCCGTGCAATTTTTCTCTTGTCGCACGGGCAAAACAGGCAGGCAACCAGCCGACAATTTCAAAAACCTCATCCATGCGGATGATGGGTGGGATAAAAAGAGTCAGCAGCACTGCAAGTGAGAGTTGTGAGGAGTTTGGTAGATAGTTTGTCGCTGGTGACTTATTGGTATATGGCAGCTTCATCTCTGTTCGGGGCTTCATTGTTAGCATTTCCAGGCTTCATTTCAGGACTTATTGGTATCTCCAAGGCCCCCGGAGGATTCAGACCGTGTGGACTCTTCCAGGTATCAGGCAGCCTTCCGTTATCCTGGTAATGCGAATTGTGGTCTCCGCTGGTGGCACCTCCTCTGAGGAGGAAGAGAAGGGAGAATAGGCCAGGTGTCCCAATGATGCTTCCAGGGGAGGGACCTGTGGGAGGAGAGGCGCAGGCACAGGGGGCGCAGAGCCAGTGGCAGTACAAGGTGTTAGGGGCTGCAAAAGACGCCATTATCCTGCTGCCAGGGTTTACAGGCAGCGATGTAGCTACCTCAATATGTCCGAGGTGCAATGCCGAAGGAGGCTCCGCCTCTCAAGGGAGACAATGACCTCCATTTGTCAGATGATTGGGCCTGAGATTACCACCAACTGTGTGGGTGGAAACCCCATGGCAGTGGCTCTGAAGGTCACAGTGGCCCTCAACTTCTATGCCTCCGGCTCTTTCCAGGGGTCAGTGGGGGATCTGTGTGGAGTCTCCCAATCAGCTGTCTGCAGTTGCATCAAACTGATGACAGAAGCTCTGTTCAGGCGGGTAATGACATTTATTCATTTCCAGCCAGGCTGAGTGAGCCAGGGGCTTTGCAGCGATTGCTGGGTTCCCCCGCATCCAGGGTGCAATCGACAGCATGCATGTGTCCATCAAGGTGCCAGTGGGTCAGACGGGTGCCTTCGTCAACAGAAAGGGCTTCCACTCCATGAATGTCCAGATAGTGTGTGACCACAGGATGCATATTCTGCAAATCTGTGCAAGGTACCCTGGCAGCTCCCTATATGCATACAACCTGAGATACTCCCAGGTGCCAAGGCTCTTCAGTGCTCCAGCCCGACTGGATGGATGGTTGCTGGGTGACAAAGGCTATCCCTGAAAAGGTGGCTCGTGATGCCTCTCCGCCACCCAAAAACAGAG
This sequence comes from Cetorhinus maximus, assembly GCF_964194155.1. Classification (NCBI taxonomy): domain Eukaryota; kingdom Metazoa; phylum Chordata; class Chondrichthyes; order Lamniformes; family Cetorhinidae; genus Cetorhinus; species Cetorhinus maximus. Next base: position 76,098,931 of record NC_135882.1, on the reverse strand, counting down.
GTAGAGCAGCAGGATAACAGAAGCCATGCCTCCACAAGGGCGGCGATAGAGACAACCATAGGTCTTCTGCTGATTTGCTTCCGATGCCTGGACCATTCAGGGGGAGCATGACAATACCCCCCAGAGCGTGTGTCACTGATAGTGGTTGCATGCTGTGCTCTCCACAATCTGGCAAGAGGGGACCCACTGGAGGAAGAGGATGTTGACGCAGCTCCACAGGCCACAGACGATGAATCCAGTGGTGAGTCAGAAGAGGAGCATGGTGAGGAGAACACTGAGGGCGTGGGGGCAAACCTCTGTATCCTTCAAAAATGCAGGGGCACCAGGGATGACTTGATCTAACGCTACTTCAGCTAGGCTGCCAGATAAGTGCTAACACCTCATGCTAGGGCTGCCGCCTCCAACCTGGATGTCTGAAATGGCCCTTTCTTTGGGCCCCAAAGTCCACTCAGTGCCTGTGCAATGAAGTTTCAAGCCACTCACGTCCTGCATTATATGCTGGTGTACCCTGCACCACATTAAATAAAAAAGGTGAAGCCATTATGACAAAAAAAATTTATCACACGCTGACAGTCAAAACAAAGTAACAGAACATTCTTTAGTCTTCAACCCCAGACCATAAACTTCAACAATTTGGCATTACGAGAGCCACTGAACTGATTTGGGATAACAAAACTGGATGCTAACTGGATGATGAACTGGAATGTACCTTAACAGTAGTGAACAACCAGTACAGATGTATTATGACAAGATAAAAATAAATGAAAATCTGGAAATCTGGAATGAAAAAGAGAAATTGCCAATGAGTAATCAGTTGAAGTTATTTCAGTTAAACCTTTCATCAGAACTGATTTTTGAGAAACACAGTACAGCTAAACAATATTGTATAGCACAGAGTTCATTATTATATGAACAGAAGTATTCAGAAATTTACAGACAGTTTATTTAAAGCTGTATTCTATTTATAAATCATAATGATACTCATACAAAGCTCCTGTCTCAAATTGTTATGAGTTGCTTGAATCCGGCACTCCTAAAATAAAACATAATGTTCTAATTTATATGCTCTGCAATTTAATGAAAAGATGCTGGAAATAAATTGTTCATGCAAGCTTTGCACACACATTAATGATGGAAAGTGTAGAACGAAAAGTATTAATTTTTAAAAAGTATGCAACATTTCTTGTAAAGAGGTTTTTTTTTTACCAACTTTAGGGTCCAGATGCTCAAGTCTTTAATTTACTAAGGAAATAATTGCTTTAGTTAATACGTGTAACAATATAGGAACCTTGACTAAAATGTGTACCACCTACAAGATGCAGTTCAGCAACTCGCTAAGGCTCCTTTGACACCATCTTCCCAACCCATGCCCTCTAGGACCTAGAAGCACAAGGGCAGCAGGCACACCACCATATCAAGTTCACCATCAAGCCACACTCTGATTTAACAATATATTAGGTGTCAACCATGGCTCAGTTGGTAGTACTCCTGCCTCTGAATCACAAGATTCGAAGTTTAAGTCCCACTCCAAAGCTTGAGTTTAAAACCATGGGTGACACTCCAGTGCTGTACTGAGGAGATGCTGGGCAGAATTTTACAGCCCCATCGCCGTAGGGCGGGGCCATAAAATGTGGCGGGCCATTCAAAAGTCCATTGACCTTGGAGGGACTGGAGAATCCCCCCGGCAGGAGGGGCCATAAAATTCTGCCCGTCGTCTCTCAAATGTGATGTAAAGTAAGGTACCAGCTGCCTGCTTGGGTGAATGTATAAGATCCCATGACACTATTTTGAAGAAGAGTCAAGGTTTTATCCCTGGTGTCCTGGTCGATATTCATCTCTCAATCAACAACTCAAAAACAGATTACCTGGTCATTATCACATTGCTGTTTGTGGAAGTTTGGTGCACGCAAATTGACTGGTATGTGACCACACTTCAAGAGTATTTAATTGGTTTACTTAATTGAGATGTCTGGTGGTCATGAAAAGCACCATATAAATGCAAGTTATTTTTCTTCCTTAATTGTTGCTGGATCAAAATCCAACCTTGCTACCTAACAGCATTGTTGAATATGCCTACACCACACAGAATTCAGAGGTTCCATAAGGCAGCTCACCACCACCCTTTCAAGGGCAATTAGGGATGGACAATAAATGCTGGTCTTGGTCAGTGATGGCCACATCCCATGTAAGAAATAGAAAAATGGAAATACACTCAAAAATATAGGATAAAAGTTGCTTTACACTGCCTGGGCAGGGTGCGGAGAAGAAAAGCTGAAAATGTGGACCATGCACCAATAACTGGACTTGCTTGGCTTTCCTTCCATTAAAATAAAAAGGTTTGTGCAACCCTGCCAGCTGGATTTCCTTTCTGTGCTCTGCCCAGCTGATGCCCAGGCAGCGAAAATAGAACAGATAAAAAATCTAACTGAAAATACAAAATAAAAAATACTCAACATGGATTTCAAAAGGGAAGGTCATGCTTGATCACTCATATTGAGTTCTTTGAAGAAGTAGCAGAAAGGGTGAAGTAGGATAATGTAGAAGATTTAAGATATTTGAATTTTATAAATGTCTTCATACAGTTAGATTCATAACTGAGGTCAGAACATGTGGACTCAGGGGCCAAGCATGAGAATGGAGAGTACATTGGTTATAAAACAGGATAGAGAGAGTAGGGGCCGAGTTTTTGCTCCAGAGGCGAGTAGCACAAGTTGGGAAATTTCCTGCTCTCTGCACGACCTTGGGAGAAAGTGCCCAGCCAACACGATTTTCAGTCCGGAGCGGGAGGTGGGGGGAGGGGAGAGGGGGTGGGGGTAGGGGGTGTGGTGGTGGGCAGGTGCAGGATGGAGTCGGGCCTGCTGCCCCCTCCCCTGACAATCCAAGGTGGCCACAGGGGCTACCAAGTGCCAGGGTGGGCTGTTTAAAAGGCCCGCCATGGTTCCCTGGGATTTTGTCCCAGTTATTTCCTTAAATTTTAGACTATCTAGCCTTCATTCTTCACACCCCATCAACACCCCACCCACTCGTCATGCCATCTCCACACCCTCATGCCAACTCATGCCAGCCAAAGGCCCCCCACACCCTTTTCTGTCCACTCCAGGCCCCCTATAGCCTCCATGCCAACTTAATACCAACTTCTTCCCACTCAGTCCCCACAACCACTCCCTGGCCTCTTGTAGCCCCCATGCCAACTTAATGCCAATCCATACATCCCACCAACCACCCTTCTGCCTTATGCACTTCATGCCAGTATCCGTCCATGACCAGACCACAGAGCCATGTTGAGTGATATAAAATAATGGTCTACATTTCTATTACAGCTTTTTCTATATAAAAAAAAAACTCCAATTAGTATTGGCCAGAAACTGAACTGGACTAGCCATATAAATACTATGGTTACCAGAGCAGGGCAGAGGCTAGGAATCCTGCAACGAGTAACTCGCCTCCTGACTCCCCAAAGCCTGTCCACCATCTACAAGGCACAAGTCAGGAGTGTGATGGAATACTCCCCACTTGCCTGGATGAGTGCAGCTCCCACAACACTCAAGAAGCTTGACACCTTCCAGGACAAAGCAGCCCATTTGTTTGGCACCCCATCCACAAACATTCACTCCTTCCACCATCGATGCACAGTAGCAGCAGTGTGTACCATCTACAAGACACACTGCAGGAATTTACTCCTTAGAAAGCACCTTCCAAAGCCATGACCACTACCATCTAGAAGGACAAGGGCTGCAGATAGATGGGAACACCACCAGCTGGAAGTTCCTCTCCAAGTCACTCACCATCCTGACTTGGAAATATATCACCATTCCTTCAATGTCACTGGGTCAAAATCCTGGAACTCCATCCCTAACAGCACTGTGGGTGTACCTACACCACATGGACTACAGCGGTAAAGCCCACATCCTAGGAATGAATTAAAAAAATGAAAGCCCATTCAAACCTTTTAAATCCCCTCAAGTTCTTAATCCCTTATAAAAAGAAACAGACTTGTATTCATATCCCACATCAAAGGCAGCTAATTCTTTAATAACCATTTTGATCTGTTAATTAAACTGTGAAATTAGGAACCACTGCTGGGGTAATTGTTGGTTGTGGGTAGCAGCTAAACATTAATAATGACATAAAGATTGTCCTGGGCAAAATATCAGCAAACAACGACTGTAACTATGAAACCATTTTTTTTTTTCAATTCTCATTGGCATGCAGCTTTTTTTTAATTTTTAAAGGGCTGGAGATTTAAATAACTTCACAGCTTGACAGTTCAATAGACATTATACACCCTTCATGAGCATTTATGTCTATTCTAAAAAAAATGACTCCAACACTGTGGGCTAAGGCCCTTTCTACAGAGAAAATTGAGTCTTTTTGAGCACAGCACTGAGTTTGAGTTTCCCTCATCTGTGAGTCATGCCCCGTCCACTTTCCCCTACTGACAAAAATGGGATCTGTCGGAAATGGGGGTGGGGCTTCCAAATCTGGGTCCCTTCCACCATTTTTAAAGACCCACAGAGTCTACATGACTCCTCAAAAATTCGGACCTAGGAGTTAAAGGTTGTTACTAAAGTAAGCAAAAAATGGAAAATGCTGCTCCACAAAGAACAAAGCTGGGACCATGTTACTCACCAATTGCATAAATTGTTTGAGCTCAGAAATTGGAAGTATAATTTCAAAATTGGTGGCTGACACTAAATTGGGGCATTGCTAATGCTATTATTAGCTAATAATAGCTAATGGCAGAAGCAAAGTTCAGGGAAAGATTAATAAGTTTGTAAAGTGGCTTTGTAATTAGAAAGTACTCTTCATTATAGATAAATGTAAGGTGCTACACTTTGGGAGGAAAAATAAGGAGGTCACATACTCTTTGGAAAAGGAACAGTAATATAATTGTAATGTTACTGGCCTAGTAATTCAGAAGTCTGGGCTAAAGCTCCAGAGACTTGCATTCCAATCCCACCATGCAGCTGGGAAAACTTAAATTCAATTAAATAATAAATCTGGAATAAAAAGCTAGTTTTAGTAATGGTGACAGTAAAACTACTGGATTGTCATAAAAATCCATATTGGTTCCTTCCTTCAGCGAAGGAAATGTGCTGTCCTTACACCTTCTGGCCTAGAGACTCCAGACCCACAACTTAACTGTCCTCTGAAATGGCCTAGAAAGCCAATTAGTTGTATCAAATCGCTGCAGCAAACCTGAATAAGAATAAAATCAGACAGACCACCCAGCATTGATCTATGCACCAGAAATGACAAAGGCTCACCTTGCCTATTCAATCCTGCAAAGTCACCCTCACTATCATTTGGGGACTTGCGCCAAAATTGGGAAAAAAAGGACTGTGTGGTGGTCATTCCTGCCAATACTGTCATGGATCCATCTGTGACAGTAGATTGATGAGGGTGGAACCAAATAGGTTCTTCTCTAATGTTGATTCTCTCGCTACCTGCCACAGGCCCAATCTGGCAGATATCCCACCATACTAAATGGGATAGATTCAGAACAGATCTACCAACTCAAAACTGGCGATCACGTGACACTGTGGGCCATTAGTAGCAGTAGAATTGTATTCAATCACAATTTGTATATTCATATTCCTCAGCCGATCATTACCATCAAGACAGGGGATCAACCCCGGTTCAATGAGGAGTGCAGCAGAGCATGCAAGGAACTGCAACAGGCATTCTTAAAAATGAGATGTCAGCCTGGTGAAGCCGCAACACAGGACTACATGCATGCTAAACAGTAGAATCATCATGTGATAGGCAGAGCAAAGTGATCTCGCAGCCAATGGATTGGATCAAAACTGCAGTTCTGCCACATTGAGTCATGAATGGTGGTGGACAATGAAACTCTCAACCAGAGAATAAGGCTCCATAGGCATCCCCATCCTCATTGATGGGGGAGTCCAGGCTAATGCATTTGTAACCATCTTCAGCCAGAAGTGCTGAGTGGATGGTTCATTTCAGCCTCCTCCTGAGGTCCCAGGCATCTCAAATGCCAGTCTTCAACCAGCTCGATTCACTCCACATGATATTAATAAACATCTGAAGGCACTAGATCCTGTAAAAGCTAAGGGCCCTGACAATGTTCCGGAAATAGTACCGAAGTCTTGCGCTCCAGAAGTCGCTGCACTCCCTAACCAAGCTGTTCCAGTAAGGCTACAACACTGGCATCTACCCAGCTATGTAGAAACTTGTCCATGTATGGAAAAAGCGGACAAATTCAATTAAATCAATTACTGCCACATCAGTCTATCCTCAATCATCAACAAGTGTTGTAAAGTGTTGTTAACAGTGCGATAAAAACGGCCCTTACTCAGCAATAACCTGTTCACCAATGCTCAGTTTAGGTTCCACCAGGGCCACCAGACTACAGGCTGAATTTTATAAGGGGGGAACATATTGGGCCCACGCCCGCTCTCCCCCCATTTTACAAGCAGGGGAGCGGGCATGGGCCAGCAGTGATAGAAAGCTCCTGAAAGCAAAGAGCTGCCTCAGGGAGCTGAAGACCTGAAACAGCAAAAATAAAGGTTTCAAAAGCTGAAAAATAATATCCATGCATCATAATTAATCACCTGAAAATTTAACCGATGAAAATGCTGTCCGCAGAAATTTATTTATATTTCATTTCATCACGGAAATCTCATCCTGCCGGTGGATGAGGTTTGATGAAAAATGCAAAGGCCGCCTGGCCAATTCGTCCATCCGCCAACTGTAAGGTTGGACGGACTACATAAAATGACAGACAATTGCGCCGTTAATGGGCTTAACTGCCCTCTTAATTGTCGGCGGGTGCACTTCCAACTTTAGTGCGTGCCCGCCAACCGAAATATCAGCCCTTGGTCCCCAGGAAGAAGACAACATGAACGCCAGACTCAGGTAAGTCTAGACTTTTTGGACCAGGAGTGGGTGTTGGGGGGTTGGGATTTGGAGGCCATTGTGGGAGGCACAAAGTAGGGTACCCACCATGTGCACAGGGCACCCCACCAAAGGAAGTACCCTCCCCTTCCCACCTTCTCACCAGAGTTGGCGAAAAAGCGGCCTGCACGCTTTCCTCCACCTTCCGCCACCCACTGTATTATGGCGGTGGTGTGGAATTAGGCCCTTAACTAGCTCTTAATTGGCTAGTTAAGGGCCTCAATTGGCCTAAGGGTAGGTGAGCTGGCAGCTCAAGTGTGGGTGGGAAACAGTTGGCTCGCCACCCGTCTTATGTTACGTGACCTCCCACCTCAAACATGCCCAGAAAAGGGGCTGTAAAATTCAGCCCTTCATTACAGCTTATATCCAAACATGGTCCAAAGAGCTCAATCGAAAAGTGAGGTGAGAAGGATTGCCCTTGACATCAAGGCAGAATATGACCGAATGTCGCATCAAGGAGCCCAAGCAAATTTGAAGGGGGATACTCTCCACTGGTTGGAGTCATATCATACAAAGAAAGATGATTCTAGTTCCTGGAGCAAAAGGCAGTGGACCTGAAAGGAATCGGGAAAAATGGGATGTGGGTAAATTGTGACCCAGGCTCGGGACCTATCACTTGCCTGGAGCAAGAGTTGGTAGAAGCATTGAACTGGGGCATGCTCAAGTTTAAAAAAGAGAATAAAGAACAAAATGTGACATTACAGGAAGACCATGGGCAGAATTTTCAGCCTACCTGGCGGGCGGGCCCGACCCAATCTCTGGTAGGCAGGGAGCCGATCCCCGCTGGAGAAGCGGGCCCCGCCGCCATTTTATGTGGGCGGGCCAATTAAGGCCCGCCTAACGTGACGTCCGCCGGGAAGCGCTATGCGCTTCCTGTGCGGGCGGAGGGGATTCCCCAAATGCGAGAGTGAAATTGAGGCTAAGTGCTGCCTCAGGGAGATCGCTGAAAATAGTACAAACATTAAAAATAGAAAAAAAGAAAAATCCTTAACATGTCCCCCTCATGTGACAATGTCACACGAGATGGAACATGTTAAGAAATTTCATTAAAACTTTATTAAATATTTTAAATCCCTACATGAAACCTCATCCTGCCGGTGGATGAGGTTTCATGTTTTTTCTATTCCCCACCGGGGCTCCTGGTCTGCCCACCAGCCTTAAGGTTGGACGGGCAGGCCCTTTAATTGTTTTAATGATCCTGCCAATGGCCTCAATTGGCCATTGACAGGTCGGCGGGCAATAGCTGATTTTGCTGTGCCCCCGCCTTCCTGAAAATTTAAATGGAGCGGGATGATGTCAGGGGTTTCCCCCGACGTCATCCTGCGTCAATTTACATGTCGGCGAGTGGGTCCCGCCCCCTGCTCGCCGACGGCAAAATTCAGCCCCATGAGTTGATTGACTGGTGAGTATTGTAGCTGTATGTCCATGCTTGAAGGAGCTGGGAAGTTAAAATTTTCGATTTTTTTTCAAACGATAGGGGTTAAGTTAAATGTTTCAGTTAACTTCCCTATATCATCCCTGCAACATCAGCAGAAGGGAAATGAGTAGCTGGTGAGTCTTTTTAAGCACAGCAGTAAGGTTTATTATCTAATAGACAGAGGAATGGCAGAGCAGCTCTGACCTCTCCAGTGCTAAACTATGCCATGTGGGAATTCTAGGACATTTGCTGTGTCCTCAATAACCATATTTAAAGGCAGTGTTGTCAGCTGCAACAGCTTGAGCTGCAGTTGCTCATCCCTGGAACCATTCTCATGGTACAATTCTAAAGCAGGTACAGGGGCAGAGAGACCTGTGTGAATATGTGCATAAATCATTGAAGGTGGCAGGACAGGTTCGGAGAGTTGTTAATAAAGCACACAGCTTTATCAATATGGACATAGAATACAAAAGCAAGGAAGTTATGTTAAACTCGTACAGAACACTGGTTTGGCTTCGAATCGACTTTTACATCCAGTTCTGGGCATGACAATTTAGGAAGAATATGAAGGCATTAGAGAGAGTGCAGAAAAGATTAATGAGAATGGTCCCAGAAATGATCAGTTATGTAAATAGATTGGAGAAATTGGGGCTGTTTTCCTTGGAGAAGAGAAGTTGAGAGGTGATTTGATTGCAATATTCAGAATCATGAGGGGTCTGGACAGAGCAGATAGGGAGAAACTGCTCCCATCATTGGAAGGATCGAGAACCAGAGATGTTTAACGTAATTGGCAAAAGAAGCAATGGTGACATGAGGAAGAAGTTTTTTCACACAGCGAGTGGCTAGGATCTGGAATACGCTACCTGAAAGTGTGGTGGAGGCAGGTTCAATCGAGGCATTCAAGAAGGAATTGAATTATTATCTGAAAAGGAAGAATGTGCAGGGCTACAGGGAGAAGGCAGCGAGGGGGTGGCAATAAGTGAATTGCTTCTTCAGAGAGCCAGGGCAGACATAAACGGGTCAAATGGCCCCCTTCTGCACTGTAACCATTCTATGATTTTATGATTCTATGGTTGTTGAAGGTCAATCATCTCAGCTGCAGGACACTGTTTCAGAAATCCCTCAGGGTGGTGTCCTAGGTTCAACCATCTTCAGCTGCTTCATCAATGACCTTCCTTCCATCATAAGGTCAAAAATGAGGATGTTCGCTGATGATTGTACAGTGTTCAGTACTATTTGCATCTTCTCAGATGATAAAACAGTATGTGCCTTTGTGCAGCAAGACCTAAAAAATTCAGGCTTGGGCTGATAAGTGGCAAGTGACATTCACACCAAACAATTACCATCTCCAACAGGAGAGAATCCAACCTCCAAGACAATTTCCTTTTGACATTGAATGACATTGCCATTGCTGAATCCCCCACTATCAACATTCTGAGGGCTACCATTAACCACAAACTGAACTGGACCAGCCATATAAATACTGTGGTTTCAAGAGCTGGTTGGAGGCTGGGGATTCTGTGGTGAGTAACTCACTCCTGACTCCCCAATGCCTGCCCACCATCTCCAAGGCACAAGTCAGGACCATGGTGGAATACTCTCCGCCACTTTAAATTCTCGCCCTCCACAATTAGTGCACAGAGGCAGGAGCATGTGTCATTCTACAAGGTGCACTGCGGCAATGCACCAAGGCTCCTTTGACAACACCTTCCAAACCTCTAACACCCCAAAACTGAAGGGCAGCAGACATATGGGCGCACCACGGCCTGCAAGTTCCCCTGCAAGCCGCACATCATCCTGACTTGGAACTATATCACTGTTCCTTCACTGTCACTGGTTCAAAAACCTCACTTTTTAACAATAGGGTGGGTGTACCTGCACCAGATGAACTGCAGCACCACCTTTTCCAAGGCGAATAGGGATGGCAACAAATGCAAGCCTTGCTGATGATGCTCACATCCTATAAGCGAATAAATAGGGTAGATGAGCAAAGGGATAAAGTAATGAGGCAGGTTAATAAGGCAACAAAAAAAAGCAAACAACTCAACCGCAGTTCATTTCTAGAGAAATATAACTGAAAAGTGGAGAAGTTATTTGAAGCTTGTATAAAATCTTGGTTATTGTGAACATTCTTGGTCTCCATATTATAAAAGGGATTTAGAGACAATGGAAAAAGTTCAACAAAGATTTATTAGGATGAGATGGGAACTGAGAGGTCATATCTATCAAGAAAGATTAAAGAGGCTGCTGCCGTTTTCTCATATATAGGTCTTTAAGAATATGAAAAGATTTGATATTGTAGCTCAAAGAGTCATACAGCACAGAAACAGGCCCTTTGGCCCATCGTGTCCATGCCAGCCACCAAGCACCTATCTATTCTAATCCCATTTTCCAGCACTTGGCCCATTGCCCTGTATGCTATGGTGTTTCAAGTGCTCATTTAAATACTTCTTAAATGTTGTGAGGGTTCCTGCCTCTACCACCCCCTTCAGGCAGTGTGTTCCAGATTCCAACCACCCTCTGAATGAAAAAATGTTTCCCCCTCAAATCCCCTGTAAACATCCTGCCCCTCACCTGAAATCTATGCCCCTCTGGTTATTGACACCTACGCTATGGGGAAAAGTTTCTTCCTATCTACCCCATCTATGCCCCATATAATTTTGTATACCTCCATCAGGTCCCCCCTCAGCCTTCTCTGCTCTAAGGAAAACAACCCTTATCCAGTCTCTCTTCATAGCTGAAACGCTCCAGCCGAGGCAACATCCTGGTGAATCATCTCTGCATCCTCTCCAGTGCAATCACATCCTTCCTAAAGTGTGGTGACCAGAGCTGCACACAGCACTCAAGCTGCGGCCTAACTAGGGTTTTATACAATTCTAACATAACTTCCCTGCCCTCATACTCTATGCTTCGGCTAATAAAGGTAAGTATCCCATAAGCCTTCTTAACCACCTTGCCTACCAGTGCTGCTGCATTCAGGGATCTATGGACATGTATACCAAAGTCCCTCTGATCCTCTGTACTTCCTAGGGTCCTACCATTCATTGTGTATTCCCTTGCCATGTTAGTCCTCCCAAAATGCATCACCTCACACTTCTCAGGATTAAATTCCATTTGCCATTTTCCATTTAGGGAGATGGTGATGTAGTGGCAATGTCACTGTACAAGTAATCTGGAGGTACAGGCTAATACTCTGGGGACAGGGGTTCAAATCCCACTGTGGCTAGAACAGAATGGGACTGGGAGGCAGCGTGAGAGGAGTAGTGAATTTAAGTGTGAGGAAAACCAGGCCCTAGACCAGAGTGGGACTAGGAGGCAGTGCGAGAAGAGTGGCAGCCTTGGTAAGATTTAAAAAGAGTGGGAGCTGAGAGTCAGAGCGGAGATTTAAAAAGAGTGGGAGCTGAGAGTCAGAGCGGAGATTTAAAAAGAGTGGGAGCTGAGAGTCAGAGCGGAGATTTAAAAAGAGCAGGAACTGAGAGTCAGAGTGGAGATTTAAAAAGGGCGGGAGCTGAGAGAGTGGAGATTTAAAAAGAGTGGGAACTGAGAGTCAGAGTAGAGATTTAAAAAGAGCGGGAGTGGAGAGTCAGAGTGGAGATTTCAGAAAAGCTGGAGCTGAGAGTCAGAGTGGAGATTTAAAAAGAGTGGGAGCTGAGAGTCAGGGTGGAGATTTAAAAAGAGCAGGAGCTGGACTTGGAGCTGAAAGCGGCATGAGGACAAAGTGAGAGTTTGGGGAGACTCGAGGCTGACCGGAGAGGAGAAGCCAGCAAGAGCGGTATAATAGGATGTGAGAAACAGAGGCTGAGAGTGGAGAGGAGAGGCCAGCGAGAGTGGTATTAAAGGGTGTGAAAAACAAAGGCCGAGACCAGAGAGGAGAGGCGTACCCTCAGGAACTTCAGGTGGTGGAGTTTGAAGTGATGTCACGATTCAAAAAGTGATGTTATGCAGGGGAGGCAGCTGATTGGTAAGTAGGGTCAGGTGAGTGCTTCTACTTTTACTTTTTCCACTATTTAAACTGCTGCAGTCCATTAACTTAAACAAAATAAGGTGATGTCTTTGGACTGTAGTGGGAGCATTTGGAGTGGATTAAGGCCCCTAGAGTAATTAGTATTCTTTAAAGGGAGTAACTAATGAGCTTAATCTAAAGGGAAGTCATGGCAGCAGAGCTCACACCCGTGACATGTTCCTCCTGCACTGTGTGGGAAATCATGGACACTTCCAGTGTACCTGGCGACCATGTGTGCAGGAAGTGTGTCCAGCTGCAACTACTGGGCTAACCATATTTCACAGCTGGAGCTGCTGGTGGATTTACTGTGGAGTATCCACGATGCTGAGATTATCATGGACAGCACATTCAGTGAGGTGGCCACCCCTCAGGTAAAGACTGAACAGGCAGAAAGGGGATGGGTGACCACCAGGCAGAGTAGAGGAAGGCAGGTAAAGGAGCAGGAGTCCCCTGTGGCCATCCCGCTCTCTAACACACTATACCATTTTGGATACTGTTGGGGGAGACGACTTCTCAGGGGAAAGCAGCAGGAGCCAAGTCCATGGCACCATGGGTGGCTCTGCTGCACAAGAGGGGAGGAGGAAGAGTGGCAGGGCTATAGTGATAGGGGATTCAAAAGTAGAAGGAACAGACAAGCATTTCTGCTGCCCCAAAAGAGACTCCAGGATGGTATGTTGCCTCCCTGGTGCCAGGTCAAGGATGTCTTGGAGAGGCTGCAGAGCATCCTGAAAGGGGAGGGTGAACAGCTAGTGGTCATGGTACATATTGGTACCAACGATATAGGTAAAAAAAAGGCATACAAGTTGAATATAGGGAGTTAGGACGTAAATTTCAAAATAGGCCCTCAAAGGCAGTAATCTCAGGATTACTGTCAGTGCCATGTGCTAGCGAGTGTAGAAATAACAGGATATATCAGATGAATATGTGGCTGAAGAAATGGTGTAGGGAGGAGGAATTCAGATTCCTGGGACATTGGAACCAGTTCTGGGGAAGGTAGGACCAGTACAAACAGGATGGGTTGCATCTGGGCAGGACCAGGACCAATATCCTCGGGGGGGGGGCTATTTGCTAGTGTGGTCGGGAGGGTTTAAACTAGATTGGCAGGGGGATGGAAACCTGAGCAGGGAGACAGAGGAGGGGGAAACAAGGATAGAAACAAAAGACAGAAAAGTAAGAAGCAAAAGTGGAAGGCAGAAAAACAAGGGTGAAAAACAAATGGGGTCATGGTGGAAAATAAAGCTAAGATGACTAACAAGGTTAAAAAGACAAGTCTAAAGGCGTTGTATCTTAATGTGTGGAGCATTCACAATTAGGTAGATTAATTAACAGCACAAATAGATATAAACAGTTATGATATAGTTGCAATTATGGAGACATGGCTGCAGGGTGACCAAGGATGGAAACTGAATATCCAGGGATATTCAATATTTAGGAAGGACAGACAAATAGGGAAAGGAGGTGGGGTAGCATTGTTAGTAAAGGAGGAAACTAATGCAATAGTGAGGAAGGATATTGGCTTGGAAAATCATGATGTGGAATCTGTTTGGGTAGAGATAAGAAACACTAAGGGGCAGAAAATGTTAGTGGGGGTTGTCTGTTGGCCCCCAGACAATAATGGAGGGAAGATATTAAGCAGGAAGTTAGAGACACGTGCAATAAAGGTACAACTGTGATCATGGGTGACTTTAATCTACGTATAAATTGGACAAACCAAACTAGCAATAATACTGTGGAGGAGGGTTTCCTGGAGTGTGTACATGATGGTTTACTTTAGACCAATATGTTGAGGATCCAACTAGAGAGCAGGCTATCCTAGGCTGGGTATTGTGCAATGAGAAAGGATTAATTAACAATCTTGTTGTGTGGGGTCCCTTGGGGAAGAGTGACCATAAGATGAGAGAATTGTTCATTAGGATGGAGAATGAAGAAGTTGAATCCGAAACTAGGGTCCTGAATCTAAATAAAGGCAACTATGAGGGTATAAGGCGTAAATTGGCAATGATCGATTTAGGAACCTTACTAAAAGGGTTGACAGTGGATAGGCAATGGCTAATATTTAAAGAACATAAGCATGAATTACAACAATTATTCATTCCTGTCTGGCGCAAAAATAAAACAGGAAAGGTGGCTCAACCATGGCTTACAAAAGAAATTAGGGACAGTATTAGATCCAAAGAGAAGATATATAAAAGTGCCAGAAAAAGCAGCAAGTATGAGGATTTGGAGCAGTTTAGAATTCAACGAAAGTGGACAAAAAAGATTGCTCAAGAAGGGGAAAATGGAATATGAGAGTAAACTTGCAAGCAACATAAAAACTGTTTGTAAAAGCTTCTATAAATATATGAAAAGAAAAAGATTAACGAAGACAAACATCGGTCCCTTACAGTCAGAAATGGATGAGATTATAATTGGTAACAAAAAAATGGCAGAAGAATTGAACACATATTTTGGCTCCGTCTTCACAAAAGAGGACACAAATAATTCCCCAGAAACGTTAGGGAACCAAGAGCTTAGTGAGAGGGAGGAATTGAAGAAAATCAGTATTAGTAAAAAAATGGTGCCAGAGAAATTAATGGGTTTAAAGGCTGAAAAATCCCTGGGCCTGATAATCTACATCCCAGAATACTAAAGGATTTGGCCCTGGAATTATTGGATGCATTGGTGGTCAGCTTCCAAAATTCTCTCGACTCTGGAGCTGTTCCTCCAGATTGGAGGGTGGCAAATGTAACCTCAGTGTTTAAAAAAGGAGGGAGAGAAAAAACAAAGAATAACAGACCAGTTAGCCTAACATCAGTAGTGGGGAAAACGATTGAGTCTATTATAAAGGAGGGGTTAAAAGAACACTTGGAAAGCATTAGTGGGATTAGACAAAGTCAGTATGGGTTTATGAAATGGAAATCATGCTTAACTAATCTACTGGAGTTTTTTGAGGATGTAACTAGTAGAATAGATAAGGGAGAACCAGTGGATGTGGGGTATTTGGATTTCAAGACGGCTTTTGATAAGGTCCCACGTAAGAGGCTAGTGGGCAAAATCAAAGCACATGGGATTGGGGGTAATATACTGGCATGGATTGAGAATTGGTTTACAGACCAGAAACAGAGAGTGGGAATAAAAGGGCATTTTTCCAGGTGACAGGCTAATGGTGTAATGCAGGGATCAGTGTTTGGGCCCCAGCTACTCATAATATATATAAATGACTTGGATGAGGGTACCAAATGCAATATTTCCAAATTTGCTGATGACACAAAACTGGGTGGGGTTCTGTAGTTGTGTGGAGGATGCAAGGAGGCTCCAAGGGAATTTAGACAATGTGTGTGTGTGGGCAAATACATGGCAGATGCAGTATAATGTGGATAAATGTGAAGTTATATGCTTCGGTGTGAAAAACAGAAAGACTATTATTTAAATGATGATATATTGAGAAGTGTGGATTTACAAAGGGATCTGGGTGTCCTTGTACACCAGTCAATGAAAGTAAATAGGCAGGTGCAGCAAGCAATTAGGAAGGCAAATGGTATGTTATCCTTCATTGCAAGAGGAGGTGTCAGCTGTGGCTCAGTTCATAGCACCCTCACCTTTGAACCAGAGGGTTGTGGGTTCATGTCCCACTCTTGGAAACCAAGAACTGTGAATGTACTTGAAAAAGTGTTACATGCGATCTGTTGATAACTCGAAAGAATTTTTCATTGCAAGAGGATTTGAGTTCAGAAGTAGGGATGTCTTATTACAGTTGTACAGGGCTTTGGTGAGACCACACCTGGAGTATTGCATGCAGTTTTGGTCTCCCTACCTAAGAAAGGATATAATTGCCATAGAAGGAGTGCAACGAAGGTTCACTAGGTTGATACCAGGAGAGATTGTTTTGACTGGGCCTATATCCAGTAGAGTTTAGAAGAATGAGAGGGGATCTGATTGAAACATATAAAATTCTAACAGGGCTAGGCAGACTGGGTGCAGGGAGGATGTTTCCCCTGGTTGGGGAGTCTAGAACCAGGGGCCACAGTCTCAGGATATGGGGCAGGCCATTTAGGACTGAGATGAAGAAAAATTCCTTCACTCAGAAGGTGGTCAACCTGTGGAATTCTCTACTACAGAGGGTGTGGAGGCCGGGTCACTGAATATATTCAAGAAAGAAATTGATAATTTTTTGGATATTAGGGGCATCAAGGGGTATGGAGAGAAAGCGGGAATATGGTGTTGAGATAGAAGATCATCCATGATCATTTTGAATCATGAGCAGGCTCGAAGGGCTGAATGGCCTACTCCTGCTCCTAGTTTCTATGTTTCTATGCCACTGTTCTGCCCATCTTACCAGCCCATCTATATTGTCCTGTAACCTAAGGCTTTCCTCCCCACTATTTACAACACCATCAATTCTCGTGTCATCTGCGAACTTACTGATCATACCTCCTAAATTCACATATAAATCATTAATGTACACTACAAACAGCAAGGGTCCCAGCACTGATCCCTGCAGTACACCACTTGTCACAGGCTTCCAATTGTGAAAATAACCTTTAACCATCTGCTTCCTGCTACTAAGCCAATTTTGGATCCAATTTTCCAAATTGCCCTGGGTCCCATGGACTCTTACCTTCCTGACCATTCTCCCACATGGACCTTGTCAAAAGCCTTACTGAAGTCCATGTAGATTATATCAACTGCACTATCTTCCTCCGCACAACTTGTCACCTCCTTGAAAAATTCAATCAAATTTGCTAGACATGATCTGCCCCTGACAAAGCCATGCTGACGATCCCTGATTAATTCTTGCCTCTCCAAGTGGAGATTAATCCTGTCCCTCAGAATTTTTTCCAATAGTTTCCCTATCAATGATGTTAGACTTACTGGCCTGTAATTTCCTGGTTTATCCCGACTACCCTTCTTGAATAGTGGTACCACATTCGCTGTCCTCCAGTCCTCTAGCACCTCTCCAGTGGCCAGAGAGGATTTGAAAATTAGTGTCAGAGACCTTGCAACCTCTTCCCTTGCCTTCCATAGCAGCCTGGGATACATCTCATCTGGGCCTGGGGATTTATCCACTTTTATGCCTGCTAAAACCGTTAATACCTCTTCCTCTTCAATGCCAATTTGTTCAAGTATATTGCAGTCCCCCTTCCTGATTTCTACACCTATATCATCCTTCTCCATCGTGAACACAGGTGAAAAGTAATCATTCAAAACCTCACCTACATCCTCCGGCTCCATGCACAGATTGCCACTTTGGTCCCTATTGGGTCCTACTCTTTCCCTGCTTATCCTCTTGCCCTTAATATATTTATAAAATGCCTTGGGATTTTCCTTTATCTTGCCTGTCAATGTTTTTTCATGCCTCCTCTTTGCTCTCCTAATTACTTTTTTAAGTACCCTCCTACACTTTCTATACTCCTCTAGATCTTCCGCTGTTTTCAGCCCTCTGTATCTGCCATAAGCCTCCTTTTTTTCCTTATCCAATCCTCTATATTCCTTGATATCCAGGGCTCCCTGGACTTGTTGGTTCTACCCTTCACCTTTACAGGAACATGTTGGCCCTGAACTCTCACTATTTCCTTTTTGAATGACTCCCACTGGTCTGATGTAGCCTTACCTACAAGTAACTGTTCCCAGTCCACTTTGGCCAGATCCTGCCCTATCATATTGAAATCGGCCTTCCCCCAATTCAGGACCTTTATTTCCAGTCCATCTTTGTCCTTTTCCATAACTACCTTAAATCTTACAGAGTTATGGTCACTATTTCCAAAATGTTTCCCCACTGACACTTCTACCACTTGCTTGGCTTCACTCCTTAAAGTCAGGTCCAGTAACACCCCTTCTCTTGTAGGACTTTCTACGTGCTGGCTCAAAAAACTCCCCTGGATGCACTTTAAGAATTTTGCCACCTCCAAGCCTTTCACACTAAGATTATCTCAATTAATATTGGGGAAGTTGAAATCCCCAACTATTAACACCCTAATATTTTTGTACTTCTCTGAGATTTGCCTACGTACCTGCTCCTCTATCTCCCCTACTGTTTGGAGGCCCATAGTACACTTCCAGCAAAGCAATTGCCCCTTTTTGTTTTAATGTTCTACTAATGTGGCCGCATTTGAGGAACCTTCTAAGATACCATTGCTCCTTACTGTAGTAATTCATTCCTTGATCAATAGTGCAATGCCATCTCCTCTTTTAACATCCCCCCTGCCCCGCCCCACCACGCCTGTAGATTCTATACCCTGGAATATTGAGCTGCCAGTCCTGCCCTTCCCTCAACCATGTCTCTTGTGATGCAACAATATCTTATTCCAATGTGTTAAACAACACCATCAATTCATCTGCCTTACTTGTAAGACTCCTTGTGTTAAAATAGATGCAATCCAGCCTTGCATGATTCCCTTGTGCCTTAATAGACCTATATTTGCTTTGCCTTCCAAACTGACTTAGTTTCTTTTCTATATTTGACTGTGCATCATCCCCTACTGTTCCTCCACTCTGTACCTCATCCCCCTGCCAAATTAGTTTAAGCCCCCCCCCCTCCCCCCACCACAGTACTAGCAAACCTCCCCACAAGGATGTTGGTCCCATTCCGATTCAGGTGCAACCCATCTGACTTGTACAGACCTCACCTTCGCTAGAAACAGATCCCATGATCCAGGAAACTAAAGCCCTCCCTCCTGCACCATCTCTTCAGCAACCCGTTCATCTTCTCTTTCCTCCTATTGCTATACTCACTAGCATGTGGCACAGGGAGTAATCCAAAGACTACAACCTTTGAAGTCCTGTTTTTTTAATCTGCTACCTAGCGCCCTAAATTCTTGTTGCAGGACCTCATCCCTCTTTCTACCTATGTCGTTGGTACCAATGTGAACCACGACCTCTGACTGTTTGTCCTCCCCCTTCAGAATGCCCTGCAGCCGTTCTGTGAAATCCTTGGCCCTGGCACCAGGGAGGCAACACACCATCCTGGAGTCAGGTCTATGACCGCAGAAATGCCTGTCTGTACCCCTCACTATTGAGTCTCCTACCACTATTGCTCTTGCACTCTTACTCCTCCCCCCTTGTACAGCTGAGCCACCCACAGTGCCATGAACTTGGCTGTGGCTGCACTCTCCAAAGGAACCTTCACCCTCATCATTTTCTAACACAGAAAAACAGTTCTTGAGTGAGATGCACTCTGGGGCTTTCCTGACTACCTGCCTGCCTCCCTTCTTCTGACTAGTGGGCACCTATTCCCCCTCTGACTGCACTTCCTGAAGCTGCTGAGTGACCACATCTAGAAACGTGCTGTCCATGTAGCCTCAGCCTCGCAGATGCACCGCTGTGTCTCCAGCTGACGCTCAAGCTCAGATACCCGTTGCTCAAGCTGGTCAAGCCGGTGGCACTTCCTGCACATGTGGTCATCCAGTCTGCAAGGAGTGTATAAGAATTCCCCCATGCTGCAGGCTGTACAACACATGGGACTGAGTTCTTTTGCCATACTTTTTGTTTGTCTTTGATTAAAAGACTTTTTCCTTAAATTTAAGCCCTGCTCTGCTCACTGAAGTCTTGCTCTTTATAGCCCCGCTGTCAAAAAGGTGGTTCCACTTGTGGCGGGGACTGGAACTGGGGACTATTACTGCAAAATATTCACAAATAGCCTGATGGGGAATTCAAGAGAAACACCTTTACCTAGAGATTGGTTAGAATGTGAAACTAAGTACCATAAGGAGTGGTTGAAATCACTAACATAGGTACATTAAAGGGCAAGCTAGATAAACACGTGAGGGAGAAAGGAATGGAATGATGTGTTGATGGAGTTAAATGAAAAAGGGTGAGAGGAAGCTTGTGTGGAGCCTTTGGGCTGAATGGCCACTTTCTGTGCTGTAAGTTCTATGTTATACTACATAATGCCAACCTTCCCCACATGTATTTGTAATCTTGCTTCATGTGACAAAAATCTTGTAAGAAACGTTACATAGTCATAGGGCAGAATTTACATTCCCCCTCTGCAGATTGTAGGTGGGGGTAGCCGTAAAATTCTCTGTATGACCTTCCCACTTGGCTCTCACACACCCTAACCTTTCTGCAATTTTACGGTGGGATGGTTCAGTCACAGGCCGGGTGCCCCCCCACCCCACACCCCCCCACCCCCCTTGTCCCAATTCAGGCCCTTAAGTGGCCAAATAATGACCACTTAAAGGGTGCTTCCTGCCAAGCCTCAATTTTCAGGCTGGTGGGAGGAGTTCAGGAGCAGGGGGGAAGCCTGAAAGGTGGCGTTGCTCAGGCCTCGAGCTGGAAGGTTTGGGAGGTGGGGAGAGGTGCTTGGCACCACCATCAACAGCCTCCTTTTAACATTGGGTGCCACCCACCTCACCCCAAAAATGTGCCTCCTGTGTGTGTTTCTTCTCGCTCCCAGTATCTCCACCATCACCCCTACCCCTCTTTGCCCATCCCCCTGGATCTTACCACCCCCCCCCTGCCTTGAGATGCCCAAAATTTACCGGGTCCTGGACTTCTGGAACTCAGACTCTGGGGACTGCTTGCGGCCCCAGTCCTGTCCACCGCAGCTTCTGACGTTGCTGGGACTAGAGGCCTACTGGCCAATCAGGTTGGCCGGCAGCTCTCCGAGGCAGGACTTCCAAGTGAGAGGCAGAAATCCTGCCTCCAGCCAATTAACACTCCTTGGAGCATGAAATGGCTGCGGAGCAGCTTGTATCAGTGGTAATTTTCTTCTCTGCCAACTCCTCGGATGGCGGGAAAGGGAACTCCACCATTTGAAAATTCCTGGCTATAGAGTAAATCAAAACTCTCACTTTTTTTATATCATATTTTCCATTAAATGTCTTATAAAATTTGTCACAAACTTCCTTTGCGGATCATATTTAAATAAAATACTTATAACCACAAACTGAAAATATTCAAGCAAAATGCAGAATTGTTGGCAAAATATTAAAATAGTTTTAAAAATATCAAACAGTAACTTATATTGCTAAACAAACAGGTTTTTTGTCAAAGCTTTTTACCTTGCACTCATCAGGGCAATTGGCAAGAGTACCAAATGTAAAGGTAACAACAATTTATACTGTCTGAGAAGACAGTGCAGATTTCTTGGCAAGTGGACTCTGATTGGTAGAAGCATTGCCATGGAGAATGCACCAGTTGATGGTGACTGACAGTTAGCTTCCAAGCATTGTTTGAATTTAAACCAGGCAACTTGACTCTGATTGGTCAAGGCATTGCCCTGGGGAATGAACCAGCGAATGGCTGTCACTTTGTTTTGTTAACTGAAACAGGTGCAATGTGTGTACATGTTCTTTCTGTCTGCAAAGAACAGGGCCCTGTGTATTAATATGTGTAGCTTCCAATACACACAAATGCACCACACTGTGAGCCCTACTGACAATCTTAAATTGGTTGTCACAAAATAAACAAAACAAAAAGTAAACAAAAACTGCTATTCACTGGTTCATTCCTCAGGGCAATGCCTTCACCAATCAGAGTCAAGATACCTGGTTTAAATTTCAAACAATGCTTGGCAATTATGAGTGTGATGGAATACATTCCATTTGCCTGGGTGAGTGCAGCTTCAACAACAGTCAACAAGTTCCAGAATAAAGCAGCCTGCTTCATTAGCATCCCATCAACAAACATTCACTCCCTCCACCACCAACGCACAGGGCCAACAGTATGTACCATCTACAAGATGCGCTGCAGGATCTCACTAAGCATCCTTAGAGAGCACCTTCCAAGCCCATGACCACTATCATCTAGAAGGACAAGGGCAGCAGACACATAGGAACACCGCCCCCTGGAAGTTTCCCTCCAAGCCACACACCTTGCTGACTTGGAAATATATCACCGTTCCTTCACTGCTGCTGGGTCAAAATCCTGGAACTTCCTTCCTAACAGCATTGAGTGTACCTACACCAAATGGACTGCAGCAGTTCAAGAAAGCAGCTCATCACTGCCTTCTCAAGGGCAATTGGGGATGGGAAACAAATGCTGGCCTAGCCAGCGATGCCCACATCCCAGGAATGAATTAAAAAATTCACCATCAACTGGTGCATTCTCCATGGCAACACCTCTACCAATCAGAGTCCACTTGCCAACCAATCAGCACTCTCCCCTCATACAGTATAAATTGTTGTTCCCTTTACATTTGGTATTCTCGTGAATTGTCCTGATGCATGCATGATGAAAAGCTTTAACAAAAAATGTCTCTTTTCAGCAATACTCAAGTTCTGTACCACCAAACGACTATTTATATTTATATCGTGCCTTTAAAATAATGAAACATACCAAGGCACTACAGAGAAGCATTATAAAACAAAATATGACATTAAACCACATAAGGAGGTATTTGGTTAGATGAACATAGGCTTGGTCAAAGAGAAGGTTTTAATGAATGCCTTAAAGGAAGAAAGCAAGGTAGAGAGGTGAGAGGTGTAGGGAGGAGCTTGGGGCTACAGCCACCAATGGTGGAGCAATTATAATTGGGACTGAGGCCTGAATTAAGGGAGCACAGTTTTGTTGGAGGATTGTGGGATGAAGGAGATTAGAGAGAAAGGGAGGATGTAGGAATAGTTTGTAGGAGTAACTTGTAGGAACAGTTTGTCAGAACTCTGTATATGCTTATTGCTGCGTAAATGTTAAACTAAGAACACGGAGAAATAATGTCAAGCCACTATGTTATGAAGCTTGTGATGAGGAACTTATGCTTGTACTTGGGAGTACACTGTGATTGTATCTCTCTAAGTGACCTTTGTTGCAGACCGGACAGCTGACCTCCAAAGCAACAAAGGGCAAAGGCTTCAGACATCCTGAGGTGATTAATGGCAATGTACAGAAGGATCACATGAGAAAGTAGACTGTCTGTAATGTCTTGAAATAAGTCTAACATGGTATGGACCAACACTAACTGATCAAGTTTCGAATGAAACAATCAGGTAGCCAAGACGGGTCATGCAGGACAGCTTCCTCATGCATAGACTAACATAAGAGAAACTGGAAGACCCTCTTCAGCACTGCAGAGAAGGAAGACCAAAGATCAAAGACAAGAAGACAAAAAAAAACGGAACTGGAACTGGGTGCTCAGCCATCCAAGCTTGATACAGGAAGTAAAGTCTGTGTTGACCTGTTCATTGCTGCCTAAGTTTGTAAGTTGTTGTACTTAATGAACTTATTCCAAACTTGTTGTGGTAACATGCTTGTCTCCGAAATTATTTGTCACTTCCTGATCTAGTTGAAGGGAGAAATTCTTTACAAATTAAATTCCTTACAAGGGGTGAGGCCATGGAGGGGTTGAAAATAGGAAAGAGAATTTTAAAATCAACATTGCTTGACCAGGAGCCAATGTAGGTCAATGAGCACATGGGTGACAGGAGAACAGAACTTGCTCCGAGTTAAGACATGGGCAGCGGAGATTTGGATGGCCTCAAGTTTACAGAGGGTAGATTGTGGGAGACCAGCCAGAAGTGCACTGGAATTGCCAAGTCTGGAGGTAGCAAAGGCATGAATGAGGCTTTTAGCAGCAGATGAGGTGAAAAATGGTGAAGTTGGGTGATGTTACTGAAGTAGAAATAGACCTCTTAGTGATGGCATGGATAGGAGGTTTGAGGCTTGTCTCAGGATCAAATGTGACACCGAGGCTGGGAACAGACTAGCTTAAATCTCAGATTCTTGCCAGTGAACAGAATCGAGTCAGTAGCTAGGGAACAGAGTTTGGAGTGGACATCAAAAACAATGGCTTCAGTATTTCAATATTTGACTGGAGGAAATTTCAGTTCGTCCGCTATTCAATGTTGGATAAACAGGAGGTATTAGGTCAGATGACTAAAAGTTGGGCACAGAGGTAAGCATTAAGGACGGTCTCAGAGGAAGAAAGTGAGGTAGAAAGGTGGAGAGATGTAATGAGGGTTTTTGGGGCCTAGATAACTGAAGGCACGATTATCAATAGTGAAGCAATGGCAGTCTTAGCAATGGCACAAGTATCACATGGATATGTAGAAAATTATATCACCAGAATAAATTTTTGTGTATCTTATTTTGTCTGCAGTGTGAATGTGCCACAAATGTTCCATAGCAACTGTATTTATTGGAATATTATAGGTAAAATATTTGCAGAATCACCTGCTTCAGGCACTGGAAAGCGAATGTTAAATCATTATGTTTATTTCAAACTTTTGCAGCGTGCAGTTCCTTTTACTAAACTGGTGTAAATTATTGCTGGTGTTTTCTGTCAAATATATTAAAGTTTTTATCTTCCCTCTGGGGTTTTGTTTGATGCCCTTTAATCCTCTTGTTACTTTCTTTCAAGTAGATAATCGCCTCTTTTGGGTTTTGCTCTTTTATACCAAAGGTGGTGGTGAGAGTTTTTATGTTACTGAGCTATTTAAAACGAACCTAGTTTTAAAGAATTAAAAATTTAAATCAATCTTAAGGATTGGCTGTTGAGGACAGGCGGGCGGGTGGGTGGGCGGGCTGGAGATGGTTCTGGTGGGGGTAGGTGAGCAAAATTAGCTCAAACACTTCCTGTCTATACCCATCCATATTATCTTTAAAGGCTACTTAAGGCCATTAAAAACCTAATTAATCCCGATTTCACGTTGCCCGCGCGATTTTGCGCTCGTCGCACAGCCAAAGCAGGCAGGCGGGCAGCCCATTTTTTGCAAAACCTCATCCAAGGGCAGGATAAAAAGGGTCAGCAGCATTGCCATTGGGAGTAGTGAGGAGTTGAGGAGGTAGTTTGCTGCTGGTTGCTTATTGGAACTTGACAGCTTCACCTCTGTCCTGAGCTTCATTCTTAGCATTTCCAGGCTTAAGTTCAAGACTCATTGGTGTCTTCAAGGCCCTCGAGGATTTTGGCCGTCTGGACCCTTCCAGGTATCAGGCAGCCTTCTATAACCCTAGTAATAGGGATTGTGGTCTCTGCTGGATGGACTGCCTCCTCTGAAGAAGAGAGGGGCAGAAGGGAGAGGAGGCCAGGTATCCCAGTGCAGCTTCCAGGGGAGGGACCTGTGGGAGGAGAGGCACAGGCACAAGGGACGCAGGACCAGCAAGTAGTCCAAGGCACTAGGGGCTGCAGAATATGCCACTATCCTGCTGCCAGGGTTTACAGACAGTGATGCAGCTACCTCAATATGTCCAAGGTGCAATGCCGAAGGAGGGAGACAGTGACCTCCATTTGCCAGTGGCCCTGAAGGTCACAGTGACCCTTAATCTCTATGCCTCTGGCTCTTTCCAAGGGTCAGTGGGTGATCTGTGTGGAGCCCCCCAATCAGCTGTCCATTGTTGCATCAAGCTGGTGACAGAAGCTCTGTACAGGCGGGTAATGACATTTCTTCATTTCCGTACGGCTGAGGCCAGCCAGGCTGAGTGAGCCAGAGGGTTTGCAGCGATTGCTGGGTTCCCACGCTTGCAGGGTGCAGGTCAGCGGAGTGCCTTCATCAACAGGAAGGGATTCCATTCAATGAATGTCCAGATAGTTTGTGACCACTAGACACACATTCTACAAGTGTGTGCAAGGTACCCGACAGCTCCCATGACGCTGACATCCTGAGACACCCGCAGGTGCCAAGGCTCTTCAGTGCTCCAGCCCGACTGGATGGATGGCTGCTGGGTGACAAGGGCTATCCATTGAAAAGGTAGCTTTGAAGCCTCTCCGCACCCAAGAACAGAGGCAAATCATCGTTATAATAGGAGTCATCCCTCCACAAGGGCGGTGGTAGAGAGGACCATAGGTCTTCTGAAGATGCGCTTCCGATGCCTGGACCATTCAGCGTGTGCCACTGATAGTGGTTGCATGCTGCACTCTCCGCAATCGGGTTCTAGCAAGGGGGGGCGCACAGGAGGTAGAGGATCTTGAGGCAGCTCCACAGGCTACAGAGGATGAATCCAGTAGTGAGTCAGGAGAGGAACATGGTGAGGAGAACGCTGAGGGCGTGGAAGCAGATCTCTGTATCCTCCAGGGAGGCAAGGACACCAGGGACACCTTGATCCAACACTCCTTCAACTGGGCTGCCAAAGATCAGCTTCAAACACATGCCTGGGCTGCCGCCTCCATCCAGGATGCCTGAAATGACCCTTTCCTTTGACCCCAAAGTCCACTCAGTACCTGTGCAATAAAGTTTAGAGCCACTCACATCCAGCATTACATACTGGGGTACCACAAAAATGTGAAGCAGGCCATTATGACAAAAGCAAAATTTATGTAATTTTCACATTCAAAACAAATGAACATTACCATCTCTGGTGTTTATTTCCACATCAGTAAACATATAGACAAAACATTACAGAATAAAAGATCACCTGTGACCAGTCCCTCTTGAGCTCATGGTGCCTTAAACTTATGTTTACGAGTGCTGCCTCTTAGTGCCCCCCCACCCCCCACCCGCTTGCTGGCAGCGGCATTGGGGACAGCCTGCTGACTCTGCTGACTTGCTGGCCTTGATGATTTTGGCGGTCATCCTCTGGCCAGTGGAGCTTGTGCTGGCCCCTCCTGGGAGGGACCGGCGAGTGCACGGCTGGCATCTCCCCAATCATTGCAGCTTCATCAGTTGCCACGGTCGCTGGCAGAGGGGCGGAGGAGCTGCTGCCATCATCCAGAGCACCCTGAGAGAAATCACAGAAACAACAGGCAGCTCGTGCACCAACGTGAGGTTGCTCTGGACCTCCCTGCTTGCCATTGATATGACGGGTACCTGGCTGGGATACTGGGTGCCTCATCCATCTGCCATAAATCCAATCACAATATACACATCAAAACTTGTACATTCAGTGTAGGTGACACGGGTATTCGTGAAAAAGTTCAGAACTGGACCTTGTTGTGTTTCTATAACAATTGTCTGAGAGACTGGTCCATTATCTTTCCAAGTGCGAGTGGAAGATAGAATCGTTCATAAGCACATAGATCATATTCGTGCTAGACATTCCAACGACCAACTATTCCGCCTGTGATTAACAACGAACCGCCAATTCCTGAGGTGACAAATCGACCTAGAATAGACATGCCTGACGTCTTTATAGAGATGCCAAACCCAGAACTGCCATTTTCCAATGATGTGTCTAATGCTGCAGTTCCAGATCCTGTCAATCCTGTTGAGGAACCTCAAGTGGTAGAGCTACGCCACTCTAGCCATATAAGGAGAGCACTTCAGAGACGTAATTTTTAATCACCTGAAGTTGTATATATGTTGGATATTCCTGTAAATAGAAATTGTAAAAAACTAAATGGGGAGGAAATGTAATAACAGAGTATAGCCTCTCCTGCTGTCTATCAGGGGTCATATGATGTTCTGGGAGGCTTCAACCAATGACCCCCAAACACGGGCAATCCAAGAGGTGGGGCTTCCTGATGAGAGTCCTGATCGAGCATGTAATACCTACAAAGCTCTCTGTAATAAAGTTTATCTGTTTCTTGTTGAAACCTATCTGCTCTGTTCAGTCATTACACATGTGCAATGCATTTATGAACTTCTGCTCTTTGGTACTGGGAAGAAAAGTTACCTGCCAGTAATCCAAAGTCAAAAAAAGACTCCACTCATTCAGTTTCTCTGACTCAGCACAGGCCAGGGCGCAGTTAGTGCTTTACATTTCCTGAATTACAGTCATTCTGTTTCAGAAACAAGATATGGACCATGCAAAATTATATAAGAATCTTAAACAAAATTTAAAATTCATTACCAAAGTTTCAGGGTCGCTCTTAGGCTTGCAGTAAAGAATGAAGATCCTGTCCCAAATCATGGGAAAACAGTTGTTTTGATCATTAGAGGGAGTGTCCCATGTCTGTACTGGTGCAACAGAAGTGGTTACCTTAACTGTTAGGAGAAAAAAAACCCGCTGAGATGAGATTTGTTGGGCCTGATGTAGAGCACACTGAGAAACATTCCTGGGGTCACCTGACCCTGACAATTTCCCTAATAATTCTCCAAAGCTTCCTACTAATTTTGTGGGTGGAACGGAATTGCGGGCTGATGAAATGAGGGAAGCTGGAGGAAAAGTCTTCCCCCTCCACCCTTTCCCAAAATTTAGGCCAGGTTTTATACAAGGTACAAATCTGATGGATTCAAGTTCTGTCCCAAATTCCACATCCTCCCCTAGGGTGATCCTCCCATTCTATACACATTCCTTGATTCCCTTAATTATGATTCCTTAGTCTATAAGCCGAAAAGAGTTAATTTGCAATTTTTGACTGAGATTCGTATCCTGTTTTAGAGTTTCTAGATACTCCAACAGTAGCAAATCTTTGAGTTGGTGACTATTTTGCATCAAAGTTTTTATACCAGCTGTTGCCATTTTCAGCCTGCTCGTGCTTCCATGACATGTTTTGCATTTTCAACACCTCAGTTTCCTTTTGTCTCTAAGTCTGATTACACCTGCCCACCATCATCCTCACCACCACCCCATTCCCCACCACCCAATTTCTGAGGCCTCAGAAACACGTAATACTCTTTGGCATGTAGCTATGGCAACAGCTTGATTCAGTTAGTAGCCCTCTTGCCTTGGACTCAGAAGATTGTGAAATCCAGCCCTATACCAGATTTCAATGGAAATCAAAGTTGGGCAGTTTTATAATAGGTGACCAATCCACAGTATCAGTTTACGTCTCGGTGGCCTGTTGAAAATCCACCATTCATAACGTATTAATGTTAGTGCTCGTTTTGAGCCAGACCAAGTAGTCCTGGGTAATGATAGCAGGAATCAGATGCACAATGTTTTTCTGTACTCTCTGAACAATGTTTTAATCTTAAACTTATGTTCCTACTGTGCCAAAGTATACTGTGTAACACAATTTCATTTGCAATTGGCTTCTCCAGCTTCTGCTGAAACTTGACTCACATGAGGCACATCCACACTGGATAATCTACACAATGTATGACCCGCCACGTGTGGTGACAATGTAAGTTTTGGTGCAAACCAGGGATGAGGAACATCAGTTACTTGGGGAGGCTAGAAATGACAGGGTTGTTCTTTTTACGGAAGAGAAGATTAAGGGGAAATTGAATGAAGAGTTTTAATAAACTAAATATAAAGAAAATATTTCCACTGGCAGGCAGGTTGGAAATCAAAGGATAGATAGTTAAGGTTTCAGGCAAAAGAATCAGAAGGAAGATGAGGAGAATTTATTTTCATGTAGCAAGTTGTGAATGCATTGCCTGAAAGAATGATGGATGCAATTCATTATATCCTGCAAAAGTGATTTGGATATGTACTTGAAAAGGAAAAAATTGCAGGTCTATGGGAATAGAGTGGGGGAATGGAACTAATGGAAAAGCTATTTTAAAGAGCCAACACAAGCATGATAGGCCAAACGTGCTATAAGATTCTGTCATTCTATAACCTCTTCAGGAACACCAACTACTCACCTAGAGAAGCAGGCAAAACGTTATGTGGATCTAGGTGGGGAATTTTACAGTTAGGGCTACTTGGATTTTACAGCCTTTAGGAACTGTTACATTAGCTTAGCTTGGCCCATTATAATGCAGCTCCGGTTATGGCACAGTGGATGGTAAATGCCGAGCTGCTCAAATCCCAGAAGGAAACTTGAAACAGCTGCCACAACTGTTTTGCGAGTTGTATTTTACTTTGAGAAGAGGGCCTTGAATTCAATAGTAATAAGTCCACCGAGACTTAGAGGTTTTTTCAAAACTAAATTAAACATATATTAATAAAAGAAAAGATTTTAATATCATATATAGGTCTATAAATTACAATAATAATTTCTAAATCCCCTAATTAATCTAGCTCCCAGTTACGCCTCTGTTAAGGCAGCAGCAAACAAAATAGATTTCAACAGACCCAGGCAAACCACACAATACCCTGGACAGTGATATTCAAAGTTAATTTTCTTAACTTCGGTTCCTATAGATGGCAACTTGGTGCACAGAGGCTGGAGGCTTTTCACACTTGGGTTGGATCTTAGAATGCCTTTCCCCTTACACATAACCTCATCTCCTATATACATGTTTTTTCCTTTTTAATGTAAATTCCATTGTTCCAATATATCTTTGTAACTTTATTCTTCTCATAATATAAATCTTTCATAGTACTCATATTATCAGTAACTTTTGGGAAAAATAAACACACTGTTGGGCTTAGATTCTTATGGCTAGGTGTAATATCTTACCATCTCTTTTAAATTCAAACTAACCTAATTTATCTAAAAATGCAAATGTTCCTCACGCTTCACATTTTAAAACTTCAGTCATGTTTACGTATTTAGCATTTTGAATCTGGCTTCCCTTTTGATAACGCAAAAGTTCCAGACCAGCTGTCTCTAATTCAATTAAATTCCCTCACAAACACATCCACACAGAGAAACTAATCCAAACCCCACTATTAACCTACCTTTACAATAAATCACGATAATATTATGAAAATTATTATATTTTCAGGTCACTCCGCAGTTCTTCATGGAGCTGGCTCATGGATTGCACTTCCTTGTAATCCAAATAAAATATGGAATAAGGTAAAATGGCTTATATGAGATTTCCATAGCACCTTTCTATTGCCCTGAGTCTAACATCTTAACATATTAAAGGCAAACAATACACCTAATTGCAGAATATTATTTCTATCTTCCACACTTGCCTTCTGTGGGGCACGCCTGAGTTAATGGTAATTGCGCAGTTTTTTGCTCGGGACTGTGAGTCCCAGTGATTGGCTGAAAACAGTTTCAATCCATTTCACTTGGGACCATTGCAGCTGGTAAGACATGTATTTACAGGCACTCAGAGTTAACTCCATTCAAACCCAAGCCTCACAGGTGAAAGGAAGTAAGCTCATTCACTATGATACCCAGCCCCTTGTGGATCCTCCTGTGGTTAAATTAAAAGAAAAGATTATAAAAAGAATGATAAAGAGAAAGAAAAGTGGGCAAGGCAGTTTTTTTTTGTCTTTTTTATCTTTCTTTTTTCCTACTGTCACACTTTCTAAAATCTAATCTTGTGACACGTAGACCCAACAAAAACATACCTTTCTCTCCAGTTTCCGAGTTAGAGGTTACTCCTGGGACAATTTGTTTTTACAGAATGAAAGAAGCGTGGCCATAGTAGCATAAGCAAAACTGGAACCAAGCACTGACATCAAAGTGAAGCAAAGGCATTTGCACTCACTTCAACTGAGTTCACCATGGGTGGAATTTTATGCTGGCAGGATTTTACGTTCCATCATTTTACGTCAATGGACTTTTAAACAGCTCGCTGAATTTTACAGACGAACCCCTGCCCCCATGGTTGTAAATTCCGTCCTATTGTTGATCAGCGGGCAACCATAGGCACAGCGCCTACTCATGTACATTTTAAGCTTTAACTTCCGAGCTCCCCAGTGTTGGTTTGGAGGGGGGTACTCCAAAGATGCGTTCGGGAATCCCTTTTGGAGATTCACATGTAAGGATTTGCATAGCAATTTACCAGAAGCGCAACTTCCCCTGTGCAATTGCCCTGCACTGGGAACCATCTGGAAATGTGATTTAAATTACAAACTTTGAATGTTTTTGACTGTCTGACTGGGTTACATCAATAGTTACCCAGAAAATGCTAGAAGAGCTAAAACCACTTCTAACTTCCGGGTAACTATTGTATGGACCCAGACACCCCAGAGTCCCCAGGGGACTTCCCCACTCCCTGACTGCCCCTCCCCCCCATGGGGTTTGCCTGCCCCCCACCCAACCCCACAAGGTGTCCCCCACTACTCCCCCCACAGGATTCCCAAACCCGCACAGGTCTCCTCCCCATCCCTGGCGAGCCCAACTCTCACCCCGGCCTGCTGCCCCCAGGCCTGACTGGACACAACCCAAGGCCTGACCTCCACCCCGCCCCCACCACCGCTATCCCCCCCCACCGAGGCTCAACCCTCCCCTGAGCCCTGCATCCCCCCACCAAGACCTGACACCCTCCACCCCCACTGAGACCCAACCACCACTCCCCCCAAGGCCCAACGCCCCCCCCCCACTGAATCCCAATAGGCTCCCACCCGAAGCCCTTCCCCTATACCCCACCGCAGGCCCGACCCCCGACCACCGACCTCCAACCCCCGACCTCCCATACCCCCAACCTACAACCCCACCGACATCTGACCACCACTCCAGGCCTCCAATCCCTCCATCCCCACAAATCCTATCGACTTACCTTAGATACTTACCTTCTCCCTGGCCTGTCAGAGACCTTTAAATTTCACTGGACCTTTAAACTTACCTGGTTTACAGCAGCTAGTGCCGTAGAAATAGGGGCTTGGCCTCCTTCACTTCGACTCTCCTGCACTTCGACGATGAGCCCCAGGGACTTGCCCGGCCTGAGTCAGAAGTTCAGGCAAGATAGGATCCAAGAAAAATGTAGCTAAGTAATTGGGCACGGAGTGGCAATCCAACACCGATTGCCATTCTGAGGAAGTTCAGGCCCATGATGTGACTTCCAATCAACAAAATCTAGAGTCATTCTAAAATTGGGATTTGGGTGGAGAAACTAAATGGTATCATAATTCTACTCAACTAGAAAGAACTTGCGTTTGTATAGTGCCTTTCCCATTCATAGGATATCCCAAAACATTCTTTTTAAGATGTAGCTATTGCTTTTATATGAATGAACTGAGTGACATTTTGATGCTTCTCAAATCGGCAATAAGTTACAAGTTTTATGTTGATAGGCCAGATTTTCAAAAGCCCATGAAGGAGAGTCTGAGTGCAGATGTACATTGAAAATTGTAATTCCGGAGGCTGTCCCTGGATCTCGGCTACTCTAGGATGCTACGCAATTTTCAAGGAGAATGTGGGAGGGGACAGCGGGCAACCCGCAAGCCTCCAATTAACCAATTGCTAAGCTCATTGTGGAGCTCATTAACAGTCGTTTGAGCAGCAGTTTGCCATTTTTAACTGGGAGGCATGGGGCAAATGGGAGGTCTGGGACCTTTTAGGGTGCACTGTCATGAACACAGCGGGGGAGCCATGAGAGCTAATGGATGCATTGGTCAACAGTTGTGAGAAATAGAGATTAATAATCAGTTGCTTAACCAGTTGCATTGAGTTACCATCTCTGGTGCTGAGAGGCTTTCATGACCCCTCCTACAAGGTTCTTCCCCTGTGACTAAGGATAAGGTAGAGACAACTTGCTCCCTTGTCTCTGCTCACACCTGAGATGCACATGGCTTTTGTCTCAGTGAGGAGTTGCCCATGGAGGGCAGCCTCTGTGGCAGGGCCAACCTCTGACACAGGACCTTGTGGCGTGAATGGTTCCTCAGTCAGCAACACTGTGTGGTCAATACTACAGTGAATCTTGTTCTTCCTGTGCATATCAGCGCACTGTTCTTGTATCCACTCAGAGTGGTGCTACATATGGCTCTTCAAGAGTTTGGCCATTCTCTCAATGGAGAAGTTCATGTGCTCAAAACCTTGACTCATCATGGAGCAAATGTGCCACATGGACTCCACCATTGGCTGTCCATGTCTCCACTGTGCCTCAGGGATCTCTGACTTTCAGAAACCCATCTGCCTCTGATGCTCCAAAAAGGCTGTCCTTGTGTGTGACACCTGTGGCCCACTGTCTTCATCTAGGTGAGCAGGACTGTGCCTGTCTTCATCCTCCAAGGGAGACTGTCCACATCTAACTCTGCCTCAAACTCCTTCTCTTGCTCACTCCTAATATGTGGCTCACTCAGTGGCCCCATTCTAAGATAGATTGAGACCCAACTGAGACGAGTATGTCTGTGCTGGTAAATGGTGTGAAAAAATTATGAAATGGTGCAGGCTTAGTGAAGTCGCCTCCTGCTAAGGAGACCGACTCTTACAAACACTCTGCTCTCACACCTCCTCCCTAAAAATTAGAAAAAGTCTTGAGTATTGCTGAAAAAAGAGACATGTCTAAGCTTTTTGGCTTGCACTCATCAGGACACTTGCAACAATACCATTATAAAGGGAAAACAACAATTTATACTATGTGTGAAGAGAGTACTGATTGGTTGGCAGGTGGAGCTGCCATGGAGAATGCACCAATGATGGTGACTGACAGCTAACTGCCAAGCATTGTTTGAAATTTAAACCAGGCAGCTTGACCCTGATTGGTCAAGGCATTGCCCTGAGGAATAAGTCAGCGAATGGTTGTCACTTATTTTGTTTAGCTGAAACAGGCACAATGTATGCACGTGTTTTTTCTGTCTGCAAAGAACGGGGCCCTCTATATTAATATA
Source organism: Cetorhinus maximus (assembly GCF_964194155.1). NCBI lineage: Eukaryota > Metazoa > Chordata > Chondrichthyes > Lamniformes > Cetorhinidae > Cetorhinus > Cetorhinus maximus. Next base: position 76,064,456 of record NC_135882.1, on the reverse strand, counting down.
CGTAGATTCCAGTACATGCAAATTCACCACACTGCGAGCTGACTGACAATCTTAAATTGGTTGTCAGTGTAATTCTTAGCACACTGAGGATTATTTAGCAAATGTTGTCCAATCACGGAATCACATCTAATGTTGGACACTGTGTTTTGAGTTTTGCAAGCACAGGACATGTTGTTTAATATGATCCACCAGTCTGTGGGACATAACGGCCTACATACCCAGCATCATACTGGCACTGAAAAACTTAGACATGTCTCTTTTTTCATCAATTAGAAAAAGCATTACCTTAGTAATAATTTTTCTATACCATTATCAAAATACAACATTTTGTAAACATTTTAGCGACTAACTTACTGCATAGAGGGCAGGTAATACTCTTTCCCCTTTGTCACATTTCAACATCAAAATTTGTCTTGGCAATATTATAATGCTCAACCTGTAACCAGCATCTAAATGTGACAAGTCCAGCTTATGTGAGTTCTTAGAGTCCCAACTCTCTTGCAAACATTGTTGACTGCTGGCAAACTATCCTGCTTCTGGGTACTGGCAGCTGCAAATTGGAATTCAAGGAGAAATTCTCTGTCATTGCGCTTCTCAACCTCTGGATTCAGCAATTACTTTTCTTCTTCTTTAAAGTCAGACACTAAGGACATAATATTGTTGAGGTATTGGGATCTTGCCCACCGAGCTGTCTCTTTTCGGGAAGGCACACTGAACCATAAGCCAATCAGGCAGTGGTGAGGCCAGTGGTGGGCCTTTCCCTGGAATCAAGACGCTGGGTCAGAAGTCTGGCCTACTGAGAGCCGCTGGCCAATCAGAAGCTGACAGCTCTTGTGCTCAGCAGCACCACTGGGAAGGCCGTAACTGCTGCTGGAAGGATAGGCACCAGAGTCCCTGAATCGTGGAATAACCCAGGCCACAGGTAAGTAATGTGGTGGGGCGGGGGGGGTGGTTTCACAGGGTGGAGGTTATGGGGAGAGCAGGGGAGGTCAGCAGATAGACCCACCTGTAGCTGGGTTAATACCAGCGGTGGCAGGATGAGGCTCTTAATCGGTCATTACTTGGCCATCCTACCTAATTAAATGCCCTTCCTGCCTCCATGCTTGCCATTAGAGAGAGTAAAAGATTCAGCCCTAAATCTTAATCAGGGTTTTCACCTTTTAAAACAGACTCTGTTCAGGGTTTATATCCCGATCTCCATTTTATTCCATGCCTACATATTAGTTAATGTCCTAGTCTGTAAAGAAAGTCTCCATCAGCCACATATCGGAATTGTCCTGCATAACAATTGAATTCACTTCATCTTGTTTCAATTCAGGATCACTTTTACCTTTAAGTTAGTTTCCATGACTTAATCCTTTGGTGAGTTTTTGCAGGAGGTGCAGGTCTAACACTGCCTCCTTATTTTTAAAAATTCATCCATGGGATGTGGGCATCGCTGACTAGGCCAATATCCCTATTTGTCCTTTTTTAGAGGGCATTTAAGAGCCAACCACAGGCCAGACCAGACAAGGATGGCAGATCCTCTTCCCCAAAAGGGCATTAATAAACCAGATGGGTTTTCACAACAATTGACAATGGTTTCATGGTCATCATTGGACTTTTAATTGTAGATTTTTATTGAATTCAAATTCCACCATCTGCCATGGTGGGATTCAAACTCAGGTCCCCAGAGCATTACCCTGGGTCTTTGGATTACTAGTCCAGCAACAATACCACTACACCATCATCTCCCCTTATTTACAGGCAATTAATTTTTCTGTTGGGTAAAATCCTTTTAGTTTTTCTAAGAACTTTGTTAAGATTATGTCAATGATCAGCCAAAAATGTTGACAGTTCTTTCTAGTCAGTTCACAAATTCTTTTAATTTCTCTGGTTTTATTCTTTTCATTCAGCTTGAGCTTTGTCCATATTAACATATGAACATACAAATTTGGAACAGGAGTAGGCTACTCGCCCTCTTGAGCCTATGCCGCCAATCAATAGGATCATGGCTGATCTGATTGTAACCTCAACTCCATATTCCCACCTATCCCCGATGACCTTTCACCCACTTGCTTACCAAGAATCTATCTAGCTCTGCCTTAAAAATATTCAAAGACTCTGTTTCCACCACTTTTTGAGGAAGAGAATTCCAAAGACTCACCATCCTCTGAGAGAAAAAAATTCTCCTCATCTCTGTCTTAAATGGGTGACCTGTTATTTTCAAACAATGACCCCTAGTTCTATATTCTCCCATAAGACAAAACATCCTTTCCACATCCACCCTGTCAAGACCCCTCAGGATCTTATATGGTTCAAACAAGTTGCCTCTTATAAACTCCAGCGGATACAAGTCTAGCCTGTCCAATTCTTTTCTAGCAAGAGCAACCGCTTTGTCTTTCAAAGCTTAACTTACATTAATCAACACATATCCTTACTCGCAGCTCTATGGTGTCAGCACTGAATGTAGCTGGGTCATTTTATTTCAAAGCAGTTCTTTCCTTTGCTTCATCATTAGCTTTGAGAACCATCACTAAGGGCAGAATTTTATGAGTCGACGAGCTGGGGTGGGGCCCGCTTGCCGACGCATAAAATAATGCATGGTGATGTCGGGGGGAACTCCCGACGTCACCACGCCCGATTTAAATTTTCAGGAAGGTGGGAGCGCAGCGAAATCAGCTGCGTGCCCACCAACCTGTCAATGGCTAATTGAGGCCATTGACAGGATCAATTAAGTAATTAAAGGACCTGCCCGTCCAACCTTAAGGTGGGCGGGCAGGCCAGGAGCTCCGGCGGGAACTAGAAAAAACATGAAACCTCATCCACGGGCGGGATGAGGTTTCATGTAGGCTTTAAAAAATTTTAATAAAGATTTTGTGAAAATTATGGACATGTCCCAACTCCATGTCAGGGAACTTTTTTTTTCTATTATAATATTTCTGAAGGCACAGCCAATCTCCCTGAGGCTGCACTTAGCCTCAGGGAGATGAGTGTGCTCTTTCATGCGCATGCGCGAAAGAGCGCACTCTCGATTTTGGGAATCCCCCCCTCCCAACCTGCCCGCATAGGGAGTGCATAGCGTTTCTGTGCGGATGTCACGCAGGGCGGGCCTTAATTGGTCCTCCCATGTAAAATGGCGCCGCGCCTCTGATCGGGGGTGCCAATTGGAAGCGCGCTCGTACGCGCCCGCCCATCAACTTGCCCCCCAACGGGGGGAAAATTCAGCCCTAAGTGGTCAGTTACACCTTGTTCATGTTTTGCCTGCATGTTTAATTTAGATGCCTTTACCTTGTCTCCAATTGCGATTAACTCTTTATTTTTGGTCTGAAGCTCCAATATTCTTTTAACATTAATAATTTGAGTTTCTTACTCTTTGGACAAATCTTTAGTCACAGGAAACCGTTGATTCTTTTAAGTCACTTGATTTTTCCTGCATAACTTCAGTTTCCGCAGCCTCAATGGGTCTTTCCAGAATAACTTGAGATGATAATACTTTATCCCTGTCATGAAGCTATTAATGTATATAATATTTTGGAAAATATTTTTCTTTTAAAATAGAGGTTTACTCTGCAATTGTATCTTAATTGGATTAAAGCCAGTTAGTCTGGGTGCTTTGATGGGTACTAGTTTTAATATTGAAGAGAGATAGCATGCATTTGCGTTTTTTGAATAGAGCATTCAAGAAGTGGGGTGAAAATTGATGCTTTTCTAGCAGCTCCCAAGCCATATGTTTATATTACTAATAAAATTGGTATTATGAAAGGGGTTTCATTGTAAAAGGTGAAGTTCAAAGAGGTTGATACAATAAGAATTAACATTCAATGGGGCTGGGAGGTATAACTTCTGCAGTTCTCGGGTGTGCAGGCAGAGGCAATGTAAGATCAAAAGGCAGCTGTGAACCTCCAACTGATCTAACTGGCTCCACAGTGAAAAGGATCTCATTTTGAATTCGTAAGGTGGAAATGCTTTGCCTGGTATTTGGTTAAGTCTATGGGTTGCTGTTGCCTTAATGGAGATTAGTTTGGGAATTTGTTAAAAGTTATGATAGTAATAATTTGTAGCCATGTGTATATATATTTTAACCTGTGTAAATTAATAAAATATTTCATTTAGTTTAATGTAAAACTTCGAGAACTAGTGGTCTGATTCCTGCGTTAAGAGTCACATCTCAAACATAACATTTAAAATTATTGGTTATGACAGTTGTTTAAAGTTTCCCTCTGGGATTTTTAAATAACTCCGCTTTATCAACTGCATCGGTCATAACAATCTCCAGCCAAGTTGCTCCCTGATAATAAAATCTACAACATCAATGGGCAAATTAGGCACAACGCCCACAACAACAGGACCATTAATTAAATTACATTTTAAAGTGACTCGATACAAAAGTCCTGTCACCTACCAACACCAGTGACTGAGCTGATCCAATATCTCAAAGAATAATTATTTGCTTTCCAGCCTCACCAGACAAGAATGAGGACACTTCACCTTTAAACAGGAAACTTCCATGTATTCCTGCATCCTGTCCCAGTCCAGTAGTGCATACAGGGAAGCATATATGTTTGTCATCATCTTTACACACTGGGACCATATTTTCTAGGAGTGCACTGTGCAATCTTACAATTGCTGCAGTCTTGCTTTTAATTTCCAGTATTTTGCCTTTGCATATCCTTTTTTTATCACAAAGCTAACAGGCAGAATTTTCCATTAGTGAGATTAAGGCCGGGATTTTCCTGCCTTGTCACAGGCGGGACCCGCCGTGGGCGCCCCAGCCAGAAGTCCATTGACTTGCGGCGGGTCCGAAAGATCCCGGCGGCAGGCATGGAAAATCTCGCCCTAAGTGTGGTGGCGGGTGGTTTCATCAGCGCCCACCCCGCTGGCCAGAATGGTAGAAACACATGCCCAATTCTGCTCTTGAAGGGTCATTAATTATGCACAGGCACGTATCGGTCTGAATTGCCTGCTGGGTCGGGAGTGAATCGTCTGCCAAGCTGGCGGGGTCAAAGATCCGGGCGCCGTATTTAAAGGCCAGTCCAACACATAATCTCACTCTCTCCAGCCCACCAGAGATGTATTGCAGCCAGAAGAAGAAGGCCGAGAGGCTCAAGAAGAAGGCAGCACCCCACTTCACGAACCAGACCCTCCAGGCCTTGATCAGGAGTGCAGGCACAAGGCAAGCGCTCTATCCCAGAATGGCTGCAGGAATCACAGCAGCCTTGCTTCTCCAGCCTGGGAAGCCGTCGCGGCGCAGGTCAAAGTGGCTGGCAAAATGCCACCCAGTGCAGGAAGAGGATGAATGATCTCATCAGCTCCGCCAGGGTAAGTCTTCCTTCAACTCCCTCCAATATCAAACTCTCATCACGGCATTATGCACTCAAACAGCTACTCTCTTCAGGGGTCTCACACAACCATTAGCGGGGGACATATATTAACATTCATTCTCTCACTGGGACTTTCACATCACCACCATCCCATCCATCATGTTGCCCCAGACCACGTCCGAAGAGGAAGCTCTGGAAGAGCCATCATGGCACTCACACGCACCCTCTATCAGCTCAGAAATGCACACATTGGTGGGGTACAAATGTAGATTAGGCTTGGGTTCACTTTCTGGGGAACACCTCATTGACAGGTCCCCACAGCAGTCGGAGGCAGGGACAGCCCAGGTCTCCGGCACTCACATGGCTGTTGGAGACCAGCCACCTGCTCAGTTAGAATCAGATGATGAGCCTCCAGAAGCAGCCGCCAACTCAATGCTAGAGATGCAATAACATGTAGGGGGACATCAGGAAGACTTTCGGTAGTCACTCAGCAGACTAGAGCGAATGATGGAGGAGTACCTCCGCATTCTGCCTGATGTCGTAGCTCCAATATGTGAGCACCTCAAAGTCACCATGGGAAGGCTGGCGGCCACCATGGAGACCTTGGTGCAGTAGTTCTTGCCAGGTTTGCACTTGGCCCTGCACTCCATGGCCATACACTCTGGTGAGCACCATCAGGATGTAGGCAACATGCGACGAGGCACCTTGACCTCACCCCAGGCGCACCATCTCCTGCAGGAGTCAGGGTGGGGCCCTCGGACAATAAGCGTCAGCCAGACATCTCGGGGGCCTCCTGTCAGGACACTTCAAGGGTGGGCAGCTACTCAAATCCCCTTCTGCCTGTGACCCCATCCACTCCAGCTTCTCAGGCCTGCTTGAGCAGGTGACCTTTATCAGGCCGAGGCCCTCCAGGCCACGGGCCACCAGAGGATGTCCGCCAAGGTCATCACAGACATCAGGACGTAACAGTCAACAGGCTGCCTCCAACTCTACTGCGGCTGTCAAGGTTGCACCCAGGCGTAGTGATAGAGTTGGGAAAGTTAAGAAAAATTTATGTCATTTTTGGGTCACTTTTGTTAATATATTTGATGGTTATGTGAATGTTTTTGGCAACTGAAGATGTTGGGATTTTGTATTTTGCAATCCTCTTATTTCGAGGTTTAGCCACCCTCCCACTCAGTGATAGTGTCCCATTGTGAGATTCACATTCCTGTGATGTCAACCTCAGTTGAACTAGTCTCCGCACCCCTTGTGTGCTGTCAGGGAGGTGTGTTTAAATACTTATTGGAAATGTGTGACATAAGCATTTCTCACCCTTCTTCCTCAAGGAACACCATTGGGTGAAGGCAGCTCATCAGCATTGATAATCTAGCAGCATGTGTGTCTCCTCAGTAGTAGTAGCAGAAGAAAAGACATACACGGGTGGAGGAGATCCCTAGGCACGTCCACATCTCAGTCACAGCAGTGTTTGCCTCATTAGATGGCGGCGAAGCTGGTGAATTTCGCAGCCTGGCTATCTTCGTCCAGAGCAAACCTGACATGATGATGAGCCTTCCTGTAAAGGGCATCTGTGACTTCCTTTATGCATCGATGTGTTGCGGTCTGAGAGATGCTACACAGGTCCCCTGTTGATCCTTGGAAAGAACTAGAGGCCAAGAAATTTAGCGCTGCAGTCACCTTCAAAGCCACTGGCAGGGGAGACCCTCCAACTTCACGTGGCACCAAGTCTTCACAAAGAATGCAGCATATATGATGAACCAGAGCTTGGGACAAGCACAGACGTGCATGGCATTGCCTCTTACTCATCTGTAAATAGGAGACTCTTCTACGATAAACCCTAGGTCTGGCGTTTCGCCCCCGTTGCCTGGGTCTCTCCTCGTGACCCTCCTGTTCATGCTCTGGCTCCGCTTGACCATGTCCCTCCTGTTGGAGCTGCGCGCAGAGTCACCTCTCCCTCCACCGCTTCCTCCATTGCATTAGGAACCTGACAAAGGCAGCATTGAGCCCTTGATCCATACGTGCATTTTCCTTCTCCCTGAAAGGAAACATTGAAGACATTAATGGGGGAGGGGGGAGGCAGAGGCAGAGGCATATTGTCACTGGACTGGTATTCCAGAGACCCAGGTACAAATCCCACTACAGCAGATGGTGAATTTTGAATTCAATAAAAATCTGGAATTAAAAGTCTAATGATGACCATAAAACCATTTCCAATTGTCACAAAAACCCATCTGGTTCACTAATGCCCTTTAGGGGATGAAATCTGCCATCCTTGCCTGGTCTGGCCTACATGTGACTCCAGGCCCACAGCAATGTGGTTAACTCTTAAATGCACTCTGAAAAAAAGGGCAATTAGGGTTGGAAGATAAATTCTGGCCTAGGCAGCAATGCCCACATCCCATGAACGAATAAAAAAAAAAGATTCAAGGGGCAAGAAAATGAAGCTAAGAGGATGACACGTTTGAAGACTGTAAGGATCCATAGTTTTTCCTGACCTACTTGCATGGTGGCTGATGCCGCCTTGTCCCTGAGACACTAGGACACACTAGGTGACCAAGATGGCTTTGCAGATATGTCAGATCTTGAGCCGAGGGTGGGATGCTAAAGTTTAATTGAGATGAATGACTGAACCTAGCTCTGTGCTCCAATCTCTGATGTGGCATATTAATGACCAATCAATTGTTCATGGTCAATGAGTGGATGCCCTTTGGCCCATTAGGGGTGTCAATTCTAGTGGACACGTGACACGCCTTCATTGATGGAATGTCATATTTGATACAGCTGTGTCTGTATTCCCAAATACTACATTCCTATATGTTACTCTTGAGATGCAGTGACGGTGCTATGAAGCCACTGAGTTCTGAGTAGCCCTTTAACAGTTCTAATGAAGCCATTGGCTTTCAGAGGCTTTCATCGTAATGTGGGCCTCTTCCTTTCTTTCTAAGCAGACTCTTGTTCACTCCTGTGGCAACAAGAGGTTCGAGGGCAACTCCAGAAAAGCCCACTTGTGCTTGCCCTTCCCCCCCACTGCCATTCCACAGCCTTCCCTCCCTTTTGCCCCCCTCATGTTCATCAACCCCACCCTTGTCTCACAGCCCACCCCTGGTTGAAGTGCTAGTTTCTGAAAATGGAGGCTTGCATGACTACCACAGCACAGTGATGTTCTTTGGGACAATTTCAGCAAAGAACAGGAGCAGACCAACCCTACAGCCCCAGGAGTGTGGAGTTCATTACAGGACCAGTGCAGCGCTATGGCAAGTGGACTATGTATGTACTACTCACCTTGAAGTTACTAGCAAACCGAGGTCCAACTTCTGCATGCCACCCCTTTTCAAACGGGTTCGCGGCCCATGTAATTTTCTGCTGGCATACGCAAGATTGGAAGGCGTGGCAAGGTACCAGTGAGCAGTTGTTTTAATGAGCACTGAAAACATGCTAATGAATGCAAATGGCGTTCAAGCCACTAGTCGGCGGGATAACCAACGTGCCATAAACCCACCATCGGGAGAACTGCAAACTGTTTTTACGCCGGCAGATTTCTGACTTTATGCCTGCCGCTGGATTCTCTGCTCCCACTCGTTCCCGCACACCAAGTGGCAGGATGGGAAAATTCCACCCAACATGTCGGTACCCTTGAACCAGCATTAGCCTCTGGACTGTCTCTCTCTTACTACTCAGCAGAGAGCCTGTTTCTTCCCCTGGGCTATTTTCCTTACTTTGGTCTGATTTTTTACCTCTCCAATTTCTCTGTGAGTTCACAAATAATGACTTGTTACTAACATGCTTGTGAGACAACTTGTAATCATCCACGATTGCTGCATCCTCTCTTATCATAGAAACCTTATGGTCTTCCAGGTGAAACCTTATTCCAAAGAAACACTTAAATTCTTCCATTAGCATCACCTCTCTAAGGTTTTCAAAATCTTGTTCAACCTTCGTAGATGTATAAAACCTATTAAAAATATCATCTCCTTTCTTCTAGCAAATTTCATAGAAGCCTGACTGTTTCTTCTCAAATTTCTAAATTTCTGTCTGTAAGCCTCTGGTACTAATTCATAGACATCGAGAACAGCAGTTTTCACTGTATCATAGGGCAGGGCTTTTCATATGTCAGTGGGCTGGGCGGGAGCAGGTGGGGGCGGGTGTGGAGCCAATTGCCACTCGTGATTGGCTCCGTGACGCTATTTTATGCGGGCGGGCCAATTAAGGTCTGGCCAACGTAATAGGCGACTGGTAGCGCTCAGCAGGGATGGAGGGAGAGTCAGGGCGAATGAGCGCTGTTCCGTGCCTCAGGGATATTGAATGGATTTTAAAAGGATTGAATAAATGATTTAAAAATTTATTTAAACATGCCCCCTCATGTGACTGTGTCACATGAGTTGGGACATGTTTTTATATTTATAAAAATTTATTTATTTAATAAAAGCTTCAGGAAACCTCATCCCACTAGTGGATGAGATTTCCTAAAAAACGCGAAGGCTGCTTGGGCCTTAAAGTTGGATGGGCAGCGTTCACAAATGCTTCAACTAATTTCCCAATGGCCTTAATAAGCGGTTTACATTTCAGCGGGCTTGCAGCTGACTCCGGCGTGCGCCCGCCGAACAAAATATCGTGATGGTGTGTGATGGCGTTGGGACGCATGCCCGACGTCATCGCACGTCATCGCGTGTCGGGCCTGCTCCCGCACGCTGACCGGAAAATTCTGTCCACGGTCACCAGACTATAAGTCTGAAAGAGATGAGCATATCTCTAAACCTTTCCCTACAAACATACTCTGCAATAAAATAGTTCAACTTTCTTTTGGCCACTGCAGTTTTGTAGCAATTTTGTCAAGTGACACAAAATACATTTCAACTCCTTCCTCAATGAATTTAGGCACTAAATGAATATTGTTTGCCAAATCAAAAGCAGGAGTTAAATTTGAGTCATCCTCAAGTTTTCCTGCCGCACTCCCCTGTTTGTGTAATCAAAGCTTTTCTCTGTCAAGCTCAAATTTTCTTGCTTCTCTGCCATTTGGAGAAATGCTAATTCTAATTCTAATTTTTCATTTCTGTTTCTTTTTCGTCCCTTTCCAATTCAAGTTGTTACATTTGTAATTGAATTCTAGCTAACTCAGATTGAGTGCTATTGGAATCACTCTTTTCCTTCTCAAAGTTCAATTGCTGAGCCAATACTTAACAATCTGCCTTTATAGCCTCTGCTTTCAAATTGAATTTCTCTGCTACAGCCTTCAAGTTAACCTTTGTTAACTGCTCCAAGGCATTAACAGATAGGTTATATCTTCCCAGAAATGCCGAAGGCTCGAATGTAACCATGTTGACTTTTCACTGAATACAACAAAAGTAAATGTAAAATCTTCTTTGTTTAAGGTCTGAAAAATTCCAGTGTACCCATTTTACAGCCTCTGTATTTGCATCCCGCAGGAGCCCTCAATTTGTGACGATTCTCGTAGAGACTGATAACCTTTAAAAAGATATGAATTTCCCAGCGACTGACTGAAAGAATACCATGACAAGATTTCATGTTTTAAGACTTTTAGTGTAACAAATAAGCTAAAACCAACATAGACTAAACAATACTTAATAGGCAACTAAAATACTAAAACTACAGAAAAGATACTAAAATAAAAGCAAAATACATGGATGCTGGAAATCTGAAGTAATAATACAAAATGCTGGAAAAACTCAGCAGGTCTTGGCAGCATCTGCTCTGGTGAAGTGTTATGTTAAGTTTGAAAAGTTAACTCTGTTTCACTCTCCATAGCTGCCGCCTGACCTGCTGGGTTTTCCCAGCATTTTCTGTTTTTAATTGCAGAAAAGGTACTTCCCCGTTAAAAATTTAACTCAACCAAAAACACTTCACATCCCATTTCTACGTTATGGCATGCTCTCAGATATGCAGCTTTGTAGAATAAGTCCCACACTCCTCCTGGAGCTTAAGCAGGCTCCCTTCTCCCTGTCACATCAAGGTGAGTTTTTCAATGTCCTTTGAAAGTCATTTCACTCAGTCTTCTGAGTATTCCTGAACTGACTTCCAGCAAAAAGGTCCACTCTGGCCACTCCTTGGGCTGCATTTCACGTGTCCCCACCAGATGTGTTTTCAGCAGGGGTGGGGGGACACGTAAATGGGTGCACACCCCACCAGCTTGCCACCCACCCTCGAGCTCAGCCCATAATACAGGGGGTGGGTGGATGCTAAAATTGGCAGCCTGCCCGCCATATTTAAATAAATAATAAGGGGTCAAGTGAGCTTGTTAACAAGGCAATTGATCCCGATAATATGCTGCCCATGCTATAGAACGGTTGGCATGGGCAGTCCGACAGGAATGGGCTGGCCGCTTTTTCAAAAAACTTTTTCAAAGGGAGGGAAGTCGGGGTGGGTACTACCTTCAGGATACCCTTTCCGAATCGGGAGGCAACAACCCCTAAGATAGAATCCTGCTTCTTCCTAACTGCATGTTGCATTAAACACACCACACCCACCTCCAACCCCCTCCCTAGCCTATGTCCATTTCTAGCCCCCTCACATAACAAGTGATATAGAGCTTTTGGAAAAGGTTCAGAGGAAGGCCATAAGAATGAAGCTGAATTTAAAATAGCTTAGCTACCCAGATAGGTTTAAAGAGTTGTCTAAGTACTTTAGAGGAGTGTAGGCTCAGAGGCATTTTGATTAAGGTCTATAAATAATGAAGGAACCAGATTGTGAAACACACTGTGAAACGATTTCAATTTGACAGGCTGGGGAGAATATGGGGCCATCAGTATAAATGATAAAGGAAGAAACATATTAAATGCTGGGTGGTTCTACTTTTCCCAGTGACTAGTAGACTTGTTGGTTATTTGCTTGTGTGTGGAGTGTTAATTCACTGTATAACTTCAGACAAGAACTGGACTGAGTAATGGCAGGAGTTGAGATCACTTCATAAAAAAGATAGGCATCAATTACTGCATGTGATGATCGATGTGGTCTCTTGAACTAATTTAGATTGCCTAAAGGTATCAGATAGGATTTTTCCAATGCTTTTCCCCAAATTGACCTTGAAACTTTGATTTAATTTTTCAATTCTCCCGGGGAACTATATGACACCTAGAAGGTAGGAAATTCCTTGACATGATACATAAGGCATTACTACCATATGGGAGAGTTTAGATGGACAATATTTTCCTGTTTGACATTTTTGTGTGCTTGTTAATCAGCACAAGTGTCAAAAGCTTTCTTTATCCAGGAAGGTAGTTGATAACTGTAGTAGGAAATAGCTAAACACCAGCAGTCCTGGCTTCCCTGCTCAAGACTGACTTGGTGTACAAGATAGATAAGCATGCAAATTATGGACACTGATGGTAACTTCTACATCTGTTATTGTGGTTTTATCACAGGATTCATTAGCTTTTTACTATAAAAGAGATCCTGCTGGAGGCAATGGTCTTTTGCTGAAATTTATTTACATATTATTTTACATATTACATTATTTACATATTTATTTACATACTTAACATTTATAGATAGTTAGCAAGACCAAGACATGGCTGGAGCTACTCTCTAAGGTGCTTCTCAATCATCTTCTATCACTGAGTGACATCACTGTGACATAGCTTCTTATGCACCTGCTCAGTAGCTATAATTAAAGGTAACCCTTTACTCTACATTTCGCCTTGAATCTTTATCCGTATACTATTCTTCACATATTCCCCTACACTTCCCTCCAAAATCATTTCTATTAAAGGAAAATTCTCTTTGGTGGTTTCACTAGCCTTCCTGAACGGCGTGGAGCTTCTTCTGAGATAGAACGGTGTGGAGCTCCTTCTGTTGCTCCCTGGTCAGTTTGTGGGGGTTGTCACTCCTGCTTTCCTTCATTTGTGGTTCAGTGGGTGTGATGCTCTCTTGAGGTCAGGGTACTTTGTCCATGCTGTTAATGGTGTTCTGTCCATTAAGATTAGGGCAGATCTGTTCCTTCAAATGATGCCTGACTGTGTCTTGACCAGGTATGATTTTGGTTGCTGTAGCCTCTCAATTACCTTACCAACACGTTTCTGGTCTCTGATCCATATCCTCTCTCCCCTTTCAAGAATTGGAAGGTTCTCAGCCCTTTGCCTCAGGTAAAACGTACGAGCTTGACTCACTCAGTAAGCTTCTTCCTTCTTCCTAGCTCGACGATGGTCTTCCACCGTGAAATTTGATAGTAAGGTATGGGGCAGGATAGGAAGTTGTGTCTTTAGCTTGTGACCCATCAAAAGCTTGCATGGGGCAAATACCACTATGTAATGGTGTCAAACGATAGCTAACCAGAGTGAGCTCAAAGTGGTTATTCTTCTTCAAGAGGCCTTTGACAGTGTGTACTTTTTGCTCAGCTTCTCGATTAGACTGTGGGTGTTTTGGGGAGATTAGGACATGTACAAAACCATATGACTTTGTGAAGGACTGAAAGCACTCATTGGCGATTGTAGTCCGCTATCAAAGATGACAATGTCAAGAACGTCATATGTCGAGAACATTTTCTTTAATGAGGTAATAACGGCTTCAGAGGTGAAATCATATAGCTTTTGCACTCTATTTAGTGGGAATAATAGTCTACCACTATAAGAAATATTTCCCCACTATAGTCAAACAAATCCAAGCCGAGGCAATCACCAGGCCTTAATGGAAAGGAGGAGGGCAGAAGTGGTTCTTTCTGCCCCTGCTTGTGGATGGCACAGGTGACACAGCCGGAGACAATCCGTTCAATAGAATGTGAAACCTCTGGCCACCGTACAGACTGATGTGCCCTGGCTCGACACTTGGCAAAGCCAAGATGCCCTTCGTGGATCTTCTAGCGAACTTCAAGACGGAGAGCTCGTGATACCACCGCCCTTGCATTGTTTACCGGGAGGTCGTCTACCACGCTGAAGTGGTGCTGCTGTTCAAAGTACTTCCTCAAGACAAGGTTGCTTTAGATATACTGTGGCCATTCATCCAGGCAGTACATGCAAATCTGGGTGCACTCTTCATCTTGCCTTTGGGCCATACAAAATTCACAAGTTCTTGCCTGTTGCCAGCAAATATTTCATAGTCAAGGCTGTAAAGGCTTCAACTTCTGGATAAGTGGTGGGTATCCTGGGCAGTGTATTGGCATAGTCTGATATTTACCCTGTATGTAATCTGTAGTAGCGTCATATCGCATGAGTCGAATTCGGAATCATTGAATGCTGGGTAGCTTTTTTGTGATTTTCTTTGTGTTCAACAATGTTGCTAATGGCTTCTGATCAGTCTCAATCTTAAAATGCAGGCCCAGTACATAATCAGAGGATTCCTCACATGCCCAAGTCACTGCGAGGGTTTCCTTTTTGATCACAGCATAGTGCTGTTCAGTCTCAGAAGCTCGACACCATCCAGGACAAAGCAGCCTGCTTGATTGGCACCACATCCACAAACATTCACTCCCTCCACCACCGACACACAGTAGCAGCAGTGTGTATCATCTACAAGATGCACTGCAGGAATTCACCAAGGCTCCTTAGACAGCACCTTCCAAACCCACAACCACTACTATCTAGGGGGAGAAGGGCAACAGATACATGGGAACACCACCTTCTGGAAGTTCCCCTCCAAGTCGCTCACCATCCTTACTTGGAAATATATCGCCGTTCCTTCACTGTCACTGGGTCAAAATCCTGGAACTTCCTTCGTAACAGCACTGTGTGTGTACCTACACCACATGGACTGCAGTGGTTCAAGAAGGCAGCTCACCATCACCTTCTCAAGGGCAACAAGGGATGGGCAATAAATGCTGGGCCAGCCAGCGAATCCCGTGAATGAAACAAAAATAATGACCTGGGTGCGTAGTAAACAGGTCTTCTTTTGCCATCACTTTGGACTTGGAATAGCACTGCTCCCAGTCCCATTGCAGATGCATCCGCTGCAACAATCATGGGAAGTTTGGGTCATAGTGGGCTAGGATCTTTGAGGGTGTTAGCAACATTTTGATTTTTTCGAATGATTGCTGCTGATGCTAAGTCCAGCACCATGCCTGGTCCTATTGTAAAGATGTCTGAGTGGTTCATTTATCTGGGCTAAGTTAGGCACGACTTTGTTTAGTTGGTTGACCATGTTCATAAACTTTTGTAGCTCTGTTAAATTTCTAGTTGGTGGGAATTCCTTTATTGCCTTTATTTTCTGTGGGCCTGTAGTAATCCCAGTTGCTTGTTTAATGCGCCCTAAGCACTTTGCCATGTACCTAGAAAACTCACATCTGAGTCAAGCCAGCCTCTTGAAGTGTAAGACTTTCTTTACTGTTTGTGTGGTCCTGTTTCGTTGACCCACAGATCAAGATGTCATCAATGTGGCATATAATGTGTCAATGTGTCAATTCCCTGCTGTATTTTGAACATTGCGCTTTGGAATATTTCAGTGGCCGACATGCCAAATGGCAGACGGTTAAAACCGTACTGTCCAAAGGGTGTAATGGAAGTAGTTAAGAGTTTGTACTCCTGATCCAATGGCAATTGCCAAAACCCACTGTTGGTATCAGGTTTGGTGAAGATAGTGCTTTTTGCAAGTTTAGCCAAGTTCTTATCTACTGATGCCATTGGATATATTTCTCTTTCAACTGCCTTATTGGGGTGTATTAGATCAACACAGACATGAATGGAGCCATTAAACTTCAGGACTATACCCTACTGGTACCATCAGCTTACCCAGATCTGTAAATAGTGTGGGGAATTCCTTCTTGAATTCATCATTGTGTGTTTCTGCATTGACCTCTCCAACTTTTAGAAACAGGTTCAGAGATATGCAGGCTTTTCTGCTCATCAAATCCTTGATCCTTGATAATGCACAACATTTCAAAAAATTCTCTTTGTATTTCAGTGTCATCTCTAGCTGATCTTGAACATTTAACTTGGCCCCTCTGGTCCTTGGAGTTGAATAGAGGATGATTGTAGTGTCACTTTATTCAGCCATGAAACTCTATCAGATAACATTGGCTCACCAGCTCCTGTGTCTAGCTTGAATTCAGTCAGGTGCCCATTTACATTAATGTCAGCACTCCAATACTGGTTTTTATTTTCCTTTATTTATCCTAGGAAGGTGGTTTTCTGGTTGTCAAAGTCTTGAATTTCTTGAATGGAGGTTCAGTTAGCTGATTTCTCCCTTTCTCTTGTAAACACAGGTTTCCTGGAATGGCAGACCACTTGGAAATGGTCTAACTTGCTACAGCCATGGCATTGCGTGATTCAGATGGGGCATTCTTCCTGCCTGTGGACCTTTTCCTGCCACAGCAGGGGCACTGGAAAATGGCGGTTGGCACCTTTTCATGGCGTTTCCCTGGTTGCTGCCTTGCTATACTTTCAGTTTTGCAACCAACAAATTGAACAACTTCATTGGGCTTTCCTTCGGAAATTTCCTTCACATCTCTGAAAAAGCCTTATTCTGCCTCCGCCCTTTGGCCTGTCTGGCCATTTGTACAGCTTTGCTTAAATTTAAATTTTCCCGAGATTGTAAGAAGTCAAAGGAATTATCATGTAAAATGCCAATGATTATTTTACCCCTGAAAAGGTCATCTTTTAGTGTTCCATGCTCACAATTTTTGGCTAGGCGGTACAATTTGTTAATGAACGAGTCAATCCCATCATCCTGCTTTTGACTGCACCAATTAAATTTTGTCCTCTCAATGGCAAAAGTTTAATGAAGACTGAAGTATGAGTCAAAATTTTTGAGGAGCTCATAGGAGGCTGTCTCTTCGTTCATCCCCTGTCTGGCTAGCATGTCATCTGCTATGGTCCCAACAGCATATAACAAAGTGCTTAACTTGATCTTTGTTCCCTTTACTTGCAACACCTTTGGCAATTTTTCCATTGCTCAGCCCACCTGGGCTCTCTATATTTTTTAAAGATTCTGATAGGGACAAAATAGTAGCCATTTCTCACCCTGGTTGGAGGTTGTCTTTTCCCACATTGCTTGTTTTGCCAGTCACTGGGCTGTCCTTCTTATTTAGCCATCTCCAGTGTGGTTGCTGGGTTGGCCATGAAGTCCTTCACCCGTTGAGCTGCACTGTTGCTGGGCTTCAATTGAGGAATTTCCCATCATTTTCTACTGTTTCTTTGTGGGTGTAGTCACTGCTGCCACCATCTGTTATCGTGGTTTTATCTTGGGATTCGTTAGCTTCTTACCCTAAAAGAGATATTGCTGGAGGCAACGGTCTTTTATTGAAAACACATTTATTTTCATACTATTTACAAAGGTTAAGTAAGACCAAGGCACAGCTGGAGCTACTCTTTAAGATGCTACTTTGTCATCTTCTCTCAGTGAGTGACATTACTGTGACATAGCTCCTTTCACACATGCTCAGTAGCTAGCATTGATGTTAACCTTTTACTCCACACTACACAGCAGCCTGATCAAACTATTAGTGTATGTTTAGAATGCAGCTACCGATCTAAGGCTGTTGATTGTAGTTTGGGTTTCAGCCAGACAGTATGTCATTCAAATTTTGCAGCTAAACGTTCAAACCATTCATACGGTGTGTTGTCCATATTGTATACCCACTTACATGAAGGTTTAAAAAGTTCCCAGGACATACTTTTATATCTGGTCCGATACTACACTGGGGTGTAATCTGTTTCAGATTGGGCCCTCACAGCAGATTTACACTATGAGGGTAAAAATCAACATGAAGCTGAGGCACAAAATGGATGGTGGTGGAACAGCCATTTGTTATAACCCTGTCTGATTTTCCTTGCCACCACTGCCCATTTTGTACTTCAACTTTATTCCCAGTAAATTTATTAAGGTTGAGAGTCCTTATATCTTTGCTGAAATAACTGTAAAATGTACAACTTTACATTATTTTCTGAATTGTGATACAAATTTTAAGTTGCATAACTTTGTTTGCATCAAAATCATAACATCGTATCAAAGCTTCATTACCCAATCAGGAATAATAACTTTCAGACATTATGACCATAGATTATATTCAAAACTCCTAAAGCTTAATACAGTATCATTAGAATTTGTTGTCAGTATTTACTGTTATGCTATTCCTTAAAAGGAAACTCTTTACAGTTGATATTTTCCCATCTGCACTAAACCCTATGTATATGAAGCTATAATGTGAAGATCAAGGCTGAATTATTACCATGGAGAGGGGAAAGAGGAGCCAGTTTTAATTTCAGATCAGGAACCCGCCTCCAGTGGGATACTGTTTAAAGTTAAGATTTTCACTGGGTATAAGCCCTTAATTAATATAGAGCTGGGTTTCCTGTTAACTTAGATCCAGTGAAGGCAGGTCAGATGAAGAGTGAGACTGATTTAGACTCCCCATGTCAGCCTACACTGAGGCTGCTGGTTGTCCTAAGGAAAAATCTGATGATGGTGCTCAAGCCTTCTACAGCATCAGAAGGCATCAAAATGTCACAGGAGAGCCAGAGGTCTGGCACACAGGGCAGGACTGCCCTTCACTTCATCAGTGCCCACCTGGATCTAAAATTGGAGGCTGTGATGGAGAGGAGGGTACAGAGGGTGGCAGGAGGAGGATGTCGCTTGGGTACATGCATGTTCATCTTTGTCTCCTTCTGCCTCCAATTCCTCCTCCACTCTTATTTCTTGCTTCTGCTCCTCCCCTTATGAACAGTCGCTTTCCAGGGCCTTACTGTCCATCAGGCCCACACCTCTCTGGAGGGCCGTGCTATGGAGAATGCAACAGACCACCAAAATGACTGCAGGAGGGTATTGGAGGGCATCACCCAAATGATCGCATTTTCAGAAGTCTGATGGCCTGATCAAGGTTGCCTGATTGAGCAGGTTACATTGTTGTATCACCTCTGTCTAAGCTAGAAGAGTCAGTAACCATCTCTTCAAGGGATATCCTTCATCCCCTGTGATCCACCTATAGACTTTGGGAGTTGGAGTGAAGATCTGGACAGGTGGAGGATGAAGGAAAGTCATGGCAGCTTTGCCATGAAAGTGAACAGCTGGAAAAACTATTTCGCAAGCGTGACCCTGAGCTTCCATTTTGACTCTTTGTCCCACTCCCGTTCTAATCACTCTGTCTTTTGCCTCCCACCTACAGTGTTCCAATGAAGCTCAACGGAAGCTTGAGGAATAGCATCTCATCTTTCAGATGGGCACTTAACAACTTTTTGGATTCAACACTGAATTCAACAATTTCAGATCATAATCACTGCTCCCATTATTTTGGATAGTTGCTGCTTGTAATGGTTCTACTGTGGTCATTTACAGCTCCTCTAGACTCATCTTTAATTTAGTCCTTTGTCCTATTACCTTGCCCTTTTGCCTTGCACCATGATCCTTTTTATAATTTAACCTTGCCTCCTATCCAAACACAGGCCTTTCCTCCCCTCCTCCCTTTGCTTGCCTTTGTATTTGTTTAAAAACCTGTTACACCTCTCACATTTTTCAGTTCTGATGAAAGGCCAATGACCTGAAATGCTAACTGATTCTCTCTCCACAGATGTTATCTGACCTGCTGAGTATTTCTAGTATTTTCTGTTTTTGTTTTGTTTTGGTTCATTATTTCATTGACCATCAAACCAAAGTGTGAAGATTGTTAACATTTTGTTTGCTTTCCTTCTTGAAAGAAATCACTTTATTCCAAAGAAGCATGAGCCTGAACCTCCAGGAGAGGAAGCAAAACATTTACAGTCGACAGCACCTCGTCAAGTATCTTTTACAAAACCACTAAATGGCCACTTCTCCATAGGTTTGAGGTTAGAGGAAGGTGGTGCATATATTGGACCTGTTTATCCAATTAGTGATTTATTCTCTAATTTTAGCCACCACATTACAAACTACCTAGCTGCTTCACTTGAAAGACTCCTTATTACTGAAACCAAAATAACCACCCATCAATAATGCGGTTTTCCCACATGCAACTTTAAAGAGAAGTATCAACTTGCCAACAGCAGCTTATTAAGAAAGAATTGCTCCAAACCCATCTCGAGCACACAAATCAAAAGACAAGAGCTGCACTGTCTCATAGAGTTGCAATTTTAAAATTAATACCAAACTATATTATATATTATTCCACAATGAAAATATATTTGAAACGTAATAACTGTGCCATAACGAATATCTGAAAATTCAAGTATGCATTTATTATTTAGATCACTATTGTTAATCCCCCAATATTGAATAAATGTCGGTTTACTGAAATTTTGAGTGCATTAATTAACTGGGTTTCGAAAGTGCAATGCAATTTCATCCACTTGAACGACTGAAGTACCTAGTTAGATCCAACCGGGAATCATTTGATTTTTGAAGTCTGAATTGCATCATAATTGGAATGAATCAATGGAGCCAAACTGGTAAAAGGAAATGATAGCAATTAATTATTTCAACTGTTGTTGGCTCAGATTGTTTAAGGTATATTGTGGAAGCAGATTCCCCTGACAAATCAGTGCTCAGGAAGTATTTAAGTTCTGCTACCTTGCATCTCCATGAGCTGACCAGAGCCCGGTTTTTCCATGCCTGCGGTGCCAGGCGTGTTCGGTGGCGTGAGCAGACAATATGGCGCAATCGGTTTCACAATGGCGTGAAACCAGTTTGTGATCGTCAGCTCAGCCTGCCACATTTTCCACCATCAGATGTCGGGAACCTCATTGTAATACATCAGCTTATCATTATTAGGCCTCCAGAGAGGGAAGGGTGTTCAGGGGGAGGGAGTGGCGCAGAGAGGGGATGGAGTAAGGGTTGAGGAAGAAGTAAGAGTGGGGGAAGGAGTCAGGAAGAGGGAAGGGGTAAGGTTGGAGGAAGAAGTGAGGCTGGAGGAAGAGGTAAGGCTGGAGGAAGGAGTTGGGAGGGGGAAGGGACTAAGGGTGGCAGAAGAGGTATGAGTGGAAAAAGGGGCAGGAAGGGGAAGGGACTAAATGGTGGGGGGAGTCCAGTGGGGGGGGGGTAGGAGGCTTTCCAGGGGGGTGGGGGAAGGGATTCTGGGGGGAAGGGTTTCTGGGGTGAAGGGGTGCAAAGGGGGAAAGGGGTGTGGAGGGGGCGATGTGCAGGTCAACGTGCATGTAAGGGGTCGGCTCGTCCATGTCCACCTCCTGGGGAGTGAACTGGGGGTGGGGGTGGTATGAGGAAATAGTGAGAATGACCAAGGGCAGAGTGAGGCAGTAGGGTGGGAGGGTGAGGGTTTGACAGTAGCGGAAGAAGTGATGGTGAGGGTGGGTTGGTGCAGACCCAGAGGCAGACACGGATCCTGGGGGTAGGAAGGAAGAGGTCGGGGAGGTGAATGTGGAGGGGTGTGGGATTTTCGGGAAAGAAGGGAATGTGCACATTCACCTGAACATCCCTGAAGGAAAAGGGTTGTGCTGGAGGGGAGGTGGAAGGTGATGCCGAAGGGGTCAACTGTGATGGAGGAAAGGAAATGGGTGACTGGGGAGGGTAAAGGACAAGTGAGCAAAAGTAAAACTGAATTAGCACCATGCTATCCAAATGGAAAGTGAAACGCGAGTCGTGGTGGGTGAGATCAGGTGTTACATGGGAGTGTGATCAGTGGGTGGGTGGAGATGCAGGTCAGCTCAGATGGACAACCGAAAGTGAACCCCAGCAGGCAACATTGGAAATTCTCAAGACATTGAGATGAGTGTGCAATGGGAAGGATCCACGTGCCTGGGAGAGCGTTTGTACGAGGCTCCGAAAGGCCCTGCCACACACACACTTTTCCCTCCAGAATCAAACGTGGGTCAGCTGCTCCCTCTGTGGTGACAGGTCTTCCGGGCTGCTTAATTCCAGCTCTTCACTGGAGGAGGTATACTCTTGGCTGCAGATGAAGACGTGGATGGAGCTGAGGGACTGACTGGCTGAGGGTGTCAGTTGTTTGGCAGAGCTCCCTGTGAACTAAAGTAGAGATAATTAGTGCATGGCAGCAGAGTCAAAAGCAGGAGAGAGAGCACTCCCAGTTGCATTGAGAGAGGGATCATGTGGTGCAGGATCCTCAGGTGAGTGTTCATCGCCCACCTCACCATCACCGCAGGCAGGGTCCACATCCTCACCAGTCAGCACGATGACACACTCCTCAAAGTGAGTGAGGGGCCTAATGTGGGCCACTCCACCACCAGCCTGGGACCTCTCCCTGCTGATATGAGCCAGCTTCTCCTACATGGAAACAGATGGAGAGAGTGTGAGCAGGACACATGGCACAGCGTGGAATGTTTGTGTGGTGAGCAGAGCCATGGACAGGATGAGGATGTGAGCTCCAGAGGATATGAGCCTGATGGAGGTGTGAGGGTGTGTGTGAGAGTTAGTGGTGTTGTCCCTTGAGGTGTGAGATCCCTGTGGATGTGTGATGGGTTTGTGAGTATTTGGGTTGAGAGTCATGAGAAGAGTGACTTACCCTGGCGGAACAGATGAGACCATTCATCCTGTAGCAGCACTGGGTGGCTGTCCTCTTTTGCAGGGCATTGGTGCTGACCATCGCTACCACTGTCTCCCATGCTGGATTGGTGATGCAGCTGCCGATCCTGCGGCCAGAGCGGGGGTACAGGACATCATGGCGGGTCTTCACGGCCTTAAAATGACATTCCAATGATGCGTCACTAAACCTAGGGGGCTGCAGCTTTTTGCCTTTTGTGGACATCTTCCCTGCAGCAGCTGTAGTCTGAAAGCACTGAGATGTGCGCTTGCGGCTGGACTTTAAATATGGTGCCTGGCGTGCTGAAGAGGTGAGGTGGCAGCATGGAGGGTGAATGAGAGTGTTGGAACCATGGAAACGACATGGTTCCCCGGAATGCATAACTAACACAGCGGGTTTGGGAGGATGGGGTGTGAAAACTCGCCATCACAGCCGAAGGCTAAAACGTCATTTTACCCACCCACTACCACACTTAGTGCAATTCTGGGACGATTCTGCCCCAGGTCTCAGCAAAGACTATTGTGGTCCTCACAGACCATGCCTTTTCTCATAAAAAAGATCCCTTGAAATCTTTCAATTTTTAACAACACCAACCCTTAAAACAGTAATGAGCCCTGCAACAACCGGAACCTAACTGAAGTCACAACACACAGCACCTAACTGTGGATAGAAAAATAAGACATATGACCACCCCCTCTGCAAGATGGTCCAGCGATTTTAAAGGTCCTGACATCTAAGATTTGCTTGCAGGCTTATACTGAATGTATTTTCAGCTCGGCGAGCTGGGGTGGGGCCCGCTCACCAAGGCGTAAAGTGACGTCGGGCGTGCGTCCTGATGTCACCATGCATCATTTAGATTTTGAGCTCGGCGGGCAAGCAGCCAACTCGGCTGCATGCCTGCCAAACTGCCAAATGCCTATTAAGGCCATTTAAAAAGCCAATAAAGCAATGAGCTACCTGTCCAACCTTAAGGTTGGCAGGCAGGTGAAGAGCCCAGGCAGCCTTTGCATTTCTCATGGAACATCATCCTCGGGCAGGATGAGGTTTCATGACGATTTTAAAGTATTTGAAAAAATTGTAATAAAATTAATGGACATGTCCTAGCTCATCATGTGACAGTTTCACATGAGGGGACATGTCCTTAAAATTATTTTTTACCCTTATTCAACGTTTTATAAGTGAAAGTAATCTCCCTGAGGAACCACTGTGCCTCAGGGAGATTTCCGCACTCTTTCGCGTGCATGCGCCGATTGGGGCGCTGATCGGCTGCACGCCCACCCCCCGCACACCCCCCCCCCCACCCCCACGACGGGGAGAAAATTCTCCCCTATGGGCAGAATCGTCCCAGATTTGCACTGTGTGGTAGTGGGCGTGAAAACGACATTTTACCTGCCAGCCACAATGGTGGGTTTTCGTGCCGTGTTGTCCACTTCCTGCCTCATTAATTATGCAGCCACAGGAAGCACTCTCGCTGGCAAGCAGCCTCTGAATTGCCTGTCGCACAGTTACTTCACCGTTTCCTCACTCCGGGTGCTATATCTAAACTGCACAGTTCTCAATGCTTGCAGCCCAGGGCTGCTCCAGTGAAGACATGGCCCTGAAAGCCAAGAAGAGTTTAATGACCCATCGCTGGAATGTCTTTTGGAGGCCCGTCGTGATGTGCTCCACCCCAGCTCTGGCTGCAGGATGTCGAGCAATCTCACCACTCCGGCTTGGAAGGTGGTGGCAGAGGTGGTCAGTGCCAATGCTGCACAGAAGAGGTTGGCCATCGAGTGCAGAAAGAGGGTGAATGATCTTATCTGTGCCGCCAGGGTAAGGTAGCTATCTCATCACTCTAAACTCACACACTCACAAACCCATCACACATTAACTGGCATCTCACTCACTGCCAGCTCAAGGGACATCACCACTCACTCTCTCACACACACCCTCACATCTCCACCTGGCCTCATCACCCCTGGAGACTGTCTCCTCAGCCCTCACCATCTTGGGGCCTCGAGCAAATCAGCACACACCCTGGAATACCTCCCTTCCCCAGTATAGTCCTCGCTCTGCAGCCCCTTCCCTTGCCTGAGGCCACTTCTCCCTCTTCCCCAAGAAAGCCTTAGCTTTTCACCAGGCAGCTGGTGAAAAGCCGCCCCCTGCCTTATGCCTGATCTGGTAGGTAGAGACCTGCCTGCAAGCCCCCCCTAAAAGTGCTGCCTGTGAAGCCTGGCACTGATAACCATGAGTGCTGCCCAAAGTAGGTAGGCAAACAAACTTCGAAGTCCTGAGTGAAGTGCAGCTCGCCAAGTGCATGTCGTTTATGTCCAGTTGTGAAACACGTCAGTGTGCAATCACGCCAACACGCCTGTATGATCCAGCATGGGGGCTGGATTCCGGCGAGCAGCGCTTATAATGAGATGCTGAAATATTGAAATTAGGTTCCTGACATGCAGCGGTGGGAAACGTGGCCTGCCATTGACGGGTGGAGCAGATGATCGCAAACTGATTTCACGACGGTGTAAAACTGTTTTTTGGCCATTCCAGCCATATTGTCCGCTCACGCCCGCCATGATGCCCACTACCAATAGGACCGGACGATTATGCGTTATAAATCCAAATCTCAGAACAATCATACCATAAACTTCATGATAATACAATGACTTTGATAGTAAATGTGAAACAGGACGTTGGTAATCTACCTGCTGAATGCCATTTGCTTACTTATTTTCCTGATGATTTAAATAATATATGCATGCTGGGCTATTTTATATAAAATAGAGAATATGGAAGTGAAAAACTCTCAGCATTGTAATTAGGCCCAAAATCCCACATTGTGTACTGAGAATGAAACCAATGCCAATGTCATTGTTTAATTGAAGACAGCAAGGAATAAACACCATTAGCATTAAATATTAACATGCTCCATCTAGACACAGTGGGGGTTGGCCATAATACTTGCCTATATTAGGTTTCAAAGCATGAATTGTGTTAGCTATTAATAATACAGTACATTCAGTAATGACAGCCAAGCCCTCTTTTTAGCAGGGAATTAACATGGTCATTTAATTTTCACAAACACAAAAGCACAAATCACTTTAGGCATCCCTGAGTTAAAGGTGATAGATTTGCTGCATTCATTAGTGCTTGCGAAGTGAAAAAAAGAGGGCAGTGTTCTAAAGAACTGGTTTAGAATTACATGGTCAGAAACTATTAAATAAGAACGCAGCTGAATGCACCTAGGCTGTCTTGGCTTAGACGTGTGCAAGTTCAATGCCTGAATGCACACATTGTGAAAAATAAGCAAGGGTCATCAGTTCCTGAAATTTATTTTATGCAGAAATAATTTCCTGGTTTGGGTGTCTCACCTTTACAATATAGGATTTAATAGTTGTGCTCGCTGAAGCAATAGTAAAATAACTGAGAAAAAAATGCTAATTGGCACATGTGAACTATATCACTTAACTGCTGGCTTCAAATTGCTATGTTGCAAAGTCCATTTAAAAGTTTGCTTGCTCCGACTGGCTGAAAGGATTGTGGGGTTGTTTTGGCCAAAAGGTGAAAGCAGGTGCTAAATGGGTGCCATGATAATAAAACCAGCTTGTTTGAAAGTCTGGTTTAGCACGCAATTTCATCCTTGCTGCTGATGACCATAATGTGAACTTGTTGGAGGTGCTAAACAGACACTTGCAGATTTAGTACACCAACACCGTTTGACGCAATTTTCATGGAGTATTATATGTGGGCTCTTCACAGCCACTAAAGGTGCTGAGTGGTCTGGCTGGTACACAGTGACATGTTATTAGGACCTAGAGCGATGGCACACAGAATATATTCATTTTTAATTTAAATATCTTTAGGAAATATTAGATTGCCAATGGTTAGCCAGATCATCCAACCTGAGGATTATTTTGTAATACTGCAAAAGAAGTGAGTAAAAGTGGAAGAAAAATGATCACAGTTACAGTAAATTAGAATATTTTGGAGTTTCTCGCCAATTCTTCTTTTCAACAAAATAATTAAATGGAAGGCATTTGATCTGAATTCCAGGATTCACAAGGGGACCAGACACACACTACAAAGCAAATCTAAAGGCATCACTGGGAATACAGTGGCAGAATCTAGGAGTAGCCTGAAGGCTGCAATAAAAAAGGAGAAGGTTTGGGATGGATTTCTTCTGTATTCTACATGTAGCAAAATCAGAAAAATGTTTTTTACAAACAGATTAATGATTTTGTTATAGATGTGTACATAAAGCTTCCCCCAGAATTTCTCTCAATAACTTTCATGAAGTTCTTGCCTTTGAGATTCTTGTGGTTTTAACAATGAATAGTTTCACTTGATTTTTCAGAGGAATTCTAGCCTTACCATTGCTACAAAAGTGATCAGTAACCCGCTCACAGAAAGAAACAGAAGACAGATGCTGGGACCACACTAACATTTGGTAAATAGCCCTTCCAATTCACTCTCATTTTCTAAATATTTGTCTGCATTTTAGAATACACTGCCACTAGTCTAATTACTTAATTTACTGGAATATTTTATAACAGACTGAATAAATCAAAAGTTTGTGGCAACTTGAAACATCTAGAGGCTTAATGCACTGAGTGACTACTCAGCACATCTAGTTAAACCCTGCTAATCCAGCACGTCACTGAAAATTCACCATTACAAAATTATGCAGCATCTTATGGGATGGAAGGTTTTTCTGTCTGAGGTCTGAAATAACAACAACTGGAGTTCCTTTGAATGAGTTCTGTGACAGGTAGCTCCTGCTGCCACCATTATCTCCCCTGGTGACCCCTGCCAGTTATAGCAATTATTTTCCAACCCAGCAAAAAGGTCACTTTTCAAGCATTCAGAAAAAAGTCTTGGGGAAAATAAATCTCTTGGACAACCATCCATTCTGTCCGGTGTTTTGTGAGCAGTTCTGATGGTTCAATTTTTCTTTACTTTTGGTTTAAACGTGGCTGTTTCTACTTCAAAGTCAAATAATAATGAAAAGGGTAGTCCCTTTCCAGAACAACAGAGGAAGGTCAATTTCTATCAAAGGCAGCTCAAGTATGATAGGGGGGACATCAAGGGTGATTGAGGGCGGTTCAGTGGGGAGGTTGGATGAGTGGAGGGTAACTAAGGGCAGGTCAAGGGTGTTACAGAGGAAGGGTCGAGGGCGATGGGGTTAATGATGGAGTGGGGGGAAACTCGATGGTGATGGGAGGCAGCTCAAGGTTGACAGACAGTTGATTAAGGGTGATGTGGGTGGCTCGAAGGTCACTGAAGGCAGGCAAGGGTGATGGAGGATTGATGGTGATAGAGGGAAGGTCAAAGGTGACTGAGGAAGGGTGTAGGGTGATAGCTTGTTGATCCAGTCTCAGAGCAGGAGCATCCAGTGACATAGCTGCAACAGCAGGAAGAGGTAGCTGGAGACAGGTGGCGGAGGCAGTTGGCTGTGGTGGGCTGAGTGGAGACAAGGGTGTGGTCAATGCAGAGCAATGGCTCCCCATTTGTCCACAGTCCTCAGATCAGGAGGGAGGGCCAAATGGGCTGCGCTGACCAGATCTTTGCCAGCCTTCTGTCTGCAGTTCACTTCAGGTAGACAGGATGGGTCTCCTGCACCCAGTGATTCTTGATGCTGTGGCAGAGGAAGAGAGGAACTGTCAGGGCCAGGCACAGCAACAGCCAGGAGGACAAAAAGGGGCAGCAGGGGGTCAGGCAACTCAGAATGATGGCAACCAGAGGCCAGTGAGATGCCAAGCAATGGCACATAATCAAATATACAACAGGTGGACTATCACCTGCAAATATCAGAGAGGCAATGCCAAAGATGGCTGAGGATGTCACAACAGTCAATCACTGACCTATGTCAGCTCCTGCAGGAAGGCTTACAGCCCCCTGGAATGGGAGACAATCAAATGCCAGTAGCCTTAAAAATCACTGCGGTCTTGAATTTCTACACCATTGGGTCATCCCAGGCCTCTACAGGGAACATTTGCGACATCTCTCAGTCAGTCAGATGCGTCTGAGAGTTCAGCAATAGCATGTTCAAAAGGAGCCAATGATTTTGTGCAATTCATTACAGACCCTGAGTGCCATTCAGCCAGAGCTGTTGGATTCAGCTCTATAGCTGGAGTTCTACAAGTACAAGGAACAGCTGATTGCACACAAGTGGTGCTGAGAGTTCCCAGGAAACAGACAGCAGCATTCAACTGAAAGGCTTCATTCCATCAATGTGACCCTGGTTTGTGACCACTGAAAACGAATGTGCTCACTTCCAGGGAGCTCTCATGGCTTTTACATCCTCAGTCACTCTCAGGTGCTACAGCTGTTTGCTTCCCCTCAGCAGCTGCTGCAAATGCTCTTGGGTGACAGGGAATATCTTCAGAAGACCTGGCTCATGACACCTGTGCAGAACCCACAAAAACCAGCAGAGGAGAGGTACAGTGCCACCCATGACTCAACAAGACAACAATAAAATAGACCATTGGGCTGATGAAGATAAGTATCTGCTGCCTGGACCACTCAGGTGGAGCACTACAGCTGCCAGGGTGATGGAGTGACATGCAAGGCAGGCCTGTGAGGCCTTCATTGCATCCCAATTTCAGCCAGAGTGAGGTCCCTGCAAGACCCCTTGATTTCCGCCTCAAGGAATGTTGTTGTGGAAGTGCCAGCAGATCTGGTACATTCAGTCCAGACCAAACTACAGGCCCCCAACCTCTGGCACCTAGAAGGGAAAAGGCTTCAGGCCGTCAGCATGGATATGCCCATATGCATGGTCCTATCAAAGCCTCACACACCTCTGACTTGGAAGGAGGTCGCACATGACTCAGTCACATATGCTCTAGACCATAAGATCATAAGACATAGGAGCAGAAATTAGGCCATTCGGCCCATTGAGTCTGCTCTGCCATTCAATCATGGCTTATATGTTTCTCAACCCCATTCTCCTGCCTTCTCCCCATAATCTTTGATCCCCTTACCAATCAAGAACCTTTCTATCTCAGTCTTAAATATACTCAATGACCTGGTCTTCTCCACGCCCACTCTATCCAGGCCTTTCAGTATTCTGTAAGTTTCAATCAGATCCCCCCTCATCCTTCTAAACTCCATCGAGTATAGACCCAGAGTCCTCAAACGTTCCTCATATGTTAAGCCTTTCATTCCTGGGATCGTTCTCGTGAACCTCCTCTGGACCCTCTCCAGGGCCAGCACATCCTTCCTGAGATACGGGGCCCAAAATTGCGCACAATATTCTAAATGTGGTCTGACCAGAGCCTTATAAAGCCTCAGCAGCACATCCCTGCTTTTATATTCTAGTCCTCTCGAAATAAATGCCAACATTGCATTTGCCTTTCTAACTACCGACTCAACCTGCAAGTTAACCTTAAGAGAATCCTAGACTAGGACTCCCAAGTCCCTTTGCACTCCAGATTTCTGAATTCTCTCCCCATTTAGAAAATAGTCTATGCCTCTATTCTTCCTACTAAAGTGCATGACCTCACAATTCCCCACGTTGTATTCCATCTGCCATTTCTTTGCCCATTCTCCTAACCTGTCCAAATTCTTCTGCAACCTCTCCGCCTCCTTAATACCACCTGTCCCTCCACCTATTTTTGTATCATCTGCAAACTTAGCCAGTATGCCCTCAGTTCCT
This sequence comes from Cetorhinus maximus, assembly GCF_964194155.1. Taxonomy (NCBI): domain Eukaryota; kingdom Metazoa; phylum Chordata; class Chondrichthyes; order Lamniformes; family Cetorhinidae; genus Cetorhinus; species Cetorhinus maximus. Next base: position 76,034,179 of record NC_135882.1, on the reverse strand, counting down.
TCATCTAGATCATTAATGTATAAAGTGAAAAGTTGTGGTCCCAACACTGACCCCTGCGGAACTCCACTAGTCACCGGCCGCCATCCTGAGAAGGACCCCCTTATCCCCACTCTCTGCCTCCTGCCAGACAGCCAATCTTCTATCCATGCTAGTACCTTGCCTCTAACACCATGGGCTCTTATCTTACTGAGCAGCCTCCTGTGCGGCACCTTGTCAAAGGCCTTCTGGAAATCCAAGTAGATAACATCCATTGGCTCTCCTTTGTCTAACCTACTCGTTACCTCCTCAAAGAATTCTAACAGATTTGTCAGGCAAGACCTCCCCTTGATGAAACCATGCTGACTTTGCCCTATTTTACCATGCACTTCCAAGTATTCTGAAATCTCATCCTTAATAATGGACTCTAAAATCTTGCCAACGACCGAGGTCAGGCTAATTGGCCTGTAATTTCCCGTCTTTTGCCTTACTCCCTTCTTAAACAGGGGAGTTAGATTAGCAATTTTCCAGTCCTCTGGGACCCTCCCTGACTCCAGTGATTCCTGAAAGGTCACCACTAACGCCTCCACTATCTCTTCAGGTATCTCCTTCAGAACTCTGGGGTGTAATCCATCTGGCCCAGGTGATTTATCCACCTTCAGACCTTTCAGTTTTCCTAGCACCTTCTCCTTGGTAATGGCCATCATACTCACCTCTGTCCCCCGACTTTCTTGAACTTTGGGGATGTTACTCGTGTCTTCCACCGTGAAGACTGACGCAAAGTACCTATTCAGTTCCTCTGCCATTTCTTTGTTCCCCACTATTACTTCTCCAGCGTCATTTTCCAGCAGCCCAATGTCCACTTTTGCCTCTCTCTTACCCTTTATATATCTAAAAAAACTCTTGCAATCTTCTTTTATATTACTGGCTAGCTTACCCTCATATTTAATCTTCTCCCTCCTTATTTCTTTTTTAGTTGTCCTCTGTTGGTCTTTGTAGGCTTCCCAATCCCCTGGTTTCCCACTGCTCTAATCCCAACAAGGCCTGGCTAAGAATTCTGTGTGTTCACCTGCAAAATATGGAATGCCCCAGCTGCAGACGCTGTTGAGACAACAGCTTCTGAGGGGTGATAAGTGGTTGAGGCACACATCCTGGCTTGACAGCAAGGTTCCACTCCCCCAATCTAACAAAGGTTAACAAAATAGAAACCACCATATGTCAAGAAGCTCAGATTTGCCACAACTTCCAAGGCTCAGCAATAAATGATATGTCCATAACCCCCACAGCAGCCATCACTGAGTTTCAATGAAACGCCAAGCCCTGACAAGTCCCTGTCTAATTTCAAAAGTCCCAACAAAATGACCACTCAACACATACAAATAAAGTGCTCAAACTATATATTTGCACATAATCTTACAATGTCATAGAATGATTGGACACCTGTACCATCTTTCTGCCATTAGGTTTTTCACTTATACTTTCAACCACCATGCCTTTGTGTAACCCCGACATCTGCAGCTGAGGTGGAGGCAGCCTGCTTACTGCTATGCCCCTTTGCCTGATATGACTATTGCTCTCTGGAAGATCCTGGCCTCATGTGCAGTTGTACCCTCTTCGGCCTCATGTGCTGGAGGTGATGGGGTCACTGGCAGAAGGGAGGAGCTGTGGCAGCAAAATGTCTTGGAACGTCCTGAAATAATGCCCTTAGGAGGCTGGCCTGTACTCCTCCCTGCTGATGTGTGATGGCACCTCCCCAAATCCAGGAGGATAAGGGGCACCTGGCACCTGGAGGAAGATCTAGGTGCTTCATCCCCCTCTCACTTAGCCAACGGTGTATAGAGCCCATGGCCTGAATGATGGAATGTATGTCTAAGCATATATCTGGCAGCCACAGACTAACCTGCTGGACCTGGCTGTCTATGGTGGTCATCAACCTCTCCAGATTTTCACCAGACCTTGCCAACATCTCTGCTAGATGTTCTCCTGCCTGTCTCCACATCTCCAGTAGGTTTCTTGCTGCCATGCCCAACAGTACGTCATCATGGGCCTATGGTGGCGTATTATTATAAAACTACTGGTCTTTAATATGAGGATTTTTACGGTGACTAGGGGAAAATATAAGTTTCATCTTTGCCTAGAGACATCATCCACAATGGGGCTCAGCATTGGCCTAGTCTCCAGCAGCCCATCAACTGTCAGGGTCCATGGCTGCCATAGCCTCCCTCAGCTGCTGTGACGTTTCTGTTAAGTTTTCGCCAGATTGTGACTCTGAGCTTAGTTGTGAATGCATTCCCACCGAGATGGCTGCCTCTGTGCTGGCAGAGGGTGTGGGGAGTATTTTGACAGTGCATCCTCTGAGTATTTCTGTCATCATCCACAGAGGCGGAGTTCTGGCTTGCTGCAGGCTGTGTTTGAAGTGGCTCCTGAGTGTGAGGACCAGCAATGAAGAACACAAGGAATTAGCTTGAGATGATGTGCAATCCCCTTTCCCTCACATTGAGTTCACATGTTCCATCTGGTGCTGAAGCTTAGAACCCAAACTCCTGCCTGACATACCTCTCCACTTGCACATTTACATTGTTTGATGTCAGGTGATCAGGATTCACAGGTGGGTAGGAGGTGGCAACAGCTCCAGCTCAAAATCCTCCTCTCAGACAGAATGATGCTGCTAGGCTTGCAGGGAGTGGATGCCTGTCTGGGCACTGTTTAAATATGGTGTCCAGGCCTTTAACCCTGTGAGGTAATGATGGGGATGGTGACTTCCTGCATATCCCCACTGCTCAATTGGTCAGGCCCCTCAACCGTGCAGGGCTAACTGGCTGGCCGCTGAGTGATTGCACATGACCTTCCTTCCTGTCTAGCGGAAGTGCCATTCACTTTTGGTCCCGCAGTAGGACATTTGCCACCACAAAAAGATTCCACCTAAAGTAAGCAGCAGGACATTCTCCGAAGACATGTGACCTTTTTTTATGCTTTCATGGGGCGTGGATGTCGCTGGCTAGGCCAGCATTTATTGCCCATCCCTAATTTCCCTTCTGAAGGTGGTGGTGAGCTGCCTTCTTGAACCACTGCAGTTCATGTGGTGTAGGTGCACCCATAGTGCTGTTAGGAAGCAAGCTCCAAGACTTTGATGCAGTGACAGTGAAGGAACGGCGATATCGTTCCAAGTCAGGGTGGTGCGTGGCTTGGAGGGGAACTTGCTGCGGTGGTGTTCTTATGCATCTGCCAATTCATTACAGTGTGTTTCTATACTGGGACTGAGTTGGGATCAGCCTACGCAGAGCAGCATGCTGTTTACTGAATGAGACACAATGATCCTAAATTGCAATCGAGATGGATCCAATCTAAACACCCACCCCTCCACCACTGGCATATCATAGCTGCAGTGTGTATTATCTACAGGATACACAGGAGCAACTCACCAAGGTTCCTTCAGTGTCATCTCCCAAAACTGCCACCTATGAAGATAAGGGCGGCAAAATGTCTACAAATACTATCAAATCCAAGCTCCTCTCCAAGTCACATACCATCCTGAGCTGGACATATATTGCCATTCCTTCATTGCTTATTGCTGGATCAAAATCCTGGAACTCTCCATCTAGCAGCGTTAGGGGAGCACCTTCACCAGACAAACTGCAAAGGTTTAAGAGGAAGGCCCACCATCACCTTCTCAAGGGGAACAAGGGATGTGCAATAAATTTTCCCAGAGATGTCCATATCTAAATAATTTTTAAAATGTTAGGTAGAAACATAAGACCTGCTGTACAAAATTGTGGGTTGTTTATAGTGTTTCACTATGGTGACTTATTACTGTAAAACTACTGAGCCAGAATTTTACATCCCGCGGGTGGGCAGGCGGGCGTCCTGATGTTATTGTGCGATATCTTGCTTCTGACTGCCGCCTGCACCTGCCGACAATTAAGCGGGCAATTAAGCCCATTAAGGAGGCAATTGAAAGCAATCTTTCGTGGCTGTCCACTTTTACAGTTAGCGGATGGGGCAATTGGGCAGGCAGCCTTTACATTTTTGTTCAAACCTCGATCCCGGGCAGGATGAAATCTCTGTGGGGAAATAAAATAAAAAGAGATATCTGGGGACTGTTTTTTTATGAAGCATGCTTTCAGGTGCTCGATTGTGCTGCATGGACATTTTTTGCAGCATTTTTGTTGTTTCTGTTTATTGTGTGGAGGTCTGCAGCTCCCTGGGGCATCTGTCTGCCTTCAGGGAGCTCAGTGGAAGTGTTCACCAGCACCCACGGTAACATTAGCGACCGCTCCCACCGGCAGTGCTGAGCCCCTCTCAGCACGTGTTTCACATTGGCTGGCTGTTAATTGGCCAGCCAGCGTGAAATCGCGGTCAGGGTTTGATCGCAATCAGCAGCCGTTTCCTGTCCACTCCTGGGCCCCACCAATCACTTGTGTCTGACGAGCGAAAACTTCAGATCCTGATCTTCGATATTTTACAGGGTGAATAGGGGGAAGATTGTTTCACCTTTGCCTAGAGACATCATCCACAATTTATTTGATTTCTGTTGGCATTTTTAAATTTATGTTCAACACATATGTTATTATTAAATCTAAGACGTGGAATTGCCTTAGACATGATTTGTGAGAGTGGCGTTTGAGCAAACAATGCTTTGAACTGTAACCTTCAACCAAAATGACTAAGTACCTTTAGCTATAGTGTAAAGATGGAAGGAGTGCACATTGAAGATGCATCTAACTGTACTCAGTCATTTTGAACTAGCAGCAGTGTGTACCATCTACAAGACACACTGCAGGAATTCATCAAGGCCCCTTCAACAGCACCTCCAAACCCATGACCACTGCCATCTAGAAGGACAAGGGCAGCAGATAGATGGGAAAACCACCACCTGGAAGTTCCCCTCCAAGTCACTCACCATCCTGACTTGGAAATATATCGCCATTCCTTCACAGTCGCTGAGTCAAAATCCTGGAACTCCCTCCCTAACAGCACTGTGGATGTACTTACACCACATGGACTGCAGCGGTTCAAGAAGGCAGTTCACCACCACCTTCTCAAGGGCAACTAGGGATGGGCAATAAATGCTGGCCCAGCCAGTGAAGCCCACATACCTTGTAAGAATAAAAAAAAAATGCAACTCTTCATTCTCAAAGGGAGGTGAGAGACAGGAAACCTTATTTGCATTTTCTTCTGTTTCTTAGTGATATCCCATCTAATATTTCTCTAATTCTCAAAGGCAGTGGTTAGTGTCTTCATAACACCACAGAAGTCTAGATGTAGAAGAGGAACTCATTGTGGTTGATCATGATTTTGTGTGATATTAGTGGAATGTATTCAGTAACCCGTTTTACATCTCTCCTGACCTTTATTTTCTTCAATGGATCCCCTCAGCAGAATGATGATTTCAATTTACCAGTTTATTGATTACGGCTAGGTTTTATGCTTCAAGTCTCCACTGAATAATAGTTAACATTGTTTTTGGCCATTTTTAAAATGTTTCTTACAGAGATAACTTTTTTTTAAATGGAAAAAGGATTTAGTGGTCATTAAGTCAAGAAGTAACAATGCTGGTCATTGGAATATTTTTCATTTGGTTCCAAATCAAGCACAGCATTGAATAGATCCATATTGCTCAGAATATTATTTTCTATAACTCCAGCACAGGATGCATTTCTTTCAACAATAATAACTTGCAATAATATAGTGCCTTAATATGGCAAAAATAACCCCTCAAACTAGCTTTTTTTTTTCATTTAGATACTGATTAGCAACTATGTATTTCTGGCATGCCTTCTTTGATTTCAGATTTCCAACATTTGTAGTTTACTTTTATTCAAATAATGTATTTGAAATTTGCTTTTTTGCTGTTAAACTTGCATTATAACGTTGATTACAATTTCGTCAGTTTATAATTTTGTTCAGCAAAAGCTCTATGGCAAACGTTTTTATGTCTTTGAGGTAGATACAACTGCAATAGAAAACATACATTTAAAGAATTAGTGAAGAATTGCTTAATTTGGTTCAATTGCATGAAATTGAGAGAAACCTGATAAATTTAGTTACAGAATGTTTCTTCAATTCTTGTCATTAGAATAAATGAGTTCAAGATTTTCAGAATTTTTTACATTTGAACTTCAATGTAAAACTGAAAGCTTGGTCTCCTGGAAACAAAAGCTGGCTGGATCTTGTAATTGGATATGTTACAATCCAAGGAGTCCTGCTTTGATACAAGAACTTGCCTCCAGCAAAGGGAATATCTCACATAAATTAATAGTCAACTTGACAGAGTTAATGATAAAAACATGACATAATGAGCATATATGATTCTTTCAAAACATTTACACAGAAAAAAATCTTTTTACCCAAGAAATGGCACATTGGAAGCCATTTTATTACTATTGACATGATATCATTGTTAAAGCTGATACCTACAATTTTAATTACCATAACATTGAATTAAAGACTTCAGTTAGATATTAATCATTATTTCCGTCTAGCAAAGTTTAATTTCTCTATGTTTTATGGTCTCAAGCTGTGTGGCATGTGCTCAAAAGTCTGAATTTTCACTAAATCCCAAAGGTGATGTTTAAATAAACATTGATTACAGAAAATTTAATTAAATTTTGATTTCAAATTTAGTACTGTATTTTATTGATACACGTTAATATTTTCCTACACACAGGATTTATATAGGAAAGGTAATTTACTCACCCTCTGCCAATGCAGACCTGGAAAATTTGGGTGTAAGTTGTTACACGAAAAGAGGAAGACAGAAAGACCTCGACAACAATTGTTAAGTAAGTTCATAACTAACTGCAAAGCCAACTAGTAATACAATGGAATAAAAAGTGGAAAGGGTGAAAAATCTTACAAAAATCAGTTGAAGATAAATAGAAAGAATATTACACTGGGAAAGAAGCCAGTAGCGAGGCAAATTGCAGAAGACAGCGGAAAGGATCTATGTTGTGTTAAACTCTGCTTTGAAAAGCAGAATGGTCCCTTAAAAATAGGCAAGTAATAATATGTGAAATCAATATATGGTAAAGATTTCTTAAAATCAATCTTCACAAAATAAAATGAAGTCAAGCTCCATATAGAGTCATTTTATCTCAGAGTAGGGAAAGATAAGGAATGAGTTTGGGACAATAATTATAAGTTTCCAAAGTCTACTGTTAAAAACAAATGCCAACTATCTTCAGAAAAACTGTGATAAACCTCATTGATTGGAAATTGTGAGGGGTGAAGGGGAGGGAAGATTTACTCTGAATAGAAACAGTTTCCACATATTTAAGGAATCTGGCAGCTTGTTGTTCAACTCAGAGTTGATGTTAAGGGGAGAAAGCTTTTGCCCAATCTGGCAATTTTATATGAAGCAGAGCTCCAAACCAAATGTTTAGAATTTTTCTCAGAGATGGCTTTGCAAATTTGTTGGGAAGAATACTCTGTTTTTTTCCAATGATTTTCCTAGAACGAACCCTTTTCGTTCCTAATGGACCTGTCATTTGCTTTGGGAGGATGCAGGGGAGAGTGAGAAATCAGGCACAGAATGGAAGATGGCCAACTGTCTCTAGAGCACAAAACTCAGGTTCAGGAGTCTAATCAATTTCTTGTAATTTCTTTGAGGATTTTTAAGTTAATTCCATCTCCCTCCACCACAGCAACACTGCACTAGAGGCATGCACTGACATTCCAGCATTAATGATAGAAAATGTGTCACGTTGCATTTTCCCATTGTTAGTGTACAATTTGAATACACCTGCCCATATTTGGACAGATGCATTCAATTCTCGCCTTTTACTTCTAGTGAAAATTCCTGCAACTCTCAGAAGTCTGTTGGAGTGGTGAAATGATTTTCTGAAGCCCACCCACTTACATGGGAAAACTGGTATACCAGCGGAGGAAGCTTTATGGCTCTGCTGCCTCTGATTAGCAGTTGAACATGGCCATAACATGTGGCTGAAAGTTACCAGCAAGTGTTATGAAGCAACTCAATAGACTACTTCCACTGCAACATTGCACCTAGTCAATTTGTTTCAGGCATATTTTGTGGGTCTGTATTTTAGGAGAGTAAAAGATGCATATGAACATCTAAAGATAGATTCAATACTGCAGACTTGGTAAGAGAACACAGATGTAATGTCACTTTGAGCTTCTGTTGACATTCTCAACACGTTCATCACTCTATACCACACTACTTATTTTTTGTGAAACTCCCTAAGGTATTTGAGATTATCTTTCTCCTAAAACAAGCATTATGGAATTTTCCTGTGGGATAAGAGCAGGGCCAGAAATTCTTTAGCTGTAATTGAACTCTGCAGGGAATTAGGAGACTAAGTACTAACCCAAACCCAAAATACCATACAGCCTTCCAATTAAACCTGCATTTTGGCAGGATGCCATGAGCAGCCATTAAAAACCATACTGCTTACTAATTGAAAGAAATGTGCAAATTGTACACTTATTGAACTTTATATCCCAGAATTGCCCAGAAAGGAAGTGAGCTCATGCTTTGCCATGAGAAACAATTTTTTCTTACAAACAATTAATATGGTTCTGAGATAGAATGGTTAATTGAAGAAACTCTTTACTCTAGAGATTCCCTTATTGATTGATGATAGTAAATACATAAACACATTTGTGTAATTGCTACATTATTCTCGTGTACTTGCATGTATTACACGTTTAAGGGTAATTCTGATATTACTAGCAGGGGGCATTTCATGGCAAATAAAGAGATGTGCACTACAATCTTGCAGGATAAACTTCTTGTGAGCTCCATTCCACCCTGGAGTGCCAAATTGCACCCTTGTTATTTACTTACATTTTTCAATTTTCTCTCTCTTTTCTTCTCTCCTATGCGTGCTGACTCATGTGGGCATTGCTTCCATGGGTATCACCAGTCCACTGAGACCTCATTAAAATAATCATTCTTCATGCAGGATCCTGGACAGGGAAACCTCGGAAATCCATGGGACCATTTGCGCTGTCCCTGCAGGAACCCTGCTTCTTAATGATTGGCAATACTGAACCTACCATAATTTGTAGAGCTGTCGCATTTACACCCAATTATCGTTGAGGTAGTTCAACTCCTGTGTAGGACAGGAGTGGTACTCTGTCACAGTGGATGGAAATGTAATGCATCTGCTTTTCATACAGGAATTGAGAACAGCAGTGGCAGATTGGGGGAGCAATAGATAAGTACTGATAGCTCCAAAATATATAGCTAGCATATCAGATTATATAGGTAAATGTATTACCAGCAAATTTCTGCAATTTTATAAGAATGATTTCAATTTCTAGAACACAAGGACCCAAGGAAGCAAACAGATCCCTGAAAGAGGCAGAAAAAGAGAATTCATTATGAATCTGACTTTCAGATTCTTTATGGATCTGACCCAAATAAGAAAAGAAAGACTGCTGGGTTGTCACGGTAGAAAAGCATTGCTTTCAGGCAGTACTTAACAATCTTTCATCTGTTTTAACAGATGGTCAGTAACATCAATCCTCTACTACCACCAGGGAGACAACCTTCACTTGCTAGCCTTCACCTAACTCCCTCAGTCATATTGCAGAAACTGTAATTGTTGATTCCTGTGATGGCTATCTATTTTCCACTCTACATAAATTTGAGCTCATCCAAAACCCTGTTGTCCATGACTTGCCCCAAAAGTTGTTCACCCACCAACCCTGCACCCGCTGACCTCCATTGGCCCCCAGACCAGCAACCCTTTGGGCGGAATTTTCCAGTCCCCATGGCAGGTTTAATGGCGAGCAGGAGGCGACAATGTGGTGCGAGCTGAAAAGTCGGTTTCCTGTCAGGATAAAATGATGGAGGGATCTTCTGCTCCCGCCCACTATGGCAGGACACCATTCTCAACAGAGGCTGGCGTGAAAACAGAATTGCATCTCGCTAATGGGGTGCAGGTGAAGGCTTGACCGGAATCACCCCCCTCCCACCCATCATCCATGCTGCCAGTGGGAAATCACACTGGTCCAGAGTACGTCTGGACCAATGTGGCATGTACATATCGGCACTTACCTGAAGAAGGCCTGGGGCTGCCTCCAGAGTTTGGGATGGAGGTCTCCAGGAACTGTGGACCCTGGAAGATGCCTATGCTATTGGTACCTACACGGACCATGACCTGGTAGATGTTCGCCAGGGGAATATCTACCAGGTCGTAGTCTATGTAGGTACCAATGACATAGGCAGGACAATCAAGGATGTTCTGCATAGTCAGTATGAGAATCTAGGCAGCAAATTAAGAAACAGAACCTCAAAGGTAATAATCTCTGGATTATTACCTGAGCCGCATGCAAATTGGCATAGGGCAAATAAGATTAGAAAGGTGAATGCGTGGCTCAAAGACTGGTTTGGGAGAAGTGGGTTCCGGTTCATGGGGCACTGGCATCAGTACTGGGGAAAGCAGGGGCTGTAGCATTGGGATGGTCTACACCTGAACCGTGCTGGGACACCTGTTCACATAACTAGGGAAGTAGAGAGGTTTTTAAATTGAACAAGAGGGGAGGTGAGGGATCAAGCTTGGGTAGATGTGCCAAATCAAGGGGTAAATTCAAGACAGGAGACCATAATAGTAACACAGGAAATGAGGGCCATAGGATTTTAGGAAGGGACAGAGAGATAAAAGCTAAGAATATACCAATAATCAAGATTAGATGTTACAAAGATAACAAAGACAAAACTAAAGACTCTACATGAATGCACATAGTATTCATGTTGATTGCTCAATTTGAAGTAAACAAAACATGACCTGGAACCAACCAGAAAGCAGGTTAGATGAGACTTGATATTGTGTAATGTGACAGGATTAATTAATTAACTCAGAGTGAAGGCACCCCTAGGTAGCAGTGACCTCAATATGATTGAATTTTACATCCAGTTTGAAAGGGAGAAGAGTGGGTCTAAGACTAGTATTTTAAACTTAAATAAGGGCAACTATGTGGGCATAAAAACTAAGCTGGCTGAAGTGAACTGGTATTCTAGGTTAGGGGATAAATCAATAGACAAGCAATGGCAGACATTTAAGGGGATATTTCAGAATACTTAGAATAAGTATATTCCTACTATAAAGAAAAATTCTAAAGGGAGGACCCACCATCCGTGGTTAAGTAAAAAGGTTAAGGAAAGCATCAAACTTAAGGACAAAGCATACAACTGCGCAAAATTGAATGGTAGGTCAGATGACTGGTCAGAATATAAAGAATGGCAGAGAATGACCACAAAGTTATTTAGGAGAAAGAAATTAGAGTATGAGAGGAACCTAGATAGGATAGCAAGAATTTCTACAGGTATTTAAAAAGGAAAAGAGTAAGTAAAATGAGTGTTGGTCCTCTAGAGAGTGGCAATGGGGAGTTAATAGTAGATAATAAGGTAATCGCGGAAGAAATGAACATATTTTTAGCTTCTGTCTTCACTAAGGAAGATACAAAAAATATTCTACTAAAAGCTGTAAATCAGGAGGTGGAAGGTAAAGGGGAACTTGGTGAATTTACAATCACTAGGGAAGCGGTACTGAGCAAACTGATAGAGCTGCGAACTGACAAGTCTCCGGGTCCTGATGGATTTCACCCTAGGGTCTTAAAAGGGGTGGCTAATGAGGTAGTAGATGTATTGGTATTAATTTTCCAAAATTCCCTAGATTCTTGAAAGGTTCCATCAGATTGGAAAATAGCAAAAGGAACGGAGGCAGAAAACAGGAAACTATAGGCCAGTTGGCATGACATCTATTGGGGGAAAGTTATTAGAATCGAACATTAAGGAGGTTATAGCCGGGCACTTAGAGAAACTCAAGGTAATTGAGAGTCAGCATGGTTTTGTGAAAGGCAAATCATGCTTAAGCAATTTATTGGAGTTTTTTGAAGGAGTAACATGCGTTGTGGATAAAGGGGAGCCTGTAGACATACTGTACTTGGATTTCCAGAAGGCATTTGATAAAGTGCCACATCAAAGGTTATTGCAGAAAATAAAAGCTCATGGCATAGTTGGTAACACATTAGCTTGGATAGAAGATTGGCTGGCTGGCAGAAAACAGAGAGTGTGCATGAACAGGTCTTTTTCTGATTGGCAGGATGTGATGAGTGGAGTCCTGCTGGGGTCTGTGCTGTGGCCCCAACTTTTTACAATTTATATCAATGACTTAGATGAGGGGAGTGAAGGCATGGTAGCTAAATTTGTAGATGACACAAAGATAGGTAGGAAATATGTTGTGAAGAGGACATGAGGAGGTTGAAGACAGATATAGATAGGTTGGGTGGGTGGCCAAAAGTCTGGCAGATGGAATATAATGTGGGAAAATGTGAAGTTATTCACTTTGGCTGGAAGAATAAAAAAGCAGAGTCTCACTTAAATGGAGAACGACTGCAGAATTCTGATGCGGAGAGGGATCTAGGTGCCCTAGTGCATGAGTCACAATAAGTTATAATGCAGGTACACCAAGTAATTAAGGAGGTTAATGGAATGCTACCCTTTATAATGAGAGGAATTGAACATAAAAGTAAGGATGTTATGCTTCAGTTATACAGGGCATTGCTGAGACCACATCTCAAATATTGTGTGCAGTTTTGGTCTCCTTATTTAAGGAAGGATGTAAATGTGTTGGAGGAGGTTCAGAGAAGGTTTACTAGGTTGATGAACAAAAACAAAAATACCTGGAAAAACTCAGCAGGTCTGACAGCATCTGCGGAGAGGAACACAGTTAACGTTTCGAGTCCGAATGACTCTTCATCAGAACTAAGGAAAAATAGAAAACAGGTGAAATATAAGCTGGTTTAAGTTGGGGAGGAGGGGGGTGGCGGGGGGTGGTGGTGGTGGGTGGGGTTCAAGTAGAGCTCTTTTCTATTTTTCCTTAGTTCTGATGAAGAGTCATACGGACTCGAAACGTTAACTGTGTTCCTCTCCGCGGATGCTGTCAGACCTGCTGAGTTTTTCCAGGTATTTTTGCTTTTGTTCTAGATTTCCAGCATCCACAGTATTTTGCTTTTACTAGATTGATACCTGCAATGGGTGAGTTGTCTTATGTGGAAAGTTGGACAGACTGGGCTTGTTTCCACTGAAGTTTAGAAGAGTGAGGATGACTTGATTGAAGTATGTAAGACCCTGAACGGTATTGAAAATTTAGACATGGATAGGATGTTTCCTCTTCTGGGTGAGTCTAGAACTAGGGGGTATTGTTTTAAAATTAAGGGTTTCCCTTTTAGGACAGAGATGAGGAGATTTATTTTCTCTCAGAGGGTTGTGCGACTATGGAACTCTCTGCCTCCAAAGGCGGTGGAGGCAGGGTCATTGAATAGTTTTAAGGCAGAGGTAGATAGTTTCTTGTTAGGCAAGGGAATCAAAGGTTATCGAGGGTTGATGGGATGTGGAATTCAAAGCACAAACAGATCAATCATGATCTTATTCAATGGCAAAGGAGGCTCAAGAGGCCAAATGGTCTACTTCTGCTCCTATTTCATATATTTGTATGTGTGTATGGGTCATGCAGCCTCAGTCTTCCAGGGGTCCATCTTCCATTCTTCCTACCAAAGTGCATGACCTCACACTTTCCTACATGAAACTCCATCTGCTAAGTTTTTGCCCACTCACTCAACTTATCTATACGCCCTTGCAGATTCCTTATGTCATCATCACAACATGCCTTCCCACCTAGTTTTGTATCATTAGCAAATTTGGATACATTACACTCTGCCCCCTCCTCCATGTCATTAATCTTGATTTCTGCTTTCTCATCCCTTATTTTTCTAATCTTCATAACTTTGGCTTTTTTTTACATCAAATTTCATTCTGTAAGTTTTCACCACTTCATTCACTCTATCCATTAGTATCTGCAGATCTTCTGCTGTGCTAGCTACTAGAGCCTTGTCATTTGTAAATCTCACTACCTTCACCCATTGATCTCCTACTTTGACACTGTTCTATACTTTATCTAGTGTTTCCTTTATCATGGCTTCTGCATAGATGGTAAAGAGAAATGGTGATAGTACACAGCCTTGTCTCACCTCATGCCCGACTATTCAGTTTCACCACATATTACCCTGATTGCAGCAGTCTCTCCCATGTACAAAGCTACAATCATTTTTTTTATCTCTCCAATCAACTCTGATCATATCCAGGGCTTTCAACAGCTTTTCCCAGTTCACCGGGTCAAGACTATGATTTGGTGTGTCTTGTTGTAAGGGGCTGAAACATGGACCATGAGATAAGCTGACATTCAAAGACTGGAAGGTTGTGAAATGTGATTCTGGAGAAGGATGGTACGGGTCAGTTGGAGAGAACACGAGAGCAATGAAGAAGTTCTCAGGATAGTGGAGGAAGGAGGATCATTCATGAATATCATCAAGAAAGGCAACAAGGTTGGATTGGCCATATTCTAAGGCATAGGAGCTTACTGAAGGAGGTGATTGAAGAAAGATTAGACATATGTAGACCAAGTGAATAGACCAAGAGAAAGAAAATAATGGTGTTAGACAACTTTAAATTGAAAATGAGCAGGCAGAATGGAACTGGTTGGACAGCAGGGCCGAATATTCATCCTTGAGCTAGTGGGAGTCGGGAAAATCCCTGGCTCGGCCCGCCTGGCTCAGGACAAAGTACCTGCAAAGGCAGGATCTTCATTGCTGGGGGCAGGCGCTGTCGGAGTTGGGCCAGCCGATCTGGGTAAAAGTTTGGAAGCAGCCATGGGGCTGCTGGTAGTTTAAAAGGCCCACCTCAGAGCTGTGAGACCTCATTCCATTTAAAATAAAAACATGTAGGCACTCCAGCCCTCACTCCTCACACCCCCTCACCCTCACACACTCCCCATGCCCCATCCATGCCACCTCATGCTCCACACCCACCTCCTATAGCCCCACATACCCCAATGCTGAGGTGAGGCATTTCCATGTCCATTGACCCGCTATATATTTTATAGGCAGAATTTTACATCCTGTGGGTGGGTGCGCGCCCGACCCGATTGGGAGTAAAACAGTACGCGATGACATTGGGCAAGTGTCTCACCATCATCGTACACTCACAATATTTCAGTCGGCAGGCGGGCGCAAGAGTCAGCAGTGTGCCTGTTGACAATTAAGAATCCTATTAATTTAATCCTATTTTCTGCTGCTCGTCCAACCTTATGGTTGACGGGCGGGCAAATAGGCCAGGCGGCCTTTGCATTTTTGAGGAAACTTTATCCACGGGCAGGATGAGGTTTCCAACGGTAATTTTAAAAAATTTTTTGAAACATCATTTTTAATATGTCCCTGTTCATGTGACTGAGTCACATATGGAGACACGTTTCCCTTATTTTTAAAATCTTTATTTTTCGTTTTAAAATTCTTCAGCGCCCCAAGGCAGCTCTGTGCCTTCAGGGAGCTTTCAGTGCGTACTCCACCTCGTATGTGCAGACTTCAGTGCTTGTGCTTCCCCTGCCCCCACCCCAGCAGCGCTAAGGCTCTCATTGTGTGTTTCACGCTGGCTGGCTGTTAATTGGCCAGCCAGCGTGAAACCATGGTAGGAGCCTGATCGCGGGTGGTAGTCCATTTCACAGCCGTTCCTGAGCCTGCCTGCTCTGCCAGCCTGATGTAGGGGAAATCCTCTCCTATAGAACCAATGAGCCCTATAGCAACAGTAGGATGTGTAAAAATAAAGCTTTAAAAAGTAATTCATTCATAACTTGCTACTATGTTAAAACAAAAGTAACTTCACTAGAAAGCAATAAAAGTGTCAATCATTCAGACCCTTTAAAGTATCAAAAACAAAAGCTGTAAGCCCATGAAACCACTTAACCTTGTGTAAATGAACATTGTGAAATTGACAGCAGAGATCAGAGAGCCTGAGATGTCAATCAAGCAACATTCTCTCTGGGGTCCAGGTGTGTCAACAAGAGTAATAGCTGTCTGGATTCTCAGACAACCCTCATTATGTATTCATTATCTATATCCTTTAAAAATCTGGCCCGAATGAATGAAAATTGCAGAGGAGTAGGGCATCCCCATCTCCGCAATGGAGCCAGCCAGGTCGGGAGCACCAGATGCAGGCTTTTGACAGGAACCAGCCTGCACACTTTAAAGGCACTCCCAAAAATCAGACAGCCTGGGAATGGGCTTTTTAAAGGGCTCATGAGTCACCTCGACTCAGTAAAAATCCAGGCCCAGAAATAGCAATCAGGAGCAGGGGCTCACTTGCTGACATAGTGACGGCCTACTGCTCGAGCCTTTTTGACTTGGCACTTTTTTGTATATAGGAGGCCCTGCGAACTGAGTGCAACAATTTGCAATGTGTCTCATTCACTCAGGTTGCGAGGCCTCCAGTGAGGAGGAGCATCAGAGAGGGAAAGAGCTGTAGCTACAGGCAATGGGCAACATCACCCAGACAGACAGCGGCACTAAGAGAGGCAGCAGGATCAGAAGCCTGGAAGGGGGCACTGACATGGAAAGCATAGAGGGGCCTTCAACCAACCCCTTGTGCACAGACGACGTGACCCACCAGAGATGGCTTACTGTCAGAGGCTCAGCTCCAAATGTGGGAGCAGCAATAATGCCAAAGCCTGTGCCTTTCCGGGGAGGTAGTCATCAAGCTTTATGCCATGAGGGAGGAAGAGCTGAGCCCTTTGGGGAGTGGTGGGCTCCCAATGTCTATGGCAGGAAGGTCACCATGGTGCTGAATTTCTAAATCTCACAATCATTCCAGGAACCTTCTGGTAATATATGTGGGATCTCCCAGTCTTCAGGTCATCACTTCATCAAGATGGTCACCAATTCCATGTTCAAGAGGTCCAGCCAATGGGTGCACTTTCAAATGGATCCTGACAGTCAGGCTGAGAAGGCTGCCAGATTTGGGGCCACTGTTGGATAGCCCCAGGTGCAAGGTATCATTGACTGCATGCATGTAGCCATTAAGGCTCCCACAGACCAGGCAGCAGCCTTTATTAATAGGAAGGGCTTCCACTCGCTCAATGTGTAACTGTTCTGTGAAAACCATAAATGGATCTTTCAGGCCTGTGCACGGTTCCCAGGAAGCTGCCACGATCCCTACACACTTAGGCAGTCCCAGGTGCCCGACCTTTTCAGGCTCACAATACAACCCTCCCCACTCCGCGCAACTTCAAGAATGGATACTGGATGACAAGGGATACCAACTGAAGACAGGGCCCCTGACACCTATGTGAAACCCAAGCACAGATGCAGAGGAGAGATAACACTGTGGGACAACTTAAGCAACCATCGAGCAGGCCACTGGGCTTCTGGAGATGCGATTCAAATCCCTTGATTGATCTAATGCATCCCTCCAATATACCCCAGCAAGAATCTCATATATCATGGTGATATGCTGTGCACTGTACAACCTGATACTAGAGAGGGAAGAAGCTTTGAATAATGAGCATGATGTCTGCTCTGAGGATGAGGATTTAGAGGGGGGATGGTGGCCAGGCGGAGTATGATGAAGGCCCCGAGGGACAGCAGGCAAAGCACCATGAGGTAAATGCAAGGGAAGTTCACAATACACCAATATAGGCATTTTTCAAATGATCCAAACTGACAGATCCATTTAATCCAGCAAAGCTGGAGCCTTCTGCAATCCTATTGCTGTTTTCTTGATTATCCTTACCATGTACCTGCATACTGGAAATACAGTATATAATGACTTTGGGAATGAATTAACCTCACTCAATGTGGTCCTTCCACCAAATCCTTTGCTAGAGTCAGATCACTCCTAAAGGCCCAGCAGTCCTTCAAAAATTAAGGAGTCCCCTTGTTTTGCACCATTCAGATTTAATTTGAAATACAAACGTAGCGAGTTCACATGCATTGGCAAAGAATAATCCCGTGAACCACAGTCTAGCTAGGTGTTTTTTTTAAATCTCTAAAGCGTTCTTCTGCCTGGTGCCCACCTGCACTGTCAGCTGAGGTGAAGGCTACTTGCTGATCTGTTTGCTCTGAGGCTTTCAATGGCCATGGCAGTTGTTCTCTGGTTGTCTGAGGCCTGGAGGACCCAGGCATGTTGAGGACCCTCTCCATAGGTGCAGGAGCCTCCTCTATCTCTGCAGCTTTGTGAGGCACTAGTGTCACCACCAGAGGGGATGGGGAGTCGCTGTCCATGCCAGGCGTGTCCTTAGAGTAGCCCCTGATCCTGTAGACTAGAGTTTCTCTTCCCTTATAGGGCACAATTGGCCTTCCCGGTTCACCTGAGGATTTGAGCACCTGCCAATGGCTCCAGGCTTCTTGTGCCCCTCTTTCTCACCCATTGCAATACAGAGTTCATGAAGGTGGTGATGGCATGTAGGTCCACATGCATCTTCAGCATCCACTGGGTGGTTTGCTGGAGATGGTTCTCCAAAAGGGTCATCAGACTCTCAATGAAGGATGTCTTGTGCACAGACGAAAGAGTTACGGCTGCACTCATGGCCTGGATGAGTTCCTCCACTGTCCGTGCATGGATGTGCAAAACCTCTGGAAACTCCACCAGATGCTCCTGCATCTCACGCTGCAGGTCCAGCATCTGTCAGCTTGTAAATGACTCAAGAGGCATGTCATCAGCCTGAAGCTAAGCATTGCTGTGCCCTCCCATAATCCTCCTAGTGTGAGTGGCAACGGTTGTCACAGCCTCCATCAGCTGATAAAAAATAAGTAAAAATAGAATATAAGAGTAAATTAGCCAGAAATATAGAAACAGTTTGTTGACAGTTTTGATAAGTATAGCAAAAGAAAGAGAGTAGCTAAAGTAAACGCTGTTCTCTTAGAAGCAGAGACAGGAGAAATTCTCCTGGGGAATGAGGAAATGGCAGACATTGAACAAATCATTTATGTCTGTTTTCACAGTAAAAGATAAAAGTTACAGACCAGAAATAAAGGATAACCTAGGGGTTACAAATAGTGAGTAAATTATGGCAATTAATATCGGCAGAGGAAAAGTATTGGAAAAACTTAAGGAATTAAATATGACAACTCCCCAGGTCCTGATGGTCTATGAACTAGGCTTTTAAAAGAAATAGCTGCAGAGGTAAAGGATGACAAGCCGTGGTTGCAAAAATTCCTTAGATTCAGAAACGGTTCTGCCATATTGGAAGTTGGCAAAGTGGGGGAGAGAGAAAACAGGGAACTACAGGCCAGTTAGCCTAACATCATTTGGGAAAATGTTGGAGTCTATTATTAAGGAAGTTTTACCAATGCACTTAGAGGGCACAGAGTGGCTGCAAAGAGATATAGACGGGTTAAGTGAGTGGACAACAAGATAGCAGATGAAGTATAATGCGGGAAAGTGTAAAGATTTTCCACTTATAACGTAAGAATAGAAAAGCAGAATATTTTTTTAAAATGTGAAACTTGTAAATAAAAGCAAAATGCTGTGGATGCTGAAAATCTGAAATAAAAACAGAAAGTGCTGGAAAAACTCAACAGGTCTGGTTCAGTGAAGAGTGCAGGAGGGCATGCCAGGAGCAACACCAGGCATACCTAAAGATGAGGTGTCAACCTGGTGAAGCTAAACAGCGGAAGCAGTATACGATGGACAGAGTTAAGCAATCCCACAACCAACGGATCAGATCTAAGCCCTGCAGTCCTGTCATATCCAGTCGTGAATGGTCGGGGACAATTAAAAAGCTAACTGCAGGAGGAAGCTCCACAAATATCCCCATCCTCAATGATGGGCAAGTGCAGCACATCAATGCAAAAGATAAGGCTGAAGCATTTGCAACAATTTTCAGCCAGATGTGCCAAGTGGATGATCCATCTCGGATCCCCCTGAAGTCCCCAGCATCACAGGTGCCAGTCTTCAGTCAATTCTATTCACTCTACATGATATCAAGAAATGACTGAAGGCACCGGATGCTGCAAAGACCATGGGCCCTGCCAAGACTTGTGCTCCCGAACTAGCTGAGCACCGAGCCAAGCTGTTCCGGTACAGTCACTACACCGACATCTACAATGTGGAAAATTGCCCGGGTATGTCCTGTCCACAAAAATCAGGACAAATCCAACCCGGCCAACCATCACCCCACCAGTCTACTCTCAAACATTAGAAAAGTGATGGGAGGGGTTATCAGCAGTCCAATCAAGTGGCACTTCCTCAACACTGACACTCAGTCTGGGTTCCGTCAGGGCCACTCAGCTCCTGACCTCATTACAGCCTTGGTCCAAACATGGACAAAAGAGCTGAACTCCAGAGATGAGGCAAGAATGACATCTAGGCAGCATTTGGCCGCGTGTGGTATGAAGGAACCCTAGCAAAACTGAAGTCAATGGGAATCAGGGAGAAAACTCACTCTCTTCAGGCTCCACTCCCATATCACTACCTCCAGGCTGCCCAGTTCCAATGCCACTTCTTCCACCGGTGTCAGGATAGCTAGCTAAGGGACCCTGCCGCCTATCTTGGTTCACCCCTTCCCTTTGTACACTCTCTTCTCCTGAAAGCACGTAAATGTGCATTGTTACCCACCCATCACAACATCTATGCTGGTGGCAGCCTCAATGTCCATCATGGCTCCACAGGGATGTCCTTTCTACCAACTTCAGCTTCATCATTAGTCACATTCAATGCTCTAAAGTTAATGTTGTGTGCTGCCAGAGCACATGAGACCATTGACACTCCTACAGCACTGTAGCCTTGTGCGAGGGACTATCCCACTTCTACTGACCTCCCCTGCAATCCCTATCCAGCCTTACTTTATCTGCCGGGCTGGTCTTTCCTCCCATCACTGGGGGATAGGTCCTTGCCCAAGCAGGGCCTTGCCCCCTTGCCCAAGCAGCTTAAAGTGGGGCACCTGCAGAGAGAATTCAATAAATGCTGGGGCCACCCTGGGATGTCCCTCCAACATCTCTGTACATCCCTCGGTTTCAAGGTCTTGCTGTCAGCTGTCTCCAGGGCTGCTGCCATTTAACTTACTACAGGCTGCCCTTTAAATATGGTGCCACCTCTGTGGGTGCCACCCCCCTCATGCCTGTCAGCAATTATGTGACCGGCTCCGACAGAGAACAAAACTTTAGCCCACCCCCACCCAAGCTGCTGTGGCATCTGCTTCCAGTCCCGATATTGGGATCTTGGGCCTTCCAACAAAATTCCGGCCCTTGTTTCTCTCACTGCAATATTGTATTCTGACACTTTTAGCAACTGGCCATGCAAAAAATTTATAACTGTAAATGTGCAAAGACAAACTAATGCCAAAAACCATTGGATTCAGCCCTACAGGAAACTATGGCCCGTGATTCCTAAGGGCACTTAAAACCTCAAGTAATTTCTCCAGCCTGCAAACTGTAAACTCAGGGCAAATCATGGAGGTGTTCTGCCCTAGCTGAAGTACCGTGAATTGGGCTGTACTATGTCCAGTGCAATTCATATGGAAATCAAAAAGGCACATCTGAGGCCAATATCAGTTGATACTGGCAGAAACGATTTGCATAAATTTAGGTTCAAAATGAAGTAGCAAACAGAGAAACTCAGGTTCTAAGTTAGATCGCCCTGAAATCAGATGAAAGACCATGATGTGGTATTAGCCTGTGCCTGACCAAGATAGTGTAAAGGGCAGTGATGGACAAATGTTCCTAGATTGTGTTCAGGAGAATTTCCTACAGCAGTATGTGTCCAGTCCAACAAGAAAGGAGGCACTACTAGACCTGGGTCTTGGGAATGAAGAGTGCAGGAGGGTATGCCAGGAACAGCACCAGGCATATCTAAAAATGAGGTGGCAACCTAGTGAAGCTATAACACAGGACTACTTGCATGCCAAGCAGCTTAAGCAGCAAGTTATAGACAGAGCCAAGCAATCCCACAGCCAACGGATCAGGTCTAAGCTCTGCAGTCCTGCCATATCCAGTCATGAATGGTGGTGGACAATTAAACAACTCACTGGAGGAGGTGGCTCCACAAATATCCTCAAAGATGGAGGAGCCCAGCACAGCAGTGCAAAAGAAAAGGCTGAAGCATTCGCAACAATCTTCAGCCAGAAATGCCAAGTGGATGATCCATCTCAGCCTCCTCCAGAGGCCCCAGCATCATAGATGCCAGTCTTCAGCCAATTCAATTCACTCCACGTGATATCAAGAAACAGATAAAGGCACTAGGTACTGCAAAGGCCATGGGCCCTGACAATATTCCAACAATAGTACTTGTGCTCTAGAACTTGCCGCACCCCTAGCCAAGCTGTTCCAGTACAGTTACAATACTGGCATCCATCCGGCTATGTGGAAAATTGCTCAGGTATGTCCTGTATGCAAAAAGCAGGACAAATCCAACCCGGCCAATTACCGCCCCATCAGTCTACTCTCCATAATCAGTAAAGTAATGGAAGGGGTCATCAACAGTGCTATCAAGCGGCACTTACTTAGCAATAACCAGTTCACTGATGTCCAGTTTGGATTCCGTCACTCAGCTCCTGACCTCATTACAGCCTTGGTTCAAACAGGGACAAAAGAGGTGAGGTGAGAGTGACTGCCCTTGACATCAAGGCATCATTTTACCGAGTGAGGCATCAAGAAGCCTTAGCAAAACTGGAGTCAATAGGAATCAGGGGGAAAACTCTCCGCTGGTTGGAGTCATACCTAGCACAAATGAAATGGTTGCGGTTGTTGGAGATCAGTCATCTCAGCTCCAGGACATCATTGCTGGAGTTCCTCAGGGTAGTGTCCTAGGTCCAACTGCTTCATCAATGACCTTCCTTCCATCATAAAGTCAGAAGTGGGGATGTTCACTGATGATTGCACAATGTTCAGCACCATTCATGGCTCCTCAGATACTGAAGCAGTCCATGTCCAAATGCAGCAAGACCTGGACGATATCCAGGCTTGGGCTGACAAGTGGCAAGTAACATTCGCGCCACACAAGCGTCAGGCAATGACCATCTCCAACAAGAGAGAATCCAACCATCGCCCCTTGACATTTCAATGACATTACCATCACTGAATCTCCCACTGTCAACATCCTGGGGGTTACCATTGACCAGAAACTGAATTGGACTAGCCATATAAATACTGTGGCTACAAGAGCAGGTCAGAGGCTAGGAAACATGTGACGAATAACTCGCCTCCTGACTCCCCAAAGCCTGCCCACTATCTACAAGGCACAAGTCAGGAATGTGATGGAATACTCCCCACTTGCCTGGATGAGTGCAGCTCCTACAACACTGAAGAAACTGGACACCGTCCAAGACAAAGCAGCATGCTTGTTTGGCACCACGTCCACAAACATTCACTCCCTCCATCACCGATGCACAATAGCAGCAGTGTGTACCATCTACAAGATGCACTGCAGGAATTCACCAAGGTTCCTTAGACAGCACCTTCCAAACCCACGACCACTACCATCTAGAAGGACAAGGGCAGCAGATAGATGGAAACACCAACACTTGGAAGTTCCCCTCCAAGTCACTCACCATCCTGACTTGAAAACACATTGCCGTTCCTTCACTGTCACTGGGTCAAAATCCTGGAACTCCCTTCCTTACAGCACTGCGGGTGTACCCACACCACATGGACTGCAGTGGTTCAAGAAGACAGCTCACCACCACCTTCTCAAGGGCAATAAATGCTGGCCCAGCCAGCGAAGCCCACATCCCTGAATGAATAAACAAAAAGGTGGGCCAAGTAGATCAAGAGACAGTGGGGGAACATTTAGGGGATGGTGATCATTACATCATAAGGTTTAGGATTACAGTGAAAAAGGATATTGGATAATCCAGAGTAAGGATAATCAACCGGCACAGAGCGAACTACAATGGGGCAAGAGCGGCACTAGGCCAGATAGACTGGAACCAAAGGTTGGCAAGAAAAACAGTAGCTGAACAATGGGCTACCTTCAAAAAGGAGATGGTTTGGCACAGTCAAGGCATGTTCCCTCAAAATGGAAGGGTAGGACAAACAAATCCAGAGCTCCCTGGATGACAAAGGAGATAGAAATTAAGTTAAAGAAGAAAAGAAGATGATCTGACAGGTGTCAGATAGTAAATATAATTGAGAACCAAGCTGAATACAGAAGGTTCAGAAGGGATATGAAAAAGCAAATACAAGAAGCAAAGAGGGATTATGAAAAAAGACTGGCAGCTCATAAAAGAAAATCCAAAGTATTCTATAAGCACATCAACAGTAAAAGAGCAGTAAAAAGAGGAGTAGGGCAGATTAGGGACCAAAAAGGGGATTTACACATAGAGGCAAGAGGCATGGCTGAGGTGTTAAATGAATACTTTGCATCGCCCTTAACCTACTCAGTCACTAGAAGGTTTTAAAATTGATTAGGAGGAGTTTTGGTTATGCTGTTAGTACTTAAAGTTGCTAAGGCATTGGGGCCAGATGAGGTGCATCCAAGAATATTGAAGGAAGTGAGAGTAGAAATTGCAGAGGCACTGGCAATAATCCTTCAATGTTCCCTGGATTCGGGGAGGTGCCGGAGGACTGGAGAATTGCCAACATTATGCCCTTGTTCAAAAAGGTTGTAAAGATCTGCCCTGCGATTACCGACCAGTCAGTTTAACTTCGATGGCGGGAAACTTCTAGAAACAATTATTCGGGATAGACTTAATAGTCACGTGGAAACATTTGGATTGATTCGGAAGAGTCAGCATGGATTTGTTAATGGAAAATCGTGTCTAATTAATTTGCTGGAGTCTTTTGAAAAGAGGTAACAGGGATGGTTGATGAGGGCAAGGTCGTTGATGTGGGGTATATGCACTACCAAAGGCGTTCGATATATTGCCATACAACAGACTTGTGAGGAAAGTTATAGGTCCTAGAATAAAAGGGACAGTAGCAACTTGGATACAAAATTGGCTGAGGGATAGGAAACAAAAAGTAATGGTAAATGGGTACTTTTTCGGACTGGAAGAAGGTTTGGAGTGGAGTTCCCCAATGGTCAGTATTGGACCCTTGCTCTTTCTGATATACATAAATGATCTAGATCCTGGTGTGCATCGGACATTTCAAAGTTTGCGGATGACACAAAACTTGGGAGAATTGTAAACTGTGAGGAGGAAGGTGTAGAACTTCAAAAGGACATTGACACATTGGTGGAGTGGGCAGATAGGTGGCAAGATGAAGTTCAATGCAGAGAAGTGTGAGGTGATGCATTTTGGTGCAAAGAACATGGAGAGATAGTATAAAACAAAGGATACTATTTTAAAGGGTGTGGTAGAGCAGAGGGACCTGGGTGTATATGTACATAAGTCATTAAAGGTGGCAGGACAAGTAGAGACAGCTGTTTCTAAAGCATACAGTATTCTAGGCTTCAGTAATAGGGACATAAAGTACAAGAGCAGGGAGGTTATGATGAACTTATATAAGACACTGGTTAGACCTCAGCTGGAGTATTGTGCACAGTTCTGGGTGCCACACTATAGGAAGGATGTGAACACATTGCAGAGAGTGCAGAAGAGGTTTATGCGAATGGTTCCAGGGATGAGACACTTCAGTTACGAGGAATGATTGGAGAAGTTGGGACTGTTTTCCTTGGCGAGGAGAGGACACAGGAGGCTTGATAGAAGTTTTCAAAATCATGAGGGGCCTGGACAGAGTAGATCGGGAGAAACTGTTCCTGCTCGTAAACGGATCGAGAACCAGACGACACAGTTTTAAAATGTTTTGCAAAAGGAGCAAATGCGAGGTGAGAAAAAACTTTTTCACACAGCTAGTGGTTAGGGTTTGGAATGCACTGCCTGGAAGTGTGGTGTAGACAGGTTCAATTGAGGCATTCAATAGGGCGTTGGATGATTATTTAAATAGAAGCAATGTGCAGGGTTACAGGGAAAAGGCAGGAGATTGGTACTAAGTTAGAATGCTCAGAGAGCTGATGGAGACACAATGGGCCGAATGGCCTCCTTCTCCGCCGTAACAACTCTATGATTGTGTGATTCTGTGAAGATAATGCAGGCAGCATGGAAACTTGGTGCTGCCTGCTGATTGTAATCACTGTGGTGTGCAGGCAATCACTGAATGCACTGCCGAGTGGTTACATGGCTCAGGGGTCCCCAGGTTTGTGCAAGCACCACCTAAAGCTAGTCTGCACTGCTTAAAAGCAGACTGCACCTCTTCAAGTTGCAGTGCATTGTGACCGCAGCAAGGGATGAAACCTCTTAAAAAATAGTGAAAGCCCAAGAGGAAGCTACAGAAATGGTGCAAAAGGTCAGAGGGCAAGCCCCAATTAGCTGGAGGCTTTGGTGAAGGAGGTGGAACGAAGAGAGAGACTCTTTTCCCTCAGTGGATCAAAAGATCCTTCAGACAGATCCTGAGAAGGCACTGGGAGCAGATAGCTATGGCGATCCATGCCAGCAGTCTAGCTCTGAGGACCTGGATGCAGTGCAGAAAGTTTAATGACCTCTTAAATTTGTTAAAGTCGTGACTGTATCTTCAAATGCCATCTCTTACCAACTACACCACTTGCCTCACATCCTGCTCCATTCACCACACCCCCTTCACTCACCTATCAACAATCTCTATCAACTCCTCAGATACTGAAGCAGTCCATGCCAACAGCAGCAAGATCTGGACAATATCCATTCATGCCACACAAGTGCCAAACAATGACCATCTCCAACAGCAGAGAATCTAACCATCTCCCTTTGAGATTCAATGGCATTACCATCACTGAATCCCCCACTATCAACATCCTGAGGGTTACCATTGATCAGAAACTGAACTGGACTAACCATATAAATACTGTGACTACAAGAGCAGGTCAGAGGTTGGGAGCTCTGAGGTGAGTAACTCACTTCACGACTCGCCAAAGCCTGTCCACTATCTATAAGGTGCATGTCAGGAGTGTGATGGAATACTCTCCACTTGCCCAGATGAGTGAGGCTCCAACAACACTCAAGAAGTTTGACATCATTCAGGACAAAGCAACTCGCTTGATTGACACCTCATCCATTACCTTAAACATTCACTCACCCCACCATCAACTCACAGTAGCAGCAACGTGTCTTTATGCACTGCAGCAACATGCCAAGCAAGGCTCCTTAGGCAGCACCTTCCAAACCCACAACCTCTACCATCTAGGAGGACAAGGGCAGCAGACACACGGGAACACCACCACCTGCAAGCTCCCCTCCAAGCTACTCACCATCTGGACTTGGAATTATATCGCCGTTCCTTCACTGTCACTGGGTCAAAATCCTGGAACTTCCTCCCTAACAGCACTGTGGGTGTACCTACATCACAGGGACAGCAGCGGTTCAAGAAGGCAGCTCACCACCACCTTCTCAAGGGTAATTAGTGGTGGGCAACAAATGCTGGCCTGACCAGCAACACCCACATCCCAAGAGAGAATAAAAGAAAACAACTCAAACTTCACATTCTTATGCTTCACCTCATTCTCGCATACTGTACAATACACTGCTGAAAACTGCACACCTCACATCTTTCAGATTGCACACATTGCTAGCTATTCAACTGTGACAGGCACATTGCCCACACTCACTGCCCCACTTCCTCCTATTTTGCAGTGCAATGCATTACGCAGCGGCGGCAGCAGCAACAGCTATCCGCTGGGAGCCGGCATGGCTGCATCTGCTCACTCCCCTGGAGGAGATGGAACTGGGAATAACTGGAGCAGCCATCACTGAGGCAGTTGCCAGTGGCAGGGCAGAAACCATTGAGGATGCTGGTATATTCCTGCCAATGCACCTTTTCAAACCCCGCTTCCCCCTCCTTCCACAATGTATTATGATTTACGATCGACAGATGATGTAACCATGCAGCTCTTGCTTCCACCCTCTTCCTTTCCCTCACCCCAACCCTGCCTTTGCGTATTTAGCCTTTCAGGGGGTGTTGCAGGAGACTGAAGAGTTTGATAAAGAGACAGAAACACTGTCACTCAGTCTGACACTCACAGCCACCAGCTCAGACACTAGCACTGTGTGAACTTTACAGGGTGGCATAGAGGTGGGATCTGCATGTGGTGAGTCACCGAGCAGGCATGCAGCCATGCCTGGAGTATTCCAGCTTCCCCGAGTGCAAGGCCACACATGAGTTCTGCTTTCGAGAATTCGGTTGAAGATTTTGATGGGCATCGCATGGAAAATGGTTATGGGCATGCACACTGAAATACCTGGTGCATTGGCAGGCCTGTCAAAAAGCCTGCTGTCACTGCAAAGGAACATGGAGGAGTCTGGCTCGAAATGTCTTGCACAGAGCTTGGTGTCCATTTTTTTCAGTGTGGAAGTGATGGCCAACTCCATAAAAACACCTCCAAACCATTATGCAGCATCTGATAGCCAATGTCTCAGCTTCTAATTCAGCCCAAGCAGAAGCCATCCGACGTCTCAATGCTGGCAAACTAAGGTCATGAAATCTCAGCTTGTTGCCACGCAGGCTCTGACTGCTGCCATCCTGTCTGCCAATGCCAGTGTTAAAAGCTGTTTGCAGGGTCTCACAGGAGTCCAACAATCTGTGCTTCAGCAGATTACTCAGATAACTTGAGGTGCCCCCCCAACATCCCGCCACAACCTCCCCTACAATCAGTGAAGTGGTACTGACTCCATGGCGCACGAACCTACTGTCCTCATTCACCTCCTCTGAGGTGATGCATTCTGAACCTGGGCCGTAAAGACCCAGAGCTGTTTGAGGGCATCCTGTAAGGCAGCTGTAGTCTTCCTCACTGAGAGTCAACAGCCTTCCACCAGCCATGCTGCAGCCACTGGGGTAGACCCTCGCTAAGAGCGCTAGGCCAGGCAAAGGCACCCGCAAGGAACTGCACAGGGTAATTAATTGGGTATTGTAGGGAGCATTGGATGTTTCATAGGTAAAGTTAGTCGAGAATGACTGTTTTGTGATGGCGTTTATTTCAAGATTGTGGCCAAATGGATGCTGTGCTGGTCCATGAAGGAAGGGTGGCAAGGTGTAGGCCTGTTTTCCAATAGGGATCTAGGAACCAGAGTCAAACAATGTGCTCACTGTCAGCCTGCCTGGAAAGTGGATATATCAGCTGCATCCTCCCTCCTACCTCCTCCTCTTTCTCCTCCAGCTGAGCAACTCTCCAAATCTGTGGTGGCAAGAGGTGTGCCCTCATGATGCCCGGGTTCTGGAGGATGCAACAACCAACCACACATTGGGACACCTATTCAAACAAGCACTGGAGGATTCCCTCAGAACCGTCCAGGCAGTGGAACCCCAATGGCCTGTTCGATGATGCTCTTCATGGAAGCAAGGCTCACTTTACGGCTGCTGGTCACATAAGGTTGGGTTGCCAAGGGGAATCATTAGCCAGGGTCACTTGTTATTGAGCAGCCACCCTCTGGTTTAACATGGTGGCTACAAGATTGCAGGAGTAGCAGACTGGCACCAGATGAGTGCATCATGACTGCTGACAGGGTAAGGAGCATTCACCAGCACAATGTGCTGTGGGTGGTCTAACAGCAACAGCACATTGAATGAGGAGCAGTTTGGTCCATCTCACCATTGAAATGCAGCATGCAAAAAGCCACCAGTGTGCAGGTGATGGGACGCTGCACGATGGGGAAGTCAGCTATCCTGGTAAATTCAAATGCATGCTCCTCCTGTTTCTCTCTGTTCAGAGAGAAAACAGTGAAGTCCCCTCTCCTGTATATAGAGCCCTGTATCACCTCGGGTGCAGCAATGGATGGCAAACTGCGAGATGTGAACTATGTCGCCTATTCCTTCCGAATGGCTCCACTTCTGAAAAAATTCACAAATGTTCAGGAACACTGGCAGCACTAACCATAGCCAGCTCTGAGGCTGCAGTCCTGGTTTTGAGAGGCGGCAGTGTTCTATTAGCACCTCCTTGGTGAACCACAGCCACCAAACTCACCGATCCTGGCTTATGTGCAGATAAGAAAAGTGCTGCCAGAAGACACTAGTTGGGTAAGATCTCCAGTTTAGAACCGATTGCCCCTCCTCCTTCTGAAAGCAGCCTGTCTCCTTTGCTGTCTCTGCATCATCTCTTTCTCATACTGCAGTCCAATGGGGAGCTGCTATTAAAGTCTTCAGGACTGGGCTAAGTGGTGGACTTTGTGCCCCTGCAGGAGCAACCAATGCCTGCCCCGAGTGCAGCACCATTTCCTGCATACTTTACCAAATGTAACAAACTCCTCCAAACACCCAGAACTTCCATGAACTCAGCAAGAGTCAGTAGAAAGTAAGAAGCAACGAACCTTTAAAGAGTGAGGGGCCCCTCAAGCAGCTGAACCCACGTTGAATTGTGCATGTTTAAGAGTGGGCATAAGCTAGAGAGGCAAGATGAAAATGACAAGCCAGACGTCAAATCAGCACTGGACGCTAACTGACATCATGACTTTGCCTAAATCTGGTGCTCACTTGTAATGCTTGTGCTAACACCTTCAATATAATGGCATTCATCACGTGCCATACCAGAAGTGGATGAAGCCACTTTTCTACTAAACCAGCATCCCTAAAGCTGAAACTACTGAAATTATGGAGGTGAATTTTGCAGCCTGGAGCTCCCAAACTGGACTGGAAATTACACTGCTGGAGAAACAAAGTGGAAATGGGTCCCAGTAATGTGTTATTCTTGCAATGTACAGTGCAAGAACAGTGAGCATTCTTAGACTAATCCGTTTGTAATAATATTACAATCAAACCAGATCTTTCTCTTTAAGCAACGACCATGCCAATACTCTTATATAAAAACAAAAAGCTAAAAGCTACTGCGGATGCTGGAAATCCAAAACAAAAACAGAATTACCTGGAAAAACTCAGCAGGTCTGGCAGCATCGGTGGAGAAGAAATCAGTCAACGTTTCGAGTCTTCATGACCCTTCGGCAGAACTGAAGCATAGTTAGGAGAAAGATGATACTCTTCCCAGCAGAGCTCACTGCATTTTGATTGGGACAGAAACACTATTTTGCAGGTTGCCTTTAACCTCTCCTGTAAATAGCTGCCAGCAGGGACCTGGCAGGAAAGACTGTCTGCTACAGTCTTCTGTTCCCTTGCTGGGAAATGGCTTACAGCCATCCAGCAGCACTGGATGAAACTCATTAATCATTGTGAACTGATGTGTATCTGTACATGAAAAGTGAAGATCTGTATAAAATGTTTCACATTTGATCATGATGTATAAACACAAGTTTCTTAGTGCCAATAAATGAAGTTGGTGAGAAAAGAAGGCTGTCAATTAGTTTAATATTTTCTTGAGGTTTGGCCTATTGATTTTAACATAAAATCTTAAATCTAATGGCTAGGATGTGAGTAATGTTTCCTGATATTACCAAAGTTTTTATGTTTCAAGATTATTTCATTAATTGTGAACTGCTTTGGGACATCCTGCAAGGTACTCTACAAATCTAACTTGTTTCTTTTTCTTGAAATCCTTTCTATCTCAGTACAACTATACTCCTTCCCCTGAAGTATGACCAGACCTCCAAATACCTTCAGTGCACTACATATTGTCTACCACTTCTTGGGTGCCCAAGAATTTGAACAAAAAGATAAAAATTAAATATACAGGTTAGAGAACGTGCAATACAGCATTTGTCCCAGTTTTCAAACAGCTGAGGAATTCTAAATTAAAATGGCTCAAGTTAACATTCCCATGTTTGTATAGGTTAGCCAGAACAAGGTGTCCACAGGTAAATGCATCAGTTGTACCTTCCATAATTTTGCAATCAGGGGATAGGTAACCATGCAACAAGGGGACCAAGAGGAGCAACCTGAAGCATTGATAGAGAAGGTAGAAGAGGACAAAATGGTTGAGAGTGAGAAGCCAGGGTGACTGGTATGTTGACCAAAAAAATGTTAACTGTAAATGTATCCCTACTTGAGCTGTCCTGCAGCCTAAAGCACAAAACTTTGCTTTCACAAACAGCATAACTGCCCAATAAACAGTTCCTAAATATCTTACATGCTTATCAATTCACCATTTGGTATTTGCTCCTACTGAAAATTAATCTGCATTAGACTTTGATAGCCATTGGAATTAGTTTATTTTCTGACTACTGTTTTGTGTATGTGCTTTCCTGGTGATTATCCTGGGGGAGGATTAATGATGTGGCACCTGTTGGCTGATCTTGTATTCATCCTAGATATAATACAAGTGAGAGGATTATGTGTGGTGACAGCCTGCTGCTCCCCAATGGGGCCTCAGCACTCAGTTGTGTTGCACAACTTTGTGTTGGAGCATGAATTGAAACATCAGTTACAGCCAGCATTTAGGCCCCTTACTAACTAGCTGGTCATGTCCTCTTCTGGCACTCTTACAATCTTCTCTAGGGAACAACTGAGTGTATCTGTGCTGCTTTGTTCTGTGCTCCAGCTACCAGGTGTCCAGGCTGGCAACCAGGGATCTCTGCAGCAACAAACCCTTGGCACCAAGGTTTCTCTCAAGCCAATTTCATACCCCATCTAAACCAAAAGCAAGAGTCTCCCGAAAATTAGAGTCTCTGGTCTCATTACCCAGGGTCACAGGCCTGGATTTTTGCAGAGATGGAAAGGCTCCGGTGGAAGTCAGAGTATGTGCAATTGCTTGAGCTTTTTCAGACACCAACACAGCTCGATGTTGCTCCTGGGGGACAAGGGGAACCCCTTAAGGAGGTGGCTGATGACCTCCTTTGGGGTTGCAAACAGAGCCCAAAAGGCACTATGATAACAGCCATGTGATGACCTGCAACGCAATAGAGCAGACTATTGGCATCTTAAAGATGCACTTTAGGCAATTCTGGGGGAGCACTACAGTATTCCCCTGCAAGGGTCTCCAGAATAGTCATTGTGTGCTGTAGCTCCACAATTTGGCACAGCATAGGGGGCCTACAACCAGTGGGAGCAGAAGCCGGACCTATAGCTATAACATCTGAGAAGGAGAACAATAAGGAAGATGAGGAGGAGGAGGCTTCTGTTGAAGGTCATGGAGCTGACATGGAGGAGGAGGAAATGGGCAGTAATGGGATACCAGCTGAGGCCTAGGCCTATGTAGCCATGGCAGTTTCTTTATAGAAGGGGGTCATCGCCAGAAGCTTGCTAATTCAGAGTAGATTCTTCTAGGCTCTTCTAAGGTCACAAATTACATCAGGCCAGTGTAGAGCTTCCTCATAATGAACCGATGGAAGCCACACTTCCTCAGGGAAATGCCCATCCCCAAAAAGAGAATAAAGCCAACAGCGCACACTGAACAACATGGCGGAAGTCGTGAC
The DNA here is from genome assembly GCF_964194155.1 of Cetorhinus maximus. NCBI lineage: Eukaryota > Metazoa > Chordata > Chondrichthyes > Lamniformes > Cetorhinidae > Cetorhinus > Cetorhinus maximus. The sequence goes on along the minus strand of NC_135882.1, from coordinate 76,001,147 downwards.
CATCATAGCCCTTGGCCTCAATATAGTGCACAAATACGCCTTGAGAAGTCCTTTGCAATCTGGACAGTACACATATATGTTAGAGGCTGTCAATGAGCTGGAGAAAACGCCACATTCTGCATAGTCAAACCATGTCCCTATGCCAAGAGTGCCAGTAGGAAGCATGACCTTGGGACCATGACCTTCAGTTACGATTGTATGTGCTAAATATACTGCAGTGACTACATATTGTGCAGGGCGATGCCACACGTGTGTGAGAACAACTTCTTCTACTACCTTCCACATTATTCATTCATCACCAGCATCCAGTGTCAGGAATGTGTAACATCTGCAACATGCAATGATGCCAAACACCTCAGCCCCCTGTGACCCACGGTCTCTAACATCTAGAAGGCAAAGGCTTCAAATGAAGTGGATAAACCACAGAAGCATGCTTCCCTGGAGTATACATGACATCTTGACATGTGGCAAATCCACTTAAATCACTTTGGGCAGGAATTTCCGGCCTGACATTGGTGGGCATCGTTGCAGTGGGGCAGGGAGGGGCGGTGGTGAGGGGGTGTTGTGGAATGGGGCTGAATAAATACAGGGTGGCTTGGCATCTGTTCCTGTCACTCCCAGATGGCATGTTGTGCTCCCGAACAATTATGTATCTGTCCTGTTCCCTCTGATTCACACTGTTTTGCCATGGCAGTATGCAACTGTGAGGGTCCTGGGTGTTGCAAAGCTATGCTTTATAAAAGATGACTTGGTGAATTAATGGCTGGAAAAAGGCATTCCATTGACTTGAAACTGCAGCTTCTGTGATGGTTGAAAATTTGCATCACTGTACATGATTCATTCCAGAGACAATTACCTTGAAAGAATGTGAATGGGATCATCTCCTAACCCATTCACAAAACATCCCGACAATCATTTGGATGGGGACTACGCATTAGATGTAATCAGCCCAGACAATGAACTCTGGCTGAGAAAGGAATCCACCCCAACCATAATCTAAGCAAGTCAGAACTATCCACCTGGAATTAACCAGCCTTGACCATAACTGGGTCGCTGGTCAGTTGGAGAGAGAGGATCATGTGGTAAGCCAGCTAACTCCTTTTGTGTTTAAGAAACTGTTTTCTCCAGACCAGAGACAGAAGCAGGAAAGATGCTGAAGTAGCAAGACCCCTGTGTGGGCCTTGTTCTCTCTCACCACCCATCTTGCAAGGTCGAACCCTGTCCACTTTCTTGACTATCCATGTGCCGCAGGCAGAGATTTTAAAAAGAACTCGAGCCAGCAGTTCCAGAAAAACAGATAAATCGTCCGTCACATCTTTAAACCGCCTCAAACCCAAAACCAGAAGGATCACCGAGCCCAGCCTGGATCCATTCAAGTCATCAACCTACAAGAATCATATCACTTTAATCTTCACTGGACTTTAAAGTTTCACCTTAATCAATCTTCCCACTCTATAAGTTATTAGTGTATGTATGTGTGAACTTTGAGTCTGTGTGCTTGTGGAAGAGGGAGGAAAGTGAGGAAGGGGAAGAGGGCTCTCAGGGTGCAATTCTCCTACCTGAACCTCAACAAGGAACAGTGTGTCAGGTGTCTCTGCTTCACTGAGGAGATGCTTTCTGAAACCTGCTGCCTAATGCAACCGTAACTGCAGCCACAGAGCAGGGTGAGGATGGAATTGCCAGTGGCTGCGGAGATGACCGAGGCAATGAACGTTTATGTGTCTGGCTCCTTTGAGGCTTGTGCATGCGATATTTGTTACCTCTATCAGTTCGTCATCCATTGTTGGATAAGGGAAGACACAAGGTGCTGTGTGTAAAGACAGACCTGAACATATTCCATTTCACTAGCTGGAGAGAAGTAGGTGGAGAGAGCACACCGTTTCACAAGGATTGCAGGCTTCCCCATGGTGCAGCGTTCAGTTGACTTTACACAATGCTTTGCAGGCACCCCGGATGAACTCTTGAGATGTACCACAACCAAAAGGGATTCCATTCCCTCAACATCCAGCTGGTGTGCACCCATTCTCATAGTATCATGCAGATGAATGCCCAGTATCCTGGCAACAGTCATTCTGCCTTTATTCTATTGCAGCCCACAGTGCCATGTGAATTTGAGTCACTAGAGGGTGGCTAATGGGTGACAAGGGACATCCACTGACCACCTGGTTCATGAACCCAGTGTGCAACCCAAGCGCATGTGGTCAACCTTGCATATAATGAAAGCCATGCTGCTGCATAAAATGTGATAAAGTGCAGTGGAATGTGTTTGGGTGATGTGCCTCACATGATTGAATAGCTGGCAGTATGTGTAAGCTATGAGATGTTGGTGTGAGGTTTGCAGCAGTGCTAAGTATGTGAGGGTGAGGGGAAGTTATGAATGTGAGGCATGAGTCATGATAGATAGAGATTGTTTGTAGGTGAGTGAAGGGGGTGGGCTGTGAATGGAGCAATGTGAGAGTCTAGTAGTTCAGTTGTAAGGATATGGCAACTAAAGATGAATTCACAGACCTCAACCACTTGTATCAGGTCATTGAACCTCTTAGGGCATTGCATCCAGATCCTCCAAGCTCTATTGATCATGTTGACCAGAATGGCTATCTGCTCCCAATGCCTTCTAGGAATTTGTCTGAAAGGCCTCCTGTCCCCCTGTTGATTGAGGCCGGCCCTTCATTTGTCTACTTCCTGTAACAAGACCTCCTGTGCTGTGTCTGAGAATCTTGGAGCATTTTTCCTGTCATGTTGCGCCATTAGTCAGTGCTCTTCCTGCTCAGAATGTCTTCCCCAGCCAGTTCCAGCACCTGCTCATCCCAAATGCACCTTCCCTTTAAGAGATGCAGGTGATTTTTAAGTAGTACTAACTAACTTTAAGTAATGTTGGCCTTGCACGATCTTGGGCCTGCTGCCATTATTCAACACCACGTTTAACTCTGGCTGCATATTACTGTCATTTAAATTAACAGGCAGCACAAAGCTTGCTTGCTGTCCTCATCAGGAGGTATAGGTGCAAATTAATTGTGAATCGCGATCCCCACACCTGTTTTTGGGGGCTATCGAATTTTCCCCCTGGATCTTACCTGACAGAGTATCCTTTGTTACAACACATCCTTCAACTTCATATGAGCAAATCACAGGAGAGCCCACTATCTGTTATATATTAAATTCAAGCACATGTTTTATTGAAATCTTTCATGGTAACCATGTCCTTATGAGTGGAGTACCAATTCTGCTCCCCCACTTGCTCCCCAGTCTCTCTTTCTCACCTCCCTCCTATCTCCCTCTCTTCCCCACCCCCTTCTATCTTCACTACAAATAATTGGAAAACAAGTTGAAGATGAATTTTCAAATATACTCTTCTCAACTGCATTCCTTTTTCAACAGCAGAGAGGAGTAGACAGATTGAACAAAAGACAAGGAAAGATGACCATTTTGTTCATAATTTGGAAAGCTAAAAAAAAAATCACTGGAACTTTCCGTGTCAGTAGGGGTGTAAAGAGGGAGGTCCTGCGGTGCAGTGGGTAGGATCCTGCTGCTGAGCCGGAAGCTCCAAGTTTGTGTCCCAATCCAGGGCTTGACGGCCACAGGAGGCGTGTTCATGATGCAGCCAAACAGGTTGATTATCAACCTGCAAATCCTTCCAATATGCCTATGGCAGGCAGTAAGAGTGAGAGAGTCTCCTGGTCAGCCATACTTGATGTGGCGTGGCACCCCTCTGGGGCCAGGCTAGCAACCTGTTCCAGGGAAAAAATAAGCTACAGAAACACATGTAAGCCTGTGGTTTCTGTGCCTCATGTGTCTTGAGACATGGGAAGAGAATTGAGACAGAAAGGTGTAAATGGGCGACATCAGGTCGTTAACTATTGTACAGTCAGTCTGATGAAGAGGAAAATCAGGTGGAGTGTAGAATGGGTGGTTGGTTCTCTACCATCTGATCAGTCATCCAGCCTAAGTTGTATCTTTATGAAAAGGTTTAATTATGCAGCTATAATAGCAGTACCCAGAGCGTATTGTTAGCCAGAAGCAAACTTTACAAATAAAAAGCAGCTGAACAAACAACAAGATTTACTTTTTCAACCTTTTATACAAATCAAAAAATAAAAATTCTTATTTAACCAGTCATGCCAGTATTTACTGTTCTACACACAAAGAGTATAAACATAGCTAGGTATGTAGCTGCAGTGAAAGAAAAACATTGAACGGCCAGTTATACAAATGCACACTTCATGGACTATCTGCAAACATCTGGACAGTGCAGGGTGTTCACCATGGTTTTCTAACCATTCAGTTTAATTGATAAAATATGCAATATGTGCTCATAATGGACACTAGAAGCGTAATTTCATAAAATCAGCCTTTTGAAGAATTTATCAAAAAAAGTACTCTCTCTAGGAAAGCTTCTTACAAACTTTTTTTTTTCTAAATGTTTCACAGGAAATGTTCACCTCCCCAATCCAGTCCTCCCCAGACCCCACCTTGGAGTCCCATGACTTCTTAACTCATTCTAGATAATGCTATAGGAGATCTGCTCCTATATAAATGTTTTGCCTAGGAAATCTGTGATGTGGCACATCGCTTAATGAGCATGCAAATTGGCTGTCACATTTCCCTACATTACAACAAAAAATGCTTAATAGCTGTAAAGCACTTTGGAACATCCTGTGGTCATGAACAGCACTACATAAACGCAAGTCTTTCTTTCCGGTTTGAAGGTTTTCTTTCCTGGGGACTTGTCCATAATATTGGATTTACAGTTGTCCTTTTAAAAGCTGCTGCCTCACCAGAACGTCTGCTCCCCAGCTAATTGTGCTGCAGACCAAACTCTCTGCAGAAACTTTATACATGACAGTTGTCCATTTAACTTAGTGGGAAGAACTGATGCAGTTGGCCCCTGAGCTGCCAGCACGGAGCAGCTCAAGACCAGCCGATTTGGAAAATCAAGGATGGAGTCAGCATACAGGGAGAAGTGGGGACAATACAAAAATTATTCCTGTCATTAATTGGGTTGTCTGAAAAAGTTCTATAACGGGCATCATAAATTAACATCTAAGCGCGAGCATTTTGATTGAAACTGTCATTTGAATAATTTTGCAATTTACTAAACAAATCCCACCATTTGAGCAGAAAAACCTATTGCAAGCAAGGAATTGTTCCGTGATTGCAAACTTCTCATTTGCATAATTTTCTTCCCAAACATGTTAACTGAGGGTAAAAAAAATGGGTCCGTGTGATGATGATAGCTCCTGTGTTGCACAGAGTGGTCACTGGGGAGTCCTGAAAGGTGAAAGGGTGACACGCATAATGGCTTGATGTTTGGTGAAAAGGTTATAAACCAGTGTATTCAGCATCAGACCTCAGCTTCCTGCCAGTGGCTTTTGGGAGAAATTGGGAGGAAGTGGATTAGACTCATTAAAGAGGTGTGGACAGGCTCTCGTAAGGGAAGGAAATCAATCAGAAAGTTGAGAACCTCCAGAAGGATATATGAAATATCGACGTGATGGGAAGTGTTAGCAGAAGTAGAAAAGAAAAATCAGTGGGCGCAAGAGTCAAACAGGTAAGGCAACAAGTAACAATAAAAAGCTGCTCCTTGTTATAACTAATCTGAGAAAAGCCTGTTCATCAGCTGGCAACAAATATATGAAATTGTTTCTTTCCAAAATTTGGGAGGTGGTGTTGGTATTTTAACAAATAGTAATCTGCTTGTAGGACCTAGTGCTGCATAAAGGTTCTGCCAAATTCCTCATAGCCCTGCCCCTCCCTATCTTTGTAATCTTCAGCCCCGCAGTTGTCCAAGATATCTGAACTTGTCTAATTCTGGCCTCTTGCTGCAAGTTAAGACAGGGGCAGCAGATTTTGGATAACCTCGGCCACGATTTTGAGCTCAGTGAGCAGGTGCAGTCGGCGCCCGACCTCAGCTTCACGCTGGCCGGCCAGTTAAGGTCTGCTGAGCATGAATGGCGGCTCCCCAATGGTTGGGAAGGCATGGGCGGGGGTGGGGGTGGGGGCAGGGGCGGAGACCTGTCAGCCGCCGGATCCAATGGCGACCCAGCGGCTGGTTTAAAACCGGCACAGTCAGGCCCTGGAAGGCTGCCAGCAAGGAAGACATCTTTGGTGTTGTCAACAGGAGATTCAAAATTATGGATTGAAATGCAGCTGCAGAATCCTGCTGGGAGGGCGGGTCAGGTGGGACTCGGTCCCCCCGGTTTTCTGATGAGTGCCTCATGGTCCCCCTGGGTGAGGTGGCGGCCCTTGTCCCCAGGGGTGGAAGGAGGAGGCCACCACACCTTACAAAAAGAACTAGGGAGGAGGTGACAGTGCTGGTCAGCAGCCATGACATTGTGTGGCACATCTGGACCCAGTGCTGCAAGAGTTTTAACGACCTGCTGCATTCAGGAAGGGTGAGCACCGTGTTGGCATGGATCAATGTGTTCAAGTGTTAAAGGTTGACTGTCCCCCCGTGGAGCTCAGGGGTGTTAGAGTCTGGATGCCAACTGTCAATGACCCCGGTGTTGGCCAAGTGGTTGAGCCCTGGCTGCATGGGCTGAGTACCTTGCGACTCGAGGTCCACGACTCTGATGTGCCCTGCGAGGTGTTCCTCAGCTGGAGTTGGCCAGGCTGCAATGGCGCTGCAGATAGAGAGTGGACTAATCAATGCTTCTCTATCCTTTAGGAGAAGATGACCTATAACAACATTGAAAGATCATGGACCGATGTAGGCCCCGCTAACCTCCTAATGCTAACCAGGTAGGAGCAGGACGCCTTGGAGCTCAAGAGGCACCGCGCACCAAGGTCAACGGCCGTGGAGAGTTGGGGGTGTCAGATGAAGGTAAGAGTGCAGTGCACAGAGGTGAGAGTTTCGGATTGTGTAAACAGTCTTGTGTAGTTTCTTCATTGATGGGAGCCTCAAAGCTGGAGTCCTTATTGATCATTGAAAGATGATGGCACCATGATGCAGAACTCCATTGTCTCATTGGCATGCACAGTGACAGTGTGATGACTTTAACTAATGACATGTTCTTTTTCTCCTTACATTCGCCACCACGCACCCAATCACACGACCCTGAAGACCAACCCCTGACCCCAGAGGACCGCCAGGCTCTAGATGCACCTGCATCACACCCAGTCTCTGAACCAGGCACCAGCGCAGATGCCAGCACCTTGGTGGGTGTTAGATCTTTGGTTAGAATGTCAGTGAGGGCACTTCACACTCGCTTGTGGTGCAGGCAGAGGCAGAGAGTGCCCAGGTCACCGGCAGTCAGAGGACTGCTGAAGACCAGGGTGATGCTCTGTCGAAGGCTGATGATGAGCCTCCAGAGTGGTCCATTAGGCAGCAGATGCTGGATGTCCAGCAGAATGTGCGGGAGGATCTGATGGAGATCCATGAGGGTCTGCGTGCCATAGTCTCTATTGTGGAGGAGCCCATGTGAAGCATAAGTACTGCGTTGATCCTCATGGCTGAGCGCACTGCCTCCTCCATTGAGGGAGTGGCCACTCTCATGGAGAGGCAGCTCCAGGGACAGAATCAGGGGTTCCTGGGGTTGCGCTCAGACCTGCAAGCCCTCACACAGGAACTGACCTCAGGAGGTCAGTGCTAGTGTGGGAGATGGATGAGGTACCCAGTATCCCAGCTAGGTGCCCGTTCATCAATGGCAAACAGGGAGGTCCACAGCGACCTCACAGTGCATGAGCTGCTTGTCGTCTCTGCAGGCTCCTCTCAGGGCGCTCCGGATGAAGGCAGCAGCTCCTCCGTCCCTCTGCCAGTGACTGTCGCATCTGATGAGGCTGCGATGACAGGGGAGATGCCAGCCATGGCACTGGCCGCTCCCTCCCAGGCAGAGCCGGCACAGGCTCCACTGGCCAGAGGACGACCGCCAAAGTCATCAAGGCCAACAAGGCAACATAGTCAGAAGGCTGTCTCCAATGCCAGTGCCAGTGAGGGTGGCACCAAGAGGCAGCACTCACAAACATAACTTTAAGGCATCTTGAGCATAAGAGGGACTGGTCACAGGTGATCTTCTGTTGTGCAATGTTTTATTTAATTTAACTTTCTGGAGTGGAAGACCAGAGAAGGTTCTGTTAATTTGTTCTGATTGTCAACATGAGATGAATTTTCTTTCATCGTAATGGCCTGAGTATGCTTCACCTTTTTTATTTAATGTGGTGCAGGGTACACGAGTATGTAATGCTGGATGTGGGTGGCTCAAAACTTTAATGTACAGGCACTGAGTGGACTTTGGGGTCAAAGTAAAGGGCCATTTCAGACATGCAGGGTGGAGGCGGCAACCCTGGCATGAGGTAGTAGCTCTTATTTGGCAGCCTAGCTGAAGGGGCATTGGATCAAGGCATCCCTGCCTCCCTGGAGATTACAGGGGTTTGCCTCCATGCCCTCAGCGTTCTCCTCACCGTTCTCCTCTTCTGACTCATTACTGGGTTCATCCTGTTTTGCTTGTGCAGTTGCGTCAAGATCCTCTTCCTCCAGTGGGTCCCCCCCTTGCCAGTGCCAGATTGTGGAGGGTGCAGCCTGCAACCACTATCAGTGACACCCACTCTGGGGAGTAATGTAGTGCTTCCCCTCAATGGTCCAGGCATCAGAAGCGCATCTTCAGAAGACCTATGGCCCTCTCTATCACCGCCCTTATGGAGGCATGACTCCTATTATAATGATGCTCTGCCTCTGCTCTTGGATGGCAGAGACGTGTCATGAGCCACCTTTTGAGGGGATAGCCCTTATCACCCAGCAGCCATCCATCCAGTCGGGCTGGAGCACTGAAAAGCCTCGGCACCTGGGAGCGTCTCAGGATGTCAGTGTCATGGGAGCTGCCTGGGTACCTTGCACAGACTTGCAGAATCTGCATTCTATGGTCACAAACTATCTGTACATTCATGGAGTGGAATCCCTTCCTGTTGACGAAGGCACCCGACACTCACCCGACATCATCGCATGCTATTTTACGCTCGAGCATGTCGGGCACGCACCCGCACACTGAGTGAACAATTCTGCCCCTCATGTTTGCAGAGGATAGAATGTAGAGACCAGCCTGGAGCCTGCTGGAATAGTCGAGTCTAGGGGTAAGGAAGGCATCAATGAGGGCTTCAAGAGAGATGAGCTGAGTCAGGGGGAAAGTTGGACAATGTTATGGCGGTAGAAATAGGTGGTCTTAGTGATGGCATGAATATGAGGTTCAAAACTCATCTTGGGAACAAATGTGACACTAAAGTTGTCAACAGACTGCCTTTATCCCAGACCATTGCCAAGGTGAGGAATGGAATTGGTAGCTAGGGAATGGGGTTTGGAGCAATAACCAAAAACATTGGCTTCCCAATATTTAATGGAAGTAAATTTCTGATTGTTCAGCACTGGATGTTGCATAAGTAGTCTGATAATTTAGTAACAATGGAAGAGTACGAGAGGTAGTGGTGTGATAGAGCTGGGTGTTGTCAGCGTACATGTGAAAACTAATGCTGTGCCTTTGGTTTATGTGGCCGAGGGACTACATGAACATTAGAAATAGAAGGGGGCCAAGGATAGATCCTTGGAGGCCATTGGAGGTGTGGGCAGGGAGAGAAGACATTGCAAGTGATTTTCTGACCCTGGTTGGATTGAATCATGTGGAAACAGTTCTGCCCATCTGGACGACAGTGGGGAGGCGTTGGAGGAGGATGGAGTGGCCAACGGTGTTAAAGGCTGCAACAGATCGAGGATGATGAGGAGTGAAAGTTTACCTTTGTCACAGTCACATTGGATATCATTTGTGACTTTGCTAAGCTCTGACCAAAATGTAGCTTTGTCGTGGGAACATTTTTAACTGAAAGATTTCCTCCGAGGCGTAGAACATACAAGCTTGGACATGTCCCACCATTCCTACATCGTCACTGGCTCAATATCCTGGAATTCTCTACCTAACACCATTGTCAGAGACCCATCCCCACACGAACTGCAATAGCTTAAGAGAAGAGACCCCCATCATTAGCATCAGGGTAACTCAGGCAATAATTATAGCCTTGCCAGTGTTGCCCGCTTCCTAAAGACAAATAATAAAAATTGCTGAGGCTAGAGGTAGGAAAAACCAAAAGATGTATATCAAATACAGAGTTCCACTGTCACTCCCTGCCAGGAGATTGCGTTGTAAACCATGCACTTGACAACATGCTCCATCTGTATAGTCTTCTTTTCTCAAGCCTTATGCTGTCCAATATGCTAGTTTTCTTCTGTTCTCAAAAAAAAACAAACAGAAATCTTAAACAGATATCTGAGTAGCAGACAGACTAGAGAGTTATACAGATTAATGAAGGAAATTCCAAAGGTTTAAATTATAGCAAATTTTGAAGTTTTAACTTTTACTCCAGTAGCAGGTTATTAAATGAAAGCAGCTGCAATAGTATTGTGGCTTTTCAGACCTAATAGAAATGCATTAACTCATTAAGATCAAAAGAACAAGAGAGACTGGAAATATATGGAGAAATGGTATAGATTACTATAAATACATCGATGTATTCCATAATACTAAATAATTTTATTAACTCTGCTGTCTACAATCCAGAATTTTTGGGGGTGTAGTAAGTCTAATATAATTCTAATAAAATTTCACATCTGAAGTAAAAATGAAACCAGCACTGATCAGTAAAAACCATTGAACTTCATGTACATACATGGCGATGATTGATGCTAAGCTTAAACTTTTTGTACACTGCTACATGCAAAAAAACCCCTCAAAATGGATTTTTCTTACTGTTCACCCTGTGTGCACTGTTTGGTAATTGCCTAAGGGAAGGTGTGTGAAGAATGGCATACTGTATATTGTCTGTTTAAAGGCCTAAAGGGGAGGCAATGGTTTCCTGTACCACAAATTCCCAGCGCTAGTCTGCAGGCAGGTACACAAAGCTTCTTTTAACTCTCATGAAATAAGCGGTGAGATGAAACATGTCCACTGATGGTTAACAGATCTGTCCCTGAAGACTCTGCTTCTCAGAATACAGAGTTTGTTTACACTCTCTGAAGCTTTTAGCATTTTCAGCATATGAGAGGATTTGGCAGATAGCCACAATGGTGATTACAATACTCCCAAGCCAGAAATGTCAGTGCCTTTTTTTTCCTGACCGCCCAGTAAACACAATGTATACTGTCCCAAGGTTCACAGCAGTAATAAAGCCTTAATTTGTATATGATCTACATGTTTGAATAAAACTATGTGAAGTTTTTATACTGAGGAAAAATTGAATTCTTGCGTGGTGTTTAACTTTAAAATCTTGTAAGGCCTAAAAAAGATGATTAGGACTAAGTGATCAATTTAAAGAACTTGTGGTAACCTACCAAGTAAAATGGCAATGTAACTTAGTTCGCCTTAAAAGCATAGCTGTTTGTCCTTATGGCAACTGAAAATGCTCCTGATATAATTGGTTAATTTGCACATCGCCCCAAACAGAACCAGTTACATTGCATTGTATGGAAGGATCCAGTTCTTCCTTCTTGTCATTGAATGACTTTTAATCTGATAAATGTATTTATGACATAAAGTTCTCCTAATATTATCTTCATTTTGAGCTGTGGGAACTTGGCAATTTTGATAAGATTGGCAACTGCCCCTTCTTCACATTGCATTCCACTGATTTTGAAGAACAGTGTGGTTGCTGCCCCTCAGGCTATTGTTTCGTCTCTTTAATATCCCCAGTTTGGAGGGACCACACTACTGCTGCTGATTTCCGTAGCCACTTCCACCCATGTCTGCTTGGTTGAAAAGGTTGTCCTCTTCCTCCCATCCTTAGAAACGATCAGCTCATTGCAGCCCCTCAGATCCTGCAGCAGGGCCTTCATGTAAGGGTGACAGACTCAAGGAATGGCCTACTCAGGTCTCTTCTTCATTCCTGTGTTTGCTGCAGCTTCAAAAATCCAAGCGCTGGTGGCCCCTTGTAACCCATGCTGGGTTCCCTTTAATTAGAAATCCTTTGACCGCATGGAAAATCATCCCATCCACCCTCCATGACAGGTTGGGACAACCCAGACCTGGAACATCAATACCATAACTGAGTTAAAGAGCCATGGTTAAGTCCATCCATTAGTAAATCGCATTCCCGATCTGAATGTAGTCCCGTCATTCTGAAAGGGACTTAGTCCAGTAGGTTCTTCCCAATGGGTTTGTGTTGGCTCTTTGCTAATGCAGTCTAATACCTTTCATTGCTTCAAATATATATCTCCTTTTTCCTTAAAGGATGCAGTAATTTCTGTTTCAAATATTCTCTGTGGCAAAGCATCCATGCTTCAACAAGCTGGTTTGAAGAAATGTCTGTTAATCTCCCTTCCTACTCTCTTTGTGATAATTTTAAATTGATAACCCAGAAAGTGAATGTTCTTTATTCACACTCTCAAAAATAGTATTAAATCTTGTTCTCTACTCCACAGGACAAGTTTCCTTTTCTCAAGTCTCTTCTCATAACTATAGCTTCTCATTCCTGGCATTATCCTCCTAAATATATATTCAAGGTGTCACTTCTGTTGTGTCCCTCATGCTCATGGGCTCTTACAGAAGGGAGAGAAAGCCTCGAAGGAGGCAGATGGCTGGGTCTCAGTAAAAGTGCCTGAATGAACCGTCCCAAGACCTCCACCTCTGACTCCACCAAATTTCACAGGGTTAGGGGATGGTCCCTTAATCAGCATGCAAATGCTATGCCTCCATTCCACTGCAGTGGGGAGGGGGAGTGAGTTGGGGTGGGGCATTTTGGGGGGTGCATTTGGTTACCCGCATTTCCCAAAAGCTCAATAAAAATAACAATAATCTGCATTTATAAAACACCTTTAATGTACTAAGGCACTTCACAGGAGCGTTATCAAACAAAATTTGACAGGGAGCCACAAAGAGATATTAGGACAGATCTTGGTCAACGGGGTAAGCTTAAGGGGCATCTTAAAGGAGAAGGGACAAGTCGTGAGGCAGAGAGGTTTAGAGAGGTAATTTCAGAGTTCAGGCTCTGGGAGCAGAAGGCACCACTGTCAATGGTGGAACAATTAAAATATGGAGACCAAAACTGGACAAGGGCAGAGATTTTGGCAGAGGATAGAGGATACTACAGAGATCAGGAGAACTGAACCGAAGAAAGATTTGAAAACAAAAATAAGAATTTTAAAATCAAGGTGTTGTTGGACTGGGAGTCAATATAGAGCAGCCAATATAGGACAGAGGAGGTAGTGGTGGTGAAATAGTGGCATTGTTGCTGGACTGGTAATCTAGAGACCCAGGGTAATGCTTAGGGGACCTGGGTTCAAATCCCACCACAGGAGGTGGTGGAATTTGAATTCACTAAAAATCTGGAATGAAAAGTCTGATGATGAAACCATTGCCGATTGTCGTAAAAACCTATCCAGTTCACTAATGTCCTTTTGGGAAGGAAATCTGCTGTCCTCTGGCCCACATATGACTCCAGACCCACAGCAATGTGGTTGACTCTTAAGTGCCCTCTAAACAAGGACAATTAGGGATAAGCAATAAATGCTGGCCCAGCCAGTTATATGAACAGTGTTAAAGGGTGAACAGGACTTGGTGTGAGCCAGGTTACAGGCTGCAGAGTTCAGATGAGCTCAAGCTTGTCAGGTGGGCAACAGAAGGCCAGGCAAGAGAGTGTTGAAGTAGTCAAGACCAGAGGTGACAAAGGCTTGGATATGGATTTCAACAGTAGGGATGGACTCAGGTGATGCTATGGAGGTGAAAGTGGATGGTCCTGGTGATGGTGTGGATATGTGGTCAGAAGCACACCTCAGGATCAAATACAATATCAATGTTGCAAATGATCTGGTTCAGCCTCAGATAGTTTCCAGGTACAGGGATCCTGCCAGAGCTTCGGGCTGATATGGTTGGTCTTCCAGCTGAAAGGTTTTCCCTCAATGTTACATCATGGATCCCAAGGGGTCATACAAGGGGTGAAACCATCCAATGCCAGTGGCATAGGAGGGTGCAGGGATTCCCAACGTTGGCAGTTCCAGTGTCCCTGACCTCACAGAACCATTTTATCTTTTCTGGGGCAGGAGGAAGCTGACACCATTCACTGGAACTGGTAAATCTTATTGTAATATCCTCACTTGGTTCCATTCTTATCTATCCAGTCATAGTCAGAGAAGCATCTACAAAAACTTCTCTTCCCACTCCCATACTTGTCGCCTAAGGATCTATTCTTGACGCCCTCCTATTTCTCATCTACATGCTGCCCCTCGGTGACATCATCCAAAAACCCATTAGGTTCCACATGTATGGTTCCACCTCATCACCACCTCTCCCAGCCCCCTCCACTCTCTAACCTATAGTATTGCTTATCTGACATCCAGAACTGAATGAGAAGAAATTTTCTTCAATTAAATAGTGGGAACACTGAAGCCATTGTCTTCAGTCCCTGTCACAAGCTTTGTTCCCATCCGGCTATGCCCAGCTATTGGGCTTCCTTTACAAGTCAGCAGCAATTTGTATGGAAAGAGACTTCAACCAAATTCCATAACCTCCAGTAAATTGCAGGCTACAATAGATACAGTCACAACTTTTGCACAAGAAACTGGATTTGCCCTTTGGACCTCTCCTCAGGGACTTTCCCGCAGATGGCCATGGTTGTCACTAGCTTTGTAAGGGGTAACTGCAGATTTCTCAAACTCTCTTGTGTGCTTGCATAGATCTGAATCCCAACTCTGCATATTCTGTGATACAGTGAACTTAGAAGATTGTCAAAAAGACTGTATGAAAGTGTTTCCCACGTCAATTGAGAGTAAAATTGGACATGTGTAAAACAGGCATTTGACCCGATCCTGCTCCATTCCTGCTGAGGGTGTTGGGTTAAAATTGTGACTAGAGAGTCAACTTTTGAGGGACTGTAAGGAAAGAGCTGGGGATGAAGGTAATGGGAGGGGTGATGGCAGTGAGGTGTGGACAAAAGAAATTGGAAATTATCTTATCAATTATCAAAACCTTGCAGGTGGCGAAGCCTCGTGATGGCAAGGTCAAAAAGGTGACTGGGGAATTTTGAGTCTAAAATGAGGGCAGAAGGGCAGAGGAATCAATGGAGTAGAGGCAAGGTGGATTTAAGCCCTTAAGGAACAGATAAAATAAATAAAGGAAAGTATGGAAATTTATGTCTATTTAAAATAGTTATGAGGAGTATAGCTCAGTTGTATGAGGTTATTATTATAGCAATAAATCTGTTGGCAGTTGAGTAACATATCACTGTAATATTAGGACTTGTTTCACTGTCATGGTCTGCAAACTTTTAGAATAATGGCTGATCCAGGAAGCCCAGAGTGAAATAAATTCCTAGCAACAATATCTTGTGCAACTTATATGGTGTTGGTGACACAAGAGTTTGAAATATTGTGTACGTCTTTATGCAAAATAATTTGACAGCCTCTTATTAATTGATCAAATTGATGTTTTCATCTCTCTGCTGGTACAAAAATTTATAACTTATATCATTGCTAAATTACTCTTACCTCCCAGATTGCACTAAGTAGTAAGTGGCGGTACATTGACCACCTCTATGAATATCTATCCCAATGTCTCCGTGAAGTGCAGTATATTTTATCTGGGCTGGTTAGAAGGTGATGCATTATGGTGGAACTAGATTATTTGTTTGGTTAAGAGCCTCTTTGACAAACCAATTGCAACTCAAATAATTGACACATTCTCATAACAATTATCTACTTCTGGCGGGGTAAGTAGCTTGAACAAACCCTGCAGGATATATCTCATAGCTCCAGCTTTGCTTTTACTTTTAAACTCCTTGTTTTGTGTATGCTTCTTTTGTTATTGACAGTGTGCTGTTGCTTAGTTGATATTAGTTCCACTGGTGATTCATCAATACTACATGCTGAAGATGAACTGAAGCGTGCAGAGTGCAATGACTGTGTGATTAATCAACTTGCCATCCATCACAAAGTAGCCAGGCTTAAATGTAACCACAATTGCAGATCAAAAGATACTTTAAAGCAACAGTATCACTTTCACTGTACATTCCACAGGCTTATAATGAAAACTGTAGAAAATTAAAACTACTTTGCTTTCCTGTAAATTCTTATGATTACTCCCAACAGGACATTTGCTAATTTAGAAATCAATTAAATTTGCTTTCAGCAATATGCCAAAAACCTAAATATACAGGTACATAAATTTATTAAATTTTATTTTATGATCTAAAAATATAGAGCATTTAATAAAGTTATTCTTTAAAATGTCAAATTAGGTACTCTTGAGGGATTCTAGGGAAGGAGCTGCAGGTCACTTGACTACACTCCTGCTTAAGTAACTTAAAAAAATCAGTCCACCTCATATTCAACATGTTCATTATACTGTCATATGAAAACATCATTAACGTCAAGAGAGAAATATGAGGCATGAGGTAAGATTAACATGTTCACGTTGGAGTACAGGGTCTTTTCTATCATCTAAAATCTCATGTTACATTACAAATGGTATGTACTTGGAACATCTTATAAAATCAAATTTTAAATGTTTGTCACATCTGCTAAGTACAGCTTACTTGACTTATGTTTATAAAAGACAAAGTATTGTATTGTGCTGTTGGTCTGTATCTTAAATCCAAGGATAGGCATGATTTTCAGATTTAGTCGTGTGAGGTGATATCATCAGTGATTGGCTAAAAATGAATGACCCCACAACAGAATAAGTTGTTGCATACAACTTTGATGGATGGAATTTGAATCTGTATTTGTAAACAGGACTTCTTATAGCTTCACTACCAGACCATTATTTGCAAGCCTGATCCAGTATGCAACTTTCTAACAAGTCTCAATGAGTGACAATCACAAATAGGAGCTCTGGCTGATTTGCACTCACTATTCTGAACAAATTGTTGGACTCTTAAGATCTACTAATTCAATACGTCCGAGAACTGAACCTGGAACCTTTCTGTTGCTATGTGGTTTAATGGTGCTTTGTTTAACCAGCTGACCCATTGGGGTAAACCTAAACTTTAAGAAGAAACCTTTGACTGATCAACCCGGGTGAAAACCCAAGATATTGAGATGGCTACAGAATGTTATTTAATTCTTGGAAAATGTTTCATAACCAATCTATTCTTGAACAGCAGCTTAACTCTGATTTTAAAAATATAGCACATTTTTCATCTACTAGTTTACCTCTCTTAGCTTTACACATGGCATATGAGGGAATAAGGCTACTCTCTTATTTGTGTTGCTGACTCCGTCTATCTCTTCTGATTTGGTATATTTCCTTAACTCTTTTTTTAAAGAGTTGATCCTGACTGTGTCTTTTGCTTCTTTCCTTTATCTTGCTGCCTTTTGGAAGGAGCTGGGTGGTATTGTGTGGTGTGGCAAGGAGCCTTCAACAGCAATAGCGTGCATTTGCATGTGGATTGAGAGGAAAATGTAATTTCCACTAACTTCTTTCCCATTCCTTTTCCTCTCCTAATCACTCGTACGTCCCTCCCCCCCCCACCCACCCCACCCCACTTCCCGCACTCAGCCATACTTCAGTTGGTAGCACTCTTGCCTCACAAGGTTTTGGGTTTAAGTCACATTCCGGGACTTGATCACAAAGGTCTTGGCTGCCATTCCAGTGCAGTGCTAAAGGGGTGCTGCACTATTGGAGGTGCTGTCTTTTGGATGAGGTGTTAAACTGAGGCCAAGTCAGCTCTCCCAGGAGAATGTAAATTATCCCATGGCCCTCAAAGAAAAGCAGGGGAGTTACCCTGATATTCTGGCTAATATTTATCAACATCACAAATATAGATTGCCTGATCATTATCACTGTTTGTGGGAGCTTGCTGTGTGTATATCAGCTGCTGTATTTCTTACATTACAACAGTGAATACAGTTCAAAAGTAATTCATTGGCTGTAAAGTGCTTTGGGACATTTGCCGGACATGAGAAGTGCTATCTAAATACGGGTCTTTCTGTTTCTCTTTTTCCCATTGTGCCCCCAACCTCTTCACCTGAACTATCCATTCTCCTTTCTACCACCCCCTCACTTCAATACTTTCCCTAGCTCTTCCCCTTTGAACAACCCTGAGTACCCTCTGCATCCTCTACTCCTACCTTCATATGACCTGCCCACTTCCAACTGCTACCTCCATGGGTAAAGGCAAAGAAGCCTTCCTCACCCTCAACCAGTTTCTTTTCCCCTCCCTGTCTTTTTGGTTTCAAAATAAGTCAAATTAAAATGAGGACAACATTTCCTGTTTGCCTTTTTCTGTCTTTTAATTTCTCTCTGAGCCCAAACTTTCTGTCTCTCATTCTCTCTCCCTCAGTACAATACACCTGTTAATGTTTAGAGAACAGAAAAGCTGCAACAGGTGTGGAATCAGGGCATTTTTAGTTTTTCTCTCGTTCTCACGCACATGTAGTTTCTGATCTAAATGTTCAAGAAGGCCCATTATGTTTCTGTTCATCTCCATGTGTGTGGTGAGCAGCTCAGCACTGCTGACTGACAGCATGCTCAGCAAGGGCCCCAGATACAAGCGAAGCTTCTTAAAGCCAGCCTGCACTCTTAAGGGAGGTGGGTTCTTACTGCAGCAGGAAGCGGAAGTGGCAGGAAAGATTTTCAGAGCAGAAAGAACGCAGGGCAATGGAGTAGCAGGTCAGGGGGAGGGCTCCCAGGTTCTCAGATTCAGCACTTGAGGCCTTAGTGCAGAAGATAGAAAGAAGGAGAGAGGAGATCTTTCTGCAGGGGGCGAGGAGGCCCTCCAGACTTACACTTCAAAGAGAATGGGAGCAGATAGCCATGGAAGTCAATGCAAAGAGTCTGGCCCCAAAGATCTGGCGACAGTGCTAAAAAAAGATCCACAACCTCACACAAGTGGTCAAGGTCAGTGAATGCATCTTCAAATGCCATATCTCACTAACTCCATCACTAGCCTCACACACTGCACATTGCACCCCATTTCTCACCCAGAAGCAATCTCTAGCAATCAAGACTCATGTCTAACATTCATATGCTCCACCTCACCCTCGTATAGCTATTCGCTCATGACAGACACATCACAACACGCTCACTGACACTCTTCACTTTATATTGTAGGACAAGAACACGCATAACAGGAGAGAACCAATAGTGGGCAAGCATGGCTGCATCTCCTTAGTCCCTTGAAGGAGATGGTGCTCCAAAGCAGTCACTGAGACTGTTGCAGTCAGTATTGCTGAAACCATCCAAATTGACAGTATGTTCCTGCCTTATGCACCTTCCCAAATCCCATTTCACCCTCATCCTGCAGCCTAGTATGAAGTACAAGCTGTAGACGGTATAACCATGGACCTCTTCATTCCACCCACCCCAACTTCTCTCAGCCTGAGCCTCTCCTCTACTTTCAGACACTCAGGCAGTGCAGCCTGGCCAGCTCTTGCAGTCGGCCTGAAGAAGTGAACATGTCTGAGAAAGAAACACATTCACTTAATCTGAAGCCATCAGCTCAGAAACTGGCACTACACAAACTTTAGAGAGTAGTACAGTGACCGATCTGCACATGATGAATCAACAGAAACCATTGAGCTGTAGCAAGGCTGGGGAAAAAGATAGTGCATGTGCCAGCTCATCGGAGGCGAGGTCACTGCTGAATTCTGCTGCGGAGCACTGAGGTGAAGACTTTGATGCAGTGGTGTACAGGAAAAGACTGCTGGCATGTGCACTGATATTTGATGCATTGGCCGGCTAGATGATGTCCTAGATGCCTCCTCCCTTCCTTCTCCTTGTTCCCTTGGTGCCATCTGCTGTGTGAGTTTGAAAGGCTGTAAACCGAACCTGTGAGGTCTAAAATGGTAGGTCGGGCACCAAATCAGCTTGAGATGTAAGCAAAAAACTGTGGACGCTGGAAATCCAAAACTAAAACAAAAATACCTGGAAAAACTCAGCAGGTCTGACAGCATCTGCGGAGAGGAACACAGTTAATGTTTTGAGTTCGTATGACTCGTCAACAGAACTAAGGAAAAATAGAAAAGAGGTGAAATATAAATTGGTCAAAGGGGTGGGGGGTGGGACAGGTAGAGCTGGATAGAGGGCCAGAGATAGGTGGAGATAGCCAAAAGATGTCATAGACAAAAGGACAAAGAGGTGTTGAAGCTGGTGATATTATCTAAGGAATGTGATAATAAAGGTACAGATAGCTCTAGTGGGGGTGGGGTGGGGGGAAGGGATCAAAATAGGCTAAAAGGCAGAGATAAAACAATGGATGGAAATACATTTAAAAATAATGGAAATAGGTGGGAAAAGAAAAATCTATATAAATTATTGGAAAAAAGGGGGATCGGAAAGGGGGTGGGGATGGAGGAGACAGTTCATGATCTAAAATTGTTGAACTCAATATTCAGTCTGGAAGGCTGTAAAGTGCCTAGTCGGAAGATGAGGTGCTGTTCCTTCAGTTTGCGTTGTGCTTCACTGGAACAATGCAGCAGGCCAAGGACAGACATATGAGCATGAAAGCAGGGTGGAGTGTTGAAATGGCAAGCGACGGGGAGGTCTGGGTTATGCTTGCGGACAGACCGAAGGTGTTCTTCAAAGCGGTCACCCAGTCTGCGTTTGGTCTCTCCAATGTAGAGGAAACTGCATTGGGAGCAGCGAATGCAGTAGACTAAATTGAAGGAAGTGCAAGTGAAATGCTGCTTCACTTGAAAGGAATGTTTGGGCCCTTGGACGGTGAGGAGAGGGGAAGTAAAGGGGCAGGTGTTGCACCTTCTGCGGTTGCATGGGAAGGTGCCGTGGGAGGGGGTTGAGGTGTAGGGGGTGATGGAGGAGTGGACCAGGGTGTCCCGGAGGCAACGATCCCTGTGGAATGCCGCCGGGGGGGTGAAGGGAAGATGTGTTTGGTGGTGGCATCATGCTGGAGTTGGCGGAAATGGTGGAGGATGATCCTTTGAATGCGGAGGCTGGTGGGGTGATAAGTGAGGACAAGGGGGACCCTATCATGTTTCTGGGAGGGAGAGGAAGGTGTGAGGGCGGATGCACGGGAGATGGGCCGGACACGGTTGAGGGCCCTGTCAACCACCATGAGTGGAAAACCTCGGTCAAGGAAGAAGGAAGACATGTCAGAGGAACTGTTTTTGAAAGTGGCATCATCAGAACAGATGCGACGGAGGCGAAGGAACTGAGAGAATGGGATGGAGTCCTTACAGGAAGCGGGGTGTGAGGAGCTGTAGTCGAGGTAGCTGTGGGAGTCGGTAGGCTTGTAATGAATATTGGTGGACAGTCTATCACCAGAAATTGAGACAGAGAGGTCAAGGAAGGAAGGGAAGTGTCAGAGATGGACCATGTGAAAATGATGGAGGGGTGGAAATTGGAAGCAAAATTAATAAGTTTTTCCAGGTCCAGATGAGAGCATGAAGCAGCACCGAAGCAATCATCGATGTGCCGGAGAAAGAGTTGTTGGAGGGGGCCGGAGTAGGACTGGAACAAGGAATGTTCCACATACCCCATAAAGAGACCTCCATCCCCACCCCCTTTCCGATCCCCCTTTTTTCCAATAATTTATATAGATTTTTCTTTACCCAAGCTTGAGATGTTGACTGTTATCACAATTTGTCCACTCTGCAGACATCCAACACACGGGTGGGATACCCACGCGATAGTCCGTCCTAACATGGCAATCAGTGTGAGCCACGCCTGAAGTCGTTGGGACCGAACCCCCACCATTTTTTTCATCTCCGGACTCCCATTGCAGCGACACCAGCAACACTAGAGAGTCATATTTTGCAGCATATCTTTTAAAAGAAAATCACAATATAAATTTGACCTCAGGACATCACAGCAGTTATCTGAATGGCACTGATCCATCTTTGAAAATTAGGTACACTGTTCATGCACAATATATTCTCACTATAAAACAGTAGTTGTTGTTTGCGATACCTTTCACATTGAAATTGCATTATCACAGAATCTCCTATAGGAACAAAATGTAATGCAAATACTTATATTCAGTTTTCAATGAAGCAGCATTACATGTCAAGTTTAATATATGACAGATATTGGTAGCAATTGCGCCAGCTCATCTGTGGAAAATTGACACGATTGGATCTACTGCCCTTTCATACCTTACCCAAATATACCTTCCATTTCATCAGTTCACCATGAGGCGAGTTAGGTTAAAATGATTCCACTGAGACAAACTCTAGCTACAAAAAATACTGCTGAAGAAAATAAATCAGGATCATATTCTTGATTTTTTTTTAATTGATGCCCAGATTTAAAAGAAGTTTCGGAATCCTGAGCAGTAGGGAAGATTGGACAATAAATAACCAGGCTTTACCATAAATGGTTCAGGGGCCGCCAGGGGGCAGCCCAACAGGTCACGCTGCTCGGGCCTTGGGCGGGAAGGAAGGGTCCCCTTTCCACATTGGGCACCCGCCACAGGTGTCCCCTCCCGCCTGGCCCCCTCTACCCAACCTCCCACCCGAGCCTTTCCTCCCCTTTCGGCTGTGAGATGTCCCTGCACTTAACTGCTCTTGGAGCCTGGGGCATAGAATCTGGGGGCTGCTTGTAGTCCCAGCCCTGGCCACTGCTGCCAAGGGTACTACTGGTACTACAGTGCTGCTGACCGATCAGATTGGTCGGCAGCTCTCTGAGGTAGGACCTCCACCTGACCAAGGGGTGGAAGTCCCATCTCCAGTCAATTAATTCTCCTCAGAGCGTTAAATGGCTGCTGGGCCACTCTGAACAAACTGAAGAAACTGTTGGCAGAGAAGGCTCAACAATTTCCAATGTTCCAGGAGGAAGCCAAGAGATACAAGAAGGAGACTGCAGAGCTGAAGAATCAGCTGAGTGAAACAAAAGAGGTATTAGAAGGGAAAGTCGTGGAAATTTGCAAGATGTGAGTGGGTAACGAAGCCAGGGGTAGCTCAACGACCGAATTGAACCAAGTTAAGCTTTCTCCAGCGAGCTATTTTGTCGACTGTGAAATCAAAATGAAGGACAAAACTCTGCAGCAAACAGAAGAAGAAAAGACAGCAATCAATTCTGAAAGGCCAATAGGCTATGTCTCCAGAACCCTCTCTGCAGCCGAGAAGGGTTATTCACAACTTGAAAAGGAAGGTTTATCATTGATAATTGGAGTGAAGAAATTCTATCAGTATCTGCATGGACAACATTTCACCATAGTGTCAGACCATAAACCACTAATGGGTTTATTCAGTGAGGATAAAGCTATTTTGCCGATAGCCTCATCAAGAATTCAGTGTTGGGCTTTGATTTTTGATTGGCGTATGAGTTCACCTTTATGCACTGTTTGGGTGTGCATATTGCAAATGCAGATGTACTCAGTCATCTTCCGTTATCAGAGAGCATTGTACGTGCTCCAGTGCCACAAGAAGTTATACTTGTGTTGAATTTCTTGGACTCTTCGATAGCCTGTGAAAAGGCCAAGACCAGATATTGCAAGGATGGTCGAATTCACCAGTCTCTGAAGAGATAAGGCCATTCTATGCCCATAAGTTGTCAAGATGGAATCTTGTTGTGGCGATCAAGAGTTGTCAGCCCTTCGCAAGGAAGAGAACCACTCTTGACAGAGCTTCACAGTGCGCATCCAGGCATATCAAAGATGAAGATGCTTGTGTGAAGTTATGTCCGGTGGCCAGGTATACACGGTAACAAAGAAAGAATGGTTAAGCACTGTCTCCAGTGTCAGCAACAACAGAAATTGCCCATTTTAACTCCACTGCATCCATGACATGGTCAGGAACTGCAGCATCAGGGACATCCTTAGGCTTGGTCAACCCTGGGTTAGGCTACATATAGACTATGTAGGTCCATTTTTAGGTACCGTGTTTTTATTGATCGTCGATGCACATTCTAAGTGGATGGATGTGTATGAAGTTAGATCATTGACATCATGTGCAACTATTGAAAAGCTGTGCCAATGTTTTAGTATATATGGCCTACCAGAAGACATTGTTTCAGATAATAGTACTGCCTTCACTTGTACGGAATTCCAGAGATTCATGAATTTAAATGGAATTAAACATATTAAAACAGCACCACATTATCCCCCATCCAATGGGTCAGCTGAAAGAGCAGTGCAAACTTTCAAGTCAGGAATGAAGAAGTTATCCGAAGGTACGTTAGAAACTCGAATTTCACATTTTCTTCTCAATTATCGTACGACTCCTCATGCAACTATGGGTTCAGCACCCATATAGAGTTACAGATGAAACGCCATGCTCGTACAAGGTTAAGTCTGGTGTTTCCAAACTTAGAGAGGAAGGTAGAGAAAAACTAGAGGAATTGAATCACAATATTCATAGCAAAGCTGGAAGAATTACTATGGGAGATTTAGTTTTCGTGCGGAATTTTAGAAATGGTCCTAGATGGGTTCCTGGCATAATTATCTCTGAAACTGGAACTTTGTCATTCCAAGTGAAAATGGAAGACAGGATTGTTAGAAGACATGTGGATCATCTAAGTAGTAGAGAGACACTCCAACAGCCAGCTATTCTGCCTGTAGTTGATGTCGAACCTTTAATCCCTGAGGTGACAGATCCACCTAGAATAGACATACCTGATGCCTCTGTTCAATTACCTAATCCTGAACTGACGTTATCTAAGGATGTCCCTGATGCTGCAGTTCCTGACCACGTCGATCCAGTGGGAGCATCTCAAGTCTTAAAGCTATGTCACTCTAACTGAATTAGAAAACCACCTCAGATCCTTAATCAATAATCACATGACCAGTGTATATATGAATATGTTGTGGATTAAGATATCTTTATAAATAAGAAATATAAAAAAAACTAAACGTGGGTGAAATGTAGTGATTGTAGATAAAACCTTTCCTACTGCCTTTGGGGGTCACGTGATTGTGCTGACGAATCAGCCCTAAGTGCGGGTAATCTTAGGGGTGGAGCTTTCTAGTCGTGGATCTGGTTCAAGCATGTAGCTTTTACCAGAGCTCTGTAATAAAGTTCTCTGTTTCAAGTAAGAAACTTGTCCGGTGCATCAAGTTTATTACACCCACCAACCATCCATTATTCTATTTACAAAGTTAAATAGATATGACCATCTGAGGCATTGATAGATATTTATTCTTTTGTTGAATCCCTCATTGTTTTTTCTTCAATACAGTGAAATTAAACATGCAGCACACTCAGTTTTCATAGCTTGCCTCATGCAAATCGCAACTGAATATATGTCAATCAACATTCATGCTTTAAATTTGCATTATACTATTCAAAGCTAAGGAATAAAGCTGCCATGTACTATAATAATTTGGTAAAAGCACAAAGCAAATGTATTTCCCTGTTTCTGTAATATCTTACAATTTAGCAATATTTCATTCTTTCAAGCTGGCAAAGCTTATTTGTGGAAGTATGTTGGCCGTGAAAGGTGATGTGATTGTAAATTGATATGTCACTCAGTGTAGGGCCTAAGAGACAAATAGATCAACTCTAACAAAACAGAGGACTGTCCATCTAAACCTGTAACTTGTAGGTAAACTTGTAGGCAACACATCCAAGGTGGCCACCACCTGCACTTAAATTTCTGTGATTTCAGCCTTCCGACTCTCAGCAGCTCTCATTGCTGGTCTGTTCTTCAGAACAGATGGGTTGAGTTTCTATTGTCTCTGCTCGGGACTTTCCAGTGGAAACCTTCCAGTATTTGGTGAGGAAATTTTTGATTATTTGCCTGGATTATCAGAAGTCACAGCTAGAACTAGCTGGAAAGCTCAATAATCAAAGGAAATAAGTGACCAGTTTACACCAAAAGTTAATATTATTGTTAAACTTTGGAAAACAGAACCCCAACAATTTTATATAACATAGTCAAAGAATTATTTAATGTAAACTAATGTTATTTTTCAGAAAGACAAATACTTTTTTATCTGTTTTGGAAATAATATAAAAACAAAATTTAGCATTTTACCAAGTGCTGTGGAAGATGGTTATACAGACCCTGCATCATTGAATTTCACATTGAGATGTGGAAGTACTTATCACCATTGGAACATTAGCTTTAGACACATAGGCTTGAATTTTTCAGTTGTCTGGCACCTGTGATTGGCGGGCCCGGGAGCGAATGGGAAATGGGCCACCGGCTGCGATTGGCCCCTGACTGTGATTTCACGCTGGCTGGCCAATTACAGGCCAGCCAGCGTGAAACATGCGCTGAAATGCTCAGCACTGCTGGGGTGGGGACGGAAAGAGGCCAGGTGCCGATGAAAATGCGAGTGCGGGTGAGCATTTCGAGAGCTCCCTGAAGGCAGACAGCCACCCCAGAGAGCTGCAGACCTCCACAGGCTGAAGGACATGACAAAAATGCTGCAAAATATGTCCGTGCAGCACAATCAAGCACCTGAAAGCATTCCTCATAAAAAAACAGTACCCAGATATCTTTTTTTCCCCCCATGGAAATTTCATCCCGCTCTGGATCGAGGTTTGAGCAAAAATGTGAATGCCACCTTGGAGAATGGCCTGTTCACCATTCGCCAACTGTAAAAGTGGACGGCCACATAAAATCGCTGTTGATTGCATCATTAATGGGCTGAATTGTTGGCCGGTGTGCTTCTGGCTGCCACGCGCGCCTGCTGAGTGAAATATCGCGCGAGTGCGCAATGTCATCGGGATGCTCGTCCAAAGTCATCTCGCGCTATTCCACATCTGTTCGGGCTGGGCATGCATCCACCCGCGGGACATTGAATTCTGGCCATATTGACACAGATAAGATATGCAGGGTGTTGCTTGATAGAAGATATGGATAATGGATAATGGAAGGGTTGCCTAATGGAAAATATGCGGGGGGTTCCCTCAATGGAATATTGGGGTGGTGCCAGAGGACTGAGAATTGAGAATGTTACAACCCTGTTTAAAAAAAAGTGAGAGGGATCAACCTGGAAATTATAGGCTCGTTAACCTAACATCAGTGATCGGGAAACTTTTAGGGGCAATAATTCAGGACAAAATTAATTTACATTTGGAAAAGTATGGGTTAATGAATTAAAATCAGCATGGGTTTATAAAAAGCAAATAATATTTACTTAATGGTTACGTTCTTTGATGAAGTAATGGAGAGAATTGATGAGTGTAGTGTGTTTGATGTTGTTTAAATGGACTTTCCAATGGCTTGTGACAAAATTACCACATAATAAACTTTTAGTTAAATTAGAGCCCATAGCGTTAGAGGAACAATAACAGCATGGATACAAATTGGCAAAGGGACAGAAAGCACAGAATAGTGAATGGTTCTTTTTCATACTGGAGAGAGACATACAGTGGTGCTCCCCAACACCAATATTAAGACCACTGTTCTTGTTGATATATATGAATGACCTGGACTTGGGTATACAGGGCATAATTTCAAAGGTTACAGATGACACAAACTCAGAAATGTAGTAAACAGAAACAAAGCCGTAACAGATATCAGGAGGATATAGGCAAACTGGTGAAATTTCTCTGCATGAAGTTAAATTTAATGCAGAGAAATTTGAAGTGATTAATTTTGTTGGGAGGAAGAGGAGAGACAATAGAAACATAAAGCTACAATTTTATACAGGATGCAGGAATAGAGAGACCTGTACATACACTAATCTTTGAAGGTGACAGGACAAGTTGAGAAGGTTGTTAAAAAAAAGCATATAGAATCCATGACTTTATTAGTAGAAGAACAGAGTACAAAAACAAAAAGTTACTCTAAACCTTTCTAAAATGCTGGTTAGACTCCAGCTGGAGTACTGTGTTCAGTTCTGGACAACACACTTTAGGAAGAATGTTCAGGCCTCAGACAGGATGCAAAGGGGATATGCTAGAATAGGACTAGAGATAAGGGGCTTCAGCTATGTGGGATTGTTGTCCTTTGAACAGAGAAGGTTAAGAGATATGACAGAGGTGTCCACAGTCTTGGTTTTGATAGAAGAGAAAAGGAGAAATGTTTCCAGTGGCAGAAGGGCAGATAATCAGAGGACACAGGTTTAAAGTGATCGGCAAAAGAACCAGAGGTGACATGTGGGCAGCATTTCTTTACACAGTGAGTTGTTGTGATCTGGAATGCACTGCCTGAAAGGGTGATGGAAGAAGATTCAATAGTAACATGCAAAGTGAATTGAATAAATATTTGAAGGAAAATGTTCTTGGCTATGGCAAGAGTAAGGGAGTGGAACTAATTGGATAGCTCTACCCAATTGCAGGCACAGGCGGGATGGGCCAAATGGTCTCCCTCTGTGCTGTATAATTCTCGGATTCTATGATTTTTACCTGAGTAGTAAAATAGTGAAAAGTTAGGAACAGTGAAAATTCAAAAAGACATACACATTTCACTAAAATATAGTAATCTGATACAAAAAAGGATAAAAAAGCTAATGGAACGTGAACCTTTATAACTAGAGAGCTAGAAAATAAAGGGGAGTAGGCTCTGCTAAACTATAAAATGCAATGACGAGTCCAAATCTGGAGTACTCTGCATATTGCACCTTAGAAATGATATATTGGTCTTGGAAGGAGTACAGCACAGATTAATCAGAATATTACCAGGGCTCCAAGGGTTAGATTATGATGGGAGATTACATAAACTAGTCTTGTTTTCCCAGAATTTAAAAGGTTAAGGGGTGATTTTTGATTGAGGTTTTTAAGATTTTGAAATGAATTGATGGGCTAGATAGAGAAAAGCATTTTTGCTGGTAGGTGAATCTAGCACAAGGGGATGTAGCCTTAAAATCTGAGCCAAACCATTAAGGGAGAAATTAGGAAGCACTTCTTCTTTCAAGGAAGTGTGGAACTTTGCCCTACAAAAAGCCATAAAGGATAGCTCATGTAATCAGTTTAAATCTGAGATAAATAGATTTTTGCTAGCCAAGGGTAAAAAGGTATACAGAGCCAATGATTCTTACAGGTAGCAATCAAAGAAGTAAAATGCACTGATTATCCTTCATTTTTTAATAATTTTACAGAAATTGATATAAAGATTGGGACATACGCATTATATTAAGGTAGAAACTGAATTATCATAAACTTTTAAAACTTTATTTTAAAACTCTATGTCTTTATCGTAATAGAGAACATTGGCATTCCGCAAAACATAAAATTAGTTTTTCAAGGCCAGAGAGGTTTGTCATAAGTAATTATAACTTAGTATGCTGTAAGCCAAGTCATACCTCACTCAACAAGGTATAACTTTTTCAAGGGTTTTACAGTGAGACTAATAGTACAAAAAGTGAAAGTTCACTTCAAACTAGTGATTTCTAGATGATTTCTATCTACAATGACTTCAACAGCACACCCTGTGAAGGAAAGGGGAATCACTGAAAGCAACTTATGGATTCCACTTTTAACCAGGTAGGTGCAGCCACCAAAAGTTGCTGTCTAATTTACAGTATCAATGGTGGCAAATATCAATAATTTCAGCATCATTGCAACTGGAAAATCCAGGAAAAGAAAGATAATAATATGTATTGTCAAAATCTTTTTTGATAAGAACAAAGTGACATTTATATATTGTGACAGGATGTCCTAAAACTCTTCACAACCAATAACGTAACATGAAAGTATAATCACTGTTATAATAAAGGGAAAATGAACAATTTCATCTCAACAAACTCCCACAAACAGCAACAAAATAAACGACCAGTTAAATTGTTTTGGTGATGCAGACTTAAAGATAAATAGTTATGTGAGCAACTCTCCTACACTTCTTCACCTAATTCTATGGGATCCTTTATATCAAGGGCAGACAAGATCTTGATATCTAATGGAGGCATTGACAATATATTCAGCAATTGTTAGATGGTGAGGAATTGGACAATGGCATGAATTTATGATCACATTTATTAAAGGAAAACCAATTCTTTAAAAACATGGAATGCTGCTGCAATAGTTGTCTGGTTACATCTGTTGAATAACATTTAAAGTGCGTTATGACATAGATCTACCATCAAATTATGTAGATTGTCAATGCCATTATTAGACTTCAGCTAGTAGAGATTGTTAATTATGTCATTTGAAATCTGGCACTAACATCATGCAGGATCACACCACAGCATTACTCAAATGTGCAGCCGAAGCAGTGTAATGGAGGACAGGCCAGTTGCAAGCTTAAAGCACCCTCCACAGCATTAAAATTTCACCCCCTAATGCATTATTTCTATTTCCCATGTGGACCAGCAAGCCTTTGAATATGCTGCCAACTTTGTGCCATTAAGTTTTCTGTATTCACATGCCTACAGAAAATTGATGAGAGGCTGTTTGGCTTCACACGGACAGTCTAAATTCAACCCAAATCTAGCATTAGGTTGTGGCCAGGCATAGAATTTTAAAAATAAGGAGTTTCATATTTGAGAATTAGCACCTCACACTCGATTTCCATTAACCATGTTATGATGCAGTATTTCAGCTTCACAGGGATGCTAAAGTGTGAAGTGTTAACGAACCCTAAATGTAAAATTCATTGTCAGTTTTATGCCTTGTGGGAAGTTACAGCTCCCATCAACAGGAAATGTGTGATAATGCTGTGCAAAAGTCTTTGCCGGAGTCCAGCAGTTTTTAACTAGCAATTGGTTCTCATCCAAGTGCAGGTGGTCAGCTGGTCAACAATAATTTCAGTCAGAAAGTTAAACAGGCTCCCGATATAGCTCGATTGATTAAAGCTGGCAAACATCAGCTGCAGCTGTCTATTCCAGACCCCTAAAACATAATTTCCAACTTTCAACCTCTCCTGGACCTGTTCGATTCCATTGCCCGTGAAACTGATCAGACCAAGATTTGCATATTCAAAAGGTCCGGTTGCTTGAAACAGGTTGAAACTATGGCTGAAAACTATGGTAAGATCCTTACAAAACTGTTTAAAAAGGATGTATAGCTTTCTACTTTTTCTTTGTCTATTTGCATCACACACTTTAAAAAGTTGACTGTCTAATGGGAAGCTTCTTTGCTGTTCAGTATCAAAAACTTAATATATTTAATTGTAAATGTGGGAACAATAAATTATTTTATACAATGTAAAATAAAATAGTAACAGAGATAGTTAACCTTTGGAATGCTGAAGCTCTTTGCACTTACTTTAAATAAAATATTGTCTGTGAATGCAGCCCATCATTATTGATCCATGGAAACAAAGGTCCAGATTTGAAAGCTGCTTATGATGACCTCAGCTGACGTGAAAGGAGCTGAGATGGCCTCCACCTGAGCCAAAGGGGGCCTGTGTCCTGGTAGCAAGGATAAACCTGGTCAATATGAGTTTAAAGTTGTAAGGCGGGCAGGTAGCTAGTGAAAATAACATGGATTAAAAATACATTATGGCCTATTTTTTGGCACAGGGTCACTGGTCACAACTTGCCCACACCTATTGTCATTGAGGCAGGCAGCATGCAAACTTGAGTGCTCAGCACAGGGCTGAGCAGCATGCCCTGGTATCACATGCTGCAGACAGCCTGCTTCTACTATAACAGGCTGCCCTCTGAAAGGAGAGCTGGACTCACTGAAAGGCAGCTGCTGCTGACTGCCTGTACTGACAATGGCTGTAGGTAGCAGCTTTCCAAATGGAACATGAGGGAAGAGACAGGGCTCCTAGGTTCACAGATGTGGCTCTGGATGCCTTAGTGGTGGAGGTGGACGGAAGGAGGGGGCCATATTTCTGCAGAGGAGCCGGGAGGTCTTCAAGCAAAATGTAACGCCAGGCCACTGGTTAATATCACATCAGGTGGTTGAGAGCTTGATCAAAGAAATAGGTTTTAAGGAGTTTCTGAAAGGAAAAAAGAGAGGTGGAGAGATGAGAGGCATAGGGAGGGAATTCCAGAGCTCCTAGCCTAGGCAGCTGAAAGCATAGCCGCAGAAGGTAAGGATAGCAGATTTCTTTTTTTACTTTTTAATGCCACTGTGAAGCTCCAAGGATGTTTTATTATTTTAAAGGTGCTATATAAATATAAGTTGTTGTTGTGCCTCCTCTTAAGGGCACTCATGAATAAGATGGGTTTTCATCATAATCTCATTGTTTCGTGGTCACCATTACTGGTGATAGCTTTTTAATTCCAGATTTATGTAAGTAACATTCACGCCACACAAGTGCCAGGCGGTGACCATCTCCTACAAGAGAATTTAATCATCTCCCTTTGACATTCAACCACATTACCATCAATGAATCCTCCACCATCGATATCTTGGGGGTCACCATTGACCAGAAACTGAACTGGACTAGCCATATAAATACTGTGGCTACAAGAGCACGTCAGAGGCTAGGAATCCTGTGGTAAGTAACTCACCTCCTGACTCCCCAAAGCCTGTCCACCATCTTCAAGTCAGGAATGTGATGGAATACTCTCTTGCCTGGATGAGTGCAGCTCCCACAACACTCAAAAAGCTCCACGCCATCCAGGACAAAGCAGTCCGCTTGATTGGCACCCCATCCACAAACATTCACTCCTTTCACCACCAACACACAGCAGCAGCAGTATGTACCATCTACAAGATGCACTGCAGGAATTCACCAAGGCTCCTTAGACAGCACCTTCCAAACCCACAACATCCACCATCAACAAGGACAAGGGTAACAGACATATGGGAACACCATCATCTGCAAATTCCCTTCCAGGCCACACACCATCCTGATTTGGAATTATATCACCGTTCCTTCACTGTCGCTGAATCAAAATCCTGGAATTCCCTCCCTAACAGCACTGTGGGTCTACCTATGCCACACTGGCTGCAGTGGTTTAAGAAGGCAGCTCAACACCACCTTCTCAAGGGCAATTAGGGATGGGCAATAAATACTGGCCCAGCCAGTGATGTCCACATCCCACAAACAAATAAAAAAAACGTTGAATTTAATACCCTGGCTGACATGGCAGGATTTGAATTCTGGCCCCTGAAATACAAAATCAGTATCATGCCGAATGACTCAATTATACTGTTCCCTTCAGTGGAAAATTTTACAGTAGGCTGGTTGGAAGGAGCTATGACATTCTGTCTCAGATAACATAAAGACACTTAAATGTAAGTAAATGCTTTAACTACACACAGCGTATTGAAAGCCTGGGAGTGTGCTCTTTCCAGTGTTCTCAACCCCAGCTGAAAAGGTAATTGACCCAATAAGTTGTGATTTCTGAAATATGAGCCAACAATAACAACAGGCAATCGGGTCTGCACAAGTCCGTTCACCTCATATTTTTACTTACACCCTACATAAAGTTTCACCACGTCCGATTAGTATCTGAAAGGTTTCTTAAAAAGTTCTAACCACGAAACCGTCCGTCAGTATTATTGAAAACACAACTGGAATTCGAATTGGTCTGACTCTATACAAAGTAAGCACATTACTAAACTTATAGCAGCGTTATTAAATGTGGCGAACATTCCGAGCTGATTCAGCCAGCCAGCAGATAGCTAACGCACAGTGACATATTGATACGCAATAGGGTTGACATTATTTTATGACAATCCTATTCAAATTCTTTCTGCTGTCGAACTCACTCATGCAGCATGGTGAGAAACAGCTTTCTTATCCACACTACCTACTGCATTTGGTCAAAGGGTCCCACCATTTGTTTCTTCACATGCGCCTAAATATTCAAGAAAATGCATAAAATATGTGTTTATTTTACGAACTATGCACGTTGACGCAAAAATCAAGGAATAAATATGATTTAAGAAAGCTGTAATATAAAGGCCTGCACTGAAATAATCCAAGCCAGAAGCTTTACAAAAAGGAGCAAATCCACAATCCGATTGCACACTGGGGTTTTTTAAAAATTATTTTTCTTTATTTGTTTCTCTAATTTGTCAACAACAATTCAGTCCGGTAGACCGTTCAATAAACAGCTTTGAAAACGGTGTTGCCGGCCGAAGTGAACCAGTGTGGAGCCAGTGACAAGCCTGGGAATATACCGGTGTCAGCTCCCAAACTCCCGCAATGTGTAACTCAATTCCCGTGACATTGACGCTCAATCGAATACAGTCACAATGAAATATTCAGACATCCCCATGAAAAGTCCAGAAGTTTAAGAGAAGGAATATAGATATAGATTTAAGACCAGCCCTGGGAACCAATATTCTAAAAAAAAACACGTCGATTGGAGAGAACAAGGGAGTTTCTCCTGGGGACAAAACCCTGTTTTAATATAAAGAAGTAAGGATTTGGAAATATTGCGATCAGCCGGACCACAAGGTTTCCGCCAAAATGTATTTAATATTTCAGGAATGATACCGATTGATCTAAACTACAACTGATATAAATCCGGAATTATATCCAGCAGGAAGTCTCCAAACTCCCTCCATTAACAAGCCTGGGGGGAGCTGCGAAAGCAAACAGCCAGTGAATGAATAAGATGTTTAGTTTCTCCACGAAGACCGAGAGACGCTTCAAGGCGGCGACTCAGGACCGGGATAAAACCGCCCCAAGTTCC
Organism: Cetorhinus maximus; assembly: GCF_964194155.1. Lineage (NCBI taxonomy): Eukaryota > Metazoa > Chordata > Chondrichthyes > Lamniformes > Cetorhinidae > Cetorhinus > Cetorhinus maximus. Next base: position 75,966,854 of record NC_135882.1, on the reverse strand, counting down.
AGCTCTGACTTTCTGATGTGACCGCATTTCTCTGACAGCGCCGAGCAACTCCCTGTCTCTGTACACTTTGTACGCTTCCAATTTATCTATCCAGCACGGTTTTTGTTATAAAACAGATATGATCATTTTAAAAGTGCACCGGGTTAACTATTCTCCCAACGAACTCAAGATAATCCAAGTAGGCGTTCATTTCAATGCGCTTAGTTCAGAAAATATCTTTAGACTTCAGACTGATGCACGTCTGCGACCAGTTCGAACTGGCCTCGGGAGCCAAGGTAAATCGTGGGAAGAGCGAGGCCATGTTCTTTGGGAACTGGGCTGACCGATCCTTTGTCCCCTTCACTGTCAGGGCTGACGGCCTGAAGGTGCTGGGGATATGGTTCGGAGGGACCGGGGCATGCGTTAGAAACTGGAAGGAGCGAGTGGCTATGGTGAAAAGGAAACTGGGCATGTGGGAGCGACGCTCCCTCTCCATTGCGGGTAAGAACCTGGTCATCAGGTGTGAGGTACTCTCGCTGTTGCTGTACGTGGCGCAGGTCTGGCCCATTCCACACTCCTGCGCGATGGCGATCACTCGAGCCATCTTCCGCTTTGTCTGGAGGTCGAAAATGGATCGTGTCTGCAGGGACGCGATGTACAAGCCTCTAGATAAAGGGGGAAAAAACGTGCCCAACATCGCCCTCATACTGATGGCCACCTTTGTGTGCGGCTGCATCAAGCGGTGCGTAGACCCTCAGTACGCAAACACCAAGTGTCACTACGTGCTGAGGTTCTACCTGTCCCCGGTGTTGCGAAGGATGGGTCTGGCCACGCTGCCGCGGAACGCTCCAAGTAGTTGGACCGTGCCGTACCACCTGTCCCTGGTGGAAAAATTTATGCAGAAAAACACCTTTGACCACAAGTCCATCAGGCAGTGGTCAGCACGTAACGTCCTAGAGGCCCTGAGGGATAAGGAGAGGGTGGACCCTGTGGGATGGTTCCCCGAGCAGACTGTCAAAGTCATTTGGCAGAATGCCTCATCGCCAGAACTTTCCAACAAGCACCAAGACGTAGCTTGGCTGGTGGTGAGAAAGGCCCTCCCCGTCAGATCCTTCCTACACGCCAGGAGTCTCACCCCCTCTGCACGATGCCCTCGAGGTGGCTGTGGTGGGGAAGAGACCGTTGTTCACCTCCTTGTGGATTGTGCCTTTGCAAAGAAAGTCTGGAGAGAGATGCAGTGGTTGCTGTCGAGGTTCATCCCGAGCAGTTCTGTGACACAGGACTCTGTGCTCTACGGGCTGTTCCCAGGGACACACACCGAGACAAACATCAACTGCAGCTGGAGGATCATCAACTCGGTGAAAGAGGCGCTTTGGTCTGCCCGAAACTTGTTGGTCTTCCAGCACAAAGAGTTGTCCCCGACCGATTGTTGCGGACTGGCACAATCCAAAGTCCAGGACTACGTGCTGAGGGACGCACTAAAGCTTGGGGCAGCTGCCGCAAAGGCGCAATGGGGAAGGGTCGCTGTCTAAGACCTTTCTACCACAGCGCACCGAGAGACTGGGAACTGTTTAGAGCCCCTCGGGCTGTACAGATCAAAATGAAAGGCTGTAAATGATTGTAATATTGTTTGTACTGATGCACCTGGTGATACATTTTGTAAAAGTTTAACCTGGATTGTACCCTTGTAATGTTGTTTTTGAAATGGTTTTGAATGTGATTGAAGATTTTTTATGAATAAAGTATATTTTTACAAAAAAAAAAAATCTTTAGACTTCAACAGGAACGATGTCATTTCAATGGATTGTTTATTTGAATTTCTTGCTTTTTAGTTAAAAGGCCAACGAATGCTCCGATTAAGCGGCTGACCGCACACGAAATCCAAGTTACGATATTTTGTTGTATTTTTAGTTGCACCGCCGCTGTCTGCACCAGAGGCTAACCCAAGGTCAGGGGTCAAGTAGCAGCACAATTTAATGCACTACTTGCACTTTAATTATTTACTACTGAAATTTAAAAAGACGCAAAATAAATGTGCTGTTTTTTTACAGGAATATATCCAGATTATTTATTTTTCCGAAGCAATTTATATTTAATTGTACGAATATATTTACTGATGATGTTTCCTTTACTGTGTTTTGCTTTCCACAAAGATCCCGAAACTCTTTCGAGTTTTCAACAGTCACAGATTGCAACTCTTTCGAGTACAATCACAGTTCTTGGTTTCCGGGAGTGGGATATGAACCCACCACTCTCTGATTCAAAGGCGGGGGTGCTATGAACTGATTGTACAGAGGTCATCCAGGCTAAGATTGCAGCTCCCGGCCTGAGATACCAACTTGCAGTTTAGTTTGCAGCCAGTCGGTACCCTGTATACGTTAAAAACAAAAAACTGTGGATGCTGGAAATCCAAAACAAAAACAAAAATACCTGGAAAAACTCAGCAGGTCTGACAGCATCTGCGGAGAGGAACACAGTTAACGTTTCGAGTCCGTATGACTCTTCAACAGAACTAAGTAAAAATAGAAGAGAGGTGAAATATAAGCTGTATACCTTGTATACGTTGCTTGGCTCCCAGCTGGCCTGAGCTCTTAATGCTCTGCTTAGGAGAGATTTCTGCCTTTGGATCATTGTTTTTTTTTAATAGTTAAAATGTAATGCTCCAAAATTTGCCCATGTTGCGCCCATATTTTCGGCGCTAATAATATCACTTGTGGTACCAAAATGTCATCCGTGCCTCACGCCACTTTGGGTAGGTTGTTACCACGGGCACAGGGTGATTTTGGGTTGGTTGTTACTGTGGGCACTGGAGCGATTTTGGGTAGGTTGTTACTGTGGGCACTGGGAGCGATTTTGGGTAGGTTGTTACTGCGGGCACTGAGTGATTTTGGGTTGGTTGTTACCGTGGGTACAGAGTGACTTTGGGTTGTTACTGTGGGCACTGAGTGATTTTGGGTAGGTTGTTACTGTGGGCATTGGGAGTGATTTTGGGTAGGTTGTTACTGCGGGCACTGAGTGATTTTGGGTAGGTTGTTACTGTGGGCACTGGGAGTGATTTTGGGTAGGTTGTTACTGTGGGCACTGGGAGCGATTTTGGGTAGGTTGTTCCTGCGGGCACTGAGTGATTTTGGGTAGGTTGTTACTGTGGGCACTGGGAATGATTTTGGGTTGGTTGTTACTGTAGGCACTGAGTGATTTTGGGTTGGTTGTTACTGTGGGCACTGGGATTGATTTTGGGTTGGTTGTTACTGTGGGCACTGAGTGATTTTGGGTAGGTTGTTACTGTGGGCACTGGAGCGATTTTGGGTAGGTTGTTACTATGGGCACTGGAGCGATTTTGGGTAGGTTGCTACTGTGGGCACTGGGAGCGATTTTGGGTAGGTTGCTACCGTGGGCACCGGGAGCGATTTTGGGTAGGTTGTTACTGCGGGCACTGAGTGATTTTGGGTAGGTTGTTACTGTGGGCACTGGGAGCGATTTTGGGTAGGTTGTCACTGTGGGCACTGGGAGCGATTTTGGGTAGGTTGTTACTGTGGGCACTGGGATTGGTTTTGGGTAGGTTATTCCTGTGGGCAGTGAGAGAAATTTTGGGTTTCTTGCTCCTGCAGGCAGTGAGAGGGATTTTGGGCAGGTTGTTACTGCAGGCACTGGGAGCGATTTATAATTGGTTGTTACCGTGGACACTGGGATTGATTTTGGGTAGGTTGTTACCGTGGACACTGAGAGCAATTTTGAGTTGGTTGTTCCTGCAGGCACTGAGAGCGGGTTTGGGTTGGTTGGGTTGGCACTCGCAGTAACATGCTGAGCATAAGAAGCACCCCTCACCAGTGCTATGTCAGGGCATCATCAGCTACCTTCAGTTTTCAATTTTTAATTTCTAATTGATTTATATTTGTTGCTGGTAAATTGTGATTGGAGGTTTGTGTCCTTGCACTGCTACTTTAAGTTGTAGAAATCTAACCGCAGCCGTGTAGCATGTGGTGAAGGCCTTAGTGACTTAAAGGATTCTGCTCAGATCACTTGCTCCCAGTCATGGGTGCTGTAGTTGCTCTTGTCCTGCAGCATGAGAGGAGAATGAGTAGAAGTAACACAGAGGAGGACAAGTCAATTGAAGAGGGAGGAGCTGGAATGAGACGGGCCCTCAGCAGGAGGCTACAACCACCCAGGGCTTTTAAGGAACATTGTTTTCTTTGTCAACCTCAGTGAGGAACAGTGTGCCTGAGATATCTCTTTTTCACTAAAGAGGTGTTCATCGATATCTGCCACTTGTTAGCAGGCAGATGTGCAGCCTCAGAGTAGGGTATGGACAGAATTGCCAGTATCTATAAAGGTGACCGTGGCAATAATATTTTTGTGTTGGGCTCCTTCAAGGCTAAAGCAGGTAGTATTTCTGACATGGTGCAGTTTTCCATCCACTATTGGCTGAAGGAGGTCACTGAGTCTCTGCATGCAAAGAGAGCGGAATGCATTTCATTCTTCCCTGCCAAAGAGAAGCAGGTGGAACTTCACCAGGATAGCAGACTTCCTCATGGTGGAGGGTGCTACTGAGCGCAAACACATGCTTTATGGGTGTTGCATGTATATTCAGAGATGTACTACAACTGGAAGGAATTGCAATTCCATCAATGTTGAAGTTATGTTACCATTTCATACTGACCACACAGGAGGTGAATGCCTGATTTTCTGGCAACAGTAATGATGGCCTTATTCCTTAGTATTCTCTAAATGTTGCTTACAGCTTGCTATATATGTTAGGAGATTACAATACAACTATAACTAACTATTTACATGGAAATAGAAGCAAAATACTGTGAATGCTGGAAATCTGAAATAAAAACAGAAAATGCTGGAAGAACACAGCAGGTCTAACAGCACCTGTGGAGAGAAAAGCAGAGTTAATGTTTCGAGTCCATATGACTTCTTCAGAGCTAAAGAGAAGTAAAAATGTGATGAAATTTATAAAGTTTAAGGGGGTGGAGCAGGTGAAGCTGGATAGAAGGCCAGTGAAAGGAGAGATTGACAAAGATGTCATGAAAGAAGGACAAGGAGGTGTTAATGGTAGTGGTACTGGCTCAAGGAGGTGCTGATGGTGGCATTAAGGTAAGAAAGAAGAATGTGATAATAGCAGGACAAGGGTAAGCACTCTAGACAGAACAACATGAACAAGTGATGATGGCCCTTGTGTGCTTCCGGACTCAACATTGAATTCAACAGCTTCAGACCATGAATTCTCTCCTCCATTCTCACCCCTTCTTTTAATATTCATTTTTATTTTTAAATTGTTTTTAATCTACTTATTTTTATTTTCATTTTTATTCATTGTTTTATCCTCACCTTTTATCCTATTTTCAATCTTTTTTCCCACCACTGTCTCCTCCCTCATCCCACCCCCACAAGGACCAGATGGTGACAGATGTCACTTGTTCATATTGTTCTTTTCAGAGTGTTTACCCTTGACCTGCTATTATCACATTCTGTTTTCTGACCTTAATGCCACCATCAGCCATCTCCTTTAGCCCATACCACAACCATTAACACCCCTTTGTCCTTCTGTTTATGACATCTTTGTCAATCTCTCCTTTGCCCCCACCTTCTATCCAGCTCCACCTGCTCAATCCCCTTAAACAGTATAAATTTCATCACATTTTTACTTCTCTTTTGCTCTGAAGAAGAGTCATACGGGCTCAAAACATTAGCTCTGTTTTTCTCTCCACAGATGCTTTTAGAGCTGCTGAGTTTTTCCAGCATTTTCTGTTTTTATTTACATAGAACCTGTTCTAATAAGTAAAAGCTTAACATCATCAACATAAAATGCAAAACAATTCTTCTAATGCATTTGTCTGAAGTCAATATTTTCCTAAACATGGAAAAGTATAACAGTTATGGACAGGAGGTGGTTTAATTTAAACAGCCCTGGTTTCTCCTCTCACCATCTGTCCAAAAACAGAAAGATGCTTTTTAAAAAATTTTTATTTCCCCCTTTATAAGTGGTGGCATATTTTCCCCAACAGCCTCAGTTTTGGAGTGATCCAATCCTCTATTAATATTTCCATAACGAACTTGAGATAGGGTAGAACAGTGGATTAGTTTATTTTATGCACACTCAATGCGAGAACCTCAGTACATTCACAGAATAAAAGAGGGATAAGGGAACTAAAGAGGTACAGGGCAAAGACCACAGATATAATAAGAATTATTGTTTCACAAAAGTCCAGAGTCCAGAATCAGAAGTCCAATGGTGTATTCCTTCAGAGAGGTTAGCAGGCTTAAGTTGATACAGGGTGATCCACTTCTTCAGTAGTGCTGACATCCACGATGGGAGAAGCACATAGAGATTAATTAGTCTTGTAGTATGCACTGGTGCAGGACTTCAGATGTTTCAGTAGAAACAGTGTAGATGAATTTAAATATGGACAGAGATCTGGTTTTGCTGCTGTCCTGTTGATGGAAGATGGCAGACAGAGGCAGGCTGCTAGACTGGAGTCCTGTTTCTCTTCTGAAGTTAAACTGCAACTGAAGATGGAATCTGAAAGCTATATAATCAAAGCAATTCAAACAGCTCTAGTCTCAGTCATGTGACATGGTGTTTTCAGGACGAGCCATTGAGCTAATGATGTACTTTGAGGCCTGCTTGATAAAACCCATTGTATTTTGAGCAGGTGACTATAGAACCATTAGCACAACGTTGGGCATGAGGAATCACAAATAGCTCTGCTTTTGTCCAGTGATGGCAGAGGCAGATGTCTTGTCTACTAGTCCTTTGTGTTGGCTCCGCACTCCTTCCTCCTCCCGGACTCTGTCCTCTCCCTGCACTCTTTCCTCCCCCTGGACTCCTTCCCCCCTCTGAACTCCTTCCCTTACACTTTCCACCCCTGTACACTTGCCTCCCAAATTGACGTCTTCTTCCCCATTACCCCTTCTCCCTCTAATCTCCTCCTGACACCTTTGTTCCCCCTCCCAACCTCACCCCCTCGACAGCTTTTCCTCTCCCAGTTGGTCCCTCTTCCCTCATTCCCCGGTACTTCTTCCTCTCCCATATGCAGCTGGACTTTCCTCTCCATCCCCTCGACCACCATCCGTTGTAAGCAGACCCTCAATGGTGACTTTCTAACTTCTGTGAGCTGCTTTGTGGCAGAGCCACGTCTGTGAGAATCCAGCCAGCATACCATTAATGTTCCTCCATTGTGCTGTTGCTGTCAGGCTCCAGAATTTTCTGCTCCTCACACGTCCACGATGTGAGCCAGGCCCTGGCAGTAAGTCCCGACTTCTGCACATCACATTTGTCAAGACGTGTTCTGCACTGGCGTGCAATCATGCTGACATGGGCAGATGATCTCCAGCATGGGGTACGATTCCGTCGTGAAACCGATTTTTGGCCTTCTTGTCATATTATCCGCTCATGCCGCCGAGCACGCCTGACAACAGTGGGCATGGAAAATTCCGCCCCATAAATATTATTGCATAATTGCAACTGATATTGAAGGTGTACAGGAAATGGTCTGCAAACATGGGCGGAGTCATCCCAGATTTGCACTAAGTGCGGTAGGGGCCCGCGATGGCAGGTTTTCATGCCGATTCGTCCCATACCTGTCACATTATTTATGCATTCCCAGGAAACACCATTTGCATGGTGGCTGGGCTCTCATTCGCCTGCCCGCCATCACCTCACTGCTTCATCACACCAAGTGCCATATTTAAAGTCCAGCCGCATACACCACTTCTGAGTGGTTCTAGCCCATGATTACTACAGGGAAGATGTCCACGAAAGGCAAAAAGACTGCAATCCCCAGGTTTAATGACATGTCACTGGATTGTCATTTGGACGCCATGGAGACCCATTGTTATGTTCTGTACCCCTGTTCTGGGCAAAGGACGGGCAGCGGCATCATCAATCCAGCATGGCAGGCAGTGGCAGCGATGGTCAGTGCCAATGCTGCACAGAAGTGGTTGGCCATTCAATGCAGATAGAGGATGAATGATCTCATCTGTGCAGCTAGGGTAAGGCAACCATCTCATCACTCTAAGCTCACACACTCAAGCCCATCACCCATTCACTGGCATCTCACTCACTGCCAGCTCAAGGGACATCACCACCCATTCTCACATACACCCTCACATGTCCATCTGGATTCATCTCCTCTGGAGACTGCCTCAAACCTCACCATCTTGAGGCCACTTGCATAGATTAATATGTGCCCCCATACATACCCCTCCTTCCCCTCTCGTCCTGTAGCCTCTTCCCTTGCCTGAAGCCACTTTTCCCCCTTCTTCAAGCAAGACCTTGCCCTGCAGCCATTGAAAAGCCACCACATATTGTTGATCTAGTAGGTAGAGACCTACTTGTAAGCCCCCTAAAAATGATGTGATGCTGTCTGTGAAGCCTGGCGCTGATGACTGCGAATGCTGACTGAAGCAAGGTAGGCAAACAAACCTTGAAGTCACAAGAGAAATGCAGCCCACCAGGTGCACGTCACTTATGTGCTGTTGTGAAACACGTTGGCATGTTTTCCTACTGGCGTGGAGTGTGGTTGGGTGGGGATGAGTCTGACAGGCTGGACCATTGGCGGACTGAGCAGACAATCGCAAACTGGTTTCACGCCGTCATGAAACCGATCGTGCCATATTGTCTGCTCACGTCACCAAACACACCCGACGCCGGTGGGCACTGAGAACCCCGGCCTATGTCTTATGTTACAAGGTCATAACTTTCAGAAAATACAGGAGGAAGTAAATAATTTTAAGTATATTCATGGAGAATAATAGATATTTGAAGGAAATTACAGGTGACTATTCAGTCTTAAATGCTTTACCTCAGTCATGAGTGAATATATCGGTCCTAAATAAATAAGGAAGCTCCAAATTTACCTATTTGTGTTGCTCTACCATCACGTTCGCGTTGATCTGAAGTGGTTTTTGAGGTGACAGCTATCTGTTAAGAGTTGAGTCAGAGATCTGACTGTTTCGACAACTCTGTTATGAAAGCTCTGCATAGCAGAATGCTTAGTATAATAGTAGTCCAAAAGTTGGATGTACATCAGAAAGGGCATTAGCAATAATGACAGGCAAATGTAAGATATCATAGGTTCAATAACACCATAAACAACCAACCTTAGGAGGAAATATTTTCAATCAAATAAAAAATCATGCTATATACATTGGAATATTATCAGAAAATATTTGCAAAATGCCTCATATACAAATACAAGAGAGCAGTTTTATAATTTATGAGTTAGCAGTATTATCAGATGAGGTTTATGGTTCATCCGTTAAGGGCTGACCTGAAAAGTACAAGTACCATCATTTCACAAATTGATTTTTATTAATTTAAACACACAATTCATGAGAAAGGTCTGTACATGTGTTTTGTAGACACAACACACTTTTTTTCTTACAGTGAGGTCCAGGTGATCTTTTGATTTCCAATCATTCTGATTGAAAAAAGCAAAATCATAAACCACAGTTATTTATTCTAGATCTTTATCTGCAAACATTCAGTTACCAAATAGTTAAATAGCTCACTGTGATCTTGATCTAGCAGCAGTACCCATTTAACAAATCCCCTCATGAAGAGGTAGATTTTTCGTACTAATAAACAATTTCTTGCAATTGCTGCAATGGATAGCTGTGTGGGACTTTATAAAGAAATAAGCCTGTTAAGTACATGAGGTGTAAAGCATCAGAACTGAAATCCCTTTTACAGTGACTACATAGCAGGGAAAGGCAAAGTGTCAGGGACTAGGGTTAGAATTTCATTTACAGTAAACAGGCCAAGCTTGTAGTCTTCTGCAGTAAGAAGTCCTGAAGCTTTATAAGATTCAAGGACTATCAAAAGTTTCAATCAACAGCTAAATATGTTAATAATATTAACATTTTGGATGAAAAATGGACAGTACCAAAATGGATCATATCTAATTGTACAAGAAAAATTCCAAAATGTTCTAACAGCTCCTGCTCCAAAAATTCTAAACTTTACTTTCCTAATGTATTTTCATATAAAAGAACGTAGACACTACAAGGTGTAAGTTTACAGTAAAGTAATCCTTATTCTCATTGGTAATAAAAGAAAACAGCTTTCATAATAAAAATATATACTGTACCATCCACATTATTTGTGTATGTAGACAGTAAAGAATTATTTTCTACTTTATCCAAGTAGAGTATTCCGTGTAGTTGTTTGCAGAAAAGATGGATGAAATTAATTTGGCGAAATGAGAAAGCTAGTGAAAAAAGGAGATAAATCTTGACACTTGACATCCAAGCTTTTGGTCTTAACAAAATAATCACAAAAATTCTATTATCTACATATTTACCCAACAAAAAGTTGCACTTTAACACACCAACACTTTGATAAGGCGCAGCACTGTTTTAGGAGCGCACAATGCCTTGCTACACTTATACTTCACAAACAAGGCATTGCTACCTTTCAGTTGCATTTGCCTTAACAATATGTAAAATAATTGCCTGATTACACATTTACACAAAATGACATTTTACTGTACATGATTGTCTTAGCAAACTCAATAGTTATCTTAAATTATAAGAAAACCATATTTTCTGTAAACTACTTTGTGACATGACAGAATCAAATGTGCTTCTTGTGTCTAATGGCAAAAATCTAATTTAAGTACCTTCATAAATGATGTTAACATAAAACAATCAGTTCATAAATAATAACAGAGTACCCTGGATATCAGTGATCATGGAAGCAAACCTTCTCCACAAGTAAAATATGTTGTTAGCATTTGTCCAACTCAGCTTTCAGTGTAAGTTTTAAATTCGTTATGGCAAAAATGTTTTTTTTTTAAACAGAAGCCTTAGACTGTCAATGCTTAAAGCACTGTCCATAGCACTTATTCTGAGGACCATCTAAAGCCTGTTTAGTCAGCTTAGTAAGAGTTAAGCATCTCCCCGGATCCATTTTCTTCACAGGTTTGAACTCTTGTAGCAATTTAGAAGTAACAGGGCTGTTAAACATTACGATGGCTTTTCACTGTACAATCTTCACAGTCTTTCAAGCCATCAGCAGCTTTGCCAGAGATTCATTCGCCTCCACTGAAGATTGGTCAAGGGTTAAGGCAAATTGCAGCTGTATGTCAACACTTGGTACACATCACACGGTTTGGAGTCAGAAGCTGCCACAAGACACAGAAATATTGTAGTCCACAAATAGTGAGGCTGGAGATCCTACATTTCAAAGTACTGCTACAAGTACTCCAACTCCAGGGCATGATGTAGGGCCATAAGGTCAGAGTGGCTTGAGATCCTCCAGAATGGCATGGTGTGCTGCAAAACAACACAAACAGGAAATCTGAGAAGACCACATAGCCTTTGCTCTGGCTAAACAATTAATTGTTCAAAATGACAACTCTAAACAAGCCAAAGCATCAAAGACATAAATTGCGTTACATAAATTATTGTTTGGTTTTTATAAAAATTCACACTATCCTTTCAACAAAATTGCTTTTGGTTTTCTATTTTTAAAGGAGATTAAAATATTAAAGAAAACTGCTGAAGACAGCTGAAAAAGCATGCAGCAAGCACACATCATAAACATCCCTCAACTTTAACATGTTTGAACATTAAATCATGATTTCCATATTGTATTATATATCCAGTATGGTGAATGAAATTGATGCATATGATGCAGCTGACATGTGATTTAACATGGTTCTTTTTACCTGAGAAAAGTAGCAAGTTATTGATTGATATCCCATTTTAATTTCTGAATGTGGTTAGAAAGACTATTTTGCTATGATTGAAATTTACTACAGGAAGAGCTTTCCTCATTAAGCAAATATACGTATGCCAATAGGTTACTACTTGCCACTATTCAGGCATCATAATGATGACAATCAGGTTCTGTTCACTATAAAAACAAATGCATTCATTGTGGAAATACGACTCTCAGGTGAACTAGAAGGAGACCTTGTCAAGAAATGACTTGAAATGTTTTCCCGGATCATTACCGTGTTTTATCAAAGGTAAATATTCTCAGAAGGAACGCATTCCAATCCCTAATGCCTATGCTGACCTAAGTAATGGCCTTTCCTTTGTTGTGTAAATTCCCTTTACTGTAGAGGCCGATGACTTTATTCACTAGCTATCATCTCAGAGTAGTGCATCAAGGCAAATATTTAAAAATACCCTCATTAGACTTTTATATTGGGACTTTAAAAAAATACTTACTGCTTTAGGACTGTCAATTTGTTAGATTTGTTTCATTTTTGCTAAGGAGGTGATTTGACCCTGGAGGAAGTTTTGGTAAGTGAGATACATTGCAAGTTAATATACCCCTCAGGGGTTTCTTTGTGGATTGGATATTAGCTTGCCACGCCATATTTCTACCATCCACTGGTTAATGTATGGTTTTTGCTTTCCTCATTGTGGAGCAGATATGTGTTAAAAGAATTACATTAGCCAGGTATTATTTTCTAAATTTTACTTTTAAGTATATCTACTTCCCTATGGTAAACAGAAACTTAAACAACAGAATTATGGATGAGGTCAGGAGCACAAAATGTTACAAGATAATTTCTGCCTGGAAAGGTATGGAACTTTCAGTGGTAATTTTCATTGTTCCATCACTTGGGTTCCCACAGAAAGAACTTGTTGGAGCATGCTATTCATTCCCAATGCTGCCTGAGAACGATCTTTTTGAAAGGTTAGAAATAGCAAATCTGCCCCCTCATTCTTTCACCTAGTAATTTTGAAGCTTTTCCAATCTTTATTATCACTCACTGCAGTTTGAATTAAGTAAAGCTCCCTATTAGGTCAGGTCCCTGCCTGCTCCTTAATTGGCATTCTAAGTGATGTGGTTATTGTGAGGGAATTTGGTTTACATCAAAGTCTCTAAAAGCTGAACTGCCAAATCTTTTCATTGGGCACATATACATCAATCTCTTAGTTTCAACAACAAAGAAATATGCACTTTAAGAAAACTCAAAACACAATTATTTAAAGAAAAGCTAGCTGACAGCTGAATACCTTTCTCCTTTTTATTGCATGCCATGTACAAAAATTCCCTAATTTCAATGGCAGAGACGTATGTGCACTTTGAATACTTCATTCATTCTCAATTAAGTATGCTCAAATTACTCCAACCTATTGCATATACTAAACTGAAGCACTCCACATTTGAATCTCTCCAATAAAGTTTCTGCCCCCGCCACAGCATTGTAACGGCACTTATCAAAGTCACAAATGACATATTGGGCAGAATTTAGTTTCAGCGACACAGGTCCCCCTATCGGTTGGAGAATCAGTGGGAGTCCCGATGCAATTTAAGTGTTCTTAGGTATTAACTAGCTAGCGTCAGGCCTCCCATGCGGTTAAGGCCCCCGCAGGGCAGAAATCACATCCTTGACAGCTGCTGGCCAATCACCAGCAAATGCTCCGAGGTTTACACAGAAGATCTATGCTGAATCCCAGGAGACAGGTGAGTGGGGCAGAATTGGAGGTTGTGGGGAGGGGGAAGGGGAATTAGATGCAAGGTCAGGGGAGTGATTTCCAGCAGCACCCCCACCCTTCTTGGTGCTGAGTCCCTTGATTGGGCATCGAATGCCTGTCAGGATTTGCCAGCTGGCCTTCAGGAACCCTGGAAGCTGCATGTAAATCCTGTTAAATCCCTGAGCCACCGCTAAATTCTGGTGGGCTGAGGAATAATTGCCTTTAAGTGGCTCCTTAATGAGTCTAATTGGCATCCTAACGCCAGGATTCCTGCATTGGGGCCCTTCCCGCTCCTGACTAGACAGGAGGCAGTTTTCCTGATGCCGGAAACTGGACCCTGCTACTCACACCCAATTCTCCCAATATCCCCTCCCATCACGCTCGCTCCGGTGGGCTCCACTAAATTCAACCCACTATGTGGCTGTGACCGTGGCAAACGACCTCCTCATCCATCCCACCCCCACACCCCTATTCTCTTTGACCTGCCTGCAAACTTTGACACGGTTGATCACACCATCCTCCTCTGTTGTCCAGTTGGGTGTGACTGCCCTTGCCTGGTTCCATTCTATCTATCCAGTTGTAGCCTGAGAATCTGTGGATCCCTCCTATTTACCATCTACAATTTGTTCCTTGGCATCTTCTGAAAAACCAACATCAGATTCCACATGAATCCGAACAACATCCAACTCTACCTCACTGCCATCCCCACAATCCTTTCATTGTCTCTGATATGTCACTGCTTGCCCCGACATCAGAAAATTCCTCCCATTAAATATTGAGAAGAACAAAGTCATTGGGGGTAATTTCATCTGCCAAAAGTGTGTGGGTTAGGGTCAGGTGAGATGTAAAAATTTCTAAAATTCCAAACCTCATCCCAACCTACTTCCTACTCATCCACATCTAAGTTTAACAGGGTGGGCAGCCAACCTCCTCCCTGGACCTGGTTTGCTCATTTAAATATTATAAAGAGGCTCACATTTAACCAGTTGTAAAGGTTTAATCACTGCCAGCTAAGTTTTCTAGGCCCCAGCATGCCTGGTAGCTCAAGGGGGGCAAGGACAGTTTTGGGGAAAAGCTAAGTGCCTTTGCAGCACTGCTTGTAATCCAGGAGAAGTGCTTCTTCTCACCAAGGTTACCTGCTTCCTTGGTATCAAAGTCCCGAAACCCCATCCATAGAGATGCCCCGGGTCAGGAATCAGGATCCCACTAACACAGAAGAAAGTTCCTTATCCGTTTCTGTAGTTCCGACCTCCTCTGGGAACCAAGCCTGCCAATCATGCAGTTAACTAAAGATGCATGCTCTGGAGTTTTACCTGGACTTTTAGATTTCTTGACCAAAATCTTGCTGTGTCACCATCAGGACAATTGTTTTTGGTCCCCACCACAAACTCTCTTCCCTAGCCATTGAGTCAATCCCTCTTCCTGACTACTGTCTGACGCTGAACCAGAATGTTTGCAACCATGATGTCCTTAATTACACCAAGGGCAGAATTTGCTTGCAGGCTTTAGGACCCTGCTGTCAGTCTCAAATGTCAGGGTCAGAAGCTTGCACTGTGTGGGGAAAGCGTCATTTGGCTGTGATTTTCCTTGAATTGGCCAATTGGTGACCAGAGGGTGGGTTCACTGTCCAATTAAGGGTGGCAAATGGCTTCTCGAATTTGGAGGGCCAATAGGAGACCCTCCAGCACAGAAGTAGCAATAGATTGCCATTACAGGTAAGGAGGGGAGGTGACCAAAGATCGAGGAGCCCTATCACCAACTTCTTAAAATTAGAATCATCAGCCTGGCCAGTATTGTGGAGGCAGAGGGACCCTTCACAGGTTGCCCCGTGGCTGCAGCTGCGACTAAGCAGACAGGGAGAGAGCCTCTAAGCCTTCCTGAAGCTCTTGCTCCTCCCAGCCTGCCGCCAGGAGGTCACCTCAGTCAGCCTTTGACAATAAGCCTTAAATTTACCTGCCGAGCTCCCACCCTGGCTCTAAATGACTTGGGGGCGAGATGGAGATGGAGAATTGGCACACCGACCAGCGGCATGAAATTCACCGTCCATCTGTGTCCCTGCCCGCCCCCATCTGGACCTAAAAAATCATGCCCTAGTCCCATTCATCCATGTGCTTGCTGACCCTCATTGGCTCCTGATTAAGCATTGTTTCTATTATAAAATTCTCATCCTTGTTTTCAAACCCCTCCATGCACTCACCTCTCCCTATCCCTTTAATCTCCTCCAGGCCTGCATCTCCCTAGAGGTATCTGTGCTCTTCTGGCTTCTTGAGCATCTCTGATTTAAATTGTTCCATTATTGGTATCTATGCCTTCAGTTGCCTGGACCCTAAGCTCTGGAATTCCCTTCCTAAACCTCTCAGCCTCTCTAAATCTCCTTCTTCCTTTAATATGTCCCTCAAAACCTACCTCTTTGATCAAGCTTTTGATCATTTGCCCTAATATCACTTTATGTGCCTCAGTTTCAAATTTTGCTTTAGAACGGACTGTGAAGCACCTTAGGATGTTATGTTACACTAAAGGCGCTATATTGACACAAGTCTTTGTATTTGGCCCTGGATTGAGCTTCTGACACACACTGTCGATTACCAAGACCGTCTACTTTCATTTTTGTAACATTGCCCATTTTCACCCCCTGTCTTGGTGCTGAAACCATCAGGATCAACTAATCCAATCTACTCCTGGCTGGTTCCCTCACCTTGCATGCTCCCTGAACTTGAAGTCTCCCAAACTCTGCTTCCCATATCCTAACTAGCACAAAGTTCCATTTACCGATCACCCTATTTCCGCAGGCCTACATTGGTTGGTGGTCTGGCAACATTGTGATTTTAAAATTTTCATCCTTTTGAATCAAGTCACTTCATGGCCTCACCGCTCCCCCTTTGTTGGTAACCTCCTCCAAACCTACAACCCTCAGGTATACCTGTAGTTCTTCATTTCTGGCCTTTGTGAATCCCCAATTTTCATTGCTGCATCATTGGTGGCTGTGTCTTCAGCTGCCTAGGCTATGAGGTCAGGAATTCAGCCCCTAAACTTCTCGTTCCTTCTTTAATATGTTCATTAAAACCTACCTCTTTAATTAAGCTTTTGATGACTTATGTGGCTTGATGTGAAATTTTGTTTGATAACACTCATGCAAAGTGGCTTGGGCCAATTTACTAAAGGAGCTATGTAAATACAGGATGCTCATGATTTTGTATATTATCACTGTAGTTAAGAACATATAAGGGATAATTTTCACTTTTGAGGCAAACGGAAAACTAGCATCTATGACCAGTGAAAATTACCCCATGATGTACTGAAATCAACAGTTTTTTGTATTACAGTCTAAACCCAAAGACTGGCTAATGCATGACTGGAGATAGCCTAAGCATTAGACTAAGAGGCGCTTGGATGCAGCACGCATTGGACCATCGCAGAGATTGGATGCAGGTTTCCACTATTGAGGAACATGGATGCTTTTCCTCTGAACACTCCAAGTACTTGGATGCAGCTTCCTCATTAGACAGATAACAAGCCCAGAGACGCAAAGGTGTGGATAGATTTCAGGACTCTCAGCCAAGCCTCATTATGTATTCTTGGATAAGAGCCCAGGCAGCCACTAGAGTACCAAAACACCTGAGCTCCAGGGCAAACATTGCTTGATTGATAGCTCTGACTCTCTGGTCTATGCTGCCAATTTCAAAATGTTTATTTACACAAGGCTATGAGGTTATAAAGTGTTTGCTGTTTCTGATACTTTAAAGGGTCTGGATGATTGACAATTGTATTGGGCTGTAGTGAAAAGGAGTTATTTTTAAGGAAGTGGAAAGTTATCAATGAGTGACTGCTTTTAAAGTTTTTTTTACACATTCTACTGTCACTTTGGGTTCATCACTTCTATATGTATATGTATAGTGGGCAAATGGGCATACAAGTGGCCATAGCCTGGCATGGGGAGCATGAGGGGCCATAGGGGGTGGGTGGGGTCATAGCTTGGCATGGGGACATAGGGGCCATAGTGGTTGTCTGGAGGGGGTGTGTAGCCTTGCATGGGGGACATGAGAGGCCAGAGGAGTTGTTTGGGGAAGCATGAGGAAGACCTTTTGAACTTAACTTTCAAAAGGTCCCCTCATGCAGACTATGGTTCATAACACCTCTGAGGTGCTATGAACCACAACTCCTTGAAAAGCTGGCCTGACTCCATGAAAATTGCAAAGGATGAGGACATACCTATCCCTGGAATGGAGCTGGTCAGGTCAGGGGTGCATGGTGTCGGCTTTTGACCTGAACCAGCCTGCACCCTTAAAAAACACTCCCGGAAATGGGAAACCCTGAGAATGGGATCAGGAATCCCAGAATCGGGACCCTCCCACCACTTTTAAAGGGCTCCCGAGTCATCTCAACTTGGTGAAAATCCACTGCCTATACTCTAGTTGAGTGGAGTACCACTGTAGAAGCACAAATTCACAGAATTATTTTGTAAAACACTCTAACATGCATTTCGCTTACTCAACTTCTTTAGCAAACCCAGACATTATTTACAAGGCTATAATATTTTAAATTTTCCTTTAGTTCCTTTTTATGTTCTGCAATGGTTCAAAAATCATCTTTATTTACTTTTACCTGGTCTATCCAGGGCACAAAGCTGAGGTGGAAGGTGTGCAAATTCCTCTCACATTTCACCCAATGTCACTCTAAATGCAAAGGGTTGGTACTTGGCCATAACATTCACGTGATGTATAGGATCAAAGGTACAACCAGGTTCTGCTGTTCAATATTTACCATGTGTTGGTGCTCCAGTCTACTGGGCCATACACTGCTCCAGTCTTGTAAGAATTTAAAAACTTTTCTTGAAACACAAACTTGCTGTTATATTGTCAGTATTTTCTACTTTTACTTGGTCTTTCTTTTGTTCTTTTATGATTTATTTCTCACAAATTTTCTATTCTCCTCCCCTGAATGCATTAACTCCTTACCAGGTTTGGTTCCACTGGTATTGCTCGTCTTCCTGCAGTACCTCATTCAAGAGCTCTTTCTTCATGGTTAGTCTATTTCATTTTGGGCAGTAGTGGGCAATGGGGCAAATCAGCAGCCTGTTTTCCACGCTACACAATTTTCTTTTCCATTGACCTTGCTTTTTCCCATTTACATTTTGCACTATTACCCGGGACCAAAATGGCGGTTGAATTTCGGTGCCCCTTCCGCAAATGGCAATTAACGGTAGATAAATTGTAATTTTTAATTGATAGACTTTGTTATCCAATGGGATATGGGCCAAAGGTGGATATATGGAGTTAAGGTCACAGGTCCACCATGATTTCACTGAATGGTGGAACAGGCTTGAGGAGCTAAGTGGTCTGCTCCTGTGCGTATAAATTCTACCTTCTGACCATTGGCAGTTTATTTGACTTACAGGATATTACTGCTGAGCAAGATCTAGTCTTCATCTAATGCTCATTAATACTTCCAGCAAGGGTTGTGGGGATGGTGGGGATCACTACGTAGTGATCAACACCCAATGTTTCGAGCCCTAATCTGATTGTAGCATCTGTGTTGCTGAAATCAGATAGTTCGACACAAACTAGAAATTTAACTCGTGATTTTCCTACATACCTCAGCTTACTATTGTCGAGCTATTGAAGAAATTATTGATTCTTTTTCACTTTCACTCATAACTATTCATTCACCCAAAAGGTAACATATAGAATCATCAAAGCAGAGAAACAGGCCATTTGGTCCATCAAGTCCACCAATGTTTTTTTCTCCACATTAGCCACTTTGTCTAATCTCCTGTATGATCCACATACCCTTTCATTGTCCTTGCTTTAAGCAACTGTTTCATTCCTTTTAAAAAGCGCTCTGTTTCAGCAATTTTTTGGGAAAAGAATTCCATATTTTAATCATTCTCTGTCAAAGATTTTTTTTTGACCATTGTTTAATTTCTTTTGTGATCGCCATCTCATCAACAAAATGGAAATCACAGTCCCAGTGATAAAAGCCCTAATTTCTCAATTCTCTTTCTATACCGGTCACCCCTGATACTATTGAATCAAAGTTACACCTTTTCAATTACTGTTATATCCTTCCTATAATGAGTACTGTACTCCAGCTTTGGCCTAATTAAGGTCTTGTACAAATTCAACATTACCTAACTGCTTGTGTATTAAATACAGATATAAATATAATAGATGCATGCCCATCCTTAATTATCTGTGAAGCTATAAAACCAAAGTCCTTCTGCTCCTCTACTTCCTTTTAACATTATGCTATTTATTTCCTCAAATTAACTCATTCTTTACACTGAACTGCAACTTCCAACTATTTGCTCAATTTACCAAACCTCCTAAAATCTTTTACAGACACTGTCACTAACTGCCATGTCACCAAATCAGCATCATCAATAAGTTCCAATACTGTTCCCCAAATTCCTAAATCCAACTCATTTATGCTTATAGTAAATAAGCATAGCTCCCACGTAGATCCCTGTGGAACTTCACTTATCAAACCTTTTCAGTCTGTAAAATATACCTCTACCTTTTATGTTATAGCATCAAGACTAGGGCCTGGATTTTTGCTTGAGTCGAGAGCGCAAATTTGGGACATTTCCTGGCTCCGCAAACCCGACCCGGGAGAAAGTGATCCGGAGGTCGGATTTTCATCCCGGAGTGGCAGGGTTCCCTGGGAGTCGGGCCTGGTGACACTGGATGATGCGGGGTGTGGAGGTGGGCTGGGTGGATGGCCTGCCTCGGTGTACTGGCACTGTATCGAAGTTTAAAAAACACAGAAAACCATAAAAAAGCCCTCCAGCCCATACCCCCACACACTCCCCATGCCCCATTCATGCCAACCCATGCCACCTCCTGCCCTCTCATATCCTCCATGCCAACCTATGCCCCTCTGCCCACCCCATGACCCTCATACCCTTCATGCCAACCTATATTCCTCTACCAACCTCCCATAGCCCTTATAGTCATTATGCCAATTTAGTGCCAACCCATGCGCCGTCTGCCCTCGCTCTTACACCTACCATGCAAACTCACCCAGTATCCACCATGGGCAGACCTCAGGATCCATGCTGAGATTAAATAAAATAAAGCTCCAAGTGTCTATTGTATTCTTTAATTTAAAAAAAACTCATTCATAAAAATCCATTTACTGCATTTACATCCCTTCAATTACGTTATCCCTCATTACAACAAACATTTCATTCAATTAAATAATCCCTTATAAAAACAAGCAGTGGAGGTCATAGTCCATAAGAGTTCATAACCACTTGGAGCTGTCAAACTGTGAAATAGCAGCTACCCTATTGTGACAATGGACTGTTGTGAAATCAGTCATGCAGCACTAATCCATAAATGGTAGCTCTAGGGCTTATGTCAACTGACAGAGTGAAATAGCAACCAATCATTTTTTTTAACACTCCAGACAGTTTTTTCAAAGAGTTAGAGGGCAGGAATTTTAAATGCCTTGACATCTTGATAGTTCCCTCTGTCAGTTCATCTTGACACTTTTGACAGTTGTTTTTGACAGCTCCTCTTGACAGTTCATCTTGACACATTTGACAATTCCAATTACTTTATGCACATTTACACCTAATTTTAGAAATCTCAGAGGGCACATGACCTCTCCGAAAGGGCACTTGACCTCCATCAAAAAGCACCTGACCTCTCCCAAAGGTGTCATGGGAGCATATCAAAGGGGTACCTTACCTCTCCAAAAGGGCTGCCTGGCTATCCAAACGAATCCACAAAGTTCAGACCTGCTCTTAACACATCTAATCTGCGCACACTGGGTTTCAGACACCTACCTCACCAAAATCAAACGAGTGGAAGTAGCTGCTGATTTCTATGGCCAGCTGTCACTGCAAAATGCATACGTGTGAATCCCAACTTGGGCCCATTCATGCACTTGTGAAAATGGGAGGAGCCATTTTCAGGGGCGGGACTTCCAGATTCTGGCCACTTCTGCATTTTCACAATGATGGAGAGGTGCTCCGTTGTTGTGAAAATGCAAGCCTGGGTTTTTATATAGTGAGGTGAAGAAATTATTTTTGGAGTAATATTGTTATCTATTATGATTGCAAACTGTTCCAGATTTTATTAGTTGCTACCTGCAATCTTTGAGATGTTGGGTGGAATTTTCCGTGCCCGCTGGCATCGGGTGTGTTAGGTGGTGTGAGTGGACAATATGGCGCGATCAGTTTCACGACGGCGTGAAACCAGTTTGCGATTGTTCGTTCAGCCCCCTGATGGTGGGCCACGTTTCCCACCGTCGAATGTCGGGAACCTCTTTGTAATACATCAGCATATAATTATTAGGCCAGGCACCAGAATCCTGCTGGATCGTCTGTGCATATTGGTGGGAAAGCACGCCAACAGCACATAAAAGACATGCACTTGGCGGTTTGCACTTTGAGGGGAGCTCAGAGGTGAGTACACGGTAACGTTGCGCAGCGCTTACCAGGGTTGCCTGTTGGACTTCAAGCTTGAGGGGCATCGGGGTTGAGGGCAGACCAGCCGTTGAGGCAACTTGTGGCGTCGGGGGAGGGGCAAGGGCAGCCCAGCTGTTCAATATAGCGCATGAGCATTCAGGGTGGGGGGGTAGGGTGGGCGAGGGAAATGGCCACACATTAGGGAAACCTGTATAAAGTGACCATTCCTCTGAAACTGAGACAGTTCAACTGCAGCCACATTGATATGATTGGAGTCTGGCTTCTAGCTTATCTGTCCACTCAAGCAATGCAGAGGCATCAAAGTGCCACCAAGTGCTCCAAAGCTTTTCACAACATGCAGTCCAATGGGCAAAGCTTCTGCCAATCGGTCGAGTGGAGTAGGGCAGAGGTGGTGGGGTTTCAGGCAGCCATACAGCGCACTAATCTCTGGCTATCCAAGTGGTGGTCAGCACTCTCTGGAAAGCGTTAAGGGGCCGTAACACTTTACCAGGACAGGTTCTTAGTACACCCATGCTAACCACGTGTATCTCTCTTTCATCCTGCAGGAGTACAACATCAGGATCATGGAGTCTGGTGAACTAGCTGTATGCCTGATGGCCTACAGAGCATGAAGATGACAGAGGAGAGAGCGACTGAGGCTCCTGGCTATGCAGAGGCAGGAGCAGCAACCTCAGGAAGGAGGAGTGGCTGGGGCTCCCGCACTCGCCACCCAAGAGCCACAGGGAGCCATCGCAGGCCAGTGTCTAGCGATATCCAGGGTCTATAGACGCCGCCTTTCATTCCTGCAAATGACCGAGAACTAGTGTCACTGAAAGCTGCACATGTCTAGGGAACTGGTCGGTCACATGCCAGTTATTGCAGCATTTGGCACCACATGGAGGGCATGTTCACTGCCAGTGGCCGTGAAAGTGACCACGACACTCAATTTCATGTGAGTGGCTCCGTTCAGGGCTCCACGAGTGACCTTTGTGGGATCTCACAAGCCGCCACCCACAAATACATCCATAAGGTCACAGATGCCATCTTTGCAAGGGCACACAGCTTTGTGCATTTCACTGGGACCAGGACAGCCAGGGTGCAAGAGCGATTGGATTCGCCTAGATCTTGAGTTTCCCACAGGTGCAGGGCATAATCAACTGCAATCATGTGGCGCTCAGATCTCCATTGCAACACAGAAGCTTTTTCCCAGGGTGGAAGAGTCAATTAGTAGGGGACATAGATTTAAAGTGAGAGGAGAAAACTATGGAGGAGATGTGTGGGGCAAGTTTTTTACGCAGAGGGTAGTGAGTGTCTGGAATTCACTGCCAGAGGAGGTGGTGGAAGCAGGTACGATAGTGGTGTTTAAGAGGCAGCTTGACAAATACATGAATAGGATGGGAATAGAGGGATACGGACACCGGAAGTGCAAAATGTTTTAGTTGACGGGCAATATGATCGGTGCAGGCTTGGAGGGCCGAAGGGCCTGTTCCTGTGCTGTACCTTTCTTTGTTCTTTGTTCTCTTTGTTCTTTGTTCGCATGGTCAACTACATCAACCACAAGGAGCTCCACTCGCTGAACATGCAGCTGGTGTGCGACCACCAGAAACCCATCCTGCAGGTGCGCGCACAGTTTCCAGGGAGTGTGCATGATGCCTACATTCTCACAGATCCCCGATGTCTTCCCGGGTCCACAGAGGCTGCAGGGTTGGCTCCACGGGGAAAAGGGCTACCCACAGAGGTCGTGGCTGGTGACACCTGTGCGGTGGTCTCAGACTGCAGCAGAGTGAAAGTATAACAAGGCTCATGCTGCAACTCGCAACTTGGTGGAGCAAATCCTCGGGAAGCTGAAAATGAGGTTCCGGTACCTGGACCGGTTTGGTGGAGCCCTGCAATACAGTCCGCAGAGGGTGTTACGCATTGTTGTTGTCTGCTGCACCCTTTACAACCTGGCACTCCAATGGGGAGATGAGCTGGCTGAGGAGAAGATGGAAGAGCTGCACGTATCCTCCGATGAGGAGGATGCCAACGGGGATGAGGGTGAGGAGGTCATCGAAGGCAACGATGATGGCAGTGAGGCCCCCGCACTGGTTAAACGAGGCAGGCGCACTTAGGTGCTAGATTTGTGGAGGATGATGATGTCATGCAGTGAGGTGACCCCATGGTTCCTCACATCGCATTTGTGAACGTTTGACTCCAGTCTAACTTATGGAAGCGCGAATACCCTCTGTGAGAATGCTCCTGTCATGGAGACGAAGTGGAAGCCCTTACAGTCGCTCGATTGCAGGAGGATGATGATGACATGCAGTGAGGACACTCCATAAATCTTCACATAGCCTCTGAGAATGTCTGACTCCTGTCTGGCCGAGGGCAGCTCACTTGTGCTCTGTGATCAGGGTCCTATCATAGAGATGTAACCATGAAACTTTAGAAGTATCTGACCCTTTGTCCGCCTTCAGCTCCTGAGCCCTTCAGGGGTACAGTGTCACTGGTCACAGATGCTGAAGAGATCATGATCCCATAAGACATAGGAGCAGAAATTAGGCCATTCGGCCCATCGAGTCTGCTCCGCCATTCAATCATGGCTGATAAGTTTCTCAACCCCATTCTCCCGCCTTCTCCCCGTAACCTTTGATCCCCTTACCAATCAAGAACCTTTCTATCTCGGTCTTAAATACACTCAATGACCTGGCCTCCACAGCCTTCTGTGGCAATGAATTCCATAGATTCACCACTCTCTGGCTAAAGAAGTTTCTCCTCATCTCTGTTCTAAAAGGTCTTCCCTTTACTCTGAGGCTGTGCCCTCGGGTCTTAGTCTCTCCTACTAATCGAAACATCTTCCCCACGCCCACTCTATCGAGGCCTTTCAGTATTCTGTAAGATTCAATCAGATCCCCCCTCATCCTTTTAAACTCCATCGAAAATGGACCCAGAGTCCTCAAATGTTCCTCATATGTTAAGCCTTTCATTCCTAGGATCGTTCTCGTGAACTTCCTCTGGACCCTCTCCAGGGCCAGAACATCCTTCCTGAGATACGGGGCCCAAAATTGCGCACAATATTCTAAATGTGGTCTGACCAGAGCCTTATAATGCCTCAACAGCACATCCCTGCTTTTATATTCTAGTCCTCTCGTAATAAATGCCAACATTGCATTTGCCTTCCTAACTACCGACTCAACCTGCAAGTTAACCTTAAGAGAATCCTGGACTAGGACTCCCAAGTCCCTTTGCACTCCAAATTTCTGAATTCTCTCCCCATTTAGAAAATAGTCTATGCCTCTATTCTTTCTACCAAAGTGCACGACCTCACACTTCCCCACGTTGTATTCCATCTGCCACTTCTTTGCCCATTCTCCTAATCTGTCCAAATCCTTCTGCAGCCTCCCCGCCTCCTCAATACTACCTGTCCCTCCACCTATCTTTGTATCATCTGCAAACTTAGCCAGGATGCCCTCAGTTCCTTCATCTAGATCATTAATGTATAAATTGAAAATTTGTGGTCCCAACACTGACTCCTGCGGAACTCCATTAGTCACCGGCCACCATCCTGAGAAGGACCCCCTTATCCCCACTCTCTGCCTCCTGCCAGACAGCCAATCTTCTATCCATGCTAGTACCTTGCCTCTAACACCATGGGCTCTTATCTTACTGAGCAGCCTCCTGTGTGGTACCTTGTCAAAGGCCTTCTGGAAATCCAAGTAGATAACATCCATTGGCTCTCCTTTGTCTAAACTACTCGTTACCTCCTCAAAGAATTCTAACATATTTTTCAGGCACAACCTCCCCTTGATGAAACCATGCTGACTTTGCCCTATTTTACCATGCACTTCCAAGTATTCTGAAATCTCATCCTTAATAATGGACTCTAATGGGGCCAGCCCCTCCTTAAAGGTGCTGAGAGCACAATGAGAGGATGAGAGAACTCTGTGGCGCCTGCCCACTACATTCTGGCAGCAATGACAAGCACCGCCGAGGTGCAGGCATCAGTATTGTTTCCAGGGAGTGAGAGGCTGGGCCATCACTTTGGTCTGAAGGCTGCACAGAGCACAGGGAAGAGACCCTTGACTGAGACACCTGTCTTTCATCTTGTGCAGAAAGTTTTCACATCTGAGTGACAAGAACACTGCTCATCAGAAAAGGAACCATAGGCAGGGAGACATTCTTGGGAGCTTATTGACAATAGTGAACAATATGTACAAGTGATTAACACCAGTCCCCAGGTTGTGCAACGAATTCTCCTTAACTTTCCTAACCCTGCTGCTACGTCTTGATGCTCCCCGGAGAACCACAGCAGAGGTGGAGGCAGCCTGCTGACTGTGACGCCCTGTCTGCGATGTCTCTGGTGGGCGTCCTCTGGAGGGCCCAGACTTGGAGGGCCCCGGCCTGCTGTTGGGGGTCCTGCTGTGTGGCAGTGGCAACTTCCTCGGCCTGTGGAGCTGGAGCTGCCGCGGTCACAGGAAGAGGGGAGTCGGATGGGTCAGACACTCTCGGAGTCACCTGGATGGATGGGCCTGGAATGTGTACCTGCTGATCCTCCTCCCTATGTGTGCCTGAGAACCCCTGGCTGACTCCATGAGGGGAAGGGGTAGCTGGAGTGAGATTGAGCTGCCCGGTACCCCTCTCGCGTACACACGGTTGGAGGCCAACTATGGCTTCAGCAATAGAGTTGAGCCATTTGGTAGAGCAGGCCGCCCTCACTGTCAGCACAGGACCAGTCCAGGCCCTCGCCGGCCAGCTGGATGGCTCTGTTTTCAAAGTCCATGAGGATCTTGATTTCGGGCATTTCACCACCGGTCTGAGACCTCTCCCTCTTGTTGTGTGCCAGCTTGTCCTGCATAAATACAGATGGAAAAGCGTAAGTAGGACACCAGCCAGGCCAGATGATTAGTATGCATGGCATGTGTGGGTGGTGAGTGACCCCATGGATGGGATGAGGGCAATAAAGGTGTGTGTGAGAATGAATGGTGATGTCTCTTGAACCGGCAATGAGTGAGGGCCCTGTAGATGTGTGATAGGTTTGTGAGCGTGTGAGTTGAGAGTGATGAGAAGAGTGACTAAACCAGGCAGAACAGAGGAGATCATTCATCTCAGCGGCATTGGGTGGCTGTCCTTTTTTAAAGGGCATTGGCGCTGACCACCACTGCCACTGCCTCCCAAGCCAGATTAGTGCTGTTGTTGCCCATTCTGTAGCCAGAGTGGGGTAGAGCAAATCCCAGCGGGCCTCCACGGCACCCAAAACGTACTCGAGGGACGCGTTGTTGAACCTTGGGGCTGCAGTTTTCTTCAGTTTCAGGGCCACGCCTTCCGTGCAGCAGTGGTGGTCTGGAAGCACTGAGATTTGTGCTAGCGGCTGAACTTTAAATATGGCACCTGGCGTGATGCAGCAGCGGGGTGACGGCGGGTGGGCGAATGACAGCCCGCCCTCCATGAATATGGTGTGTTTTCTGGGAGCACATAAATAATATGGTGGGTTTGGGACGGTATGGCGTGAAAACCCACCATTGCGACGTGCAGGTAAAACGTCATTTTATCCGCCCGCTACCGCACTTAGTGCAAATCTGGGAAAATTCTATCTGTTGAAACTGATTGTATCCCTACCTGAATAGCTTTCCATAGTACAACATGGATGCATACTGTAATACTAGCTTGGAAGCAATTTTCTTTTGGTTAACAGAATCTGCTTAAGAAACTTACACATAAGTACTAACACATTAGTAAAGAGGGCATAAATTTTTTTTGATCATTTACCTTTTTAGATGCCTGTTCTTCTTCTACACCGTCTCCCACAACAACATACACTACTTTTCTGCCAAACCTTTGAATTATTCGTTCAAAGCAGCTTTCCTTTCCTAAAGTAAAGAATGTAAATTGTTAACTTAAAATAACTTAATTGTTTTCCTATTACACCAAAGTTTAAATACTTTGCTTAACTGCAGCATAATGGCTCAGCAGGTTGCAGCTCTAACATGCTGTGCCACACAGTAAAAAAATGCAGGCTTTTGCTTGAAATTCCTTGTATGAACTGCCAATATCAGCTATGCCATCAAAGAGAAGCAGAGTGCAGGCAAGGCATTTATCAACATAGAGAGAGAGAGGGGGGGAGAGAGAGAGAGAGAGAGAGCACTTTCTAGTAACCAGTCATACAACAGCGTTGGCAAACATGTGGAAGCAAATTATTCAGTGTCTTCTTACCTGGGATAATGGATGATATAGGAGGCAATAGGTGAGTAGATAAAAAAAGAATTTTTTTTAACAAAACCAAAAATATTTTATAAGTAGACTGTCACATAAAATAAAGTAATTGACACTGTGCATCATCATGATATTAAATAAAAATTCTAAATGAGCTCAATTCAATATTTTCAAAGAAATGCAAGAGCTTTATACTATTCATGTGGCAAGAAGCAAAGGTTAATGTTTACCAGGTATTTTTCTGTTCCATGATATATAATCAGTGATTTAGAATTAAATTTGGGGACATGATTAAGAAGTTTGGAGGTGATACAAAAATTGACCATAGTGATAGTGAGGAAGAAAGATGCAGACTGCAGGAAGGTATCAATGGGCTGGTCAATTGGACAGAAAAGTGGCAAAGTGGTGGGAGTATGGAACTTACTGCCTGAAAGGATGGTAGAGGTGGAAACTTTCATCACATTTAAAAAGTATTGTATATGCCTTGAAGCGCTGTAACCTACAAAGCTACAGATGAAGAGTTGGAAAGTGGGACTAGGCTGGATAACTTTTCTGTCAGCACAGACACGATGGGCCAAGTAGCCTCCTTCTGTGCTGTAAATTTCTATGGTTTTCTGACCCTATATCAATTGTTAGACCATATATTTCAAGACCATGAATCATATAACAATTAACTGCAGTTCACTCTGTCTCATAAAAAAGCTTTTCTTACAAATACTGCCAGAGTTTAACATTAAAGATAATGGGGGATTAAATTTAGTAAATGAACCTTGAAAAGTGCCAAATACACTTGGACTAGAGATGAAGAGAGTTACTTCTGTTATTTGCATTGTATTTTCTGATACAGGTATTACTCACCTATTTTTGTTGCACTATACACGTTTTCAATTGGAAAAACAATTCCTAATCCATACAGCAAGACTTTGGCAAGAGCAGGTATCAATTGTGTCGTTGTTACTAAAATATTTATACAATTTGACCTGAAAGATATCATATTTTTAACATTACTAAAGGTTACATTATAAAACTTGAAGGTGCACCTGTTGTAAAATCAAGTAAAATGAGTTCTACCATTTTGTTACAAGGCAAATACCATAAATTGTGTCATAGTATTACCCTTTTTTATATAAATGCAGTGATCTGCACTTCTTGTGATAAAAAAAACTTCAGTACTACATTATATTAAAGAAGTTAGCTTTTAGACAAAATTTATATTTTGCTAAACTATTACAGCAAAAAGCAAGTACTCACATTGACACAACCAATGTACAATTAGAATTATATAAGAAGAATGAACAAAAAAGTGAATCCAACATTTGATTTTAAGAGGGAGGCTTTTTTATTTACCGATACACTAAGAAGGGTGATGGTCAGGGTTGGAGTGGTGGCTTGGGGTTGGAGGTCTGATTGCATGTGGAAAACGCCGAAGTCTGGGTTTCCCCACATGCTGTGAAGTTAAATTTTTGGCCCTGACAGATTTCCTGCCTGAGGTCAGCCTGTTTGATAGGCTTGGTTTCCAGTCAGACAGGAGGCACTCCAGAGGAGGCCGCACAAGCTGGTAGGGCTGATCCACGATCCTGACCTGGGGGGTGGGGGGGGGCGGGGGCAGAAGATGTAGGGGTTGAGGGGTGAATGATCTGGAGATCTGATCCCAAGGGACCAACTAACGACCTCGGAGGGATTTGGTGTTGACAAGTCCTTCAATCCCAATCCCAGAAGTATCTGATCCCAGAGAGGAAGGTCTGATGGCGGAAGAGGTTGGCATGCTGGGAGGAAGACTCCTGTTCCTTCTGGCCCACAAGGAGTGCTGTGAAGGTAATTTTCTTCTCCGAGGCTGTCCTCAACCTGCAGCAGCTGCTGAATTTTTTGAGGCTCAGTAAACACAGCCAGCCACAGACGTATCTGCAAAGCAGGTTAAATCCAAGGCTTCCAGTCTCACTAACATACTTAAAATGTCATGCTGCCTGGGAGCGGATTGGCTGCCCATCCCTTGCCCCGCCTCAGTAAAACCCAGAAGTCTGCTGGATTGAATGGATTTCCAGGTGCACTTGGAATTTTTGCTTATTGAACCCAGCCCCCAACTGCACCCAATTTCACTCATTCATATATGTTAAAATCTCCCCCCACAAGGGTGACATTCTTAAATTTTCCTAAGCTATTTTGTCTTGTTTTCTTTTCTAGGATTTCCCCCATCTCATTGCTCCCCTAATTAGCAGCTGGTGATCTGCTCCTATACTACTGCTAAGGCTGCAGCTAAAAACAGTTATTGGGAAAAGGAGGGCATCAGCCTGAAACTATTTAAGAAATAGTTTTGCTAATTTTCCTACTGTCTATGTTTTGAAGTTATGGATCTGGTAACTACTTCCCTACCAATATAGCATGGCTGAGATTGACAATTCAGCACATGGAGAACTGTGGATGTAAATCTAACTTCTAAAAAACTGGAGGAATATTCAATTATGGAGGTTGTAAAACCTCTACTGAAGTCAGTGGAAGTGAATATCGAGCAGTGTGTGTAACAATTGGACAGGGAATAAAATAGGCAGATGGGATTTACAATGTGTGAGGGAGGTGTGTAACAGACAGGTGGGCTGTATAATGGGTGGCTGATCCAATACTGCCAGTTTTGCGACCTCACCAAAAATGGACGTTCTACCTCCGTGACATAGCAGTTAAACTATTATAACAAATTATAACAGTTTCATGCAGAAGACCTTCAAGTCCATTTAGTCCACCTGTTCACAGTGTTCCTTTACCCGGAATTCCATTTGAAGACAAGAGCCTGTCTAGTTCCTTTTTGAAACTCATTGGGTAAAACTTTTCGCTCAGCAGGCGGGCGCACACCTGACCCAATCGAGCATAAAATGACGCACGATATTTTGGTCAGCGGGCCAAATTAAAAGGCCTTTTAAGGCCATTAAAAAGTTAATTAAAATAAATTTTTCGCTGTCCATCCAACCTTATGGTTGGTGGGCAGGTGAAAACGCCAAGTGGCCTTTGTACATTTTTGGAAACCTCATCCACAGGTGGGATGAGGTTTCCAAATGCAAATAAGAATAAAATAAAAACTTTAATTTTTCATTAATAACATGTCCCTGCTCATTTGACACACGTCACATGAGGGGTCATGTTTCATTACATTTTTATTTTAAATTTTTTTTCATATATCTTCATCTCCCTGAGGCAGCTCTGTGCCTCAGGGAGATTATGTAGTGCGCAGTTGCCTACATGCGCGAAGGTTGCACTCGCCTAGCTTGCACACCTCCCCCCACCCGCATAGGCAGCCCTGAGCGCTGCCGCTCGCGTTTCACGCTGGATGGACCTTAATTGGCTCGCCAGCGTGAAATTGCCTTCCAGGCCCGATAGCAGGCGGCAGTTGGGGGCTGCCCCCACAGAGCCTGCATGCCAAGGGCAAAATTCTGCCCATTACGATTTCTTCTTTCCCCGCCTGTGATGACATACTGTTCGAAACTTATCACCCTTTTAATAAAAAATATTTCTTCTTCATTTCCTATATTGTTATGTTGTATTTAATCTGTAAACATGACAAATTCTACATAACAAAATATCTTACAAATCCAGTTTGCCCGAACCCATTTATAATTTCTTCTCTCATAGCATTTTACAGAACAGAAGAACACAATTCACTTTCTTAGTTTTCTCTTTCCAATCAGAAAGAATCCAAGATAGTCAATCTTTCCTTATACATGGAACCATAATGTGCTTTACCTTTGAACCACCCATTTCAATGTATTTTTTAATGCAGACAAATATCAGTGAAAATAAGAAAATAATATATTTATGTTTTGCTTTCTTTATCTTTACATTTCAAATTGTTTTACAGATAAACCTATTTTTTGATGCTGATGTCTTATTATAAAATGCTTTCATTAATGGAATGACTTCAGTTCACTCAAGATTGCATGTTCACGTCTACCCTCACCTTGAATGAATGAGTGTGAGCACTTTCAGTGCAAGTGTTAACCATGAATCTGTTAAAGCCTCAATTTCTGCTCGCAACTGCAACCATGATTCCCTTTTAGTTGGACCAAGGAGACCTAAGATTTGGCAAATAGTTATTCTGAGTTAAAGATTCATTTTTTATTTATACCAAATATTTCAACTGCAACAATTTCAATAGTTAAGAGAGTTAAACACAACCACTCAATGCAATTCTGTCACAAAACATCACGACGAGAAAGGATCCATAAAAGGATCCGGTTTGTATACCTCAACATTATATAAAGCCACACAAGGTTAAAATATAATTTTCCAAAATGTTGAAAATGATTTTTTAATTTTATATTTTGATTCATTTTTTTCTCCATGAGTGCCACAAATCTACATTCAAGCAGCAGGATAGAACAACATGGATCACATACCCACATGGGTGCCCAATGAAGCCCTGCTTGAATCATGTCTCTTGTTGGGTTTACTTTAGTAATTGGTTGACTGGAGACATAAATCAAGCAGGGTAAGCGGAGAAATTGAATTCTGCTGGATTTTTAGCATTTCCTGACATGCAAACATTTTGTTTCACTTGTCTGCTCCAAATATCAACCTACATGAGAACTGATGGATTTCAAGGAAAATATACAAACTTGACATACAAACTTGACCAAGAGGCAACCCTCAGATGCAAATTCATAAAATTTCAGTTGGATTTCTTTTATTTAAAAATGGCATAGAATATTATGCCAAAGTGACTGTAAATGCAGGTACTTTGCTTAACATGAACTTTAATTTAATTCAGTAAGTCTACACTGAGGAATTGAATAATTATAGATCAAGATTACGAAGTACATAACCATGTTTATAATGTTTATAATTGACAAAGATTTGAATATTCCAACACTGCTAGATTAAGAAAAGAAACATTTCAAAACTGAGATAAATTATGTGAACAAAATATTGCATTTGAGTTTTGACTTTTAAAATTCTAAATTTTTAATTTTAGCAGGTATCAGTTATCATATATATCAGAACAGCTGCCATCAATCCATCAGTTAGCCAAAACAGCGTTCATTTTTGCCATTATCCTGTTACTTACTAAATGATTTAATCCCTTGCAAATTATCCAACTACTTCATGAGAAAAAATTAGAATACTTGCCTCCAACATTATTTTTGTAGGTGTTATATATTTCTTTCACTCTTCGATAGCGAAAAGCTAACTTCCGCATCCAGTCAACCCCGCCTCGCACACCAGTTGCTAGGCAAAGATTTGCACTAGTTGCTGCAGCATGAAAGCCATCTGTTGCAAAGTTATAAGTGCTGTACAAATGGATACAAATGAGACAGCCTTCAGTGGAGAATAGACACTTGTGGTATGTCACATAACATACTGTTATCTAAGAAGTAAATTGCTTAGTGATTAACATACCTCAAATCCTGCCCATTATCATCTGATGATACATCATCAATGTGAACTTGATCACATTCCTGTAAAGAATTAAGGATGTTAGTAAGGTAATTGAAATATAGGTTGAAATTAAATTATTTTTGAAACAAGTCTGAGAACAATGGCAAAAAATAGGGAATTTGTACATATGGCTGCATTTCTGTTCAATTATTTTTTCTATTCACTTTATTAAAACATGCTTGTAAGCCCCAAATTAAAGTATTTACTGTTTTTTTTATTCATACGCAGATAACATGTGAATAAAACATGGGTATAATGACACAATTTTAAAGCAAACGAGCAATAAATAATCTGTACTCCTGAAAGATAAGAGTAATCAATCGATGACAGACTTGCAAAACCATTTTTTTTGCAGCAAAGCAAAGAAAATGTACGATTCACTGTAGCATCACTTGGTATGGACAAAGACAGCAAAATTAATGAAAACATTTTTAATATTCATCAGCGTCAGACTCTTCTAACAGCAGGCACCTGCTCTGGGGTGTTTTAGTAAATACAGAAGGGAATTCTAAAAGAATGAAACATAACGATACATAAATGCATTAGTTACTTCCATTAAGGGCTATAAAAGCAAGTATATTTTTGGCCGAATCTTCCATGGAGTGGTAATCACTATGGGATTGTCACTCTGCTCCTATTTCTCGTCTGGAGTCCTTCAAGAGCATCAGGAGAAACCAAGCCACACCACCGTTTACAGCACTAGCTGCCGTATGCCGTTAAGTTTAAATGTCTCAACCACTTTGACAAGCTACAGAGAGAAGCTAAATGTGTAAGTGGATGTATAGGATGGGCCAGTGGGGGAGGGATTGGGACTCAGTAGTATAGTTACCCAGGAGTTAGAACTGGTTTAATGCTTCTAACTTTTCCTGGGTAATTATTCTGCTAAATAAGGTGGAACCATCCAAAATCTCTGACTTTAAATCGGAGCTTTGGAGGATTCCAGGCACAAGGTAATTGCCCAATAGAAGTTGAAACTTCCCAGGCAATTCCCATGCAGTCCTTGCGTGAGGACTTCTGAGGGGTCTAGCGCATCTTCTGGGGTACCGCTGGGGTGTGACCCTATGAAGAATGGAAGATCTGGGCCATTATGTTCAAGGACAACAACTTGTAGTTCTGTTGCGCCTTCGGCATAGTAAAATATCCCAAGACAGTGGCGTTATCAAACAAAATTTGACATTGAGCCCATAAGGAGATATTAGAAGGAAGCTGAGTGAAGTTTTAAGGAGCATCTTAAAGGAGGAAAGAGAGGAATAGAGACAGAAAGGCTTAAGGAGGGAACTCCAGTCCTTAGGGCCTTGCTGCTGAATGCATGGCTGTCATTGGTGGAATGGTTAAAATCAGAGGTGCTCAAGAGGCCAGAGTTGAAGAAACTCAGAAATTTTGAAGTGATGAAGGCTGGAGGAGATTATAGAGATACCAACGGACGGGGCCATGAAGTGCTTTGAAAATAAGGATGAGAATTTTAAAATCGTGGCATTGCTTAATTGTGTTCCCCAATGTGCGTCACTGAGCACAGGGCAGCTGGATGAACGGGACTTGATGTGGGTTAGGATGGAGGCAGCAGAGTTTTGGATGGCCTCAAGTTTATGGAAGGTAAAACTTGGGAAGCAAATTTGGAGATAACAA
Source organism: Cetorhinus maximus (assembly GCF_964194155.1). Taxonomy (NCBI): domain Eukaryota; kingdom Metazoa; phylum Chordata; class Chondrichthyes; order Lamniformes; family Cetorhinidae; genus Cetorhinus; species Cetorhinus maximus. The sequence goes on along the minus strand of NC_135882.1, from coordinate 75,931,780 downwards.
AGGCATGAATTAAGTTTTCAGCATCAGAGAAGCTGAGGCAGGAGTGAAATTAGGTAATGTTACAAAGATGGAAATAGGCAGCCTTAGTAATGACACGGATATGTGGTATGAAGCTCATCTCAGGGTCAAATATAATACCAAGATTACAAACAGTCTGGGTCAGCTTCAGGCAGTTGCCAGGGAGATGGATGAAGTGAGTGGCCAGCAAATAAAGTTTGTGGTGGGGGCCGAAGGCTTTGGTTTTTCTAATTTTTAGTTGGAGGAAACTTCTGCTCATCTAGATGTTGGGCACATATAATAAAACTATAATTCTTAATTTTCTTTCACAAGTACTAAAAATGTTGCTGTTTCCCAGATTGTATACTGATCACGTTGTAATATTTGACGTGTTTTAGCAGACTTAAAGACTCAAATAACGGAAAACATGTTTCAAAATAAAAACCATCTTCAAATGATTAAGTAAGAAAATAAGTGAGAACTGAAAGGAAACAAATGGAAAGTTACCTTTTAAGGATTACTTTGCTGCCTCAAAATTAAATTTGCAAGTAGGTTTTGAACTGATGATTTAGTTATGCGCATTTAATATCTTAAAATTCCTTTTCCTATATTTTATAAAGACTAAAGCAGTTGCAAATAAAATCCCTTACTTTCCATTTTATTGTTATGATTTGAATTTATATCATGTTCAGCTAAGTTGTTTCAGTCAATTTTTGGAGTAACAAAACACAGACTTACTGTTGTTGCATAATGCATGCTAAAAAAATTGAACCTGATGCAAACTGCCAATGAAATTATGACCCCTGATTGCCGTTGAGCCACACACCATCATTGCCTCAGGCTTGCATTTAAAAGGTAAGTAGACAAAAAAAATCTGCAACTAGTTTGCTGTAGACGCTCTATGTTCATGTTTTGCTAAATTGTATATAGCAAAAGAGTTTAACACGGGGCACTGCTAATAAAGCACACGAGACCCAATCTACAATGCCGTATTTGGGAATCATACAAAATATGTGTTATAATCAGGGGCCCATTACAGGGTTGGCATTTTATATGGTTTTCTATTACAAAGGATGAGAAAAGGGAAGAGAGAAAGACAGAAATATATCAGAAATTGTGGCATAGCTGTTAATGCTAGAGTGAATCTTCTTTTACGGTAGAAAATGCTGCTTTATTTGTACATAGAATATTATTCTCTGAATATACAAATAAAATGTTTACCCTTGAACATTTTCATTTAACTGGGTATTTTCAAGACACATTTTTCATCTTCCTGGATTTGTGGGTAAGGGAGGGAGAGAAGTGCAGAGAAACTAAAACCAGCTGTTTCTTAACAGAATTAAAATCCTGACCCTCAACCTCTGTTCTAATACATCTATTCTGCAATCAAACCTCTCCCAGCAAGCAGTGAGGGCCAAGGAGGAAAAGACTTTGACCCTGTAACCTTCTCCTCCTTCCTAGAGGTCAACAACTTCAGATAAGAGAGAAAGAAAGTTAATGTGGCCTCACAGGAGGGCTATGAATTTAACATTTTAAAACATAAGTCACCAGTTGAAGACATAGTTTGGAAACTTTTTTTTAAGTTGTTTGTTTAATCTGTTTTAAAACAACTCGTGAAAATCTCTCTAATGTGATGATTTAGACAATTTGTCGTCGGCAGAGCTGATTTAATGACACAACATTTGATATTTGTTAAAAATGAACTGGCAGAGAAAAAATAATGAAGGCCATTGGTGGGGAGGGATAGATACATTCAGTTGCTCCCAAACCCTCATATGGGGCTATAATCATTTTAATCAGAATAGGGGTGCTTGTGTGCATAAACAGAAGCAAAACCTGAAATTATACAGTTAACATCATGAACGACAAAAGCCCTTCACCAGGAGCTACTTAGTGGAACTCCAGTACCCAATTACATACTAATTGGCTGTTAATGAACCTATTACAGCTATTCTTCTTTAACATCCTGTGTTTGTTTTCCCCTGCTTGCGTTGTTTGGGTTTTCAGCCATAAGTTGGGACAACTGTTTGAAGCATTGTTCAGAAAGCAAGCCTTTTATAATTATGTGACGCCAATTGTCACTCTTCTTGCTTAGGTAAAACATTCAACAGATGGGAACTTGTTTACTTGTGGGAGAGATTAAATATGGTAGCTTTAATGATTGCACATGGTCTGATTACAGGTTAGAACTATTGTTTCTCTGCCCCTTATTTGGAATGTTTAATTGCCATTCCTATTAGGTGAAATAAACGTTTTGCCTTCAGGGGACTATATGTCACCTGTCCAAAATTGCAAGAAAAGCAATCTTACATTTTACAGAAGTTACATAAGTTTATAGCACAGAAGAAGACCGTTTGGCCTGTTTTGTTTGTTCTGGTTATATGCTGGAGCAATCGAAAACTAATACAATAGCCCGCATGTTCTTCCCATAACCCTATAACTTCTTCTGTTTCAAATGTTTGACATTTTCCCTTCAAAAGGTCCAATGATCTCTGCCTCAACCACTGTCTGTGACAAAACAATCCATGCTCCAAAACCCGCAGAGTAAATACATTACTTCTGACCTCCTCACTCTTAATATGACAATTTTAAAATTGATGACTATTGTTCGCCAATTCCCCAAACAGAGGAAATAGTCTTTTCATATGCACTCTATCAAAATCCTTCATAATTTTAAAAACTCTGCCAAAACACCTATTGTCTGTCTTCGCTCCTGTAGAAACAGTTCCAGTATATCAAGTCTCTCCTCTTAATTATAGTTAACCCCGTAACACACTAATTTTTTTTTAAATGGGGTGGCAAAAACTGTACACCATACCCTCACTGTATCCAAGCCAATGTTTCACATAACTTTATCACTAATTTTTTACTCTTGTATCCCATGCCCCTACATTTTATTGATTTTTAAAAATGGCTTTATTTATCTGAAGTTACACTTTCAGGGACTTATTTGAACACATCTTGCTGTATACCCATGTCCTTCAGCACTTTTCACTTTAGTGTATAGTCCCAGTCCTTGTATTTCCTCCCAAAAGTCTGGAAGGCATAGAAATTATAGGCCAGTTAAGGCACCAGGGAGTTTGGCAAGGTTGGATTGTATTTATTTTAATGCAAGGAGTCTGATGAATAAGGCAGATGAGTTGAGGGCACAAATTAACACATGGAAGTATGATGTCATTGCTGTCACAGGGACATGGTTGAGAGAGGGGCAGGATTGGCAGCTCAATATTCCAGGATATAGGGTCTTCAGGCGAGACAAGGAAGGAGGTAAAAGAGGAAAGGGTATCACACTATTGATCAAGGAATCATTTACAACAGTAAGGAAGGATGACATCTTAGAAGGGCTCCTCAAATGAAGCCATATGGGTAGAACTAAAAATAAAAAATGGAGCAATCACATTGCTGGGAGTGTACTATAGGCCCCCAAACAGTCAGAGAGAAGTAGAAGAGCAGATATGTAGGCAAATTTCAGAGAAGTGTAAAAATAGGGTAGTAATAGTAGGGGATTTCAACTTCTCCAACATTAACCAGCTTAGTCATAGTGTGATAGGTTTAGAGGGAGTAGAATTCTTAAAATGCGTCCAGGAGAGCTTTTTAGGCCAGTACGTAGAAGGTCCTAGACTTAACTTTAGGGAATGAAGCTGGGCAAGTGGTAGAGGTATCAGTGGGGGAGCATTTTGCAGATAGTGATCGTAATTCGGTTAGATTCAAGGTTGTTATGGAAAAGGACAAGGATGGGCCAGAAATCAGAGTTCTAAATTGGGGGAAGGCTGATTTTAATAAGATCAGATATGATTTGGCCAGCGTGGACTGGGAGCAGTTACTTTTAGGTAAATCTGCGTCAGAGCAGTGGGATTCATTCAAGAAGGAAATAGGGAGAGTACAGAGCCAACATATTCCAGTAAAGATAAAGGGTGGGACCAACACATCCAGGGAACCCTGGATGTTGAGAGATATACAGGATTGGATAAAGAGAAAAAGGGAGGCTTATGGCAGATACCAAGGGCTCAAAACAGCGGAAGCCCTAGAGGAGTATAGAATGTGTAGGGGGGAACTTAAAAAGGAAATTAGGAGAGCAAAAAAGGGGCATGAAAAAAACATTGGCAGGTAAAATAAAGGAAAATCCAAAGTTATTTTACAAGTACATTAAGAGTAAGATGATAACTAGGGAAATAGTAGGGCGCATTAAGGTCCATAGTGGTAATTTGTGTGTGGAGCCGTAAGATGTAGGTAGGGTTCCAAATGAATACTTTGTGTCGGTGTTCACAAGTGAGAGGGACGACATGGTTGTGGAAATCAGGCAGAAGGACTGTGATATAATTAAAGAAATTAGCATAGAAAGGGAGGAGGTTCTAAGTGGTCTGGCAGGCTTAAAAGTAGATAAATCTCCAGGACCGATGAAATGTATCCCAGGCTGCTGAATGAGGCAAGGGTGGAGATAGCAGGGGTGCTGGCAATAATTTTCAATACTTCTCTGGCCACAGGAGAGGTGCCAGAGGACTGATGAACAGCCAATGTGGTACCGTTATTCAAGAAAGGAGGAAGGGATAAACCAGGGAACTACAGGCCAGTCAGCCTAACCTCAATGGTGGAGAAACTATTGAAAGCAATTCTGAGGGACACAATTAATCTACTCTTGGAGATGTAGGGATTAATCAAGGGCAGTCAGCATGGTTTTGTTAAGGGGAGGTCATGTCTGACCAATTTGATCGAATTTTTCGAAGCGGTGACCAGGTGTGTAGATGAGGGCAATGCATTTGACGTAATCAAAGCTTTTGATAAGGTCCCGCAAGGGAGACTGATAACGAAGGTAAGAACTCATGGGATCCAAGGCAATTTGGCAAATTGGATCCAGAATTGGCTGAGTGGCAGGAAGCAGAGGGTGATGGTCGAGGAGTGCTTTTGTGACTGGATGCCTGTGTCCAGTGGGGTTCCACAGGGATCGGTGTTGGGTCCCTTGCTGTTTGTGGTATATATAAATGATTTAGCCTTGAATGTAGGAGGGTTGATCAGTAAGGTCGCGGATGACATGAAAATTGGTGGGGTGGTAAATAGTGAGGAGAATAGCCTTAGATTACAGGAGGACATAGATGGGCTGGTCAGATGGGCTGATCAGTGGCAAATGGAATTTAATCCGGATAAGTGTGAGGTGATGCATTTCGGCAGGACAAACAAGGCACGGGAATACACGGTGAATGGTAGGACCCTGGGAAGTACCAAGGATCAGAGGGACCTTGGTGTGCATGTCCACAAGTCCCTTAAGGAAGCGGGACAGGTAGATAAGGTAGTTAAGAAGGCATATGGGATACTTGTCTTTATTAGCCGAGGCATAGAATATAAGAGCAGAGAGGTTATGCTGGAACTGTATAAAACGCTGATTAGGCCACAGCTGGAGTATTGCGTGCAGTTCTGGAATCTGCAATATAGGAAGGATGTGATTGCACTAGAGAGAGTGCAAAGGAGATTTACCAGGATGTTGCCTGGGCTGGAGAGTTTTAGTTATGAGGAGAGATTGGATAGACTGGGGTTATTTTCCCTGGAGCAGAGGAGATTGAGGGGGGACATGATTGAGGTGTATAAAATTATGAGGGGCATAGATAGGGTAGACAGGAAGAGGAAGTTTTCCCCTTGGTGGAGTGATCAATAACCAGGGGTCATAGATTTAAGGTAAAGGGCAGAAGGCTTAGAGGGGGTGTGAGGGAGAATTTTTTCACCCAGAGGGTGGTGGGAATCTGGAACTCACTGCCTGAAAGGGTGGTAGAGGCAGAAACCCTCATAACATTTAACAAGTATTTGGATGTGCACTTGCGATGCCATGGCATACAAGACTATGGGCCAAGTGCTGGAAAATGGGATTAGAATGGTTAGGTACTTGTTGACTGGCGCAGACTCGATGGGCCAAAAAGCCTTTTTCTGTGCTGTAGAGCTCTATGACTCTAAAATGTACTGTCTCACACTTATTCACTTTACACCTGTCTCTGCATTCCACTATCCTCAGACTTCCTTAACTTTTTTACTATCTTCCTTGCTGTTTGTAAAGCCTCCTACATTTGTGCCATCAGAAAATTTTACATTGTACTTCTGATGCTCAAGCTCAAATCACTATAACAATAACTAAAATGAACTGAGTACTGATGCCTGGTTGCACCGCTTCCAGTGTTCTCTAATCCAGCAACACCCATTTATCCATAACCTTTGTTTCCTGATGAAAGCAAAATACTGCAGATGCTGGAAATCTGAAATAAAAACAAGAAGTCCTGCAAAAACTCAGCAGGTCTGCAGCATCTGTGGAGAGAGAAACTGAGGGCAGAATTTTGCCCTTGATGGGCGGGCGGGCCCCACCGGCTCGGTGGTGGGTGGGCAGCTGATCGCCGCTGCCGAAACAGGCCCCGCCGCCATTTTAAGTGGGCGGGCCAATTAAGGCTATGCGCTTCCTGTGCGGGGAGGTGGGGGGGGGTGGAGGGAGGGATTCCCCAACTGTCAGAGTGTGCTCTTTCACGCATGCGCGCGAAAGAGCGCACATCTCTCTGAGACTAAGTGCTGCCTCAGGTTTCAAACTTCAAAAGTAGAATAATAAAAAATTGTTAACATGTCCCCCTCATGTGACAATGTCACACGAGATGGGACATGTTAATAAATATCGCAAAAACTTTATTAAACTTTTTTAAAACAGACATGAAACTTCATCCCGCCAGTGGATGAGGTTTCATGTTTTTTCAGAAGCCTGCTGGGGCTCCTGACCTGCCCACCAGCCTTAAGGTTGGACGGGCAGGGTCTTTAATTGGCTTAATGGATCCTGTTAATGGCCTCAATTGGCCATTGATGGGTCGGCGGGCGGACAGCTGATTTTGCTGTGCCCCCGCCTTCCTGAATATTTAAATGGAGCGGGATGACGTCGGGGGTTCCCCCGACATCATCCCACGTCATTTTTGCGTCGGTGAGTGGGCCCCGCCCCCAAATCGCCGACGGAAAAGTTCTGCCCTGAGTTAACGTTTTGAGTCCGTTTGATTCTTCTTCAGAGCTGAGCAGAGCTTTCTGTCTATCAACCAACTTTCTATCAATGCTATTTCATTTCTTAAGTTGTCTAACTTTTTATTGCAAGCTTCTTGGAAGATACTTTACTGAACCCATTCTACAAATCTACATAGATTATATCGACTGCATTTCCTTTGCCTATCCAATTGATCCCTTCGTTCAAAAACTTTATTGAATTTGTCAAATGTTACAACTTCTTACAAAAGATTCATTTTATCTAAATGTGTTGCTGCCAATTTATTAGCTCCCTTGTTAATTCTGCAGAACATCCTTCTTTCCACTTGAACATATTTCCCTCCACCTCCCATTCTAAATGCTCCATTTGTCCAATTACATCCGCTCCGTGGGAAGCAATCATTCACTGATTTTCGCGAGGGTGCCCCCTTATTTGGCAGGGAGGCAGGTTTGCTGTCCATTTTAGGGTGGCAGGCAGACTCTCGAAGCTGGAGGGCCAATCAGAAGCCTTCCAGCATGAAAGGAATAGCAGGCTATGATGGAAGGTAAGCGAGAAAGAAGGTAGTTCAAAATGGAGACACCTTCTCTCCAATCTTTTAAAATTTGACTCAAATTGGCTTTTGGAGCTAGTCCATTAATGTGGAGGTGTGCGGATAAAGCCCCTCTGCCAGATGCTCTATGGCTGCTCCTGCATGCAGGAAGGCAGAAAGAGCCTGCAGGCCTGCCTGGAGGGCTGCCCCATGGCCTGCTGAGGTCTGCACGTGGTGGATACTTGGTGAGTGGCTATAGAGGTGGCATTGGGGTATGAAGGGGAAAGGGGATGGGTGGGGACACAGGATGGCATTGACTTGGCATGGAAAATGTGAGGGGCCATGGGGGTGGGCAGGTGTCATGAGCTGGTATTGAGCTGACATGGGGTAGTTGGGGCATGAGTTGGCATTGAGTTGGCATGGGTAACCAATCTCATTGGAATATTTGGCCACAGTATTCTTGGGGCATCCAGAGGAACGTTCCTGCTAGCTTAGCCGCACAAAAGCTGGGTCAAAAAGATTTGAGGCAATTTTATGACATGACTGCTTTAGACAAATGGTATGTGCCATGCACCATCTACCTATTTGTCCCTCAAAATTTTAATTGGGGTAATTTGTGCATAACACACCAATGCATTGACTGCTCATTGAAAGGCCTCTTCCAGGATGTTGGTGGCTGAGTATAAGCATAAACAAGACTAGAAGCGATCCAATCTACTTTGGATCCAGTGTTCCACTTACGTTGGGCAGGCTGGCTTAAAATCGGGTCTATGTTGTGCTGCTTTACTTAAATTGCTGAATTTCAGTTTCTGGATTTTTTTTTGTAGCATGAAACAACTTTGGCCCAGATTTTTGCCACGACGGAAAGCCACTTTGTTGTGACAGAAAGAGCGGAAATGTCCGAAAATTGGAATTCCAGCCCCCAAATGCGGCACTTCCCATTTTCATGTGAAATCTGACATGTGCAGATTAGACCAGGTTTGAACATAGCGGATTCATTTGGATAGCCAAGGTGCCCCTTTGGACCTGGTCCCGGGACACCTTTGGTGGAGGTCAGGCAGCCTTTAGCCAGTACATGCGGTTTGAGTTCTCTCTTTCTTCGAAATTCCCTTTCCTTTTCTCTTTCTTCCCTTGCTAACTTCTCCCTCTGGAGTTCAAGCTTTCACACCTCTCTTTTTCAAGTTCAAATTTTTCCTTTTCTCTATCTCTTTCTTAACTCAAGCTGCTTTATTTCTTTTTCTTTTGCTATCTCAAGCTGCTTCATCTGCAACTGAATTCTAGCTAATGCAACTGAATTGCTGTCAGGATTAACTTTTCCTTCTTCTAATTTCAAATGCTGTGCTATTACCTCACCTCTGTCTGTTTTAATAGCCCTTGCTTTTAACTCTAACTTCAACTTTTCTGCTGATGCGATTAACCTAACCTTGGTTAATTGTGGCAAATCACTCAGCGATAAATCTTCATTCTCCAGAAATGCCATAGCCATTGACAAAGTCATTCTGCTTTTCAATTAAATATAGTAAAATTCACCATGAAAACCTCATCAGCCTTAACCTCCACAAATCCCAGCACCTGTATTTGTCTGTGGATTCGTTCCCTCATGAGCCCCCAATTTACGTTACAATCTGATTAGGGACCTGTAACCTTTTGTTTAAATTAGACAAAATTTTACCCACTAAGAGAATAAAGCCACAAGACTCCACAGTTTTAAACAAACAAAATAAACTTTACTATACAAAGTCAGAAAAATAAAACAATCTACAATATCTATAATATACTCTAACATTCAGAATTAACATGAGGTAATTATAAATTAACAGGCAGATTGTGGTTAAACACACCATACAGCACATTAAATGGCAGATGCAACCAAGACAGATTCCACAGATTTTTCAGCAACATACTCAGTAGTCAGTGACCACTGTGAGTGACAATATCTGGTTAAAACTCTATGTCCCTCATGAGTGATTTCAATTCTTCACTTTCGAAGATCTAGCCTCTGAATTCCTTCAAAAGCCACACAGACTCAGACTGCCTACCTCCTGATAGCTCAGTCTCTTCTCTTAAGACCGCATTCCACAGGGTTCACAAAGCTGCACTCCCACCTCTGGTTCAAGAAGGCAGCACACCATCACCCTACTGGCCAAGCCAGCGACGTGCCAATCCCATGAACAAATAGAAAAAAATTACCGGTACACTTCCAACTCTTTTGCAGACCACTAGCTTCACTAAGTAGGCACTGCCCCTGGGCTTCTCTGAACTCATCTCCTGGCTGCACCAAGCTATAAATGGTTCCCAGGGCTTCTCTGAGCTTAACTGCCTGGCATGGAACCAGTGACATTCCACTACCTTCTCAGCTCCCCAGGACTTCACTGAGCCCTAACTGCCTGGAGCCTGCTAACAGCTCCCAGGGTTTCTCTGTGAGCTGTAAAGCACACAAGGTTCAAACTGCAACTAACAGCTTCACATAGGGCTCCCAGGGCTTATTTGGGCCCTAACTACCTGGAGCCTGCTAAGAGCAGCATCTTTTCAGTACAGCCTCTTCCCATGCTGCGGAACATACAGATAAATTGAAACCAGAGAGCTTTCTTAAGCTCCACCCATCTTCATGATGACATAGCCTTTCAAGATTCAGTGAATGCTTTTAAACTAATTTAGCTCCAACTCCCAAAACAAAACATTTCTCTGGACTGTACTTCTTTGTAAGTAGTGTACAGATCACGTCTCCAGCTAAGTTAGCCTACCTGCTGTTTTACGGCTGTTATCTTTCTAGCTGTTAACTCCTTAAACCACATGGCCCCAACCTTTTAAGTGTAGTGGACTCCAAGCTGCTTTAGTTGCATTTAGCCCATTTTCTACAGTTAAACTTTAATCTTCGCAGAACTAAACATTAGTTCTAAAATATTAACCATGAGCAAGATATTCATCACAGGGTAAAGCTAGAAATATTCCAATATATAAGGGGAAAAAATTGTTCGCATGCATGCTTCAAAGCTATGTCAAATCCCTAGAGGTAGACACTGCTTCAGTCTGATACCTCAGCAACCTATGCAGGTTTCTCCATTAATATCACTGGAGAAACCTATGCAGGCTGTGCAGGTATTGGCCTGCGGCACTGCCTGCCTCCAGGGAAGCAATGTGGTCTGCCTTTACACAAGAACATTTTTGCCCCATACTATTTTGTTAGTGGACTCCAAGACCCTGAGAATGGATTGAGGAAAGTGCAAAAGAATTGCCATGTGCTACTGCTATTTTTGACGATTACAATGTTTTACAAAACCTCAAGCACACTTCAAATTATGCCAGCAAATTAATAATTGTACTGTTATAACAGCAGTTACATGGAAACTGAAGAAATCAAACTGCCAGTTATTAAGGCATCAATATATCTACACTACTTCAGAACAAAATGGTTTGCTTAGTAAACCAAGATTTGCCAGACTACCCTCCTGCCTGCATTCAGTCACTTTAAGAAACTGGTGCAATGTTTATGACCTGTCTAACCTAACAGAAGTTGAAAGGCCAGTTCTGCTTCTATCAGGTAGCCAGCAACAAATTAGAAAATATATTTACATTTTCTGTCCTTTTTTTGTTGAAAAACATACTATCACAGCTTACTGATGGAACAGACAGTACCTGTGAATTTAGTGTTTTCTTACTTCGGACAGGTCTAAGTACATCTTCTTCCTTCTGTATTCGCCCCTGGAAAAATCTCTCCCTCAATTTACATACAATTTCAAAATCCCACTGTCTAGCCACTGACCCATCATTCACCATAACAACATTTCTGCAGCTACTGATTTGCTCAATCACACCCTCTCTTCCACCTTTGATGCCCTCATTCACATTAAAGCTTTCACTTTCTGTCAACCTGGCCATTACCCCTAGTATGACCCTCATCTCTGCTCCCTTAAGCTCAAAGGATGCAGACTTGAAGGGATATGGCGGCAATTTGTTTAGTCATTCTCCTCCAGATCTGCCTGGTCCACATGAAGCATTATCGGATCCTGCAAAAGTCTGTGAAAACCGTTTACTATTCCAATATTATCCTACAATGCAAAGATAACTTGTGCATTCTTTACTGCAAGTCGTCTTTTTTTTAACCCAACCCCCCTCCCATACCTCCTCCACCCCCACCTCCAACAACAAATCCGAGGAGCTCAATGGGTTTCTTTGTTATCCAACAGATAAGTGTTGATACCAAGCAACCACTTGAATTGTTTTGCTCCTGATAGAGATGATGCGAGTTTGTGGTAGCGATTTGACTGTTTGATGCAAACCCAAACTTCAACTTCAAATTGTAGTTTCCTTGTATGTGTTCGCTTGTCGAAGTACGCTTTTGTTTTACCCTGTCACTTTGCGATTTCTTCTGCTTTTGCTCTGACATTCTCGTTGGATAGGTGTGATGACTAAACAACACCAGGATGTCCTTCGTGGTAAAGATGCAATACATGTTGCTGTGGCGCTTTTGGGATAACAGCTTGAGTTTTTTCACCTGTAACACAGATGTCATCAAACAATGCAAGCTTATTGCATATTCTGTAGTATGGGACCAATTCTTCTACTTTTAAGTACTGGTTTACTTTCTGAAGTACACTGTCTGTTGCTGATTCTTCTTTCAACTCCCCTCATGTAACAAGATTCGCGGTCGCTTGCGAGATCACAGTGATCACATAGTCTTCGACGTCGCAAGTCGCTTTGCTATTGCTAACACTGTCTGCAATAGAAGTACGGCTAAGCATGTCAGTTACTCAATTGCGAGTACCTGTGAGGTACTTGGCGTCGAGGTTGTACTGATGAAGATTTTCCGACCACTTGTATATGCATGGAGGTCAATGACAGATCCTGATGTGGCTAACAATGTATAGTCAGCACTTGGTGATAGATTTGGAGAGTGAACTTTGTGCTGTAGAGGTACATGTGCCAATGTTCACAAGCACAGATGGAGGCTATTGCTTCCTGCTCAAGTATCGTTTTTGCATTCAGTTTCTGACAACATGTATGACGCATAAGCAATTGGTTATTCACATCCTTCTATGCACTTTGAGAGTGCAGCTCCAATCACATTTCCTGACATCTGTTGTGACAAACCTTTCTGCATGTGGGTTGAAATGCGTGAGGACTGGCAGAGGTGCTATCTTCACATTTAAAGGGTCAAACGCTGTTTGTTATGCAATTGTCCATTCCTATTGTGCAACTTTGCGCTGTAGCTTTCAAAGTGGCTCTGCAATCTCTGCGCATGTAGTAATGAAGGTGAAAAAGTTGGTAGATCGAAGGAATGATGCCAATTCTTTCACATTAGATGAGGTCGAAAGTGCATGAATGGCTTTGACATTCTCAGGTGTAGGCTTTACGCCAGCCGTCTGAGGCTGAACCAGACTACTTGCAAGCTTGGTGTCAGATTTGATCCCGAGATGAGCTTCCAACTACATATTCGCACCATTGCTAAGGCCACCTATTTCCACCTCAGGAACGTTGCCTGCTGAAGCCCTCATCACTGTTTATGTTACCTCCAGACTTGACTATTCAAATGCACTCCTGGATGGCTTCCCATATTCTACCCTCCATAAACTTGAAGTTATCCAAAACTTTGTTGCCTGTGTCCTAACTAGCACCAAGTCCTGTTCACCCATCACCCCTGTGCTTGATGACTTACATTGCCTCAATTTTAATGTGCTAGTCCTTGCTTTCAAATCCCTCAATGGCCTCACCTCTCCCTATGTCTGTAATTTCCTCCAACCCTAAATCCCTCTGAGATATCTGCCCTCCTCAAATTCTGGCCTTTTTTGCATCCCCAATTTTAATCACTCCACTGCTGGCGCTCTGCCTTCAGCTCTCTGGACACTAATCTCTCAAATTCCATCCTTAAATCTCTCTGCCTCTCTAACTCTCATTCCTCCTTTAAGATGCTCTTTAAAATCTACCTCTTTGACCAAGCTTTGGGTCATTTGCCTAATATCTCCTTATGTGGTTCGGCATCATATCTTGTTTTATAATGCCCCTGTGAAGGGCCTTGGGGAGTTTTATTAGGTTAAATGCACAAGATAAGTAAGTGTTGTCATACAAGATGAGAGGGCATGTATGTGTCTTAAGAAGGTGTAGTAAAGCACCATCTGTATCTAATAATCATTAAAACCAAATATAAAGGAAGAACTCAACTGAATACTGAAGTTACTGAATTAAAATATGGCAGGAATACTACTAGCAAAGAATGGTGTAAGATGATACTGAAATATTATTTTAATTTCTACAGTAACAGATCCATTCAGGGAAATCTTTTCATTCGTATGGCTGGGGAAGCAGTTATAATTCAATGTCAAAGTTAACAATCCATTCAGGGAAATGAAAATCATATTTCAATGTCCTCTAGATCCATGGCTTTATCCGCCCTGATATCCCATTGATCCAGTTCATTTTCATGCTTTCTGTTACCTGTAATTTTTTTATTTTGAGTTGCCTTTTTGAAATTCCTGACCTCTCTTATTTATGCACTCCCGCTTGCGGGACTAGAGCTGCAAATTTCAAAAGCCCCCGAAGATAGACTTCATGCTACCAGTTCATTTAAATGATTGTAGCAAGCAGCCAGTACTGAATGTGGTGAGCAGCTGCATGCTTGAGCAGGAGGTACAAAATTGTAAGAGGCTAGTACAAGTTCAAGCTAACCTGTGCAACTTAAAGCCAACCTGTACATTCTTTTTATTCCTTCATGGAATGTGAGTGTCGCTGACTAGACCAGCATTTTTATTGCCCATCCCTAATTGCCCTTGAGAAAGTGGTGGTGAGCCACCTTCTTGAACCGCTGTAGTCCATGCGCTGTAGGTATACCCACAGTGCTGTTTGGGAGGGAATTCCAGGATTTTGACCCATCGACAGTGAAGGACCGGCAATATAGTTCCAAGTCAGGATGGTGTATGCTTGGAGGGGAACTTGCAAGTGGTGGTGTTTCCATGTCTCTGTTGCCCTTGTCCTCCTAGGCCTAGGTCCTTTAGAAGGACCTCTTAAAGGCAAGGTATAAAGGCGAGGCTGCAGAAGGATTTAGACAGGTTAGGAGAATGGGCAAAGAAGTGGCAGATGGAATACAACGTGGGGAAGTGTGAGGTCATGCACTTTGGTAGGAAGAATAGAGGCATAGACTATTTTCTAAATGGGGAGAGAATTCAGAAATCTGGAGTGCAAAGGGACTTGGGAGTCCTAGTCCAGGATTCTCTTAAGGTTAACTTGCAGGTTGAGTCAGTAGTTAGGAAGACAAATGCAATGTTGGCATTTATTTCAAGAGGACTAGAATATAAAAGCAGGGATGTGCTGCTGAGGCATTATAAGGCTCTGGTCACACCACATTTAGAATATTGTGAGCAATTTTGGGCCCCGTATCTCAGGAAGGATGTTCTGGCCCTGGAGAGGGTCCAGAGGAGGTTCACGAGAACGATCCCAGGAATGAAAGGCTTAACATATGAGGAACGTTTGAAGACTCTGGGTCTATACTCGATGGAGTTTAGAAGGATGAGGGGGGATCTGATTGAAACTGACAGAATACTGAAAGGCCTGGATAGACTGGACGTGGGGAAGATGCTTCCATTAGTAGGAGAGACCAGGACCCGAGGGCACAGCCTTAGAGTAAAGGGAAGACCTTTTAGAACAGAGATGAGGAGAAACTTCTTTAGCCAGAGAGTGGAATTCATTGCCACAGAAGGCTGTGGAGGCCAGGTCATTGAGTGTACTTAAGACCGAGATAGATAGGTTCTTGATTGGTAAGGGGATCAAAGGATACGGGGAGAAGGCGGGAGAATGGGGTTGAGAAACTTATCAGGCATGATTGAATGACGGAGCAGACTCGATGGGCCAAATGGCCTAATTTCTGCTCCTATGTCTTATAGTCTTATGGTATACTTTAACTGGAACAGGTGCTGAAAATCATTGTAAAAGAGAGCTCGACCTAGGAAAGTCACAAGAATTGCACACTGTGGCAGACAACAGGCTCCATGGTTCTTCTACAGCACTTAAAATTTTGGTGCATGAGATGGACAGGAAGAGAGAGGTCATCTATCCATAGGCAATCAGAAGGACCTCTCGCCAGATCCTATTACTGTGGTCAATTCCAGCAGTATAGCCCTGAGGATCTGGATGCAGTGCTGCAAGAAGTTCAATGACCTTACAGGAGTGATCAAGATCAGTGAATGCATCTTCAGAAGCCATATCCCACCACCTGCACCACTAACCTCACACTGTGCTCAATTCACCACTCCCTATCTTCAATCACCCATCTCTATCAATCATGACACATACTACAGCTTAGTCTCACCCTCATACACCACACTGCTGTAAGCCTCAGACCTACATCTCACAGCTGGCAGATGCTGTAGCTATTCAATCAGAACAAGCACATGACCCAAACCACTGCACTACACTCACTGGCAGTTACCTTTCCCTTGCAGAACAAGATGGTGCACAACAGCAGGCAGCAGTGTCTGACCAGTGGATAACAGATACAGCTCTATATTCTCGCCATGACAGAAGACAGTGCTTGCCATCGTTAAGACAGCTATGACTGAGGCTGTGACCACCAGCAGGGCTGAAAGCATCAAAGATGATGATGCGCTCACACCTAATGCTCCTTGTCATGTACAAGTTCTTCTCATCCCACAATCTCTTCCAATTTACAAGCTGAAGATGGTTTAAACATGTACCCTTTGCTGTCCACCCCTCCGCTCATGAATCATACCCTTGTGCCTTTCTCCTTTCGGCTACCAAGAATCGTGGTGTAGTGGTATTGTCACTAACTAGTAATCCAGAGACCCAGGTCTGAATCCCACCATGGCAGATGGTAGAATTTAAATTCAAAGTCTGGAATTAAAAGTCTAATGATAACCATGAAACCACTGTCGATTGTCATAAAAACCTATCTGGTTCTCTAATACCCTTTACAGAAGGAAATCTGCTGTTCATATCTAGTCTAACCTACATGTGACTCCAGATCCACAGCAATGTGGCCCTATTAAATGGCCTAGCAAGCCACTCAGCTGTGTCAAACTGCTCCAGAAAATTGAATAAGGAATGAAACTGGATGGACCACCCGGCATCAACCTAGGCACCGGAAATGACAATGACAAACTCAGCCCTTTCAACTCTGCAAGTCCTGCTTACTAACATCTGAGGGCTTGTGCCAAAATTGGGAGAGCTGTCTCACAGATTAGTCAAGCAACAGCTTGACATAGTCATCCTCGTGGAATCATACCTTATAGATAATGCCCCAGACACTACCAACACCATCCCTGGGTATGTCCTGTCGACTGGGAGGACAGACCTGGCAGAGGTGGTGGCACAGTGGTAAACAGTCAGGAGGGAGTTGCCCTGGGAGTCCTCACATCAACTCTGGACCCCATGAAGTCTCATGGCATCAGGTCAAACATGGGCAAGGAAACCTCCTGCTGATTACCACCTACTGCCCAACCCCACCCTCCCATTCCTCAGTTGATGAATCAGTACTTCTCCATGTTGAACACCACTTGGAGGAAGCACTGAGGGTGGCAAGGGCACAGAACGTACTCTGGGTTGGGACTTCAATGTTCATCACCAAGAGTGGCTTGGTAACCCCACTATAGACCGAGTTAGCCAAGTCCGAAAGGACATAGCTCTAGACTGGGTCTAAGTGGTGAGTGATCCAACAAGTGGGAAAAACATGCTTGACCTCATCCTCACCAATCTGCCTGTGCAGATGCATCTGTTCATGACAGTATCAGTGGGAGTGGCCACTGCACAGTCCTTGTGGAGACAAAGCCCCATCTACGCATTCACATACTTTCCATTGTGTTGTGTGGCACCACCACCTTGCTAAATGGGATAGATTTCGAACAGATCTAGCTACTCAAGACTGGGCATCCTTGAGGCGCTGTGGACCACCAGCAGAAGCAGAGCTGTACGCATCCACAATCTGTAACCTCATGGCATGGCATATCCCCCATCACCATCAATCCAGGGATCAGCCCTGGTTCAATGAAGGGTGCAGGAGGCATGCCAGGAGCAGCAGCAGGCATACCTAAAAATGAGGTGCTAATCTGGTGAAGCTACAACACAGGACTACTTGCGTGCCAAACAGCATAAGCACAAGTGATAGACAGGGCTAAGCAATTCCACAGCCAACGGATCAGGTCTAAGCTCTGCAGTCCTGCCACATCCAGTCGTGAACGGTGGTGGACAATTAAACAACTCACTGGAGAAGGAGGATCCACAAATATCGCCATCCTCAATGATGGGGGAGCCCAGCACAGCAGTCCAAAAGATATGGCTGAAGCATTTGCAACAATCTTCAGCCAAAATTGCCGAGTAGATGATCCACATCGACCTCCCAACCGAGGTCCCCAGCATCACAGATGCCAGTCTTCAGCCAACTCGATTCACTCCACGTGATATCAAGAAATGGCTGAAGGCACTGGATACTGTAAAGGCTAAGGGCCCTGACAATATTCCACAATAGTACTGAAGAATTGTGCTCCAGAAACTGCTGGACCTCTAGCCAAGCTGTTCCAGTACAGTTACAACATTGGTATCTACTCAGCAATATGGAAAATTGCCCAAATATGTCCTGTACACAAAAAGCAGGACAAACCTAACCTGTCCTATTACTGCCCCATTAGTTGACTCTCGATCATCAGTAAAATGATGGAAGGGGTCATCAATAGTGCTATCAAGCAGCACTTGCTTAGCAATAGCCTGCTCACTGATGCTCAGTCTGGGTTCTGCCAGGGTCACTCAGCTCTTGACCTCATCACAGTCTTGGTTTAAACACGGACAAAACAGCTGAACTCCAGAGGTGAGGTGAAAGTCACTGCCCTTGACCTCAAGGCAGCATTTGACCTGGTGTGGCATTAAGGAACCCTAGCAAAACTGCAGTCAATGGGAATCAGGGGGAAAACTCTGCTGGTTGAAGTCATATCTAGCACAAAGGAAGATGTTTGTGTTATTGGAGGTCAATCATCTCACTGCAGGAGTTCCTCAGGGTAGTGTCCTAGGCCCAACCATATTCAGCTGCTTCATCAACGACCTTCCTTCCATCATAAGGTCAGAAGTTGGAATGTTCGCTGATGATTGCACAATGTTCAGCACCATTCCGGACTCCTCAGATACTGAAGCAGTCCATGTCCAAATACAGCAAGACCTGGACAATATCCAGGCTTGGGCTGACAAGTGGCAAGTAACATTCGTACCACACAAGTATCAGGCACTGACCATCTCCAACAAGAGAGAATCTAACCATCGCCCCTTGACATTCAATGGCATTACCATTTCTGAATCCCCCACTATCAACATCCTGGAGGTTACCATTGACCAGAAACTGAACTGGACTAGCCATATGAATACTGTGGGCAATAAATGCTGTTCTAGCCAACGATTCCTGCATCCCATGAATGAACAAAAAAAACGAACCGCAACCCGGTCAGGCAGTGGTGCAGGAATAATAGGTGGAAGACGACACAGAAAGTGTAGATAAAGAGAAACCATCACTTGCTCTCATATTTGCAGTCACCATCACTGATACTGACACTGTTGCACTTTAGATGCTAGCTTAGAGATGGGCGGTGCATGTGGTGAGATACTGGGCACAGGTGGCCTGCAGGACGGTGGAGAAACGGTAGTATGGGGAAAGGGTAGTATAGGTGCCAGCTCGCCAGAGGGTGAGGTTACACGTGAGTTCTTTTGGAGGACTTTATGGGGTGGGGTGGGGTTGGTGGGTGCATGCAGTAAAACGTTGATGGGTATGCACACACAAATCCCTGGTGCATTGGCAGCCCTGCCAGTGAGCCAGCAGTCATTGTCAAGCAGTACAGAAGAATCTGACACCAACCTTGCATACAGCTTTGTTCAGTGCATAGTATTCCATCCTTTTCAGCGTGCCCAACTCCATTACCATACTTCTGGGCTGAAGCATGATGCAGTGTCTCAGCTTTCAAAGCAGCACAAGCAGAAGCCACCCAATATCTGGGTGCTAGGTGCTACAGAAACTCAGATTGAAGACATGCAAGCTCAGACTGCTGTCATCATGCATGTGGATTATAGTGTTCAAAGGGGATTGATTGCAAGGTGTTACAGCAATCCAGCTATCTGTCCCCCAAGACATTGCTAGGACTGCTGAGACACCACCCTGGTGGAGTGGCAGTGGTTCTGTGGAGCATGATCCTGCTGTCCTCTCGCAAGGTGACATAATTTATCCTCCTACTACTCCCACTCTGCCACTGCGCTTGCTGTTGGCCATCAGCCAGTCAGCCCAGACGGTTGCCACCCATGTTGAGGTGGTGCAGTCTAAAGCTGGCCCTTTAGGACCATATTGGTCAAGATCATTCTCTAAGCCAGTCTGCTGTCTCCCCCAGTGAAGGTCAGCAGCTTCCCACCAACCATGCTGTAGCCTGTACAGCAATGCCAGACCAGGCAAAGGCGCACACAAGGGAGGCACAAAGGGAATGCACAAAGGTGATTAGTTGATTTTTATACGGAATATTGGATGATCTGGGTGATAAAGTTGGTTTGGAATGTTTGTTTTATGGTCCCTTCTATTTCAGCATTATGACCAAGGAGACACTATGATGTTCAGTAACAGAGTGAAACTGTTGCTGAATGGGGAATTGGGGCATTGTTCACTAGTTGAACCGATTACTGACAGCTCAGTCAGAAAGGGGAAGGGTTGGTTTTTTCCTCCTTTCCTTCTCTTCATTCTTCTCCTCCTCCTCAGCAGTTCACCATATACCTGTTCTCAAGGGCTGAGCTCTCATGACCTTGAGAACTTCTGCAGTGACAAATTATGACGTGCTTTGGAGAGTACTGCAGGGCTCCTCCAGAGTGGACCAGACAGTGGAGGCGTTGCTTAAGCATCCCAATTGTCTGCTTGATGACATTTCATGTAGCAGCATTGGTCTCTTTATATGCATGCGCACTGGAGTCATGAGCCAGGTGGTCAGCAGTGGCCCTCGAGGTCCAGTAGCCATGCTCTGCTTCTTGTGGTAGCTCAAATGCTGACAGTACATTGGACTGGGGCCATAATTGCAGCCAGTATACAGTAGTTTGACCTCATGAAACACTAAATATGGTCACATGCCATCTAGACATCGAGGGAGTGGAATCACTTTCATTTGTTGTACATTGCAGAGTTGGCATGCGGTGCCAGATAAGCGATGTGTGTACAGTCAACGGCATTCTGTCCCATGGGGCTTTCCTCACTCTGGAAGGAGTGAGTGCAATTTATTCCCCTCTCTTTGAATACAGGGCCTCTGTGCCCTCTCTTGTACAACAGTGAACAGTGAACTGCAAGGTGCTGAAGATCACAGAATCTTCACAGTGCAGAAGGAGGCCATTCAACCCATTGAGTCTACACTGGCTCTTTAAAAAAGCGTTCTACCTAGTTCCACTCCCCAGCCTTATCCCCAAAACCCTGCACATTCTTCCTTTTCAGATTGCAATCCAATTCCCTTTTGAATACGTCGATCAAACCTGCCTCTACAAACCTCTTGAAGTTTGTTCCAAACTCCAACCATTTTCTGGGTTAAAACATTTTTCCTTACCTGAGAGATCACCTGTTCTAACCTGGAAGGGGACCAATGTGAAAACGCAAGTGGACACATTCACCTTTACAGCAACTGGCAAAGCCAACCTCCTCCTGCTCTGAGGCTGCAGTTCTGCCTGTAGAATTCCATGAGCACTTCCTTAGTGAAGTGGAGATGTTGCACACATTGTTTCTTGCTGAGGTTGAGGTAAGGGAATTGTTCCCTGATGACCCTTTTGTGGAAATGGCTTGCTGGTGAAACCCCTTCTCAGCTCTCCTCCTTCTCCCTCTTTGAGCAGCTTGTCCTTCCTTGTGTCAGCTCCGCTCATTTGCCCTGCCATGTTGCAGGCCAAGGGGGATACAACATACAGCATCCATGACTGAGAGAAAGTGGTCTGAGCAGACCCTTGAAGACAAAACCAATGTCTTCACCCTGTGCTACAATACTTCTTGTAGACTTCAACTAGCAGTACAAACCTCCATTAATTTAGCAACAGTCAGTAAAAACTGATCAGCAACTAGCCTGAAGATAGTTGATCATCCCTTTAAATAGTGCTAGTGGAGTGTGCATCCTACTGCTAGACACATGTACAGTGAAAATGGCACTGTTAGAGACAAATCAGCAGTACAAGCTGACTGACCTCATGATTTTCCTACCCTCCAAACTTCTAGTGCATGCTCCCAGCGACTGGCCTAATGCATGATCAAAATAGCATCTGTGCTGGCCACACGGGAAAGGTATGAAGTGTGGATACCAGTTTGGACCCAAAATGACACATGTAATGTGAAAAATATAAGCATTATGCATCTGAATTTTACAGCATAGTTCTCATGGGAAAACAAGCAGGTCATTTGATTGAAGGCTAACATATTTTATTAAGAGACTGTTATGCAAAGTGCATAAAATTACCCAACATTACTTGCATTAGTCTGATTTTTATTTCCAAAATTTCACGAAAGCACAATATAGAAGGCAAGTGTCACAGTGAATTGGTATTTTGCCGAATGTGTATTCATTAAATGTTCTGGACAATGTGCTAATTAATACTGGTAATTGTTTGTCATAGGTCATAGACCGGAATTTTCCACCCCCGTTGATGTCGTGCATCACGGCGTGCGTGAGCGGACAATATGGCGGGAAGGCCAAAAATCCGTTTCACGAAGTCAATGGCGGGCCGCGTTTCCCGCTGCCAGATGTCAGGCAGATGTCCAGAGGAGATGAGCCAAATGAAGATATGAAGGTGTGTGTGTGTGTGTGTGTGTGTGTGTGTGTGTGAGAGAGTGAGTGGTGATGTCCCTTGAGCTGGCAGTGAGTGAGATGCCAGTGAGTGTGTGATGGCCTTGTGATTGTGTGAGTTTAGAGTGATGAGATGGTTGCCTTACCCTGGCGGCACAGATGAGATGATTCATCTCTTTCTGCAGTGGGTGGCCAACCTCTTCTGTGCAGTATTGGCATTGACCGCCTATGCCACCGCCTCCCAAGCCGGAGTGGTGAGATTGCTCGACATCCTGCAGCCAGAACAGGGGTGGAGCACATCACAGTGGGCTTCCAAAAGGCATTCCAGTGATGGGTCACTGAACTCTTCTTGGCTTTCAGGGCCATGTCTTCACTGGAGCAGTCCTGGGCTGCAAGTATTGAGAACTGTGCAGTTTAGATATGGCATCCGGAAACTGAGCGATTCAGAGGCCGCCCACCAGCACGATGGCTTGTTTCCTGTGGCTGCATAATTAATGAGGTGGGAAGCGGACAATACGGTGTGAAAAGCGGCCATTGTGGCCAACGGGTAAAACATCCTTTTTCCTGCCCGCTATCGCACTTAGTGCAACTCTGGGATGATTCCGCCCATAGAGTCATTCATGGCCATTCGGCCCACTGAATCCATGCCGGCTCTTTGCGGAGTAACCCAGTCAGTCCCACTCCCCTACTTGATCCTCCAAGCTGTGCAGGTTTATTTCCTTCAAGAGCCCATCCAATTTCCTTTTGAAATCATTGATTGTTTTCGTAACCACCACCCTCGTGGGCAGCAAGTTCTAGGTCATCACCATTCGCTACTTACAAAAGTTCTTCCTCACATTCCTCCTGCAATCCTTGTCCAAAACCATTAGTCTGTGTACCCTATCCATTGTACTATCAGCCAATGGGAATTGTTTTTCCTATCTTATCCAAACCTGTCATAATCTTGTATCCTTGTATCAAATCTTCCCTCAATTTCCTTTGCGCCAAGGAGAACAATCCCAGCTTTTCTGACCTAACGTTGTAACTAAAATCCCCAATCCCTGGAACTATTCTTATAAGTCTCTTTTGCACCCTCTCAAGGACCCTCACATCCTTCCTAAAATGTGGTAACCAGAACTGGACACAATACTCCAGCTGAGGTCTAACCAGAGCTTTATAAAGTTTCTGTATTACTCTCCTGCTTTTGCACACAATGCCTCTATTTACGAAGCCCAAGATGCGCATAAACATACGAATTAGGAGCAGGAGTAGGCCATTTGACCTTTTGAACCTGCTCTACCATTGGAAAAGTCATGGCTGATATGATTGTGGCCTCAACTCTACCTTCCTGCCTACCCCCTATGCTTTGTTAACCACTCTCTTGATATGTCCTGCCACCATCAAAGATTGATTCATATGCATTCCCAGGTCCCACTGTTCCGGCACACTCTAGAACTTTGTCACTAAGTCTATATTGCCTCTGCCCATCTCCTCTGCCAAATAGGCATCACCTCACACTTCTTTCATCTGTTACTTGCCTGCCCATTCTGTTAGCCTATCCATATCAAGAGGCAGGCAATTCATGTCATTGGCAAGTTTTAAAATTCTACTCTGTATTCCAAGGTTCAACTCATTTATATATTGCAAAAAAAGCAGCAGTCCCCGCACTGACCCTTGGGGAACACCAATGTCTACCATTCTCTAGTCTAAAAAATAAACATTTACCATGACTTGTTGTTTTCTGTTCTTCAGTCAATTTTTTTAACCAAGTGGACACCGACCCTCCTATTCCATGAGCCTCATCTTTGTTAACCAGCCTTTTATGTGGTACTTTGATGAACGCTTTCTTAAAATCCAGATAGACAACATCCATCGCGTTCCCTTCATCAACCTTCCCTGTTACCTCATCAAAAAATTCCATCAGATTAGCCAAGCATGATCTGCCTTTTACAAATCCATGCTAGCTATTCTTAATTAACTCAAACCCCTCCAAGTGCCAGTTGATTTTTCCCTGAATATTGTTTCGAAAACCTTGCCCACCACTGATGTTAAACTAATTAGCCTGTAAATTGCTAGGACTGTCCTTACCTCCTTTCTTAAATAAAGGTGTCAGATTTGCCATTCTCCAGTCCTCTGACACCTTCCCCAGTATGCAGGGATATTTAATGTTTTTATGTTTTGTTTATACAGTGGTATAACACTGATGCAATATAACATTGAAATGTTTCCACATTTGAATGGACTGAACACTAAAATTTGTTTTAGTACTTCAAGATAAATGACAATTTAACAGGTACGGCATTAATCGGATGAGAAAAAAACGATGTTGTTGGAGCTTCATACTGATGCCACTCCACTCAGTTTTACTCAACCCCTGCCTCAGTGGGTCAATGACCTTCTCTGCTCCCCAAGGGTGAGTAATACATCTCTGGTCCTCTAGGGGTCAGCAACTCAATATGTTTACGGGTGCAAATGCTGGGGAGGGAGTACCCACTATTTCAGTGGCAAAGGAATGACGCTGCAGCATTCTCATGGAAGGCAATGCCTTTAGTTCTGTCCATGAACATGAGCCTAGCATTGGTGACCCTCCTCATTCCAGAATGACCCAATGGCACATGCATGGCAGTAGCCACAGAAGCAGCTGCTAGGGTGCTAGCCGCTTAGGCGACATGTTTGTTCTTGTAGGGTGACTAACATTCCTCTTCCGTGCTCTGGCAGGACAATAGGGTGAGTAATACAAAACATCAAAAGACCCCAGGCCAGTGGCAGGGTCCCTATTCTCACCATTCTGATGCCCGTGGGGATCTAGCTCTGGCAGGGCATCATGGTGGCTGCTCCATTGCACATGGGGAGGCAGGAGCAAGTAGCCTCATGAGTAGACATGAGGGAGCCTTAGGCTAGTATAAGGGAAAGTGTTCTTGTGTCATCCACTGTACATACATCAACTTGAACACTAGCTAATTCTGGAGGCTTGTCCGTGGAAGGGCAAAACTCTTTGATCTTTCTGTTTTCCCTTGCAGGTCAACCAGAAGAACAGAAAACTCCCCTATTAGGGGACAGTCATCCACCTCTGAGGAGAAGGCTGGTGCCTCAGAGGGTGCATCGTCACATTATTCTCCACCCCACCTTCACCAACGCAGATACTTTCATGTTGATGGATGTGTGTTTGTGCTGGGATTCGGGGTCACAATCTGGTGAGAGCAACACACATGTGCTTGAGCAGCTATCAGAGGCTTTGACAGCTGAGGCCACTGACACTCACAGAAGTCTGGGAGGCCAGGCCTATGCCACAAGCTGATGACATACCTCTGGAGTCATCTGTAAAGCACTTGGAGCCTCCATCAAGTCCTTGACTATCTCAGGTTAGCAGGGAGGTACAAGCATGCCTTGCAAGGGAGGAAGAGCAACTGCCTTCTACATCTGGGCGTTCCTCTAAGTGCACTCCAATTGTAGACAGTGACTCCTCAGCCCCTCTGTCAGTGACACCAGGGCCTCAAGTTGTCATGACAACAAAGGAGGGTCCTGTACCTGTGCAGGAGCCCCTCAGCACGCCAGGACCTGTCAGGCCTCAGGCAGCCAGAGGACAGCCACCAAAGTCACCCCAGGCCATGGGGCAGCAAGGTCAGCAGCCTATCTCTACTTCAGCCGGCAGCGAAGGAAGAGCACCATGTTGGAGCACTCGTAAAGGAATTAAGGAAACGCACTAGATGCACATGGGCATCACAAGTCGATAGTTAAGGTATTACTGCTTGTGTCTGATTATGTTTGTATTAAAGGTGTTATTGGTTTTCTGAAAATTTCCATCTATTGTTGGAGGCCCTCTAGAAGTGCAGGAGGATTTGGGCTCGCTCCAAAAGCTGTTTTGGGATGGACTGTGGCATGTGCGGTTCTTCTGGATATTCTAGAAAGACCAGGTGGCATTGGCTGAAGGAGCCTGGGCTTGATCTCTATTTGGTGGGGTGGCTGCAACAAGAAGGATCATCTGAATTATGTATGTATGAGTGCCCCCATGCTCCAATGTCACTGCGCCCTTTATGTAGTTCCTCGTGTCTTTCTGTATGCTGCAGGTGGTTATCAGCTTCCATGTCTGAGGATGCCTCACATGTTACTATATCCTCATTGGCAAGGGCGTCCCCCCTCTGCAATGCCAGGCTGTGCAATGCACAGAAAAGTACCACCATCCAGGAGACCCTTGCCAGGGAATACTCAAGTGCCCCACTGGAATGGTCCAGGGACCAGAATCTCAACTTTAGGAGAACAATGGTCTGCTCGATGGTGGCACGGGTTGCTATGGGGTGCCTCCATCCTAGGGTTCTTCACTGTTGTCATCAACCATTTCTTCTGTGGGTATCCCTTGTCAAGAATTCATCCTTGAAAGCGCATTGGGGTGTGGGAGCGCAGGTAATCAAAAGCTTGGACACCTGGGAGTGTGTCTGAGTCTTTAGGTGTTGTGGCTGCTCTCGGGGCACCAGGCACACACCTGCAAGATCCGCTGCCGGTGGTCTAAGGCCAGTTAGACGTTGATGGAATGGAATCCCTTCCTGTTAATGAAGACCAAAGGGTGGCCTGTGGGAGCCTTGATGGCCACATGCCTGTAGTATATCACACCTTGCACCTGAGGGAATCCAGCGAAGACACCGAATCCTCTGGATCTCTCAGACTTACTGTCTGGATCAGTGCGATACTGTATGTATTGAGTGGCACTCCTGAAGAGGGCATCAATCACCACCTTGATGCAATGATAATCAGGAGGTGACACACATGTTTCCTGTGGGCCCCTGGAATTAGCCAGAATGCATAGAAATTTAGGGCCATGGTGACCTTGATGGCTACTGGAGCTCACCTCTTCCACCTACATGGCACAAAGGTCTATCATGGTTCTGTGGGGGAAATGCAGTGGCAACAGTACCTCTTCGACATTTGCAAGTAGATCATTCTTTATTCCTATATCCTTGCTACACAGCACCTTTTTCTCCATGCTGGAGCCTGCTCACAGTCCTCTCTGTGGCTGCTTCATACTTCTGCATCACAAATTTGTCCTTGCAGGTGGCCTTGATATTGCTGCTTTCTGGGTGCATCCCCCCTCAACCCCCGCCTTTGGTTCTCCTCCTCACTGGATGACCCACCTCCTGAGTGGACAACACCCATGTCAGTTGGGCACTGCCAGTTTGAAGGGCCACTCTACCAGTAACTTCCTCAACACTGCTCACTGCACACTCTTCTCAGCCCCCTCTTAGCAGCTAGAAGGCAAGATGGAGGCTCGACCCCAGATCCCTGTTTCCTCAACTCTCCCTGGCCGTGATGTACCAGCCTTCCTGTGAAAGTGAACTCCCTGATTCCCATGCTGCCGAATGCAGCATTGACCTCAGCTCTGATACCCCGTGTCCCTCGTACACTCTTCCTGAAATTCGAACAGGCTTATCAAATGTCATTTAATTGGGTCTTCAACAATCTTAACAAGCTCTCAATTGCTGGTTTTAAAGAAGTATGCACCATTCTCAGTCAACTTGCCCGTCTACTGCTGGTAAAATGTAGATCTGGCATGATGACATCAGAGGACGGTCCCAACACAATTTTACCCCCTCTCCCCCCACCTCCATTACCATGCTTTTTGGAACCATAAAAGCTCGGCCTTAAAGTCAGATACAAAAGCAAAATACTATGGATGCTGGAAACCTTAAATATAAATAGAAAATGCAGGAAATACTCAGCAGGTCTTGCATCTTCAGTGGAGAAAGAAACAGTTAAAGTTTAAGGTTGATGACCTTTCACCAGAACTCAAAGTCAGGTGGCTGTATATTGTTTCAGCTTTTATAAAATTTAAATATGAATTTCAATATGTGCCGGTTTTTGCGCATATAGTAGAGAAAAGGAAGAAGTGTCTGATAACAATAATATGAATGTGAATCTAACATGAAAGCACACAATGGCATTTTATGAGCAAGTGATGGAGTACTACAACATTTGTCCCACTACTTAATGGCTGGAAAAATGTACTTGCATCTGCATGAAGAGGGTGTGTGGAGGGATGCCTAGTTTGGCAATTCAAGGCATACTCCCCCAGAGGTCAGCGATGCAAGACTTCTTGCAGTAGATGGTGACCAAGCCTAATTCTCTGAAAATTACCTCTTGCACTGGGAAAGGACTTACAGGAAGTTGGTAGACTTTAAGGATTCTGGAAAGGTAAGACCACCCACAACATTGTATTGCCAACCTTAGCAGTTCAAGGAGGAAGTTCACCAACACATTCTCAGGGTAACCAGGGGGAAAAAAAAGTATAATTTATTGGGTAGATAATCCAAGATTACATGCCATGAAATGTTGCCTGTTAACCTGTTCCATATTTATTGCTTTCCCATTCAAAACCTCAAACAGAGCAACAGCATCACATCTCATCCATAACAACAATGTAGCAGGGCATATTTTCAAGATATCACATACAATTGAAACTTTTGTCAAATTCACATGTTCCAAGGTCATTATAAAGTAACCAAACTGCATGACTTACTACCATTCAGCTTGGCATGTTGGTTGAGCACATGTATTATGTTGTAACAAGTTGTGGTGCTTTAACTGGTAGCTCAATACTTCTGTTCTGCTTGTAGAACATGATGACACATTAGCAGCACAATGTGACCTGCAGGAAAGTCTCCCTCCACACGTATAATCACTTCAAAAGCTTTCAAAACTTTTCCTGCTTGATTAATGGGAGTTCAGTGCCAAGTGTGCAAAGACCCACTCATGCAATTCTATGGGCAGAATTTTACATCCCGCGGGCAGGTGCGCACATGACCTGAATGGGCATAAAATAGCACGCGACGATGTCGAGTGAGCGGCCCGATGTCATCGCGCGTGAGATTTGGCGGTGCCTCTGCCGATAATTAAGAGACCTATTAAGGCCATTAAAGTTTCAATTAGTGATGATTTTTCGCTGCCCATCAACTTTACGGTTGGCGGGCTGGTGAATCAGCCAGGTGGCCTTTGGAGTTTTGAGAAAACCTCATCCAAGGGCGGGATGAGGTTTCTGATATCAATTAAAAAAAATGTTTGGGCAGAAGTTTTATTATCCATGTTTAGTTGAGTGAGTCCGATGAGTGGACATTTCTTTCTGCATTTTTACATCCTTATTTCTTGGTTTTAAATTCTTCAGCTCCCTGAGGCAGCTCTCTGCCTTCAGGGAGCTTTCCTTCCACGCTCCCCTGCGCCGACATCAGCGCTTGCCCTCCTCCTGCCCCTACCCCGGCAACGCTGAGCCTTACAGCGTGCCTTTCACACTGGCTGGCCGTTAATTGGCCATCCAGTGTGAAATAGCAGTTGGGTGCCGATCGTGGGCAGCGGGCCGTTTCCCGGCCGCTCCCAGGCCCGCCCGATGACCTGAAAATCCTGCCCTATGAACCATGCTAGTGGTGAGCAGTCTCTCCTAAAGGACGTTAATGTGTAATTGGCCCTCAGGTTACAAATGTGGAAATGCATTTCATTTAGATCGTAAGAGCAGACTTTCATCCCATCCGTTTGAGCTGGACTAGCATCTGGCCTCAGTGTTACAAAAAATAAATAAATTGCATTAATATGGTATTTTTCACATCCTCATGGCATCTCAAAGTGTTTTCAAGGATAACCATTGTTGTTTTACTGGCAAATATAACAGTAAATTTGTGCATAAAATTCAACAAACAACAAATGAGATAGTTGACCGGTTAATCTGTTTTGGTGGTGCTCGTTGACAGATGAATACGGTCCAGGACACTGGGAGAACTCTGCCTTTGAAGAGCAACATGGGATCTTTTACATCCATCTGAATAGGACTCAGTTTAACATCTCATCAACAGATGGCATTTCCAACAATGCAACCTTGATAATGTGTTCAAGTCCTAGACTCAGACTTTAAACATGACCTCCTGACTCAAAGACAAGAATTTTACCAATTCAGCCAAGCTAATAAAGTGTTTGTCACATCACCATGAAATAAAATCATTAAAAAAATAATTCTGAGGAAAGATAAAGTACTTTTAACTTGCAGGTTGCTTTAATTTTCTATTTGTCCATCCTCCTTTGGGGTAAATGTTTTGTGTATCATGTGTCAGATACAGAGAAAGGACACTTCTATATTGGGCTGAAGGATCCTAGAGAAGCAGCGCTCATTAGGAGACCTCATTAGTGTTGTTCCCCATTTCTTTTACACAATGCTGACATTCTTCAAAAAAATCTGTTGGAAATTAGAAATCATAAACTTTCAAATTGTGAAAAGTGGTTATGGTCTTAAAAGGAGAACCAATAGG
This sequence comes from Cetorhinus maximus, assembly GCF_964194155.1. NCBI lineage: Eukaryota > Metazoa > Chordata > Chondrichthyes > Lamniformes > Cetorhinidae > Cetorhinus > Cetorhinus maximus. The sequence goes on along the minus strand of NC_135882.1, from coordinate 75,901,240 downwards.
TGCTCCAGAGACCTAGAAAAAGCTGGGCCTCCATTGCTGTCAGAACAATGACGAGCAATTACAGAAGCAACTGCCAGTGAGAGCTGCACATTTACTGTCAGCTGCACACTTCTAACATAAAATGGCCTGGAAAATGCTAGTTTGCTCTTTACAAAAGCAAAACCTTGCAGATGCTAGAAATCTGAAATAAAAACAAAAACTGCTGAATATACTCAGCAGGTGTGGCAGCAATGGTGGAGAGAGAAACAGAGTTAACGTTTCAGGTCAATGACCTTTCATCAGATCATTTGTTGTTTATATTGGCTGTGAGGATGGGGTGATTGAAAGGTTGCTGTTTCTTTGATTGATATCTATGTACGTGTCGTATGTCACATGATATATAGCAGCAGTTTGGTTAACAAATGCAATGGCAGTTGTAAAAGTAAACTACTTCAACTAAAGAATTAATTTCAGTGCACATGTACGCCATTTGATATACAAGCTGCACTGCTGTGGGGGGGAGCAAGTATAAGGTAATGTACATTTTTGAAAAGTATACTAGAGTTTTTCTTCCACAAAAGAAGAAAATGATATGTTTGACTTTAAAAGTCAGTCAAAGCAAAACACAGAGCTGATTGGAAGAAAATGTTCTAGATTCGGCCTAATTTCATTCACACTTTATATTCCTCTGTTCATTCAAAAAGACTGGTTGGATCTTCTCCAGTTTAAAGGAAGCCATCAGTACCTCCTTTGTTCCTTCAGTGTCTGTCACCAAGCAATTAACATCCACCATTTCAGTCTTCCTGTCGAGCATGAAAGAAGGTTATCGCCAACTGCAATCTATCAATCTGCATCATGTTTATGGAACGCTTAGAAGGCTGATTTTTTTTTGTAACAGTAGCTTTTATTTCTTTTAAATATTACTTGTAATTTAATTTTTAATTCTTAACCACAATGTGTTCTAGGAACACTATATGTAACCTCTATAATACCCAAATGCCTTATTTGGTTTAATCTTTTTGAAACTTCCGGTGTCTTCAGAATTGACAGTACATCATTTCAGTTACCTTGGACGCTTCCAGCCATCATCACAACATTCCTCTTACAAGCTAATGCCATGTGAAAAACCTAAATCTATGGTTCGCAGCTTCTCAATGCTGGCACTCATTTGGCAGAACCTGTCATCCCTGTCTGGTCTGCGGTTCATGACCCTTGCATTTTCTTTGCTTTCTCACTACAATTATTCTATGCAGTAAAAAGGGGGTGCAGATTACCTGTCGGTCAGAACAGGATATAAAGAACAAAAAGAGTTCTTGAAACCCATTTCATTCCATTCTACAATTTTTGGATGAACAGTAAAGGAATTAAAACAGGCTGTAAGGGGTCCTAAATAGCCCATTTGAAGTACAATGAATGAGTACATGTATCCTTTGTTATTGGGATCAAGTTGTACAAAATATTCATTAAGTAGCAAATATTAAATATACTCATCTAATTTTTAATTTTCACACTATATTAAATAGGCCATTATCATTAGCACTCCTGTCCAATGTACATTACCATAACTACTCTCCTTGAAAGGCCAAGATTAAGCCTTTAAACTGTCAAGTAATGTTTTTGTTGGATAACTGGATTTTAATCTGGTAATTTGTATTATGGGAAACCATGGTGTCGATGTTTAAAGGAGTATACAATGTAGTTATTTTGATATAATGAATAAACTGCAAATCTCTAATAAATACATTGCAGCAATAATTGGGCATTTATAAAAATGGCAAACTAATTCCCTTGCCTGTACATTTAAAGATACCAAAATACCCAACACAATGACATTATACTGGTTTTGGGGATTGTTAATAAACCAACACAAATTCTTAGAATGTTTCCTACGACTTTAAAATGACCATGACCCAGTTACTGCTATCAGTTGAGAGGGCAAGTCTAAATAATAAACAATTTAATGAATGCCATGTCTTATGTTTGTTGATTGCTTGCAATAATAGGAATGGGTGAAAATTTTGGCAACCAGTCACTCAAAATGGCCAGATTGGTTACTAATTTAGAAAGTCACTCTATCTTATTGACAGATTGAAACACCAAGGCCAGAATTTTACGTCCTGCGAGTGGGCATGTGCCCAACTCATCTGGCCGAAATAGCGCAAGGTGATGTCAGCACTCGCACGATACCTCACTTGGAAGTGCAACCACCGACAATTAAGCAGGCAATCAAGTCCATTAGGGAGGCAATTGAAAGAAATTTTTTGTGGCCCATCCACTTTTACGGTTGGCGGATGGGCCAATCGGCCAGGCGGCCATTACATTTTTGCTCAACCTCGATCCAGAGCGGGATGAAATCTCCTTGGGGAAATAAAATAAAAAGAGTTATTTGGGGACTATTTTTTTTATGTGGTATGCTTTCAGGTGCTTGATTGTGCTGCATTGACATATTTTGCAGTATTTTTGTTATTTCATTTATTGTGCGGAGGTCTGCAGCTCGCTGAGGCAGCTGTCTGCCTTCAGGGAGCTCACTGGAAGCGCTCACCAGCACCCGTAGTGACATTGGCGCCCGCCCTCTTCCAATCACCAATGGCAGTGCTGAGCCTTTCTCAGTGAGTGTTTTATGCTGGCTGGCCAACAGCCAATGGAAATCACGGTTGGGGGCCGATCGGGGTCAGGAGCCCGTTTACCGTCCGCTCCTGGGTCCACCGATCGCACGCGCCTTACGAACGAAATATTCAGGCACAAGTGAATATTGACTCGAAATTTCTACCAATAATGCAGCACATTTCAGATTTAGCCTTTAGATATCAGAATTCTGGGGAAGTACTGTAAACTATGTTGTCATAAGCAAAAATGAGTGTGATATAAATACTAATTCTTGTTACTTCCATAAAAGTAGATATGAGATTATGGTCCTAATTTTGGACTTTACTGTATATCGGACTGATGGGGTGATCACAACCCCTGCCTCATGTTGTCAGCGAAAGTCCAGAGCCCTTTTGATGCTTAGGCCTCATTCACTGATGCTAAAAGAATAATTTTGTTTGTTGAGTGTCAAATTTCTTCGCTATAATAAAATCTTCCACACATTCTTGAACAAAAGAAAAAGCTTGTTTATGATATATTTATGAAACACAGTAGGGAGAATTCTCTCCCCGTTGGGGGGAGGGGGTTGGGCGGGAGCACAGCTGGTCGCCTGTGATCGGCCACGCACCGCCATTTTACATGGGCAGGCCAATTAATGCCCGCCCAGCGTGACGCACACCCGGAAGTGCTGAGCGCTCCCTGTGCGGGTGGGGGGAGTAGGCTGAGTCGGGACCTGCGGTATTTTGTGCATGCGCGCCAACGAGCGCAGAAATCTCCCTGAGGCACAGAGCTGCCTCAGGGAGATCAGTTTGATTTTCAAAAATTTTAATAAAGAGAAAAAATTTCTTTTTAAGACATTCCCCCTCATGTGACACTGTCACATGAGCTGGGACATGTCAATGAACTTTAATTTAAAAAAATTATTTAATTTATGAGCCCTTCATGAAACCTCATCCTGCCAGTGGATCAGGTTTCATGATAAATGTGAAGGCCATCAGGGCTCTTCACCTGCCCGCCAACCTTAAGGTTGGACGGGCAGCTCAGTTAATAGCTTTAATTAATTTGTAAATGGCCTTAATAAGTCTTTGGCAGTTCGGTGGGCATGCAGCCTACTCCGCTGTGTGCCTGCCGAACTGAAGATCTGAGAAAGAGTATTTTCCTGTTGTAATTTGAATCCAAGGATAAGCTCACAATCTTAAAATCAGTCAGGGATATCTATTATTTCTATCATATATGCACTGTAAAACTCGGGCTGGAGCTGTTCAGATTTTGCCTAATTTTTTAGCTATAGTATCTTTTATACTGAATGCCAATACACAATTTAACAACATGACGGTGGGTGAGCAACTTCTACAATGAAGGACTAATGATTCTGGTTATTGTATGCTGATCAACAATGCTAATTACTCAGAATATTCACAATCAATATATACTGGAGAATTTAATCTGAAACAACACAGTACTCTAAAGTTATTGGAAGAAATAATATAGATAAGAAGGGTTTTGTTCCCACTTGACATTATAGTATTTGACTAGCAGGCTGCTGTAGGTAATTGCTTCTTAATCAAAGTGTTTTTGAGAAACAGCAGAAATAAGTACAGTGCTTTTAAATCATTTTATCAATGTGCCAGTTCCCAGTATGACCGTAATTGGTTTCATCATAGATGAAAGAGGTCAAAATGTAGGACAGATGTTTAGTGAAGCATATTTAGGTTCTTATAATCTAATATTTTAAATTGATTTTGCTTCATCTGTGAAAGAAGGTACACTTTGCTGGGTTTTGAAAAAGAAAACATCAGGAAAGATTTAAATGGAAATTGCAGTTAATTAACTTTGATAAGCAAAACTAGTACTGACTGAAATCTTTTAGATTCTTCCTTCATTTGAAGAAAACAGAAGCAGATTTATACACAAGACAAATTTCATGAAAACGTTCTATAAAAAAATTAACCTGACTGTGTTGAATCAGGCTGACCAGCTTTTTTGAGATTGAACATTTTGAAAGATCAGTGTTTGTCAAGATTTTACCAGAAAACCTTTACGCCAACACACATTTCACATCATATTCTATGACAAGGGCAGCACGGTGTGTTAGTGATAGGGTGCATCTTTAATACCAATCTCTTCACCAAGTGCTTAGTGGCCAAACAGCAGTCAAGGTTTTCACAGGTATTCATCAAAACCTGACAAAAACCACAAAAACCCCTCCCTCCTGCCATTCAGTGCAATAATCAGTACTGATAATGCGTGACAAACTATATTTTTACAAGTGCTCACATTAAGTACTCACAGTATGATGCAGACAGACAAGACTGACACAGAAACCCTAGAATCTAAGAAATTGTACTTACTGATGTAGGAGGCATGGGAACAGCAGTGTAAAGCTATGGCACGAGTCACAAAAACTGACAGCTTATGTAAAATTCATGTCCCATGGGCTTGAAGGTATTACTTTTCCACAGTGGGATATAATGGAGGAATCTGCACACTACTACTAAATGTTTATAGATACCAAAGTTTAATATTTATTAGTGTCCAGTTCTCATCGGACTTTGGTACTTTTAAAGCGATTCAAATGCTTCCAGTAGCTAGTCACAGCTTTAACAAGTTAATTTTCTAACAAATACATTTAACGTATGTTATTTCTGTCATTCACTAGCATATTGGAAACTATCAGCTTCTGACATTAGACTGTCAATTTCAGCCAAGAACGAAATAAATATGAAAGATGGATTAGCGTATAAAATAACTGACAGATAAATACCACCATTGAGTGACAGGATATATGTTTGCGCCAGTGATTCCATATACATTGCGTTATGTTCTCAATCATATTAAGAAAAATTACAGAGTGGAAGCCAGGCACCTTTTCTCATATGAGTGATAGAAATCTTGGAGAGATCTTAGCAGCCTGATATAAATTGGTAATAGAGGGTGCTTGAAAGCAGGTCAGCTGCCTGCTCTCTTCAAAAACAATAATAACTTTCACATATGTAGCAACTTTAATGTAGTAAAACATCTCAAGGTGCTTCAAACAGCATTATCAAATAAAATTTGACAATGAGCCATATAAGGAGATATTAAGGGAGATGACCAAAAGCTGGATCAAAGAGGTAGATTTTAAGGAACAACTTAAAGGAGCAGAGAGGGGCAGAGTGGCACAGCCGCTAATAGAATGATTAAAATCAGGAATCACAAGAGGCAAAAATTGGAGGAGTGCAGCTATCTCTGGGCCTTTTCTTGTTAGAATTGCATGGTATTGCACGTCTTATTCCTCCGCAATTTTCATGGAGTTGGGCCAGCTTTTCAAAGAGCCGTGATTCATGGCACCACAGATATGTTGTGAACCATAGACTGCGTGAGGGAACCTTTTGAAAGGCAAGTTCAAAAGGTTCCCCCCTCATGACACCCATATCAAGGTATGCAACCCCCACACCTTTGGGCCCCTGAAGCCCCCTTGCCAAACTATGGCACTCCATGTCCATTAATACTGTATAGAACCAATGAACTCTTAAGTGACAATAGGATGTGTAAAAAAAATCTTTAAAAAACATTAATTGAAAATTTTTCACTTTCTTAAAAATACTTCCTCCTATTTTTACAACAGGCCAATAAAACTGTCAATCATCCAGACCATTTAAAGTATCAAAAGCAGAAACTGCAAGCACTTGAAACCACTTTATGTTGTGTAAATAAACATTGTACCATTAATGGAAGAGATCAGACAGCCAGAGCTGTCAATCAAGCAATGTTTTTCCTGGGGCTCAGCTGTTTCAACAGGCTAATGGGTTTCTGGGCTCTTAGCCAAGAATGTATAATGAGGATGGCGGCATGAGGTGGCATGATAAGGCATGGGGAGTGTGTGTGTGTGTGTATGGTGGGGGTGGGGGGTGAGGCTTAAGGTCCTTACTTTTTCATTATAACTGGGACGGCGTCCCAAGGCACAGAGATGGGCCTTTAAAACAGCGCAGCTTGGCACACAGCAGCCCATGGCTGCCTCTGAACATTTTCCTGGGTTGGTTGGCCCGACTGCAGCCCACACCCTATCACCCAGAGTGAAAAATTCCATCTTTCCTGGCACTCTCTCCCTAGGAAGAAAATTTCCCGACTCCTGCTTCCTGCCTCGAAGCTGAAAATCCAGCCCATAATTGGATTGGCCATATCAACATGGTGGCTACAAGAGGAAGGCAGATCCTGAGTATTCTAGGATTGTTGGCTCATCTCCTGACCCTCAAAGTCTATCTAGCATTTACATAGAAACATAGAAATTAGGAGCAGGAATAGGTCATTCAGCCCTTCGAGCCTGCTTCGCCATTCACTATGATCATGGCTGATCCTCTATCTCAACGCTGTACTCGTACACTCTCCCCATTCCCCTTGATGCCTTTATAGTCCAGAAATCTATCTATTTCCTTCTTAAATATATATATGACTTATGTGAGACAGCATAAATTGTTTTTATGCAAGATCTTTCCTAACATGTTTACTGGGCTTCTTTCAGGATATTTGGGGATCTATTTGGGGAATTTGGATTTGGGGAATATCAATAACATACCTTGTCAACAGAATTCCTTAATTTGATTTATTTAGATTTCTGGAAGGTTTTGATATCAGGCACACAATTAATGTATATTTAAAGCAGATTTATCTAGATGTCACTTGCTAATATGTATGTGACATGCCAATCATTACTGACATCCTGGTCTAACTATTACCCAGCTCTAGGCTACTCAATTATACTTCCTGGCCCATTTGCTAACCAACATCATAAATGGCTCTGTATGCTCAGGCACCAACCTCTCCCTTTCAATAGTGCTGTCACCACCTCACTACCAATAAGTCCACATTTGGCCTATGTGTTCTCTCCAAATGTCATCCCCAATCTTTCTTTCTTTTGTAGGGTCCTTGAAAGTGTCATCACCTCCATGCACCATTCCCTCTACTGCCTTGGCTCTCTTTTCGAATGCCCAATGTCTGCACAAAACACCAAAACCAGACTGATTAAAATCACCAACATCATCTTCTTTGACTACTACCCCATGGCCTACCTCTCATCCTACCTCATCAACGTAACTCATTCTAGTCTTATATTCTCTCTTGCCCCTTCATGTCCTGCGGCTCTGGCCTTTTCTGCATCCCCAACTCTGCCCACTCCAGCAACAGTGGTACAGCCATCAGTTGTCTCAGATCTACTCTTTGAAAATTCCTACCTAAATCTCTGCACTCTTGAACTGGTAAAAAGAAACCTACTCCTGTCCTGCTTTAAAAGCCTTCTTCAAATCCACTTATTAAAAGTTAGCTCTCTAGTAACTCCCTCACAAAGATTTGATGCCTATTAATTTTCTCACTATGATTTACCTTGGGTATGTTTCTATGTTAAAGACACTGGGGTAAAGATTTACCCATGTTGAAGTGCTTCAAAGTGGTGCTACACAGATCATGTAAATATCCCAGTGGCAGACAGCACCATGGGGCACCACCTGTCATGTGGTGTGTTCGACCACAGTTTGTCGGTTCATTCACATGTACTTCACATTAATCCTTAATGTTAGAATATTTAAATGATAATATAAATAGTTTTATCTTTCTGAATTTGTATAGTAATCTTCCTTGATGATGTCAATGGAGAAACCGAAAATGGCAGTACAAGTAGCAGCTATGGCACTGTCTGCTCCTGGGCAATCTATTTGGTCTGCATAATGCAACTTTGTGAACAAATTTTTAGCCCACTAGATTAACAGAAGCTATTGTTGCTGTTGTTCTGCTGGATAGAGCACTATCAACTTTTAGGCCACTAGTAAGTCCATAAATCCCAAACTCCCTAGGATGGCTACTCTGCACATAAAACAAATACATGCTTAAAATGATGAAACATAATTACTTGGGTCATTGTCTTCCCTTTATTTCCCTTTACTGCTTTTTATCTCCTTTTCTGTTTTCTCTCTTCCTTCTTTATATTATTAACTTTATTTCTAATTAATTTCCTCTTTCAATTCAAAAATATATTATGCACTTTTTCTTACATTTTTCCTGTCTCCTAAACATTTGCAGGTGGGAACCTCTGATTGGCTGCAAACTGTCCAATTTTTAAGCCCAAGAAATGCCAGTGGTCTAAAGATTGACATAAGTGATCATGACAACTGGTTTAAAGCATCAAACCAGGAAACACAGAATGAGTAATCTGGTTTATGTCATCGACAGTTCAATCATGACCAGTTAAAATAACCTGCTTGTAGTATTCCGAGGATTAATATTACAAACTAAAGGAAAATTTGTATTTATATAATGTATTACATGCCCCCAGAAATGTCTTAAAATGTTCCACATACAATTCACATCAGGTTAGCTCAATACCCTTTCTTTTGTTTCATGATGTTGAGGGTTCAAGTACCACTTCAGGACTTTACCACATATTCTAAGTTGATATGATAATAAGGGGCACCTCATAGATGCAGGTGCTGCCTTTGGGTAAGATATTAACACAAAGTCTTATCTACTAGTTCAAGCAGATAGGACTATTCAAAGATGAGCAGAAAGTTCTTCTTGTGCCAGTAATGCTTCTTCAACCAAAAACAGTCAATTGGTTATTCATCTTATTGCATAATATGGCATGTTATGTGGAAAGTAGCAGCTGTGTTCCCTGGCATATCAATAGTCTCTTCCCTTTAAATGTTGTAAACTACTAAAAATTTGCCAATTAAAAAAATGAATGAGGACAAGAAGTAAGAGTAAAACCATCATTTGGCCGACTGCAGCTGCATATTCCTACCCATTTGCAAATTTGTACCCAATTTTCCAACAGTTCTATATTGGTTGGAGGAGGACCAGCTGCCAGGTTGGATCAACAAATCCTTAACTAAAAAAAAATTAGGAAAATATTTGGAGGAATGGGGTACATAACATTTACTTTAACAAGTAAGGGCTCTAACCTTTCTTGCCTGTTTTTAATGGATCTAAGATGATTTCACAACTTGAAAGCTGTTATAATATTCCACCAATAGATACAGAATATTTTGTCCATTCTGACTCATGTATCAAGTTTTTAACATAGATGTTTAAAACTATTCCTTAACACAAATTCAGCTTCGACGTGCTCCAAGAACCTACTCTTTAGGACATCCAAAATCAATATGAATACTACTAATGTGGTGACCAATATTTTATTTTTGTGTGCAAGACCACATTGGCAACTGAATTCTCAGTACATTCCAGCCATGACATTCTGGTCGATTTATGTGCCAATGTAAACAGTAGGAATTCCCATTCAGAAAAACCTAACAGAGCAACTCAACAAATAAAATACATTTCATCTTGATTTCCTGCCCTGGTTCTCAATTCCATCAGTAGAAAGTATTTTTCAGGACATTCTTGAGTTAAATCAGTAATTAAACTGAAGATTAACAAAGGAATCTTTATTGCTGAGTTCATTCATCCTTCCACTATTCACCTATCCATCAATGATAAAACAAACAATTCTCTAATGAGCTATTTTGGGCACAGGTCACATTTAACAATATATTCTAGCTGTAAGAAAATCACCACTTACTTCCAAATCGTTAAAAAACAGATGTGTATCAGCCAAGTTGAAGATCATTTCTTCCATTCGTAGCCCAAGTGACACTGATGTAGGTGGATCCTGTAAATAAAAGTTCAAATAAGAAAACAGCATTCGTAGGCTAAAGTGGAAGTGCCCTAACTTTTTTATCCCTATGGATCATTTGGTTGTATACTGTGAATTGTCAGGGGCCAGGCTTAAAATTTAAATTGAAATCTTAAGTTTTTGATATCAACACAACTTGATGTTCTGTTTTGGGATTTGTCCACAAATGCTACAGCTGCTCTTTTAAAACCTGCAACCCCACAAAATTCAAACATAAAGGGCTGGATTTTACGCAGGGCATACTGCTCACCACCCCTCAGAAGAAAAGTTGGTCGGAAATCGACCAACTTTAAAAATGGCTGTCCTGCAGCGTGTTATTGCTGCAGGACAGCCCTTAACAAGCAAGTTGGACTGCTGAACCTCAGTGGCCAATCTGATTGGCCAGCAGCTCTTGCAGTCTCAGCATCGCCAGAACTCAGTAGTGGGCGGTTCTGGTTCTGCAAGGAGCCCATGAAGATCGAAGATGGACACCGGGCCCAACTTTTTGGGCATGGAATGACCTGACACCCTAGAGAGGGGTGGTGGTGGTGGGTGGGGGGGGGGGGCGCGGCAGGGCCCATTTCGGCAGCGACAATCGGCTGCCCGCCCGCCGATCAAAGGCAAAATTCTGCCCATGGAGTTTATTTGGTTATCAGTTGGCATTTCCTAAACAAAGTCGAGCCTTTTCCTGTTAAAGTGCTCAGTACTATTGATGATTTTTGCCTGTGTGTAACATCCATTGAAAGCTGATTTGGTTTTAAGTTTCAAAGTGTAAAAACAGCCATCATTCATTTTGGGGAGAATTTTCTCCCCATTGGGCGGGAGCTGGCGTGGGCGCAACTGGTCGCCACCTGCGATTGGCTGCGCACTGCCATTTTAAGTGGGCAGGCCAATTAAGGCCCACCCAGCATGACATGCACCCAGAAGCACTGAGCGCTCCCTGTGAGGGTAAGGTGAGGAGGGACAGTCGGGGCCTGTGCTGCAGAAACCTCCCTGAGGGAGGTTACTTTGATTATGAATAATTGAAATAAGGAAAAAAAAATTATTCAGACATGTCCCCTCATGTGACAGTGTCATATGAGCTGGGACATGTCAACGAATTTTAATAAAAATTTTTGTTTAGTTTGTAAAGCCTTCATGAAACCTCATCCTGCCCGTGGATGAGGTTTCATGATAAATGCGAAGGCCGCCTGAGCTCTTCGCCTGCCCGCCACCTTAAGGTTGGACGAGCAGCCCTGTTAATTGTTTTAAGTGGTTGTTAAATGGCCTTAATAGGCCTTTGACAGTTCGGCAGGCACGCAGCCAACTCCGATGTGCGCCTGCCGAACTGAAGATCGGAATGATGCGCGGTGACGTCGGGACGCACGGCTGACGTCACCGTGTGTCATTTTATGTGTCGGCAAGCAGGGCCCGCCGTCGCACGCTGACCAGAAGATTCAGGCCTTTGTATTAAATTTAAAAGTAGAAAGCAATATTTTGCAATAAAGCATGAAATACAGATATGAAGTGAACCATTAATAGTAATTGGATTTAAGTTAGTTGATTTGAGAAATGAAATGGACAAAATGGTTATTTTCTCATGTTCTTGGAAAATTTTATCAGTGAGTGATCCAGATCTATAATATCAAAATGGATAAATGTACAGGACAAAACATAACAGAATTTGATGTAATAATCATACTAAGGTCAAATAATTTTTTGTATCAGTGCACAGCACAATAAGTGTTGATAATACTACTTATAATCCTACTTAACTAAACAAAAGCACACAATCGTGAGAATTAGAGGCAGAAGTAGTTCATTCGGCCCCTCAAGCCTGCTCCACCATTCGATAAGATCACGGCTGATCTTATTGTGGCCTCAATTCCACTTTTTGCCTGTCCCATAACTTTTGACTCCCCTGTTGATCAAAAATCTATTCAACTCCGTTTCGAATGTATTCAATGACCAAGTCTCCTCTCTGGGGAAGAGAATTCCACAGACTAATGACCCTCAGAGAAAAAAGTTCTTCTTCTCTTATCTTAAATGGGGGACCCCAAGTAAAGTAAATACAATTTATTGCTTAATTAATTAGAAACCAATACTTATAAAAATCACAACCAGCAAGATTGTTACCTATGACTCCTGCCTTGCCGAACAATCCCTCTTTCTACCTGCAGAGTTATTAAACATTGCTTGAGCTTCACAGGGAGAAAATAAAGGTCAAGGTCTATGTAATTATCAAGGTTTAAGTTCTACAAGATGATCTAACCTAGGAAAATTATTGCCTCATCAGTGTTATTCTCTTGAGGATTTCTAGCTTAAATATTTGAGCCCTGATTTTAACTCCTGTTGCTAATGAAAATGGAACATGCAGGCGATTAAAATCTCAGTAACGTGGTGCTCATTGAAGCCACACTGCACATGTGGCCCACACCATTGCAACAGATGCATTTCAGGCAGTATGAGGCCCTCACCCCATGCAGACAGATAGGAAACAGGAACAGGACATTTTTTCCTGTTTACTGTGGGTAAAGTCAATGGTGCCCTGAACATGGGGAAATTCTGTAACCTGAACAAAGCCCCAGTTCTATCTTAATGCTTCCAGCGGTATGTGTTCTGCAAAACATGGAGCCAGTCATTTTTTTTAGTACAAGTATGAACTGCACATTAACTTATGTTGCCGATATCCCTTGTGGGAGCATGAAAGGAGTAGGAAACAAAGTTGAGGGGTGCGATGACCTTGACTTCAATAGACAATGCTATGCTAGAGCTGGCAGTTGGTTATAAACCCTCTTGCAGGAGGTGACCAAACTCTACGACAGCCTATCTAAAGAAGCTCAACTTCCTTATGTTCTGCTGTTTTGAGAAGTGCAGGTATGTTGTCCTTGACCTACAAACTCTGGGAGGGTGAGGATTCCTGTGAACACTCATCTATGGCTTGTATCCCCTAAAGGTCCAACTCTGTGTACTCCTTTCTTTGATCCTCTTCCTCTTCATCCTCTTCCAGAATTGCCAGAAAGAGCCCATGATGAAAAAATGCTTTGCCAGAAACCCCTTAAGAGTTGAGAATGTTGCACAGGCATTCAAAGCATTTAGAATGATCTAAGAACCAAAAATCATAATGTAATAGAAGCAAAATGTTCCTCTAAACGTTCAGCATTTTATTTGAAAGCAGCTGAGGATCCCTTTAGATAGCACTGAAAATGAATGGCTGCCTGACAACAGCAATGCAGGTGGCAAACACAATGCTGTCCAGGTCCTAAAACAGGTGTGATTTACACAGGTGCATTCGATTGTCAATCATTTCAAATACGAGTGATGGCCACCTAAAATGAGACCTGCTTTTATATTAGATTAGGTACAGTGCAAATTCAGTGGAGGGCTTTGTTAGATTTTGGCTTGGTGCTGCCCTGTTCATCCTGAAAAATGGAATAGTAACCCAACTAAAATCACTTGTCACATACAAATATCTGAGCAAGCATATAAACAAACCTTGCTATGACACATTTCTTTGGTGCAATGGATGCCATTTTTGCCTCCACACTTCTGGTACCAACCAAACCAGACCATATTTTGAAGAGGCTCTTAGCATACATGCAGGGTGCCTCCATCAGAAGTACGCAGATTACAGAGACTGTTAGATGCTGCCACTTTGGAACTCAGCACTCCAGGTTACTCCCTCACACAGAAGAACAAAAGAAAAAGGAACTGGAACAGGCCATTTGGCCCTTTGAGCTAGCAGGAAGGCCCTCCCCCAACCACTTGCGCTATTTAAAGGGCTTGTCAATTACTTTTAGGTTAGTTGCTGATTAATTTCTTTTGGCTCTTGCTGCCATTGTAGAAAATTTGGTGGATTTGCAGAGTTGCTGAATTCTACAGGGAGTGGTGTGGTACAAGATCAGTTACTTTTAGGTAAATCTGTGTCAGAACTGTGGGACTTATTCAAGAAGGAAATAGGGAGAGTACAGGGCCAACATATTCCAGTAAAGACAAAGGGTGGGACCAACAAATAAAGGAACCCTGGATGTTGAGGGATATACAGGATTGGATAAAAATAAAAAGGGAGGCTTGTGGCAGATACCAAGGGCTCAAAAAAGCGGAAGCTCTAGAGGAGTATAGAATGTGTAGGGGGGGGACTTAAAAAGGAAATTAGGGGAGCAAAAAGGGGGCAAAAAAAAACATTGGCAGGCAAAAGAAAGGAAAATCCTAAGTTATTTTACAAGTACATTATGAGTAAGAGGATAACTAGGGAAAGAGTAGGGTCCATTAAGGGCCATAGTGGTAATTTGTGTTTGGAGCCGGAAGATGTAGGTAGGGTTCTAAATGAATAATTTGGGCTGAATTTTCCCCCATCGGGGTGGGGGGGGAGTTGGTGGGCGGGTGCGCTTCCGATCGGCATCACCGATCGAAGGTGCGGCACCAATTTACGTGGGCGAGCCAATTAAGGCCCGCCCAGGGTGACATCCGCAGGGAAGCGCTACGCGCTCCTTGTGCGGGTGGGGGGGGAATGCCTAAAATTGAGAGTGCGTTCTTTCGCGCATGTGCATGAAAGAGCGCACTCATCTCCCTGAGGCTAAGTGCTGCCTCAGGGAGATCGCCTCTACTTTCAAAAATATTAAAAATAGAGAAAAAAAAATTCCCTTACATGTCCCCTCATATAACAATGTTGGGACATGTTCATAATTTCCAAAAAAACTTTATTAAAATTTTTAAAACCCTACATGAAACATCATCCCGCCTGTGGATGAGGTTTCATGTTTTTAGTTCCCGCCGGGGCTCCTGGCCTGCCCACCAACCTTAAGGTTCGATGGGCAGGTCCACTAATTACTTTAATTGCTCTGACAATGACCTCAATTGGCCATTGATAGGTCGGCGGGCACGCAGCTGATTTTGCCGCGCCCCCGCCTTCCTGAAAATTTAATTGGGGCGCGGTAACGTCGCGGGTTCCGTCCAACATCACCGCGTGTCATTTTACGCGTTGGCGAGTGAGGCAAGGGAGGAGATAGCAGGGGCGCTGGCAATAATTTTCAATACCTCTCTGGCCACAGTGGAGGTGCCAGAGGACTGGAGGACAGCCAATGTGATACCATTATTCAAGAAGGGAGGAAGAGGTAAACCAGGGAACTGCAGGCAAGTCAGTCTAACCTCATTGGTGGTGAAACTATTGGAAGCAATTCTGAGGGACAGAATTAATCTACACTTGGAGATGCAGGGATTAATCAAGGACAGTCAGCACGGTTTTGTTAAGGGGAGGTCATGTCTGACCTATTTGATTGAATTTTTCGAAGAGGTGACCAGGCGTGTAGATGAGGGCAATGCATTTGACGTAGTCTACTTGGACTTCAGCAAGGCTTTTGATAAGGTCCCGCATGGGAGACTGATAACGAAGGTAAAAGCCAATGGGATCCAAGGCAATTTGGCAAATTGGATCCAGAATTGGCTGAGTGGCAGGGAGCAGAAGGTGATGGTCGAGGGGTGTTTTTGTGACTGGATGCCTGTGTCCAGTGGGGTTCCAAAGAGATCGGCATTGGGTCCCTTGCTGTTTGTGGTATATATAAACGATTTAGACATGAATGTAGGAGGGTTAATCAGTAAGTTCGCGGATGACATGAAAATTGGTGGGGTGGTAAATAATGAGGAGGATAGCCTTAGATTACAGGAAGATATAGACGGGCTGGTCAGATGGGCTGATCATTGGCAAATGGAATTTAATCCGGATAAATGTGAGGTGATGCGCTTGGGCAGGACAAACAAGGCACGGGAATACACATTGAATGGTTGGACCCTGGGAAGTACTGAGGGTCAGAGGGATCTTGGTGTGCATGTCCACCGGTCCCTTAAGGTAGGAGTACATGTAGATAAGGTGGGTAAGAAGGCATATGGGATACTTGTCTTTATTAGCTGAGGCATGGAATATAAGAGCAGGTAGGTATTGCTGGAACTGTATAAAACGCTGGTTAGGCCACAGCTAGAGTATTGCATGCAGTTCTGAAATCTGCATTATAGGAAGGATGTGATTACACTAGAGTGCAGAGGAGATTTACCAGGGCGTTGCCTGAGCTGGAGAGTTTTAGTTATGAGGAGAGATTGGATAGACTGGGGTTATTTTCCTTGGAGCAGAGGAGATTGAGGGGGGACATGATTGAGGTGTATAAAATTATGAGGGGCATAGATAGGGTAGACAGGAAGGAACTTTTCCCCTTGGTGGAAGGATCAATAACTAGGGGGCATAGATTTAAGGTAAGGGGCAGGAGGATTAGAGGGGGTGTGAGGAAGAATTTTTTCACCCAGAGGGTGATGGGAATCTGGAAGTCACTGCCTGAAAGGGTGGTAGAGGCAGAAACCCTCATTACATTTAAGAAGTATTTGGATGTGCACTTGCGATGCCATGGCATACAAGGCTATGGGCCTAGTGCTGGAAAATGGAATTAGAATAGTTAGGTACTTGTTTGACCAGCACAGACTCGATGGGCCAAAGGGCCTTTTTCTGTGCTGTAGACCTCTATATGACTCTATGACATGCTGAGGGACTTTGTACTGACTTCAAGACTCTGACTACCTGCTCTCAGACATGGGTGCAGTAGTTTGCATCCCCGTTGGCCTGAAGCATAATGGAAATAATTAGCAGGGGCAACACAGAGCAGGATAAACTGCTGGAAGAGGGAGGAGGGGGAAGGGCTCTCAGCAAGAGCCCACAGCTGCCCAGAATGCTCAGAGAGCAATTCTCTTTGCTCAACTTCAGCGAAGAATAGTGTGTCAGATGTCTCTGCTTCACTAAGGGGATCCTCACTGCTGAACTATGACATCTGCTGCTGTCATAACTGCAGCTTCAGATCAGAACAAGGACAGCATTGCCAGTGATATTTAAGGTAACAATGTCCATGAACTTTTATGCATCTGGTTTCTTCCAGACTCAAGCAGATGATATTATCAAGGTCTCCCAGCTCACAATTAAATGTTACATAAGGGAGATCATAGAGGGCCTGTATTCCAAGAGAACTGAATAATTTCATTCTCTCTTGCCAGAGAGAAGCAGGTGCAGCAAACATGCGGATTCAGGGGGATTGCAGGCTTCCCCCCATGGTGCAAGTTGTCATTGACTGCATACAGGTTGCTATGCAGATACTGCATGCTAACTCTGAAATGCATCGCTATTCAAAGGGATTCTACTCCTTAGCATGCAATGTATCATGAAAGTCAATGCTTGCTATCTGGGCAGAAGTCATGATGCCTTCATTCTATGGCAGTTCTATGTGCAATTAGCATCTGAACCATTACAACAAACCAGAGGCTGTGTACTCGGTGACAAGGTCTATCTGCTGACCAGACAGCTCATGAGACTGGTTACATCACTTATTCAAACAAAGGCTGCATACATATCATAAAAGCCAAGCTGTCACGTGAAATGTGATTAAGCAGACCATTGGGGTGCTTAAATAATGCTTCCGCTACCTGGACTGCTCCAGAGGAGCCCTGCAGTACTCGTTGGGCCTTGTGTTAAGATTTGCTGTGGTCCGCTGCATGCTTCATAACCTAACAATCATGAAGCACAGCTCCTGTCACCAGTATACGGCAAACAGCAGAGGAGTAGCAGAAGGAAGGGAGGACCGACACCCCTTTATTGGATGGGCTGTCTGTGATCGGCTCACCTGACTGCGATACCAGTGCACACAACCACAATTCCCCTTCAACAACTGACTGGCACTTTACCTTCCCTCTGACCATCAGTGTCCCCTTGGCTACAATGCTGAAACAAAATAAACTACAAAACAGGAATTCCAAACCAAATTTATAAATCAAATATGGCCACATCACATACAAAAGTCAATTGATCACATTTGTGCATTCCCTTCTGCCTGACTGCCACCTCCCTCTGCCTGGGCTAGTGTCCCAATGCAGCAATATCCTGGTGGCTGCATACTTGCAAGAGTAAGGCTGCTGACTTTCAGTGGGGGTTGGGGGGTCGGGGGGGAGGGAACTGTAGTTTGCAGAATGACCAGGAACAATTCTGGCCCTGGAAGGCCAGGCTTTGGACAGCACCACCTTGGTATGGATGACAACAGTCTGGGCTGCCTGACAGGCCCGCAAGGGCACTAGTGGAATGGCAGTGGTGGGAGGGCAAGTGCTATAATCTTGAGACAGAAAAAGAGGTTCATGCTCTACAATGCCACATCCACTCCCATGGTCAGCATCTCAGCAATCTTAGAAATGTACTGGAGGTCAAATTGCTGGGCTTCTGTGACATCATGCATGCATGCATGCTGGTATCCATGGCTATGGTGGCAGCAAACTGAGCTTGCATGATTTCAGTCTGAGCTTCCACTCTAGCACCTAGGCATTGAGTGGCTTCCGCTTGTGCAGCAATGGGAGTTGAGATATCGATCATCAGATGCTGCATCGTAGATGAGCCAGCAAGTGCTCTCAGAAAGTTGGCCACGTCTTCTACACTGGAGAGGATGTCCTCCAAGCTCTGCACAGAAGTGTCTGCCAAGTTGGTGCGGGACTCTTCCGTGCATTAACATCAACTGCAGGCTTTCTGGCCGGTCTGCCAATGCACTTAGTATTTTAGTGTGTGTATCTATCAACTTTCACCTGTATGCCATCCCATCAAAGTGCCATCTGACTGCTTTGCAGCAGAACTCGTGTGTGACCTATATCTCCAGTGAGTTGGCACCTATATTACCCTTGCATCCTTCCCTGGCTGCAGGTCACTCAACCCAGTGTCTCATTACCTGCAGAACCCACCTCTTAAGGCATCCATAGAGTATTTACAATTTCAATACCTGAACTGGTGGCTGTAAGTGTGAGTGTGAGTGATGGTGTTTCTTTAGCATCACTGTCTTGCTGCTCTTCCAGCACTGCCTGGCCAGAGTTACAGTTCTTAGTTATATGGATGGAGAAAGGCACAAGGATAGGGTTGTGATGAGGGAACAGGGGGAAAGCAAGAGGTGCATGCCTACACCATCTGCAGCTTGTAAATCTGAAGAGATTGTGGCATGTGGTGAGGAGGATTAGGTATGAGGATATCAGCATCTTCTTTGGCTTCGACCCCATTGCTGATTATAGACTCAGTCATAGATGCTCCAATGATGGGTAACACTGCCCCTTCCATGGCGTTCGTGGGGGGTGGCGGGGAAGAGATGGATCTCTGCCTGTCTCCTGCCAGCAAGGTGCTACTGCTTTCTTTTATGTGCCAATGTGCCCTGCAAAACATAGGGAAGCATGTCAATGAATGTAGTATAATGCGATTGGGCGATGTGGCGTCATGGTTGAATAGCTTGAAATGTGTGTGAACTGTGAGATGTGTGTGTGAGGCTTGCATCAATGTTAAGTGTGTGTGAAGGTGATGCTAGGTATGAGTCATGGCCAATCAAGATTGTTGATGGGTGATTGATGGGAATATGGTGCATAGTGCAGTGTGTGAGAATAGTGGTGCAGTTGGTGGATATGAAATTTGGAGACACTTTTGCTGACCTCAAGCACTCATGTGAGGTCACTGAACCTCTTCTGGCTCTGCATCCAGGTGCTGACAACCACACTGACAGTGACAGCTATGTGGTCCTTTTTCTGCTGAGAGTTTTTCTGGAGGCCCTCCTAGTGCCCTGTGGATGGATGACTTCTCTACACCCCCTCAAAGCAAGGCTTCAAGTGCAGCATTGGAAAATCTTGGAGCCTGCATACTGCCATTCTTGTGTCGTTTCCAGGTCAAACTCACTTTTACAATGATGTCCAGCGCCTGCTCCCTTTAAGAGGTGAAGGCTACCTTTAAGTACTGCAAGCTAGCTTGAACTCATGCTAGCCTCTCACGATTTTACGCCCTCTGCTCAGGTATGCAGGCACTCAGTGCGCTTAGTGCTGGTAGGACGCTACAATTATTTAAATGCCAGGTAGCATGAAGTTTGCATGCTGCTTGCAGCATAGGCAATACAGGCGCAGGTGAATCGTGCATGCCCTTGCCTGTTTTTAGATCTTATCAAATTTTGTGGCTGGTTCAGTGGTAAATTACTTGAAATATTGCTTTAGTTGGATTTGAATTCAGAACTTGATGTTCACTGAATTTAGTAATTGTTTCCAGATGTCACATTCCCTAAGCAACAAGAAAGCTTCTATTTATAGTTCAAAAGCTTTGTCTGATATTTTCAATTACAATGGCATTTCACTTATAATTAAAGCTGCAAAGGAATGAATTTGGATTTAATCTGTAACTAGGGTTTTTTTCAAAAAGTGGGTTGAGATTCTAAAAGCTGTAATTATTCTAATGACTTGGTGCTAAATTTGTTGTGCACCTTTTGAGAATGAAGTATTTTATATGATGGAGAAAAGTTGTGCTCAATTAAACTCTTTTTTTTTGTTAAAGCAACTAATTGAAAGCTAATTATTCTAAATTGTAATAATCCACTAAAGGACAAAGCTTACAATGCATACATGTTTATGAGGATTTGCAGGTTAATGTGACTATCTTAAAAGGTGTGGTTGAACTATGAACAAACCTTTGAGGGGGTAAGGATTAAGCAAAAGGAGAAATGACAGCATGCTATAGAATCCTAAACAGAGCTCTGTTCTGCTCGGAAGAGAGTGGATTGAAAACATAGGCTGATTGCCATTTTTAATTTTAACTCACGGAATCACTCCCTTCAAAATGTTGAAGAATAGGAATTATTAGCCTTTGCAGTCTTACAATGCCTAACGATTATTATAGTTTTATGAGGAAAATAAAAAGACAAGGATTATTTTCACCTATATTCTTTGTAACAAAGCCTGTAATCAATAAAAAACCACAGGGAATTGTAGGGCAAAGAATTTTAATACATTTCCCCTTAAACATTTATTTTATTTGCATTAATATGTGTATTGAAAAATATATGTGAATTCATCTATTTCCGACCAACTGCAAAGTCCCTTTTTAGAGTAGTTAAATACAGCACTAACTGGTACAGGAAATTTGTAGATGCAACCATGCAAGTAAATGTCAAGCTTCAGCTGCGCTTTAGCTTTTGCACCTGCCTTCAGTCATCAGTGCTATCTACAGAATGTCAGCTTTTTCCTAGCTTCCAAAATCCAATCACTATGCAGCTGGTTTGAACTGTCAGGTTTATGCGCAAGAATTGCTGATGCCAATCGAGATAACTGGGAAGCATAACAGAGAAACCTTGTCCTACATATATTTTTTGTTCTACAGCTAAGAGAAGACATTGTTCAAAGAAGATTTTCACTTGCTCTTAAGAAAAACTCACAAAGTAACATGGCTAACAAAAATTTTCCATAAAATTACTAGCAGTCTCAAAAGCTAAACAATATGTAGCAGCATTGAACAAAAGGTTTTTTTTTAAATTAGTTTGCTTCAAACAATTTTATTCCCTCTTTTTTTAAGATATTGACTTGTTGCTGGAGAATACTCCCCAGTGGCCCACCTCTCACATTTCCTCAAATAGCCATTATTCAGGTATGAGGCCTGTCACTGAGTGTTAGCACTCCTCATTTAAATCTATTCTGTTCTTCTATTTCACTTACTAAAGTGAATAGCTCACACTTTCCCACATCATATCCCATCTGCCACTTTCCTGCCCATTCACTTAGTCTATCTTTATCCCTTTGCAGACTCTTTTGTGTCCTCCTCACAGCTTAATTTCCCACCTAGCACTGCATCATCAGCAAACTTAGATACATTACATTCAGTCTCTTCATCTATGTCATTAATATGGATTATAAATAGCTGAGGCCCCAGCCTTGTCGCACGCTAATGCTAAACAGCCTGCCAGCCTGAAAATGACTAGTTCATTCCTATTCTTTTTCCTGCCCTTTAACCGATTCACCACTCTCGATAATATATTACCCCAAATTCCATGAATCCTTATGTGTGGTGCCTTATTGAATGCATTTTGAAAATCCAAATATCCTATATTCACTGATTCCTCTTTATCTACTCTGCTAGTTACATTCAATAGATTTGTCAAAATCAAATTCCCTTTCATAAAATTATTCTGAATCTGCCTAATCTTATTCTGATTTCCTACTGATACTGATAATGGATCCCAGCATTTTCCTTACAACTGACGTTATGTCATGGAGTTGAGGCAGAAGATCAGCCATGATTGTGTTGAATGGCAAAGCGAGCTCACAGGGCTATATAGTCTACTCCTGCTCCTATTTCTTATGTTCTTATCTTAATAATGAGCTAAGCCATAAAAATAGGAAATTTATAAACATAAAAGATAATATTGTTTCCAGTATAAACTCCAGTCCCTGCAATGTCCACTAGTCATGAATGACCTCAAACCCACCAGTGGGTATCTCATGTTCCTTCTCCAGGGCCACTGGGGCACAGATAAGATCATAGAAGAGAGGCAGGTAGCCAGAGTGACCACCCTCACAGCCTGCATCCAGCCTGGACCTGTAGATGACCAACTTGATCAGGTGCAGGTGCAGACGCATGAGCCAGCCCTCTATCTTGCCTGCCTTCCTCTGTAGTGGGTGGCCAAAGGTCAGGAATGTGGGCCTAAAGTGGTGCCAAAAGTTGAGCTTTGTCCCCTTCAAGTATTGGAAAAGGGATTGCAATCTCTGACATAGAAAAAAATATGAAAAAAGATCTTGTCTAGGTTGCAAAAACAACAAACATCCTGGAGTCTGCAAAATAACTTTAAAGCCCTTTGGAGAGGACAACTCTGTGCAATGTTTCCCACCTGAGATGCCCAGTGTTGCAGGGCAGGGCAGGGCCTGCAAAGAAAGTCCCCATTAGGGTCCCCTGTTTTTGGTGGACGAGAAAATGTTGCCCATTTGGAAATGGCATGCTGAGGACGATGAAGCACAGCATATGCAGGAGCAGGCTGTACAGGAAATTCCTCCACACACACTGAAATGGCACAGAGGGAATTTCTGAGAGACTGCTCAAGTTGTGAAGTGCAGGTCCCCAGCAGCAGAATATTTAATTAGTAAAGGGTAGATATGTCAATTTGAAACATCTGAATTGGGCACGTTGACAATGTTTACTTTCCTTCAATGAGTAGTAATAATCTGAATAGTAATCCTGAGAATTGGAAGAGTTTTAATCAAAAAAATGATAAAGAAGGAGAAAGTAGAATGAGAGTAAACTAGCAAGAAATATAAAAACAAGTTGTAACAGTTTTTGCAATGTATAAGAAGATAGTTGCAAAAATAAACATGGGTCCTTTGGATGCTGAGGCAGGAGGAATTATAACCGAAAATAATGAGATGTTACGCAAATATTTTCCGTCTGTCATCACAGTAGAAGACACAAAAATACCAGAGATAATGGAGAACTATGCTTCTCAAGAGAGTGAGGAATTTAAAGTTATTAATATTAGTGAAGAAAAATACTGGAAAAATTAAGAGGGACCAAAAGCCTTCACATCCCCTGGATCTCCTTGGAGGAGGGAAAGCAGTCACGATGATGCTGCAGCAAGCATTGAGGTAGGGCCTCAGGAATCACTTAATGGGGCACAGTACTTGGATCAG
The DNA here is from genome assembly GCF_964194155.1 of Cetorhinus maximus. NCBI lineage: Eukaryota > Metazoa > Chordata > Chondrichthyes > Lamniformes > Cetorhinidae > Cetorhinus > Cetorhinus maximus. Next base: position 75,877,581 of record NC_135882.1, on the reverse strand, counting down.
CAGCAGCAGATGTGTGGACATCTGGCAGAATTCTCTGAGGCAATGGGAGCTCATGCACTTTGAGGGCAGGAGTCCATTGCAATCATGGGCTCGACCATGTCTCAGAGCAGCAAGCACATGAACCCCATAAATGAAAGAATGGCCAATCTCATGGAGAGACATGTGCAGCATCATGTCAAGTGAATGTAAGAGCAGCATGACCTCCTGCAAGGGATTCAAGGCTCACTCAGTAACATGGAGCAGGCCAGTCAAAGTATGAGCGCTGACCTCCATGGAGTACATGAGGAGCTGCATCTGCAATAGGACCTCTGCACTAGTGGCACAGTGGTGGCTAGAAAGGATGCCTGTTGCACCCCAGCAGCCAGTCCCATCAGCCAACCTAGGGCTGTGGAGATTGGCAAGGAGGATGAGGGTTCTGAGGACTTCCCGGGGCCATCTTCCACTGCTTCCTGGTCTGTCAGTAACATGCTCCAGTGACAAAAGCTGCCCCTGCAGAAATGCAGAGCCTGCAGCCTCAGGTAGGCTCCCAATGGGTCCCTGCACGACAAGGCCAACCGCCACTCTCCTCAATACCGTATAGCCAGAGGGGTGAGCAGCCTGCCTCCACATCCTCCAAAGCAACACAGGAAGCACCACATAGGATTGCGCGCAAATGTAGAGGGTCACATTGTCTCGATCACTGATGGGTTCACAGTGGTGTCTATTTGGTTTACTATCACTATGTTAATAGTTACTTTCATGAACATTGTAAATACACTGTGTACTTACTACAATGAATGTAGTGTTTTTTTATTTGGTCATAGGATATGGGCCAGCATTTATTGCTCATCCCTAATTACCCTTTTCCAGAGGGCATTTAAGAGTCAACCACATTGCTGTGGGTCTGGAGTCACATGTAGGACAGTAAATTTCCCTTAAGAACATTAGTGAACCAGATGGGTTTTTACGACATTCACCCAGTGAGCCTGGCAGTCTGTTCCCTTTTTCACTTGGCTACCCAAGGCAAGGAATACTCCTGAGACATACAGATATGCCCTTCCACTTTCACAACCCCCCAACTTCCTCATGCCTTGCAGCCTGACACCAACCTCCATCTCTGAAATAATGCTTCCGTATTCAAAACTTAACTTTGCTAAGCTGTACACAAGGAAAACACGCCTTTTAGGGGGTGTTCACTTGTGTTTAAGACTTCACCATAAATTTCTGACTCCCACACTGTGGGTTAACATACATAGAAACATATATAGAAAATAGGAGCAGGACTAGGCCATTTGGCCCTTCAAGCCTGCTCTGCCATTCATTATGATCACGGATGATCATCCAACTCAATAGCCTGCTCCCGCTTTCTCCCCCTACCCTTTGATCCCTTTCGCCCCAAGAGCTATATCTAACTCCTTCTTGAAAACATGCAATGTTTTGGCCTCAACTACTTTCTGTGGTAACGAATTCCACAGGCTCACCACTCTCTGGGTGAAGAAATTTCTCTTCATCTCAGTCCTAAATGGTCCACCCCATATCCTCAAACTGTGACCCCTGGTTGTGGACTCCCCCACCATCGGGAACATCCTTCCTGCATCTACCCTGACTAGTCCTGTTAGAATTTTATAGGTTTCTATGAGATCCCCCCTCATTCTTCTGAATTCCAGCAAACATAATCCTAACCAATTCAATCTCTCCTCATATGTCAGCCCTGCCACCCCAGGAATCAGTCTGGTAAACCTTCGCTGCACTCCCTCTATAGCAAGAACATCCTCCCTTAGATAAGGAAACCAAAACTGCACACAATATTCCAGGTGTGGTCTCACCAAGGCCCTGTATAATTGCAGCAAGACATTCCTGCTCCTGTACGCGAATCCTCTGGCTATGAAGGCCAACATACCATTTGCCTTCTTTACCTCCTGCCGCACCTGCATGCTTACCTTCAGCGACTGGTATACAAGGACACCCAGGTCTTGTTGCACATTCCCCTCTCTCAATTTATAGCCATTCAGGTAATAATCTACCTTCCTGTTTTTGCTACCAAAGCGGATAACTTCACTTTTATCCACATTATCCTGCATCTGCCATGCATTTGCCTACTCATTCAGCTTGTCCAAATCACACTGAAGCATCTCTGCATCCTCCTCACAGCTCACTGTCGCACCCAGCTTTGTGTCATCTGCAAATTTGGAGATATTACATTTAATTCCCTCATCTAAATCATTAATGTATATTATGAATAGCTGGGGTCCCAGCACCGATCCCTGTGGTACTCCACTAGTCACTGCATGCCATTCGGAAAAAGACCCGTTTATTCCTCCTCTTTGTTTCCTGTCTGCCAACCAGTTTTCTATCCATCTCAATACACTACCCCCAATCCCATGCGCTTTAATTTTACATGCCAATCTCTTATGTGGGACTTTTTTGAAAGCCTTCTGAAAGTCCAAATAAACCATATCCACTGGCTCCCCCTCATCAACTCCAGTAGTTATATCCTTCAAAATTCCAGTAAATTTGTCAAGCATGATTTCCCTTTCGTAAATCCATGCTGACTCTGTCCAATTCTGCCACTGTTTTCCAAGTGCTCTGCTATTATTAAGGCACTACCAACAGCGAAAATTCTGTTTAAACTCCACTAATTTTAAATGGAACACCAGATTTGTGATTCACATCTGCAGGAATCACTCTCCACTCCCTTCCCCCTACTGGTAAAAATGGTTACGGCTGGAAGTAGGGGCAGGATTTTTGTATCCAGGTCCCGTCGATCATTTTTAAAGGTCGACAGTGTCTTTCTGACTCTGCGACAATCTGGCCCCAAAAATCTGTCTCTCTCAGCCTTAAATATATTCAGCGATGGAGCATCTACAACATACCGGGGTGGAGAATTCCAAAGATTCACAAGCCTTTGAGTGAAGACATTTCTCCTCAGCTCAGTTCTAAATGATCAGGCTTACTCTGAGACTGTGCCCCATTGTTCCAGCCTTGTTACCAGGTAGGGAAAGTACAACTTCTGTGTCTACTCTTTCAAGCCCTTTCAGAATCTTATATGTTTCAATGCAATCACCTCACCATTCTTCTAAACTCAAAAGAATATAGGCCCAATTTACTCAGCCTCTCACCCCAGGTTTAGTTGTGCATCTCTTGTTTTTGAGTTTGATTCCAGTGTCTCTTTATTGTTTCATTTAGAAAAGGAATGCCTTGGGCTGGATTTTCACTACCGAGGTGGGCAGCTCGAGCTGGGAAGTTTCCCAACTTGCTGCACCCACCTTAGTAGAAAGTGCACCAAAGGGTTTGCTCTTCACTGTGGGATGGGGGTTGGGTGTGGGATGGAGTCAGGTCACAGGGGTAGCCAAGTACCAAGGTGGGCTGGCTTATAGGTTCTTTGTGACTTTGTCCCAGTTGGTCAGTTACATTTTAGGCCCTCTAGCCCTCACCCCTAACACCCTATCACCCCATTGCCATGCAACCTCCATATCCCCATGCCAACTCAATATGAATTTTTGTCCCTGACATACCCCCAAGCTCCTGATAACCCCCATGCCAATTCAATGTCAACTCATGACCCCCACACATTCCCAATGGCACTTCATATCCTCCATGCAAACTCATGGTCCTTCCTTGTCCATTCACCCAGTATACACCATGAACAGAATCAATGAGCCCTACAATAACACTGTGTGGAAGTGCTTAGAAAAAAAAACACCCACTCATAATTTTTGGGAAAAAAACTGGTGTTCCTACAAAATTATAAAAGTGTCAATCGACAGGCCGTTAGAGTATCAATAATAGAAGCTTCAAGTACTTCACATCTCTTAATCTTGTGCAAATAAACATTTAGGGTGGAATCATCCCAGATTTGCATAAAGTGCAGCAGCGAGTGGGAAAATGAAAGTTTTACCCATCAGCCACAATGGTGGGTTTTCACGCCGTATTGTCCTCATTAATGATGCATCCCCGGGAAACACGCCGGATTGCTGACGGTGCAGCCTCTGATTTGCCCGCTCTGCTGTCACCTCAGGCCCTCAGTAATCCAGGTGCCATATTTAAAAGATGCCCCTGCACAGAGCTAGCACTCTGCAGCAGCTTCTGATGCCTTGGAAAGTCAAGGCTGCCAAAGGGAGGAAACATGTTCCCCCCAAATTTAGCGATGCCTCCCTTGGGCGCCGACTGGATGCTGTGGAGGCCTGCCGTGAAGTCCTCTATCCCCGCTCTGGGTGGAGACCAGCAAGCAAGGTCACCAATCCCGCATAGGAAGCAGTGGCAGAGCTGATCAACGTCAATGCCCTGCAAAAGAGGACAGCCACCCAGTGCCAAAAGAGGATGAATGAACTGCTCCGTTCCGCTAGGTTAAGTCACCCTTCTCATCACTCTCAACTCACACTCACAAACCCTTCACACATCCACAGGGATCTCACTCACTGCCAGTTCAAGGGACATCATCCTTCACTCTCTCACACACACCTTCATCTGCCCTGCAGATCATGTCCTCATCCCGTCCATGGCACCACTCAGCACCGACACATGCCAGGCATCCTTCTCATCTGGCCTGGCAGGCATCGTTTCCACGCTCTCCAGCTGTATTCATGCAGGACAAGCTGGCACACAACAAAAGAGAGAGGTTGCAGACTGGTGGAGAAATGACTGACATCAAGATCCTCACAGACATTGAAAATAGAGTTATACAGCTAGCTGACGATGATCTGGACCATTCCTGTTCTGACAGTGAGGTTGGCAGTGCTCAGCCAAATGAAGATCCAGCAATTCAACATCTATCAGACAACCATGCCGTGAGTGAGTTCCCCTGTTCCGCAGTCCCCTGCCATGCACTACTTATCTTTCCTTGCCTTCACTGGCACATCTGGGAAGCAACCCATGACCCAGATCCTCCACTCAAGCCCTGAGGACACCTAAGAAGAATCTGATGACACCCTAATTGAACACCCATCAGAGCGTTCACCCACACCCTCCACCAGTGCTGTGCTCCTCAGATTGCAATGCACGATGGAGGAGTCCGTCTGCCTTCACGCTGAGGTGATAGCGCCTGCGTGCCAATGCACTGAGGTCAACACTGGCAGGATAGCAGCCGTCATGGAGACTTTCATCCAGGACATCAGTCCTGCACTGCTGTGCGGGCTGAATTCTGTCGCCAAAGCCATAGTTGGCTTCCAACAGTGTACATGCAAGAGAGTTGCAGGGCAGCTTGATCTCATTCCAGTTTCCCCTTCTCCTCAAGGAGTCAGCCAGAGCCCTTGGGTACCCATAGGGAGGAGGATCAGCAGGTGCACGTCCCAGGGCCATCCACCTAGGTGACTCTGGGAGTGTCCAGCCCATCCGAATCCCCTCTTTCTGTGACCCCAGCAGCTCCACAGGCCAAGGAGGTTGCCACTACCGCACAGCAGGATGCTAAAAGCAGGCCGAGGCCCTCCAGGTTTCAGCCCTCCAGAGAGTGCCCGTCAAGGTCATCGCAGACAGGGCACAGCAGTCAGCAGGCTGCTTCTGCCTCCACTGTAGATGTCAGGGGAGCACCAAGACATAGCAGTAGGGTTAGGGAGTTTAAGAATATGTAGTTGTACAGCCTGGGCATGAGGGTTAATTACTTGTACTTAATGTCCAATATTGTAAATAAACTCCCAAGAATGTCTACTTGCTATGGTGAGCAGTGTTTGTGTCACGCAGGTGTGAAACCTTGGTTCCTGCACAAAATAAAGGCAGGTGTCTCAGTCGAGGGCCTCTTCCCTGTGCAGTGTGTAATTTTCAGACCAAAGTGATGGTCCGGGTTAACACTCACTGGACACATTACTGATGCCTGCGCCTCGACGGTGCTTGTCATTGCTGCCAGAATGTTATGGGTAGGCGTCACAGTCATTCTCTTTGTGAGGTCTCAGCACCTTTGAGGTGGGACTGGCCCCCATCTCTTCAGCATGTGGGACTGGCCCCCATCTCTTCAGCATCTGTGACCAGTGACGCTGTGCTCCTGAAGGGGTCAGGTGCTGAGGCTGACCAAGGATCAGGTGCATTCAAAGTTTCGTGGCTGCATCTCCATGATGTGACCCTGATCACAGAGCGCAAGCGAGCTGCCCTCAGCCAGACAGGAGTCAGACATTCACAGAGGCAATGTGAAGATCTATGGAGTGTCCTCACTGCATCTCATCATCAGCCTCCATGAATCTTGCAGCTATGTGGGCCTCCCAGACGTACATGCATCGTTTTGCCAGTGCGATGGCCTCATCACCAGCATCCTCATCTTTGAGAACCTCATCACCGTCATCACCTTCAACGTCCTCCTCGTCAGAGGATATGTGCAGCTCCTCCATCTCTACCCCAGCCAGGTCTACCCCTGTTGCAGTGCCAGGTTGTGAAACATGCAGCAAGCGACAATGATGCGTGACACCCTCTGGGGACTATATTGCAGTGCTCTACCAGACCTGTCGTGGCACCAGAACCTCATTTTCAAAATGCTTATGGTTTGCTCCACCAAAGTCTGGGTCCTGGCATGAGCCTCATTGTACTGTCACTCTGCTACAGTCTGAGGCCGCCGCACAGGCATCATCAGCCACATCTTCTGTGGGTAGCCCTTGTCCCTGAGGAGCCAACTCTGCAGCCTCTCTTGACCCTGGAAGCTATCAGGGATCTGAGAGGTGCTAGGGATGTAGGAAATGTGGGAATTGTGTGCAGACCTGTAGGATGTGTTTGTGGTGGTCGCACACCAGTTGAACATTCAGTAAGAGGAAGTCATTGCAATTGACATAGTTGACTACTTGTTGCCACAGAGATCTCAGCACCACGTGAGTGCATTCGATGGCACCCTGCGCCTGTGGAAAACCTGACATTTGCGCAAATCCCAGCGCTCTTGATTCCTGGATTTCTAGATCCCGGTTAAAATGCACAAAGTGCAACATCTTTGTGGAGATGACGTCCGTGACCTTCTGGATACACTTGTGCGTGGGGGCTTACGAGATCCAACACAGGTCACCTGTGGAGTCCTGGAAAGAGTCACTGGCGTAAAAATTGAGCATCGTGGTCACTTTCACGGCCACTGGCAGGGGATGCCCTCCACTTCCCCACGGCACCAAATCCTGCAGCAAGTGTCATATGTGACCGACCAGTTCCCTAGACGTGTGTAGCCTTCAGCAACATTGGTGCTCAGTCATCTGCAGGAATGATAAGCGCCGTCTAAAGACCCTGGGTCTAGCGAGGTGATTATGAGCAACAGCTCGCTGTGGATCTGCAGCTATGTACACTGCAGGCCCTGCCGCCCCTTCACCTTGAGGGAGGTGCTCCTCCCCTTGGCGAGCCAGATGTCTCCGATGCTCTCATCTTCTTCTTCTCTGGTCTCTGTAAGCCATGAGGCATACCGCTAAATCACCAAGCTTTATTGGGTGAATGGGCATAGAAGGGCCATGAGTAGACATAGGGGTATAAGGGGCCATTGGGGGTGGGTGGGGCACATGAGTTGGCATTCAGTTGCCATGGGATGCATGGGGAGGCAAGGGTAACACCTTTTGAACTTGTCTTTCAAAGGGTTCCCGAATTCAGACTATGGTTCGCCTGAGGTGCTGTGAATCACGAATCATGGAGAAGCTGACCCGACTCCACGAAAATTGCAGGGGGGAGCTAGGAAATGCCTACCTCCCACAATAGATGCCTAACCTCACAATGCCTACCCAGGTCAGGAGTGCAAGGTGTAGGGTTCACTACCCACACCACTATCCCATGCTGGCAAAAATCAGGGGTGCCTGGAATCCTGGAATTGGGTCCCACCCACCAACTTTAAATGTTCTTCTGACTCCAAAAATCAATTGAATTGCAGAATGTGACTCCAAACAAATAAAAATCCTGAAATCCAATATAACAAAGACATTTAATATATTCTAGTCATTTTGAAGCTATAGCCTTGTTCAATGGCCCTTACACAGGGACGCTTTTCAGTTGTACATTGTTTTTGAGTTGTCAGCTGTTAAGGGGATGCATTAGGATTTTTTGAAACTGCTTTTCTGAGTTTTGCTGGTTAGCATGTATGAAAGTCTGTAGTGAAACATAACTCTCTGTCACGTTTCTAAACCTCATTTTGGATTTTTTCTTTTGTTAGCATTTAAGTTGGAGACTTTATAAAAATAATGGAGTGTCCAATATCAATGGGAGTTTTGTGCTTGCTTCAAGAAAGTTTCAGTGACATGGTTTTGAGACTGCAATATCCTGGGTCCCTGTTTGTTTAGAATGCATGACTAACAAAAAGGAAATAAACACTACAGAGTCAGCCAAGGGTTTAAATATTTTCCTCATTAGAACAAAGGCAAATGTAATTAATAAATGAGCTCACTGTGGGCTTTTTATTTAAACCAAACAAAGAACGTTAGTGGGAAACAAATACGATACACAGTGATTTAGAATGAGTATTTTTCTTTACCTATTCTGCACTCTAATTTGCAAACTGTTCCACTGGATATACTATTTGTGATGTCGACAATATCGTTTTTCACTGCTTGTTTAGTATATCCAATGAGTCTCACATTTGCATATCTGCTGAATCCAGTGTCTGTTTGGATTAATAATAAGATCTTTAACACACTTTTACTCTGATTCAATGGTTGTGGGGACAATGACACTGAAGCAAACACCTCCAACTTCCCAAGTGCTTCCCTCCTGGCTTTGCTACTTAGTACTAGTGGGGTTTGTTGGGTTTGTGTACTGCCTCTAGCAACGCTCTTGAGACCCAATAGGTTTTGGGTCTTGAAACTATCAAACGTGTAGAATTCACCTTTTTAATGAGAAGTCTAGCATCACCTTTTGTAATACTATTCACCTGAAGTAGGAGTCAAACTAAATAGTTTACATAACAGAATAGCTCAAAAAATGGGTTCTGCTATACAACCCAAGTTGGGTAACACTGGACTCTATCCTGTTTATATTCTGGAGGTAATTCTACTATATCTGACAAACAAGAATGTAGAGTTGTTTGAAAGTCATGATTTGTGAATTTTTATATGGCTATTGAACCTTCCCACAAAGCAAGACATTAAGCAAATACTTCATATCTGACTTCATCATAAAAGACAATAATATTCCAGCAATATTGGGGAAACAAGAGTCTATCAAGAATGTGGAATTTAAATAAATTAGTGAAGTAATAATACAGAAAAAAATAATAAGATTAAAAGTTGACAAATCCCCTGCACTTGATGGCCCACATTTTTTTATTTATTAATTCGTGAGATGTGGGTATCTCTGGCTAGGCCAGCATTTATTGTCCATGCCTAATTGCCATTGAGAAGGTGGTGGTGAGCTGCCTTCTTGCAGCATGAACAGTCCATGTGGTGTAGATACCCCTACAATGCTGTTAGGAAAGGAGTTCCAGGATTTTGACCCAGCGACAGTGGAGGAATGGCGATATAGTTCCAAGTCAGGATGGAGTGTGGCTTGGGGGGGCTAATTCTACCATGGTGGTGTCCCATGCATTTACGGCCCTGTCCTTCTAGGTGGTAGAGGCTGTGGCTTTGGAAGATGCTGTTGAAGGAACCTTGGTGAGTTGCTTCAGTGTATCTTGCCGATGGTACACACTGCTGCCACTGTGTGTTGGTGGTGGAGGGAGTGAATGTTTAAGGTAGTGGATAGTGTGCCAATCAAGTCGGCTGCTTTGTCCTTGATGGTGTCAAGCTCCTAGAGTGTTGTTGGAGGTGTACTCACCCAGGCAAGTGGAGAGTATTGTCTTCACACTCCTGACTTGTGCATTGAAGATGGTCGACATGCTTTGTGGAGTCAGGAGGTGAGTTACTCTCTGCAGAATTCCCAGCCTCTGGCCTGCCCTTGTAGCCATTGTTTATACGTCTGCTCCAGTTCAGTTGCTAGTCAATGGTAACCCCCAGGATGTTGATAGTGGGGGATTCAGTGATGGTACTGGCTTTGAATGTCAAAGGGAGATGCTTAGATTCTCTTTTGTCGAAGATGGCCATTGTCTGGCATTTGTGTGGCACAAATGTTATTTGCCATTTATCAGCCTAAGCCTGAATGTTGTCCAGGTCTTGCTGCATATGGACCTAGACTGCTTCAGTAGCTGAGGAGTCAGGAATGGTGCTGAACATTATGCAATCATCAGCGAACATCCCCACTTCTGACCTTATGACGAAAGGAAAGGTCATTGATGAAGCAGCTGAAGATGGCTGGGCCTAGGATACTATCATGAGGAACTCCTGCAGTAATGTCCTGGGACAGAGATGATTGACCTCCAACAACCACAACCATCTTCCTTTGTGTTAGGTATGACTCCAACCAGTGGAGAATTTTCCCCCGATTCCCATTGTCTCCAGTTTTTCTAGGGCTCCTTGATGCCATACTAAGTCAAGTGCTGCCTTGGTGTCAAGGGCAGTCATTCCTACTTCACCTCTGGAGTTCAGCTCTTTTGTCCATGTTTAAACTAAGGCTGTAATGAGGTCAAGAGCTGAGTGCCCCTGGCAGAACCTAAACTTAGCATTAGTGAGCAGTTATTGCTGTGCAAGTACTGCTTGATAGCACTGTCGACCTCCCAACACTTTACTGATGATTGATAGTAGACTAATGGGGCGGTAATTTGGCCGGGTTGGACTTGCTTTATGTGGACAGCACATAACTGGGCAATTTTCCACATTACCGGGTAGATGCCAGTGTTGTAGCTGTACTGGAACAGCTTGGCTAGGGATGCAGTTAGTTGTGGACACAAGGCTTTAATACTAATGCCGGTATCTTTTCAGGGCCCATAGCCTTTGCAGTATCTTTTCCCATATACAGCAAGGCCTGAACAACATTCAGGCTTGGGCTGATAAGCGACAAGTAACATTCAGGCCACACAAGTGCCAGACAATGACTATCTCCAACAAGAGAGAATCTAACCATCTCCCCATGACATTCAATGGCATTACCATCACTGAATCTCCCAATATCAACATACTAGGGGTTACCATTAACTAGAAACTGAACTAGAGCAGGTCAGATGTTGGGAATTCTGCAGCAAATAACTCACCTCCTGACTCCCCAAAGCATGTCCACCATTTACAAGGCACAAGTCAGGAGTGTGATGGAATACTCTCCACTTGCCCGGATAAATACAGCTCCAACAACACTCAGGAAGCCCAACACCATCCAGGACAAAGCAGCCCACTTGATTGGCACCTCATCCACCACCTTCAACATTTACTCCCTCCACCAATGCACAATGGCAGCAGTCTGTACCACCTACAAAAAGCATTCTGGCAACTCACCAAGGCTCCTTCAACAGCACAGTCCAAATCCACAACCTCTACCACCTCAAAGAACAAGCAGATGCATGTGGGAACACCACGACCTGCAAGTTCCCCTCCAAGCCACACACCATCCTAACTTGGAACTATATCGCTGTTCCTTCACTGTCGTTGGGTCAAAATCCTGGAACTCCCTTCCTAACAGCACTGGGTGTATCTTCAGCACATGGACTGCAGTGGTTCAAGAAGGCGGCTCACCACCACCACCTTCTCAAGAGCAATTACGGATGGGTAACTAATGCTGGCCTAGCCAGCGCCTCCCACATCCCATGAAAGAATAAAAAACAAAACCTATTAACAGGGTAGATAAGGGAAAAACAGGGGATGTAGTATATTTGGATTTTAAGAATGCATTCAATAAGATGCTATTCAAGAGATTATTACAGAAACTTAGGGCTAATTTGATTAGGTATAATATATTACCGTGGACTGAGAATTGGTTAACGGCCAGAAAACAGAAAGTAAGAATAAATGGGTTATTTTCAAGTTGCCAGGCTGTAACTGGTGGAGTACTGTTAGGATCAGTGCTTGGGCTTTAACTATTTACAATTAATTTCAATAACTTAATTTAATTTTTTTGATGATACAAAGCTCAGTGGAAAAGTAAACTGACAGGAGGATGCAAAGGGATATAGATAGGTTAAGTGAGTAGACAAGTACATGCCAGATAGAATATAATATGGAGAAATGTGAAGTTATCCATTCTGGTCAGAAACACAGAAATGCAGAATTCTTTTTAAATGGTGAGAGACTGGGGAAAGCTAGTATTCAGAGGAATGGAAAGTTTACAGGTACAACAAGCAATTAGGAACATAAATGGTATGTCACCTTCATTACCTTGGGATTTGAAAATAAAAACAAATGAGTCTTACTACATTTATGTAGGGTCTTGGTGAGACCATACATGGACTACTGTATACAGGTTTGGTCTCCATGCTTAGAGAAGGACATATTTATCTTAGAGGGAGTGCAACAAATGTTCACAGGACTGATTTCTGGGATGAGGGGGTTGTCCTATGAGGAGAGGTTGAGTAGACTGGAACGATATTGCCTAGAATTTAGAAGATTGAAAAGTGATCTCATTGAACCATATAAAACTCTTAAGGGGCATGATAGGATTAATGCTGGGGAGTTTAGAACTGGGGGTCACAGTTTCAGAATAAGAAGTCAGCCATTTAAGACTGCGATGGTGAGAAATTTCTTCATTCAAAGGGTTGTGAATCTTTGCAATTCTCTACTCCCGAGGACTATGGATGCTCAGTCATTGAGTATATTCAAGACAGAGATCGATAGATTTTTGGATACTAAGGGAATCAAGGGATATGAAGATCGTGTAGAATAGTGGAGCTGAGGTAGATCATCAACCATGATCTTACTGAACAGCAGAGCCTTCAGAGAAGGGTCAAATTGCCCACTCTTGCTCCTGTTTCTTATGTTCACAGTTGCTTTGGAAATACCTGTATGACTAATGCTGTCAGAAAGCAGAATGCTGACTAGGTAAAGGCTTAGTCCAGCAGCAATCAAAATAGGTAGGCCTCTTCTATCATCAGTATTTATACTTGTTTCTGTCCCTGGAGATTCTGAAAAATGCAATTTTTTTCCAGTTCGGCCTTGGTATCTCTGGAGGTGCACCTAATTTACAATTTGACACCCAAATTTAGGGCTAATGTTGATGACAATAATTTTAAAAAGGCACAAACTCAGCAGTTGGACTCAGAATTGGCTCAGACCCACATCAAAGTTTGTTCTCCAATCTGACACAACTGGGTCTCCTAATAAACTAATAAAAAGTCAAATTCCACATTAATCTCCTTTCATGTCCAGTGTTTTGGGTGCTGCACCAGAACCATGTCCTTCACTTTTATTTCTTCCCTATTCTTCTTTTCTCTTTAACACTGGTAGCCCCTCTGTCTCGTAAACTCATGCCTCCATTCATTTCTCCCCCTTGGTCACTCTGCCCCTCCCTCAAGTCCATTCCCCAGCCCTTCAACACTCTTTAACCTTCCTTCTTTCTTGCCAGTGTTGCAGGCTTGGCTCCCTCGTGAATACACCTACAGCTTCTCTTTATGCCTCTCTTAGCATCCTTTGAGGAGTCCATCAAAGCCCTCATTGCTGCCTCAAACTGAAGGCAAATTGGCTGGTGATATCTTCCCTCCTTAATGAAGCCTCCTTGCCTCTCTGTACCTTACGTCACCTGCTCTACCAAGACAGTCACACTGGTAGTTTGGCTCTTATCATCAAATCACAACTTGGTGCTTCTCCCTATTCGTTTGGTACTTTCTCTTCCTTTCAGCATCTTACCCTGTTTCACCCCTTTCACCTCTCCTTTAAAATAGTCATTCTCTACCATCGACCCAAGCACCTCATTAAATTCCTCAATCAAATTTATGGACTTTTAGGAGATAGTAGACCAAGTACCACTTGTTAGTAAAATTAAAGCTCACAGGGTTAAATGGACAGTGGCAGCATAGATACAGAATTTGCTAAGGGACAGAAAGCAGACAGTATTGGTGATTGATTGATTTTCAGACTGAAGGGTGTGCTTTCCTCGGGTTTGTGTTAAGGTCACTGCTCTTTTTGATACATATTAATAACCTGGATTTGGATATACAGGGTATAATTTCAAAGTTTGCCAATGATAAGAAACTTGGAAATGTAATAAACAATAAGGTGATAGTAACAGACTCAAGGAAGACAAAGCAGACTAGCAAAATGAGCACACACATGGCACCTGAAATTCAAAATGCTGCATTTTGATAGGAAGACTGAGGAAAGGCACTATGGACTAAATGGCACAATGGTGCAGGGCAATGAAACCCAAGGGTGCATGCACACAAATCTTTGAAGGTGGCAAGACAAGCTTAGGAGGCTGTTCAAAAAGCATATGGGATTCTTGGCTTTATTAATAGCGGAATAGAATATATAAGCAAGGAAGTTATGATAAACCTTTCTAAAACATTGGTTAGACAAAAGCTGGAGTTTTGTATTCAATTCTGGGCACCACAAGGATGTCAAGGCTTTGGTGGGTGTGTGGAAGAGATTTACTAGAATGATACCAGGTATGAGAGAACAAACAAACAGGAGTATAGTAATCCCTTGCTTAACATTGTAATTGTGTTCCTGAAAAGTACAATTTTAAATGAAACAAGTGTTAACCAAATCAAGTTTTCTCATTACAACTAATGGAAAAGCTGTAGTTAGGTTCTATAGAACCTTTCTCGTCAAAAACAAACTTAAACATTATACCCTGCAAGTTGAAATACTGTACATTCCTAAATTCCTACATTTGTAAATTAAATAACTTTTAAAATAAAATAAAATTTAAAAAGTAAAAGAAATATGCTAACTCTTCCTACTACTCTTCCGCTCCCAACTCTCCCACTCCCTGGCCCTCCTGCTCCCTGCTCCCCTCTTGTTTGCCACTTCCCTCTTCCAAACCCTCACTATGAGCGTGGGCTTGGGAGAGGGGCAGCAAGAGGGAGGAACTGAACAAGGCAGCAAGAGGAGCTGCAAGTGTGAGGGTCAGGAAGGGATGCAGCGAACAGGAGGGAGACAAGCAGGAGAGTGGTGAGATGCAGGACAAGCCATGCACAGGAGGGTGGGCGAGCAGGAGAGGATGGCGAGTGGGAGGGGGAGGAGAAAGGAAAAAGTGGTGGGTGGCAGAGGCTGCTCCAAAATAGGGTCATGTGTCGCTATGTCGGCCCGGTGTGAAACGATGGATACCAACTCCATTACGTCCACAATGTTAAAGTGGAACAATTAAGATCTGGGCAACTTAAAACAGGGACATACTGTAGGTTATTTTCACATAATGCAATAGGATCACGTTTGATCTGTGACCTTTGACCCATGTTCATTAAAATCTTTGAATAACAAAAATCTATCAACCTTAGGTTTAAAATTAACAACTGACCTAGCATTAACTTCCATTTGTGTAAGTGAGTTGCAAATTTCTACCACCCCTTGTGCATAGAAGTGTTTCCTAACTTCACTCCTGAAAGGTCTGGCCCTAACATTTAAGCTATATCCCCTAGTGCTGGACTCCCCGATCAGCAGAAATAATTTATATCTTATCATATCTGCTCCCCTTAATACCTGGAAAACTTTGATCAAATCACCTATTAATCCTCTAAATCTCAGGGAATACAACCCTAATTTGTAATCTTGCCTCATAATTTAATCCTTGCTGTCCAGGTATTATTCTGATAAATCTATGATGTGCTCATTCCAAGGACAATATATCCTTCTTGTGGTGTGATACTCATAACTGAATGCAGAATCCCAGGTGTGATCTAACTAGTGTATAGCTGTGTATAGCTGTAGAATAACTTCTACCCCATTCAGTAATAGTCCACTACATATAAAGGCCAGCATTCCATTAGCCTTTTTGATTATTTTGTGTACCTGCCCATGGACATCTTAACGGTCTATGTACATAGAAAGTCTCCTTGGACCTCCCTGTTTCTAACAGTTTCATCACTTAGAAAGTACCATATCTTGTTTTTTCTAGATCCAAAGTGGATCACCTAACATTTGCCTATATTGAAATCCATTTGTCATAGTTTTTGCCCATTCACTTAATATATTAATATTTCTTTTTAATTTTATGCTTCCTTCTACACTGCTTACAATGCCACCTATCTTTATTTCATTTGCAAATTTGGATAAGTCATTAATAAATACAATGAATAGTTGGAAGCCCCAACACAGATCCCTGCTTGAAATCACGAATAATATTCTGCCAATTAGAGTGCCTGCTCATTAGTCTTATCTGTCTCCTGCCACTCAGTTAATTCCCTAACCAGGTCAATCATTTGTATTCCATTCCACGAGCTTCAGTCTCTTGTGAGGGTCTTTCTCAAATGCTTTTGGAAGTTCATAAAAATAACATAGAAAAAGTGGAGAAGTTGGGATTATTCTCCTTAGAGCAGAGGAGGTTAAAAAGAGATTTGATAGAGGTTATCAAAACTATTCATGATTTTGATGGAGTAACTAAGGATAAACTCTTGTTTTATTATTCATTCTTTGGATGGAAGTGTTGCTGTCAAGGCCAGCATTTACTGCCCATCCCTTATTGCCCTTAAGAGGTAGTGGGGAGCCCAACCAATAAGGTTTGGTAATAAGACACAGATTTTGGGTGACTGGAAAAAGAACTAGAGGTGAAATGAGGAGACATTTTTGAGTTGTGAGCTGGAATGCAGTGCCCGAATAGTAGCATTCAAAGAGAGGTGAATTGAAAGAGTTAGAAGGGTTGTTTTTTTCAAAAAACAGGGCTGTTGGGAAAGAGCAGGGACTGGGACTAATTGGATAGCTCTATCAAATAAACAGTACAGACATGATGGGCCAAATGGTCTCCTTCTATGCTCTATCATTTTATGATTCTATTCTATGTTCCTGCTTTCCTTCCTCAGGCTCTGCACCAAATGACTTCTCATGCTTGATGATTTCAAACTCCATCTCAACTCATATTCTATCTCCTCTGAGCTCACTGCTGTCCTCTCTTCCCTTAATCACTCCATCCATACACGCTATTCATATTTTACGACCTCCCCCTTCTGGGTATATTTTTTGGGGTGGATACAAAAGTCATTTATAATAGCACTTCCAAGTTCCCAACTGTGCTGGTGTTGGTCCTCTATTTACCACAATATTTGTGCAGCTTCAAATCTGTCCAATCATATCTTCACCTCCACCTTTGGTGCACTGTCCCATTTAGCATCTGTGTCTTTGACCAAGCTTTTGGCCATCTGCCCTAATATCGCCTTATGTGCCTTGGTGTCAAATTTTGCTTTATAAATGTCCCTGTAAAGCACGTTAGTGTTCATGGTGTATCAATTGTGTTTAGCCACATGCAGCTGAAGGACATTACCTGGGGTTTCACTTGAGCACTTACTGAAACTGTCGGGTGATTGAAGCATTACAAGTTTCTACCTCCTAACTCACTCTGTAAATAAATATAAGACTGAGTAAAGGTTAGGTCCAGTATTTTCCTTCGCCAACCAGCTTTCTGGAATATAACATGGCAGCAGAGAAGGTTGCCTAAATGTGAAGGTTGGAAACTAGGAGAAAAAATTCTCATGAAGACTACAATCTTAGTCGCTATTATGAGGCATGAAAGAAAGTGTAAATTATTGGGGTACGATTACCCTCCAATGCTCTCAGAGTCCGAACCATATGGTCAGTGGAAAAATGAAGTGGACGTGGATTACGTCCTTCCCAAAGAGGAAACAAAGTACAGCCTTGGCTTTGTCACATCCTATCAGAAGTAAAATCAGAAATAAAGTATTTTGTTTGCTGGTTCCCTGTCAGTTTAATAATGATGAATACTGATGGATCTTCTATTTGAGTGTTTGAATGAAATATACAAGAAAGGTGATCAATTAAATGTCTATGAGGCATGGTCAAACTTTGGTAGATTTCAGAAAGCATATGGTTCTTCAATGAAGGAACATATCATGGGCTGTATAAAATAGAGAAATTTAAATTTAGAGATCCCAGCCTCAGTACTAGCATTTAAATTGTTGGATTGTGCT
The DNA here is from genome assembly GCF_964194155.1 of Cetorhinus maximus. Classification (NCBI taxonomy): domain Eukaryota; kingdom Metazoa; phylum Chordata; class Chondrichthyes; order Lamniformes; family Cetorhinidae; genus Cetorhinus; species Cetorhinus maximus. The sequence goes on along the minus strand of NC_135882.1, from coordinate 75,859,799 downwards.
CGGGTGTTACATATGGGCAGGTTCCTGGTTCTAACTGAAGATCAGTTCCCAGAGAAAGACGCCTTGTTGGATCAGGTGTCTGCTGCCTTGAAAAATTATTGGGGAAAACAATTATTTACTGCAGCCTTGGTGGGACAAATGAGATTTTTTGTGACACAAATAATAGAGAATCCAACCACTGCTGGATTTTGAAATGGTTCAGCTACTGGACACAGGCAAGAGTATATGACAGAGCTACAGACAGGCATAGCATCATAGAATGGTTACACCTCAGAGGGAGGCTATTCGGCTCATCATGCCTGTGCCATTCCTTGCCTTTTCTCATAGCCCTGTAAATTTTTCTCTTTCAGATGGTGATCCAATTCCCTTTTAAATGTCATGATTGAATCTGCCTCCACCATACTCTCAGGTAGTGCATTCCAGATCCTAACCACTTGCTATGTAAAAGAAGTTTTCCTCATGTCACCATTGCTTCTTTTTCCAATTACCGTAAATATGTGCCCTCTGGTTCTCGATCCTTTCACCAATGGGAACAGTTTTTCCCTATTTAATCTGTCCAGACCGCTCATGATTTTGAATACCTCTATCAAATCTCTTCTCACCCTGCTCTTTTCCAAGAAGAACAGTCCAAGCTTCTCCTATCTATCTACGTATCCGAAGTTCCTCTTCCCTGGAAACTTTCTTGTGAATCTTTCCTGGGCCCTCTCTAATGCTTTTGCATCCATGCCTACCACCTTCAACAATTTGTGCACATATCCTCCAGGTCCCTCCAATCCTGCACCCCCTTTAGAATTGTGCCCTTTTGTTTTATAGAAAGAGGATGAAAGCACCTTTTGTAGATCTGACTATTGCAGTAGAAGACAGAATTGGAAAGCAAAAATAAGCAAATGAATCCATGGAATGCCCAAGAAACAGTTAATTAGGTCAATATTGCTGAATAGAGGGATAACATGCTGAAGCTTTCGTCTTGCACTCATCAGGACAAACACAAGAATGCCAAATTTCAAAAGATCACGACAATTTATACTACTGGATAAAGGGTGCTGTTGGTTGGCAAGTCAATTTTGATTGGCCAAGACATTGCCATGGTAAAAGCAACAGGGAACTATAGGCTTCCCAAGCTCCTGGGTAATTCAAAAACAGTACAGAGCTTGAACATATTCCTTTTGTTTGTAGAGAATGGGTTCACTCAAAGTATCACTATGTGTTGAACTGCCCCGGGTGGGGAGGCAGGGTCCTCGAAATGACACATGATACAGAGAATTCTGAGGCAGAAGATGAAGATAATGATGAATCTGATCAAATTGTGCTACTCAAAAGGAGTTTTAGCCCTGTTATGAATGTCTTTATCATGGACTTATTCAACTGTGATGTGCTAGATAGTACTGGCACTTTGACCGCATGTGGAACAAATTGGTCAAAACGTTATCTACATTCACTCAGTAGTAAGGATTGACAAAAGGTTGATGAATACAAAAGTACTACTTGCTTTAGCTTTGGTGATGACAACACATTGAGGTCATTAAAGGAAGTTGAAATTCCATGTATAATAGCTGCAATAAGCCACCATGCCAGTACCGATGTAGTCTCTAGTGAAATACCTTTGCTATTGGGTAAATCTTCTATGAAAAGGCACAAATGAAACTTGACATGGAGCATGATCATAGAATCATAGAATGGTTACAGTACAGAGGAGACCTTTCAGCCCATCATTTCTGTTCTGGCCCTCTGAGGGAGCAATTTGCCTTGTGCCACACTCCTGCCTTTTCCATGTACCCAAATTTTTCCTTTCAAATAATGATGCAATTCCCTTTTGAAAGCCTGCCTCTACCAGACTCAGCCAGTGCACTCCAGATCCTAACCACTCGCTGTGTGAAAACATTTTTCCTCATGTCACCATTGCTTCTTTTGCCAATGACCTTGAACCTGTGCCCTCTGATTCTCAACCCTTCCACCAATGGGAACAGTTTCTCCCAATCTACTCTATCCAGACTCCTCATGATTTTGAATACCTCCATCAAATCTCCTCTCAACCTTCTCCACGGAAAATTGTCTCAACTTCTCTACTACGTAAGTGAAATTCCTCATCCTTGGAACCATCCTCATGAATCTTTTCCGCATTTTCTCTAATGTCTTCACATCCTTCCTAAAATGTACTGTGCAGAATTGGGCGCAATACTCCAGTTACTTTTGAACCAGTATACAGTTTTAACATAACTTCCTTGCTTTTGTACTCTATGCCCCTATTGATAAAGCCCAGGATTCAGTATGCTTTATGAACTGTGCTCTTAACCTATCCTGCCACCTACAATGATTTATGCACATATACACCTAGGTCCCTCTGCTCCTTCATCCCCTTTAGAATTGTACCCTTTACTTTATATTATATCTCTGCATTGTTCCGACCAAAATGAATCACTTCACACTTCTCTGCATAAAATTTCATCTGCCACCAATTCTACCAACCTGTCTATGTCCTTTTGAAGTTCAACACATCCAAGTTTCATATCATCCACAAATTTTGAAATTGTGCTCTGTACATCTAGATCATTAATATATGTCAGGAAGAGCAGGGGTTCGAGCACCAATCCCTAAGGAACTCCACTATATACCTTCCTCCAGTCCAAAAAGCAAAATTTCACCATGGCTTTCTGTTTCTTGCCACTAAGCCACTTTCATATCCATGTTGCTAATGTCCCTTTTATTCCATGAGCTCTAACTTTGCTCACAAGTCTGATGTGTGGCACTTTATCAAATTTGAAGTCCATGTACACCACATCAACAACATTACCATCGTCAACCCTCTCTGTCACCTCATCAAAATTTCAAGCAAGTTAGTTAAACACAATAACACAATTATGTTTGGAAAATCAGTTGATCTGCAGTTCACCCAATCAGGACAGTATTGTATCTCCTTAACAAAATCTGATGTATTCCATCAATGTGAAGTAATGGCATCAGGTGATAAGAATCAGAGGGAAAGCAATTTGTCATTAGCGATACAGGTGTGACTGATGAAGAACGTGCAAGAAGAGGCTACTTAGAAGTGTAAAATCTGTAAAAATATCAGAAGATGCCACCATTTCATATTGTAAGCCTTTGATTGGCATGTGACTTTAGTGAGGTAGTTGCATGGATTCTAAAACTAGGGATCACTGTTTAAAAATAAGGGGTTACCCATTTAAGACAGAGATGAGGAGAAATTTCTTCTCTTGGAGAGTAATGAGTCTTTGGAACTCCATTCCTCAAAAGACTATGGAAGCAGAGTCCTTGAATATTTTTAAGGTAGAGATAGATAGATTCTTGATAAACAAGGGGGTAAAAGGTTATCTGGGGCAGGCAGGTTACAATCAGATCAGTCATGATCTTATTCAATGGCGAAGCAGGCTCGAGGGGCCGAGTGGCCTACTCCTGCTCCTAATTTGTATGTTCACATCTAAAGGTAAGGGACAAAGACATTTTATAGATGAGGCAACCAGGTTTAGTCTTTCTACAATGTTAAATAGAAAAGACAAAAGGCTGCTCCTGTTTAACTTTTTTTCAATGATGACCTCAACCGTTAGGAAATTTTGCCTTGAAAAGTCATTGGAAGAAAGTTGGGTTTTCTCTTGTACAAGATAGTCATTAACTGGCAGTTATGTGGTGCAAAGGTTACTTGCAATTTGTCAGCCCAAGCCTGGATGCCATTCAGGTTCTGCTGTAGTTTAGTATAAACTGTTTCATTATCGGGCGAGTTGTAAATGGTCTGAACATTCTGTATTTGTCAGTGAACAGTCCCAGTCCTGATCTTATGATAGGGCAAAGGCCACTAATGAAGCAGCTGAAGATCTTAGGCCAAGATACTTCCTTAAGGACTCTTACAATGATGTCCTGGTGTTGTGATATTTGGCCTCCAACAACCACAGCTATTTTCCTTTTTGTCAAGGATGACAAAAAACATATATGGCTGTTGTAGACCCTTTGACTCCCAATGACTTCAGTTTATATTCATGTTCTTTAATGCTATACTTAGTCAAATGCTGCCTTGATGTCAAGCACAGCTACTCTCGCTACTCTGCCACTCAACTCTTATATCCATATCCAAATCAAAGCTATGATGAATTCTGGAATCAAGCAGTTCCAGTGGAGTGAAAATTGGGCATTAGTGTGTAGACTACTGATGAGCAGGTGTTGCTTGAATATGTTCCGTTTGTTTATTGATTGTTTTTATTTCTTCCACTGAAGGTGGGTGGTGGTATTGTTTTTGCCCATTTGTTAATCTGTTTGCCTGTAAACAATACATCTCAAAAGCTAATGGCCTGATCTTAACAAAACTTGGTACACAGGTAGTGCATGGCCAAAGGAAGAATTGATTAGCTTTTAATGAAGATACGGATTCGGATCCGGATCCAGATCCTTGAATTATTTTAAAAGATCCATTAACATGGGGAGGTAGGTTGAATTGTCTCAACTGCTGTTGTGGAATTTGTCACAGCTGTCGATATGCGAGCAGAGTTTTCAGAGCAGATTGTTGGCTGTGGAATAGCCTAAAGCCTCCTCAGCCTTAATAAAAAGATTTATTTTTCCAGCTTTGTCGTTAACATTGAGTTAACACAACGTGGTGCAGGCATGCTCTGAGTGCCCTCTTCACTAAATGTTATTATGCTGCCATATTGCTGTTTTGTTTTTGTTGGTGTCTGGGATTTGTAAAGAACATATCTTTTTATTTCTGTTGGACTGTTGTAAAGAACATATCTTTTTATTTGTTTGCTGTGGATTAAAATTACAATGGCTGAAGGACATATCTATGGGAGCAGTGTGAGGGATATGTACACTGTTGTTGTCTTGTAATAGTGTGCGCCATGAAAGACAGGATGGTGCCGAGGAGGAGTCTGGTCCAATGGGGAACTGCCTGGCAACAAAGTTTTAATTGGCTCCTGACCAGGTGACCAGGTTTTGTGTGCGAGCAGTGCAGCAGAACAGCTCCTAGAAGAAAACAGCTGAGAAGAAAAGACCTAAAGCCTCTTGCTCCTTCCTGTGTGTGTCATATTCCAGTCATTCTGAAATAATAACTAGCTGGATTTTTCTCCTCATATCTCTATAACCTGCTCTCGCTCTCTGAAAACCCCTGTCAAGAGGCAAAGGGGAAAATCACCGTTAGAGTCATTGAAAGGCAAATGCTCAACCAGTGAACTAAAGACTGAAAGTGCTGGAAGACCACCTCGTGTCATCAACAAAGAACTGAAAGGAATTTGGAAGACATCGATCAAAATCAACCCATCAAATCCCGTACTCTGGAATTAGTGCTTTTGAACTGTTTTATCCCATCCTTAAAATCCATGTTTTTGTGTGTCTTATGTGTCTTGTATGTGTGTATATAGGGATTTAAGAAGAGGTAAAGTTTAGGTTATAGAGTTAGAAATTAGCAGTTCATATTTCTTTCTTTTGCCACTGGTTAAAGACAATTTGTTCAATAAACAGTTATTTACTTATTATTCTGTTAACCTAAATTAAAGAATTAGGTGGGTTGATCAACTTTTTCACACTTGTCTCAGCTCAGGGAGCAGTGGGGCTTGATATTGCAGCGCATTTTCCCCAGTGGGTCGTGACAGGTTGCATTAATTTTCAAATGTTAAAATGGGATCGCATTGGGAAATCATTGGTAACTGCTGGTCTACATCCTCAAAATGTTATCCTGTCTTTTGTCTTTACAGATGCTAATGGTCCTGCTGTACATTTCCACATTTTTATTTCCTTTATAAAACTGCTTTCTTAGAGTTAAATAAATTAGAAAAATATTTCCACATAAAATAGGATAAAAATGTTAAACCATCAGCATATAAGTGTGCTCAAAAATACACAATAGGAATTTCTTAAAGGGGGAAATAATCCAGCAATTCTCTGCAATCTTTAAAATATACATATCAAACACAGACACAGACATACATATACCCTACAACTGGTGACAGGCCCACCTCTCAACAGCACACCTCCTGGTTGATTGCTAATATCACCAACTCACATCCTGGTAACTACTGATCAGAGTGCTTAGGTCCAGGTTTCAACTTTCCATGGAAAATTTGGACAACCCTCAATCACTTGAAGATGAGCCACTTGCTCCACAAATGGAATATGAGGAATAGCTCAAGTTATGACTATGTCCATCCAAGTTGGATCATTGGTCACACGCTGAACTTCTGCCTCGCGAGACTCGTTCATGGTAGCATCACAACCATTTACACTGTGGCAGTTGAAGCCGTTGAATGGATTGTTAATCTCAACATCAAACTATAGCTGCTTTCCCAGCCATACGAATAAAAAAATGCATATCCCTAGGCCTACAGGAAAATTTATTATGGTGCTTAGATATTAATATGGAATACTAAAACAAACGTTTCAAAGTTTGCAACCCCACCAGATTTTCCATGATTCCTCATATTTATCTTACACCTGGATGTTAATTGTTTTTTCAGAAAGGACAACTTAAATGTCTATATCTAATGTCCTTTGGTACTTACCCTTCCATATCTATTGGCATAGGACCCTGTGAGCAAGGAGTGAAAAACAATGATTGTTTCATCCAGGTCCCATATGAACACTCGCTGTGAAGAGACAGAGAAATCAATGTTGCCCTCTGCACACTGTAAAATGACACCTCAATCAATAAATGTGAAACCAGAAGGAATTGTAGGTAAGTGCTACTATGTCGTGACCCAGCTTTCTATATTACTCACGAAAGGACTTAAAAGTCAAGGTCTGTGACCAGAAAAATCTATTGCTAAGTCACTCATTAAATGAGATAATGGTTATAGGTGATAGTATATTAATGCTTGGCAGTTACTAGATCAGATTGTATTAACTAATTCATATAGTTAACAGATCATTTATCAAGTGAATTAACAGTTAAAAAAATCAATACTCAAACTGTTACTGAGAAAAGAAATCACAAAAAGATTTTAAGCTATTTAGTTCTTTCATTTTCATGCACGGAGCCTTCATTATTATATTAGTGAGTGGAGCCTTTATTGGTGCTCATGCATCATTTTCAATGTAGCTTTATTTACTTTTAATGGGATCAATATGTCAGCCTTACCTCAAGGTCAGTGTCTGGGGGAGGCGAGGGGTTATTATTTCTTCTGCCTCTGCCACGTGACTTTCCATCTGAAGCTCTACGCAATCGATCTGATTCTGAATCTTTAATGGGTGTTGATGGACTGTGGATTGTACCAAACTCTCCTGAAATATAAAATGACTTTCACCTTCCAACAAAGACACATGAAGGATTTTTCAAGCGACTATTTATACTGTCATATGTAAACTTAAGGATCCTAAAATTTCAAGAGGGAATACATTTATACATTCACATTTCATCAAAATTCTTGGAATATAATGGACTCATTATTGCATGCAATTGGCTGGAAAGGACAAAATTAGATGTGTAATGTTAGCAAGTGAATGCTAAATACATTCCTACAATGTTACACTTTCATCCACTTCAATGGAGGAGTTAATCAATTTAAAATGAAGATGCCAAGGTCTCCATTAAAATAGCAGCGTAATTTCATACAAAATGTTAAGCATTTATATATTTTTAAGTATTCATATTTAATACTGTCAACAAAAATTGAGTGTGTGCTTTGTTTTGCTTCGATAGTAATTTGAAAAGTAGTTTCCAAATAAATCTTATTAGATCCAACTTCAAGGAAAGACCCATGTATATTCAAGAAAGTTTTTATTTGTTACAGATAATTGTAAAATTACACCTCTTGTATTCAGTTCCACTCTTTAAATATCACATCTTAAAATATCTTAATTCATTCAGTGCCAGCATTGTTTAGCAGTAGCACTCTTACTTCTGAATCATTTGATTACAGGTACATGCCCAAGCATGGACCCAAGCGCATAATCTAACCTCACGTTGTAGCTGTATTGTCTTTAGGATGAAACTGCCCAGAACGAGAAACAGTAAAAACTGGGAAATAAGAATACTGGTCCGAACTGGTCTGGTATACCTGAAAATGGAACACCAATAAAGACTGGGAAATAAGAGTACTCGTCTGAACTGTTTTTTTCACCTGGGTGAGAACTTGTAAGGCTACACAGGCGGATATAGAAAATCCTGTGACACTATTCAGAGTGCAACAGTAGGTTTTCCTGGTGCTATGGAAAGTGTTCTCCCATTACCTACACTAACAAAAAAAATCAGATTATCTGAGTAAACTCTTACCATTTGTGGTGACCTGCTGTACTTCTGCCAGTAACTGCACTTCAAACAAATCCATTAGATGCAAAATGCTTTAAGATATTCTAAGAACATAAGGATATACTACTATGAACTGTGGCTCAGCTGGTAGCACTCTTGCCTCTGAGTTGAAAGTTGTGGATTCAAGCCCCACACCAGGACCTGAGCACAAAAATCAAGGCTGACACTCCAATGCAGCCCTGAGGGAATGCTGCTGGAGCACTGAGAGTGCCTTGTCGGAGGTGCCACCTTTCAGGTGGTGCGCTAGACTGAGGAAGGCCTTATCTGTCCTCTCAGATGGACAGAAAAGATACTATGGGCAGAATCTTGCCCTCAGATGGCGGGCGGGCCCCACCGGCTTGGCGGTGGGCAGGCAGCCGACCCCCGCCACTGAAACGGGGCCCGCAGCCATTTTAAGTGGCATCCCCGACAGGAAGCACTGTGTGCTTCCTGTGCGGGGGGGAGGGATTCCCCATCTGTCAAAGTGCGCACTTCTCCCTGAGGCAAAGTCCTGTCTCAGGGAGAATACTGACAGTGGTAAAAACTTTAAAAATAGAAAACACGAGATGGGACATGTTAATAAAGAACACATAAACTTTATTATTTTTGTACAAAACGGACATGAAACTTCATCCCGCCAGTGGATGAAGTTTCATGAATAATCAGAAGCCTGCTGGGGCTCTTGGCCTGCCCGCCAGCCTTAAGGTTGGCCGGGCAGGTCTTTAAGTACTTTAACTAGCCTGTCAATGGCCTCAATTGGCCACTGACAGGTCGGCAGGCGGACAGCTGATTTCGCTGTCTGATCGCCTTCCGAAAAATTTAAATGACCCGGGATGACATCGGAGATTTCTCCCGACATCGTTCCGTGTCATTTTCCCCTCGGCGACCAGGCCCCCCCCCCAAATTGCCGAGGGGAAAAACCTAGTCTATGGCATATTTTTGAAGAAGAGCAAGAAGCTATACCCATTGTCCTCACCCTTCATCAACAGCACAAAAAAAAAATCATCTGGGCGTTATCACATTGCTGGCTTATAAATTAAAGTCTTTCATTTTTTATGAATGAAAATTATTTCTTTTGCCAAAACCAGATGTAGGGATTTCAGAAGGCCCAAATCCAAGGAAGTAAAAGAAAACTTGCTTTGATATAGCACTTTTCAAGATCATTGGATATCTCAAAGCACTTTAAAGCCAGTGAAGTGTAGTCACTGTCGAAATGTAGGAAACACAGCAGCTGATTTGCACACAACAAACTCCCACAAAGAGCAATGTGATAATAACCAGATAATTATTTTTGCGATGTTGATCGAGGGATAAATATTGGCTAGGACACCAGAGATAACTCCAATGCTCTGCTTCAAAACCTTTTGCATCTTTTACATCCACCAGAGGAGGCAGACGGAGACGCGGTTTCAAGTTTCATCCAAAGGACAACACTTCCAACAAAGTAGTACTCCCTCAGTACTGCACTGAGTGTTAGCCTTGATTTGTGTATTGAGGCCCTGGAATGGGACTTGAACTGGAACCTTGTGATTCAGAGGTAAGACAGCTACCAACTGAGGCCTCCTGTCTATAGACCCGAGCAGTCAGCTCCTCTTAAGAGGAGCAATTTTTTTTGCACCTTCAACAAATTTTCTAGTCTTGAAGCTGTGGTAGCTACTCCAGAGGCACAGCTCATGGGACTAGTATCCATATATCATAGGCAAATGAAAGAATATCCCCCAGACTACTGCCTACTGTCATGTATCTCTCTACATCATACTATGGGCAGTACTGTTTTCCAAGTCGAGTGGAATGCCTGAGGTGGCGGCTGCGGCTAAGGGCGGGGCAAGGCGTCGAAGCAGTCGCTGGCTAAAGTCACCAAGAAGCCACCCAAGAAGCGGAGGAAATCTCACAAGCAGTGAGATTTCACTTACGTGTACAGGGTGCTAATTCAGGTCCTCCCTTCCACCAGGATCTTGTCCAAATCCATAAGTGTCATGAATTCCTTCATTGTTGACATTTTCGAGTGCATCGCCTCCGAGGCTTCGCACCTCATTCACTACAACAAGTGCCACATCATCTCGGCCAGAGAGATCCAGAGTGCCGTCTGCCTCATGCTGCCAGGGAAACTGGCCAAACATGCCATCTCCAAAGGCACGAAAGCGGTCACCAAACACACCAACTCCATTTAGGTCAATCATTCTAAAGATTATTAACCCTTGCTATGCCAAGCGCCCTTATATCACACCCCCACCTCCCCCCAAGTCTTACCCAACATATTTACAGGACAATCTTTATGTGCTACCCCTTCTCAAGTCTCTGACTTTATAAATTCAGATGGTCTGGAGGCTTGACAATTCTTCCAGATCTTGATTTGATCACATTTTGAGGAGTGATAGGCTCAGTTGCTCTGGGCAAGCTTTATAGGGTTGAAATTGTAGTATTCTGTGTCTCTGGCACTTGGTTGTCTCCATCTGATTCACTTAAATGTATAGTAGGAGGTCCAGCTTAAGGGATGAGGAGGGGACTCCTCCTGTTCCGACTGATCGTGCCTGCTCGGGTATGTATCAAATATGATCTTAGTTGATCAATGTGGGGAAGGTTTCTCTCGTGGTGCCTCCTATTCCAGGCAGAAGCCTGTCTTTGTCTGTATGGCTGTTCTTGGTCCTGAACCTTCTAGTAGTCCTTGACTGCCAACCTTGGGATTAGTTTCTTTAGTATTGAGAGTTGAGTGCAAAGTTTCCTGCCCATCAGAAGCTCTGAAGGGGCCAATCCATGTTGCAGTGGAGTGGATTGTTTTTTCTCAAAAGGGTTTTAATGGTGCGGACACCTATTTAACAGTGAGACAGAAAGATTGTGGATACCTTGGGGAACTGGTAAGATGTTGAAAGCCGTGAGTGATGGCAAAATGAGTGAAGCATGCATTTGCGAATTGCAGGCTGTTATCAGACACCACCTGGTCCGGGATGCAATGGCTCACAAACACTAGCTTCAAGGACCTAACGACTACCTCTGTGGTCATCGTGTGTAACTGCTTCACTTTGATCCAATCAGAAAAAAGTCAACCATGATGAGGAAGGACCTGCCATTAGCCATGAATAAATCCATTTCAACCGTTTCCATGGCCTGGTAGGGAACTGTGGGAGGATAAGGGGTTTGTGCAGTGCGCACACCTGGTAGTTTGAGAGCATTTCTCCAATTTCCCTTGATATTCCTGGCAACCACACTGCAGACTGGGCCCGTGGTCTTCACTTTGTAGTGCCCAGGTGGCCTTGGTGGATTCGTTGGAGCATCTATCACCAAAGGGAGACTGAAATAACCAACTGCTCATTATATACTAGCGGAGCATCTAGCATGGTAAAGCGTTTCTGCTGTTCAAAGACAAATTTTCACGACATTGCCACCTGGCCTCTGCTTTGGTCACCTTTGTTTACAGTAATGATGGATGCTGACATATCCCTTGCAACTGCTGAAGCTCTCCTGAGGCAGTTGTTTTCTCACCAATTAAGAATATGACTCGAGCTCCTCAACCAGGTTGACATCATGTGTCACAGGATGGTGAGCTGTGGCCTTGGATAGTGTGCCCTATCACGTAGTCGTTCGACATTTCTAATGGAAGCTGCCAGAAGCTGCTGATAGCCGAGAGCTTCAAAAACTCCACTTTTGGAGAGCTTGGTCATACTGTCATCCACCAAGGACATTGGATGGACTTCTCCCGTCATTGCCTTGTTGAGTTGTGTCAGGTCGAGACAGATGCGAATGGATCTATTTGGCTTTGTAACTGAGACCATCCCAGAACAGCATTCCGTCGGCTTAGTGACGGGGGAGATGACCACCATTTTGATCATCTTGTCCAGTTGTTGCTGCATTTGCTTCATAACCAGGTATGGCATTTTCAGACACACGGACTTGGCATCCTCTCTCAATGTAATACAGCATACAGTATTCAGTCACCCCAATCCAGTGAAAAGTTTCGGAAAGTCTTTCTTAAAATTGGAACCAGGCGTTTGCTGGTTAATCCTGTCAATCTTCTGAAGAATGTTGAGGTTGACTCAGGCTTTCCTGCTCAAGAGGGGAAATTCTTGATTGTGGACTACATATAATGTCTCTGTTTGTTTCTGCATGGGAGTGTCGCCTGCAATGTACCTTTAACTGGGAGCTTAATGTCGCCTGCTCTATACAGCTGTGTTGTGGGTGACATCAGCCATGGTTCCTTATCTGAGAGGACCGCAACACTGGTTCCCGTGTCCAATTTGAAATTGGTGAGGTGGTCATTAGAGGTGTCATCATTCCAAAAGGGGAATCTGGGATACTTGATCTCACCCAAGATGCACAGTTGATCTTCTCCCTGGTGTGGTACCTCAATCTCATGGACTGTTTTGGGGTCCTCCGCACTTTTCAATATCTTAGACTTGCCCAGCTTTCCAAAGTGTCCGAGCCAGTTGCAATTGAAACATTGCATAGAGATTGCTGGATTTTGCTCTCACCTGTGAGGTCTTTTGGCTTTACAATGCTGACAAGGTCTCCCACCATTGTGTGATCTGTTTGGGTATTACTTTCCTTGGCCTGGAGTCTCCTTGGCCTTTTGTTACTTTATGAGCTGGACATTTGAGGTTGCTCTATACCATGGCTTGACCTCGTCATGTAAAATTGGCAAATTTCAGACTGCCTTGATGGCCTTTTCTAGAGTCAAGGCTTCTTTCGCCTGTAGTGTGTCCAAAAGGGCATCAGCCTACTATTCAATCTCGTACAAGCTCTGACTTAAGGTTGCTATAGTCACAACCTTCAATCTGTACAATTCATTTATGAGAGTCAACGGGTTCTCTAGATTGTTGAACTTCCTTGTTGAACTTTGCTCACTCTTAAGTTTTACTTCTTAAAGTAGGTTCGAAGGATTGCAGAATAACTTCAAACTTATCTGAAGATTCATGCATTCCTTGCCTTGCAATTATGTCATCAGCTATCAAACCTACTGAGTACAGTAGTGTATTCACTTGTTCAGCCCCTGGCTTCTATCTAATCCTGAAGCTATCATACATCTTGAAAATCTCTTTCACCAAAACCCCCAATTCTGCACCTGGTCTGGCCCTTGTATTAGCCCAAATTGATCCGGTAGAGTTGATTTATTATCCATGGTTGCTTTTCAGTTCAGGGGAGTACAGCTTTAAATGCTATTTCACTTTTAAAGATGCCTCTGTAGTAACCATTATTTCAGTGCTTCTTCCCATGCTTGTCGAGGTTTAGCAGTCTCCAATGGTGATTGCTGACCAGACCTTAGAGCAAATTTTTAAATCAAAGATTTGGGCCCCTTTAGAACATTTTAGGAGTTCCTAAGAGCCACTAAAAGGCAATTCCCAGTTTTGGCTGGGTGTTTAAAAGTTAATTTTTTTCTCAACAGAGCTCGGCCACCACATGGTGTGGCAGCATCTCTGAACCCAAGCTGGCCACGATGATTAATGAAACAGACTGCTCCGACTGATTAATAACTTGAAGATGTGTTGTGTGGCACTACCGCTGTGCTAAATGGGACAGATTTCAAACAGATCTAGCAACTCAAGACTGGGCATCCATAAGGTGCTGTGGGCCATCAGCAGCAGCACAATTGAAGAGTGCAGGGGGGCATACCAGGAGCAGCACCAGGCATACCTAAAAATGAGGTGTCAACCTGGTGAAGCTATAAAACAGGACTACTTGTGTGCCAAACAGTATAAGCAGCAAGTATTAGACAGAGCTAAGCAATCCCACAACCAATGGATCAGATCCAAGCTCTGCAGTCCTGCCACATCCAGTCGTGAATGGTGGTGGACAATTAAACAACTCACTGGAGGAGGTGGCTCCACAAATAACCTCATCCTCAATAATGGAGGAGCCCAGCACATTAGTGCAAAAGATAAGGCTGAGGCATTCACAACAATCTTCAGCCAGAAGTGCCGAATGGATGATCCATCTCAGCCTCCTCCGGAGGTCCCCAGCATCACAGATGCCAGTCTTCAGCCAACTCAGTTCGCTCCACGTGATATCAAAAATAGGCTGAAGGCACTGGATACTGCAAAGGCTATGGGCCCTGACAACATTCTGGCAATAGTACCAAAGACTTGTGCTCCAGAACTTGCCGCGACCCTAGCCAAGCTGTTTGAGTACAGCTACAACACTGGCATCTTCCTGGCTATGTGGAAAATTGCCCTGGTATGTCCTGTACACAAAAAGCACGACAAATCCAACCTGGCCAATTACCACCCCATCAGTCTACTCTTGATTATCAGTAAAGTAATGGAAGGGGTCATCAACAGTGCTATCAAGTGGCACTTACTTAGCAATAACCTGCTCACTGATGCCCAGTTTTGGTTCCACCAGGGCCACTCAGCTCCTGACCTCATTACAGCCTTGGTTCAAACATGGACAAAACAGCTGAACTCCCCAGGTGAGGTGAGAGTGACTGCCCTTGACATCAAGGCAGCATTTGACCAAGTGTGGCATCGAGGAGCCCTAGCAAAACTGGAGTCAATGGGGACCAGGGGGAAAATTCTCCACTGCTTGGAGTCATACCTAACAAAAAGATGGTTGTGATTGTTGGAGGTTAATCATCTCAGCTCCAGGACATCACCGCAAGAGTTCCTCAGGGTAGTGTCCTAGGCCCAACCATCTTCAGCTGCTTCATCAATGACCTTCCTTCCGTCATAAGGTCAGAAGTGGGGATGTTCGCTGATGATTGCACAATGCTCAGCACCATTTGCGACTCCTCAGATACTGAAGCAGTCCACGTTCAAATGCAGCAAGACCTGGACAATATCCAGGCTTGGCTGACAAGTGACAAGTAAGCTTTGCGCCACACAAGTGTCAGGCAATGACCACCTCCAACAAGAGAGAATCCAATCATCACCCTTGATGTTCAATGGCACTGCCATCACTGAATCCCCCACTATCAACACCCTGGGGGTTACCATTGACCAGAAACTGAACTGGACTAGTCATATAAATACTGTGGCTACAAGAGCAGGTCAGAGACGAGGAATTGTGCGACGAGTAACTCGCCTCCTGACTCCCCAAAGCCTGTCCACCATCTGGAAGCCACAAGTCAGGAGTGTAATGGAATACTTACTACTTGCCTGGATGAGTGCAGCTCCTGCAACACTGAAGAAGCTGGACACCGTCCAGGACAAAGCAGTCCGCTTGGTTGGCACCACATCCACAAACATTCACTCCCTCCACCACCAACGCACAGTAACAACAGTGTGTACCATCTACAAGATGTGCTGCAAGAATTCACCAAAGTTCCTTAGGTAGCACCTTCCAAACCCATGACCACTACCACCTAGAAGGACAAGGGCAGCAGGTAGATGGGAATAACACCATCTGGAAGTTCCCCTTCAAGTCACTCACCATCCTGACTTGGAAATATATCGCCGTTCCTTCACTGTCACTGGGTCAAAATCGTGGAACTCCCTTCCTAACAGCACTGTGGGTGTACCTACACTACATGGACTGCAGCGGTTCAAGAAGGCAGCTCACCACCACCTTCTCAAGGGCAACTAGGGATGGGCAATAAATGCTGGCCCAGCAAATGAAGCCCACATCCTGTGAATGAATAAAATAAATAAATAAATAATGTCAGAAGCTTGTAAGGTTGAAACATAGTGTTTATTGGTAACACATAACTATATACATCTGTAGTAATTATAAGTTAAACCATTTTTTACTGTTATGGAGATCACATGACTGTACAGGCCAATTAGCCCTAAGCGCGGGGAATCTTAGGGGCCGGAGCTTTTTTACCTTGGTGTGGCCTCATCTGGAGTCTGTAAATTAAGTTCACTGTTTCTTAAAAGAAACTCGCCCTGCACTCCAAGTTTATTACAATTGGTGACGAGGATAAAAAACACCCACGCACCACCTCGCCTTGCGACTGAGTAATTTGATTTTTTTTAAAGGAAGAATAGAAGTATACTCACCAGCAATGCCTCCCTTTGGCAGAATTGACCCGTACGACTCATCCGTCGAGGACTGGAGTCAATACATTGAGTGATTAGGTTTCTACTTTGTAGCTAACAAATAACAGCAGTGAAGAAACAGAAGACAATTCTCCTAAGTGTCAGCGAGAGCAAAACCTATAACCTAATCTGTAGCTTGACAGCTCCAAAGGAGCCAAATTCCAGATCTTTCACCAAGCTAGTTGACCTTGTGAAAGGACATTTTCAGCTTAAACCCTCAGAGATCATGCAAAGATTCAAGTTTAAGTCTCGAGTAAGGGGCCCCAGTGAGTCCATCGCAATGTATGTCGCGAAGTTAAAATAGTTAACAGAGCACTGTGACTTCGGTGATGCTTTAAACGACATGTTGAGAGATCATTTGGTTTGCGGCATAACCGGCGACACCATTCAGCGCCGTTTGCTTGCAGAAGTTGAGATAGACCTGAAATGCGCCATGGAAATAACGCTAGCAATGGAGAGTGTTGAGGGGAACTCGCAGGCTTTGCAGAGTGTGCAACATGGCGCCATTTTGTGGCTTGGACGGGAACCGGCTGCCGGGCGTAGCGTGAAGATCAGGAAGGCTACAGCGAAGCGGGACATGGTCCCTACCGTTAAAAAAACAAAAAGAAATGCTGGAAGCAGCTCACCAATAACCCAGAAGTTAAAGTGTTACCGTTGTGGAGGAAATCATGAACTCAAAGTCCGTGCATTTAAAGATGCAGAATGCCACTACTGCCACAAAAAAATGGCATGTTGTTAAACAGTGCAGAGCTCTGTCAAGGCAGCCATTCACACAGCAAGTCAAGTTAAATGAAGTGCACAGTATAGAAGAGCCAGAAGTTACTGAGGCTGACATTTATTCCCTACACAATCTGATGGCCAGGAAAACCAGACCAATCACTGTTACACTTCAAGTAAATGGAAAGCCTCTGCTCATGGAGGTGGACACAGGAGCATTGACCACAGTGGTGGGAGAACACATCTTTAAATACCTCAGAGAAGGTACCCCAGCCATTGAGTTTGGAGAAAACTGCTGCTCAGTTAAAAGCATATACAGGAGAAGCCCTTTTAAAAAAATATATTTTTATATTTTTTATTTACTTATTTTAATTTTTATTCATTGTTTTATCCCTTTTTATATTCTTTTTCCCCAACCACTCTCCCCCCAAAAGGGCCATTTGCTACTTGTTCTATGTTGTTCTTTCACAGAGTGCTGACCCTTGTTCTGCAATTAACACATTCTGCTTTCTTACTTTTATGCCACTATCAGCGCTGCCTTTAGTTTTCACCACTACCCTTAACACTCCCTTTGTGTCCATGACATCTTTGTCAATCTCTCCTTAATCCCCACTTCTCACTGGCCTTCCTCCAGCTTTACCTGCTCCACCCTCCTTACATAGTATAAATTCCATCACATTTATACTTCTCTTTAGCTCTGAAGAAGTCATACAGACTCGAAACGTTAACTCTGTTTCTCTCTCCACAGATGCTGTCAGATCTGCCGAGATTTTCCAGCATTTTCTGTTTTTATTACACGAGAAACAATACAGATGAAAGGCATTACCTCTGTACCTGCATCATACAGGCAACAGACCGCTCAGCTGCCAACAATTGTTGTAACAGGAGAAGGACCTAGTCTTCTGGGCTGTGACTGATCGAAAGAAATCAAACTAAATTTGCCCGAAATTTTTCAGGTCAGGACGGGTGGAATTCTAGAGTATTCCGAGATGAGTTGGGGAAAATCAAAGGTCTACAAGCTAAAATATATGTGGCCCCGGAAGCAACACCCTGGTTTTTTATGGCAAGACCTGTGCCTTATGCTCTAAGAGAGAAGGTAGATGCGGAAATATGTCATTTGGAGAAGTTAGGAATAATACAGCCAGTCCAATTTTCAGAATGGGCAGCACCCATAGTCTCCGTGCTAAAACCAGACCAAACCATCCGCATCGGAGGTGATTATAAATTAACGGTGAACAAGGCTGCAAAATTAGACAAATATCCAATCCCAAAAATTGAAGATTTGTAGGCTAAACTTGCAGGAGGAAGATTGTACACTAAATTGGTCATGAGACATGTGTATCAACAGCTCGAGTTGGACAACACATCAAGACTTTATGTCACCATAATCACGCACAAGGGCCTGTACCAATATACATGCCTATCATTCGGTGTGTCCTCTGCCTGTGCGATTTTCCAGAAAACCATGGAAAGCTTACTACAAGGACTCCCTTGAGGTATAGTGTACCTGGATGACGTCCTAATCACAGGATCCACAGAAGCAGAACATGTGGCAAACCTGGAAGAGGTTGTGAAGAAATTTTTAGAGGTTGGCTGGCATTCGTTTAAAAAAAGAACTTTGCACTTTCCAAGCAAAGGAAGTTGCATATCTGGGTCATTGAGTGGATGCCCAAGGGTTGCATCCATTAGAGGAGAAAATCAGGGAAATCAAGGAAGCGCCCTCTCCTACTAATACCACGAAGCTCAAGTCTTTTTTGGGCATGGTAAACCATCACAGTCGACTTTTGCCTAATCTATCTACAGTGTTAGCCCCTTTACATTTATTATTGAAGAAGAACCACAGATGGTCTTGGAAGACACAGCAAGAAGAAGCCTTCGCTAGTTAAGAAACTTTTACACTCATTGTATCTGCTCGTGCACTATGACCCCTCTAAGGAATTGATACTCACTTGTGATGCATCTCCCTACGGAGTGGGAGCAGTATTGTCACACAAGATGGAGGATGGATCTGAAAGACCAAGAGGATATGTATCCAGAAGCCTTTCTGCAGCTGAGAAGGGTTACTCGCAAATTGAAAAAGAGGGCTTATCTATCGTATTTGGAGTAAAGAAGTTCCATCATATAGACTGTGTAGGTCCATTTCTAGGTACCATGTTTCTTGTGATTATCGACGCACATTCCAAATGGATTGACGTGTTTGAAGTGAGATCACCTACTTTGTCTGCAACCATTGAAAAACTGCGCCAGAATTTCAGTGTTCAAGGTTTACCCTAAGTTATTGTGTCAGACAATGGTACTGTTTTTAAAAGCACTGAATTCTAAAGATTCGTGAACCTAAATAGGATTAAAAACATCAGAACAGCACCGTATCATCCCTCATCTAATGAGTTAGCAGAAATAGCAGTACAAATATTTAAAACAGGCATGAAGGAACTATCAGAAGGAACATTAGAAACACGAATTTCAAGATTCCTGTTCAGCTATTGCACAACTTCTCATGCGACCACTTGGTTTAACACCTTCAGAATTGTTAATGAAGCACCGACTTCACACAAGATTGAGTCTAGTATTCCCTATAGGGAAGGTGAAGAAAAACCAGGGTGGTCAGAAAGTGAATCATGATGTTCACAGTAAAGGTCGAGAGTTTACTGTGGGAGAGACAGTTTTTGTACAAAATTTTGCAACTGGACCGAGCTGGGTCCCTGGTACAATCGTCCTGAAACAGGACCTGTATCTTATCAGGTAGAAGTGGAAAACAGGATTGTTAGGAAACAGTTGGATCATCTCAAGAGTCGAGAAACCCTCCAACAACCAGTTAATCCACCTGAAATCCAAGTCGAGACCCCCGAGGTGCCAGATCGACAAAGAATAGACATACCTGATGTCTCTGAAGTAAATAATTCTGAACTGCTAGTGTCTAGGGATATCTCCAAAACTGTAATTCCTGTTCAAGTCGATCCATTGGAAGAACCTCCAGTTGTAGAGTTGTGTCGCTCTACCTGAATCCGAAAACCTCCTCAAAGACTAAATTTATAATGGCATGAACTGTATATAATTGTGTATAGCTTGGGTGAAGATGTTTTTGTAAATAAGAGGGTAAAATTAAAGGGGGAGGAATGTAGTAATTGTAAGTTAAACCATTTCTTACTGTTATGGGGATCATGTGACTATATAGACCAATCAGCCCTAAGCGTGGGGAATCATAGGGGTGGAGCTTTTTAGCCTTGATCTTGGAACAAGCATGTACTCTCATCTGGAGTCTGTAAATAAAGTTCACTGTTTCTTACAAGAAACCCGTCCTGCACTCTCCAATTTTATTACACACCTGTAGAGAAAGTGTAGCCCAAACCAGGAGCAAACTCCATGCTGACTCCTACTCAAGTCTCTCTCTATACAACTCTGCCTCCTATCTACTGTTCTGTATCTCTCTACATCATCCTGTGGGCAGTACTGTTCTCCAGTCCTGCATTAACCCTTGCAATGCTGGACACCCTTACACTACAGCACACACAACAAAGAGAACTGTAATTCAATGAGACAATTCCCAATACAGAGAGTTGGAAGAAGATTGCAGATCAAGATTTTGGCTAGCTTTCTAGCTGGAAGAAATGGTAGACAGATTTCACTTTCTCTCCAGCCAGGAGAAGGCTGTGACAGGCTGTGACAGGCTGCAAGTCAAGGCTTGAATGCATGCAATCTATATTAGAAAAGATTTGTGCTGGCCAGCTGGAGGGCCTAGACTGTAAAGTGAACTTAGCCCACTAACAGAGGTAGAGGTGGCCTAGTTCATCATTTTCCATGTTACAAGGAGCTATATGAAAACAATTAATATTCATATTCATCGTAAACTATTCTGGTCATTCAGAAATTGCCTACACAAAAAAAAAGTTTTGTTAGTTTCAATGTTCACATCTCAATAATGTTGATTAGTAAACCTTCCCTAAGATGGAAGAAACACACGTGAAGTGTGTGTATAAAAATGTCGGGTGTAGGCTGTTGAGAATGCTAGCAGGAAATATTTTATTAAATATTCATTTTATGTGCAGGATTCTATTTTGTAATTGAGACAATTTGCAGAATCTGTTGAAACAGGCGATATCTCCAGAATGTTAACAAATCAGCTCAAACCTGATCTGATCCAAAACAGTATCCTTGATGTCATGCACTATAGCCTTCAGCAGTTCTAATCTTCAAATCACATTTTATATCTGTTTGGGGACAAACTTTTGCTTTTTGCGGAAGGTTCAATGATCAGAAGACCCCAATTTAAGGTTACTGACAAAAGAACCAGAGGCAACAGTAAGAAACGTCTTTTGTGCAATGTGTGGCTAGGATTTAGAATGCACTGCCTGATAGGGTGGTGGGTACAGATTCAATAGTAGCCTTCAAAAGGGATCTGGATAAATATTGAATGAGAGAAACATTGCAGATATAGGGGGAAAGAAGGGGAATTGGGATTAGCTGGATTGTTTTTTGAAAGAGCTGGCTCAGACTCAATGGGCCAAATGGTCTCCTTCGGTGCAATATTTTCTACGATTCTATGGCAATATGTTTACCTTTCCTGTACTTATAAGGACAGCTTTTGTTTCAAGACCCCCTCTGGAATGCTAAGCCATTATAAGTTAGCTGTACAGCCAAGAATGAAGTCATCTAGGAGGTGATGCAATGACTTTTTAGCTGACCTTAAAAAGTAAGACCATTGTAAGCAAGTAAGGAAAAAACATGAACTAATACCCTGTTAATACCCTGTAACTAAACGCAGAAACTGTAGCGTGAGTTTTTCCACAGCTTTTGCATTCTTTGCGTGTTGTCTGAGATTATTAGTTTCTATGACAAAATCTGTAAACTGAAGACTCTGCATTTAGAACCTCAATTTCTGGTACAGACACAATGGGCTAGATTTTGACAAGGTGGCCGAGGTGGGTTAGAAAGTGGGTGAGTTAGCAAATTTGGGCTGCAGCTTGGGCATGCTGGTTGCCCAGCATGAGGATGCCTCTGTGCCATTTTTCCAGAGGCCGCTTTTCAGGGAGCACAGCCTCCTGTCTGGTTGTGGTGGACTGGCAATTAAGATAGTTAAGGAAGTTGACAGGTCTGTCCTGAGTGCAGTGTCAAGCTGGGAGTTTGGGGAGTGGCTCCTTTCTTTTTCAGCTTCCAGTAGTTAGCCATTCAGTACAGGGGAGTAACTGGGATACGATCAATACACAAACATATACAAAAATTAAAAAAAATAAAGCAGTGAAATTTTATCAGTGGTGCATGGGCCCCATGTTGTGTCAGCACCTCATCCAAGCAGATGAGGCAGCTGCACAGTGGCAAGTCCTTGAAGTGGCAGATACATATGATTTTGTATAAAATGATTCAACAGTGAGCAGAACCTCTTCCACATCCACTAACCTGCCATTTTTGAAGCAGAGCTGAATCACAGGAATCAGTAATGGAAAATGAGGGCTTTGGAGAAATTATTCAATCACTAGGGCACAAGGGGAGTTTGGCAGCTGAGGTCCTAGTGTCTGACACTCTCTATGATAATGTGCGGGTCACCTACTCAGAAGTGGGCTAGAGCAGATATGCAGGCAAACTGCTTGAGGTGGTCTCTCAGCTGCTAAGACGCCTGTAACATCCTTCCTCGGGGTTGCCGTGCGTGTGATGGCACCACGACAGTCGGTGCCAGCTGCCGCTGTGCAAAGACAACCTCGGGGCATGAGCCTTATTATGTGCCCCAGTCAGAGAGGCAGAGGGGCCAGATTCAGAAGATGGGGTCCAACCGTTGGGGACCACGTCCACATCATTCCTTGCTCTCTCAGCTCTTTAATGGTCCATCTGCATATCTGCTCTAACCAGGTGAGTGAGAACACCTGATTGGGTGTGCATGCATCCTTGCAACTGGCTGGTCAAGACTTCAGAGTGCATCATACATTACGTTTGTGCCAGCTCACTGCTCCTGCATTCATGCAGTAGACTGCGCATATGAATTTCCATGAGGGTGACCACTCTTTCAATGCTGGAGCTCATGTGTTAATATGCCTGAGTCAATGCAGTACCATATCATGTATGGACTCCACAACTTTCATCGTAAGGAACTGCACTGTCCAGGAATCTCTGCAGATGTCCACACATTTCCTGTTACTGCTCAACCAGCATCTGCTTTGTACATGACCCCAGAGTCTCTTTAACTCTGGTTGGCTAAGCATGGCTAAAGCTGCCCTCTGTCCTTTGATTGGGACTTCCCACTGCACACTCTGCCTCCATCACCTGCTCCTGCTCACATGTACCATGCTGCTCATCTTGTGCTGCCCATTCTAAAATCACCTGAGGCCCCACTGAGGTGCATGTAACTGTGCTGGTAGATGGTGTGATTGATTCCTGAGATGATGGTTCCTCAGAGTGCAAGGTTGGCATGGCCTCCACAGTCAGATGGAGTTACTGCATCATTAGCACTGTGTAAGAGAGAAAACATTAGTTGCTCAACCTCTGTCATCTCAGTTGGTGCTACAGCTTTCAACACATCAAGTGGCTTCGACTGAAAAACACCTCACGAGTTGGATGCAGCCCCAAAGTCCATGGAGAATTCATTAAACTGTCACCTCTCTCACTGCCACACATCAATCCTCCATCTCCAACTGCCTGCATTGTTGCCATCCTTGCAATGTCAAGTGCCTTCTCCTCTATCACATCAGGATGGTCAGCTTGGCTCCACTCCAGGGCCCTCAATTATGTCTGACCCATTTCCCCACACTTCTGCCCTTACCCCTTGCCCTCCCTCCAAAAACCATGATAGGGCTCCGCTTGTTCTCACTTTCCACTCCACCAGCTTCCATATCCAAAGGATTATCCTCTGCCATTTCTGCTAATTCCAGCATGATGACACCACCAAGCAATTTTCCCTCGCCTCGCCTGTCAGCATTCCAAAGGGACTGTTTCCTCCACAGCAACTTGGTCCACTCCTCCTTCACCCTCAACCCCTTCCTACGCAATCGCAAGAAGCGTAGCACATGCCCCTTTACCTTCTCTCTCCTCACTCCTTTCAGGTGAAGCAGTGATTTACTTGTACTCCTTTCAATTTAGTCTACTGTATTTGCTGCTCACAATGCAGTCTCCTCTAGTCCTCTACATTGGGGAGACTAAACACAGATTGGGTGACTGCTTTGTGGACCACCTCCACTCAGTCCACAAACAAGACCCCATCCATCTGGTTGCTTGCCATTTTAATTCACCATCTTGTTCATGCTCACATTTCTGTCCTCGGCCTGCTACTATATTCCAGTGAAGCTCAATGCAAGTTGGAAAGGCAGCACCTCATCTTCCACTTAGGCGCTTTACAGCCTTCTGGACTCAACATTGATCTCAACAACTTCAGATCATGGGCTCTGTCCTCTGTTTTTCCCCCTAGTGCCAGTCTGTATCTGGTTCTCATGTTTTTGCTTTCAGGCAGTGCTGACATTTATTCTGCTATTAACACATTCTGCTATTTTGCTTTCAGACAGTGCTCACTGTTCATTCTGTTATTAACAGCTACTCAGACGAAGCTTTGTGTCTTTAATACTATCATTACCATTCCCTTAGCCTGTGTTCTATGACATCTTTGTCATTTGATCTTCCCCACTTTCTAACCTATCTCTGACCTTCTCTTTTGCTCCACCTGCTCCTCCCCCTGCTTTTTCAACAGCATAAAACACATCACATTCCTACTTCTCTTCAGTTCCAAAGATGTGTCATATTGGATTCAAACGTTAACTCTGTTTCTCTCTCCACAGATGGTGCCAGACAGAACTTTATTTTTATTCCACCCCTGCATGACTCTGCTCTCATGTGTTAGGCGCTTGTTTCTCCTGAAATATGAGGATAGAGAGGTCATCTATACTCAACCTTCCCATTTTCCCATCTTGATCCACTATCTGAAGTGATGCTCCATTACATTTACCGTGTTTATATTTCCCTCATCAAACTTCCATCACTTTGATTACTTGCCTCAGGTGATAGTTGGTAATGGGCAATGATTTCCATGGTGTTTCTATTCACTGCCTAGTGAGGCTCTCCTACTCAGAGGTTTGCCGTCTGTCAGATCGTCAAGGCTGAAGGCTTGTGGCTTGGCTTTGCTTCACACCTTCCAGAGCACTTAAAATTGCGAAAGCACTTCTAGCATTTTACCTAAGTCCTGCTTACCACATTGTGGCTATTAACCTCTTTGGAGACCTCCAGCCATGCTTCCTTTGTTTGCCTGGCAGGCTTCCTCCTGCCGATATCAGGAAACAAAATGTTGCATCTGACTCATACCACCTCTATCATAACATATAGGGAGGCATCTATAGTGGATTGCCATGTCCCTTCTGTGGTGTACTCTCCTCTCAGCGCTGCTTCCCTCTGATTCTTTCAATTTGAAGACTAAAAAGCACTCTTTAAATTGGGCACTTCCAGGTCCCACCACCTACTCATACCTGCTGGTATTGTGGATGCGGCCCATTACTTGGCAGCCTCCGGAAAATACTGACCATTGGTGCATCCTCACCCTCAATGTGGTCAGAACCTGGAAATGGTGCCGATGTCGATGTGCTGCTGAGATTGGGAAAATCCGGTCCATTAATAACTCAAGCTGCTCTCACTAATAGTAGCTTTTTAACCATGCTGTTCTGTGTCAAACAGGGTAACCTTCCTTTTGCCTACATCCTGAAGCAGCAGCTCTTTTGCTACACCAATGAATGCAGAATTCAGCCAGAACCTCCATGGAGCAGCAATCACAGTCGGATTGTCACTTCACTTCTTTTTACTTATCTTAGTTCAGAGCTGCTCATTTCTTGCCCAGACTTCCGATCCAGGCCTGGTGAGAAATGTGCAATGTACCTGGTTCTTGAGTCCTTCGGTGGAGAGCAGCAGTGTTGGGAGACATGAAGACACACCCACTTTTTAAGGCACCAGCTGCTGCAAACCAGGTAAGTTTAAAGGTCCCAGTCATTTTGAGAAGCCACGGAGAAGGTAAATGTGTAAGGTAAGTGGGTGAGGGTGGGAACGGTGGTCAAGTGGCCAGGCTTGAGGATGGAACAGGGTCAGAAGGGTGGTCGGAGGAGTCAGGGAATCGGGGGGAGATTGGGTGAGTAGTCAGGGGAGCGAGGAGGTAATTGTTAGGGTGATTACTACAGTTACCCAAGAGTTCGAAGTGGTTATAATCCTTCTAACTTTTCCTGGATAACTACTTTGCAAAGAGAGTCAGAATCATTTGAAGTCTCTGATTAAAATCGGAGTATCAGATGGCTCCAGGTACAGGGTAATTGCCCATCAAAAGTTTAAACTTCCCAGGCACTTGCTGTGTAGGCTTTGAGTGGGGATGTCTGGGTGGACCCCCAGTGCATCTTCTGGGGTACCTCTGTGGTATGACCACACCAACCCCCCCCCAGGGAATTCTGGTCCATTCTCTGTGCCTTTACTTCAATAGCTGTAGATATGCTGCTTCATTTCCAATGAGTGGGTTTCCAGTAAGGGGACCAATCCAGGCCAGGAGCTTGTGTGGAATATAATCCTGGAAAGATCTGAAAGGCTTAGCCATTCTTAAACATGCAGGAATAAAACATTCTGCAAATGAATCTCACAACCCTAGTGTTGGGACCAGAAATTTACACTTTCACAGGCAGAATGAACAACAAAAAAAACATTGAAGTAAATCAATTTATTGCCTGCTTTGCATTCGTAATCAATATAACTTATCCCTTACATTCTAGCATTCCTGATTAATGCGGCTCAGTTTATACTTGGTTGTTTTTTGTTACAATGACTGGATTTCTTGGGTTCTGTGTAATGTCTGACATTATGGGCAGGCACGCGTCCAACCTGAACGAGAGTAAAATAGTGCGCGATGATGTTGGATGAGCGATCCGGCGCCATTACGCAATCTTTCGCTTGGTGGGCACGCGTGGATGCTGGAGCAATACCCGCCTTTAATTAACAGGTCACTTAAGGCACTTAACAATGCAATTGTCTGAGATTTTTCGTTACCCATGCAACTTCTGCTCGTTGCATGGGCAAAACGGGCAGGCGGCCAGCTGACATTTCCTCAAGCCTCATCCAAGGGCGGGATAAAAAGGGTCAGCAGCATTGCCAGTGTGAGTAGAGGGGAGCTTTGGAGATAGTTTGCTGCTGGTTGCTTATTGGCATTTGGAAGCTTCTTCTCTGTTCGGGGCTTCATTCTTAGCATTTCCAGGCCTCATTTCAGGACTCATTTCTGTCTGCCAGGCCCCGGAGGATTCAGACTGTGTGGACCCTTCCAGGTATCAGGCAGCTTTCCTTTACTCTGGTAATGGGGATTGTGGTCTCAGCCTGGGACACCTCCTCTGAGGAGGAAGAGAGGGGCAGAAGGGAGAGGAGGCCACGTGTCACTGTGCAGCTTCTAAGGGACCTGTGGGAGGAGAGGCACAAGCATAAGGGGCGCAGGGCCAGCAGGTAGTCCAAGGCGGAAGGGGCCACAGAAGACGCCACTATCCTGCTGCCAGAGTTTATAGGTGGTGATACAGCTACCTCAATATGTCTGAGGTGCAATGCCGAAGGAGGCTCTGCCTCTCAAGGGAGACTATCACCTCCATTTGCCAAATGATTGGGCCTGAGAGCAGATCTGACTGTGTGGGTGGACACCCCATGCCAGTGGTGCTGAAGGTTACAGTCGCCCTTAACCTCTATGCCTTCGGCTCTTTCCAGGGCTTAGTGGGGGATCTTTGTGGAGTCTCCCAATTGGCTGTCCACAGTTGCATCAAGCTGGTGACAGGAGCTCTGTTCAGGCGGGTACTGACCTTCATTCTTCATTCTTCAGCCAGGCTGAGCGAGCCAGAGGCTTTGCAGCGATTTCTGGATTCCCCACGTCCAGTGTGCCATTGACTGCATACGTGGCCATCAAGACACCAGAAGGTCAGCCAGGTGCCTTCGTCAACAGGAAGGGATTTCACTCCATGAATGTGCAGATTGTATGTGATCACAAGATGCAAGTCTGTGCAAGGTACCCCGGCAGCTCCCATGACGTGTACATCCTCAGACACTTCCAGCTGCCGAGGCTCTTCAGTGCTCCAGCATGACTGGATGGATGGCTGCTGGGTGACAAGGGCTATCTGTTGAAGAGGTCGCTCATGATACCTCTCCGCCACCCAAGAACAGAGGCAGAGAAACGTTAGTATATGAGTCATGGTAGAGAGGACCATAGGTCTTCTCAAGATGTGCTTCTGATAGCTGGACCATTCAGTGGGAGCACTGCAATGCCCCCCAGAGCAAGTGTCACTGATCGTGGTTGCATGATGTGCTCTCCACATCTGGCACTGGCAAGGGGGGACCTACTGGAGGAAGAGGATCTTGAGGCAGCTGCAGAGGCCACAGATGATGAGTCCAGTGGTGTGCTGGTAGATGAGCACGGTGAGGAGAATGTTGAGGGCGTGGAGCCGGTAACCTCCAGGGAGGCAGGGACATCAGGGAGGCCTTGATCCAACACTCCTTCAGCTAGGCTACCAGAGATCAGCTTCAAAAGCATGCCGGGGCTGTCTCCTCCATCCCAGAAGTCTGAAAGGACACTTTCATTTGAACACAAAGAACACTCAGTGCCTGTGCAATAAAGTTCAGAGCACGTACATCCAGCATTACACACTGGCGTACCTGCACCAATAAAATAAAAAGGGGAAGCACACTCAGGCCATAATGTCAAAACCAGATTTTTATCATTTTGACAAGTACAGACTATTTACATCAACCTCTTTGGCCTTAAGTCCCAGACCAGTATACATTAACTAAATATAAAGGAACATAAAATCATCCATGACCTGTCCCTCTTGAGCTCATGGTGCCTTTAACTAAGTCTAGGTGCTCCTCCCATGCCGGCACCGGCATTGGAGACAGCCTGTTGACTCTGCTGTCTTGTTGGCCTTGATGACCTTGGCGGTCGTCCTCTGGCTAGTGGAGCCTGTGCTGGTGCTGCCTGGGAGGGAGCGACCAGTGCCATGCCTGGCATCTCCTCATGTCACCACAGCCTCATCAGATACCATGGTCAATGGTGAAGGGGCGGAGGAGCTGCTGCAATCATCCGGAGCACCCTGAGGAGCCCGCAGAGAACAGGCAGCTCATGCACCAACGTAAGGTCGCTGTTGATCTCCCTGCTCACCATTGATGAACGGACACCTAGCTGGGATTCTGGGTGCCTCATCCATCCTCCCACACTAAGGACAGTGCCTTTGTGAGGGCTTGCAGGTCCGAGCTAAACCCCAGGAATCCCTCATTCTGTCCCTGGAGCTGCCTGTCCATGAGAGTCGCCATTCCCTCAATGGAGCAGACATTGCCCTCGGCCATGAGGGTCAACGCAGTGCTCATGCTCCACATGGACTCCTCCATCATGGAGACTGTGGCATGCATACCCTCATGGATCTCCGCAAGATGCTCCCACACATCTCGCTGGACATCCAGCATCTGCCGCCTAATGGGCGACTCCAGGGGCTCATCATCAGCCTTCGACTGAGCATTGTCCTGGTCCCCAGCAGTCTTCCGATTTCCGGCACCCTGGGCGCTCTCTACCTCCACCTGCACCACAAGCGAGTGTGAAATGCCCTCACCAATGTGCATCGACATACTAGCTGCCCACTGAGCAGCAGGTATCTGCGCTGGTGCCTGCTTCAGAGAGCAGTGTGATGCAGGTGACAGTGATGCCCGGTGGTCCTCTGGCATCAGGTGTGGCCCTTTGGGGTCTGAGGATGGGACGCCTGTTGGCGAACCTAAAAGGGAGAATAAGGACAAGTCATTAGTTAAAGTCATCACACTGTCACTGCACATGCCAGGCACCTTGGTGAGACAATGGAGATCTGCATCATGGTGCCATCGTCTTCCAACGATTAATGGTACAAGGCTCACATCAATGAGGAGACTGCACTAGAATGGTTGCACAATTCAAGAGTGTCACCTCTGAGCACTACGCTCTTACCTTCATCTGAAACCCCCGCCTCTCCATGCGCGATTGCACGGGAAGCGTGACAGCTCTCCAGCTCAAGAGCATCCTGCTCGAACCGGGAGATCAGCAGCAGGTTGGGTGGGCCTCCGCCTGTACATGACCTCTCTGCTTGGTTATAGCTTGTCTTCTCCTGAAAGGACAGAGGAGCATTGATTAGTCCACTCTGTACCTGCAGCGTCACTGCAGCCTGTCCAACCCCAGCTGAGGAACACCTCGCATAGAGCACATCCGAGTTGTGGCTCTCGAGCTGCAAGGCACTCAGTCCAAGCAGCCAGGGCTCACCCCCTTGGCCAGCTCCAGCATGACTGGCAGTTGGCACTCAGACTCTATCACCACTGAGATACAAGGGGGGATGGGCACACCTGATCACTTCTGCACACTGACCCATGCCAACACGGTACTCACCCTTTCTGAGCACAGCAGGTCATTGAAGCACTTCTGGCAAAATACCCATGTGCGCCGCACCACATCATGGCTGCTTACCTGGGCTGCCACCTCCTCCCATGCCCTCTTAGTGAGGTGTGGTGGCCTCCTTCTCCCATCCCTGGGGACAAGGATGTCCCTCCTGGCAGCCACCTCCTCCAGCAGGATGACGAGGCACTCATCGGAAAAGCAGGGGGCCGAGTGCCCACCCGACCTGCCGTCCCACCATGTCAAGCCGCACTTGACTCCATAACTTTGATATTGAGACCGCAGAACAGACGTCCTTCAGTAGCAGCCTTCTGGGGCTCCTTGGGCCATTTCTAAACCAACCACTGGATCGCCATGTCACCCGGCAGCTGACAGGCCCCTCACCCCCGCTCGGCCCTTCCCAACCAGCGCGGAGCCATGTTTCACGCTGGGCGGTCTTTAATTGGCCTGCCAGCGTGAAATCACAGTCGGGGCCTTATCACAGGCAGTGGTCGACAAGGGCAAAATTCAGCCCTACGTTCATTCAATTGATGATGTTATCTTGAATTACCAAGTAGGAAGGCAGTGTGTCCCAGCAAATATTCCTTAGCAGCAGACCCTCTTCCACAATACTTCACTTGTTGAAACAGGCTTTTCTGGACAGTTACTGAACCATGGCTTCATTGTTTTATTCACTGTCCTTAGACTAGGAATTAGCTTATATTTTTATTATAATTGTCAATAGACTTATTTCTTGCTTTTTAAAACGTGCTAAATTGTGGTAATTGCTGTCAGTTCAAATTTGCACTGGTTAGTTAAATTGCAGAATTATCAGCTTATCAATTTAATGACATCCACAGCTCCCTCAAATTCATTTGTTTCCCATGAAAGCTTTTCTGCACTAAGCCAATATACACTCAGCATTTTTTTTACAACTTCATTTGTATAGCATTTCAAACATTCTGAGTCTACTCATTTTAAAAAGTCTTACTCCATCTCCAACAAGGAAGAATCTAACCATCTCCCCTTGACATTACCATCACTGAATCCCCCATTAACACTCCCCGGGGGGCTACCATTGACCAGAACCAGAGTTCGACCAGTCACTGTGGCTCCAAGAGCAAGTCAGAGACTAGGAATTCTGAGGTGGGTACCCCAAAGCCTGTCCACCATCAATAAGGCATAAGTCAGGAATAAATACTCTCCTGCGGTCTCCTTTACAATGGGATGACCAAGCACAGGCTGGGTGATCGCTTTGTGGAACACCTTCGCTCAGTTCGTAAGCATGACCTAGACCTTCCTGTCGCTTGCCATTTCAATGCACCATCCTGCTCTCATGCCCACATGTCCCTCCTTGGCCTGTTGCTACGTTCCAGTGAAGCCCAACGCAAATTGGAGGAACACCACCTCGTCTTTTGATTAGACACTTTACAGTCTTCTGGACTTAATATTGAGTTCAACAACTTCAGACCATGAATTCTCTCCTCTATTTTTACCCCTTTTTTAATCCTTTTCTCAAATTTATTTATTTATTTTTATTCACTCATTTAAATAATTTTTCCCCAACCACCTCCACCCCCCCACCCCACCCCCACCCCCTCAACCACAGGGCCATCTGTTACTTGTTCCATGTTGTTTTTTCACAGAGTGCTGACCCTTGTTCTGCTATTAACACATTCTGCTTTCTTACCTTCATGCCACTATCAGCACCCTCTTTAGTCTTCACCACTACCATTAATATTCCCTTTGTTTTGTGTCCATGACATTTTTTTCAATCTCTCCTTAGCCCCCACCTATCTCTGACCTTCTATCTTGCTTCACCTGCTCCACCCCCTCCCCTTAAACAGTATAAAATCCATCACATTTCTACTTCTCTTTAGCTCTGAAGAAGAGTCATACGGACTCGAAATGTTAACTCTGTTTCTCTCTCCACAGATGCTGTCAGACTTCCAAGTTTTTCCACTTGCCTGCGCGAGTGCAGCTCCAACAACACTCAGGAAGCTTGACACCATCCAGAACAAAGCAGCCTGCTTGATTGATACCTCATCCATACCTTTAACATTCACTCCCTCCACCATTGAAGCATAGTAGCAGCAGCATGTACCGTTTACAAGATGCACTGCAGCAACTCGTCAAGCCTTCTTTGACAGCACCTTCCAAACCTGTGACCTCTACCACCTAGAAAGACAAGGGCAGCAGATGCATGAGAACACCACCATCTGCAGCTCCCCTCCAAGTCACATACTATCCTTACTTAGAACTGTATTGCCATTCCTCCATTGTTGCTGGGTTAAAATCCTGAAGTTCCCTTCCTAATAGCACTGTGGGTGTACTTACACCATATGAACTGCAGCAGTTCAAGCTGGTTCACCACAACCTTCTCAAAGGCAATCAGGGATGGGCCACAAATGCTGGCCTAGCCAGTGATGCTCACATCCCATGAAAGAATAAATAGAAAAATACACTGCATTTGGTGAAGGGATGTGTGTACTAACAATGAGTTTACACCTCATTCACAAAAGCATAATGCAACTGTACAAATGAAATATGAAACAACTTTATAAATTATAGCAGAGCTAAGATGCAACTTCATTTGTCCTCCAAGCCACCCGACTGCTACTGCTCCAAAAATTGTACGGCCAAGTTTCTGAAAGTTAAGAATTTCCATGCCCATTATTTTTGATTGAATTTAAAGATTGATACATTGTGCAGAGTTTTATTTCCTCTACAGAGTTTATTGGCCCTAAACACCATATCTGCATGATTCTGTACCACCTTTCCACAGAATATAGCTTTTCTTGAGAATTTCTGCAAGTTTAATAGAGGTGGCATGAAGTAGCAGTGTGCAATTTGCTTGCCTGAATTAGGCACGCCTCATTAAACTCCAATTGCTAGTATGGTTTGAGCCTACTGCTGGGAGCTCTCACAGTTGGAGGGGGAAGGCAGAGTTTCTTGCACAAATGAAACCATTTAAAGCATGTAATTAAACACAAATTCCTTTGGTGAACAATGAAAATGCATATTTAAGCTGTGAGTAGGACACAAAGAGGCTGCAAAGGGATATAGACAGGTTAAATGAGTGGGTAAGAAAATGCAATACAATGTGGGGAGTGTGAAGTTACCAGCTTTGGTAGGAAAAAAATAGAAAAGCCGAATTTTTTTTAAAATGGAGAGTTTGGGAAATACTGGCATTTAAAACATTTTGGGTGTTCTTGTACATGAATCGCAGTAAGTTAACATTGAGATGCAGCAAGCAGTTACAAAGACAAATTATATGTTAGCTTTTATTATAAAGGAAATGGTGTAAAAGAGTAAAGTAACCTTAGTGCAATTATATAGATTCTATGTGAGACCACACCTGGAGTACTGTGTACCGTTTTGGTCTCCTTACCTAAAGGAGGATTCACTTGCCTGAGAAGGAGTGCAGCAAAGATCCACTTGACTGATTCCTGGGATGAGGGGATTGGCCTCTGAAGAGAGATTGACTACACTAGGCCTATATTCCCTAGAATTTAGAAGAATGAGAAGTGTTCTCAAAGAAACATGTAAAGGTCTTGACAGGGTAGATACTGGATGTTTCCTCTGGCTGGAGAGTCTAGAACGAAAGGCTGTGATCTCAGAATAAAGGGTTGATCATTTTGGACCGAGATATGAAGAAATGTCTTCACTCAAAAAGTTGAGAATCCTTGGAGTTCTTATCCACCACCACCCCCCGCAACCGCCCCCACCACCCCCCAACAAAAGATGTGGATTCTCAGTCATTGAGTAAAATTCAAGACAGAGATCACTAGACTTTAGGATAGGAATTAAGCAATTGGGGATGTTGCATGAAGGTGGATTTGATGTAGTAGTTCAGCCATGATCTTATTGAATGGTGCAAGGGGTTGATTGGCTTACTCTTGCTCCTATTTCTTATGTACGCTATAGCTTTTACGAAAAACCATGATGGAGGTGTCTAAAGGAAAAACTTTATAATATGCAGACCCTAAATTGCAACTATTGCAAAAAAGTTTTGACACTCTAAGGCACCCGCTCCACAGAAGTGAAGACTGACTGGAAAGATGGTGACGATCGTGAATGCCAGTAGAACTGCATTTTTTACTTGGAGGTGATTTTGCAAGAAAGTTTTCAGGAATCAAAAAATCTGCCAAGATGGCCTACATGCCATGAAGAGTTTTCTCTGAAACTCGAATTGGTTGTAGCTGCATGCAAAACACTCAAGGCAACCTTACAGTTCTTTTAGTGCTTAGTGTATGTCTAAATTGCAGAAAGGCACACTTTAAACTTGAAAAATCACAACTATAAATGCTCTCATATTTACACCTTTAAAAAGGTGAAAAAATCCTTCCCTTTAAATCTAGCTAAGGATACAAGTTCATTTACTCGCACATATGTTAGCATGCACGTTGGAAATTTGGTTGCTCTTGAAACTTTTAACATGTAAACAGTACTTATCTGGTTGCAACACAAGCCAGAACATAACAGGAATGAGAAAAACTGCACAGGAAGACAGGCCCTCAATTTTAAAGGAGGCAGCTGTCAAAGTTTGGTGATGAAAGCATAACAGGGTGGAGTTGATGTAGCCGGAATTTCCCAACCATCCTTTTCATGTTTTTTTTTCTCCCTATAGTCACTCACTCTCACATAAGTATTATGTGACATATGATACACAGGGTAAATTTAACTTTCAGGTGACCAACCGGCAGAGGAGGGCAGCTTCCTGCTCTTGCCAGGGGGAGACTATTTATAGAGCCAGTCCTCGCATTTATGTTACTGGTGAGTTGCACAGCTCAAACCGGCATCCTGCTACTGCTCATCAGGCTGGAACATATGGCCAAGGACATTGGTGAGGAAGGGGAAACAGACAATAGTTTAGAGATAGGTACAGCCCCTCGAACCTGCTCCACCATGCAATACGATAATGGCTGATCTTCTGCCTCAACTCCACTTTACTGCCCACTCTCCATATCCCTTGATCCCCTGACAGACCAAAAAGTTGTTGCTCTCACCCTTAAATATATTCAACGATGGAGCATCCACAACCCTCTAGGACAGAGAATTCCAAACATTCACAATCCTTTGAGTGAAGAAATTTCCTCCTCAAAAAAACTATAATAAAATTATGAAGCATGGTTTCCCTTTCGTAAAACCATGCTGACTGTCTGATTATACTATGATTTTCTAAGTGCATTGTTAAGACTTCCTTAATAGTTGATTCCCATATTTTACTGATGACCAATGTCAGACTAACTAGTCTGTCATTTCCTGTTTTCTCTCCCTCTCCTATGGTGTTATATTTGCTAAATTCCACTCTGCTGCAATCGCTCTAGAATTGAGGGAATTTTGGACCAATATGTCTTCAGCTACCCCTTTTAGAACCCTAGGTTGGAGGTCATCAGGTCTTGGGATGTGTCTGATTTTAGTCCTTTAAGTTTCTCCAAAACTTTTTCCTCTGCTGATGTTACTTATGTTAAGCTCCTCACACTTATTAGCCTCTTGGTTACCTTTTATTTCTGGTATGTAATTTGTGTCTTCTACAGTAAAGACACACACAAAATATTTTTTCAATATCTTTGCCATTTCCTCATATCCCCCAATTGCACAGTTAAGGGCCTCAATTGGTTCACTGACACGCAAGCCCCTCAATGCAAACCCTGCAAATTGCAGTGGCTGCATGGGTGGGCAGATAGGCAGCAGGCCTGCCACCACGGAATTTAACATACGTCCCCGCCTTCAAACCAGCCAGAAGGGGAACATTAAATCCAGCCTCATGA
This sequence comes from Cetorhinus maximus, assembly GCF_964194155.1. Lineage (NCBI taxonomy): Eukaryota > Metazoa > Chordata > Chondrichthyes > Lamniformes > Cetorhinidae > Cetorhinus > Cetorhinus maximus. The sequence goes on along the minus strand of NC_135882.1, from coordinate 75,823,772 downwards.
ATCTGTAATGGCATTTAGATCTAAACTGTTTATTGCTATTTGTGCCACTAGTTCAACTATCTTATTGCAAATGCTTTGTGTATTCAGATTATGAGCCTTTAATTGCTTGTAGAGTATGGGCTCTATAATAGATGCATTATAACCAAATCACCACTCAGTTCTAATATCTCAACTTTTCTCCTTAGATTTCTAAATCTCTCTTTACCTGAAGCCTCACCCTACCCTTTTAATTTGAAGCCCTAGTCACAACCTAAGTTATGCAATTCATCAGGACACTGATCCCAGCCCATTTTAACTGGAGCCCATCCCAAGGCAACAGTTGAGTCTTTCCTGAGTATTGGCAGCAGTGCCTTATGAACTAAAACCCTTTCTTCCCACAAGTTTGGGGAAAAAAAGGTTCTCCTGTTTATCTGAAGCTTTTAGCTTCCAATCCAAGTCCTCCTGGAGAGGTTTCTTCGCCTGGAGAATTTGGGATAAAAGCTATCCAAGTTGCAAAATGGCAATCTTAATGGGATTTCATTATATATTAAAAGCATGTTGGAGAATGAGCAAGTGGGTGCATAGAAAGTACACTGAATAAGGTAGCATCTAAGAAAAATCAGTCCCTCTTGTTGATACCTACCAACAGGATGTATTGATCTAAGTGTTTCTTAAATATTTGAAGTTAAGTCTAATGAGGCAGTGATGCAATCACAAAGCCCTAGTGGAACTCTGTCAACTGTTGTAACTGGATGTACAATTCAGATTAAGGCTGTGCTTACAGTTGTAGAGAAGGCTATAATAGCATTTGTTTTGCAATTAACTTATTTCAAGGTGTGACATGACTTCTGCTGCATAAGTCAGTCTATATCTAGCACTAATATACTCTGAGGTTGCAGGATTTCCCAAGGTCCCTGGTGCAATATGGGCCATGACGACAATCCTTATCATTTCGTAAACAGAAAGGGACTCCACTTCCTGAAAACTCAACTGATACGTGAGGAAAAGCAAATATTTCCTCACATGATGAAAACTATGTTGTCAGTTGCCATGACATATGTACCATCTGGCAGCTAAGTGTCCATACTCTGTTTAAAAATGAAGCACATGTTAGGATGGCTCGATGGAGATAAAGGCTACTCTCTTCTCCAATAACCCATCCCTGTATGCAGCAGAAGAGATACAATGATCCTGACATGAGAAAAACAATTTGAATAAAGCAATCAATAGGCAAGTTAAAAAGAAGATTCAGGTGTCTGGATAGGTCGAGGAGCAGGGGGTCTTTTGTATGCAGCAGCCTGACATGTCCTCTACAACTTTGCTAACCAGAAATGTTTAAAGATTGACACCATGTTAACCATTTCACTAAATTAAAGAACTAACGTGGTATTTACAAGGACAACTATCCCACTTGAACTGGGAAGAGGTTACTGTTGGGCCAGGATCTGTGGAAGAACAGACTTCATGAAAGCATTAACATTTTCAAAACTCGGTGAGAGCATCAGAAATCCTCCAAACCCACCAAAGTGCCACTTTGAATGTATTCAAGGAGATCAATGGGCTGTGACCTCTATGATTTCCCACTATCTAAAGCTGTCACTGTCAATGCTACCACGTTGGATATCCTGATTCTGCAGTCAAGCTTCCTGAAGTTAATGAAAATCCGCCTCGAATTGTGCTGTAGAGAATGGCATTGAACTCCACCAGTATTGCAATCCAACCGATGTACATCTGCTGAGACAGTGCCTCCAATATGTGTCAGTTTTGTGAGCATCAGTGAGCATCCTTCTTTTCACATCTTTGTCCGCATTCTCTACTGGCAGGGTTGACATTTCCTTAGCCTTCACTCAGAAATATCAGGCTCCACTTTCACTAATTCAGCCCAATAATGTCCGTCCCATAGATCACAAATGGGTTGTGGCGCAGTGGTAGGGTCCCTGCCTCTGAGCCAGAAGCTCCAGGTTCAAGTCCCACTTCAGGACTTGATGGCCTTGGAAGGTGTATCAGGTTTAAGGAAATCTTCTCATGACTGGAGACAAACTTAGAATGGCAGGGGAGGATCCAGTTGTCATGGTCCACAAAAATAAGCAGCTAAAGCGAAGTTATAGCCAGAAGATTTTTCCTACTGAACAGGTTCTGGAGTAGGCAACCGCCCCTTCCATCTTCACTACCAGTGTAATTTTCGACTCATTTTAAAAAACCGAACAGATCCAGTTCTGTCCTAAATTCCTACTCCCTACTGCAAGAAATTCCACAGTTACATCCTTCCTTCCACTTACGGATACTTACATCATCTAAATCCTTGGGTATGTTATTTTCTTCCTGCAGTGGTTGAACTATTCGTTCTTGTTTCATACCATAACATTCAATATCAAGTAAAAATACATGATTTTATTACCTGTAGCAGAATCTGTAACAGCTTGGCTAGTGACAGTTGGTATATCTTGCAGCTGGTATGTTGCGGTGGTCGAAGGAGTTGTTGGGCTGCTGTTGTTGCTTGTCATATAAGGGGAAGGGTATGGAGAATTGTTATAATACTGTGCATATTGTCCCTGGCCAAAGCCTGCATAAGAATATTCCTAGAAAAAGGTAAGATAAAAATATTTAGATTCTGTTTAAATATTCTTACCTTTGTACTGCAATAATTTTATTTTGTATATGACACATTAATAATAATAACAACACAATTTCATCATGTTCATTCCATGCAGAGAAATATTCCGTGCTTTGTAGGGCAATGGGTAATGAATGAATGCTCAGTGGGGGCAGAAAAGAGCGGAGTCATGAGGTGGCAAAGCATGTTCGAAGAGAAAGATCTTAAGGAGGTTTTTGAAAGACATATTTGACAAAGCAAGATGCCAAGGGAGGGAGTTCAAGAGGGCAAAACAAAATGACTGAAAGAATGGCTGAGCAATGGTGGAGCAGAGGAAGGGGGAATAAGAAGTGAACGAATGCTGAAGGGCCAGAGGATTCACTTAGGGAAACACGATTGTAAAAAGTCATGAAAGTAGATGATAGGGATATTCAAGGTGAGCCAGAAAATCTTACACTTGATGACTGGACGCATGGGAAATCAGTGGACTTTAGTGTGGACAGATTGATGGGGGTGTGGATCTTGGATGAGGATGTAGGCTATTGTATTCTTAATGATGTGTAGTTTATGAATCATGGAGGTAGGAAGGTTGGCATTGATAATGATAATAAGGAAGTCCAGCCATGGTTGATAAAAGGTAGAGAGGGGAGACAAGCAATGTTATACAGGTGACAGAAAATGGCCTTAGTAACAAATTGGATCTGGAGAATAAAGGTTAATCCAGGACTGCAGTGTCCCCAACCATTAAGCACTGAAAAGAAAGTACTGGAGGTGAAAATGCAGCAGCATCAGTATTTGCAGGAGGGTGACTTCAGTTTTGTCGACATTACACTTGTTTAAATTTTAGCTTACTCAAATATTAATAATGAATAGGCAATTGAAAACATTGGTGATAGTTGTGAGATCAATGGATGAGATGATGAAATGGATGTAAGTCAGCATTCAGGTGAAAGCTAACTCCATGCTTCTGTATAGCATTAGAAGATAAAAAGACTTCCTTTTATCAAGCACTTTTCCCATTACAAAATATGTTACAGCCAATGAAGTATTTTTGAAGTGTAGTTACTTTTTAAAAGTAGGAAACACAGCAGTCAATTTGCACACAGCAAGGTCCCACAAACAGCATTGTGATAATGATCAGAAAATCCATTTTAGAGCTGTTGATTGAGGATTAAATATTGGCCAAGTTTCCCCTACTCTTTTTGAAATGGTGCAAGAGGATGTTTTACATTCAACTGCAAGGGCAAAAGTTGGTTTAATGCCTCATCCAAAAGATGACAAATCCCACAGTCAGTACTACCTCAGCACTGCACTGGAGTACCAGCTTAGATTTTGCACTCAAGGGCTAGATTTTCAAAGAGGGGTTGGAAACTGGCACCTGGATAATTTGTGGGTCCTGATGCTGTACCACCACTCCATCTTTCAAATGCCAAAGCCCTAATTGGGAAGGAGAACTCAACACCCAATTAGTGGCAAGAGTGTCTCCAGAAAGTAGGAGCTGCCCGCAGTGCACCAGTGACAAAAGGGAGACAGCAGCCATAACAGAGCCTGACACTGCCTTGCTGAAGAGAGCAGACAGCTCCTCAGAGGGTCAGCAGTGTTATGGCAAAGGAAAGTGGTCACGCAGCCAAATAAAGGTAATGTGCATGACCTGGCGCAAGAACCCTCATGAGCTGACATGTTTCATTGTTCAAAAATAAACTTTCAGTTCTCCCTGCAATGAATCTGACAGCTGTGCACTCGTGTGCACCAGGCTAACAATTGAAAATCCTGTCCTCACACTCCCCAGCCAGTTAGCAAGCTCCTCAGTGAACTTAATGGGCCATTACTTGGATGTGTTCCATGCCTTCCATCTTCCATTTGAAAATCCCAATGTCCCGGGGCGTCGGGATCCAGGGATGCACAATTCCAGGAACAAAATTTTTAAATAGTGCCCGCACCCAATCCTAATCCTGCCAGCAGTTCAAAATCTGGCTCCAAATCTCTGGATTGGGACTTAAAAGGCGAGAGTGCTAACACTGAGCCAATGTTGACATATTGGTGTGGGGTTGGATGCGGCTGATGAAGAGAATGGGATCAAGAATGGCTTCCAAGGTGCACAGAGATGATCACCTGGCAAAGAAGAAGAAATCACTGGAATAAATGAAAAATGCATGGCTTGCCAGGTAGGAGTAGAACCAGGAGATAAAACTGCCACAAAGATGAATGGTGCAGCACTGAAGGAGAGTCTTTACTCCAATGCATCTGCTTCAGTTCTTTGTTACAGCAGGCCAAAGTAATGCATAGGATGGAAGGTGCAGATGCAGGTGGTCAGAGGAAACAGTTTTTAGTGGAGTAGATGAGTTTGGAGCTATTCCTGCTCTCCTGGGTGATTTTAGAGTAATAGAAGAACTTGTGGTGGCAAGAGAAGAATGATAGAACCCAAGGTAATTTAGGCCATGTTTAATTGTGGATAGCTAGATTGTACACTCGTCACACATGTTTCAGTTTATGGTCAATGGTATTGAGGCCGTGGGAGGCTATTATACTGAAGAAGTGGAAGAGATGGAAAGCCATTTGTTTCTAATCCACCAAGAGCATTGGCGATTTAAATCTAGTTTACATTTCCTGGGTTATACTTCCTGATTAGAGTCTGCGTGTCTCAGTGAGAATTCTTCAATCTTATCAGTTGAAGAGTCTTGCTGTTGCTTTGCATGCCCACAGACACCACAGATACAATGCCAACATCTCCATTCAAAAGCCTGAAAGGGGATCATTTTCAGTCTATTCAATGGTCAGTGCCATTCCTTTGCCATTGACTGCAAAAATCCAGACCAATATCTTACTTTCAACCCTAAGGTTGAATATTCTCCTGCTTTTTAGGCCTGTTTTTTCCTATCATTCTGGAACCAGGTAGATGAGTCCTCATGGTTATTGACCTTTAACAGCTTTGCTCTCATTGTGGTTGCTCAATAGGTTAACAGCTGTATATATAGCTTTATGGTGTTGTTTAACTGTGCCTAACAATGTGGCATTTGTGCAGTAAGTGGCAAACCAGTGTAACACTGACTATTTGGATCAAGGTGAAATTATAGAAGGGCAGGGTGTACTGGGTGCAGAACCAAAGTAATGCACAAAGTAGTCTCCTAGTTTTCTGCTGATTGACAAGTGTGGGAATTGAATGGCAGTTATTAAATATATATTTTCACTTACACTAATATTACATCATTGGCATATAAAAGCCAAACTCTTGGTGCACTGTGATGTCAAAAGCTGCATTATGAAGCTTGCATTACCTTCTGGCCTACCCTCCTTCTAGGAACTCAGTTTGGAATTACTGTTTGCATTGCTTAATCATTGCTCACACTTACTTTTGACTTTTTACAATGTTCTTCTTTTAACATATGCTGAAACTTTCCAAACATATACTCACACCAATACTTTCATTAAATTTAAAAAGGCATTGTTATAACTTGAAGTTTTGTCTTTAGAACCAACTTATATTTGAGCAACTGAACAGCTTGCTCAAAAACTAATTTTTTGTGCCGTTACTTAAGTAACTTTTGCGTTTTGGCAACTGAAATACCTATGGCTGCCCAAAGTACTGTAATTTGACTTTTGTGCAGATATTTGACTCCAATTTTCTTCCCTTCTGTTCTGGAGAGTGATTATTCTTTACATAGGAGATTAGACAAAAACGGCTTGCTTTTGTATAGTGCCTTTAACATGGTAAAAGTCTCAAAGTGCTTCTCAGGAGTATTATCAAACAAATTTGACATCGAAGCACATAAGGGGGCATTGAGACAGTTGACAAAACATTAGTCAAAGAGTTAGGGTTTAAGGAGCATTTCACAGAATCATAGAGTTGTTACAGTACAGAAGGAGGCCACTTGGCCTGTCGCGTCTGCGCCAACTCTCCAAACGAGTAATCCACCTAGTGCCATTCCGCACATTCTCCCTGTAACCCTGAACATTCTTCCTTTTCAGGTAATAATCCAATTCCCTCGCGAATGCCTCGATTGAACCTGCCTCCAACGCACACTCTGGCAGCGCGTTTCAGGCCTTAACCACTTGCTGCATGGAAAAGTTTTTCCTTGTGAATCCATTGCTTCTTCCAATTCCCTTAAATCTGTGCCCTCTCATTCTTGATCCTTCCACCAGTACAAATAATCCAATTGTTTGGATTAGAAACAAATGGCTTTCCATCTCTTCCACTTCTTCAGTATAATAGCCTCCCACAGCCTCAATACCATTGACCATAAACTGAAACATGTTTGGCAAGTGTACAATCTAGCTATCCACAATTAAACATGGCCTAAATTACCTTGGGTTCTGTCATTCTTCTCTTGCCACCACAAGCTCTTCTATTACTCTAAAATCACCCAGGAGAGCAGGAATAGTTTTTCCCTATCCACTTTCTCCAGACCCCTCATGATTTTTAATACCTCTATCAAAACCCCTTTCAACTTTCTCTCCTCCAAGGGAAACAGTCCCAGCTTCTCCAATCTATCTACGTAACTGAATTTCCTCATCTCTGAAACTATTCTGCTGAATCTTTTCTCTCTAATGCCTTCACATCTTGCCTAAAGTGTGGAACCCAGAACTAGATGCAATACTCTAACTGAGGCTGAACTAATGTTTTATACCAATTTAACATATCTTCCATGCTTTTATACTCTATACCCCTAATAATAAAGCCTAGGATGCTGTATGTTTTAATAACCACACTGTCCAGCTACCTTCAATGACTTATGCACATATACACCCAGGTCCCTCTGCTCCTGCGTCACCTTTAGAATTGTATCTTTTATTTTATATTGTCTATCTGTATTCTTCCTCCCAAAATGAATCGTTTTAAAGCAGGAAAGGTAGAAAGTCAGAGAGGTTTTGGGATGGTGTTCCAGAGGTTGGAGCCCAGGCAGGTGAAGGAAGAGCTGCCAACGATGGAGGAATAAAATAGGGGATGTGTCAAGGGCCAGAATTGGAGGATATCTTGGAGGGCTGTGAGTCAAGAGAAAGTGTAGAGATAGGGAGGGGAAAGAACATGGTGAGATTTGAAAACAAGGATGAAAATTTTAAAAATCGAGAAATTGCCAAACCAGAGTGAATGTAGGTAAGCGGGGACAGGGAAGATGGATGAACAGGATTTGGTGTCAGTTAGGCCACAGGCAGAAAAGTTTTGGATGAGCTCACATTTATGGAGAGTCGCAGCTGGAAGGCCAGCTAGGAGACCATTTGAAATGTCAAGTCTATAGGTAAAAAAAACATGGGCAGAATTTTACAGTCCCCCATCGGCAGGTTTGCAGGTGTGGGGGAGCCCGTAAAATTTTCCAGGTGGCGTTCCCACCACCGTCCTGCCTGCCATGAGCTCTCTACAATTTTATGGTGGGATGGGTGAGGCCTAGGCCAGCCAGCCAGCCCACCTCTCTCCAACTGAGGCCCATAAGTGGGCAATTAATGACCATTTAAGGGCCATTCCCCACTTAGCCTCAGGCAGGCCAGAGGAGTTCAGGAACAGGGCGAAGCCCAGAATGACACCCTGCTCAGGCCTTTGGTGAGAAGGGCCTCCTTCAGCAGCCTCCTTTCAACATTGGGTGCCCCCCAACAAGGATCCTCCCCATGGGTGCTCCTTCCCACCCCCATCCCACTCTGCCCACTCATCTGAGCCTCACCTCCCCTCCTCACCCTGAGGCCCCCCACCCTAGCACTTATCTGGTCCTGGACTCCGGGGACTGCTTGTAATGGCAGTGTTGCTCAACTGCTTCTGCCGTTATTGGGACTACAGAGCTGCCGGCCAATCAGATTGGCCGGTTGCTCTCTGAGCCAGTACTTCCTTCCGAGTGGGGGACAGAAAGTCCTGTCTCCAGCCAATTGATGCTTCTTGGAGCATTGGCTGGCTGTGGGGCAGCCAATGTTGGCAGAATGTGCTCCCTGCTAACTCTCTGGGTGGTGGGGCCGGAAACTCGCCATCTGAAAAAATTCTGGCCATGGATGAGGGTTTCAGCAGCGTATGAACTGAGTCAGGAATGGTGTCGGGCGATGATATGGAGATGGGAGCAGGCGCAGACATGTGATTAGGAGCACATCTCAGGGTCAAGCATGACACCAAGTTTGTGAACAGTCTGGCCTCAGTTTCAGACAGTTGCCAGGGAGAGAGATGGAGCTGGGAGCGAGGGAATGGAGTTTGAGGTGGGGAGAATGGCTTTGGTCTTCTCAATATTTAATTGGAGGAAATATCTGCTCATCCAGTATTGGATGTCAGACAAACAGTCTGACATTAAAGACTGTGGAGGGTCAAGTGTAATGGCAGCGAGGTAGAGCTGAATGTCATTATTGTACATATGGAGTCTGGGGCAGGATTTTCCCGTTGGAGGGGGGGGCCACTCACCGATGCGTAAAATGAAGCGCGGTGACACCAGGCGGAACTCCCGACGTCACCGCGTCCCATTTAAATTTTCAGCAAAATCCGCTGTGCGCCCGCCGACCTGTCAACGGCCAAATGAGGCCATTGACAGAGTCATTAAAGTAATTAATGGACCTGCCCGTCCAACCTTAAGGTTGGCGGGCAGGCTGGGAGCCTTGGCGGGCATTAGAAAAAGCATGAAACCTCCATGGGCGGGATGAGGTTGCATGTAAGTTTTAAAAAATTTAATTAAAAGTTTTTTTAAGAAGTTATGGACAGTGTCACATGAGGGGACATGTCAGGGATTTTTTTTTCTCTATTTTTAATAATTTGTACAGTAGAGACGATCTCCCTGAGGCAACACTTAGTCTCAGGGAGATGAGTGCGCTCTTTTGTGCGCATGCACGAAAGAGCACACTCTCGGGACTCCCCCACCCCTGCCGCCTGCACTCCCTGTCCATGCGGACGTCACATTGGGTGGGCCTTAATTGGCCCGCCCACGTAAAATGGCCTCTGCGCGCCCGCACATCAACTTCCCCCCAACGGGGGGAAAATCCTGCCCCTGATGTTGTGGTTTCAGATGATGTCGCAATGGGCAACATGTAGATGAGAAATAGGACAGAGCCTAGGGTAGACCTCTGGGAGTCTCCAGAGGCAACTGTGCAGGAGTGGGAAGAGAGGCCAATAAAGGTGCTTCTCTGGCTACAACTGGATAGATATGGTTATACACCCAAAGCAAGTGTTGAATCTTCACATCTGAGCCTGATCTTGTTCTCACCCAACGATCACACACCGAAGGACATTGCGGCACATATGTAGCAAGAGTTATTAAATAGTGTTCAAGTGTAGACACCTTGGATGATATTCTCTCTTCAAAGTTTAGGGACAATGTGGGCAATTATCCTGGCTCATCACTGCCCTGGCTGAGATCAGCTAACTCCGCATAGGTTAGGGAGTAAAACTGGAATCCTCCTGCTCCACAACGTTTTGTACATCACATTACACAGTTACTCCCTAAAATTAAGCAACAATACTTTTTTTTAAAATTCCTTGCTCTCCTCTAACTTTCCCATTTGGCCATTATTCATGTATGAACCTTGGCTGTAAATACTAGAGAGCTATTTCATAGGGACCAATACATCCAAGCACAATCCTATCCTCACTCAACTATGGGTGCCTCCTTAAAGAGAAGATAATAATCAGGAGTGGAACCATACAACATTTCTCCTCCCTTACCTAGGTTGATTGAGGCCATTTGCAGAGCCCCCATTGCTGCCCTTTTTGAGGAGATCAATTACACAGCAAGTTCAGGAATTGTAACAGATTTTTCTGGTCTGAATGCCTCAGATACTTGCTAGAATAATCCACTGGGCAAAAGAAAAGAAAATCATTTAGGTCTGTTTTAGGGTGCAGAATGGCTGGTTCAATTCCGGTGCAATCATAGCACATGCCAGAAGATGGAGGATTGAGGTTTACCTACATTTTAGCCTTGGGCCTCATTTCAATATTACTGGTGAGGTCCAGGTGCCTTTCTTTCTTCTTTGGCAGTTTCTCGGTTTGAAGATTTCCAATGTGGGCCAATTGCCTCACTGTTAGCAGTTCTCAGGCAGATTGTGGGAGGAGGAAGGGGGAGAATGCCTGGCAGTAGCCCTCAGTATTGCTATGGAGCTGGGTTGCTCCTCATGTCCATATATGGATAATTTTTTTTTTTAAACATACCCGTTCATTAATGATCACTTTCAATTTCTGTAAGAGGTTTATAACCAGACATTAAGCCCCTTATTAACTTGTGCAAGTATCATATGTTTAAGGCAGGCACCCAGGATGCCTGAATATCATCTGAGGCCAATGTTGGGTTGGACATATTTCAGGCATCACTGGGGAGTAGAGCGAAATTGGTCCTTTTGGTTCTGGTTTCCTGCACAGAAAATGGGTATAATGAGAATCAATTTTTCCTCATTGAAACTTCAAGAGGACTCCAAATCAATACCATTGGGATTGGGAAAATGTTAGAAATGTTAGAAAATGTCATCAGGGTGATGAAAAGATATATTAAAAAAAATTAAAAATGTAATAAAACATGTCCCCTCATGTGACTCTATCACGTGAGCAGGGACATGCTATTAATGAAAAATTAAAGTTTTTGCTTTATTTTTATTTGCTTTTGGAAACCTCATCCCGCCTGTGGACCCCAGGAAAATAATTTCAAACTTATTGTTGCTGGGAATCTTCTCCACTATTGCCTGTGGAATTAATCAGAGTACAAGCTCCAATTAATTCTCTCCTAAAATGACAATTGGGGGTCCAGAGTACGTCACGGGATTCTGGTGATTCCTTCTATAGGCCTTTTTCAAAATGGCAGGCGCTATATTTACTGTCTTATTTCTCCAATAATGTACCAATTAAAATCAATCCTATCAGATTGCTATTTCTGTTTAATTTTAATGTAATTTAGAGAGATATATTAACATACGAATTAGGAGCAGGAGTAGGTCACTCTGCCCCTTGAGCCTGCTCCACCATTCAATAAGATCAAGACTGATCTGACTGTAACTTCAACTCCACATTCCCACCTACCTCTGATGACCTTTCACCCCCTTGCTTATCAAAAATCTATCTACCTCTGCCTTAAAAATATTCCAAGACTCTGCTTCCACAGCCTTTTGAGGGAGAGGGCTTCAAAGACTCGCATTCCTCTGGAGAAAATAATTTCTCCTCATCTCAGTCTTAAGTGGGTGACCTTTTATTTTTAAACAGTGAGCCCTAGTTCTAGATTCTCCCACAAGAGGGAACATCCTCTCCACATCCACCATGTTAAGTCCCCTCAGAATCTTATATATTTCAATCAAGTTGCCTCTTACTCTTCTAAACTCCAGCAGATACAAACCTCGTCTGTCCAACCTTTCCTCATAAGACAACCCACCCATTCCAGGTATTAGTCTAGTAAACCTGCTCTGAACTATTTCCAATGCATTTACATCCTTCCTTAAATAAGGAAAGATGTAAATGCATTGCTAATTACTAATGATAATATTCCCATAAAATGGCAAGGAATTACCAAAATAATGTGGTTTGATATATAACAGTAGAATTGTTGGATTTATTCTGTTATTTATTTCTTCCAGCTTTGTAGGTAATGATTTGGCATTGAATTAATTTAGCCTTGCAATATTGTTTGTACTAAAATATAAAATAAGAAGGTGCAATACCTGATGTGAACTATTAAAGCCTGTAGAATTTGTAAGTGAATTGCTTCCGGTGTAAATTCCTGATGCTGATGTAAAACATCCCCCTGAAAAAGAAAGCTTTTGTCAGACTTTTATTTTCTTCGACAAAATCTAGTTCCTGTATTTTGGGTAAACAAGTTACTAACACACATGAGAGATTAGGAAATAAAATGGCATATTGCATAACGATTGGTTCATTTATTTCCCAGTTATCAATTCTGGATTCTCACAATCAAGTATGGATTTTGTTTTTTTTTAAATTCATTCACGGGATGTGGGCATCATTCAAGCTCAGCGTTTCTGAAGTGGCTTGCGAGGCCATTTCAGAAGACAGTTAAGAGTCAAACACTCTGCTGTGAGTCTGGAGTCACATGCAGGCCAGGCCAGGTAAGGATAAAGGATATGAATGAACCAGATGGGTTTTTACAACAATTATGTAGTTTCCTGGATACCATTAGTGATACCATCTTTTAATTTCAGATTTATTAAATTTTTCAGCTGCCTTGGTAGGATTTGAACTCATATCTCCAGTTTACGAGTCCAGTAACAAAAACAATAGGTTACCATACCCACGGATGTCACCAGGCTTGATACTGCCGTGTGAAAAAGAATCCAAAGATCCAAAAAAAATGTTATGCAGTATGTTATAGATATCTAAAAAATGGAAACAAGGAAATGTTTTTAATGTTCTAATCTCATTTTGGATTCAGGTAATTCCACTTCCTCAAGGTATTATTTATTTTAGAGCTTCACTATACCCCTCAGGATTCAGAAGAAACCAACTGGCTGTCTAGAGCCTGCAGCAGCTCTAAAAGCTAGTTTTTACTGCATATCTGCCTCCATGATGAAACAATTAAGCATCACACTGCATAAACTCCATGCATGTACCAGATGGGCTGCCTTAAATAAAATACACAATTCTATACAGTATGTTCTAGTCATGCTCCCATCTACAACCTATTCCTTCCTGGACAGAAACCCCGAATGATAAAATAACCCATAACTAGTTTTAATCATTATTCCTTCCTACCAGGACCCAAAATTTGTTTCCTTAGCCTGCTGCCAGTGGACAGGGAGTATCGTCCGTATTTAAATTTAGGCACTTCTCCCTGCTAACAATGAGATTCAAGGAGGTTCACACCTTCCCTATGACATAATTTAGACCCTCTTCATAAAATATATGTGGAACATATTACAGTCCAAATAGTGCAAAGGCTAAGCCTGTAACTAAAAAAGTGCCAAAATATGTGGTCCCCTTTCCTGTTGACTCATTCCACTCTGCTCTTTTTTAATTCATTTACGGGATGTGGGCATCGCTGGCTAGGCCAGCATTTATTGCCCATCCCTAATTGCCTTTGAAAAGGTGGTGGTAAACTGCCTTCTTGAACTGCTGCAATCCATATGGTATAGGCACACTCACAGTGCTCTTAGGGAGGGAGTTCCAGGATTTTGACCCAGCACAATCTTGCTTATAAACTGTGCTGCCTAACTGTACACAACTGTGTGTACATTTGTCTCAATGAGATCTTCCCTTGGATTAATTCACAAAGGACCATTAGGATCTGTTAACCAAGATATAGATTGAGATTTAAAGTATAATGAAATGTAATGTAAATTACATGCACACAGGATTAGTTGATGAGAAGAGCTAATTCCATCTTCACTGCGACCAACATTTCCACTAGTGCATCTTAGAATGAAACTAATGCATCTTAGAAATGAAAGTGACTTTCCTTTCGCAGTATCCAATGGCAAATTGTTTTTAAGAACAAATTATACAGCGACCTAATTTACGTTAGTAACCTCAGTCACCTAATGTTTATTAGTCAAGGACTGGTAGCTTTCATAAATAACTTGGAACTTTCACATCCTGGAAATCTGCCTTTCTAAAGGAAGGCAAAAATGTTGCCACTTTGGGCAGCCTCCGTGACATGATGCCAGCGCTTTTCCTCCCTCATGAAAACTGGACGCTCTACTCCAGACCCTTTTGCTCCAGAATTTGAAGATCCTTAGGGATCTAGGTTACAATCCAGGCCTGGACTTCCAGGTAGACACAATTTCAGATGGCCCATGAACCCTGCGCTCCTGCTCTGAATCAGAGGACAATATTTGAGTTTTGCCCTATTCCTGGTACTTCTGCTCTACTTATAAGAGGAGAGTGGTGGAAGCGCTGCAGATTTTTGGGTTCATTATCCTTGGAAGTTAAGACTACCAAACAAATTTAATAATAACGTGCAAGAAAAGGGATTTTTAAGACCAGCTGTGCTCGTTAGCCGTATGTGACATAATGAGAAATAAATTGGCATCTGCACTTGCAATTATCATTATTAAAAAGAATGTTTAAATGATCCTATTTTATATTGAATAGAAAAGATCCAGTGTATTTTATTTATACTGACAAACATTTGCTGAATAATTTTAATATTTCAACAATTTTAACACAATCCACCTGGCAAATGAGCAGTTGCCCTTGAGACTTACCTGCTGAGGTACCACTTCCTTCTCAAAGGTTCCTACTTCAACCTGTTCTTCTGAGTAAATAAGAGGGACACCCACTGTCATTTGGGTAATTCTTATCAGGCTCTAATGATGACATTAGGACCCAACTATTATTTCACTATAACGTTGCACTGCAAAACTATTTTGCTTTTCTCATCAGGCCAACCCAGCGCGAAGAGGAGTCAGGGCCAAAGGCGACCCAAAAAAGTATGTGGTTTTACGATGAGATTTGCTCACTTTTGCACCCTGTCCCACTTTACTTTTTATTGCTTTCAATGGACAGTAAAATCGGCCAGGGTGTAAAATAGGCAGGTGATCAGATCCTGTCAGATGGGTGAGGTTAAAATTATTCCTAAAATGGAGTATGCAATGCAAACCTCCTAACTGATGACATGCAAATTGGACATAGTGATTCAGAAGTGACAGGAAGGAAGGTGGCTCTGTTTGCCACCCAAAGCACTCTGTCCATGGGATAACAGTGCACCACATTTGGAAAGATATGGAGGCAGAGAGTTTAAGGGCACTGACTGCTATCAGCCAATTGTGGATGTTTTCATTTTTGATGCAAGCATCACTGGCCAAGGCCAGTATTTATTGTCCATCCCTAATTGCCCTTAAGAAGGTGGTGATGAGCTGCAGTCTATGTGATGTAAGTACACCCGTAGTACTGTTATAGCAGTTTGATACAACTGATTAGCTAGCTAGGTCATTTCAGAGGGCAGTTAAGAATCAATAATATTGCTGAAGGTCTGGAGTTGCATGTAGGCCAGGTCGGGTAAGCTTGGGCAATTTCTTCTCTCGAAGGGGACATCAGTGAACAGATGGGTTTTTATGACGAGTGATTTTATAAACATTAATAATGAGACTAACATTTTATTCAGATTTATTAATTAATTGAATTTATATTCCTCTAGCTGCCATGGTGGGATTTGAACTCATGTCTCCAGAGCATTTGTCCGAGTCTTTGAATTGCTAGTCCAGTTACATTACTGCAGTATGATTTCTTGTAACGGATGGAACAGTTTTGTCATTGCTTCTATAGGCAGAGCATTTGACATATTGGGACAGATTTCTTCTTTAGAGGCCAAGTATAAAGTATCACACAGGCAGAGTGTAAAATGGCAATGTAAACCAAGCGGACTGCCTGCCCACAATAAAACCAGCATAATTTTCATTTTCAATGAAAGTGGATAGAAAACTGGTAGACTCCATTATAGGCAAGTGACTTTCCTTGCCTGATTTTCTTTTTTGCACTTTGCCCTAGAGATGTTTTTTACCTAAATGCTGAAAAGTCACCTACGCAATGGACATAAACAATGCTGGATATCCTGGTCAATATTCTTCCCTCTATGTTGTCACTTATCTGATTTGCTGTTTCTGGAATGTCAGTGTGTGCAAAACTTACCTAGATAATTGTAATTATGGCATCATTTTTAGTCTTATCACTAGGATAGCAACGGTACGATACTGCACTGAAAATCGCGTGCAGCACTTTAGTGCTCTACTCTCACCAACACCTGGTTCAACAACATGTTGCTAGGTGCCTTGATTTAGCCAGAACACCACAAAAACATCTGGGCACCTCATTAGCCTATGAAAATCAGGGCCCTATAATGTCAATAGGCTCCAATGGGTGGAGTTTGTGTTTGCATATCCTCTACTTATTGGTACTCAAGTTGAGTGACTTAGCCAGCTTGAGTGACTACTTGAGTGATTTAAAGGAACCACTGCAGAATGCTCCAGATAAGTTAAAATGATTTTTGTGCACCTAAGATGCTCCTTCTTGCCATACAAAAATCGACTCCTGAAATGCCCAATTCTCTGCAGTCATCGCCCAAGATTGTTTCCTCATGGCCTTAGATATCCTGAACCAACTGAGGTCCGCAGTGCAGCTGCTGGATTTCCTGGTCCCTCCGATCAAGGAGTTGCTCAAAAATATAAGAGTTTGCCTCTCACCAATGGTAATGGGTGACTGACATGCCTGCTCCACTCACCATCCAACAAAGCCGAAAATTAGCTCCTATGTTTCAAAAGTGTGATGAACCCAAAAAGGAAAAAAAAACCTTATCTTTTATCTGGAGATTGGGCTTTGAAGTTCAGGAACTACAGTTCCCAGTGGGCCTTGGAACTTCTGCATATGCGCAGATCTTTTCATCTTTGGGGTTTCTGTGCATACGCTACCAGAAAAGGGCCGCACATGCACAGTACGTTTTTTTTAAGTTTTCAAGTTCTCTCTGCATGCATTGGCCGGAGAATGGCCGCACATGCGCAGTTGGTTGATCTTCACATCTTCAGGCCGGTAAACGGCCCTGTGCACATGCACAGTTTATTTCTTTTATACCTTTAGCCAGGAAGCCTGCCAAACGCGCCTGCGCAGAAGGGAGAGAAGTGGAAGAAAGCAAAACTGTGAAGAGGGTTAGGTGACCTTCTGCATCTCCACAGAGGAGCGCCATTCCACAGAAAGCACCAGAAGATGCAGGATGGGAGCTGCAGGGAGCAGGTCCCAAAGAAAAGGAAGTAAGTCCCAAAACCAGGGAGTGGGAATGAAAGTGGTCCCAGGAAGACTGTCAAGTCAATGGACAAGAACAGGAATCTGAAATAGACACTGTTAAGTGGAATTGAATGCAAGGAGCAGAAGATAGGCTTCCAAATTAATGAGACAGAGCTGCAAGGAGTAGACCTAAAGCAAAGTGGGCTTGAGAGAAGCCAGAAGATCCAAAGAGATAGCCGAAGCTTGGTGACTCCTTGTTACAGGCCTTTGGAGCAGCGGTGTTCTGCTTGGCACAGCTGAATATCTGAGATGGTGCATGCGGAAGGTGAAATTTGAATGCACAAAGAGATCCGAGGAAGGAACATCGGAAGGAAAGCCTGAAGCCTTGGAAGTGGATCCTGGCTAAAGACATCTGAGTGAAAGCATCATTTCGGAGAGAATTCCAAGGCAAGTTCTTTGAACGTGGAGATTGGAAGCCTTCGTGAGAAAGATAGGGTTTCAGCGAGACTGATTGGCTCACGGTCTGACAATGTCGGGTGGCGGGGGCTTGATGAACAATCCATAGAAACTTGGTTTTGGACTTCGCCTATTAGTTTGCATGGACTGTATAGTTAGTTAATGTGAACATTAGAGTATAAGATAGATTTTGTAACTTGTGTCAACTTTATGAATTTGTATATATTGTAAAGGTATAGTTGGGGTGAAGGAGTAGTAGAATGGAGTTAATCTTTGCTTGTTGAATAAATGTTTTGTTCTTTTGTTAAAAGTATACTAGTGGGCCCCTGTGAATGTGTTCAGTACCTGCCCCTCCACAGTTTCTAAACAAAAAAATAAAAGTTAGGGTCAATCAGGCCAGGTTTCAATCTGGGATCTGACTTGTCCAGCATTACCATCAGCTGGGATCATAACAAAAGTAATTAATTTGATATGAAGCACTTTGAGATGTCCTGTAAATGCAATAAAGTGCTATATAATGCAAGCACTTTCTATAAATATCCTTTTATTATATTCTGCATATACTTGTTGTAGATCTAGTTTTGTTTTGTTTCTATACAAACTTCTAAGCAACATAAACATATTGCCAAAATAGTACAAAAGCAAGTTTATATTTTCATCAGAAAATGTATCCTTGCTAAGTCATAACTGGAATTTCCACTTAGCACCTGCTGCAAAGCATACCCAATAAGAATAAAACATCTTTTTTCTTAAATCAGTTTTTATCTTATTCTTGGATTTATTATCTGAAAAACACAAATGGCAGTAGTCTAAGCCTACTCCACTTCAATGATAGGCAGAGGGCGAGGGAATACCAGCTGCTCTCAAGCATAGCTTAATAAATGTGAAATTGAACAGTATAACTGTTGTATGGAGATATGAGCAATAAACATTGCCTGTTCACTCTTTATTGAATTGGTTTGCTTGAAGAAGCACCTTTAGATAATTAAGTCAATCAAGTAGCAATTCGATCTAAATATTTAATAATGTGCAGGACCTGAATTAAGAAAAGATCCCTAATATATAGTTAAGTCACTACCATTATGAATTAGTAATTTTTTTGTAAGGATCATTTCATGCTGATGCTACAAAGTAAAAGAAATGAATATGCTGGAATTATGTTAAAACATTTTCTGCTTCATTGTACATTTGTGGTTAGTTACTGAAAAATATATAAAGCTGATTTAATGTTTCAGCAACCATTCATTACAATAGCAAAAAACTTGCCCAAAATTTCAATATGGTAGATCTCAAGCTTGTGCCAATGTTCTTAGAATGGCCTCATAAGGGGGCCCAGGAACAGATTCTGTAAGTGACAATCCATTTTTCGAGTATAAGTGTAAGTGTACCTGGTCTCACCAGGCATATTTCCTGATTGGAGAGAGTGTCACGCCTGAGCATACATGCTGGGTTAGGACTTGAAACCCGAAAGATCTGGTGAAAAACCATTTTTTAGTGGAGAGGGAAGGGGTGATTTAAAGCAGCCACCTTTGTAGGGGCATGTTCACTCAAACTCTTCTCCTAGGAGGAAGCTGGTGGATATTTTAGAGGTGTTCCACAAGTGAAAGCAAAGATGCAATGCATGCTGCCAAAGACCTGTAAGAAAGCTCCTCCCTTGACCCTGTGAACTTCAGCAGGGTCAGTGGCAGAGTTCCACTGTGGGTGTGATCTGGTATAATTACCAAGTTTACATTCCCTAAGATTTTCTAGGCTAATGTAATTTACAATTGTTTGTGCAAAATACAGCACTGAAGTATCTCAATTCTGAATTGTTTGAATGGTATAGTTCCATGACATTTGTTTATTTATTTTATATTCCTTTATTGTTTAAGTTTATTTTGAATTTGTCAAATTAGAGTAATTATATTTTATCTAAGTTAGTAATTACAGATATATATTTAGCAATAAATACTGTTTCTACAAAATCTTAATATGTTCACCTGAACTCCCATGTGTGTTAATTTTGTATTATCTGCATACTCGGGGCAGAATTTTTCCGTCGGCAAGTTAGGGGCGGGGCCCGCTCACCAACGCGAAAATGACGCACCCTATTTAAATATTGAGGAAGGCGGGGCACAGCGCAATCAGCTGTCCGCTCTGTCAATGGCCAATTGAAGCCATTGACAGGATCATTAAGCCAATTAATGGTCCTGCCCGTCCAACCTTAAGGCTGGTGGGCAGGCCAGGAGCCCCAGAGGGATTCTGAAAAAACATGAAACCTTATCCACTGGTGGGATGAGGTTTCATGTCTGTTTTTAAAAAGTTTAATAAAGTTTTTGTGATATTTATTAACATGTCCCATCTCGTGTGACATTGTCACATGAGGGGGACATGTTAATAATTTTTTTATTATTCTATTTTTGAAGTTTGAAACACTGTCAGTGATCTTCCTGAGGCAGCACTTAGTCTCAGGGAGCAGTGCACTTTTTCGCGCGTATGCACGAAAGAGCGCACTCTGACAGTTGGGGAATCCCTCCCCCCCCGCACAGGAAGTGCATAGCGCTTCCCGTCGGGCGGCCCACTGGGCTGGCCTTAATTGGTCCGCCGACTTAAAATGGCGGTGGGGCCCATTTCGGCGGCCACGATCAGCTGCCTGCCCGCCGCCGAGCCGGTGGGGCCCGCCCGCCCATCAAGGGCAAAATTCTGCCCTAGGTGTTCATAATAGACCAAAATATTTCTGATAATAAAGGATATCTAATTATTTAGCAGTACGAGCTAAGTCATTAAGCCTAATTTCTGTTCAGCTAGCTGGTCTCAGCTGAGGGAGATCAGGAATATTACAATTGGTCTCAGCTCCCTGGGCTGGGAAGGAGGCCAAAAAAAATCCCTCTCAATTAAAAGCACTATGTAGGAAGGAAAATAATATACCGCTATGAAGTATATTAGCTGAAGGCCACCCTCCGACTTGCGTGCCAGCTGCTGAGGGTTTCTAACAGCTCAGTGTGATGTTTCCCCGCCTTCTGCTGACTCTCCACGATGAGTTGGAAGGCCGAATCCAGAGGCTCATCATCTGACTCGGACCTCACAGGTGCCTTTTCCCCCAGCAGTCCTCTCAGTGCTGGGGAGCTCAGCTGAACCTGCCCGCTCCTGCTGTGGACACACATCCGTGCAGTGACCACCAGACCTTTGAACCTAGCCTGTTCTAGATCTAGGTCCAACCAAGGTATGTATCTCTGCCCTGGTGGAGGGTGTGGGTAAGCATTATGATGGGTCTTCCAGGCTGCTTATTTCCAGCTCTTTAATGGAGGAGGTGTCCTCTTCGCTGGAGGTGAGGACCTGGATGGAGCTGAGGGGCTGGCGGGCTGAGGGCAGAGCTCCCTGTGAGCCAAATAGATATAATTAGTGCATGACAGTAGAGTCAAAAACAGGAGAGAGAGCACTCACAGTTGCATTGAGAGAGGGATGATGTGATGCAGGGTTCTCACGAGGATGTTTGCCACCAATTTCACCATCGCCATAGGCATGGCTCACGTCACCAGTCAGCGCAATGACACGCTCCTCAAAGTGAGTGAGTGGCCTAATGTGGGTCTCTTCAGTCCCGGTCATGAAATGTTTGTTCGGTGAGCAGAGCCATGGACAGGATGAGGACGTGAACTCCAGAGGATATCAGCCTGATAGAGATGTGAAGGTGTGTGTGAGTTAGTGGTGTTGTCCCTTGAGAAGTGAGATCCCTGTGGATGTGTGATGGGTTTGGGAGTGTATGAGTTGAGAGTGATCAGGTGGTTGACATACCCTAGTGGAATGGATGAGAGCATTCATCCTCTTCCTGCACTGAATCACTGGCCTCCTCTGTGCTCCGATGGCGCTGACCACTGCTGCCACTGCCTCCCAGGCCAGGTTGGTGACTCTCGTGGACCTCCTGCAGCTGGCTCGGGGGTAGAGGCCATCACGGCAGGCTTCCACTGCATCCAGCAGGCAGCCCAGAGAGGCGCCACTAAACACGGGGGCTGCCGTCTTCTTTGCTTTCGGGGCCATCTGCCTGGAGAAGTCCTGGTCTGCAGTCATGAAGTAGGTTGTGCTCTGGTGCGTTGTAAATATGGTGCCTGGAGCGAGGAAGTGCTGAGGTCATGGCATGGCAGGAAAATCCGAGCCTGCCCACCAGTGATCCAGAGTGTTTCCTGTGAATGCATTATTAATGAGGTGGGGCGCACCGGGATACGGCATGAAAACCCGCCATTGTGGCCGGTGGATAAAACAACTTTTTTTATTCCGGCTACCACACTTTGGGCAGAATTGTCCCAGATTTGCACTAAGTTGCTTTTCCATTGTTTAAAAAGAGGAACTGTTCTTCCTATGTTGACCCTGATGACTCTTGAACTACAAGCCAAGACAACGAATTGCCTTACATTTGAGGTGGTCAACAAAATGGAATTTGACTGATGTACAATATATATATGAGACCCCCCCATCAGGGATGTGTAAACAGCTTGAGTTCTGTGAAGTCTGCAGACTTTATGAAGTCTGTTGGAAAGGTTGATAAAGACTCATGGTTGTTCAAACCTATATTTTGGGAAAGTCTGAACAAGGTCTTGAAAGACTGGAATGGAGCCAAAAATTTGGCTTGAAGGGACACTGCTTCCAGGATTTGTGGCTGCAGCTGGAGTGGATTAGTCAACAACTGAAAGCTACAGAGGAAAGGATATTGAAGGAGTGACTCACTGAAGAGTCCACCCCAAGGTAAGGTTATTTGGAAACTTGGTAATGCACGTACCAAGGAGGAATTTTACCAATTTAGGATCCTGTCGTGCAACAGCCTAATTTGGGGTTATTGTTTGTGCTTTAAAAAAAATGTCTTTCTTTTCTAATATATATACACGAAATGCTTTCTCCTTTCAATAAAGTCCTTTCCTTCTTGTATCATCATCTATAATTATTATATTATAATTATTATTATTCAATATTCAATAAAATTTTTGTTTCAACATATTCAACTGACATTGTCACTCATTCCTGTTACATCCAGAATAGGGCTTCAAGCCTAAGTGAAACTCCACAAGAACTGTCATGCCCTTCCACTGCCCTGCCCCATGTTCCAGACTTCTATAGCTCTCTGGAGACATGACGGATAACAGCAATACATCCCAACGATCAATGGCAATCTTCTGTGCTCTTTCAGCATGGCTGCCATGGGCAACTTAAATTGGGCCCACACTTCCGTTGTCCATCTCTGATCTGGCCCCTGTGGCCACTAACTGGCCACCATGCCCATTTACACATCAATTAAGGGGTCACCCCAGGAAAACTGTGGGTCAATTCTGTTTCCTCTGGGGATGGGTTCGGGACGCAGAAACAATCCCAGAATCCATTTCCCTCCCCTGACGCGAAATCTAACCTGCTATCTCTCTGGGGTGTAGTACTGGAGTATTATTGGCATTTAGAAAATTATAAACAGCATTAGTCACCAACCAAAAGCAAAAAAGGAAAATATCAAACTTCTGTGTGATAAAAAGTTAGAATCCCCCTTTTTACTTAAGTAGCAAAATTAGTGAAAAATGAATATGGTAAAGATTCCAGTTTTCCATGTTAGTATGCAACAGCAATCTTTGTTATAATTCAGCTGAAAAGCTTTACTTTCTAAAAACAGTACTCATATTTAATATCCAACTGCCCAGTGAAAAAGAATCTCAAGAGGAACCTTAGCTGTCTCATAATTTCAAAGCTCTTCAATATTACCGGCTTTTGTCAAAAAACACAGGAGATTAATTTACAACAGTTGGCAGAAAAAGTAATTACACCTCTGTTCAGGGAAGCAAAATGAGCATGGCCCTTTCATCCTGTGGTCATCAGCTCATGGGGAGGTCTTACAGACCGTAACAAACGTAAAACAGGTTTGATACATGACGCTGTGTGGGCTAACCAGTACTGCTGGCTCTGACATGGCAATTTAATAAGGTAAGATGGGTGAAGATTACAAGAATAGTCTAATAATAAAAGCTTCATCAACTCTCATATTTTAAAGTGTAAACCTATACTCTTCCTGTACAATTAGAAACCACTGTGTGTTTTTGTCTCTGAGACTCTAAATCCTATGCTGCTGTAACACCCAGACTTCTCTGTAGAACAAATTAGCTAGATAGGCACTTCCAAATACGATAAAAGCTTAAACTTACAGGTCAAAGGGCAAGTCAAGAGAGAGTAGAGACCCACATAAAAGCTAGGAACCTTAGCAACATTTGAAGAATGAAGACCTGCTGGGACTAGTTTGCAACTCCCATGTGCAGAGCTTTTTTTTTTCCTATTTCCCATTTTTGTGGACAAGACGCTAGCCTTCTTTGTGGGCTTCTGACAGGAGTCCATTTGCTTTGGTTGATCAGCTCCTTGCCATGGGCTACATCTATCATCAGTGCACAATATATGTGGCAGAAGTTAGAAGATCTCTCTAGGGAAATGCCTATGAAGTCCAGATGGGCTCTTTAAAACCAAGAATTTCAGCCTCTGATTTATTCTGTTTCTAGTTACAAGATCAGGCAGATTGTACTCTAGTATAGGTGACTGCAAACAAACTTCTACATCTGTATTAAACATTTTACATATGTCAAACTAAATGACTCAATTTGCATGGTTTGTAATTACAACGTTGGTTATACAAAATTTGCATTTGTATTTATAGAATAAGCTTCAACAACATAAAAGGTTGAAATAGCCAACACATTAATATAGAACATTATACTACTGTAGAAAAATTATGTTCCTCATCCTCATCCTGTGTGTTTATTCACATTATGATTTCTGCTCAAGTAACAAAATAGCCAACGTGGGCCCAATCGTCTGAGCTGGGGAGAGAAAACAAGTAAGAGATCGGAGGGAGTGTATTTTTGCATTGCTTAAACGCACTTTTTAAAAAGGTCCAATGAGCATAGATGACAGGACAACTATAGAAATGTAAGCAACTTGGAACATTCTAGCCTTCTAACCAAACAAGAAATTAAGAACATGTGAGGAGGGGCAATAGGGAAAAATAAAAAATAACATTTTAATAGAACATGCAAAGGAAATCTCGTATGATAACAGTTAAAGCCATTAGGTGCAACAGCTAGTCAAATCAGCTTACATATAATTTACCTCTACAGAAAAATATATATAGCTTGCAAGTACTTTTTTTCCCAATATTTCATTCTTACTGCAAATTCTTCTTATATATATGATCATCATTTATATTATTGCATTAAGTAGTTATAATATATTTTGCGAATTGCTAACTTCCACTGTTTTAGACAATAAATATGGGAGGGAAAAAGTGTTCTTGGTGTATAATGTGCATGTAAACTGAACTTTTCAAGATTAATTTGTTGAACTGTGTTACTACATTGAATCATAGAACCATCAAATCGTACAGCCCAGAAGGAGGCCATTCAGCCCAGTGTGTCTATATCAGCTCTTTGAAAGAACTATTCAATTAGTCCCATTCCACTGTTCTTTGCCCAGAGCGTGCAAATTTGAATTTGAACATGAAACTAAAAAGTTCTGAAAAGAGCACTGGATGCATATCTATCAATGCACAGTAACAGTGTAGACTCAGCATAAACCAGTTTCTACTAGCAAATACAATGTACAAGACCATTTTGGTTTCCCCAAAATCGTGTTCACTGTAAGATTTCAGATGAGCTTTTTCAGATTCACTTAAATCGAGGCATGGATACAGATCTAAATAAATTTAAAGCAATCTAAATTGTTTTAAGTTCTTACAAATTCAGTTTGGGACGGACATTGATTTGTTGATGCATGCACTTCCAGTTTATGACCTTTAATTATTATAGTTTGCAGCTGATTTATAGCCATTCAGTATATTTCATGAAACCGATGCAAAAGCAGCTCAGACAGCAATCTGCATGTGAGCACAACTTTATGATATTTTCAGTTTTTTAATAAACTGCACTTCTACTTGAAAGCAGTAAATAGTTCCAAAACTTTCCTATGGGACAAAAGAAGTGTGAACATCAAAATAGCCAGATCAGTTAGCAATTAACTCCATTAGTTTTAACTTCCAACTGGAAGCCTTTATGTTCATAAGAATTATAAGCAAAATATAAACACACCAATCTAATTTCCTTGTTTTTTGGCAGCTGTGACACAGATCAGCCACAACTTATCAAATAAGGGAATTTGTGTCATATGGTCATTATAGTAGCAGTTAAACTACTCTGCGCTGTCACATAAATTGTCTCTGTGGTATTCATGTGAGAGACCTGATCAATATGAGCTAACTAGCACATAATGACAGTATAATCTTTTGTTATTACTCCATGGACAGCCATCTGCTTTCAAATTTCTCCTTGTGTGTTAATTGTGATGTGTGAAAATTCAAGTGATATTGAAACTTCGTAACTCTAAGGAAAATGTATAGCAGGGTGCTTCTTTTGAGCTATGACATACCAGAGATATAATTTGATCATAGTCCTGCAAATATGATTAAAACACCATGAAATATTATACCTTTCTGTGCACACTTAGATTCATGCTGTCAGAATTTTTTTTTGTAAAATACGAATTTTGACATTTACAAACACACAACTTTTCATTTGAAAATTGTGCTGGTGGCAGAAATCTTACAGGATCAAGACTAAGAGATCTTTGCTTAAGAGTCAGATATTTAACTTTGACTAGCTGTGCACTCTTATCATTTTTCTTATTGCTGTAAAATGTGCCTCCACAGTGATCAACATTCTAGTGGCAAAAGAAAATACCATTAGCTAATTTTAAAAAATATTCGCTCATGTGGGTATCACTGGGTAGGCCAACATCTTTTGCTCCTAAGGAGGCTTTAAGAGTTAACCACATTGCGGTGGGTCAGGAGTCACTTTCCCTAAAGGACATTATTGATCTGATCATCAGATTTTTTTAATTCCAGATTTTTATTGAATTCACAGTGGGATTCAAACCTGGATCCCCAGTGCATTACCCTGGGTCTCTGGAATACTAGTCAGTGACAATACCACTATGCCACTGCATCCCATGTACCATCAATTGACAAAGTGTAGGTTTAAACATAGCAACCACTGTCTGTGATTGTAGACACAGAGAGGTTGTTTCTCCTAGCTGGGGAATCTAGAACATGAGGGCATAGTCTCAGGATAAGGGGTTGATTATTTATTATTGAGATGAGGAGACATTTCTTCACTCAGAGTTGGGAATCCTTGGAATTCTCTCCACCCAAAGGGTTGTGAATGCTCAATTGTTGAGTATATTCAAGGCTGGGATAGATAGATTTGTGATCTCTCAGGGAATCAAGGGATATGGGGGAGGGGGGTGGAATTTTATGCCGCGGGATTTTACTGTCCCACCGAAGTGAATGGACTTTTGAATGGCTCACCACATTTTACAACCATGACTCCACTGCAACAGGGCCGTAAAATTCCACCTGGGGCGTGGGCATGAAAATGGAGTTGAGACAGAAGATCATTGCATGATCACACTAAATGGCATGGCAAACTAGGGGAACTATATGATCTACACCTCACCTATTTCTTATGTTCTTATGAGACATTGGGGCTATGGTTGCAGTGGCTGCACATCTGCAACAAATCTGAGAAATGGAGCAGAGGCTGCAGTGAAGGGAAACTCTGAAAAGGGAGAGGGAAGAAGGCTCTGCACAAAGGGCCCTACCCATCATAGCTTTCTCAAGAGCACTTCATTTCATTTCTTCTCCACATAGCCTAGGAACAGTGCCTGAGGTGACTGAGATTCAACAAGCAAGTGGACACAGGAATGTGCCATCTTCTTCAACATGCTCTGGAACCTCGCACCAGGACAAGGATGACCCTGTCAGTGGCCTAAAGCTCACAGTGGGATGGAACTGCTATGCATCTGGATCTTTACAGGTTGGAGTGGGCAACATATGCAACATCTCCTTCCATGCCATCCATCGATCATGATTCCACAGGGGCCAGGAGGCCACACAAGGCAAGCCCTTCAAAGGGAATGAGGGCAAGTGGTTAGAGTCTGGCCCTAAGAACCTGGCAGCATTGCCACAAGAAGGTGAATGGCCTCACATAGGTGGTTAAGGTCAATGAATGCATCTTTAAAGGACATCTCTCATCCACTGCACCATCAACCTCTTACACTGCCCAATGCATCACACCATCATCAGTCAACTAATAGCAATCCCTTGTACTCAGGGCTCACCCCTAACACCCAAATACTCCATCTCACAACTCACCCTCACAATCATTCCATTGCTGCCAGTCACATGCCTAGCTCTCATTGCTTCCACATAGTTCCACCTATGCAGCTATGGCAGCGCAACAGAACCAAGAACATTCTGCCCCATCTCTTGCAGAACAAAGTGACCTGGAACCACCTGGAGCAGAACAGAACAGAACCTGTGGAGGACAAGGATGCCTGCATCTCTTGAGCCCTATAAGAGGAGATGCGTCTCTGCATCATGGTGCTGGTTGTAACAGAATTCATGCAACAGAGCTGAATTTCTCAGCTATTGTTCTCCATAGTCCTTTAGAGTCCCTGATTCATAGCCCTTTTAAAGTTTTACTCCAAGATTTCTTTAGCATCTCTGCTCTTTGTATCCCTTTAGAGCCAGTGACTAGAAATTAGTTCAGGCCCTCTGCGTTGCAAGAGGACCAGGTGAAATTGTTCCTCTTGGATCAAAGGACACGATTAGCATAGTGGGGATGCCTTCATCAGGCCTATTAGAAATCTGGGGTCAGGGTGAGGGGTGTAAGGATTAAGAGGGGGATAAATGTGGGCTGTCATCTGGCCTTCACACCTGTTCCTAAAGGCACCGGAAACAGGCCTCAAAAGGAAGCTGCATGGTTAACAATGGGCCATTGCTTCCTGTGCTCCTATAGAGTCCTGCACCTCAGTAAATTGACAATTTCACTCCCCAGCTGATCAAGAATTCTCCCTTCAGTCCTGATGGGAGACTTTGGGCAGAATTTTTAATGACCTGACCAGCAGGGATTGGGTCAATCAGCCCTAAATTTAGGGCTCCCCCACACACTGTAGTTTTAACTCAAAGCATGTCTCAATATCACAGATTGGTTCTCTGCCTTGAGACCCAACCTGATTGACAACTAGGCCTTCAGGAAGCTGGTCACTGACAATTGTAGCACCAGGTAACGCTGCTCTAGGAATGAGGGGGTGTGGGGGGGGGGGGGGGGGGGGGGCATGGGTTGGTCAGGGGCAGGGGGAAGGGATTGAATAGTGGGGCTACTTTGGGGTTGGTGGCTGGTAGGGTACATGCTGGGGAGTTGGGGAGGAGGAAAGAGATTGGAAGCCTCAGGGGGGCAACCTTTGAAGGATTGAAGGAGGCTCTTCAGGGTAAGCATCTGGGTTCACCGAGTCCTCACTTTGAGGAAGCTACCCTGTGCTCAGCAAACTCAACCAAAAGCAATTGAAAAGCTGAATTATAATGTGGCTTGCAGCCTTGGATCAGGTTGGTCATCTGCTCAACTTCCAGTCTCTTCTATATTTAGATATGCCTGCCAATTCCTGGAACTTTACAGGCTTCCTTTTGAATGCTTGTAACAAATTTGTACTCCCTGCACATGCTAGCAATTTATTCCAAAGGTCACTGATTCTCTGCAGAAGAAATTCCTCCTTGCATTTAACCTAGCTCCAAGTTTTATGTTCTATGGAGTGAAGCAAGAGAAAGAAAAACAGAGTTGAGGAGAGAGACAGTAAAACTGTGAGGGAGGAAAGAGTGAAAACTGATGCACTGGAAACAGACAAACACCTCATGGCATTCTGGATACTCCAAGCATCCTTAGTTACAGAACCACTAGAGTTTTTGATGAAGCTTAGAATCAAAAGTTTAAGAAACACTGAATTAGGTAGCTTTGTTCAAATTTATTAGCCAAAAGGGAACATTGAGTGACCAATGGCTTAAAAAATATATTTTTTTAAAATAAAGGTTTCATTTCAAAGCTTCAA
Source organism: Cetorhinus maximus (assembly GCF_964194155.1). Classification (NCBI taxonomy): domain Eukaryota; kingdom Metazoa; phylum Chordata; class Chondrichthyes; order Lamniformes; family Cetorhinidae; genus Cetorhinus; species Cetorhinus maximus. The sequence continues at coordinate 75,794,220 of NC_135882.1, read as the reverse complement.
GATTTTGTGCCAACAAAGTTAGATGTGCCCTATGTTTACTACAAAAAGGATATTTTACTTTTTACTTGATAACTACATCTTGTGCCACAAACATCCAGCAGATACAGTTATGGCTGAGAAGATTAATTCCTTTAACTACACAGTTTGGAATAGGATTGGTGACATAGGTATAGGTATAAAAAGGGATGATTAAATATTCCATAAGAAATATACTGTTGTATTGTTGGGGCAAGAGGAATTGCTTGGTAGGCAACAGAGCTGAACTGAGTGGTAGTGATGTGAAGATGGATAAATTTACAATAAAGAATCAGGGTTATTACCATGAAGCATTCTGTAGACCTTTACTTATCCCAGGTTTAGTCCTAAACTATACAGACCAAAAGGTTCCAGCTTTGATTTCCAATCTCTGCGGAATTAGACAATGCCATCAGGGATACCAATTGGGGGACTACAAATTGGTGTTGACACCTCTGGACTAGGAAGGGGAAATCAGCCATGGTTCCAGATCGCTGTCCAGTGATTCCTGCTGGAAAGTGCTCATGTGAACGTCAGGCTCACCTGTGATGGTCCCATGATCAAAGCCTGCGGGCTCTCACCCTCTTGGCTCATGCATGAAGAATGGCCACGTGGGTGAGATACTGAAGGTCTGCTGGTGCCCATGGAACTCTACCCCAACAACGGTCAGCACCTTCAGGAGATGAGGGGAGAAAAAACAATTTTTTAAAACAAAAAGCTCCCCAAGTGTTCCAATGGATTAATGAGCTAGATGGCATACTTCTGAGACATTTTTCCTCATTTTCTGCATTATTTCCTGATTTTTCTAAAACTTCCCTTCCCAATAAGAAATACAATTGATTGTACTTTATTTTGAAAACTACCTGTTGCTTAGTATAGCTTGATAAGACATTGTAAATGATCTTATGGAGAAAGAAGGGTCAGTTTTCTACTGGGAAAAATAGAAATGACCACATTGGAATTAGCTCAGCTTCTGAAGTTAATTCAATGATGGAGCTATCTGCGAAATATAGATTTTCTTTCAATGGTTATGTTGACTGACTTGGTTTTGCCCTGATAGGAGAAGGCTGCAGGAGTAAACAGGCTAAGCACCTAGTCCACCAATGACCATCAGGTCTCTGATGCACCAAACTCATTTGTATTTTATTCAACTGAGTGCTAAACTATCTGATATATTTTTCATTTTCTGCCATGGTAATCAAAATTTCAAAATTTTGATGCTTAAATAAATATTTCAACTACAAAGAAAGTAAACATTAATACATTTTAAAAAATCATTTTCAGGATTTGAATTCTTTTTAATCTAATTTTAAAATTCCAAAGTTCACAACCACAACAAAAACAACTTGCATTTATGCAGCATCTTTAATGTAGAAAAAACATTCTACAGCACTTCAGAGACATAATCAAAAAAATGTATAAGAGCAAACACATTGGTTTCAAGTGCATGGCTTTACAAATGAGTCCAGCAAATAAGAAAATTATCACTTTAGGGAATCTAGCTGAATAAATTCACTGTTCTTCTTAGATTCTGAAAGTTTCCCATTGGAGCTGCATTTGTACAGTTCAACCACTTGGGAGACAAATTTTCTGCACCCTGCCCTCCTCAACCTTCTGGCCAGTCTGCTCTTCCGGATTTGGGCAGGGCATGAAATTCCAGCCATGCCTCTGAATATCCCAGTTTAATCCATTCCAAGATTGCTCTAAAAGAGAGTAGCACAATATATTACCTTGTTAAAAGTTTGTGCGCAGAAAAGCCCTGATGGTCAACCACCTGTTGTCTACCTCAAGCTGGATAGGAACATGCGCAAATATCATAAATTAAGTAGGTTGGATAGGCAAATTTCTGCCTAGTCCTCCTCCAATGCCTATACAGCTGCTGTAATTCCTGGCTACTAAACAACTCTTCATCGTCCATCTTTATAAGGACATGGCTTCTGGGTGGCCATGCCATCCACAGACATCTGTTGCTGGATTTTGGCATAGTATCTTGAATGGTTGGGAAGGAAAACTTAATCTCACACCAACAGAGAGCAACAAATTATAAAGATCCAGTTAGTACTTTTAGGGAAATAAGGCACAATACAAAAAAAAAACACCCTTGCAAAAAGTACAGGAGAACAGCTTTAAGAATAATCCTGGGGAATGTGCAACTGCAGAAGTGAACTGCACTCCAGGTTTTACTGGCATACAGTAATGTTCCTATGCCAATGAAGCAACTTATTGGTTTTCAGGGCACTAAGGACTTGCCCCAAAATGTGGCCCTAGTAAGGCTTACATCATGGAGTAGCACAAACCTCCTGCTTCTCCAGTAAAAGCATGTCAGAAAACCCGGGACAAACATAAATGTAGAGTTCAGCCTTGGTTTTCCATCACTTCTGGACCAGTTGTGCACTGATGCAGATGAGTAATATTTCAACCTCCAATTTTCTTTGCTTTGCTCTCATTTTTATCTTCCCAGTTAATTTCCAATAAATTAAAATCTTCAGTAACAATTCTATTTGTGTTAAAATATATCTCTATAAAGTGTTTGCATAATTCAGTATCCATCTCCATATTTTAACTTGGTGACCTGTGACAGATTGCAACAATCTTTCTTTTATTTCTTTCATCTCAAATCAAATACCATGGGCATGTCACTGCTAAATTCACATGTAATCATTATACTTACCGTTATACCTTGCTAACTTAAAAAGCAACACCTTCCCAAGGTCTATTTTCTCTTTCTTTATAGTTTTTTAAAATTCGTTCACAGGGTGTGGGCATCACTGGCTACACCATCATTTATTGCCCCTCTCTAATTGCACTAGAGAAGGTAGTGGTGAACAGCCATCTTGAACCACTGCTATCCATGTGGTTTGATATACCCGCTGTGCTGTCTGGGAGGTTGATCCAGGATTTTGTTCCGGCAACAGTGAAGGGGTGATATGGTTCCAAGTCAGGATGGTGTGTTGCTTGGAGGGGGAATGGTGTTCCCATGTGTCTGCTGCCCTTGTCCTTCAAGAAGGTACAGGTCACGAGCTTGGCAGATGCTGTCAAAGGACCTTTGATGAGCTGCTGCAGTGCATCTTGCAGATGGTACACACAGCTGCCACAGTGCATAGTTGGTGGTGGGAGTGAATGTTGAAAGTGGTGCATGGAGTGCCAATCATGTGGGCTGCTTTGTCCTGGATGGTGTCAAGCTTCTTGAGTGTTGTTGGAGCTGCACTCATCCAGGCAGGTGGAGAGTATTTCATCACACTCCTGACTCATGCCTTGTAGATGGTAGACAGGCTTTAGGGAGTCAGGAGGTGAGCTACTCGCCACGGGACTGCCAGCATCTGACCTGCACTTGTAGCCACAGTATTTATATGGATTGCCCAGTTCACTTTCTGGTCAATGGTAACCTCTAGGATGTTCATAGTGGGGGCTTCAGCAATGGTAATGCCATTGAATGTCAACAAGAGATGGCTATATTCTCTCTTATTGGAGATGGTCAATGCCTGGCATTTGTGTGACGCAAATACTACTTGTCACTTGTCAGCACAAGCCTGAACGTTGTCCAGGTCATGCTGCATATGGGCATGGACTGCTTCAGTATCTGAGGAGTCACAAATGGTGCTAAACATTGACCAATTATTGGCAAACCTTCTCATTTCTGACCTTATGATGGAGGGAAGGTCATTGATGAAGAAGCTGAAGATGGTTAGGCCTAGGACACTATCTTAAGGAATTGCTGCAGTGATGTCCTTGGACAGAGATAATTGACCTCCAAAAGCAGAACCATCTTCCTTTGTGCTAGGTGTGACTCTAACCAGTGGAGAGCTTTCCCCCTGTGATTCCCGCTAACTTCAATTTTGCTAGAGCTCCTTGATGCCACATTTGATCAAGTGATGCCTTGAACCCAAGGGCAGTCACTCTTGCCTCACCTTGAATTCGGGTCTTTTGCCCATATTTATATCAAGGCTGTAATGAGGTCAGGAGTCGAGTAGCCCTAGCACAACCCAAACTGAGAATTAGTGAGCAGGTTATTGCTGAGTGCCACTTGATAGCACTGTCGATGACATCTTCCGTCACTTTGCTGATGATTGAGAGTAGATCGTTTGGGGTGGGGGAAAGGTGGTGATGGGGCTGGTCAGTAACTGGCTAGATTGGATTTGTCCTGCTTTTTGTGGACAGGACATACATGGGCAGTTTTCCACATTGCCAGGTAGATGCTAATGTTGCAGCTGTATTGGAACTGCTTAGCTAGGGGTGTGGCTCATTCTGGACCTTCAGTACTATTGCTCGAATGTTGTCAGGGGCCATAGCCTTTGCAGTATCCAGTGCCTTCCGCCATTTCTTGATATCATGTGGAGTGAATCAAGTTACTTGAAAACTGAAGAAAACTTGCTGCTCTGAAGCAGGGTCATATGGACTCGAAACATCAATTCTGTTTTTCTCTCCACAGATGCAGTCAGACCTGCTGAGTTTTTCCAGCATTTTGTGTTTTTCTTTCTGCTTGAAAATTGGCATCTGCGATGCTGGGTACCTCAGCAGGAGGCCGAGATGATCATCCATTCGGCATTCCTGGCTGAAGGTGGTTGCAAACACTTAGCCTTGTCTTTTGCACTGATGTACTGGGCTCCCACATCATTGAGCATGGGGATATTTGTGGAGTCTCCTCCTCCTGTCAGTTGTTTAATTGTCCACCATCACTCATGAATGGATATGGTAGGACTGCAGAGCTTAGACCTGATCCGTTGGCTGTGAGATCACTTCTCTTTATCTATTGCATGCTGTTCATGCTGTTTGGCATGCAAGTAGTCTGGTAGCTTCACCAGGTTGACACCTCATTTTAGGTGTGCCTGGTAAAGGTCCTGGCATGCCTTTCTGCACTCTTCATTAACCAGGGTTGCTCTCCAGCTTCATGGTAATGGTAGATTGGGGAATACACCGGACCATGAGGTTACAGACTGTGGTTGAATACAATTCTGATGCTGCTGATGGCCCAAAGCGCCTCATGGACGCCCAGTTTTGAGATAGATGATCTGTTCAAAATCTATCCCATTTAGCACAGTGGCACAACAGAATGGAGGGTAGTCTCATTATGAAGATGAGCATTTGTTTCCAAAAGAACTTTCTGGTGGTCACTCCTATCAATACTGTCAAAGGCACATGCATCTGCAACAGGTAGATTGCTGAGAATGAAATCAAGTAGGTTTTTCCATCTTGCTGTTTCCTCACCACCTGCCACAAGCCCAGTCTAATAGCTATATCCTTTAGGACTCAGCCAGCTTGGTCTGTAGTGGTGCTACCGAGCGACTCTTGGTGATTGAAATTTGAAGTTCCCCACTCAGAGTACATTCTGTGTCCTCCCCATCCTCGGTGCTTCTTCCAATTGGTGTTCAACATGGAGGAGTACCGATTCATCAGCTGAAGACTGCACTAAGTGGCAACCACCAGGAGGTTTCCTTGTCCATGTTTGACTTTATGCCATGAGACTTCATGGGGTCCAGAATCAATGTTGAGGACTCCCAGGGCAACTCCCTACCAATTGCATACTGCTGTGCCGCCACCTCTGCTGAATCTGTCCTGCCCTTGGGACAAGCGATACCCAGGGATAGTGATGGTATTGACTGGGACATTGCCTGGAAGATGTGATTCGGTGAGTATGACTATGACAGGCTGTTGTTTGACTAGTCCATGGGGCAGCTCTCCCAATTTTGGTACAAGCTCCCAGCCGTTAGTAATAAGGACTTTGCAGGGTTAACAGGGCTTGATGTGTCATTGTCACTTCTGGTGCCTAGGTCATTGCCAGGTGGTGTGTATGGTTTCATTCCTTTTAGACTTTGTAGCAGTTTGACACAACCGAGTGACTTTTTAGGCCTTTCAGAGGGCATTTACGAGTTAACCACATTGCTTTGGGTCTGTACTCACATGTAGGCCAGACCAGGTAAGGATGGTAGATTTTCTTCCCTAAAGGGCATCAGTGAACCAAATGGATTTTTACAACATTCAACAATGGTTTCAATGGTCACCATTAGTGAGACTACTTTTTAATTCCAAATTTAGTAATTGAATTCAAATTTCACCTGCTGTCCTCGTTGGATTTGAATCCATGTCATCAAAGCATTGGGTCTCTGGATCACTAGGCCAGTGGCATTACCACTACACCAATCACTTCCCCAATCTAAGAGCTAGAAATTTGTTTAGGCCCATTTTCTGGTCAAAATGGTCAGTGTGATCTCAGGATGCAACAGATATCAGATGCCAAAACTTGTTCAAAATTGGGTCTCAGCCAAATTAACATAATTTTGGTGCGGTGTGGATGCTAATCAGGCATCCAGAGGCAGCTCGCTGCTTTTCAGCACATTTATTTGGGTCATAACTGGAAATAGACCTCAGGTAAGTTCCTGTGGGGGATGTTGGGTTGGGGCTGAGGAGAATGAGTGGAAGCTGACGCAGGTAGTCAGCAGCCCTCATTACTGTTGCGAAGCCAAGGAGGAGCACGGCTCCACATTTAGGTAAGCTGAAATTGAAGAACTCAGGTTTTGTTGGTGATCTCATTAAGAACTGTTGGTTTTGCCGCAGCAAGAGCATAAAATAACTGATAGGAGCTTGCAGATACTCTGCTCAGTGCTAATGATTATCTGAGGAGGGTCCTGAAACAGACATTAGGCCCCTCCATTAATACATACAAGGGGTCAAATGCCTATTTTAGGCAGCAGTCAGGAAAGTCTGCACATCACTCAAGCCAATATGATCTTGAATGTATTTCAGGAGCCCTTTTGGCACAGGAAATAGCACCACAAAATCGGTTGTTATTGCCCCTCTTTTACACCCAAAAACCTGTGAAAAAAGTTCAATTTCTCCCTCTTTAGCTCTTGGTATATATTAACCACTCTAAATTCTTATTTAGCCCTGAATGTATAATACATGCATCATATTTTCACTTGATTAGAATTACAAATCACATAACTTATTCTTATCACTTTTTGCATTTGCATACTTTACTTTAAGATTTTTACCTGCACTCATTAATGCAGTCCCTGCTTACATTCCCAATCCTGATCTTTCCTCATTCCTTAATCAATTCTAATTCTTAATCTTCTTACTTACAGCATGCAGATGTAATGGGTTTGGTTAATGGATTTCCTTATCTTCGAATTTTACTCCTCACCCATCATACTAGTTTAAATCTATTCCAAAATTTATTTTTTACTTTTGTTGCTTGAACATTGGTGCCAGTATGGTTCAGCAAATATCATCCCATTTCTCCAGCTTTCCCCTGCACTAAAACTTACTCCATTACCCCTAAAATATATATCAGGGCTGTAATTTTCTACTTTGGCAGAATTGTGGTGCAATTTCAAAATAATTTCAATATGATAGTTGCGTTTCCAGTGACAATGCCACTACAGTCAGGAAGAAAATCACTGATAGGTTTTGCATGCCAGTCACAGTGAAACAGAGCTGACCACCGACAAGTCAGCTGAAAAAAAGTGTAATTTTTCTCTAAAATTTAAATATCATGGGCTGGAGAAGTGGGACCATGCATCCCATGATCACATCCATTCTCTGCAGTGCCTTTAAAATGCAATTTACCCACATGCATACCGCATTCTGCATCCTGCAAAAACACTGGACATGAGAAATGTGCTGGTATTAATAGCACCCAGAACTCTTCGGGTACAAATGATCAGAAAGTTATCAGACCATCTTGTTGAATATGCCCATCCCAGTCACTTTGGAAAAAAAAAACTTCTGGAACTGATGGGGGAAGAGCTAGAAACCAGTAGAATGGTTTCCAAGCAGTTCCCTGCTTTCTTCTGCTGAGAAGATTTGGCCTCTACCTCTAACCATGCATTTACCTGCCTAATGTCATGATACATATACTATACAGTACATGTAGTTATATCATTTTGTTTTTTGCTCTAGTTTATTCTGGAGCAGCAGATGTGAAGGAATTATCTTTTGGGTAGACAAAATCTGTTCAAACCTTATTAGCCAGGAGGAAAGGAGAATTGATACACTTAGGTGCTGCAGGGTCTTTAGACCTGGCTAATTTGATGGTCTTATAAATCCAAAGAAAGCAGGCAATTCTGCTGTATGAACTTATAAATGTAGCCATAATTCTTATCCTGAATTCTTATTCCTACATGCAAAGTTCTACTTGATGAAAGACAAAATTGTTTTCTAGGCACTTGAGTGAAATGAAATAACTGATAGGATTACCACCTGCATCCACATTTCCACAAGTTTCAATGATAGAAAGGGATCATAGCAACCAAACACCATTGCATCTAATGGCATTATCACTGCATTGTCTATTTTGAAAGAAATAAATAAAAATGCTTCCTCTTCACATGCATGAGTGGAAAGTATAACAAGAGCAAGGTCCCACGTATTTGTTCCTTGGCATTTGAAGAGAGAAATGTGTAAAAATATATATGAAGTTTTCTCAATCTGCACTTCACTGCTATGTTCAATGCCCCTCCCTTTACCCTCTAACAACAGTAATATTTTGGGCATAAAAACACCTTAGAATAATAGTCAGATACAGGGTTTATGTATGACAATACAATTATTGGCAGCAAACACTTGGGCCTGGATTTTTGCTCTCAAGTCAGGTAACAGGAGTTGGGAAATTTCCCAGCTCGCTGCACTCGCCTCAGGAAAAGGGCCCCAAACGACAGGATTTTTGTTCCAAGGGGGTGCATGTGGGATAGAGTCAGGCCCAGCACCAGTGGGTGCAGATCAGAGGTGACCACAGGGGCTGCCGAGTGCCAAGGTGGGCTGTTTAAAAGGCCCGCCGTGGTTCTCTGGGACTTCATCCTAATTGTATTCTTAAACATTAGACCCTCCAGCCCTCACCCACTCCCCATGCCTAAACAAGCCAACTCATGCCAACCCATGACCCCCACCCCACTCGAATGCCCATTTGTACTCTCCATGCCAACCCATGCACGCCCACACCCAATAGCCCCTTATAGGCCCTCTGGCTACTTAGTGCCAACTCATGACCCCAACCCACCATCCTTTGCCCTTGCAACTGTGCCAATATCTACCATGGGCAGACCTCAGGAACTATGCTATGATGAAATAAAATCCTAAATATCTATTACAGAGCTCACTATATATAAAAAACACTCCTATCCATGAAAACCCATTCAAAACATTTACATCTCCTCAGGTACTTAATCCCTTATTAAAAACAAACAAACTTGGATTCATAACCCATATCAAAGACAGCTAATCCTTTAATAACTTCTTTTGAGCTGTCAATTAAACAGTGAACTTACAACCCACAACCCCTACCCCCACTGACATAATAATCGATTGGAGAAAGCAGCCAAGCATTAATAATGCGATAATGGTAGCACTTAGGTTAAAAGTCATCAAAAAGCTATTGAAACAGGTCTTTTTTTCAACTCTCACAGACACAGACAGGCAGTTTTTTTCAATTTTTGAAGGGATGGCCATGTAAGTAACTTCACAGCTTGACAGTTTGACAGGCCTTATTGGCCTTTCAAAAGCATTTATGACTTTTCTAAAGATTCATAACTCCCACACTGTGGGATAAGGCCCTTCCTACAGCAAAAATGGGGTCTGTTTGAACTCAACACTGAGGTCAGAGTTCAAACAGCCATGCTGAGTTTGAGATTCCCAGATGTAGGAGTCACGTCCCGCTCCATGTCCCCTCTCCCAGTGAAGATAGGATCTATGGGAAATGGAGCAGGACTTCGGACCTGGCTTCACCCGCAATTTTGGAAGGTTCCAGAGTCTCCTCCATGACTCCATGGAAATCCAGGCCTTAATCAAAAATAGCATGCATTGGTTAAACAACACCGCACAATTAAATTGCTTAAATCACATTAAGAGTGGCACAGACCTTGCATTTGGTAACTGTAAGGGGCTTGGCCTGGTTGAGGTGCACTAAAACTTGAACCATAACTCAGAAATCCCGTTTGGCCAGGTGACTGCGATTGAGTCAATCCACCTTCAGTCTTGATGCCTGCCCATAATGCACCTATATCGGTTAGTGACATCAGATCTGCAGGTTCTTATTTAGGTATATTAGAAACAGAAGAGTTATCATTTGATGATAAAATTTCTAACTACAAGCAAATTATGACATATTTGTCGTTAGCTCTTGTAGCTCATTTTGTGCAGTAACTGCACTAAATGTAATTATAAATATATATATTTATATATTCTGTTTGAATGAAATATCTGTTTACCATAGGATGGGATTCCATAATGCTGGCCTGGCTGTGGATAAGTTGCATAAATTGACGCTTGCTGCATTCCTGTGGCATATGGTGACTGTCCATATGATGCCATGGTTTGTGAAGAAGGTGTAGGAAGAATGTGTGGATATGACCTGCTGTTTATTACAAATAACAAATGTAGAGCAGAGGTTTGAAAATGATTAAAAACTATATAAATACATAGATCCACTGATAAATTATAGCTAATTCTGCCATTCAGATTTGAGTAAATGAAACAGCTAACAATTAAAATTATTCTGAAGAGGGTAAAATTTGTAAAGAAATAATTTGCAGGCAGGAATTACTACCAGTTCAAGACATGTGGATATATTTTTCCATCATAAATAAATGGAGTTTAAAATATGATAAAAACAGAGAAGTTGATTATGAGTTTAAATTTGTTCTTTTGCTGCTTACTTTTTAAAGAATAATAGAAATCTTACTTGGAAGGATAAATCTGTGGAGAGAAGTGATGAGTTTGTCTTGGGTTAAAGCCACTACCAATTGCTGTGCAGAATTAAAAAAAAGAGAAATCGATTACAAGATAAATTTCATGTTAAGCGTTCTGAAAGCTTTAGAAACTTGTGATTTTAGTAATGCTCATTATCATCTCACTAGTTTGTTTACGTTTAAATAATAATACAAGTACAGTGCAGTTACACTGATTTCTAATCCAGCTCAACTTTTCATTCTTTTCTGCTAATCCATCGATACAAGTAATTCACAAAGGCAGTCTTTCTTCCCCCCACCCCCTCCTGAGAACAGTGGAGACTGCACAGCCATGCTCTAATGCTGTTGTTACCTGATATATTATATGCTCCAGCACAAAGTCATGGCACTATGGCATTGGGACTCTGTGTAAAGCTTCCATCTTCACCAGGGACATAAAATGGATGGATGACCGCCTGATTTTTCCTTGTCATTGAATGGTATTTAAAAGGGGTATCTAATTCTCTGCTGTCCGTTATATATCGCAGTCGAAAGTTATGCTCGCTCTGTTTTTATTTCCTTAGCTCAAGTACTGTGAAGTCAACTGCAGCGCCACCATTCCAGAAGCTAACACGAATTAACTAATACATTAATTGATACATTCTGTGCTTTGATTGAGAATTAGCATCTGAATGGCATTGTGGGGAATTGCAGATATACAGCTCATGCTTTCTGTCTATTAAATTTAATGAGGTTATTTTCCACCTTCAGTACTTGGGTGGTAAACTGATGGCAGATCACTACCCTGTTATGGAGCTTGCCTGATTTTCACCGAAATCAATGGAAATAAAAATTAGAAATGGGCGTGGGACAGGAAGGAGGTTCTATAACAGATGGCATTCTGGTGAGCAGTTTACTCCTCAGTGATAAAGGTGGAAATTGCCCTATTCGATAGAAAATCATGCACTGTATTCACACAGAGGGGAGAGTTTTAATGTGGATGAGAGCTTAGGTCTGAGGTATCCCTTTTGAAGGCTACTAATGGATCTGTATGAATCACCTTAAGTCGGAGGCAGGGGCTGGGGCAGTAACAAGCCAGGTTGCCATTGGCAATTGAAACAGGCTTTTCTGTGGATCCTTAACTCAGCCACAATATTAGCATCCCACTTCTAGGTCTTCCGATCAACACAGAAGGGTGGCAGGATGATGCCCTGCATCTGTCAAATGAAGGATTTTCTGTTAAGGAGGGGACCCAGCCAGGGGGCAAAATGGCTGAACTGTACATTGATTATCGAAGCTTCAGCAACCTCAGGAATGGAAGGAGGCCTTTAAAGACTGCTCTTGAATCTTACTGACTCTCCCCTGCTGGTCCTGCTATGGGATTTGAAAGATTGAAGTGAGGTGATGTTTCTCAAGACAGAAACAAGAGTCCATTCTCTCAAACCAAGCAGGCTTGAATGGAAGTAGCCAAGGAAGTGAGCAACAGGAGTGTTAACATCACAAGTAAGAATATCAGAACCAGGAGCAGGAATAGAGACAAAACTCCTCTTCATCTCTGTCTTAAATCGGAGACCCCTGTTTTTGAAACTGTGCCCCCTAGTTCTAGATTCCCACATGAAGGGAAACATCCTCTCAGCATCTACCCTGACAAACCCTCTCAGCATTCTTCTATGTTTCATCTTATATGTGTGGTGCCTTGAACCTGGATTTGGTACCCCAAGAGATGCAAGGATCTCAGTAGGGTAGGAAGATGAATGGTTTATCATTCACAGGGGCTAGGCCCCAAACTTACTTTCCCAGTATTGTCCTCTTTAGAACGCGCCTTGCAGCTCCATTTATCCCTTTCTCTCTTAAGGCACCTTCTCACATCCCCATTTGAACAACTGTTAGCACTAAGATGGGAGTGCATCTCAAGCCCATGCTTCAGTCACTCTCCATCAATATCATTCCCTCCGCTCAACACAATCCATTTGGGACACTCCTTTTTCTCTTTGCAGAAGAGGGTGCAAAGCTCCAGAGGCAAGCAGAAAACTGGGGAGTGGGGAGAGGGGTTGGCCCTCCAATGATCGTTACCTTGTCAGCCATTGGCAGGGTGTGTCCACCTGGTCTAGTGGGAAGGCGGTCTTGTTCCAGGATGCTACAGATGGCAGTAGCAACCTCCCGGGAGAGCCTGAGCTTTCTGAGGCATGGGTGTTGACACATGTCAAGAAAGCTGATCTTCCTCCACCTGTACTCCTTGTGTTGGGGGGGAGGTCTTGCCTCCTCGGAGCTGGATCTGTGTCCATTCCCTCTGTCCTGTGGAGTGGCATGTGGCTGAGGAGAAAGCAGCTGTGCTGCTGCTGATGTTGCTCCTGCTGCAGCTGGTATTGTCAGTGCTGCTGCTCTACTTGTTCTGCATCAGAGATCCAAAGTAGAGCTGCATAAGTTGCCCCCATAGTGCTATGAAGGCTGACAGCAGGGAAGTGTTGATCAAGTTGAATAAAGTCCAAGACAGGTGAAATAGATTCTAAGAAGTTAGAAATCACCTGTCAGCACTAAGAGCGCCAAGAGAAGAAATGGTGTTTGCACCTGTCTCTCTCTTAGGTATGGCTGCAGCTATTCAGTTTCATTGACAGGCTGGGAAGCCTTCAAGCAATGACTGATCAATGACATCCTGTTGTACTCCCACCTGCTTGACCCGAGCAAGTTTGAGACAGCTCAGGAAACCGGTGCACCAGCTACTAAAACCAGAAATCTAGTTTGAAGCCTGACAATTAGGTATTTAAATATTTTAATTACTTACTTGATAGCTCCACAGGACTTTCCTGCCCACCTGCAAATGCACGCAGGTTAAACCTGGAAATGGGCAGGATCATATCTGGTTCCTAACGTGGTGTCACTTTTCAGGGTTTTAACCCAGTGCCTGCATCCAAGCATGCCCCTCCCAGGCCCCCCAGCAGTTAAAATTCCACCCATTGTTTCTTATCTAACTAAATCCCCTGTGTACAGCAGCATATTGCAAAGTCGTCAGATTGCCACACACTAAAATAAGGTAAAATAAAGTAAGGATAGAGGATGGGGTTATCTATTTACAGAAGGGTTTCAATCAATTATGCAAATATACAGGAAAACAGTAACTGCAAATTAACACGGATGGTATCTTTAGAACTAACATAGGCATATTCAAAAACAGATCTCTACAAATAGTAGACTCATCAGGGGAATTTTCCCAGGTAAGTGGGGGCAAAGGGCTAAATTTTCCTGGCCCAATGGCGATGGACTGGGAGGTAGGAGGACTGAGAAAATGGGAGTGGAGGGGCGCAGCATTGGTGAGGGGGACGGGGAAGACATGAGGAGGGAAGCCAAATGTCTTCCTGTCGCCAAGCTTGGTTGAGAGTCCAGACAACTATTACTCTTGTTGAAACGCATGCGTTCCAGAGAAGACATTGTTTGATTGACAGCTTAGACTTTCTGATCTCTGCTGTCAATTTCACAATGTTTGTTCACACAATGTTAAGTGGTTTCAAGGGCTTATGGTTTTTGTTATGGAGGCATGAACACCAAGGGGGCAGGTGGAACGGCATGCTTGGCACAGGGGGCATGAGGAGGACCTGTTGAACTTATCTTTAATAAAGATGCCCTCATGCAGACTGAGGTTCACGACTCCTCTGAAGAGCCGTGAACCATGACTCTTTAAAAACCTGGATTGACTCCATGATAATTGCGGAGGAGTAGGACATGCCTATCTCCTCATTGAAGTCGGCTAGGTAGGGAGTGCCAGGTATGGGCTTTTAACAGGAACCAGCCCTCACCCTTTAAAGGCACTCCCGAAAATCAAACAGCCCAGGGATGGGGTTGGAAATCCTGGAATCGGGACTCACCCACCATTTTTAAAGGGCTGCCAAATCAACCCGACTCAGTGAAAATCCAGGCCAGGGTCTACACACAGAGGATCGGCTCTCCAGTCATGTATGAACAATGGTGTCCCAGGAGGTTCGGGTTTTCCTGGCAGGTTGCTGCTAACATTGGCAGCCTCCTGGAACAAGACCTCCTTCCCAAGATATGTGGTATTAGACTTGGAGGATGCTCAGGTAGAGATCATAGATCGCCTGAACATTAACTGAATATTTTCTACTTTTATATGGCACGGCTTGACCTGATGGAGCTTGAATGGGAAAGTGTTTGCAATCAATTATGTCTTGCACCCTTGTGAAGCTGTCATCATCAAAGAAGGCTAGCTGCCTGGGTCTCTCCTGCTGCAATCAAGGTGCAAGTAATGGCAGTCCTGTTTTCACAGATTCTCAGTAATATTGAGGATGCATTGGTGCATAGAGCATTAGCTCATTCTTATCAACACCCCTGGGCAAATTGAAAGCAGCCTGAAGCATAAATATTTAGGGCTTTGATCACAGTGACCAAGTCTACTTACATTATGTTGTTCTTCTAATTGAGGTGGCATAAAATGGCACAATTATGCAACTATCCCACTGAGGAACCATAGGTATTGCATGCACTGTTCTGCAACTAAATCTAGGTAGTATCTCTTGACACAGGTGTATTCCAATGGGACTGTGAGGATTCTATGCAGTCTCCACATCTAAACAGTGTTCTGCCCTCTATGCCTATGCACTAAATATAAACACAGGAAATTAAGCTTACTGCATAAACTTTGCAAAGGTTACTTTTACTTCAGTTCCAAGTCAAGATAAACAATGACTGGAATTATATGGAATTCATTGGATCGTAGCGCCAATGGAATCAGTAGCCTAACAGATAGGCCTTCATTTTTTTTATTCATTCATGGGGCATGGGTGCCATTGGCAAGGACAGCATTTATTGTATATTCCTTATTGTCCTTGAGAAGATGACAAACACAATTAGGTGACTTGCTAGGCTATTTCAGAGGATAGTTAAGAGTCAATCACATTGCTGTGTGTCTGGAGTCACATACAGATTTGAGCAGGTAAGGGCGACAGTTTTCCTTCCATAAAGGACATTAGCGAACCAGGTGGGTTTTTATGACAGTCTAGTAGTTTCATGGTCATCATTATTGGTACTAGTTTTTAAATTTAATTTATTTAATTGAATTTAAATTGAACTGCCATTGTGGGATTTGACCTTGTGCTGCTGGTCATTAATCCCACCTCTGGATTACTGGTGCAGTAGCATAATCATTAATCTACTGTATCCTACAATTAGCCTTAGTAAGCTTGAAACTGACCAAAAAAGTGCCAAATAAAAACACTTTCCCTTCTCCACCAAACCAATCCTCTTCCCAGACTCCCCCTCACTCTCGTCCTGAACCAGTGGCTCTCCAATCTCATCTCATCCCTCAGACCCACATTTTACTCCCTTAACCCCATTCCTCTTAAACTTCCAAGTACCCAATTTCCTTCTCATGGACTCTGTGCAAGCTGATATTGCAAATCTTGTGGCCTAGATTAGTAATTGGTTGGGGTGTATGAGACAGATGATAGTGATAAAGGGTTTGTTCTCTGATTGGCAAGACAGGGCAAGTGGTATTCCCCAGGGATTTGTACAAGGGCCACAACTTTTCACCCTATATAATATATATCTGGGGGGGGTAACCCAGAGATAGCCCCCCACAACCTCCTGGAAGTTCCCAGGTAGGAATTGCATGACAATTGCCAAGGAAGCTCAAACTTCTGTTGGGCAATTGCCCTGCAATGGGTACCATCCAATAATGTGATTTAAATCACAAACTTTGGATGGTTCCGAATGTCTTGCAGTAATAGTTACCCATAAAAAGTTAGAAGAATTAAAGCCACTTCGAACTTCTGGGTAACTATAGTACTGACCCACCCCCACCCTGGCACCAACCCTCAACAGGTGCCCCGCCCCTGACTAAAACCCCACCCGCCCCCAACGCCCCATGGGTCCCGACTAACTCCCACAATCCCCTGACTACACCCCCATGTCCCAAACCCTACGACTACCCTCCCCACCTCACAATTACACCCTCACCATCCCTGACTACACCCCCACCACCCAGATTGCCCTCTCCACTCCTGACTGCCCTCCCCGCCCCGCCGACTATACCTCCATTCCCGACTGCCCTCCCTATCCTGCAACTAAAACCCAACACCACCACCTCCCCCCCTTCCTCCTGGCTACACATCCAATCCCCGAAACCTCACAATTACCCTCCCCACCCACAACTACCCTCCCCACACCCAACATCCCTCTCCATCCCCAACTACACCCTTACCTCCTTGACTGCCCTGCCCACCGTTCCTTCACTGTCACTGGGTCAAAATTCTGGAACTCCCTCCCTAACAGCACTGCAGGTGTACCTACACCAGGGGTTGACTGCAGCCGTTCAAGATGGCAGCTCACCACGACCTTCTCAAGGGCAATTAGGGATGGGCAATAAATGCTGGCTGAGCTAGCAACGCCCTCATCCATAGATCAAATAAAATAAACCCCGACTGCCCTCTCCATGGCCCTAACTATACCCTGACTCCCACAACCGCCCTCCCCATATCCCCTAACGACACTTCCACCCCTCTGATTGACCTCCCTACCCCCAACTACACCTTTCCCCTCGATTGACCACCTGACCCCTCTGTCCCCACCTACCATCCGACTGCATTTCTCCACCCCCCCACCCCGAAACTGACCACCCAACCATCCAGCCCCACACCCCACCACAGTTGTACAGAAAATAATCCAAAAATAATTTACGGAATGCTGGCCTTTAGGATCTAAGGAAATATAAGAAATCATGCTTCAGCTTTACGAAGACCAGGTGGATCACAACTGGAGTACCATGAATAGTTGTGTGCATCATATCTTAAGAAGAATCTGTTGATCCTGTGAGGAATGCAGTGTAGGTTTATCAGGATGATATCTGGATGCCAACAGTTAAAGTACGAGGGATTAAAAAAACTAGGGCCTGAATTCTACCCTTGGGGTGCAGCTGAAGTCGGCATGGCCGGGAGCAGATGCAAAACCCTCTCCCGGCCGAGTTCACGCTGTGAACATGATCTTATGCTGGGTGGCCAATTAAGGCCCACCCAGCATGAAACGCAACCGCCGGATTGGTTTTCCATGCGCGGGGATGGGAATGCATCAGGTGTCAGGTCCAATGGGGACCTGGTGGGATGTTCAAAAAAAAAAAATGGAAGAAGCAGCTCCCTAAAGGCTACCAGGTGTTTGGGGGAGGCTGAGGGAGCTGTTTGGAAGCAATCCAACAAATGTCTTGGTGTACAGACATGCCCTCAGCACCTGGTAGTCATGGCAGGCAGGAGGGCAAGTTGGGTAGGCACTCTGCCCCCCGTTTCTCAGATGAATGCCTGGGAGTGCTGGTTGAGGAGGTCAGCGCCAGATAGCATACCCTAATACCCAGGGATGGCAAGAGAAGGCCGCCCCACCTGACCAAGAAGGCCTGGACAGAGGTCGCTGCCCAGGTCCATGGGTACGACGTGGTGCGCCACACGTGGCTTCAGTGCTGCAAAAGATTCACTGATCTGCTGCGGTCAGCAAGGGTAAGGGCAGAAATGGCATGGACCCATGTGGAGAACTTTAGTCGGGTGCCTGTTGCTAGGAACATTCAGGAGTCTAGGAGTGTGTATGCCAACTGGCACTAAAGCCTGCCCTGCCAAGGCTGGGATGTCAGCACGACTGGCCTCAGTGCATTGCAGGGTGAGATGTGCCACAGTAACAGGGCCTGCCTAGTACCTGGGTGGGATGGTGGGTGGAAACCAGGAAAGGACCTTCAGGGAGATGAAGCAATAATGAGGCTACTTTTCCCTGCCAGGAGAAGAGCAGTAAAAGCGCTACGGAGCGCCGCAGAACAGGTGGAAGAGTGCCAAATCTGCGTTTGCTCATGAAGTACGCAAGCGATGCACTGGAGCTGGAATGCCACTTGCCAGTTCGCTTCTCCAGTCGCGGTGAAGTGGGGATCTCGGATGAGGTGAAGCAGGGGCTCGGATGAGGGTAAGAGTGCAGGTGACAGATACGTGAGCGGTGGGTACTGGAAACATAACGGGCTCTTCTCATCAAAAACTGAACGTAGCCAGAGAGCCCATTGAAGCTCCAATGCAGATGGCACCATGCAGCAGGTCCCCAGTGACTCCTCAGCCCGCCTAGCATGCATAGTGACTTTGGTGATTGAATGTACTAATCTTTTGCCTTCCTCCCGCAGATGGTCCATCTGCAGGAGCCGCCGGCGACCCCCAAAGACCCCCCATTAAGCTCCATGGAAGACATCACAACTGCACCAGGGTCTCACTGTCTCTCTGAACCAGGCACCAGCACAGATACTCACACATTGGTGGGCACTAGTTATTTGGCTCCGCGGGTAATGCAGTAGTGGGGGCACATCACATTCGCAAGAGGAGCTGGCAGAGGTAGAGAGGTCTCAGGGAGCCAACAGTGAGAGCACAGCTGGAGACCAGGACAATTCTGTGCCCGCGGCAGATGACGAGCCTCTGGAGTCGTCCATCAGGCAGCAGATGCTGGATGTCCAGCGGGATGCACAGGGAGAACTGGCGGAGATCCATGAGGGTCTGTGTGCCATGGTCTCCATCATGGAGGAATCCATGTGGAGCATGAGTTCTGCGTTGACCCTTAACACCAAGTGCACAGCCTCCTCCATCGAGAGAGTGGCGACTCTCATGGAGAGGCAGCTTCAGCAGCAGACTCAGGAATTCCTGGGGTTGCACTCGGACCTGCAAACCCTCAGGCAAGCAGTGACCACAGGAGGTCACTGCCAGTGTGAGAGATGGATGAGACACCTAGACTTCCTGCTAGGTCCTTGTCCATCAATGGTGAGCAAGGTGGTGTAAATGCACCTCACGCTGGCAGACCAGCTGCCTGTCATCCCTATGGGCTTCCCTCAGGGAGCTCTGGGCCAGGGCACCAGCTCCTCCACCCCTCAGCCAGTGTCCGCTACATCTGATGATCCGCGACGACTAAGGAGTGTCCAACGGCCAGAGGACGACTGCCAAGGTCACCAGGACAGCAGAGTAAGCAGGCTGCCTCCAACGCCACTGTCAGTGAGGGGGGTGGCACCAAGATGCAGCACCCGCAGACATAAGTTGAAGGCACCTTGAGCACAGCAGGGGCATGTCACAGGTGACATTTTTTTGCGTTCATTATTTTGACTCTTGTGTTAGGGATGGACACTTTGTTTGTTCATATGAAGTAACATAAACATTTATTTGACTTAAATGGGCTGAGTTGGCTGGATGGCATGAATAGGTGCCAGATGCAGCACAGGCTTGTAAAAGTATGGCGTTTTAGCAAAGGAGACAGTGCCATTGGCTTGACGAGGCACTGATGCCTTGGATGCCTAGCTGAAGTTTCACTGCAAAGCATCCCTGGTGTCCCTCCCTCCATGAAGGTTCCTGTCCTCTGCCTTGAGCTCCTCACCCTGCACCTCTCCAGGCTCTTCCTCTGAGCCCTCACTTGAGTCATCCTCTGTGGCCTGTGGAGCTGCCTCAATTTCCTCAGCCTCCAGTAGGTCCCCCCTTGCCAGAGCCAGCTTGTGCAGGGCACAGCATGCAATGACTATGAGGGAGATATGCTCAGGTGGATACAGCAATGCTCCCCGACCGGTCCAGGCATCTGAAGTGCATCTTCAGCAGCCCGATGGTCCACTCCACCACCGCCCTTGTGGAGGCATGACTCCTGCTGTCTCTCTCCTCAGCATCAGTTCTTGGGTGACGGAGTGGGGTCATCAGCCACCTCTTCAAGGGATAGTCCTGGTCACCCAGAGGCCATCCATCAACTCGTGCAGGAACCACGAACAGCCTTGGTACCTGTGAATGTCGCAAGACATAAGCATCGTGAGAGTTCCCAGGGTAACGGGCACAAACTTGGAGAATCTGTGTCCAGTGGTCACAGATGATCTAAACATTCATTGAGTGGAACCCCTTTCTGTCTACAAAAGCTCCAGACTCAATTGCTGGCACCTTGATGGCCACGTGAGTGCAATCTATTATACACTGGACGTGGGAGAGCCCAGCCATCGCAGCGAAGCCTCGTGCTCTCTCCGCCTGGCTCGCCTCATCTGTCCAGAAGTGGATGAATGTGCGGACGTGTCTAAAGATAGCATCAGTCATGAGCTTGACGCAACTGTGTGCAGCTGATTGAGAAAAGCCGCACAGATCCCTCACTGAGCCCTGAAAAGAACCGGAGGCACAGAAGTTGAGAGCCACTGTAACCTTCAAAGCCACCGGCACAGGGTGTCCGCCCACGCAGTTGGAGGCGATTTCTGGATCTATCATGTGACACATTGCTATCACTGTGTCCCTGGAGGGGCGGAGTCTCCTGCAGTACTGGACCTCGGACATCTGGAGGTAGTTGGAGCGCTGCCTGAACACTCTGGACACTGGAGTAGTGGCGTCATCAGTGTGCCCTCCTGCCTTGGCTTCCCTGTTGGCCCCATGCTTCTCCTCTTAAAGATCTGTCCCTGGGGCGCAGCCTGCACTCACCTGGCCTCCTCTCCCTCCTGCCCCTCTCTTCCTCTTCAGATGAGGTTCCACCAGTGGAACACACTATCCCCATTAGATGGGATGTAGACGAGCAGTGCCTTGCAAATGAAGGAGCATTGTGCTACAATACTCAGAGGAACCTTCCAGGGAAGATGTGGACCTGAGATGCTGAAAGGCAGGCTTGACAATCAAATGAGGCGCAAAGAAACTCTGGGACAACTTTTACTCACACAGCGAAGGACTGGCAATGACAAAGTGCTGCTGCTCCGGGGGCCTTTTATCCCGCCCGTGGATGAGGAAATGAAGAAAACGTGAATTCTGCTCACCCATTTTGCCTGTGCGATGAGCTAAAAAAAAAAAATCGCACAGGCAACGTAAAATCATGGTCAGTAGGCTTTTTAATGACCTTAATTGGCTCTTTAATTGTCGGTGGGCACTGCTCCAACTCCCACGTGTGCCCACTGACCTCAATATTGCACGCGTCCAACATCTTTTTGTGCAATTTTACATGCGTTCAGATCAGGTGCATGCTCAACCTTGGAATGCAAGATTCAGGCCTAGGGTTACATTCCCTAGAATTTCGATGGTTAAGGGGTGATGTGATCAAAGTTTTCCAAACAGCAATGGTAACAGGTAGTTTAGATCAAGGGAACCCATTTTTACTGACTGGGAAATCGAAGACTAGGTAGCATAGTCTAAAAAATTAGAGGTAGACCTTCCAAGAGTGAAATTACGGCATACTTCTAGACACGAAAGATAATAGAAGACAGGAACTCACTTAAGGAATATGGAGCCAAGGCAAGCATATGGAGTTAGATCAGCCATGATCTCACTCAGTGGGGTAATAGGTTTGAGTGCTAAATGGCCCACTCAGAATGGTTACAGCACGGAAGGAGGCCATTCAACACCTCAAGCCCACACCAGCTCTCTAAGTGCAATTTAGCTAGTAACCACTCCATCCCTTTTCTGCACAACCCTGCATTTTTTTTCTTCAAGTGCTTATCTAATTCCCCTTTGAAAGCCATGATTGAATCTGCCTACATCACCTTTCAGGCAGTGTATACCAGATTGTAGTCACTCTGTGCAAGAAAGATTTTTCCTCATGTCGCCTCTGGTTCTTTTGCCAATCGTCCTAAACTTGTGTCCTCTAGTTTTGGCCCTCCGCCAATGGGAACAGTTTCTCTCTATCAACTCTGTCTATGCCCCTCTGGATTTTAAACACCTCCATCAAATCTTCTCTCAACCTTCTCTTCCCTAAGCAGAAGTCACACCTTCTCCAATCTATCCACATTACTGAAAGGTTTCATTCCTGGAGCCATTCTCATAAATCTTTTCTGCACCCTCTTGAAAACCTTCACATCCTTCCAAAAAATGTGGAGCCCGGAATCGGATACAATACTCCAGTTGAGGCTGAGCCAGTGCTTTCTAAAGGTTCATTATAACTTCCTTGCTTTAGTACTCTATGCCCCTATTTATAAAGTCCAAGATCCTGTATGCCTTTTTAACTGATTTCTCAAATAGCCCCGTGCTTTCAACAATTTGTGCACCTATACCACTGAGTCTCACTGTTCCTGCAGCCACTTTACAACTGCACCCTTTAGTTTATATTGTCCCTTCCCTTTCTTGTGACTGAAATGTATCAGTTCACACTTTGGTGCATTAAATTTCATCTGTCATGTGTCCAGCCATTTGACCAAACTACCTCTGCTCTTGAAGTCTAACATTATCCTCCTCAGCTCATTGTACTTCAAGTTTTGCGTCTGCAAATTTTAAAATTGTGCCCTCTACACTGAAGTACAAGTCCTTCATATACACATGAAATATAGTGGTCCCAGTAGCAACCCCTGAGGAACACCACTTCCCCTAGTTTCAAAATAACCACTCACCCCTATTCGTTGTTTTCTGTCATTTAGTCAACTTCGTAACCATGTAACCAAGGACTCTTCTTCCATAGGTTTCAACTTTGCTGGCTAGCCTATTGTGTGGCAACTTATTAAAAACTTTTCAAAGTCTATACATACTACATCATCCACAATCCCTCAATCCTTTCTGCTACTTCCTCAAAAACATAATAAAATTTAAACATGATTTGCCTTTAACAAATCTGTGTTTGCTTTCCATAATTAATCCACACTTGTCCTGGAATGTTAACTCTGTTTCTCTCCCAACAGATGCTGCCAGACCTGCTAAATATTTCCAGTATTTCCTGTTTTAAATTTCAGATTTCCAGCACCCACACTATTTTGTTTTTGTAACATTTGCAATTCTTCAATTCTCTGGCAACAAACCATATCTAAGGGGAATTGGAAGCTTGTGGCAAATTTATATTCTTCCTTCCCTCAGCATCCTTGGATAGATCCTATCACTATTCTAAACTCCATTGGAATCAAGCCCAGTCTGCCTCATAAGACAAACCGCTCATTCCAGGTATCGACCTAATAAACCTCCTCTGAACCACCTCCACGCGTTCACATCCTTCCTTAAATAAGGAGACCAAAATTGCGCACAATATTTGAGATGTGGTCTCACCAATGCTCTGTATAACTGAAGCATAACATTCTTACTTTTTGTTCAATTCCTCTTGTAAGGACAGCATTCCATTAGCCTTCTTAATTACTTACTGTACCTGCATACTAACCTTTTAGGACTCATGCACTAGAATACATGGATCCCTCTGTACCTTGGAATTCTACAGTCGTTCTCCATTTAAGTAATACTATGCTTTTTTATTCTTCCTGCCAAAGTGAACAACTTCACATTTTCCCACATTATGCTCAATCTGCCAGATTTTTGCCCACTCACTCAACCTATCTATGTCTGCCTGCAATCTCCTTATGTCCTCTTCACAACATACTTTTCTACCTACCTTTGTGTCATCTGTAAGTTTTGTTACTATGCCTTCACTCCCCTCATCCAAGTCATTGTTATAAATTGTAAAAAGCTGAGGCCCTTGCACAGACCCCTGCACTTGTCACATCCTGCCAATCAGCAAAAGATCCGTTTATGCATACGCTCTGCTTTCAGCCAGCCAACCAATCTTCTATCTGTGCTAATATGTTATTCCCCATACCATGTGCTTTTATTTTCCGCAACAACCTTTGATGTGGCACCATATCAAATGCCTTCTGGAAATCAAAGTACAGCACGTCTACAGGCTCCCCTTTATGCACGGCACAAGTTGGTCCTTTAAAGAACTCCAATAAATTGGTTAAACATGATTTCCCTTTCATAAAACCATGCTGACTCTTCCCGATTGCCTTGAGTTTTTCTACGTGTACAGCTATAACCTCCTTAATGATTGATTCCAACAACTTCCGCATACATCAAGCTAACAGGCCTTTGGTTTCCAGTTTTCTACCTCCTTCCCTTCTTGAAGAGAAGGGTTATAGTTGTTACTTTCTAGTCTAATGGAACCTTTCCAGAATCTAGCAAATTTTGTTAAATTAACACCAACGCATCTACTTCCTCATTAGCCATATTTTTTAAGAACCTAGGATGAAGTCCATCAAGAGCTGAAGACTTGTCAGCCCGCAACTCCATCAGTTTGCTCAGTACTGCTTCCCTAGTGATTGTAATTTCACTAAGTTCCCCTCTCCTTTCCACCTCCTGATTTACAGCTATTACTGGAATGTGTTTTGTATCCTCTGTGGTGAAGACAGGAGCAAAATGTTTGTTTATTTCTTCCATTATCCCCTTATTATCCACTATTAATTCCCCATTGTCACTCTCTAGAGGACCAACACTCACTTTACTTACTCTTTTCGTTATTAAATACCTGTAGAAACTCTTGCAATCCGTTTTTACATTTCTAGCTAGCTTCCTCTCATATCTAATTTCTTTCTCCTGATTAACCTTTTAGTCATTCTCTGCCATTGACCAATCATCTGACCTGCCACTCATCTTTGCACAGTTATATACTTTTTCTTTAAGTTTGATGCTTTCCTTTCCACCCACGGGTGGTGGGTCCTCCCCTTAGAATAAGTATATTCCTACTATAAAGAAAAATTCTAAGTATTCTGAAACATCTCCTTAAATGTCTGCTACTGCTTCTCTATTGATCTATCCTCTAGCCTAGTATCACAGTTCACTTTAGCTGGCTCAGCTTTCATGCCCACATAGTTGCCCTTATTTAAGTTTAAAATACCAGTCTTAGACCCACTCTTCTCCCTTTCAAACTGGGTGTAAAATTCAATCATACTGTGGTCGCTGCTGTCTTGGGGTGCCTTCACTCAGGTCATTAACTAATCCTGTCACATTACACAATACCAAGTCTAATATAACCTGCTCTCTGGTTGGTTCCAGAGCTTGCTGCTCCAAAATAACTCTTCTGAAAGCATTCTATGAACTCATCATCCAGACTACTTCTGCCAATTTGATTTTTCTAGCTTATATGCAGATTAAAATCACCCATGATTATTACAGGCATGCAATATTTATTCTTGTATACTCTGTCCTACATTATGGTTACTGTTAGGGGGCCTGTAGACCACTCCCACCAGTGACTTCTTTCCCCTACTATTCTTCACCTCCCAACCAGATTCTACATCCTGATATCCTGAACCATGGTTATCTCTAACTATTGCACCAATGCCATCCTTGATCAACAGTGCTACCCCTCCACCTTTACCTAGCTTCCTATTCTTCTTGAATGTCATATACTCCTCAAAATCCAGAACCCAATCCTGGTCACCTTGCAGCCACTTCTCTGAAATTGCTATCAGATCATATTTATTTACTTCAATGTGCACTATCAATTCATTTACTTCAACGTGCACTATCAATTCAATTACTTTGCTACATGCATTCAAATATGGAGCCTTTAGTTTTGTCTTTTCATTATCTTTGTAACATCTAGTCTTGACTATTGATGTATTCTTATGTTTTATCTCTCTGTCCCTTCCTGCTGTTCTATGACCCTCATTGGGACTATTACTATTATAGTCTTCTCCCTTAAATCTACTCCTTGATTTGCCACATCTACCCCAGCTTGATCCCTCACCCCCTTGTCTAATTTAAAGCCCTCTATACTTCCCTAGTTATGCGGTTCAGATGTAGACCGTCCCAATAGTACAGCGTCCACTTTCCCCAGTACAGGTGCCAGTGCCCCATGAACCGGAACCCACTTCTCCCACAGCACACATTCATCTCTCTAATCTTATTTTCCCTATGCCAATTTGCACCTGGCTCAGGTATTAATCCAGAGATTATTACCTTTGAGGTTCTGCTTCTTAATTTGGTACCTTGCTTCTCATACTGACTATGCAGAACCTCCTTCCTTGTCCTGCCTAGGTCGTTTGTACCTACATGGACCTCGACGGCTGGATCCTTCCCCTCCTATTGCCAGTTCTTCCCCAGCCCCGAGTGGATGTCCTGAACCCTGGTACCGGACAAGCAACACAGCCTCCTGCACTCCCGCTCTTTTCTGCAGAGAACAGTGTCAATCCCCCTCACTATACTGTCTCCTGCTATCCCTACATTCCTGTTTGCTCCCCCAGCTTCAACAGCTTCCTGTAACATGGTGCCATAGCCAGCCTGCTCATCCACCTTGCAGGCCTCACTTTCATCCACACAGGTTGTGAGCACCTCAAACCTGTTTGACAATTGCAAAGTCTAAGCCTCCTCCACTACTGTCTGCTCAGTCCTATTAGCTGCCTCACTCAGTCACATTCTCCGGCTCCTCACTACTGACCAAAACAGACAAACCTATTTTAAGTGGCATGACCCTCTTCTGGTACAAAGTGTCCAGGTATTTCTCCCCTGCCCTTATGTTGTTCAGTGTCTGCAGTTCAGCTTCCAGGTCGATAATCCTGATCTGAAATTCCTATAGCTGCTTACACTTTCTTTCAGAGATTGCCTTGGCTTCCAAAAGTACCACATTCCATAGCTGCAACATAATACCTATCCTGCCATTGTTATTATTATTATGTTAGCTTAATTTAATTATTTAACTTACTTAATTTATAATAATTCCTATGTATACCACATCTCTTTCCCTGTGCACCGACTTCCCACGTGAACTTAATTCGCTACTCACTCAGTCTCGGTCTTACTCCTGACGCAGTCGCCTGTCTCCTCACATGACCCTTACTGTACATTCCGGATCATATCGATGATTAAGCATAGATAGAGAGAAATGATTTTCTCTGGCAGAGAAATCAAGAACAAAAGGGCATCATCCCTAAATTAGAGCTAAGCATTTAAGAGTAAAAGGGATGCTTGGTCAATTGAAATTTTCAAGATTGAGATCAACTGATTTTTGTTTCATAAGGGCATCAAGGAATATGTAACAAAGTAGATGTGAAAGCATTAGAAAGGATGCAGAAAAGATTTACAAGAATGGTTCCAAGGATGAGGGGTTTTAGTTATTGGCTAGATTGGAGAGGCTGGGGCTGTTCTTATAGGAGAAGAGAAGGTTGAGGGTAGATTTGATAGAGGTGTTCAATATCACTAGGGGTCTGAGCAGAGTAGATAGAGAGGAACTGTTCCCATTGGCGGAAAGGTCGAAAACCAGAGGACACAGATTTAAATGTGAATGGCAATAGAACCAAAGGTGACAAGAGAAAAACTTTTTACACAATGAGTGGTTAGGATCTGGAATGCACTTCCTGAGTGTGTGGTGGAAGAAGGTTCGATCATGACTTCCAAAATGGAATTGGATAACTATCTCAATAGAAAATATTTGCAGGACTACAGGAGAAAGGTGGGGAAGTGGGACTAGCTGAGTTGGTCTTATACAGAACTAGCATGGACTTGATGGGCCAAATGGCCTCCTTCTGTGCTGTAACTGTTCTATTATTCTATGATTCCATGAAATGGAATTCAGGTGCAGACTAGCCATGATCTAGCTGAATGGTGGAACTGCATAATATATTCTTGTTCCTATGTTATCATGTAGCTCCCTCACTCAGGTACTGGTCTCTCTTAAAAACTGCCACCAGCAACCCCTCCTTAAAAACTTACCCGTCATTGCTCTGTCCTTCAAACCACGAGCCCATCACCAACCTCCCTTTCATTTTTACAGTTCTTGATTGTGTGATTCCCATTCAAAGTCATGCCCATCATTCCTACACCACTTGTTTGAATTCCTCCAAACAAATCTCTGCTGCTTCCACAGCACTGAAACAGCTCTAATCCAGATAAAAATGACAGCCTCTGTGACTGTAGCCATGGGGCATTATCTGTCCTCATATTCACCAACCTCTCTGCAGCTGGCACAGAGGTCCATACCATCCTTCTCCAATGCCTTTATACCACTGTCCAGCTCAGTGGAATTGCCTTCACTTGGTTCCACTCTTACCCCTCTGATTGTAGCCACAGCAGCCTCAGTAATGGTTTATCTTCTCAGACTTTAGCTTTGCAATCCTTACCTGGTCTGGCCTACATCTGACTCCAGACCCACAGCAATGTGATTGACTCTTAACTGCCCTCTGAAATTGTATGGCAAGCCACTCAGCTCAAGGGCAATTAGGGATGGGCAACAAATGCTTGCCTTACCAGCAATGTCCACATCCCATGAAAGAATAAATTGAATTAAATTAATCTCTCACAAATCCATCCTTGGCCTGATTCTTTTCATCATCTATATGCTGCTTTTTGGCAGTGCCATCTGCAAGGCATGGGATTAGCTTCCACATGTACAAGATGGATATAGGGCATTCAGCGCAACCTGCCCATTTTATAGTGTACCTTCCACACAAGCAAGTCATCCTAATCATATTGACTCACTCAGTTTCTAAAGACCTTTCACCCCCTATTGCTTTATCCACTCAGCAAATCTGATCTTAAATGTTAACACAGATTCTGCCTCAACCACAAACTCTGGAAGTGAACTCCATGACCTTAAAACTTCTTTTCATAAAGAAGGTTTCTCTGTTCTCTATTCTAAACCTCTCACTTTTAAAAAAATTCTTTCATAGAATGTTTGCATTGCTGGCTAGGCCAGCATTTGTTGCCCATCCCAGATTGTCCTCGCCCAACCATGGCTACCAAAAGAAATTAAAGATAGTATTAGATCCAAAGAGCTGTCATCTAAAGTTACTAGAAAAAGTAGCAAGCCTGAGGATTGGGAGCAGTTTAGAATTCAACAAAGGAGGACCAAGAGAGTGATTAAGAGGGGAAAAATAGACTATGAGAGTAAACTTGCAAGGAAAATAAAAGAGGACTGTAAAAGCTTCTAAGTATGTGAGAAGAAAAAGACTGGTGAAGACAAATGTAGGTCCCTTACAGCCCAAAATGGGAGAATTTATAATAGAGAACAAGGAAGCGGCAGAGCAATTAAACAACTACTTTAGTACTGTCTTCACGGCAGAAGACATTACAAATAACTTGCCAGAAATGCTAAGGAATCGAGGGTCTAGTGAGAAGGAGGAATTGAAGGAAATTAGTGTTACTAAAAAAAAAGTGCTGGAGAAATTAATGGGGCTGAAAGCCGATAAATCCCCAGGGCCTGATAATGTACATCCCAGAGTACTAAAGGAGATAGCCATGGAAAAAGAGGATGCGTTAGTTGTCATCTTCTAAAATTCTGCAGATTCTGGAACAGTGCCGGTAGATTGGAGGGTGGCAAAAGTAACCCCACTATTTAAAAAAGGAGGGAGGGAAAAAACAGGGAATTACAGACTGGTTAGCCTAACATCAGTGGTAGGGAAAATGCTAGAGTCTATTATAAAGGATGTGAATAACAGAATACTTAGAAAATATCAATGGGATTAGACAAAGTCCACATGGATTTATGAAAGGGAAATCATGTTTGACAAACCTACTGGAGTTTTTTGAGGACGTAACTATCAGAATAAATAACGGAGAACCAGTGGATGTGGTGTATTTGGATTTTCAGAAAGCTTTTGATAAAAACCCACATAAGAGGATGGTGTGAAAAATTAAAGCAGATGGGGTTGGGGGTATTATATTGTCACGGATTGAGAATTGGTTATCAGACAGGAAACAGTAGGAATAAATGTGTGTTTTTTGGAATGGCAGGTGATGACTAGTAGGGTACTGCAGGGATCAGTGCTTGGGCCCCAGCTATTCACAATACACATCAATGATTTGGATGAGGGAACCAAATGTAATATTTTCAAGTTTGCTGACAACATAAAAATAGGTGGGAATGTGAGTGGTGAGGAGGATGTTAAGAGGCTTCAAAGTGATTTAGACAAGTTGAGTGAGTGGTCAAACACATGGCAGGTTCAGTATAACGTAGATAAGTGTGAAGTTATCCACTTTGGTAGGAAAAGCAGAATAGCAGAGTATTATTTAAATGGTGATAGATTGGGAAATGTTGGTGTACAAAGGGACCTAGGTGTCCTTGTACACCAATCAACGAAAGTAAGCATGCAAGTGCAGCAAACAATTAAGAAGGCAAATGGTATGTTGACCTTCATTGCAAGAGGACTTAAGTACAGGAGCAAGGATGTCTTACTGCAGCTGTACAGGGCCTTGGTGAGACCACACCTGGAGTACTGTGTGCAGTTTTGGTCTTCTTACCCAAGAAAGGCTATACTTGCCATAGAGGGAGTGCAGCGAAGGCTCACCAGATTGATTCCTAAGGTGGCAGGATTGTTGTATAAGGAGAGATTGGGCGGACGGGGTCTGTAGTCACTGGAGTTTAGAAGAATGAGGGAGATCTCATTGAAACGTCTAAAATTCTGAAAGGGCTGGACAGACTGGATGCAGGGATGATGTTTCCTCTGGCTTTGGCGGGGGGCGGGGGGGGGGGGGGTGTCTAGAACAAGGGGTCACAATCTCAGGATACAGAGTACACCACTTAAGACTGAGATAAGGACAAACTTCTTCACTCAGAGGGTGGTGAACCTGTGGTATTCTCTATCACAGAGGGCTGTGGAGGCCAAGTCACTGAATATATTTAAGAAGGAAATAGATAGATTTCTGGACTCTAAAGGCATCAAGGGATATGGGAAGAGAGCAGGAGCATGGCTTTGAGATAGAGGATCAGCCGTGATCTTATTGAATGGCGGAGAAGGCTCGAAGGGCCAAATGATCTACTCCTGCTTCTATTTTCTATGTTTCTATGGGCTGAATATTCGGCTCGGCGAGCGGGGACGGGGCCCGCTTGCCAAGATGTAAAATGACACATGGTGACATCGAGCATGCATCCCGATGTCACAATGCATCATTCAGACTTTCAGTTCGGTGCGCGCCCGCCAAACTGTCAAAGGCCTATTAAGGCCATTTAACACTCACTTAAAATAATTAACGGAGCTGCCCATCCAACCTTTAGGTTGGCGGGCAGGCGAAGAGCCCAGGCAGCCTTCGCATTTTTCATGGGACCTCATCCACGGGCGGGATGAAATTTCAAATTTTTATTGAAATTAGTGTACATGTCCCAGCTCATGTTTCACATGAGGGACATGTCATAAAAAATTTCTCGCCACTTTATTAAACTTTTTGGACTTAATACATAATCTCCCTGAGGCACCTGTGTGTCTCAGGGAGATTTCTGTGCTCTTTTGCACTCGTGCTTGAAAGAGCGCACTCGCGATTCAGGCAACCCCCACCCCGCCCGCACAGGGAGTGCACAGCGCTTCCGGGTGCGCGTCACACTGGGCGGGCCTTCATTCGCCTACCCATGTAAAATGGTGATGCCCATGCCCGCTAGGCAGAAAATTCTGCCTTATGTTTCTAGAAGGGGGGTTGTAAGCCTCCTTCTTGAACCCCTGCAGTCCATGAGGTGTAGGTATACCCACAGTGCTGTTCAGGAGAAAGTTCCAGGATTTTGACCCAGCAACAGTGAAGGAATGGTGATATAGTTCCAAGTCAGGATGTTGTGAGGGAAATTTGGAGATGGTGCTGTTCCATGCATCTGCTGCCCTTGTCCTTCCAGGTGGCAGAGATCATGGGCTGGAATGATGCTGTCGAAGAAGCCTTGGTGAGTTGCTGCAGTGCATCTTGAAAATGGTACACACTGCTGCCACTGTGCGTGGCAACTAACATTTGTGACACACAAGTACCAAGCAATGACCATTTCCAACAAGAGAGAATCCAACCATCTCCCCTTGACACTCAATGTCATTACCATCACTGAATCTCCCACTATCAACATAATGGGGTTACCATTGACTAGAAACTGAACTGGAGCAGACATATTGTGGTTACAAGAGCAGGTCAGAGGCTGGGAATCCTGCGGCGAGTAACTCACCTCCCGACGCCCCAAAGCCTGTCTACCATCTACAAAGCAAAAGTTAGGATTGCGATGGAATACTCTCCATTTGCCTGGATGTACAGCTCCAACAACACTTAAGAAGCTGGACATTATCCAGGACAAAGCAGCCAGCTTGATTGGCACCCCATTCAATATTCAGTCCCTCCACCACCGACGCACAGTGACAGCAGTGTGTACCACCTACATGATGCATTGCAGCAACTCACCAAGGCTCCTTCGACAACAACTTACAAATCCGCGATCTCCACCACCTGGAAGGGCGAGGGCAACAGATGCATTGGAACACCACCACCTGCAAGCTCCCCTTCAAGCCATACACCATCCTGAATTGGAACTATATTGCCATTCCTTCACTGTTGCTGGGACAAAATCCTGGAATTCCCTTCTGAATAGCAATCTGGGTGTACTTACATCACTTGGAATGCAGCAGTTCAAGGCAGCGGCTCACTACCACCTTTTCAAGGACAATTAGGGAAGGGCAATAAATGTTGGCCTAGCCAACAACGCTCATCTTGTGGAAGAATAAAGAAAAAAAATTCAGGTGTTTCTTCATATTTGTATTTCCCCGTAGCAGGCAGAACCCTAGGATTCTACACTGTACTTCTCTAAAGTCTTTTTTAATTCCCAAAGACTTTAATTTAAGGCTATTGTAACTGCTACAGAAGGCTATTGGTTATTCCTTCCAGTTGTTGTGTGCTCTATTATTAGTCTTAACCTTTACATTTCCCAATGCTATTTTTCAAATAAATTCCAAACATTTCAGGCTATGAAATAATATCACCCATTTGAAGGGAATGTGAAGTACTGCTTTCCAGCTGAGATGAGCAGCCCCTACTGGGGCTGAATTTCACCAGCCCTCAGGAGACAAGCTGGGAGATGGGAGGGTTCATAAATAGCAGCACAAGGTGTCAGGAAGGAAGCCCAACACCTTCTCACCACTACAGTGTACTTCCAGAAGCTAGAATGACTGTGGCATTTCCACCAGCCGACCAGAGGCATGTGGCCAATTAATTCAATTAAGTAGCCAACTAATGGCCACTATACACTCCCGCCAGCATTTTACCGGTATTAGAATGGGCCCCGACAGCATGGGAGACCACCAAGTATACTGAAGCTGTCTCCCAGCGGGGTAAAGCATTCCTTGCCAGTTGCTCCATGGGATCCCCTGGCAACCCCTCAGCTCCAGTGCTGCCCCTGGAAGGTTCATCCCACTGATCGCCAAGCTGCCTGCCTATCTCAAAAAAAAAAATCCTTACCCACACTTCAAGGGTGCCTCAATACGGGGGTGCCCTCTCTATCTCCCTGTGACCTGAGCAGCACCCACCGCTGCCGGTGACGCTATCACAGCTGCCAAGCTACTAGCCCTCTGATTGGGCTGGTAGCTCTGAGATGCAGGCAGCCATCATTAATTGGATATTGGTTAAGAGGCTGCTGCAGGTAAAATCACCCCCTCAGTCCTGGAGTGCATCTACAGAGGCTTGAGACGCACTCTGTCCTGACCACAGGACTTCCTTGATTTCCGTAAAGTCCAGCCTACTCATCTCTCTGGCTTAATTATGGATTTGGTGCATTAACCCACTAGGCTATTAGGAGAGTTTTCATTAATATCCTTATTGACATAAAACAACAAAATTCTGTTTCAAACTGTCCAGAATATTGTAAAGCGATTTAATCAAAATTGATTTGCTTTGCAATACTTATAGCTGCAGGGAAGTCCAACGGGAATATTTTTTGTTCAAGAACTTCTCCATTTTGTAGGGTTAAAAGAAACTCATTGGATATTTGAGACCTGAGGGCCCCTCTGGAGTGGTTGTCAGGCCAGTTCAAAGCCATGGTCCTGTTGTTTCCTATGCAGCCTCCCCAGGGTGCTTGGGGACACCAAAAACCAACTGTGCCAACTGAGGAGCCTGGATATAAATGTCTCAAAGCAAGAAAGAAAGTGTACATTTTTACAAAAATGTCAAACAAATTTCTTCTGGAAAATTGGGCAGACTGTTGAAGAAAAAATTCTCACTCTAGACTTTACTCTTCCTCTTTAAACTGAATGTACAGTTGGGGTTTCATATTCTATAGCTATATAAAATATTGATCAATCTACAAATTATATTTATGAAATATTAATATATTATGAAATACACAACTATTTGTTAGGTGCTAAATTATAGAAAACTAGATAAAGGCAACATAAGCCTCGTCATCTATAACATGTATTTACAAAATAGTTAAGCAACTTTTTAAATTATATAAATCACTCCATGTTCTTTTTGGAATAGAGCAACTTGGAAAGAATATAACTCAAAAGGACAATTTGAGGCTGTGGGTACTGGCATCACTAATGACACCTTGTCCTTTTTTCATCTCAGTAGCAATTCAGAAGTAGAATTTGCCTAAGGGCCTGCTTACTGAGCTGAAACTGAGAATCTTATCCTTTATCTGCAATCTCAATGGATTTGCCTAAAACACAGTTAGCCGTGACCTTCGTTAGACATTTCATGCCTTCTTACCTGCTCCTGAGAAATTGTCTAAAGACCCATCTGCTGACGTTGTTGAAATATCACTATTGCTCATTGGTTCTGTTTTGACTGAAAAACAAAGAAAAAATGAAGCTATGTCAACAATTTGATGAACACACCTTATATTCAGAGAAAATGAAAATTATATCTTATATTAATAAAAAAAGAATATTAAACAGGCAGACTGAAGTATTTTCCCCATTTATAAATATTGAGATATTAGATTTTATGTTCATTTTACATATCTAGAATATAATGTTTAAAGCAATTTGAGATGGAAACAGAGAGCTTCAACAAAGCGCTAGCACTAACAGGTGAAACAAATAGTCTCCTTCTCTATGATTTTAATTTTTTAAACAGGGTATATTATAATTTATTCTCACATTTAGATTTTTAAAAAATATTTTGTGATTTGATTAGAGATCCTTTCGAAATTTTTAGTTCACACTTTGCACTTACGTTCCTTCAGAGCTTGCTATTTATGAAAATGATTTTGCACATTACACCTTTAAATGGATAAAAGTTTCATAAGCAATGGCAGCACTTTCTATTTAAAAACCATAAAGTAATTCCCCTGATGACTTAATGGCCAAATCATCAACATGGTGCCATATTGAACTTTAAGGAAAAATTTTCAGACCAACTGCTGAGTGGAAATAGTAACAATAGTAACCCAAATGGGTGGCCTATGACTTACCTCCCTGTGCCATTCGATGGTGTAGTTGTTGCTATCTTCCCATGGGTCTAATGTTGGGCAATTGACAAGCCTGCCCGAGTCTGGTGATAGATCCTTTTGATACATAAATTGGGGTTGTATGACTTATGCCATTTTGTGACTTAACTAGACTTAGTTCCTGCTCACAACTCGTTGGCCCTATATTAATAAGTTTCGGCATTCAACATGGACCAAGTCTCTGGCTGGCCAAAAGCTATGGTGGGAATATCTACCCACTACAAGGCATGTCCCAAGTTCATTTCTGGTCTTTCCAGAGTTATTTGGTCTAAGGCAGGAAGTAGTAACAAGATTAAAATTGGCTTCAGCCAGGTTTCTACTTATAAGACCAAGTAAGTCCAGATGTCAGGTGAAGACAAGATAAGATTGTCAGATCAAATAACCTGACGTTGACTATCTAGGCTCACACAGGAGACATAGAACTGCTGGAAACAATGGAAATTTGGCCCAGCATGAGTCATCACCTTCAAGCCATAAGAGAGAGAAAAAAAGGTGGGAGTTCTGTGCAGTGGGGCAGAGAAATGGGATTTTTTTTTGCATTTTTCAGCCTCCAGTAATTGGTGAGTTTCCTTCCTTGTCTCCAAGCTAAGTACAAGTTTCTATTACCATATCTGTGTAAATTATTAACTAATTGACTAATTAAATAAGAAAGGTTTGACAGAAATGGCAGGACTGGTGGTGTGCCAGAAAGTGTCTGCAGCTTAAGCAACTTTGGCTCCGGGTTGCTGAGCTGGAGCATAAGTTGCGGACATTACAGGGCATCAGGGAGAGGGAGAGTTACATAGAAATACTGCTCCAGGAGGCAGTCACTCCCCTCAGGTTAGGCAGAACTTTAATGTTAGTTAATAGTCAGGGACAGGATGTGACTGTGAATCAGGCAGGTAAGGGGAACCAGCATGTAATGATGGAGGAGTCTTAGCTCCTCACTTTGTCCAAAGGATACAAAGGTGCTTACTACCTATCTGGATGAGGAGGACTGCAAGATGGATGAGTGGACTGACCACGGCACCATGGTGAAGGGTGCCATTCAAATGGGAAAAGTGAAGAGGAATGTAGTAGTGATGGGAGACAGTATAGTCAGGGGCATGGATACTGTTCTCTGCAGCTGCGACCAGGAACTCTGGAGGTTGTGTTGCCTGCCCAGTGCCATGGTTAAGGATATCACCTCGCAGCTGGAGAGGAATCTGGAGTGGGAGGGAGAGGATCCAGTTATCATGGTCCACGTAGGAGCCAACGCCATAGCAGAACATTGTGGTTCTGCCCAAGAGAATTTGACAGGGCTAGGGACCAAATTAAAATGCAGAACATCAAAAGTTAATCATCTCTTGAAGAGAGCCATGTGTAAATTGGCATAGGGTCAAATGGATTAAAGAATTAAACGCATAGCTCAAAGAGAGTGTGGGAAGATGGGGTTCTGTTTCATGGAGCACAGGCATCAGTACTTGGGGAAGGGTGAGCTATTCTGCTGGGATGACCTCCACTTGAACCTGGTTGGGACCAGTATCCTGGCCAAACGTATAACTAAGGCTGTGGACAGGATTTTAAACTAACAGGGGGCGGGGAGGGTTCAGGTGAAGGGGGATTTAGAAATCCAAAGAGAACGGTCGAGGCATCAGAACAGAATAGCAACACTGGTAAAGAAAAACAGTGCGGTCAGGCAGGGACAGAGCGCTTAACAAAATTTGTACATCTGCGAATAAGGACATCGCAGGGAATAAAAGTAAGAATTGAAGTTAAAGGTTCTTTATTTGAATGCATGAAGCATCTGCAATAAGATATTTGAACTAGTGACACAAATGGAGATAAATGGTTTAGATTTAATTGACATTACAGAGACATGGTTACAAAGTGATCAGGTGTGGGAAATAAATATTCCAGGGTACACAATATTTGGGCCAGACAGACAGGATGGCAAAGGAGGAGGGGTGGCTCTTGTCGTGATAATAGCCGACTGTGGTTGTGGATTCCAGTATTAGATAGTGTACAGTACTCTGTACTATATACGAGGTAACCTGACCTGGAGGTTGAAGGTCAGATAGCACATGTTGGAGCCTGTCTTGATAGAGTTCAGGCACTGCGGATAAATGTTCATGTTAGGAAAATGTGTTAACAAAGTTAGCTCAGCTACAATGTCTATGGCCTGTGTGCATCATTAAAAAAAAGAAACAAGAAACAAGACATGTTGTCAGAAGTAAACTAAACGCAACAACGGAGGTTCTGAAACCACCGACAGAGCTTAGTTTAGAGGGCAATCTTGCTGAAAACTGGAGGAGGTTCTGGCAGCGATTCGAGCTGTGCCTCACAGCGACCGGCAGTGATAAAAAAGACCCTTGGATATAGTCTTCCATCTTTCTCCGTGTAGCAGGGGAAGAATCCCTAGAAGTCTATAACATGTTCACGTTTGAAAGTGATGAGAAACTAAATGACTTGAAAGAAATAATGGAAAAATTTGAAGCATGAGGTGGAAGCAGATCTTTGGTAGCCTAGTGAGGGAGCATTGGATCAAGGCCTCCCTGGTGTCCCTGCCTCCCTTGCGATTACTGAGGTCTGCCTCCACGCCTTCAGCATTCTTCTCACCGTGTTCCTCTTCTGACTCACTACTGGTTTCATCATCTGTGGCCTTTGCAGCTGCGTCAAGATCCTCTTCCTCCAGTGGGTCCCGCCTAGTCAGTGCCAGATTGTGGAGAGCGCAGCATGCAACAACTATAAGTGACACCCACTCTAGGGATTACTGTAGTGCACCCCCTGAATGGTCCAGACATCGGAAGCTCATCTTGAGAAGACCTGTGGTCCTCTCTACCACCCACCTTGTGGAGGCATGACTCCTATTGTAATGCTGCTCTGCCTCTGTTCTTGAGTGATGGAGAGGCATCATAAGCCACTTTTTCAAAAGCCCTTGTCACCCAGCAGCCATCCATCCAGTCGCGCTGGAGCACTGAAAAGTCTCATCACCTGGGAGTGTCTCAAGATGTAAACATCATGGAAGCTGCAAGGGTACCTTACACAGACTTGCAGAATCTGTAAATGGTCAAACACTATCTGCACGTTCATGGAGTTGAAGCCCTTCCTGTTGACGAAGGCACCCGGCTGACCTGCTGGCGCCTTGATGGCCACATGTGTGCAGTCGATGGCACCCTTGGTGTGGGGGAACCCAGCAATAGCCGCGAAGCCTCTGACTTCCTCAGCCTGGCTGGCCTCATCCGTAAAGAATAAAGGTCAATACCTGCCTGAACAGAGCTTCTGTCATCAGCTTGATGCAACTGTGGACAGCTGATTGGGACACTCCACACAGATTCCCCACTAACCCCTGGAAAGAGCCGGAGTCATAGGAGTTGAAGGCCACTGTGACCTTCAGAGCCACTGGCATGGGGTGCCCACCCATACAGTCAGAGCTGATCTCAGGCTCAATCATCTGACAAATGGATGTCACGGTCTCCCTTGAGAGGTGGAGCCTCCTTCAGCATTGCACCTCAGACATATTGAGGTAGCGCATCACTGCCTGTAAGCCCTGCAGCAGGACGGGGGTGTTTTCTGTGGCCCCTTCCGCCTTGAACTTCCTGCTGGCCCTGAGCCCCTTGTGCCTGAGCCTCTCCTCCCACAGGTCTCTCCCCTTGAAGCTGCATTGGGACACCTGGCCTCCTCTCCCCCTCCTCAGAAGAGGAGGTGCCACCAGCGGAGACCACAATCCCTATTACCAAGGTAAGGGAAGGCTGTCTGATACCTGAAAGGGTCCACATGGTCTGAATCCTCTGGGGGCCTTGGAGACACCAACAAGTCCTGGGGCTGGATTTTCAGCTCAGTGTGCGGGTACATGCCTGACATGTACGAGCGTGAAATAGCGTGCGATGATGGCAGACAATCATCCTGACATCATCACGCACTTGCGCGATATCTCAGTCGGCGGGCGCATGCACACGAGTTGGCAGCACCCGCTGACAATTAAGAGGGCTGTTAAGCCCATTAATAAATTAATTAAAGTGATTTTTTTTTTCCCTGCCTGTCCAATCTTACAGTTGACAAGCGGGCGAAAAGGCCAAGCAGGCTTTGGATTTTTGAGGAAACCTCATCCACGTGCGGAAATAATAAAAAAATTTAATTCTCATTTTTAACATGTCCCTGCTCATGTGCCAGAGGGGGCATATTTACCTTAATTTTAAAATCTTTATTTTTAATGTTAGAAATCTTTAGATCCCTGAGGCAGCTCTTTACCTTCAGGGAGCTTTCAAGGGGTGCACCCGCGTGCATGCGCTGATTTTTGCGCTCGCCCTCCGCGCCCCCCCCCCACCATTAAAGCTCGTGAAAATCTGAAGCTAATCTAGAGAATAATGACTGTCTCCACTGATGACATCCTGAGCAAGTATAAAGATGTGTTCAAGGGATTGGCTGCCTAAAAAGAGAACGAACACACCATCAAGATTGATGAAATTTGACATCCAAAATACACCCGCCCAGGAAAATACCAGTAATGCTGAGAGATCGACTGAGTGGAGCTGGACAGAATGGAGAAACTTCACATCAAGAAAATAGAAGAACCGACAAAGTGGGTTAATCCAATTGTAATTGTAGAAAAATCAGCTGGGAATCTGTGAGTCTGTCTGGATCCCAGAGACTTAAACCAGGCAGTACAAAGAGAGCATTACCAGCTGCCCACAGTAGAAGAAATCACATGCAAGCTAGCTGATGCTAAATACATTTCAGTCTTGGATGCGAGTTCAGGCTTCTGACAGGTCAAGGTGGATGAACGCAGCTCCTATTTCCGTACCCTCAACACACCATATGGGCGATACAGGTTTTTAGGCTTACTTTTTGATATTAATTCAACTCTGGAGGTGTTCCGCAGAACAGTGAAGCAGCTGTTTTAAGGGTTAAAGGACGTGGAAACCTATATCGATGGGAAGCCTCACGAGAAGAACGCGACCACAGACTGAGATAGGTGCTGGCCAGAGCTAGAGAAAGGGATCTCAAGTTGAAGAAGGAAAAGTGCAAAATAGGTCTCCATGAAATCAAATACTTGGGACATGTGCTAACAAGTGAGGGACTAAAGCCGGGCCAGGGTAAAATCGAAGCAGTTGTGAACCTGCCACCCCCAGAATGTAAGCAAGACTTGGCAAGGTTTTTGGGAATGGTGACCTATCTTGGGAAATTCATTTCGAACATGTCAGGGCTGACAGCACCTCTCAGCGAACTTCTACAAAATGATGTGGAATGGCACTGAGAACAAAGTCACCAGGAAGTTTTGACAAGTCTGAAAAGAACACTTACCCAGGCACCAGTGTTAAAGTATAACAATGTCAATCAGCCAGTCAAGATCTCAGTGGATGCTTCAAAGACTGGCCTGGGAGCTGTCCTCTTGCAAAGTGAGGCACCACCAGTATACACTTCAAAGGCAACGGCTGAAACACAGCAGCGGTATGCCCAAATAGAGAAGGAAAAATGCTAGCAATTGCATTTGGCCTAGAACGCTTCCACCAGTTTGTCTATGGCAAAGACGTGGAGGTAGAGTCCCGATTATAAGCCTTTGGAAGCTATACTTAAAAAGCCCTTGAACTGTGGACCACCTAGAATCCAAAGGTTAGTAATGCGTCTGCAGAAATACCAAGTCAGAGTTGAATACAAACTGGGCAAGAAATGTACATCGCAGACACTCTGTCATGTGCATACCTACCCTTCACGGAGGAAGAGGATAAAGAAATGGAAGTACAGGTTCATGTGCTGACAAAGAACTTACCTGTGGCTGTAACCAAACTGGATGAGATCAGGAAAGCGACCAAGAACGACACCATTCTGAGAAAACTGCAGCAGATTGTGCAAACTGGCTGGCCCACACACCGCAGCAGAGCCTCTTCTGCTGTACAAGAGTACCGGAACTTTCGTGAGGAACTTCATGTAGCAGAAGGAATACTTTTCAAGGGAGAAAAGATCATAATTCCTGCAACCCTGAAGAAAGAAATGCTGCAGCGCATACATGAAAGTCACCCCAGCATAGAAACATGGGCCAGGATTTTTCATTTGTCGGGCGAGCACGGTGAGTGGCCCTGGGAGCAGCCGGGAAACTGTCCGCCGCCCGCGATCGGGCCCCGAACGTGATTTCACGCTGGCTGGCCAATTAACGGCCAGCCAGCGTGAAACGCGTGCTGAGAACCTCAGCACAGCGGGGGCGGAAGAAGTGCGAGCGCATGCAAGGGGGAGCATACATTGAAACCTCTCTGAAGAGCTGCCTCCGGGAGCTTAAGAATTTTACAATCAAAAATAAGGATTTTAAAAATAAGGGAAATGTCTCCACATGTGACTCAGTCACATGAACAGGGACATAATAAAAATGTTTTTTAAAAATTTTTTTTTTAAATTTAAATTACTGTTGGAATCCTCATCCTGACCATGGATGAGATTTCCTAAAAAAAATCGAACGGGTGCTTGGCCGATTCATTTGCCCACCAACCATAATATTGGACAGGCAGCAAAAAATACTTGATTGATCAATGGGCTTAATAGCCCTCCTGTCAGTGGGCGTGCTGCCAACTCTCGCGCGCGCCTGCCAACCGAAATATCGCACAAGTGCGTAATGGTGTTGGGACACTCACCCAACGCCATTGCGCACTATTTTACACCCGATCGGGTTGGGTGTGCACCCACCTAACGAACGTAAAATCCTGCCCATGCAAGAGAAGAGCTCGAGATGTAATGTATTGGCCTGGAATGGGAGCATAAATCGGGGAAATGGTGAATGCGTGTGCAGTGTGCCAAAAGTACAGTAAATCGCAACAAAAAGATCCATTTCAACCACACAGTGTTCCAGAGAGGCTCTGGCAGAAAATTGAAGTGAACTTGTTTACATTCGACAACAGTGAGTACCTACTAGCAGTAAATTACTCCTCAAATTTTTTTGAGTCAGTGCCGCTCAGAAATGATAGTAAGAGCATCACTGTAATAAACCATTTAAAATCAATTTTTGCTCGCCACGGCGTGCCTGAAGTGCTCATCTCAGATAACGGTTCACAATTCTCAGGCACTGAGTTTCGCAAATTTGCACAGGACTGGGAATTTTGCCACACTACAAGTCCCAAATATCCACAATCCAAAGGAATGGCAGACCTTAAAACACCTGTTGAAGAAGGCAAAGGCGGACAGAAGAGACCCCTCACTGGCTTTGCTGGATTTCAGGAATACTCCATTAGAGGGCATTGGATCATCTTCAGCACTGCTCCTGGTGGGGAGAAGACTAAGAACTAAGCATCCAACTGTGCCCTAACTATTCTTTCCACAGCCAGTGAACTACCGCATGCAAGACCTGCTCAAACT
This sequence comes from Cetorhinus maximus, assembly GCF_964194155.1. NCBI lineage: Eukaryota > Metazoa > Chordata > Chondrichthyes > Lamniformes > Cetorhinidae > Cetorhinus > Cetorhinus maximus. The sequence goes on along the minus strand of NC_135882.1, from coordinate 75,751,378 downwards.
GAGACAGCAGAAGCAGAAACAGTATGTTGATCAAGGCACCCGACCCCTACCTGACCTGAACATGGGAGAGAGTGTGAGAATTCAGCATTAAGGGATCTGGAATCCTGTTGTTGTCACAGGAAAACCAAGGTCTTACATAGTGCTGACTCCAAATGGACAACAGTACAAGAGAAACTGGAAATTCTTACGGAAAACAAATGAAACGCAACCCTGCTTTGAACCAGAAAGAGTAGCTGAAGATCAAAAGCCAGAATGCACTAATGCAGCAACAGATAACTAGACAAAGCCCGAGAGTCTTGAAAACTATCCAAGGGGTGATAGTGACACAGAGCTGGAGAAAGCCCCTTGTCCTTCAAAATCACCTCTGTCACCATTCAGGCCATCGAATGGAAAAATTGTGAAAAAACTAGAGATACAGAGATGAGTAAAAGACAAAACAGACTGATCAAAATAGAATGAGAAAGAATAGATGAGAGACTTTGTGTACTTGAGTTCTATAGAAGTTTCTAAAAAAAGGGTAATGTCATGATAATAGCAGATTGTAGTTGTGGAATCCAGTATTCAATATTATAGGGTATTCTGTAGTATATATGAGGTCACCTGGCCTGGGGGTAGAGGGTCAGATTGCACATTTTGGAGTATGTCTTGACAGAGTTCAGACACCCCAGATATGTGTCCATGTAAATGTTTTATCAATAAAGTTAGCTCAGCTACAATGTCAACGGTCTGTGTGCATCTTTAAAAAAAGAAACAAAAAAACAAAACAGCCCTGATGGTAAAAGATGATATAAGGACAATGCTAAGAAAGGATCTGGCCTCAGAATATCATGAAGTAGAATCAGTATGGGTGGGAATTGGAAATAGAAAGAGTCATTAAACGCTGGTGGGGAATAGTCTATAGGCCCCCTAATAGTAGTTATACCATTGGGCAGAGCACTGAACATGAAATTATTGGAGCTTGTAACAAAGGCATTGTAATCATTGTGGGGGACTTTAATCTTCATATAGACTGGGACAATTAAATTGGCAAGGTGGTCTAGAAGATGAGTTTGTAGAATGCTTTTGTGGACGGTTTCTTGGAGCAATACATTGTGGTACTGACTAGAGATAAAGCTATTTTAGATATAGTATTGTGTAATGAAGCAGGGTTATTTAGTCATGTCATAGTATAAGATCCTCTAGAAAACAGTAATCATATTACCACTGAATTCCAGGTTAAGTTTGAAAGTGACTTATTCCAATCGCAAACAAAACCTTAAACTTAAACAAAGCCAATTAAATAGGCATGAGGGGAGGACACAAACCGCAAAATATAAGGCTGAAGCATTTGCTACAATCTTCAGCCAGAAGTGCTGAGTGGATGATCCATCTCAGCCTCCCCCAGAGGACTCCAGCATCACACAATCTTCAGCCAATTCGATTCAATCCATGTGATATCACGAAACGGTTGAAGGCACTGGATACTACAAAGGCTATGGGCCTTGACAATATTCCGGCAACAGTACTGAAGACTTGTGCTCCAGAACTTGCCACGCCCCTAGCCAAACTGTTCCAGTAAAACTACAACACTGACATCTACCCAGCTATGTGGAAAATTGCCCAGGTATATCCTGTACAAAAAAAGCAGGAAAAATCCAGCCTGGCCAATTACCACCCCATCAGTCTACTCTCGATGATCAGTAACGTAAGGAAGGGGTTATCAATAGTGCTGTCAAGCAGCACTTACTTAATAATAACCTGCTCACTGACGCCCAGTTTGGGTCCTGCCAGGGTCACTCAGCTCCTGGCCTCATTACAGCCTTGGTTCAAACATGGACAAATGAGCTGATCTCCTGAGGTGAGGTGAAAGTGACTGCCCTTGAGATCAAGGCAGCATTTGACCGAGTGTGGCATCAAGGAGCCCTAGCAAAACTGGAGTCAATGGGAATCAAGGGGGAAACTCTCTGGTGGTTGGAGTCATACCTAACATAAAGGAAGATGGTTGTGGTTGTTGGAGGTCAGTCACCTCAGCTCCAGGACATCATTGCAGGAGTTCCTCAGGGTAGTGTCCGAGGCACAACCATCTTCAGCTGCTTCATCAACAGCTTTCCTTCCAACATAAGGTCAGAAGTGGGGATATTCGTTGATGATTGCCCAATGTTCAGCACCATTCGCGACTCCTCAGCTACTGAAGCAGTCCATGTCCTAATGCAGCAAGACTTGGACAATATCCAGGCTTGGGCTGATAAGTGGCAAGTAACATTCGCACCACACAAATATCAGGCAATGACCATCTCCAACAAGAGAGAAACCAACCATCGCCCCTTGATATTCAATGGCATTACCATCACTGAATGCACCACTATCAACATCCTGGGGGTTACCATTGATCAGAAACGGAACTGGGCTAGCCATATAAATACTGTAGCCACAAGAGCAGGTCAGAGGCTAGGAATCCGGTGACGGGTAACTCACTTCCTGACTCCCAAAGCCTGTCCACCATCCACAAGGCACAAGTGAGGAGTGTGATGGAATATTCCCCACTTGCCTGGATGAGTGCAGCTCCTACAACACAAGAAGCTTGACACCATCCAGGACAAAGCAGCCGCTTGATTGGCACCACAACCAAAAACATTCACTCCTTCCACCACCGACGCACAGTAGCAGCAGTATGTACCATCTACAAGATGCACTGCAGGAATTCACCAAGGCTCCTTAGACAGCGCTTTCCAAACCCATAACCACTACCATCTAGAAGGACAAAGGCAGCAGTCAGATGGGAACACCACCACCTGGAAGTTCCCCTCCAGGTCACTCACCATGACTTGGAAATATATCGCCGTTCTTCCACTGTCGCTGGGTCAAAATCCTGGAATTCCCTTACTAACAGCACTGTGGGTGTTCCTGCACCACATGGACTGCAGCAGTTTGTGAAGGCAGCTCACCACCACCTTCTCAAGGGCAACTAGGGATGGGCAGTAAATGCTGGCCCAGCCAGCAAAGCCCACTTACCGTGAATGAATAAAAAAAATACTGGCTGAGGTCAATTAGGTAAATAGCGTAAAAGGGTTGGAGGTAAATGAATAGTGAGAAGCATTTAAAGAAACAATTCAAATCTTCAACAAAAATACAATCCGTTGAAAAACAAAAACCCAACAAGACAGGCAAATCTGTGGCTCACTCGGGAAGTTAAGAGTAGTATTAGGTTTAAGGAAGGGGCTTACAATGTTGCAAAAGACAGTAGCACTTATGAGGATTGGGGGTGTTTTCAAAACTAGCAGAGGGTCACCAAAAAGTTGATAAAAAGGGAAAAAAATAGAATGAGAGAGTGAACTAGCCAGGAATATAAAAATAAATTATAAGAGCTTTTATAAATATATTATTTTTGTAATAGTTATAGGAATAGATATGACAAAATATAAAATTAAATTTTATTGGTTTGGTTATTTAGGAAAAATTAGAATAAGTGCACCAGATGATATTCTAACACCAATTAAAACAGTTGACATTTTACTCATTTCAACTTCACCTTTGCTTTGATGAAACAAAATAATTAACTTAAACAGAGTCTCTTCCTTACAATTTTAACAAATGCTATGGGGAAAGTCTTCGGCTTGGCGAGCGGGAGCGGGGCCCGCTCGCCGAGCCGTAAAATGAAGTGGGGTGACGTCAGGCGTGTGTCCCGATATCACTGCGTCATTTAGATCTTCAGTTCGCCCGCCAAGCTGTCAAAGGCCTATTAAGGCCATTTAACTAATTAAAATAATTAACGGAGCTGCCCATCCAACCTTAAGACCCCAGGCGGCCTTTGCATTTTTCATGGAACCTCATCCATGGGCGGGTGAGGTTTCATGAATGATTTTAAATTTTCTCAAAAATTTTTATTGAAATTAATGCACATGTCCCAGCTCATGTGACAGTTTCACATGAGGGGACATGTCATAATTTTTTCAACGCTTTATTGAACTGTTAAAACTTAAAACTATTCCTCCTGAGGTACCTCTGCACCTCAGGGACCCCCCCGCCCCACACCAATCGCCTGCACAGGGAGCATTCAGCGTTTCCAGGTGCATGTCACACTGGGTGGGCCTTAATTGGCCCAGCCACGTAAAATGGCAGCGAGGACCCGATCGGGGGCGCTGATCGGGTCTATACCTGCCCCCTGCACAACACCCCCCCCCCCCCCCCCCCTCCCCCCGCCCCGCCCAAACAGGGTGAAAATTCTATCATATTAAATGGTTCCACAGTTAACAGGAAGAATCTGCTGTCCTGAAGCATGTAAAATAACCTCATGGTAATTTGCTAAATAATACTGTGAATAACTTATTCCTAATTGGAATATCTGAAAGTGGTTGTTTTAGAATTAGGCTGCGTTTAACTGTTATGCAAGAGCTAAACATGTCTGTAACTCCTAGCTATACGTTTAATTGATTGATTACCATTGTTGAAATCACAAAATATGCCTTTAAAAACACGAAAAAATTTGAAATTCATTCATTCTTGTAATTATGGATATAATTGCAATCTAGAAATCTAATTCAGTTTAGAGCCTGAGAACAATTTTCTCAAAATCAGCAATGTTATGTAATCTGTCAGCATAAATTGTGTTCACATTCTGTCACTCTATGACTTACAGTTGTCCTGTGTGATGTCAGTCATAAGCATGTTAATACATTGGTTCAAAATCTTTTGCTATTATATTCACAAAAGCACTAACCCATTTATTTTAAAAAGGTCAACACTTTCATGTTAGTGCTTGGAGGAGTTTCATACAAATGTGTAATGTGTGAATTACTAACATGGCAGAGCACAACTTCAACCCTCTACTGTTTTCTTAAACAAGAATATTCAAAAAAATCAAATCACAGTATATCACCTAAAATGGAAAGCTAGATAGAGCCAAACATATTTTGAGTTGCATTAGCAATACCGCTGATGCCAGTTAAACTTGTTAAAGGCATACCTAGCCTCAGACACAGACCAATTTCTAACACAGTGGCTTTACCAGGATTCTAAAAAAGGGAGTGGAAACTCCATTCTTCAAGTGGCAGCAGTGAAGGAGGCAGGCCAAATTTCAGATACAGGTGCAGTGACTTATGTTTTCGTACCTTAATTTTCTGACACGATTGTATGTTTATAACCCAGTCTTTGACAATGTAAACCTTCACTATGACCACAGAGATTAGCTTTTTTTTATATTTGTCAATCTTAATGGAAAACAATAATTGGCATTGTCCTATTCCAATGGAAAGTTGCAAGCAGCAATTTTTAGATTAGAGTCTGCATAATTTTTCATCAATGAGTAACAGCAATTTTGTATTGTAGCAAAGCTGTGTCAGTGGGCAGAATTTTTGGCAGGTTGCGGTCGTCCGCACAGCCCGCAGACAGCGGGCCGCCTTTCCTGCCAATGGTCGTCAGGGAGCTCATTGTAATACATCAGCAAATCATTAAAAGGCCATCCCATCAGGTTCTTGGACCCCTGCTGGATCGTCCGCCCATGCCAGCGGGAAAGCACGTCGTCGTGTTTCACAACAGCACACAGGTGACGTGCGCTTGACAGCCTTCGCTTTGGGGGAACTGGAGGTGAGTGAACAGCATCGTTCTGCAGAGTTCACCAGGGTTGCCCGCTGCTTTGCAGGCTTTAGGGGTGCCAGGAGCTGGGGTGAAGTGCCATCCTGCCACAGAGGTGACTGGTGCCCTGGCATTGGATCCCACACACAAAAAATCGAGGAGGGGGCAGGGTAGGCAAGGGAAGTGGCCACGCAGTAGGGACACATGTATAAAACTGACCATTCCTCTGCAACTTAGACAATTCAGGTGCAGCCACAGTGATACGATTGGGGTTGGGCTACTAGACTGCCTGCCCATGTGAGCAAGGTGGAAGTACCAAAGTGCCACCAAGTGCTCTAGACCTTACCCCCCCAACACCGGCACAGACTGAGTCCACGGCCACTTTACTGGACCATGGAGTAGTTGGATTGCACATGTTGTACAATCTCCATGGCAATGCTGGCCATGTAGCAGCCACTGCTGGAGGCGCTCACAGACCCTTGCAATCTCAGCTTCCCAGTTCGGAGCAGTCTCCCTCATGTCGCAGGCTGACAGTGCAGCCATGCAGCGCACTCATCTGTGGCCATCCAAGGGGTGGCCAGCACGCTCCCGGAAGGGTTAATGGTCCATCACACAGGGCCAGGAAAGGTGCTAAGCACACCCATGCTAACCATGTCTCTCTCTTTCTCATATCTCAGGAGGACCACATCAGGAGCCTGGTGACCTAACTGAATGCCTGATGGCCTACAGAGAGTGAAGAAGACGGAGGAGAGAGCGACTGAGGCTCCTGGCCGTGCAAAGGCAGGAGCAGCAACCTCAAGAAGGGGCTGCTGGGGTTTACACACCCACTGCCCAGGAGCGACAGAGAGCTGTGGCTGGTCGGCGCCTAGCAACACCCACAAACTATAGACACCGCCTGCCATTTCTGCAGAGGACTGAGAACCAGTGTCGCCAATGACTGCGCATGTCTAGGGACCTGGTTGCTCCCATGTGCTACTTAGTGCAGGACTTGGCACCAAGGGGACATGGAGGGTATCACTGCCAGTGGCTGTGAAAGTGACCGCAGCACTCAATTTCTACGCCAGTGGCTCCTTTCCAGGCTCCACAGGTGACCTCTGTGGGATATCACAAGCCACCATCCACAAATGCATCCATGAGGTCACGGATGCCATCCTTGAGGGCACACAACTTTGTGCATTTCACCCAGGACTGGGGCAGCCAGGATACAAGGGCCATTGGATTCTCCCGGATCTCGGGATTCCCACAGGTGCAGGGCGTGATTGACGGCACCCATGGGGCGCTCAGGTCTCCGTCGCTACACACGGTGAACTTCATCAACCGCAAGGGCTTCCACTCACTGAATGTGCAGCTGGTATGCAACTACCAGAAACATTCTGCAGGTCTGCGCGCGGTTTCCAGGGAGTGTGCATGACGCCTACATCCGCAGTCAGTCACAGATCCCTGCAGTCTTCCAGCGTCCACAGAAGCTGCAGGGATGGCTCCTTGGGGACAAGGGCTACTCACAAAGGCCATGCTGATGACACTTGTGCGGCAGTCTCAAACTGCAGCAGAGTGACACTATAATGAGGCTCATACTGCAGCTCGCAACTTGGTGGAGCAGACCATCGGGATGCTGAAGAGGAGGTTCCAGTGCCTGGACCAGTCTGGTGGAGCCCTGCAATACAGTCCGCAGAGGGTGTCACGCATGGTCATCATCTGCTGCGCCCTTTAGCTGGCTGAGGAGGGGATGGAGGAGCTGCACGTCTCCTCCGATGAGGATGCCGCCGATGGGGATGAGGGCGAGGAGGTACTTGAAGGTGATTACGGGGTTGAGGCCCTTGCACTGGCTAGATGAGGCAGGTGCATTCAGGAAGCCCTCATAGCTGTTAGGTTTGTGGAGGATGACAACGACATGCAGTGTGGTGGCCCGATAGATCCTCACATCGCATTTGTGAACATTTGACTCCAGTTTGGCTTTTGGCAGCACAAATACCATCTGAGAATGCTCTTGTCATGGAGATGCAGTGGAGGCCCTAATAGTTACTCGATTGCAGAAGGATGATGACGACATGCAGTGAGGACACTCCATAAATCTTCACATTGCCTCTGAGAACGTCTGATTCCTGTCTGGCTGAGGACAGTGTGCTTGCGCTACGTGATCAGGGTCATATCATGGAGACGCAGCCGTGAAACTTTAGAAGCATCTGATGCTTTGTCCGCCTTCAGCACCTGAGCCCTTCAGGAGCTGAAGCACAGCATCAGTGGTCACAGATGCTGAAGAGATGGGGCACTGTCCCTTCTTATAAGGCGCTAAGAGCACATGGAGAGAATGCGAGAACTCTGTCGCACCTGCCCACTACATTCTGGCAGCAATGACAGGCACCGCCAAGGTGCAGACATCAGTAATGTTTCCAGCGAGTGTGAGGCCGGACCATCACTTTGGTCTGAAGGCTGCACAGAGCACAGGGAAGTGGCCCTGGACTGAGACACCTGCCTTTATCTTGTGCAGAAATGTTTCACATCTGAGATCCAAGAACACTGCATCAGAACAAGAAGCCATAAGCAGGAAGACATTCTTGGGAGTTTACTGCCAATAGTTAACAGTATGTACAAGTGATTAACACACGTGCCCAGGCTGTGCAAATAATTCTCCCTGACTTTCCTAACCCTGGTGCTCCCCAGACATCCACAGTGGAGGTGGAGGCAGCTCGCTGACTGTGATGCTCTGTTTGTGATGACTTTGGCTAGCGGGGGTCCTCTGGAGGGCTGAGGCTTGGAGGGCCCCGGTCTGCTTTCAGGGTCATGCCGTATGGCAGTGGCACCCTCCTCGGTCTGTGGAGCTGGATCTGCTGGGGTCACAGGAAAAGGGGAGTCGGATGAGCTGGACAGTCTTGGAGTCACCTGGATGGATGGGCCTGGAGTCTGCACCTGCTGATCCTCCTCCCTATGGGTGCTCAGGGCCCCAGGCTGACTCCTTGAGGAGCAGGAGTAGCTGGAGTGAGATCAAGCTGCCCGGTACCCCTCTCGCATACACACTGTTGGAGGCCAACTATGGCAGCAGCGATGGAGTTGAGCCCACACAGCAGTGTAGGAGTGCAGTCCTGGACCTTGGAAGCTGCCACCCTACCAGTGTTGACCTCAGTGCTTGGCATGCCAGCACTATCACCTCAGCCTGAAGGCGGGCGGACTCCTCCATCGTGCCTTGCAACCTGAGGAGTGCAGCGGACATCCCTTCCTGATGTTCCCGAGCTTGCCTTTGCAGCTCCAGCAACTGTGACGTGACCGAGTCCAGAGGCTCCTCATCTGACTCAGAACGAGCAACATTCTGGCCTGCAGCAGTCCTCTGAGTGCCAGACACCTGGGAAGTCCCTGCAGCTACCTGTTGTGAATCAGACAGTGCTCACCAGATTGTGATACCAGGGCTACTCTAAAGCTATGTCCCGCTGAGGTGTGTGTCTCTGCAATGGTGGAGGGTGTCTCCAGATGCCTCTCCAGAGGTTTCTTTGCGATTTGATTGGAGGCTCTCAGTCATGGACCCTATCGGCTGTTTGGCAGATGTGCCTGCGAAAGCAAGGGAAGATAATTAGTGCATGGCAGTGGCCTGTGAAAGAGGACACATCACTCACGGCATGGTTGTCTGAAGGATGTTGCACTGCTGGATCCGCTACTTGGTAGAGCAGCGCCTACCTCACCGTCAGCAGAGGAACAGTCCAGATTGTGACCAGCCAGCTGGATGGTACTGTTTTCAAAGTCCGTGAGGACCTTGATGTCGGGCATTCTGCCACTGGTCTGTGACCCCTCTTTCTTGTTTTGCGCCGGTTTGTCCTGCATGATAGAGACGGAGAAAGTTTAAGCAGGCCGCCTGCCAGGCCAGATGATAAGTATGCCTGGCCTGTGTGGGTGGCGAGTGATGGGGATGAGGACAATGAACGGCATGAGGACAATGGTGGTGAGCGTGAGAGAGTGAATGGTGATGTCCTTTGAACTGGCAGTGAGTGAGGGCCCTGTGGACGTGTCATGGGTTTGAGAGAGTGTGAGTTGAGAGTGATGAGATAAGTGACTTACCCTGGCGGAATGCAAGCGTTCATTCATCCTCTTGCGGCACTGGGTGGTTGTCTTATGACCACCGTTGCCACCACCTTCCAAGCTGGATTGGTCACATTGCTGCCCATCCTGCGGCCAGAGAGGGGATACAGGACACCCCGGTGGATCTCCACGGCAACCAGCAGTTGCTCGAGGGACCCGTCGTTGAAACGGGAGGTTGCGGTCTTTTTTCCTTTGCTGGCCATGCCTCCCGGGCAGCAGTGGCGAGCTAGTGGTGATGAGCACTGTGCTGGCAGCAGCCTTTTAAACATGGCGGCCGACATGATGCAACAGCGGGGTGATGGCGAACGGGCGAATGCATAAGTAATATGGTGGGCTCGGGACGATGCGGTGCGAAAACCCACCATCGCTGTCGGCAGGTGGAACGCCATTTTGCCAGCCTGTTACCGCACTTAGTGTAAATTTGGGAAAATCCCACCCAGTGCGTGTAAATCATATTAATGGCCTTTATTTAATGAGACTAATTTATCATGTCTATTTGGGATTGTTCTTTTAACCATGAAACAGCAAAATAAACTGGTGGTAGCAGAAAGGTAGTTAACGCAGATCAAAAGTTTCAAATGCTTTGCGGGAACACAGAAAAAGGCGCTGATGGCATCTAAATAGCATTGTGAATAATTTAAGTCTAATTAGAACTTCTAAAAATAGTTTTAGCTAGAGGTTGTACTTGACGGTTACACAAAAAACTAAAGTGCACTTAGATGAAATGTATATGCCTAACCTTTAGTTTTGTAAATACCTTATTAATCTGAAACGTTTCCTGACTTTGGCTAAATTAGTGGAGCACAAAATAGAACCAATTGTCACGAATCCTATGATGCTTGATAATGTTATTGATCTTGTATACTTCTACTGTACAGGCATAAATACAATCTTACAGCATAAATATCTTTATAGTGCTAACAGGCGACATAATTTATTGCAAAAATTATAATTTTAACATCACTTTTCATAAACATAAATATAATGCAAGCCGACAGAAAAATAAAGTAGATCACAGCCAGCCTAAAACCATGCCTAAAGGGCACTTCAGAGAACACACCACATAACATCAAAGAATTAATCAAATTTTGTGATTTTTGTACCAGAGCCACACAAACCTGCAGTGGTCTGTGTACTAGAACTTAGCAACCAGTCGGCTGAGCTGAGCATAGTCATGTTGTCACCTAAAGAGAAATTGTAAACAAGAAGTTTAAACAATGAATTGACCTTCTCAGGTGTTTAAAAAATAATTAGTAGGCAGGAGATTTGTGTTACAGAATAGGATAGGTTGCCCTGATATTATTTCCTGTCTTCAGATGGAATTCTTTGAAACTATGAACCCAGATGAAAAATAGCAAACTCGGCTTTGTAGCTAAATAGAAATATTAATCAATGCTAGGATTCAAATCAAACTTTGTAAATGAGAATTCAGTGTTTCATAAATTTAGTGATCAATACAGGAGAATATCATCTAGGAAATAAAATTAGATTCACAGAGGAAAATGCAAAAGAATAATTAATGCCTGCAACATCTGTTAAATTTCAGGATTATAATCTTGAGATTCCTCATGCACAATAGAATTATGTATCATCAGATGAATAGTTCTATAGTGCATAAGGGAGTTCAAGCACTAAGCTCTCATAATAGTTTCTTCATTGTCACAGACTATAACAAACAATATTGGGCTGGATTTTCAGCTCGGCATGTGGGCACGCCCCGACACACACGAACGTGAAATAGCGCGCGATGACGTTGGGCAAGCGTCCCGACGTCACCGCGCACTCGCATAATATTCTGGTTGGTGGGCGTGCATGGGGGTTGGCAGCCTGCCTGCCGACAATTAAGAGGGCTGTTAAGTCCATGAATAAATTAATGTGAATTTTTCCCTGCCTGTCCAACCTTACGGTTGGCGAGCGGGCGAAAAGGCCAAGTGGTCTTTGAATTTTTGAGGAAACCTCATTCACGGGCGGGATGAGGTTTCCGATGTTAATTATAAATAAAATAAAAATTTTAAAATCTCTTTTTTAACATGTCCTTGCTTATGTGACACAGACATATGAGGGGACATGTTTACCTTAATAAAAATAAAGATTTTAAAACTTTAGAAAACTACAGCTCCCTCTGGCAGCTCTGTGCCTTCAGGGGGCTTTCACTGAGCGCACCTGCACAAATGCAGTGACTTCCATGCTTGTCCCCGCCCTCCCCCTCCCCACCCTCCCACCCCAATTCATGCTCGCTGCCCGTTAATTGGCCAGCCAGCGTGAAATTGCAGTTGGGGCTCAATCGTGGCCAGCGGACCGTTGTGCAGCCGCTCCAGGGCCTGCGTGCCACGCCTTCCCAATGAGGGAAAAATCCTCCAAGTCAAAAAATATATTTAATTCAATGCATCTCATTTCACTTAACACTGAGTTCAGTTTATAATTATCTGTTAAGTAGGAAAAATGTTATGGGATACATGATAAAAAGCCTTACTTTACAAAATGCTTCCAAGTTTAGTCAGAATTATTTGTGAGCATTATTTGTGGCAATGCATTTATAGTACAAGGTGATAACTGTAGTTTATGAATACGTGGAAAGTAGAATTAAAAACATTCTATATTGAGAACTTTAAGTTATCAGTATCAAAATTAGGGGATATCAAAAGGAGCAATATATACAAAGTATTACAATGGGGAGTGAGCAGAAGAGACGGCATTACAATTTCCAAAAATGAAAATGTAATACAAAATTAATTGACATTTACTGCCTTGACTAGACTATAAGTACCTGATTTCCATCCAACGTAAAAATGTGTTGTCACTTCTTTGCATTTCTTTTACAAAATGCTGCTTGTCTCAAGTTACCAAGAAAGTAATTACTCTCACCTGTACAAATCAAGACTTCTATTCTGAGGGCATGTAAACTATACTTACATTCACTTAGCTAAATCAATATTTCTTTGGGAACCACAAGATTCTCTTTTCTCTTACTGTAGTATATTTTTGTTCACAAAAAGGAGTATTACCCTATGTCTGAGCATTTTGTATAATTTGTTATACAGTATAACTCCTGATCAATAGGAATGTGGAGTGAAGTAACATTCACTGGCATGAGAGACAGATTTGTATTAGCTCAGAATCATATACAACCTTTTCAAATAGAAAAGATGATTTCCTATTAAAGTCACATCACATTTTGTTACTTGGCAGACACTCATTAGCTGAACTCAGGGCTAGATGAAATGAGGTTCCCTGCAAAAAAAATAAAAATGTCATAGCCTCTATTTTGTGGTCAGATGTGACGTGACAGCATTGCCACTGTCCTCAAAGAAAGCTGTCCACAAAGATCTAGCGATCTCAGTGGCATAGATTTCATCATTCCCGATGTTAATGTGATTCTGGCACCAATTATAGAGGATCTCCAGTAGCAATGGCGTCATCAAGCAGGCTAAGCTGCCAATTACATTGACAAATTCTCACAGGCAGCAAACCAGGAAGTAAAATACACTGAATATCCTTCACCTTTTAAATAATTCTACAGAGAGTGAGTGAAATAAAGGTGCGGCATGCACATGGGATTAAGGTGGAAACTGAAATATCATAAACCAACTGTTAAAAAAAAATATTTAAAATCTATGGATTTTATCAAAATGGAGAAATTTGACATCCCACAAATATATAAAATATGAGGTTTTCAGGACCAGAAGGCAGTAATTATAAACTTGGTATAAATTCCGTTACACTTCATTCAACAGGAGTTAACTTTTTCATGGGTTTTTACAGCAAGGCAAATAGTGTAAAAGTGGAAGCTCATACCAATTCAAGTGATTTTGAAAGATATCCAACTGTGGAGGCTTCAACAGCACACCATGTGGAGGAGCAGCAAATCTCTGACAAATGTTCCGGATTTCTGTGTTTAATGCACGTGAAGACTCCAGAAGTTGTTTTCAGTTTCACAGCTGCAATAATGGTGAATGTTGATGGTTTTGCCACCATTATTATTGAAAAGTTCCAGCCAATATTGTTTGTAATGATAAAGAAGAGCCTGAACTCCCTCATGAGCTATAGAACTGTTCAGCTAATGCTTCATAATTCTATTGTGCATGAGGGAATCACAAGATTACACTTCTAAAACAGAGAGAGCTCGCTCTAACAAATATTACTGTTATAGCCATCAATTATTCTTTATACTCTGAGCCTAATTTTATTTCCACACAAACCTCTTCAGTACTGATTTAACTGTCACCTGGTAACTTCAGTAGTAAACCACTGAATTTTTTTTTGATATTGCATCTTAGTATTGATTGATATTCCTATTTAGCTGTAAAGCCACATTTACCATTTCTCTTCTAAGTTCAAAATTTCAAAAAATATTGGGCTGTAAATTCCAAGCTCTTCAGCATCAGACCAGGTGGGTACCCAGGCCTGAGTCAGAAGGACAGGCGAGACAGGTACGGAAGAAATTTAGTGCAAGTAGTTGGGCACGGAGTGGCAATCGGACGCTGATTGCCACTTGCAGGGAGTTATGGCCCATTATCCCAAGGCAAGATAGTTAGCAGGAATAACCCATCTTATCTGCTAAAACGTATCTCCTGTGCACTGACATGCAGTTCCACCAATAACAACTGTAAAGTTCGAGGTCACATAACTGGTCAAGGCCAGTGAATTCATCTTCCAATGCCATCTCCCACCCACCAAACCGCCAAGCGCACATAACGCTGAAAGCATGACACCCCCATTACTCCCCCATCAACAGTATCTAGCAATCAGGACTCATGCCTGACATTCAGGTGCTCCACTTCTCCCTCACACACTTCCCATTGCTGCAGGCCTCACACCTCCATCTCATAGCTTCAAATGCTTCCAGCTATTCAACTCAGGTCAGGCACATCACTCAAACACATTGCAACACACCTCACTTATGCTCTTCCCTCTCACTTGGAGAAGACAATGGCACGTAACAAAAGAGAGCAAAGAACTGGCAGGGACAATTACAGTTGAATGTCTGCAGCTCCATGTAGGAAACAGCGCTCTGAAACATTGGCATGGCAAACAAACAAACAGTGAGGCCATTGCACTTGGCATCATCGAAAACATCCAGGATAACAGTATGCTCTTGCCTTATGCACCTTTTCAAGTCCCACCTCACCCCCAGCCCTCAATGTAATATGAAGTACAAGCTGCCAAAAGGTGTAACCATGCACCTCTTGCTGTCCACCCCGCTCCTTTCCTCACTCCGTTTCCCTTGAGCATTTATGCTTTCAGAGACCCAAGATTTGATGACTAGCAAGCCAGTGCAACCTGACGATGAGCAGCAGGAAGAAGGGTAGACATCTGATGAAAATGCACCATCACTTGATTTGACACTTGCATACACCAACTCAGGAAGTGGCACTGTGCAGACTTTAGATGGTAGTAGAGAAGTAGGATCTGATCATGCAGAGTCACCAGGCACAAAATCAACTGCAGCTGGACTAGGGGGAAAGGATGCCTGAAGGAGGGTGAGGTTGCAGATAGGTTTGGCTGCAGAGGACCCAAATGAGAACTTCAATGGGGTGAAGTACAGGAAAAGGCTGATGGGCATGCACACTTGCATTGGAAGCCATAGAGCTTGCTGTCACTGTCAAGGAACATGGAGATATTCAGCTCTAACTTGGCAAAGGGCTTTATGCAGATCTTGGAGCCCATTCTTTCCAACTTGGAAGTGGTGGACAACACATGAAACACTTATGGACCTAGTGATGCAGTGTCTGATGGCTAATAGCAGAAGCCACCCAACATCCCAGTGCTACAGTGAAAGTTCAGACCAAAATCTTGAGATCCATGCTTAGTGCCATGCAGTGCAGCTTGGTTTCTTGCAGACTGCTAACATTATACCAGTGCTCAAAGCAGCTTGAAGGGTTCCACAATAGCTCGGCAATTGTAATTCAGCAAATTACTAGGATAACTGAGGTGTTGCCCCAGGGGAATGGCAGTGGTTCCGCAGATTAAATGGGCATTAATTGCCCACTTAAGGGCCTCAAATGGCGTCCAGGCAATAAGGCCATAAACAAGCCTCCTTGCCCCAGAATTAATTCATCTTGTGGGGGGTGCGCAGGTGGAAAGATGGCAAGGTCCCCACCCCGCACCCTCCTGTCCAATCAAATGGCCAACTCCCGGCTCGAAACTCACTTCGCCGGGGGAGGGGGGGCTTTAAATTCCATCTATTGAGTGTGTTGCAATGTGTGTCTGAGTGCACGTGATGTGCCTGCCATTGTTCAATAACAGATACTGTGCACAACTGAGAGGTATGGGTGTTAGGCTTGCAGCAGTGCTGAGTGTTTGACGGTGAGGTGAAGCCCTAAATATTAGGTATCTGTCATGCTTGATAGATGATGTTGGTAGGCGAATAAAGGGTGGTAGTGAACAGATTGGAAAGTGAGGCCAATGGTTCTTTTCAAACATGGACAAAAGAGCTGAACTCCAGAGGTGAGATAAGTGTGACTGCTCTTGACATCAAGGCAGCATTTGACCGAGTGTGGCATCAAGGAGCCCTAGCAAAACTGAGGTTAATGGGAATCAGGGGGAAAACTCTCCACTGGTTGGAATCATACCTAGTACAAAGGAAGATGGTTGTGGTTGTTGGAGGTCAATCATCTCAGTTCCAGGAGTTCCTCAGGGTAGTGTCCAAGGCCCAACCATCTTCAGCTGCTTCATCAATGACCTTCCTTCCATCATAAGGTGAGAAGTGGGGATGTTCGTTGATGATTGCACAATGTTCAGCACCATTCATAATAAGACCATAAGACATAGGAGCAGAAATTAGGCCATTCGGCCCATCAAGTCTTCTCCGCCATTCAATCATGGCTGAAAAGTTTCTCAACCCCATTCTCCCGCCTTCTCCCCGTAACCTTTGATCCCCTTACCGATCAAGAACCTATCTATCTCGGTCTTAAATACACTCAATGACCTGGCCTCCAAAGCCTTCTGTGGCAATGAATTCATGACTCAGGTACTGAAGCAGTCCAAGTCCAAATGCAGCAATATTCAGGTTTGGCCACAAAAGTATCAGGCAATGACCATCTCCAACAAAAGAGAATCTAACTGTCACCCCTTAACAGACAATGGCATTACCATCACTGAATTCCCCCTTATCAATGTTACCACCAGGATGGGAGGAGTGCACATATGATCTAGCTCCACTACTCCACAGGCCGTAGCATTAATTTTAAAAAGTTTAACTTTCTCACCAAAATAGCCAATCGTCCATTTCCCCAACTGGTGCCCAGGATAAAGAGTCTTCAACCAGGATTCTTTCAATAAACTCAGAACGATTGTTTATTATAAAATGAAATTTCTTTTTAAACAAGTTGAAAGTACTGGTTAGCAGACAATTGTAATCAGGAAGCATAACTATCTATCCCTTCCTAAAGAATTCCCCCAGCGCATACACAGACGCGCACACACACACACACACACACACACACACACACAGTCTCTCTGCAGAAATGGGCTTCAGAGAATGGGCGTTACAAAATAAAGGATAAAGTTCGCAGGGTCTCAATGCTGTTGACCTGGAGTTCCCTCGTGTGAAGATCTGGTTGGCCAGGTTGGCCCCAGAGGACATCTGGAAGTTCTCACAAGCTGGTCTCAGCTTTGCAGGTCCAAATGCAGACCAGTTACTATCAGATGAGGGTTCTCTGGTTATAGGTTGATAACCACACACAATTGCAGGAAGGTAGAGAGAGAGCCAATTAGGCTAGCCTTTCTTCCTCAGCTTGTTCCCCCCAACAGAAGCTAGCCTTCAAAACCAGCAGATTCACAACTTAAGTGTTTTTCTCTCTCCAATGTGATTTCCAGAAAGTTGCCAATCTTTGTTTTTTCAGTTCTTTTTCCCCCATCAATTAAAATGATTGCTGTTCAAAACAAACAACCAGATCTTCTTCAAGTACCATAACGGTCAGGTGATTTCTTGGAAGATACCTGCTTGTTGACAGTGCCAAGGTGAACTTATGACCTTTTTAACAAAATCCCAGGTTAGCATCCAAATGTACAGACAATGCCAAGCCCTTCTATTTTATAAAATAACAATTCAGTCTTGAGAGATAAGATTCTAACACAACATCCTGGGTGTTAACATTCACCAGAAACTGAACTGGACTAGCCATATCACAGAATCTCACAGTCCAGAAGAGGCCCTTCGACCCATCGGGTCTGCACCGACACGTGAGAAACACCTGACCTACCTACCTAAACCCATTTACCAGCACTTGGCCCATAGCCTTGAATGTTATGATGTGCCAAGTGCTCATCCAGGCACTTTTTAAAGGATGTGAGGCAACCCGCCTCCACCACCCTCCCAGGCAGCTCATTCCAGACCGTCACCACCCTCTGGGTAAAAACGTTTTTTCCTCTCATCCCCCCTAAACCTCCTGCCCCTCGCCTTGAACTTATGTCCCCTCATGACTGACCCTTCAACTAAGGGGAACAGCTGCTCCCTATCTACCCTGTCCATGCCCCTCATAATCTTGTACACCTCGATCAGGTCACCCCTCAGTCTTCTCTGCTCCAATGAAAACAACCCAAGTCTATTCAACCTCTCTTCATAATTTAAATGTTTCATCCCAGGCAACATCCTGGTGAATCTGCTCTGCATCCCCTCCAGTGCAATCACATCCTTCCTATAATGTGGGGACCAGAACTGCACACTGTACTCCAGCTGTGGCCCCTCCAAGGTTCTATACAACTCCAACATGATCTCCCTACTTTTGTAATCTATGCCTCGATTGATAAAGGCAAGTGTCCCATACGCCTTTTTCACCACCCCACCAACATGCCTTCAGAGATCTATGGATACACACACCAAGGTCCCTTTGGTCCTCAGAACTTCCAAGTGTCATGCTGCTCACTGAATACTTCCTTGCCAAATTACTCCTTCCAAAGTGTATCACCTCACACTTTTCAGGGTTAAATCCCATATGTCACTTATCTGCCCATTTGACCATCCCGTCTATATCTTCCTGTAGCCCATGACACTCAACCTCACTGTTAACCACCCGGCCAATCTTTGTGTCATCCGCAAACTTACTAATCCTACCCCCCCACATAGTCATCTATGTCATTTATATAAATGACGAATAATAGGGGACCCAGCACAGATCCCTGTGGTACGCCACTGGACTCAGGCTTCCAGTCACTAAAGCATCCTTCTGTCATCACCTTCTATCTCCCTACAACTAAGCCAATTTTGAATCCACCTTATCAAATTACCCTGTATCCCATGTGCATTTGCCTTCTTTATAAGTCTCCCATGTGGGACCTTGTCAAAGGCTTTGCTGAAATCCATGTAAACTACATCAACTACACTACCCTCATCTACACACCTGGTCACCTCCTCAAAAAATTCAATTAAATTTGTTAGGCATGACCTCCCTCTGACAAAGCCATGCTGACTATCCCTGATCAAACCTTGCCTCTCCAAGTGGAGATAGATTCTCTCCTTCGGAATTTTCTCCAATAGTTTCCCTACCACTGACATGAGACTCACTGGTCTGTTGTTCCCTGGCTTATCTCTACAACCCTTCTTAAATAGCGGAACCACATTTACTGTTCACCAGACCTCTGGCACCTCCCCTGTGGCCAGATAGGAATTAAAAATTTGGGTCAGAGCCCCTGCAATTTCCTCCCTTAGCAGCCTGGGACACAAATCATCTGGACCTGGAGATTTGTCCACTTTTAAGCCTGCCAACACCTCCAATACCTTGCCACTCCCTATATCAATTTGCTCAAGAACCTCACAGTCTCCTCTCCCCAAGTTCAATACCTTCATCCTCATTCTCTTGGATGAAGACAGATGTGAAATATTCGTTCCACACTCTACCAATGTCCTCTGGCTCCACCCATAGATTGCCCCCTTGGTCCCTAATGGGCCCTACACTTTTCCTGGTTATCCTCTTCCCATTGATATATTTATAGAATATCTTGGGATTTTCCCTACTTTTACGAGCCAGAGCTTTCTCATATCCCCTCTTTGCTCTACTAATTGCTTTCTTAAGCTCCACCCTGTACTTTCCGTACTCCACTAATGCCTCCGCTGATTTGCTTCCCTTGTACCTACTAAAAGCCTCTCTTTTCCTTCTCATCGTAACCTGAATATCTCTAGTCATCCGTGGTTCTCTGGGCTTGTTACTCCTTCCTATCCCCTAGAGGGAACATGTTGAGCCTGTACCCTCCCCATTTCCTTTTTGAACAACCCCCACTGTTCCTCTGTAGATTTCCCCACAAGTAGCTGTTCCCAGTCTACCTTGGCCAGATCCTGCCTTATTTTACAAAAATCTGTTCTCCCCCAATCCAAAACGTTTTAATGCAACTTGTCTATTTCTTTGTCCATTACAAGCTTAAATTGTACCATGTTATGGTTGCTATCACTAAAATGCTCCCCCACCACCACGTCAGTCACCTTCATTCCCCAGAATTAGGTCCAGCACTGCGCCATCCCTTGTTGGACCCTCTACATATTGACCTAAAAAGTTCTCCTGTACACATTTCAAGAAATCCACTCCATCCAAGCCCTTAAAACTATGGCTATCCCAATTAATGTTGGGAAAGTTGAAATCACCTAATATAATTACCCTATTGTTATTGGTTTTATACACCTCCGCAAATTGTGCACATATTTGCTCCTCAATTTCCCGCTGATTATCTGGGGGTCGATAATAAACACCTAACAATGTGGCTGCCCCTTTTTTATTCCTAAGCTCTACCCACAAAGCTTCATTCGATGCCCCCTCCAAGATATCATCTCTCCTTACTGCAGTAACCGGCTCCTTAACTAATAATGGAATGCCTCCTCCTCTTTTACCCCCTCCCCTGTCTCGCCTGAAGATTCTATATCCCAGAATGTTGAGCTGCCAATCCTGCCCCTCCCTCAACCACGTCTCAGTGATGGCTACTATGTCACAATTCCACGTGTCAATCCTCACCCTTAAATCATCCGTTTTGCATGTAGCACTCCTGGCATTAAAGTGGAGGCCATCCAGCCTTGCCTTACTCCCTTAAAAATTAATGCAGCTGTACTCCCCCTGACTTGATTGTTTTACTGTATTATGATGGGTCCCTATTCTGCTAACATTCTGTCTCCCTTCCCCTTGCCGAATTAGTTTAAACTCCTCCCAACAGCACTAGCAAACCTGCCCGCAAGGATGCTAGTCCCACTCTGGTTCAGATGTAGACCGTCCCCGTCCCCCCCGCTTGTACAGGCCCCACCTTCCCCAGAAACAGTCCCAGTGATCCAGGAATTTAAAACCCTCCCTCCTGCACCAACTCTTAAGCCACATATTCAACTGCGTTATTCTCCTAATTCTGAACTCGCTAGCACGTGGCACGGGGAGTAATCCAGAGATTACAACCCGAAAGTTCTTGCTTTTTAGTCGACTGCCTAACTCCCTGAATTCTTGATGCAGGAGCTCATCTCTCTTTCTACCTATGTCATTGGTACCAATGTGTACCATGACCTCTGCCTTATCACCCTCCCCCTTCAGGATGCCCTGCAGCCGTTCAGTGACATCCCCTTTAGTATATAAATACTGTGGCTACAAGAGCAGGTCAAAGGCTAGGAATCCTGTGGCAAGTAACTCATCTCCTCACTCTCCAAAGCCTGTCCACCATCTACAGGGCACAAGTCAGGAGTGTGATGGAATACTTTCCACTTGCCTGGATTAGCGCCACTACAACAACACTCAAAAAGTTTGGCACCATCCAGGACAAAGCAGCTCACTTGATTGGCACCACATCCACAAACATTCACTCCTTCCACCACCAACACACAGTAGCAGCATTGTGTACCATCTACAAGATGCACTGCAGGAACTCACTAAAGCTCCTTATACAACACCTTCCAAACCCACGACTACTACCATCTAGAAGGACAAGGGCAGTAGACAGGTGGGAACACCACCACCAGGATGTTCCCCTCCAAGTCACTCACCACCCTGACTTGGAAATATATTGCTGCTCCTTTACTGTCACTGGGTCAAAATCCTAGAACTCCCCTCCCTAACAGCACTGTGGGTGTACCTACACCACATGATTGCTGCGGTTCAAGAAGACAGCTCACCACCACCTTCTCTAGGGCAATTAGAGATAGACAATAAATGCTGGCCTAGCCAGCGACACCAACATCCCGTGAATGAATTTTAAACATGGTAAAATTTCAAAAAAATTGAAAATGCACTCCCTGGCTTTGACCACATGCGAGGTCATAAAACTTTTTACACTGCATTCAGGCCCTTGGAGTTAGACTGTTAGCTTTGACAGAGGTGGCTATCTGATCTCACTGCCTTCTCAATGTCTGTTTGCAGGGCCTCCTGGCCCCCCAGTGGACACAGCACCTCTCTTGTCCTGATTGCTTCCTGCATCAAGGCCTCCAGTGTTGCACCTTGAAGTGCACACTCTGCCCTGTTGCACCAATTCCCAGGCTTTTTCCTGCTCAGAGATTCGTTCACAACCAGTTTCAGCCCTGCTGCAGCAAGAATGCACCACCTCTTTAAGAAGTGCAAACTGACTAAGTCGTGCAGGTTCGCTTTAAATGGTGCTAGTATCACATACCCCTGCTGAGGAGGCAGCGACTTAGCTGGGCATCTAGTGCTGGGCTGTACACTACTGTAATTTAATTTAGCAAACAGCATGAGTTCTTGCTACCTGCTTTGCAACAAAGAGACACAGGGCCTGTTTTTGGACCTATCCAATTTTGTCCCCTTAGTCTTTTTTCTTCGCTTATCATTTTGATACGATGAGCATAAAGAGGGTGATCCTCACCTTACCAGTTTTCTGACATTTTTAACACAAAAATGAAGTTAATTAACAAATTCCTTAATCATCTTGCCAGCACCCTGATCTCCTTAGGCCATACTGTACCTATGACCAAAAGAGCAGGTGTGCAATTTTCTCCTAGGCTTCCACCAGTGCCACTCTGGCTGGCTGCTAAGGTGCGTTTGACATTGGCCAGAACAGACTTGCCATAGATCCTGCTCAGGACCTCACCACAGGAGTGTCATAGATTTTGGAAAATCAGTTCTGTGTGGAATTGATTCTGCATCCTTCTACTGGTGAAGCATGGCACATTTATACTGCATTATGATCCCATGAAAAATTATGAGATATCAGTGCAGCAAAAACACTACTTAACATAGGTTATTACTATAAGCAAGAGATTTATTGAGAAGACTGTGGCTTTAGTACTGGATGTTAGTGTGAACAACTGATTTTTCAGAGTTCTGCTACAAGGAAGATGCAGAGCAGCAATCGGTTTAGCAGGTTTACTTACTTCTAAAAAAAAATTGAAACAATTGAAAATTCCTTTAAAAGTGCAATTTTTATAGCAATTGTATTGTGACACTTTAAAATTAAACATAACATTGTGACAAACTAGGATCAGTTGAGAGTTTTATTCAATGTAGGCATCACACATTCTATTTTCCTATCAATTAGACAGTAGTTTTTTTTTGCTTTTCCAAATTATAGTTTTGCCATCATCTCCCAATTTTATCTTAGCATCATTGAGAATATTGCCAAATCATTTAATTTCTTAATGGCTGCATAAACTGAAAACAATAACTACTTTGGTGATAAGATATTGCTCCTGAATGTGTTGAATACTTTCCCACTCAAAAATTCTAAAACATAATTCTTGGCAGGAAGTGTCCAATCAACAAAGAAAAGGAAGAATATTGTCAGGAACTAATAACAATCAGTTTTGCTTGTTCATTATTGGAGATTTTTCTATTAATAAACACAGTAAAATTCTCACTTATGGCTTCTCTTTTACAAGTCTCACTGATAAATCACAATCTCTGACATAATTTTTATTTCCCTACCTAACACAAGATCGAGATAATGTATTCCTTTTATAGTACATTTTTCACCCGGTTCCAAGAGCCTGTAAAGGGAGCATTTGGAAAATAAATAACAAGATTTTCAAAAGTCACGTGGAAAAACCATTGCACTTATATTATAGGGCTTGCTTAAAAGGCAGAGAAAAAAAATGTAATAATAATAAATGCACAGTACCCAAGTTTGTTTCATGCTGGGCCACATAATTTTTTAAAAATCAAGCCCTTACCTTCTGTACCATTTTGTGTCATGGAATTATTATTGATACAATTGTCAAGTTTTGGACCATTGGGAGATTCACTGCTTCCACTTACACGACCATGTGGACTCGCTAGATCCTGCATTTCCATAGACCTACAAACAAGAAATGGCTTTCAAAGGAAGACAAGGAGTATTATGAAAGTATGCATTTATGCCATAAATACCAGGCAGGATTAAGACATTCAAAAATGGTTTTGAGTAAAGTGCACTCAATTATTCATCTTTGACTGACATAAGTTACAACAAAAATTCAACCTTTATGGCATATTAAAAGAACCTATTTTACAAATCTGAAAATGGTATATTGTTTTAACTGTAGATTATGTAATCAAGGATATACTATGCAACATACCACACGACCAAAACACTTTACATTTGCAGCTACATTGTGTATCGTTGTCAATTTTTTTATTTTTAATATTATTTTCTAATAAAGAGTGCAGAAACCCATCTTTGAACATAATTCTCTATCCAAGCCTGAAGGTTTCAGAAATTCCGCCGGGTGAATGACAATATTCAAAACTTATCAAAATAATGATCTTACACAAATTGACAGAAGTATCATCAACTGGCTCTTTGTCATGACTAACTTTCGTCAATATATATCTACTCTATATTTTATCTAAAATATTACAACTTCTTAAACTTTAATGACTCTACAATCATATCATCCTTTGTAATTATTTGATGTGATTTTCAAATCTCATGTTAATATTAGTAATATAACACGAATTTAATTTTTGGATAAATACTATGCATTCCATAAATTATATGCAATTCAGTTTTAATCAATCATCTAGCTTGATCTAGCACTACAAGTAACTGGAGAAATATATGTTCAATTAACAGGGAATGAGGCACTCATATATATATATATTTACTCTGGCAAACTGCTTAATTGTTTCTTTGTCTCCTTCCCAGCATGAAATACATTAAAACATTATTACACTTTCTAATTTGTTTGCTTTTTGGATTATATTAAGCACATCCAATTGAAAAGGGATAAGGTTTACACCAATCCAGTTTATAAATAAATTATATTACTTTAATAATTTGGAGTACTTCAGTTGCCACTTGATCTCAGAAATCAGAGAGGGCTATGCAACATTTCTTGTATCTATTTGCTTTATGATTGAGTCAACATTTCACATAAAGCTGAATCAATTAAGCAGCTTAGTCTATGAGGTAAGTGCGCTGTATGGTTATTTCATTTTGTATCGTTTGTGGAACCAGAAGACTCACATCAATAACTAGACTGCAGAATTAAAGTATCAAAACATTATTTCATGATCTAAAATATCTTTGAGATCTTCATTATTGGTGATTAGGAGGCACTTTATTTTTAAAATCTAATGATTGTTTCTCAGAGATACAAATTTACAACGCCAAAATATAAAAAACGGTATATAACAAGTATCACAGGAGACATTAATTGTGGAACAATTGTTCTTATTGCTATTCCCAGACTCTAACTTGAAATATCTCAAATTTACTTAGCTAGACTGCACAGTTGGAATAAAAAAAACAAATATTAATCATTCACAAGTAAAACTATTTTAAAATCTTATAGTACTCATGACTCTGGTAATTATTGTGAAATAAGTGTAAACATTTTTTTACTTCCACATTAACAAAGTATGTTCTTGAAATCATTCTTTGTAGTTGCATATTTTCAAACAAAAGTCAGAGCAAGCATAGGCACTGTCTAATCATTGTGCATACTGTAATATTTCAACATCACTCTTACCTGGAACTTGGAGGATCTGAAACATTGGAATCAGGTCGAGCTTTTTTCACCTGCCAGTCAAGAACAAAACAACTCCTTGTTATTCAAGTGTCACTGCTCACCATATTCCTGAACAATAGGCCTCAGCTTGAAAAAATACATTCTTTCCCTTTATCAGAAAGGAAGAAAGAGAGACTGTAACAGAGTCACATTGTCTTTCAGTTGATCTTTTGTGCCATTTCCTCCTACAGGTCTTTTCTCCTCCCCATAACAGGGA
The DNA here is from genome assembly GCF_964194155.1 of Cetorhinus maximus. Classification (NCBI taxonomy): domain Eukaryota; kingdom Metazoa; phylum Chordata; class Chondrichthyes; order Lamniformes; family Cetorhinidae; genus Cetorhinus; species Cetorhinus maximus. Next base: position 75,725,651 of record NC_135882.1, on the reverse strand, counting down.
AAGCAGCCAAATGATGAGAAGGTGATTCATCACTGGGTTAGACAGCTGCAAACTGGATTAACCCCCCTCCCATCAACATGCAAAGCAGTTTTGCCAAGGTAAGCAGCGAGAACTGGCTGAAAGCAGGTAGCGGCTGGAAACTGGACTTATTGAACAGAAGCAACCGAAGCATTTCACCTCCAGCATATTTAGATCTTTCAACTTCCACTCACATAATGGAATACTATCACTGTTTCCTCCTCAAGCTACAGAACTGTCATCTATCATGCTGGTTAATTTACTTAAGTCAGCATATGCATTTTACTGTAGTTCAGATCACAGCCATTAAACTTTACACTTCTAAATTTAAAGTAAACCACACAGGTTTAAGTGTTTTTTTGAACCCCCTACCAAATTATTCTAGATATTTGAAAATCATTATAGCTCAATTTGATAATATTTCAAGAGCAATTTTGTTAATGATTATGGAGTGTCATTGAACAAAATTTCCTTATGATTGAGAAATTGGGAACAAACTTATGAAACTTTACTGTTTTTAAAATGTAAACAGCACCCATTTGTAGTCTAAAGAAACCTCTTCCTGAGAACATCTCATTTAATGATATAACACACCCAGAGAAAGCAGTAGCAAACTTTTTATCCATTACTGCTACAGATCTCAGTCTAAGTCCCATGATAAGGATGCATTTATAAAAATTAGCTCAGAAGGAATGGTTTCACAAATATTTTGTCATAGATCAATCAAGAGAAATGCCAGAATTGATTAGGTAGAAAAATGAAATTAAGCTAACAAGTCACAGTTAGACCTGCAAATTGTACGAATGAAGGACAGGAGTTCCTTCCAGTATTAACTGAAGTTAAGTACAGTAGATCTTCCATCCCCCACATATTGCAGAATTAATGTTAAAAAAAAACACTCGGTGGATTCAAATCCCACTCCAGGACCTGAGCACAAAGATCAACACTTACACTCCAGGGAAGTACTGAGGGATTGCTGCACCATCAGGGATGAGATTTAAACAGAGGCCCATGACACTAGATCAAAAGAAAAGCTGGAGAGTTGTCCCCAATGTCCTGGCTAATATTTATCACTCAATCAACAAAGCAAAATAGATCATCCGATCATTATCACATTGGTGTTTGTGGAACTTGCTGCTCACAAATTGGCTGTTGTGTTGTAGGAAACACAGCAATGACTAAACTTCAGAAGTACTTCCTTGGCTGTAAAGAACTTTGGGGAGGCATGTGGTCGTGAAAGATGCTACATAAATGCAAGTCTTTAAGATAATGCTGTACAACAATTTCAAACAACATCCTACCGCTTATCATAGAATGATTACAATTCTGAAGGAGCAATGCACCTAATGCCACTCCCTTACCTTTTCCCCATAGCCCTGCAAATATTTCCTTTTCAGACAATGATCCAATTCCCTTTTGAATACCTCAATTAACCTGCCTCCAACACACACTCATGGGAACATAGGAGCAGGAGTAGGCCATTCAGCCTGTCAAGCTTGCTCTGCCATTCAACACGGTCATGGCTCATCACCCACTTTAATGCCTTTTTCTCACACTATCCCCATATCCCTTTATGTCACAGGCAGATTTTTACATCCCACTCTCTGCTTTACACATACTCAATGGCTGAGCTTCCACAGCTCTCTAGGACAGAGAATTCAAAAGATTCACAAGGGTCTGAGGAAAAAAGAAAATTCTCCTTATCTCTGTCCTAAGTGGCTTCCCCCTTATTTTGAAATTGTGTCCACTGGTTCTAGACTCACCAGCCAGGGGAACATCTTACTTGCATCTACCCTGTCTATCCTTTTAAATATTTTGTAGGTTTCAATGAAATCACCTCTCATTCTTTGAAATTATATAGAATACAGGCCCAGTTTCCCCAATCTCTCTTTATAGGACAGTGCCCCTATCCCAGGAACAAGTCTGGTGAACTTTCATTGCACTCCTTCCATGGCAATAATATCCTTTCTAAGGTAAGGGACCAAAACTACACACAGTACATGTGCAGTCTAACCAAGGTTCTATACAATTGAAGCAAGACTTTGCTACTCCTGTACTCAAATCCTCTTGCAATAAACACTAACATACCATCAGCCTTTCTAATTGCTTGCTGTACCTGCAGGTTAGCTTTCAGTGACTTATTGACGAGAACACCCAGGACCCTTTGTATATCGAAACTTTCTAATCTCTTACCACTTAAGAAATACTCTGCACATCTGTTCCTCCTACCAAAGTGGATAACTTCACATTTTTCCACATCACATTCCATCTGCCAAATTCTTACCCACTCACTAAGTCTGTCCAAATCCTCTTGAAGCCACATTGCATCTTCCTCACAACACACATTCCCACCTAGCTTTATGTCATCCACAAACTTGGAAATATTACATTGGCCCCATCACCCCCAAATCACTGATATATATTGAACAGCTGGGGCCCGAGTAGTGATCCTTGCAGTACCTCACTAGTCCCAGCCTGCCAATGCGAGAATGACCTCTTTATTCCTAATCTGTTTTCTGCCTGTTATCCAATCCTTGAAACATGCCAGTATCCCATGCGCTTTAATTTTTCTAACCAACCTCTCAGGCAGTGCATTCCAGATCCTAAACACCCACTGCGTGAAAAAGGTTTTTCCTCATGTCGCCATTACTTCTTTTGTGAATGACCTTAAACCTGTGCCCTCTGGTTCTTGATCCTTCCACCAGTCCATATCCAAATGCAGCAAGACCTGGACAGTATCCAGACTTGGGCTGACAAGTGGCAATTAATATTCGCGCCACACAAGTGTCAGTCAATGACCATCTCCAAAAAGAGAGACTTCAACCATCATCCCTTGATGTTCAATGGCATTGCCATCACTGAATCCCCCACTATCAACACCCTGTGGGTTACCATTGACCAGAAACTTAACTGGACTAGCAATATAAATACTGTGGCTAAAAGAGCAGCTCAGGAGGCCAAGAATTAAGCGGCGAGTAACTCACCTCCTGACTCCCCAAAGCCTGTCCACCATCTACAAGGCACAAGTCAGGAGTGTGATGAAATACTACCCACTTGCCTAGATGAGTGCAGCTCCCACAACACTGAAGAAGCTTGACACCGTCCAGGACAAAGCAGCCTGCTTGATTGGCACCACATCCTCAAACATTCATTCCATCCACCACCGACGCACAATAGCAGCAGTGTGTACCATCTACAAGATGCACTGCAGGAATTCACCAAGGCTCCTTAGACAGCACCTTCCAAACCCATGACCGCTACCATCTAGAAGGACGAGGGCAGCAGATAGATGGGGACACTACCACCTGCAAGTTCCCTTCCAAGTCACTCACCATCTTGACTTGGAAATATATGGTGTTCCTTCACTGTCGCTGGGTCAAAATCCTGGAACTCCCTTCCTAACAGCACTGTGGATGTACCTATACCACACGAGCTGCAGCAGTTCAAGAAGGCAGCTAACCACCACCTTCTCAAGCGCAACTAGGGATGGGCAATAAATGCTGGCCCAGCCAGCAAAGCCCACATCCCGTGAATGAATAAAATAAAATAGGAACAGTTTCTCCCTGTCTGCTCTGTCCAGACCCATCAAGATTTAGTATACCTCTATCAAGTCTCCTCTCAACCTTCTCCTTCAAGGAGGATAGTCCCAACTTCTCCAACCTTTCTACGTAACTGAAGTTCTTCATCTCTGGAACCAGTTTTAACCTAACTTCCTTCCTTTTGTACTCTTTGCTCCTTTGATAAAGCCCAGGATGCCGTATGCTCTTCTTAACCGTGCTCTCAAACTGTCCTGCCACCTTCAACGATTTATGCACATATATACCTAGGTCCCTCTGCTCCTACAGCCTTATACGCAAGTTACATAACTAATATGCACCTTTCTATCAGTTACCTTATTCTATTCTGTTTTTACATTTCCCACTTAAATCAAATTTCAGTTTGTGCTATAATGCTGAAAATTTTATTTAGAAGAATTTAAGTAAATGTCACTGACAGTAATCCAGCATACTTTTAAAATTTATTTATTGCAGTATACTGCAAATGCAGCAGAGACTGCCATGCCCGAGTGAGGCTCCTTAGCCACACCAGGCGATGTTTAACAGAGAGTTTGCCACCAGGGCAAACTCAGGAGACGAAGACTACCAAAGAACTATTGAAGTACATAACAGGCTCAGGTTCCATTTTATGCACATTCCTAATATGACTTAAAATACACACTTATTGATGTCTGAAAGGAAGAGTGGAGATTAATTAGCCCTTAATAGACAGTTTTGATTTGACAGAAAGGAGTAATTGCATGTTTAAAATTAGGAATTCCGATATTTCTTGCTCAGCACGTTTTGCAAAAATGCAACTAAAAAAGCTAGTAGCAACCTCTACGGCAAGGAACAATGCAGCATTTTTACTTTCACAAATATGTAATCTGATAATTAATCATTTGTTCATTGTGTGCAATCACATTTTAAAGGCCACACACTTTTTTTTTTAAGATGGAAAGGAAAGAAATTGAATTAACTGAATAATAGTAAAGTGTAAACAATATTCAATTTGGTTGAAGATAAAGTTTGTTATGATTTGGTGTCACTTCACTTATTAACTACTTCAATTTTCAGTTAATCAAGCCAAACTAAATTTGACAAATAGGAGTTAAAGTTTGATTCTGGAAAGTCAGTTTGGTATGGTCACCATGGGGGAGCCATAAACCAATTTTACTGAATGACCCCCAAATGAAGAAATTACTAACAAGATTTCACTTCTTGTAACTTCTACTTTAACACAAATCAGAACCAATGTAAATTAAACATGAATTAGCAGGTAAATGATACTTCAAATAAAAAGATAAATTTCACTCTAGTCTATATACAAAGATACATCTTGCACAACCACAAGCACCAACATCGCTTCCTGCACACATGGCATTACATAGCTACCCAGTCCCACGTATGCTGCTCTTTATTCATGCAGGGTAGTCACGAGTCCTATCCAACAGCAATTTTCCCCTCCGAGTTTCATGGGTACAATTATCATCAGGCAGGCACACTTCTCCAAACCTTCTCTCTCCCAGGTCATGACTGTCCTGATGGTGTAGCTTTCCAGACTTCTTTTTCAATCAACCAACAAATAACACCCTGGTTCAGGCTTGGCCACTTTTGAGGCTCTTTAGTGTCTCTGAGCTATTCACATAGCTTTCTAGGTTTTTGACCTTTTTTAGACAACTCACACAGTGCCTCAAAGAGCTCCTGTCTCTTTTCTGCCAAATAGGAAAACTGACCTCCTCCTGAGAGAGATTTGCTTCTTTTCCTCACAGTCTGTCTAGTCTGCTTTCACTTTGTGTCTGCATCTGTGTGCTGATCACCTTCTCCCTCCAGCTCTCCTATCTTCATTACAGCAGCAGTTTGTGTCCTCTGTGTCTGGACACAAGGCTTTTGTATTTTAATTTCCGTTGTGTTAACGTTGCTTCCAAGTCAAGGGTCATTAGTACTTATTATCCAAGAAATTACATTTATTACCACTCCCTTTGTCTTGTGTTCCATGAGATCTTTATCATTTAATTTCTCATGCCCTCCGACCTATCCCTGACCTTCTACTTTGCTCCGTCTGCCCATACCCTCTTTTTCAACAGTATAAAACCCATAGCATTTCTACCTTTCTCCAGCTGCGAAGAAGGGTCATATTGGACTTGAAATGTTAACTCTGTTTCTTTCTCCACAGATGCTGCCAGGCCTACTGAGTTTTTCCGGGATTTTCTGTTTTTATTTCAGATTTCCAGCATCTGCAGTATTTTGCTTTTATATTAAAGTTACAATTGATCTCTTTACAATTGATGCCAAACTATCGAAAGTGCTCTCAAACATTATTTTACAGATTCTTTTTAAAGAAACTGCAAATTTTCCTTGCTGTACAAAAGTCCTCACAGGTCTAAGAGCATTACTTCACAATTTATTACAGCATACAAATCAGTCAATTTTTAAGCTGCAAACTGTCACATACTGTACATAGACATTTTGAATATTCCAAGACAGCTATGATGCAAGTCAAGGCAACATGATGAATTGTGGATGTTATTTTATTTTAATTCCTGTTAATAATAAATTATACCCAAAACTCCAAGGCCTGAATTTTTCCCACATCGGGCTGGCTCGGCTGGAGCGGTCGCCGGGCTGACCGCCACCCATGATTGGCTCCGCACCGCCATTTTACACGGGCAGGCCAATTAAGGCCCGCCCAGCATAATACACGAGCGGTAGCGCTGTGCGGGTGGGGAAGTGCGGGGAGGGAGAGTCAGGATCAGTGATCTTTCGCATGCATGTGAAAGACCGCTTCATTCTCCCTGGGACATGGAGCTGCCTTAGGGAGATTGAAGCGCTTTTGAAATAAATAAATGGAATAAAAATTTAATGAAACATGTCCCCTCATGTGACTGTCACGTGAAATGGGACATTTTTTACATTTCAGAAATTTTTTTAATTCAATTTGTTAAAGCTTCAGGGAACCTCATCCCACTCGTGGATGAAGCTTCCTAAAAAACGTAAAGGCCACTTGGCCTTTACGCCTGCCCGCCAACCGTTAGGTTGGACGGGCAGCGTATGTTTGAAATTAATTGGTTCCTTAATGGCCTTAATAGGCCTTGTAATTATCGGCGGGCACACAGCCGACTCCAGCACGCGCCCACCAAACAAAACATCGTGAGACAGAGCGATGATGTCGGGACGCACGCCCAACATCATCGCGCATCATTTTACGCGCCAGTGTGTCGGGCCTGCCCCCGCACGCCAACAGAAAAACCCTGCCCAAGACACTGACACTGGATTTCTGCTAGTCGAGATATAATATAAATTGGTCACATGAGAGAAGTGCAGCAACTACAACCATGCTAATATAGAGAAAAGGCTGTACTGGAAAGCCTGGTTATTATTGGAAAACCAAGCTTATCTCTATTTTCCTTCTATCATTAGAGGAAATCTCGCACATTCTACAACTGGATGGACAAAATACTTGGCATTTAAACTGATTAAGAGGCAATTTAGCTGGGTGAGAAGAACAAAAATAGTTTTGTGTAGGCTAATCAAGATTGGCTAATTTGCTTTCGTTACCACTAATAGATTTGCCTAAGGTGGAAAATACGGCAGCAAATTTGTGTGTATTAACCAACACGATTTCAGTTCATTTTGTGAAACTATACAGGCAATTAATCTGCATTTAGGAAAAGAACAAATTATGTTCATATGATTTCTCTAAAAATGTGAACAACCTGTTTATAAGACACATTCTAACTGCGTCCTAATACACATTTTCATTATGTTTCCTCTGAAGATCCAATAGAATTGCCCAACATATGTTTCTGCACTTAATTAAGAATCTTCATGTGACTCTGTATATTACAACCCACATTTAACAGTAAAAAGGTATGAGCAATAACTAGTGACACCAGTCCTCCTGTAATAATGAATACAAATTGCCAACAGGTGATATGGTCCAGGTGAGAAGAACTTTGTTGGCTCTAAAGCACAAAGAAATCTATCCCCTGCTAACAGCGTATTGTCTAAAAAAACCTGCATTCAGCATCTTTGATGTGCATTTCAATTCAACCTGACCCAGCAACTCTTTGATGTTTCCAGAACAAAGCCAGAGGAGATGAAACATTCTAAGTGCCATCAAATTCAACAAAGCAACTCTTAGACAGTCTTGTTTATACCTTTTTTTAGTATTTAGCCCTGGTTGGTAGTTTTACTTTTAAATATACTAGACTATCAAAAGAAAATTCTTTTTATTAAACGGCAATAAAAGCAAAATATAAAGAGTGGCTCACTGAACTGGAATGCATTAGTATTCCAGATGGTTTAACTTACTAAGGAGTAACAATTGCTATCAACCTAATTTAGAGATCTTATTCATCACGCTAATAATTTAATCTCTTATTTTTCTGATAAGGAATTAGTTTCAGAAATAGAACCTATTTAAGTGCAAGTACAAGTGCAAGCTTACATGCAGAATGGGACTTCAACACATGCAATATCTTGTCTGAAAGTTTCTTTGGGCTTCCGATTGCTTTTAAAAGAGCAATCTGAACACATTACAATTAATGTATTTTTTTTATAAATTTGCTAATACAAAAACAACTGCAATTTGAAGTTGTACAGTGCTTTCAATGTAGCTAAATATCTCAAAGTGTTTCAGAGAGGCATAATATTGGAGGAGGTTCAAACATTTAAAACATTCTTCTACACCACAGAACTATGATGAAATGTGAATGTAAACTAAGTTACAGGAACTTTTTAAAAACATTACATTGATGTTGCTCTCTGTCAGCACAGTAGCATGTACACTTTTTGATATTTTGATCAGGACAGCAACACAATTATTTATGACAAAAGCATCAATTAAATGATGAATGAAGTGTTAATAAAATATTACAAAAACAGCTTCAGCTTAATACTTTTGTCTTAAATTATATCCAAACTCATTCACGTCCATGTGTGTCTAATATGGCCCCTGATTTTATCTCTGAATGTGATACTTTATTGTCTTGATCATAAAAATTGCACTGTCTGCACAGATTCTGCAACCGCAACTTTCTATGTGCCAATTTTCTTTTGATTTACCATAATTGTTTTACTGCTGATTAATTCCAATAACCATGTTACTATGATTTAACAGCCTCAGTTTTATTAAAATATGTTAGTGATTCAAGTAAAAGATGTAGGGAGGTAATAATACCTATGAGTAGTCTTCCGCCTGGTTTGGTTTTTAAACCTACGTCTTACATCATACATGAGTATTGATGTGTCCTTCCCGCTTTGATTGTAATTTTGTTCCATATTGGAGCAAGTAACAAATGTTAAAGCTTTGACAAAAAAAGTTGACAGTACTTTCAAAGTAACCTCACTGGTTGGCTGAATTTCCACGATGGCCTATATCCTAAAATATATCCGCAGAGAATTCATTTTTAAACAACAAGATGCAAATTTGAATGCAATTTGATAAAATGATGCAACATAAATTAGTGTATTTTTATGGTAATTTAACCACAAAACTGTAACTCTTTAAATTAATCTCAAATATTCCTAAACTTTTGAAAAATGAGTAATCAAATATTCGTAACCAACTACCAGTTAACATAAAGATTTCTCCTTTTTGGTTTTGTTTTATAATCACTTTCATTACTCTTCATATTTCATAAAACAAAAAATAAAAATAATTGTTTTTCACAAATTTTCTTAACTGTTAAATATTAAATTGAACATATCGTGACTTTATAAAAACAGTAAATAAAATCAATAAAGAATTTAATTTTCCCAAAAAAAAGCTCAAAAGGCCAATGCAGCCATGAGACAGAATAAACAGCATTTGTAAAATAAACAATTCATTAACTCAGTTGCAATTATTTTAATTAAAGTATCATTTCTCTTTAAATAGTAATTTGCTGTAGACCCACAGCCATGAACATTTTCAATTTGTTTCTTTTGTTTTGTTGAATTTGACATACTGTTTTAGCCATCTGACTGAATTGCTACATTAAATCTGTTAATGCTGTGCTCTTCAACCCCAGAAATTATTTCCAGAAGGGAAACGCTTTGAGAGATGATCAAACAAGATTTAAGGTAGACATTTTATCACATTTTCCCTACCGCAGAGCCAGGCACAAATGAAAATGCACTCTTTCTCAACTCATGTTTAAGCTCCAAATATCTACAAGCAATTTCAATTTACTGGTAAAATACAACATCCAAACTTAAATGTTTAGAAATTTCAGTTTTGAATAATTTGAAAAAGGTAAACAGTTTCTGAATTTTAGTCACATATTCAGTTTGTGAAATTAAGCTTTTCAAATTATTAATTTCTAGAACATTTAAAATATTGCAATTAACATCTTTTCTTGCGAGAGGAATTTTTTGATAACATAATTTACCCTGATCAAACTTGTTCTTCAGTGTTTTGATTTATATAATGAATACAAAGTTTACATGTTTCTGAAAAATAAAAATTAAAAAAAAAGTACAGCTGAATGCAAACATCCACTTTTATAAATCACTTTCCAAATGGATTCTAAGGAATCTGGACAGAAGGAGCAAATTAATTCTAACCCTTAGCAGAAGTCGGGGCACCACAGGGTGCTAGCACCTCTACACATCCAGCTGCCAGTAATTTTTTGCCACAAATCTAAACCATTTATTTCTTCTAAGCCTGCCACATAAGGACCTTATAAGTCTTTGATATTTGTTTGCAAAAATAGTCCCACATTTAAGAAACTGAATTCATGGAGATTGCATAAGTCACCTCATGGATGAAGTGGAAATATATATCAAACACAAAGCTCCTTTACCTTCTCTTAATTATCACATTTTATGAGACCATGGTTTGCAGTTATGCCACCTTATGCCAAAAGTATCAAATCCTCACCGCTAGACAGACCACTACACAGAGATATAATTCAAACAAATCAACTAGCTTAATGGTAATTATTATTTTCACATTTCGTTTTAGTGTCAATTTGTTTTTTGAAAAAATAAAATGCAACATTTCTAATATAACCAACAATCATTCAAATAGTTTATTTCAAACTATTTCAATGTTCCATTCAAACTATTTCAAATAGTTTTTAGTAATATATTTAATAAGAGAATATTTATACCTGCAGCTGGCACACCTATGTGCTCTTTCCTTCAAAACTCTCCATCTATATTATAAGAGAATGCTTGCATTAATTTATTTTTTTCTCTTTTTCACATAAATTCATGGTTAAGCTGCATCAGCTAAGCTTATGTCTCTATCATTTCAATACAAAAAAAATTGTTTGGCACCAAATGCATTTACCCCTTTTTGAGTGCCAGAGAGAAAGACTAAATGAGCAGCTTGTTAGGGAAGCTTAATCTATCCAAATGAAGTTATTTCTCAAAACACACGGGCAAAGAGTGCAAAATCAAACAATGTTTTAGCCAGTGCAAGATTAACAAAGTAAGTCATAAACAATGGAAATTATGGCTTATGGCTCAAGCAAAGAAGCTGTGAGAAAATGTAAAACTTGCATTGTTCACGTTTAAGCTATTTCTATCTAAAGGAAAAATGCCATAACAAAAATTTTGTTATGCAACACAAACATACATAAAAAAACTAATTAACTTTGTTAATCAATTTTATTTATAAGTATTTTAAACATATGTTTGGCATAAAAAAATCACCAATAAATGGAAACTGTTTAACTTGGTACATCTTGTTTATTCTACTGGTCTGAAAATGGTCTCCTGTGGGGATCTGAATGTTTTGCTTAGTACAAGAAAAATTTCAACTTATTAAGAGAAAGGATTTCCTGGTTCAGCAAGGACAATCAAATGTCCTCAGGTTCACATTCACAATACTCAATTTAAATGTAAAATATGCTTCCACAGATCTTCTCATAGATTTAAGGGAATATATGTCAAAGGAAATGTATTAAACATTTTCCTCTTCATCATATTATTAATCATGAATTATAACAGCAAACATTCCATCTAAAGCAAATCACTTTATAACAGCTCACCAAAAATGCTATGTTCACCTGCCACAAAGCACCATTTGAATTCAGAAATTGAGAAGAAATGTGTGGAACTGAATTTTATCAATGAATGACATAACAAGCCTGTTATTTTCAATGTTATATTAAACCAGTATTTCTACAAAATTAATCTAATACTCTCTCTTCATTTAAGGGTATTCACTCTGGCACTCACGGTTATTGACTTAACCCTTATTATTGTACAAAAACTGCACCATTTGAGACAGTTACCATAATCTAGGCCTTTCTTTACTAAGTCCCCAGGGCATACATAGAAAAGGGTTACTGATGCCTCAGAGAATTGGACAACTGCTGGCAGCCCAAAGTGCTCTTCAATGCAATTTAATAGATGCAGACTTGTACTTACAGCACTTCAAATGCAAATCCTCCCGAATTCTTCCAGATTCCCTTCAAGTTTTAGAATTTAATAAACCATCATTTCCTAGTATAATCCTTTTCCTGATCAACGCAAAAGTCTGCACTCAATGCACCAATTGTCCAAGTTATATGCAAATAACATAGTAGCAGTTGTGGAGGTTGAAACAGAGCTGGGTGAGTGCAGTCCAGTCACCACAGCAGACTCTGACTGGAGAATGTCTGAGTTTAGCAGTTTCCACAAAAGAAAAAAAAGCCACAGTGGATTTTGACAGGAAGACTTAGAATCGGAAATGACACTTGGGAGTACACAGCTACCAGCAAACTTAAGTACCAACCCTCTTATGTATCACTAAGTCACTGCTCTAAGCAATCTACCTTTTCCCATTAAACAGCAGCAGATAATATCAGTGATCCATAGACAAAGAAATGACAGAACCTTCATCCGTCCTATTTGTTTGCACAATCTTGTGGTTCTGCCCAAGCAGCCTCAGGGCTTTTTGTTTTTGTAATGCAAACCACAGCTTTCCTCCTGCATCCAGCTCCACTGGTTTAAATGAAACAATAGAAATCAGCACTGTGTTATCCTAGTCTCCTTTCGTAGTTTAAATAAATTCATTATGTAAATGAGCAAGTCCACAGTTTCTGAATAAACAGCTGTGTGTCTGACCTAATTCAAGTACTCCATCAACAGGCTGCAAGCATATGTTTGTCTAGCATCTACTCTTATGTTATCTAAAAGCTACTGGTGGTTCACACACACACACGAGTTTTGCCATATCTGTAGAAAAGGATAATAAAGAAAGCAATTTAGCATTCTCAGAGGCCTGCATGCAAATATGTTTAATTTAGTAACTTAGGTCAAAAAACTATAGATACATGAAGTAACATTTTAAATTACACACTGAAACATTTACATAAAATTATATTTTATGGATGTATTTCTCTAGCAAAAGAATGCTAGATATATTTTGCAACATGTTTCAGTTTCTTATATGTAATATATTATCTGATGATACAAAAACTTCTGAGAACTACAGCATAATGGCCACAATATTTTCAGCTAACTTTGAACTAAATAAAAAAGCACGAGCAAATGACTAACAATTCCACTTAACTTAAATACTCATATACCAGTTAATGACTACTTACTACATTTTTGTTAAGTAATGATTAAATTACTAATTAGTACAATAGGTGAAGGTTATTTTTCCAACATATATTGAAAAATGAAATATACCTGTAAAGAAATTAAAGCAAGTGTATATCTCAATTTTAACTGAGCTAATGCTCAGCTATATAAAATGTTACACTTCAAACTTTATGAAGCCGTAAAAAGTGGGAAGTTTGTAGCTACTCTGCAATACTTTAAAACTTTTACTGTTATTTCGATCTCGAATAAAACTGTTATTCCAAATATTGAATCTCATTTTAGATCGTTTAATTCAGAAACTGCCTTTTTAAAATTTTGTAAAATACTTTTGCTAATTTGTCTCCTTCCAATTCAATACCCAAAACATTTAAAATAAGAAAAACTAAACTTTCCCTTGTGCGTTATTAATGCATAGTTCTGGGCAAGACCGTACTCGTTCTTCTCAGTAAACTTGCATACGTCAGACTGCAAAGTGGCAAATACAGCATGTGCCGTCACAATATTGGTGCTACATATTATGGACTGGAGTTCTATGAATAGACTGAAAGATAAGACGAGTCACTAGCAATTCTGAAACGTAATACATTTTTCAATCGGACTTTATGCATCTCTATATATATAACATAATATATAAAGCAATATTAAGTTTAATAACGTCATTAAAAACAACCAAGTGTAATACAAATTTATATAAAATCACTTCGCATTGAGAGCTGCTAATCTGGCACTTACCTTTAACACAACTCATCAATACAGCAAAGATATCTAAAACGGTAATATTGTCACACTATATATCCAATGCCTGCTAATGTGCCTTTCAATGTGACACCCGGCTCTATGCGTTAGTTGATTAAACATATAAGTAATCTTAAAATACAAGAATGTTTTTCCAAGGCTGTATAGTAGCCTCAAATTGCACACACCTCAGGTTTTGTTTTGTTTGTGTGCAGCCAAGGCACTCTGGGATACTTACCTAGCCTTATATGGTCAACCAGGTTAAAATGAATAAACCTACAGGGCTAGTCCATTGAAATGACAATTAATGGAAGATGCACTCTTTATAGGCAGCACAGCATGAAAATTGTGGTTCAAAATCGTTGTCAGTATTATATTTTGGTTTGATTAATATATGGCAGAGTTTAAAAATAGGTTAAAGTAGAAAAAAGTAACTTTAAAGAATTAGGCAGAGCAAAAGCTCCACCATAGGGAAAAGTAATTTGCTGAAAAGTACAATTAATGATTTTTATGAGCCTTTGTGTTTCTGATCAAAAGCATTGAGCCAACCTTCTAAAGCATGCAGATGGAATAAGATGATATGAAAACAACTTTTCATGCAACTTACTTATAATTAACTGTGCTAAATTTTTTAAAATCCGATAAAAGTGATTAAATTGTCAAATTAGACAATTGTTTTGCCTCTGGTACTATGAGCTTAACCATTTTTAAATCAATCAAAGAAAGCAGGAAAACTATTGAACTTTAAAATAAAGCTGCATATTTGTTTGATTTCATTAATGTCTAGCCGATTACAATAACAGCAAAGAGCAGTAATGGGCAACATTCATCTACTTTGATGTTCTCTGTTCAAACAAAATTTCTCAGCAATCACACAAGTGGAAAAACAAAAACTAACAGAATGAAATCTATGCTATGCTTGATGTCTCTTTGGACTCAAGGTCAAAATTCATCCTTTTTTCAAAGAACTAGTAACTCAATCCATAGACGATTAAGTTCCCCAGCCAAGCTAGGTAAAGACATCACTGTCAATAAAATAAAGGATGATCCAACTCCCTACACCTTTTTCACCGCCCTCCCCCACCCCACACCAGTTATTTTAAGGGACCATAGCATCTGAGCATGTGAAGATTTTGTTTTTCAAAAGCAACTATAAAGTTTATGGAACTCCATGCTAGCTGAGCATATGTTAATACTCCACATTTTATGCCAGCACTTTATTAACCTGCTTTACAGATAGAAACTTGACTTAATGTTAAAGAAAACAACCTTTTATAGATCCATGCAGTTATTTAACAAGTATACATTTTACTTTCAAATAACAACAGTCTGTAAACACTGCTTACTCTTCAAACTGTTCATTTAATTATTGACATTAACAAAATGCATTTAACTGAGTAATTATCAGATTCAAAATCAAAAAATCACACTTATAAATTCAATAAATTGCAGGCCTCATACAGAAATATATGTTTTGTAATTTCCTTTTACTTTATGTGTATTGGCCATAAATTAGGTTGTTGCAAATAGAGATGTCAAAATATTATAGTATATGATACGTAAAACCACAATCCTAACAACCCACTTTTTATATTATAATGTTTATGGCAGAGCGCATCCAGATAACTATTAAAATCACGAGAAATTAACATGGGATGCAGATATTTAACATTTTAAATTTTTCTTTCTTACCTAAATAACTAATGCCATGTTTTAAAAGGATTACATAAACAATACTGTAAGACAAAACATAAAATTTAGTAAATAAGTTATTTTTAAATCATCCTACATAATTGTAACATTATTATGAAGGAAATACCATTTACGCTTCTGAATAATTTTTAAGTAGACTTTTGTAAAATATTTAGTTTGAACAAAATAAATACAAAGTGCATTTGTGAAAGATGCATCTTCAGTGCTTGCAACTGTGATTTTTAATTATCCTATCAATATTGTAGTATAGTGACAATTATGCTTTTAAACAAATTTACCATCAATTGGCCAGAATTTTCTGTTAAAATGGTGACAAAGTTAATGGTGCTCATCATTATTTATGGATAAATGGTACAGAAACTTCAGGCAAGGAGAAAACTTATGGCTAAATGTGAATATCCAAAAGTTGCTGTCTGAGTTATGCTACTCAACAAATAACTTTGTGAAAATGGCCTTAGCCTCCCCTTTTTTTAACAAATTGCTGTATTTGCCAAATCAATTGCCATTAAACTCACCACAGAAAGTTAAGTCTTGTAAGTATCCTTTTAACAACATGATAAATGTTTGTAATGTGGAGTGACATTCCTTCAGGTTTTGAATTTTTTGGGAGGTTTTTAAAAATGTCAAGTTTTACATATAACTCTTTACTTTCTTACTTCTTCCTATCTTCTCTCTCTTAATTCGATCTTTATTTACTTTTCTGTCATTTATTCTGTATTGAGTTAACACCCACCCCCTTTAATTCATTCTCCTTCTCAGACCTTCTTGTATCGATTTCCCAATCTTCAGATTTTATTAGTTAAGGAGATACTGGGCTGGGTATTATCCTACTGTCGATGAGTCCACCAGGAGGCCAGGAATAAGTCAAGAATATGGCATGGGCGGGGTGGCCACCTGAATCTGATCACATGGTGGTAAGCTCATGAACGTGTGTGACACAGGCTTGGTGCTGGATCATGTGGCATGGATGATTCTGACTTTGGGTGACCCACGTCACCTGATCCCAAGCGCCATATTTTTAAACGCCTTGTTTAATTGCTGTAATTTTGCATGCAGTCTTTCTGAGGGAGGACTGCAATTGAACTGGCCAGCGTTGTCAGATGCGTGAATATTGTACCAAAAAACTTTTTTGAGGGTCCAGGTGGAAGAAATGTGTTTCTTCATTGAAGTTCACTCAGTGTCATCAATGGATTCAGCTGTGTTCAGTGATGACACAGCCACTCAGCACATCGCCCCATGGTGCAGTAAGAGTTCGCTGTGTGACATCCTCCAGGCTGTTTAGGAACTCAGAGAGATTCTATTTCCAGATGATGGCCACTAAAGGTTACTACAAATAACCAAGGTGGCCTGGACAGAGGTCGCTGCAGAGGTGAACGGCCATTCATGGGCTCCATCTGAGGGCCTGGGTCGAGTGCAGAAATAGAATGAATGACCTCCTCTGTACTGCAAGAGTGAGTTTGAGTTTCAAACTGTCAAGAAGTGAATGGAAGGTGGCCGGATAAAGTAGGAGCACTGAATGCTTAAAAGCTAGGATGGGCATTGAAGTGCAATGTGTTCCCCCTCACCATATATGCATAGGCTGCACGTGTGTGCATCACTGGAACCTGCATCTTCCTCGGCACATCACCTCGACTTCCTGAGAGAGTGAGATTGAAAAGACAGCTGGGCAACCTGATGTCTCATAGGACTAGGAGACAATCAGGTGTTAAGGGATTCTCCTCAGCATCACTGGAACCTCATTTTATCTGCCCTTATGCTTGCAGGACAAAAAAGCCAACAACACCAGGGAGAGCGCCAAGACTGGAGGTGAAGTCCCAGTGATTCGCCTGCCGACAGAGGCAGAGCTGAAAGCACTGGAGCTGACAGGGGAGCAGAGCAGTTGGTCCATATCTGATGGCGAGTTTGGATTGGTGGGTATGAATAAGGAGGAATTTCACATACTCATCATCTCTGGTTATCATGGTAGCCTGCTGCTCCCGGTGATCCTCAACATCATCACTCCAGTCATTGTTTTTATGCCTCATTTGCAAGGTCGACTGCCGTAGAGTCGTGACCAGCCCCATGTGTTCCACCTGACACCTCCTCAGAGGAAGACAGTCTGGAATTCTCTGAGGTTGCAGCATCACACCTGTCCCCTGCACCCAGCACCAGCATAGACACACACACCTGGGTAGGGGGGGTCGATAGCAAAACGTACCTGGGTTACGACCTGGTAAGCACCACACAGTCTCGTAGATGCAGATGACGGAGGCAGTGACAGGCAAAGCCACTGGCAGTCAGAGGGCTGGTGGAGGGCAGCTCTTTGCTGCACCCCAGGCTGGTGAAGGGCCTCTGGCGAGAGCCATACTCAACCTGCTGGAGTTACAGAACGGGAGAATCTGGTGAAGCTGCCTGAGGCTTTGAGCAGACATGTGAGGGTAATGGAAGAGTCCTTCCTTGACATGGCTTCCTCAGGTAGGAGAGCGCATTGCTTCTTTCATGACCACCATGAAGATGTAGGCCCAGGAGACCACACGGTGGATGCCTGGTGTCAGTGCAACCCTGCAGACCATTGCTGCCGCCATGAGCTTATTGCAGCACTGGGCCAGTGAAAGTTTGTCAGTGCTTCTGACATCCTTTTAGGTGCTCCTCAGTCAATGGGAAGAGAGGCTAAGGGAGATCCCACCTGAAACACTTGAGGGTTCTTCTCAAGGCAGTCCGAGTGTTGTCAGGAGCTCGCCAGCTCCTCTTCCAGTGAGCCAAGCTCCTCTAGCAGCAATGGCCACAGGTGAAGCTTCTGCAGATGTGCAGGGAAGCCTTATATTCCCTGGCCCATCCAGGCCTGGGGCTGCCAGAAGACACCCGCCATGGGCATCATAGGCCATGGGGCATGAAGAGTTGAAGCCTGCTCCCACCACATCTGCAGATGTTGGGGATGGACCTCATTTTAGCATGTGGTGGTGTTCTAAAAAGCTTTCACACAGTAAGGTAGCACTGGTGTTTATATTATTACGTTAAAGAAGCATTAGTGTCACATTAAAATGTTGTGCTTTATTTAGCATTTGTTTTTTTCCGATGAGGGCATTATGATGTTTCTCCCTTCAGAGATGTATGATGTTTAATATTATGTGTTTAAGTCATACTGGTTGCTTGCTTCCAAATTGAGATGTGGACCTCTAATGACTGAGGAACAGCGTTGTGAGTGCGTAGATGCAATAATATGTGCTGTCCGTGGAAAATGGGTAAGGCTGTTGATTTTATGTTGCTAAAGAGTGACCAAATGGTTGGAAGCAGGTCAGTGTGAAGTGATCCCTTGCCTCCTGAGTGTTAACTTCCATGGCATGCACATCGGCAGCAGCCCGAAGAAGTGGATCCCCTTCCACGTCACTTTCTACTTCCCCATCCTCCTCGTCAGATGAGGCTTCGGCCTCCTCTTCTTTCTCTCAGCTGTTGTTGTCACCCCTCTGCATGGTGATGTTATGCAATGCACAGCACACAATGGCTATCTGTGACACCTTTACTGCCTTATACTGGAGAACACCCCCAGAACAATCGAGGCAGTAGTTATCTTTACATCTTCAGCAGGCCAATGGTTTGCTCTATGATATTCCTAGTTAATCTCCGACTGGCATTGAGCCTCTCTTCTGCCTCATTGTGAGGGTTTCTGATGGGCGCCATCATCCATGTGCGAAGAGAGTAGCTCTTGTCATCTAGGATTCATCCTGTGATTTCTGGTCTTGGCACAAACAAATGCAGAACTTGCAAGTGCGAAAGCACATAGACATCATGGCTGCTGCCCGGATAGAGAGCACACACCTGCATCATTTGCTTCTTGTTGTCACAGACTAACTGCACAATGAGGGAATAGAATCCCTTTCTGTTAATAAACATGGCCAGCTGCTCAGATGGTGCCTTGATGGCTACATGGGTGTAGTCTATTACATCTTGAACATGTGGAAAACCAGAAATGGCTGTGATTCCTATTGCTCTCTCCACCTGGCCATCCTCGTCTGTCTGGAATCTTATGAATTCTCCAGCCCTCTTGTACACTGCATTGGTCACCTCTTTGATGCAGCCATAAGTGGCTGCTTGGGAGATGCTACAGATGTCAACCATAGACCCCAGAAAGGAACCTGCTGCATAGAAGTTAAGAGCTGCAGTAACCTTCAATGCCACTGGCATAGGGTGCCCACCATATCCTTGTGGATACAGGTCATCCTGCATTAGTGCTCATAGACCTGTGACAGCCCCTATGGAGAGGCATAATCTCTTCAGGCACCATCTCTCCAACATTAGTAGGTACATCACCCTGATCCTGTAAATTCTCGGATGCGCTGGGGACCTGGTCTGCCTCTGCCTTGCAGCCTGGCTTCCTGTTGTTGTGCTTCCTCCTGTTGCTGCTGCTGGGCAGCCTGCATTGGTTCCAGTGCTGCTTGGTGTTCCTGTGCAGCACTGATCTCCTCCAGCGCTCAAGAATGAAGGAATATAGGGTGAATGATTCCAATTGTGCAACATCCTCTCCCTTTCTTTCAAGGCAGCCTCTGAAGTGCCCTCCCTTTAGAGGCTCATATATACACTAGTACTGAGAAAGGTGGGAGCTGTACCGTTGGGACAGTCTTCACTGCTGGGATGAGTGTTCTGGTGAGTCGTATAACTAGGGCAGTACAGAAGGCTTTAAACTCAAGAGTGGGGGCAAAGAATCAAGTTTGGGAAGATGTAATAAATTAAGTAGAGAAGACGGCAAGAGAGTAAGATAGGAACAAGGGAAATTATGGTCAGAGTGTGGCAGGAAGGGATAGAGTGTACAAACCAAGAGTGCACCAGTAGATAAGACTAGAAGTTACAAAAATAGTAAAAAAAAGAACTAAGGGCTCTGTATCTGAATGCACGTAGCTTCATAACAAAATAGATGAATTGACATCACAAATAGAAATAAATATGTATGACCTGATAGCCATTACATGGCTGCAGGCTGACAAAGACTTGGACCTGAATATTCAAGGGTACGTGACATTTAGGAAGGACAGGAAGCTAGGAAAAGGTGGAAGGATATCTCTGTTAATGAAGGATGATATTGGTACAACAGAGAGAAGTTCTGGAGATCAAGATGTAGAATCAGTTTGGGTAGAAATAATAAATAGTAAGGGTATGAAGTCACTTGTAGCAGTGATTTATAGCCCTCCTTACAGTAACCACAATGGGTGGGGTATACAGGAAGAAATAAAGGGGGCTTATGAGAAAGATACAGTGATAATCATGGGTGATTTTAATGCACATATAGATTAGATGAATCAGATTGGCAAAGGTAGCCTGGATGGTGAGGTCATAAGAGTGTTTTTGGGATAGTTTCAGGTTGATGTTCTAGCATCAAACAGAGAGCAGGCTACACTAGATCTGGTAATGTGCAATGAGACAGGAGTAATTAATGACCTCATAATGAAAGGACTCCTAGGTAGCAATAATATGATTGAATTTCACATTCAGTTTGAGGGAGAGAGGAGTGGATCTAAGACTAGTGTTTTAAACTTAAATAAACTGTCTTGAGGGTATGGAGACAGAGCTGGCTAAAGTAAACTGGGAAATTAGGTTAAGGGATAGGTCAATAGAAATGCAGTGGGTGGTAGATGCATTGGTTTTAATTTTCCAAAATTCCCCTGATTCTGGAAAGGTCCCATCAGATTGGAAAATAGCAAATGTGACTCTTCTATTCAAGAAAGGGGGAGACAGAAAGCAGGAAACTATAGGCTAGTTAGCATAACATTTGTCATAGGGAAATTGCCGGAATCTATTATTAAGGAGGTCATAACTGAGCACTTAGAAAATTTCGATGCAATCAGGCAGTCAACATGGTTTTGTGAAAGGGAAATCATGTTTGACTAATTTATTGGAGTGCTTTGAGGAAGTAACAAGCAACACTGATAAAGGGGAACCTGTGAATATGCTGTACTTAGATTTCCAGAATGTATTTGACAATGTCCCACATAAAAGGTTACTATGCAAAATAAAAGTTCATGGTGTAGGGGGTAACATATTAGCATGGAAAGAGGATTGGTTAGCTAACAGGAAGCAGAGAGTAAGGCATAAATAGGTTATTTTCAGGTAGGCAAGATGGCAAGATGTGATAAGTGGCATGTCACAGGGATCAGTGCCGGGGCCTCAATTATTAATAGTTTATATCAATGACTTGGATGAAGGGACCGAATGTATGGTTGCTAAATTTGCTGATGACACAAAGATAGGTAGGAAAGTGAGTTGTGAAGAGGTCATAAGGAGTCTGCAAAGGGACATAGATAAGTTAAGTGAGTGAGCAAAAGTTTGGCACATGGGGTATAATATGGGAAAATGTGAACTTGTTTACTTTGGCAGGAAGAATAGAAAAACATCACATTAGTTAAATGGAGAGAGATTGCAGAACTCTAAGGTACAGAAGGGCTCATGTCCTGGTACATGAATCACAAGAAGTTGGTATGCAAGTGATTAGGAAGGCAAATGGAATGTTGTAATTTATTGCAAGGGGAATATAAAAGTAGGGATGTTTTACTTCAATTGTACCGGGCTTTGGTGAGACCACATCTGGAGTACTGTTTACAGTTTTGGACTACTTGGCCAGAATTTTTCACTCGGCGTGCGGACGTACACCTGACACACTCAAGCGTCAAATGACACGTGGTGACGTCGGGCGAGCATCCTGACGTCATCACGCACACACGATATTTTGGTAGGCGGGCACGCGTGGGAGTCAGCAGCTACCCTGCAGACAATTAACTGGCCTATTAAGGCCATTAGAGTAATAATTAAATGCAATTTTTCGCTGCCAGTTGGCGGGCAGGTGAATTGGCCAGGTGGCCTTTGGATTTTTTATGAAACCTCATCCACAGGCAACCATACTTCGGTCCCTTCATCCAAGTCATTGATATAAATTATAAATAATTGAGGTCCCGGCACTGATCCCTGTGACACATTCCAACAGGAATTAAAACTAAAATAAAAATGTTTAAATCTTTTATAACAGAGTCACATGGGGGATGTGCTTTTAACCTTTTTAAATTCTTTATTTGTGTTTTTAAAAATCTTCAGCTCCCTGAGGCAGCTCTGCGCCTTCAGGGAGTTTTCAGTGTGAGCACCTGTGCGCATGCGCAAACGTCCATGCTTGCCCTTCTCCCGCCCCCACCCCGTAGACCCTCAGCGTTGCAGTGCACGATTCACTCTGGAGCCCATTAACTGGCCAGCCAGTGTGAAATCGTGGTCGGGGTCATTTTGGCGACTGCTCCCAGGCCTGCCCGACGAGGTAAAAATCCTACCCCTTATTTAAGAAGGGATATAAATGCATTGGAACCAGCTCAGATAAAGTTCATTCCATTGATACCTAGGATAGGGGTGGTGGGGGGTTATCTTTTGAGGAAATGTTGGATAGGCTTGGCCTGTATCCATTGTAGTTTAGAAGAATGACAGGTGATCTTATTGAAATGTATAAGGTCCTGAGGGAAATTGACAGGGTGGATGCTGAAAGGATATTTCTCCTTGTGGGAGAGACTAGAACTAGGGGACAAAGTTTAAAAATAAGGGATCTCCCACTTAAGACAGAGATGAGAAGAAACTCTTTCAGAGGGTCGTGAGTCTTTGGAACTCTCTTCCCTGGAGAGCAGTGGAGGGTCATTGAATATTTTTTATGCAAAGTTAAATAGATTCTTGGTGAACAAGGGAGTCAAAGGCTATCAGGGTAGGCGGAATGTGGAGTTGAGGTCACAATTAGATCAGCCATGTTCTTATTGAACGGTGGAGTTGGCTCGAGGTGCCAAATGCTCCTCATTCGTATGTTCGTAATGCCACTTTAATGAGTTGCTCCTCTGTCCCCAGGCTTTGCGCTGCCCCTTAAATTCTTTGGAACCAACTCCAGGTTTAGTCACTTCCTACCTCAGACTCCACCCCTCCAAGCATCAGATTATCAAGTCTGAACACAGAGAAAAAACCTCCAAAGACAATTCAGCTCCTTGCGACTCACTCTCCTGCAAGTCAAAAGAGCTCTCACAGTGAGTCAGGAAAGTCACATTTAAGTCGGCAGCGCTTAATAAGCAGGTTATTAAAGACATGGAGACTCATGTCCCTTTCATTTACTTGGTGGAGCTGCCTTAGATCCCGGCTAATTACATTTAAATTGTGGACAAGTGGTTTATTTTGAATATTTATGAAGTTTCCGCCTTTAATGGGTGAGCTTCCCACTTGTTTACCTTTCTGCTGCCTACATAATTGAGAGCTGTTTCCTCACCACCAGGGTTCTGACATGCGACCTCCTACGTGATTCTTCTGGTACGCCCACCATCTTGCCCACTCCAGCAAGCTCCACAAAATCCTGCCCATCATGTTGATTGCCCCGAATGCTGGGGTTCCAAATTTTCTGTTTCCCTCACTATGCCATTATCAGCTCAAACTTGCAACAACTTTGTGAGCAATATTTCCATGGAAGGGTTTAGGGGAAAATCTAACTAACAGCAGATGCCATTAGATGCCCTATTAAATTTTCACCCTGTGTGTCTTGCTTGGTGGTTATACATAGGGGAGAAAGCTCTTTCACAAATGAAGCTTAGTTTTAAAAATACGTGTATAACTTCAAGATCAAATGTTTCAGTTAATTTTAAAGAAATAAGTAAAATGGCTCCTTCATCCATGTTTTAGAAAGGAAATAAGAATAATTTCTATTTCCACCTCACGAAAAGCATTAAAAATGAAGAATATTCACAGTGCTCCAATTCATTAAAAAATGCATCGTTTTTATTTTCTTTAAATTAGTTTTCTTTCAGCGTGGAGCAATATACTGGCATCCGTTGATGGGACATTGGCCGGAAGTTTTCCAGACCCTAGGACGGTGGAAAAAGAGGGGGGAACCCAATCACACCCCCTGATGCCGTCCTGCCTCCTGATGAGCTGTCAATAGAATCGGGAACTCGCTCGCCGATGGCGGGCAAGCAATTAAGATACTTAAGGCCTCAATCAATGGTGATTTTCAAAGAGGGATGCAAGTTTG
Organism: Cetorhinus maximus; assembly: GCF_964194155.1. NCBI lineage: Eukaryota > Metazoa > Chordata > Chondrichthyes > Lamniformes > Cetorhinidae > Cetorhinus > Cetorhinus maximus. Next base: position 75,701,123 of record NC_135882.1, on the reverse strand, counting down.
TCAAGGTTAGACAAGCCCCACTGTGTCCAGAGCCTGGAAACACTTTAGAGGTGGGAGGTCTAAACTTCAGAAAGGCTGTGTGCAGTGCACCCGTGGCTGAAGGTATTCATGCGAAAGCATTCTTCTATCAGACTGTTGTCCCTGGTAATTCTGTGCCGCCTTTTTCAGATGCTGTTTGGACCCTTTCACGAGCGCCTCCGTTTGGAGACGCCTCTCGCTCTCCCTCTGCCTGAACAGCGATCACCTTTCCCAGCGAGGCTGTAGCTCTCCAGCCTATGACAGGCCCTCCCAGTGAATTCGGAGACGGCCTGTTCATTGACTTCATCCCGTAAGATCGCGCAGGCGGGGGGACCGCGCTGACAAGGACGGGCTCGAGGTCCCGACCCCTGCGGAGTCTGAAAGATCCCAGCCATTATTCCTGATATTTTTAATATTTGTTCATAGTTTTTAGGTGTATTACCCATTTCTAGTTGCCCCGAGATGATAGTGGTTGGCCCTCTTGAACCACTGCAGTCATATGCCTGAAAACTGAAAATGAGTAATAATTTTGACTGTACATCCTTGACATTTCTGAACATATTACATACAAATTATTTAATATTTCACGGCCCAAACTACACTTTCTATATCATGTATTAAAACCTATTTCAAGTTATAAAACTTAAATATTAAAAATCGATGTACCTTCCATATTTATTTTAAAAAGTATTTTAAATAAAATTTTATATTTTTGTCATATGTGTTATAATGATATAAAAAGCACCAATTGCCCATAAGGGATTAGCAAATACATTGTGGGCTGAGTTATTAATTCTAGGCACACATGAACATATATACATGGATAGAATGTTTTTTATTCCATTGCGGAGTTTTACTTGGAGCTGGTGTACTTGGACACCACCTTTGTCCCTTCCAACACAGCGTGCTTGGCCAGTTCCCCGGGCAGCAGCAGGCGCATGGCGGTCTGGATCTCCTGGGAACTGATGGTGCTGCGCTTGTTGTAATGGGCCAGGCGGGAAGCCTCACCCGCGATGCGTTCGAAAATATCGTTCACGAACGAGTTCATGATGCTCATGGCCCTCGAGGAGAAGCCGATGTCGGGGTGAACTTGCTTCATCACTTTGTAGATGTAGATGGAATAACTCTCCTTCCTCGACTTTCACCATTTCTTGCCGCCCTTTCCTGACGGTTTACTCACAGCTTTCTTGGCGCCCTTCTTAGCAACTGCTTTCTTCTTCTCTTCAACCATCTTCAATCTCAATTTCAGACACAGGGAGATGTGTGCTCTTTCACGTGCATTCGCGAAACAGCGCACTCTGGCAGTTGGGGAATCCCCCTCCCGCCCACACAGGAAGCGCATAGCGCTTCCCGTCGGGCAACACGCTGGGCGGGCCTTAATTGGCCAGCCCACTTAAAATTGCGGCGGGGCCCATTTCGGCGGCGGCAATCGGCTACCCGCCCGTCGCCGAGTTGGTCGGGCCCTCCTGCCCATCAAGGGCAAAATTCTGCCCTTGCGCTCTAGAACTTGCCACACCCTTTGCCAAGCTGTTCCAGTACAGCTACAACACTGGCATCTACCGACTATGTGGAAAATTGTCCAGGTATGCCCCGTATACAAAAAGCAAGACAAATCCAACCCGGCCAATTACCGCTCTATCAGTCTACTCTCGATCATCAGAAAGTAATGGAAGGGGTCATCAACAGTGCTATCAAGCAGCACTTGCTTAGCAATAACCTGCTCACAGACGCCCAGTTTGGGTTCCGTCAGGGCCACTCAGCTCCTGACCTCATTACAGCCTTAGTTCAAGCATGGACAAAAGAGCTGATCTCCCGAGGTGAGGTGAGAATGACTACCCTTGACATCAAGGCCACATTTGACTGAGTGTGGTATCAAGTATTCTTAGCAAAACTGGAGTTAATGGGAATCAGGGGTAAAACTCTCCATTGTTTGGAGTCATACCTAGCACAAAGTAAAATGGTTGTGGTTGTTGAGGGTCAGTCAACTCAGCTCAGGACATCACTGCAGGAGTTTCTTAGGGTAGTGTCCTCAACCCAACTGTCTTCAACTGCTCCTAAAGTCAGAAGTGGGGATGTTCACTGATGATTGCACAATGTTCAGCACCATTCGCGACTCCTCAGATACTGAAGCATTCTATGTCCAAATGCAGCAAGACTTGGACAATATCCAGGCGTGGGCTGACAAGTGGCAAGTAACATCCGCGCCACACAAGTGCCAGACAATGACCATCTCAACAAGAGAGAATCTAACCATCGCCCCTTGACGTTCAATCGCATTACCATCACTGAATCCCCCACTATCAACATCCTGGGGTTTATCATTGACCAGAAACTGAACTGAACTAGCCATATAAATACTGTGGCCACAAGAGCAGTTCAGAGGCTAGGAATTGTGCGACAAGTAACTCATCCCCTGACTCCCCAAAGCCTGTCCACCATCCACAGGGCACGAGACAGGAATATGATGGAATACTCCCCACTTGTATGGATGAATGCAGCTACCACAACACTCAAGAAGCTCGACACCGCCCAGGACAAAGCAGCCCACTTGATTGGCACCACATCCATAAACATTCACTCCCTCCCCACCGATGCACAGTAGCAGCAGTGTGTACCATCTACAAGCTGTACTGCAGGAATTCACGAAGGCTCCTTAGCCTTCCAAACCCATGATCACTACCATCTAGAAGGACAAGGGCAGCAGGTTGATGAGAACACCACCACCTGGAAGTTCCCCTCCAAGTCACTCACCGTCCAGATTTGGAAATACATTGCCATTCCTTCACCGTTGCTAGGTCGAAAACCTGGAAATCCCTCCCTAACAGCACTGTGGATGTACCTACACCACATGGACTGCACCGATTCAAGAAGGCAGCTCACCACCACCTTCTCAAGGACACCTAGGGATGGGCAATAAATGCTGGTCCAGCCAGCGAAGCCCACATCCCCTGAATGAGTTTGTAAAAATCCCGTTAAGGGTCTAATACGGTGGTCAAGAAACATCAGAAATGTGCACCTGTTATGTTGTTACAGGCATATCTGGTGGCGGTGAGAGTGCATGTCGCAAAAATTTCTTAAGTGAATAGCTTGATTAAATTACACTTCTTGCAGAACCCTTTTCTGATTTTGGTTGCTCCAGTGGCTGACACATCAATTGCTAAATGAGTTCAGCAACACATGGTGCTAACCATTACCAGTGCCACTTAAAGGGATCATACTAGAATTTTCAGGTTAGCTCCTGGTTGTTATTTCAATCTGCTGATTAACTTCTGAGAATCTTTGGTGAGTTTTATCACTCTGGAAAGTTCAGTTTGTCTGCAGAGCAGGATCAAATTATTGGGTGGACACTTAGGGCCGAATTAACCCAGATTTGCACTAACGTTGTTTAACCCGCCAGCCGCAATGGCGGGCTTTCATGCCGTATTGTCCCAAACCCGCTTTATAAGTTGTGCATTCCCGGGAAACATGCCGCTTCCATGGTGGTCGGGCTCTGTGATTTCACGCTAGTGGGCCAATTAAGGCCCGTCCAGCATGAAACGCGACTTGTCACTGGCCGGGAAGGGCCGAGCGGGAACAAGGGCCTGTCGGCTGTTGGGTCCAAGGGCGACCTGGCGGCCTGTTTAAAAACGGCCCAGGCAGCACCAGAAAGTCTGCCGGGGAGGATGTCTGTCTGTCGTTGTAAAGATGGACTCGAGTGTGGCAGCAAACACCAGGCAGGATGGCAGGTGGACACTTGGCCTCCCTGTTTTTCCGACGAGTGCCTCGCTGCCCTCCTGGAGGAGGCGGCTGCCAGAAGGGACACCCTTGTCCCCAGAGATGGGAGGAGGAGGCCACTGCACCTCACAAAGAAGGCATGGGAGGAGGTGGCAACCTGGTTGAGCAGCCATGACGTTGTGCGGCGCACCTGGGTGCAGTGCTGGAAGCGCTTCAATGACCTGCTGCACTCAGGAAGGGTGAGTACCGTGCTGGCATGGGTCAGTGTGTTGAATTGTTTTGGGCTGGAACTCAGGAGTGTTAGAGTCTGAGTGCCAAGTGTCAATCACGCTGGCGCTGGCGAAGGGTCCGAACCCTGGCTGCTTTGACTGAGTGCCTTGCAGCTCGAGGGTCATGATGTGCCCTGCAAGGTGCTCCTCAGCTGGGGTTGGCCAGGCTGCAATGGCACTGCAGGTACAGAGTGGACTAATCAATGCTCCTCTGTCCTTTCAGGAGAAGACATCCCAAAACAATATTGAGAGGGTGCAGACTGGCGGAGGACCCCCACACCTCTCATCCTCTCTCTGTATGAGCAGGAGGCCTTGGAGCTCGAGAGGCACAATGCACCTCAGTCAAGTGGCTGCAGTGAGACTGGGGTGTCAGACGAAGGTAAGAGTGCAGTTCACTGAGATGAGAATTTCGGCTTCTGCAACCATACCATTGCAGTTACTTCATTGATATGAGCCTCGAACCTGGAGTCCCCATTGATCATTGAAAGATGAGGGCACCATGATGCAGATCTCTGTTGTCTCACCAGCGTTCCTGGCATGCACAGTGACAGTGTGATGACTTTAACTAATGACATGTCTTTCTGCTCCCTTTTAGGCTGACCAGCAGGTGTTCGCTCTCCGGATCCTGAAGGGCCACCTTTGACCCCAGAGGAAACCATGCTCCCCAAGCACCTGTGTCACACCCACTCTCTGAAACAGGCACCAGCGCAGATAGCAGCACATTGGTAGGCATTATTTCGGTGGCTAGTTTCTCGGTGCACATTGGTGAGGGCACTTCACACTCGCTTGAGGTGTAGGCGGAGGCAGAGAGTGCCCAGGGCGCCGGCAGTCAGAGGACTGCTGAAGACCAGGACATGGTCTTGAAGGCAGATGATGAGCCTCTGGAGTCGTCCATTAAGCAGAAGATGCTGGACGTCCAGCGGGATGTGCAGGAGGATCTGGCGGAGATCCAAGAGGATATACATGCCATTGTCTCCGTTGTGGAGGAGTCCCTGCGGAGCATGAGCACTGTGTTGACCCTCATGGCTGAGCGCAATGCCTCCTCCATTGGGAGAGTGATCACTCTCATGGAGAGGCTGCACCAGGGACAGAATCAGGGGTTCCTGGGGTTGTGCTCGGACATGCAAGCCCTCACACAGGCACTGATATCAGCTGGTCAACGTCCATGTGTGAGATGGATGGGGCGCTCAGTATCCCAGCTAGGTGTCCGTCCATCAATGACGAGCAGGGAGGTCCACAGCAATCTCACGTTGGCGCGTGAGCTGCTTGTCATCAATGCGGGCTCCTGTCAGGGAGCTCTGGATGACGGCAGCAGCTCCTCCGCCCCTCTGCCAGTGATCGTCACATCTGACGAGGCTGCAGTGACTGGGGAGGTGCCAGCCGTGGCACTGGCTCCAATGGCCAAAAGACGACCGCCAAGGTCATCAAGGCCAGCAGGACAGCAGAGTCAGCAGGCCGTCTCTAATACCGGTGCCAGTGAGGGGGGAGCACCTAGGCATAGCACCATTAAATGTAAGTTTAAAGCACCTTAAGCACAAGAGGGACTGGTCAAGGGTGATGTTTTATTCCCCCATTTTGTTTTTCTTTTTTATTAATGGTGTGACTACCAACACCGGTTTTTTTCCATTCAAGACTATGTGAGTTCCAACATAAAATTACATTTGCTTTTGTGTTATTGGCCTGAGTAAGCTTCATGTATTTTGTAGGTGCAGGGTAGGCCAATACGTAATGCTGGACGTGGGTGGCTCAAAACTTTATTGTACAGGCACTGAGTGTACCTTGGCGGCCAAGGATAGGTCATTTATGTGATCCATGATGGAGGCGGCAGCCCTGGCATGAGGTGGTAGTTCTTCTTCGGCAGCATAGCTGAAGGAGCACTGGATCAAGGTGTCCCTGGTGTTCTTGCCCCCCTGAAGGGTACAGAGGTCTGCCTCCACGCCCTCAGCGTTCTCCTCACCGTGCTCCTCTTTTGACTCACTACTGGATTCATCCTCCGTGGCCTGTGCAGCTGCATCAAGATCCTCTTCCTCTGGTGGGTCCCCCCCTTGCCAGTGCTGGATTGTGGAGAGCACAGCATGCAACCACTATAAGCGACACCCGCTCTGGGGGGTATTGCAGTGTGCCCCCTGAAGCGTAACTTGAGAAGACCTATGGTTCTCTCTACCACCGCCCTTCTGGAGGCCTGGCTCCTGTTGTATCGATGCTCTGCCTCTGTTCTTGGGTGGCAGAGAAGGGCCATGAGCCACCTTTTCAAGAGATAGCCCTTGTCACCCAGCAGCCATCCATCCAGTTGGGTTGGAGCCCTGAAGAGCCTCGGCACCTGGGAGTGTCTGAGGATGTACACGCCATGGGAGCTGCCAGTGTACCTTGCACAGACTTGCAGAATCTGCATCCTGTGGTCACACACTATCTGCACGTTCATGGGGTGGAATCCCGTTCTGTTGACTAAGGCACCCGGTTGACCTGCTGGTGCCTTGATAGCCATATGTTTGCAATCGATGGCACCCTGGACGCGGGGGAACCCTGCAATCACTGCAGAGGCTCTGGCTCGCTCAGCCTGGTTGGCCTCGTCCATATGGAATTGAAGGAAAGTCAATATCCACCTGAACAGAGCTTCTGTCACCAGCTTGATGCAACTGTGGACAGCTGATTGGGAGACTCCACACAGATCCCCCACTGAGCCCTGGAAAAAGCTGGAGGCATAGAAGTTGAGGGCCACTGTGACCTTCAGAGCCACTGACATGGGGTGTCCGCCCACACAGTCAGAGCTGATCTCGGGCCCAATCATCTGACAAATGGAGGTCACAGTCTCCTTTCAGAGGTGGAACCTCCTGCGACATTGCACCACAGACATATTGAGTTAGCTATATTGCTGCTGGTAAACACTGGCAGCAGGTTAGTGGCCTCTTCTGCAGCCCCTTCCGCCTTGGAGTTCCTGCTGGCTCTGCGCCCCCTGTGCCTGTGCTTCTCCTCCCACAGGTCCCTCCCCTGGAAGCTGCATTGGGACGTGTGGCCTCCTCTCCCTTCTGCCCCTTTGTTCATCCTCAGAGGAGCTGCCTCCAGCGGAGATCACAATTCCCATTACCATGGTAAGGGAATGCTGTCTGATACTTGGAAATGTCCACACAGTCCGAATCATCAGGGGGCCTGGAAGACACCAATGAGTCCAAAAATGAAGCCTGGAAATGCTAAGAATGAAGCCCCCCCACCAATCAGAGATTAAGCTGACAAGTACCAATAAGCCACCAGCAGCAAGTTATCTCCAAAACTCCTCACTACTCACATTGACAATGCTGCTGACCCTTCTTATCCCGTCCGTGGATGAGGTTTTGCAAATTGTGGCCTGCCCATTTTGCCCATGCAACAAGCGAAAAATCGCACGGGCATTGTTAAATCACCATCAATTGGCTTGTCCAGTACCTTAACTGGCCTGTTAATTAATGGCGGGCACGGCTCCAACTCCCGCGCTCGCCCGCTGAGCGAAATATCGCAAGAATGCGTGATGACGTTGGGAGAGTCGCCCAACGTCATTGTGCTTCATTTTATTCTTGAGCGGATTGGGCGGCGCCCACCTGACAAGAGAAAAATTCTGCCCATAATTTTTAAGATTCTCCTCTAATTTCCATTCTCTTCCCCAGGTACAAGCTCATGCTAAACTGTGATTCCACAGGTGGCTACCACTCTCCAGGTCTACACACTAGTAAGCATTCATCTTAGGTGAAAGTAGGCAGCGAGAGACAGATGTTTATTTGACTGTGGAGTCCATTACAATAGAATTCAATCTTGTTCCTACTAATGTTATTATGTTTACACATTTCAGCCAAGGTTATTACATGACAGACAGGAGTAGGAATCTTGGTTGATGTCTCTAGCCCAGAGGTGTTGAGGTGACTTGTAGCACACAACTGGAGATGGGTCTGTATAACTTAGAACTAGACTGGGTGATCCCTTTAGCCACAGGATCAGTGAGGAAGTTTGTGAATGAATGTGTATTTTCCAGCTTTTCGCATGCATGACTACCTGTAATGCATACTGGGAGGAGAAAGTCATTGTTTATCGTATAATTAAGCTCAGTTTAGAGTTTGAATATATTTGGCATGTTTCCACAATTCTTTAGCCCTTGAAGCCCACTTGCTCCTTTTGTGTACAATTATACCCCTCAGGTTTTCTTCAAATTTCCTCCAATTAAATATTGGGAAGACCAAAACCATTATCTTTGGGTTCGGTTACACAATGTGCTCCCTAGCTACTGACATCATCACTCTAAACCTGAAACCTAATTAGTTAAATTAAATACAATAAAGATGGCAGAGCAGGTGATGTGGTACAACTGTAGCATGTGGATCTGGTGGACACTAGTGTGACCCAGGGCAACCACCTCTGCAGTAAGTGTCTCTAGCTCAAGGGACTTAGACTCTGAGTTGATGAGCTGAAGTCAGAGCTTCAGACACTGTAATGCAGCAGGGAGGTGGCAAGTAACCTGGACATTTTGTTCCAGGAGGTAGTCAGACTCCTTAGGCTGGGCACTTCAGATTTTGTCCATGGTCAGGGACAGGAGGGTGTGACTATGAGTGAAGCAGGTATAGGGATCCAGGAGGCCACAATGGAGGAGCCTCAGCCCTTGCAATTGTCTAACAGGTTCCACGTTCTTGCAGCTTGTGTGGATGAGAGCAGGGACTACAGGGAGAATGAGCAATCTGACCACAGCACCGTGGTGTAGGGAGCCGTTCATGTGAGGCAAGTAAAAATTAATGTATTTGTAGTAGGGGACAGTACAGTTAAAGGGATAGGTACTGTTCTCTACAGCCAAGAGTGTGACACCCGAAAGCTACATTGCTTGCCTGGTGCTATGCTGAAGGACATCAGTTTGGGGCTAGAAAGGAACTTGGAGTGGAAGGGAAAGGATCCATTTGGTGTGGCCCATGTGGGTACCAACAATATAGGCAGGACTAAAAATTAGTTCCTGATGAGGGAATATGAGCAGCTAGCGACTAAATAAAAAAAGAACTGCAAAAGGTAATCTGTGGATTACTAACTGAGCCATGAGAAAATTAGCATAAGGTAATAAGATCAAAGAGTTGAATTCATGACTCAAGGGTTGATGTGGGGTGAAGTGTGTTTGAATAGGGAATACTGGTAAAAAGATAGAATTAAAGGCACTTTATCTGAATGCACACAGCATTCATGAAAGATGGATGAATTGATAGCATAAATTGAAATAAATGAGTATGATATTAAAGACATTATAGATTCATTGCAAAGTGACCATGCCAGGGCCTGAATATTCAAGAGACTAAGACATTTCAGAAGGACAGGAAGAATGGAAAAGGAGGAGCATAGCTCTGTCAATAAAGGATGAGATCAAAACAGTCATGAAAAATGATCTTCATTCATAGAGTCAAAATGTAGAATCTGTTTCAGCGGAGATAAGAAATAGCAAAGGAAAGTCACTGATTGGAGTGGTTTTTAGAACTTCTGACAGAAGTTATACTGTAGGACAAAGTATAAATCAAGAAATAATGGGTGCTTGTAAGAAAGGTACTGCAATAATCTTCATAATTAAAAAGATTTTAATCTTCATATAGGTTGGACAAATCAAATTGGCAAAAGTAGCCTGGAGGATGAATTCATAAAGTGTATTCAGGACAGTTTCTAAGAATAATACACTCTGGAACCAACCAGGGAACAGGCTATCTTATATCTAGTAATGTATAATGAAATAGGATTAATTAATAACCTCACAGTAAAGGATCCTCCAGGTAAGAGTGATCATAACACGGTGAAATTTTACATTCAGTTTGAGGGTGAGGAACCTGGGTCTGAAACTACAGTCTTAAACTTAAATAAAGACAATTACAAGGGTATGAAGATAGAGTAGATTAAAGTATTATGGGAAAATAGGTTAAAAGATAAGATGGTAGAGAAGCAGTGGTAGATTGTGTAATAAAAGCTTTTGAAAAAAAAATCATTCATAACTTTCTCCTATGTTGAAAAAAAAGTCATTTCACAACGAGGTAATAAACGTATCGATCATCCAGACCCTTTAAAGTATCAGTAACAAAAACCACAAACCCTTGAAACCACTTAACCAACATTGTGAAATTGACAGCAGAGATTGCAGAACTGGAGTTGTCAATAAAGTAATTTTTTGTCTGAGGTGCAGATGTTTCAGCAAGAGTAATAGTTGTCTGGGCTCTGAGCAAAGCAAACTTAATGAGGTTTGGCTGAGAGCTTAAAGGGTCTGGATTATTGACACTTCTATTAGCTTGTCGTGAAATGACATTTTTTTCAACATAGGAGAAATTAATGAATGAATTACTTTTTTCAAACTTTTTTTTTTACACATCCTATTGTCACTATAGGGTTCATTGATCCTAGACAGTGCATAGTGGGTCAATGGGCATTGAAGTGCCATAGCTTGGCATGGGAGAATGGGTGCCATATGGGGTGGGTGGAAGGGCAAAGCTTGGCATAGAAGCATGAGGGGCCATAGGTGGTATGTGGAGGGCATGAGGTGGCATGGATGGGGCGTGGGGAATGTTTGGAGCGTGAAGGTATGTAGTTTAACTGGGACAAAGTCCCACAGCACCGAGGTGGGTCTTTTAAATAGCCCGCCTTCATGTCCAGCAGCCCTTGTGGCTGCATCCAAATTTTTTCCTGGGTCGGCTGGACCAACTCCAGGCAATGAAGATTCTGCCTTTGTGGGAACTTTCTGTTTCATTGTTCGGAGTCTACACAGGGTTCTTTGGAGCTTATCTATTCTAACAAAGTAAGCTGTTTGAGCCTGTATTTTGATAAATTCATTGCTCTTTATTTGCAGCTACCATGTACATACAGGGACCATGGCATGAGGTTGAAACTTCTGATCCCTCCAGATCTCTGTTACTCAATCATGTTGTGTTACATCATCATTACATCAGCATCAAGTGCTTCTGATGTTAACCCTTTACTCTACATCTTCCCCCAAGTCTTTATCCCAATTATATACATCCTCCTACATCTCCCCACAAAGTCTCAGACTTTAGGGTTAGTCTCTGAGATGCCTTGACAAAGTGCCCTCACTTTGTTCTGATCTCTTTCTGAGGTTGAGGATATTCCATGCTCCGTTTGTGTGAGTGTCCTTCTCCTGGGTGGCTGTAGAGCTTTGTCTTGTTTTTTCTTCTTTTTCTCCATCAGGATCTGAGCCCAAGTTTCTATTGGCTTTCTTTCCAAGGATATTAAGTCGCTGCAGTTTCTCCTTATAGTTCCTTGGTCTGTTTCAATCTCGTATGATCTTGATTGTGGAGCTCTTTTGATTATTATGCCTTCTTTCTGTTTGTCTCGTACCCATACGCTCTCCCCGGGTTCAGCGCTGATAAACCTTGTGCTTTGTGCTTGAGGTTAAAGTTACAAGCCTGTTTGTTTCTCTGTTCTTCCTCACGTGGTTTCACCCTCTCGTGGTTGTTCGCGGTAATATTTGGTTTTAGTTTCTGTTGCAGAGCTGGAAGTTGTGTTCTCGATCTCCTTCTATTCACAACTCTGCTGGTGAGAAATCATTTTGTGTAGTGAGGTTCGGTAATTCAGAAGAGCTAAATTAAGATCTCCATTCTTCTTCATCAAGGCTTTGATGGTTTGCATACCTCTCTCACTCTCTCCATAAGCCTGAGGATAACGGGGTGAACAGGTTACATGAATGAATCCAAATTCCTTTGCAAAATTTTGGAATAACTCTTTAGCAAATTGCGGCCCATTATCTGACACCACAACATCCAGAATGCCATGCGTTGCTTAAACTTTCTTTAGTGACTGAATGACTGCTTCTGCTGTGTTGCTATGCAATTTGTTCACTTCAATCCTGACTGGTAATCAATGACAATAAGGAATATCTTGACTTTAAAATCAAATAAATCCATTCCCTGGTACTTCCGCAGCCTTGATGGAAAAGTAATAGTAAATGGTTCGTTTTGCTCTTGGCTGTTCACTGCACAATAAATCATTTCTTCTATAGAATGAGTAATGCCTGGCCACCAGACGGATTGCTGCGGTCAAGCTCAATATTTTGCTACCCCTAAGTGATCGTGATGAAGTTGTTGAAGAATATCATGCCGATTTGTTCTCTGAATGACTACTCTGTCATTAAAAACTCGGAGATCATCAATGATTGTGAGGTGCTTTCTCTGATCAAAGTACTGCCATAGTACTGGATTGTTAGGAGTATAGTCCAGTCATCCTTCAAGACAATATTTCCTTATCTGGACATATTTGTCATCTTGCTGCTGTGTTTGTTTTATCTCCTGCAGTTTCTTTGCAGTATCTGGTAGCTGTTGAGTAATGAGAGATGTATATGCTTCCACCTCCTCAATGAAATGCAAATGCTCTACATTGGCTCCTTCAATTGGTGTCCTCGATAGTGTATCTGTTGTCGTCTGGTACTTCCCTTGAATGTACTCTGTTATGGAATTATACCTCAATTTTAATCTGAACCATTGGATTCTAGGCAGCACGTTCGCAATGTCTTTCATTTCAGAAGAATGACCAATGGCTTATGGTCTATTTCAATTTTGAACCTCAATCCCATCATGTAGTCTGAGAATTTCTTACAGGCCCATGTTGCTGTCAATGCTTCCTTCTTGATTGTAGCATACCTTTTCTCTTGTGTTTGTGAGTGACCTTGAGGCGTAGTAAACTGTTCTATGTTTACCATCTCTCTGTATTGAAATAATACTGCACCCAAACCTGTAGACGATGCATCTGCTGCTACTATGGTCAGCAGTTCTGGGTTGTAATGTGCCAAAATTTCAGGGGAAATTAAAAGATATTTGATTTTCTCAAAAGCATTTTGCTGGTCCACATTCCAGCACCACTGTTCACCCTGTCTCAACAGCTGTCTCAAAAGCTCATTGAACTCCGCCAAATTTCGAAGGACATTGCCCACTTGGTTGACCATCCCAAGGAATCTCTGAAACTCAGTAATATTCCTGAGCTGTGGAAACTCTCTGGTCACCTTTGTTTTTTGTGGGTCAACTGTTATTCCAAAGATATGTACAATGTGACCAAGAAATTTAATCATAGGTCAGGCGAGCTCACATTTTTCATTCAATGTTAGAATTGCATCCTGTAAGACTTTTAGGATGGCTCTAACTCTATGGTATTCTCTTCTCTCGTGGAGCTGTGTACAATATGTTATCCATATGGTATATTACTCCTCCTATGACTTTTAGGATTTGAGATATTGTTTTCTGGAAAATTTCAGGAACAGGCACAATTTCAAATAGTAATCTATTAAAGCAATAACGACCAAATGGTGTTATAAAAGTGGTCAGCAATCCGGATTCTTTTGCCAGAGGCAACTGCCAAAATCTGCTGTTTGTATTCAATTTGGTGAGTACTTTTGGCTAGTTTGGCAAGACTCTCAGCCATGGAGGCTATCGGGTAGATCTCACATTCCACTGATTTGTTAAGTTGAATTAAATGTACTCTGATTCTAATTGAATATTTGCTTTGGGACCTTGACCGCTCGCAAACACCATTTTGTTGGCATGATTAATGGTGTGACGAAATGCGAATACTTATCTTGGGGCAGGATTTTGAGGTCGTTGGGCAGGGGCGGTGGGCGGGCCTGGGAGCAGCTGGGAAATGGTCCGCTGCCCATAATCGGCCCCCGACCACAATTTCACACTGGCAGGCGAATTAAGGCCCGCCCAGCGTGAAATGCAGCTCCGCACTGATTGGGAAGGGCTCAGCAGGATTGTTTGCCTGTCGGCTGCCAGATCCAATGGCAACGTGGCGGCTGGTTTATAAACGACCCAGGCAGGTCCTGGAAGGCTGCCATAGAAGAATGTCTCCTCTGCGTCTTCAACATTCAAGTTATGGAGTCGAGTGTGGCTGGAGATGCCAGACAAGGGGGCGGGTCGGGAGGGCACTTGGCACCCCCCACTTTTCAGATGAGTGCCTCGCCATCCTGCTGGAGGAAGTGGCTGCCAGTAGGGAACACCCTTGACCCCAGAGATGGGAAGAGGAGGCCAACACAACTCACCAAGAGGGCATGGGACGAGGTACAGTGCTGGTGAGCAGCCTTGACGTGGTGCAGTGCACATGGGTGTAGTGGCGAAAGCGCTTCAATGGCCTGCTGCGCTTAGGAAAGCTGAGTACCGTGTTGGCATGGGTCAGTGTGCTGAAGTGTTAAGGAGTGGCCATCCCCCTGTGGACCTCAGGGGTGCTAGAGTCTATGTGCCAACTGTCAATGACGCTGGAGCTGGCCAAGTGGGTGAGTCCTGGCTGCTTGGTCTGAGTGTCTTGCGGCTTGAGGGCCTCAATTCCGATGTGCCCTGTGAAGTGCTCCTCAGCTGGGATTGGACAGGCTGCAATGGCGCTGCAGGTAGAGAGTGGGCTAATCAATGGTCCTCTGTCCATTCAGGAGAAGACAAGCCATAACCAAGCAGAGAGGGCACGTACAGGTGGAGGCCTGCCCAAACTCCTGCTGATCAGCAGGTTCAAGCAGGACACCCTTGAGCTCGAGAGCCGGTATGCTCCCCCTGCAACTGAGCATGGAGAGGCGGGGGTGCCAGACGAAAGTAAGAGCGCAGTGCAAAGAGGTGAGAGTTTCGGATCATGCAACCATTCTAGTGCAGCCCCTTCATTGATGGGACCCTCAAACCTGGAGTCCCCATTGATCATTGAAAGATGATGGCACCATGATGCAGGTCTCCATTGTCTCACCAAGGTACATGGCATGCACAGTGACAGTGTGGTGACATGCCCTTGTTCTCCCTTTTAGGTTCGCCAGCACGCAATCGCTCTGTGGACCCCAAAGGGCCATGCCTGACGCCGGAGGACCACCGGGCTTCACTTGCACCTGCATCACAACTACTCACTGAAGCAGGCACCAGGGCAGATATCAGCACCTAGGTGGGCATTAGCTCAGTGGCTAGAATATCAGTGCACAGTGGTGAGGGCACTTCACATTTAATTGAAATGCAGGCGGAGGCAGAGAGGACACTGGCAGTCGGAGGACTGTTGGGGACCAGAAGGCAAATGATGAGCGTCTGGAGTCATCCATTAGGCGGCAGATGCTGGATGTCCAGCGAGATATGCAGGAGGATCTGGTGGAGATCCATGAGGGCCCCTGTTGTGGAGGAATCTCTGCGGAGTATGAGCACTGCGATGACCCTCATCACCAAGCGCACTGCCTCCTCCATTGAGAGAGTGGCGGCTCTCATGGAGAGGCAGCTCCAGGAACAGAATCAGGTGTTCCTGGGGTTGCGCTCGGTCCTGCAAGCCCTCACACAGGCAATGACCTCAGGTGGCCAGTGCTAGTGTGGGAGATGAATGAAGCATCCACTATCCCAGCTAGGTACCTGTCCATCACTGGTGAGCAGCGAGGTCCACAGCGACCTCAATTTGGCACACGAGCTGCCTGTCATCTCTGTAGGCTCTTCTCAGGGTACTCTGGACGATAGCAGCAGCTCCTCCGCCCCTCCACCATTGACCGTCGCACCTGATGAGGCTACGATGACTGGGGAGATGTCAACCATGGCACTGGCCGCTCCCTCCCAGGCCGGGCCAGGACAGGCTCCACTGGCCAGAGGATTGCCGCCAAGGTTATCAAGGCCAACAAGACATCAGCAGGCTGTCTCCAATGCCGGTGGCAGCGAGGGGTGGCACCAAGATGTAACACTTAGAAACGTAAGTTAAAGGCACCATGAGCACAAGAGGGACAGTTCACGGGTGATTTCCTGTTAATTTATGTTTGGTTTATCTTTAATGGTCTCGGTATGAAGACCAGAGAAGGTTATGTAAATCCTTTTGGATTGTCACAATGAGATAAATTTTGTTTTTGTCGTAATGGCCTGACAGTGCTTCACCTTTTTATTCTCTTGGTGCAGGGCACACCAGCATGTAATGCCGGACATGAGTGGTTCTAAACTTTATTGCACAGCCATTGAGTGGACTTTGGGTTCAAATGAAAGGGTCATTTCAGACATCCAGGATGGAAGTGGCAGCCGTGACCTGAGGTTGAAGCTGATCTTTGGTAGACTAGCTGAAGGAGCATTGGATCAAGGTGTCCCTGGTGTCCCTGCCTCTCTGGAGCTTACCGAGGTCTGCCTCCATGCTCTCAATGTTGTCATCACCATGCTTTTCTTCTGACTTACTATTTGATTCATCATCTGTGGCCCCTGAAGTTGTATCAAGATCCTCTCCCTCTAGTGGGTCCCCCCTTGCCAGTGCCAGATTGTGGAGAGCGCAGCATGCAACCACGATCAGTGACACCTGCTCTGGGGGGTATTGTAGTGCACCCCCTGAACAGTCCAGGCATCAGAAGTGCATCTTGAGAAGACCTATGGTCCTCTCTATCACCGCCCTTGTGGACCATGACTCATATTGTAACGCTTCTCTGCCTCTGTTCTTGGGTGGTGGAGAGGCGTCATGAGCCACCTCTTCAACAGATAGCCCTTGTCACCCAGCAGCCACCCATCTGGCCACACCGAAGAGCCTCGGCACCTGGGAGTGTCTCAGGATATAAATGCCAGGGTACCTTGCACAGACTTGCAGAATATGCATCCTATGGTCACACTAATCTGCACATTCATGGAGTGGAAGCCCTTCCTGTTGACGAAGGCACCCGCCCGACCCGCTAGTGCCTTGATGGCCACATGTGTGCAGTTGATTGCACCCTGGACACGGGGGAACCCAGCAATCGCTGCAAAGGCCCTGGTTCACTCAGTCTGGATGGCCTCGTCCGTACAGTAAAGAATAGGTCAGTACCCAACTGAACAGAGCTTCTGTCACCAGCTTCATGCAACTGTGGACAGCTGATTGGGACACTCCATACAGATCCCCCACTGACCCCTGGAAAGAGCCAGAGCCATAAAAGTTGAGGGCCACTGTGACCTTCAGAGCCACTGGCATGGGTTTTCCACCCACACAGTCAAAGCTGATCTCAGGCCCAATCATCTGACAAATGGAGGTCTCTGTCTCCCTTGACAGGAGGAGCCTCCTTCGGCATTGCACCTCAGACATATTGAGGTAGCTGCATTGCCGCCTGCAAACCTGGCAGCATAATAGTGATGTCTTCAGTGGCCCCTTCCACCTTGAACTTCCTGCTGGCCCTGCATTCCTTCCTTGTGCCTGCGCCTCTCACAGCTTGCTCCTATGGAAGCTGCATTAGAACACCTGGCCTCCTGCCCCTCTCTTCCTCCTCAAAGGAGGTGCCACCAGCAGAGATCACAACCTCTGTTACCAGGGAATGGTAGGCTGTCTGATACCTGGAAGGATCCACACGGTCTGAATCCACCTTGCAGACACCAACGAGTCCTGAAATGAAGGCAGGAGATGCTAATAATGAAGCCCCGAACAGAGATGAAGCTGCCAAGTACCAATAAGTCACCAGCAGCAAACTTTAAAAAAATTATTCGTTCATGTGATCATCTCATTTATTGCCCATGTTCAGGGGGCATTTAAGAGCCAACCACATTGCTGTGGGTCTGGAGTCACATGAAGGCCAGACCAGGTTAGGACAGCAGATTGCCTTCCCTAAAGGGCATTAGTGAACCAGATGGGTTTTTACAACAATCAGCAATGGTTTAATGGTCATCATCAGACTTTCCAGATTTTTATTGAATTCAAATTTCACCATCTACCATGGTGGGATTCAAACCCAGGTCCCCAAAGCATTACCCTAGGTCACTGGAATACTAGTCAGTGACAATACCACTATGCCACCATCTTCCTGCTATGTATCAAACTCCCCACTAGACACTGGTAATGCTGCTCACCCCTTTTATCCCGCCCGTGGATGATGCTTTTGAAAATGTCAGCTGGCCAACTGCCCATTTTGCCCGTGCGACGAGCACAAAATTGCATGGGCAATGACAAATCAGCGTCAATTGGCTTTTTAATGGCCTTAATTGGCCTCTTAATTAATGGCGGCCGCGGCTCGGGCACCCGCTCACGCCCACTGACCAAAATATCGCGCGATACACCAACCAACATCATCACCCCCCCGCCACCCTCACCGTTGGCCGCAACAAGATTTAATCTAAAAAGGATCCCTTTCGTGGATACCTTTTTCCCAGACCTAATCATTCTGGTTTTGAAGGAGCCAATTTGATCAGACTTTTTTGAATTAAAGTTGAGTAAGTTTATTAACTACTAAGGGCATGAAAGGTTAAAACACATGCATATATGGTCATACAGGTTAAAAGTAAGAATTTAGCTTGAAGCAAGTGAATATATCATAAAAGGAATATGGAACAGTCCTTGACTCGTGGGGAATAGGTGATTGAGCGTTGCGGCCATTGCGATTCAAGATTCCAGTAGAATTGACACTGGTAGACGAATAACCAGATTCTAGGCTCCAGTAGAGTTGACTCAGGTAGACGAATAGTCGGATCCGAAGTTCCAGTGCTCCTGAATTTGGTAGAGAGTGAGAGAGATCGGGATACCTGCAAAATGGCGATTTGTAGGGGTATTGTTGTGGCTGTTACTTATGAGTCAAACTTCCAACACTTGCTCTCTCTCAGAACGCCCACCAACAGGCAGACACTGGGGCAGTTTTTCAGCTCACTTTTAACCCCTTCTTTGTATATTCCAAGTGGGAAGTGAATACCCAAATCTGTCTGGGCATTGTTCACAGGATTTCTTGATGAGATGATACACATCTCCCATTATATCCCATTATCTCTACCGGAGGGAGCAATTAGCTTCTGGATGTCTTTAGAACTATCTTATCTGGCAACAGGATGGGGTTCCATTACCTCTTAGGGAATCACCCTGCAGCATTCCAGCCAATGGCTTGTGTGCATTTTTAAAAGCTCAGGTCTTATTTTTTAAAGCCCAATATTTCTGTACACAATCTGGCGCTTTTCCTTCATTCATAACAAACCTTACAAACATGCATGCTGTGCTGGAAATAGCCAGAAGTGGATCGGCAACCATTTTCAGGACTGGGCTCCTGTAGCTCTGACACAGAGGTGCAATGGAGATGAATTTTGTGGTCTAAGTTCCTAGAATTCCTTTTCCCTGAATTGACCTAGGATTTTTTTGAAATCTGTTTTTCTTTGCCTCTCCCAGGAGATTACATGTCTGCTGGTGAGTGGACAGTACTAGGGGTCAGATTGCTTAGTTGCTAAATGAAACAGGATCATTAGCCCAGGAAATATTTATCTGTTCACCTTTTTGTATGTTATCATTTCCTTACCAGAATGGTGCCGCAGGCAACAAATTTAAAATTGTACATACTTATTAAAAATATTACTATAACCTTTTCTTGTGCTACAGCTGCTGCATTTCTATAAGAATCCAGAGCACATTCTCCCAGAAAATCTGAATTAATTATATATCTGTGTGTGCAGTCTGGTCAGTTTAAAATACTTGTTTTACTTCACTATGGTGGAGTTTAATGAGAAAATCAGACTTACCCATATTCAGCTATGGACTAGGCTGCAACTTTCAAAAGGATTACCTCAACAATCAAACTCTTCGCTTACAGAGGCACTCTCTCCTTCTACTCTTTATCTCTAATTCACAGAAACACTTTCCCCCTAGTTCACAGAAACCAGGCCAGGGCCACTCAGCTCCTGACCTCATTACAGCCTTAGCCCAGACTTGGACAAAAGAGATGAACTCAAGAAGTGAGGTGAGAGTGACTGCCCTTGACATCATGGCAGCATTTGACTGAGTGTAGCATCGAGGAGCACTAGCAAAAGTGGAGTCAATGGGAATCGGGGGAAAACGCTCCACTGGTTGGAGCCATACCTAGCACAAAGGAAGATAGTTGTGGTTGTTGGAGCTCAATCATCTCAGTCTCAGGACATCACTGCAGGAGTTCCTCAGGGTAGTGTCCTAGGCCCAACTATCTTGAGCTACTTCATTAATGACCTTCCCCCCATTACAAGGTGAGAACTGGGGATGTTTGTTGATGATTGCACAATGTTCAGCACCATTTGCGACTCTTCAGATACTGAAGCATTCCATGCCCATATGCAGAAAGACCTGGACAACATTCAGGTTTGAGCTGATAAGTGGCAAATAACATTCATGCCACACAAGTGCCCAGCAATGAACATCTCCAACAAGAGAGGATCGAAACATCTCCCTTTGACATTCAGTTGTATTACCATCCCTGAATTCTCCCCACTGTCAACATCCTGGTGGTTATCATTGACCAAAAACTGAACTGGACCAGCCATATAAATACTGTGGCTACATGAGCAGGTCAGAGGCTGGGAATTCTGCAGAAAGTAACTCACCTGTTCACTCCCCAAAGCCTGTCCACCATCTACAAGGCATAAGTCAGGAGTGTGATGGAATACTCTCCACTTGCCTGGATGACTGCAGCTCCAACAACACTCAAGGAGCTCAACACCATCCAGGACAAAGCAACCCACTTGACTGGCACCCCATCCACCACCTTCAATATTCATTCCCTCTACCACCGATGCACAGTGGCAACAGTGTGTACCATATACAAGATGCATTGCAGCAACTCACCAAGGCTCCTTCGACAGCACCTTCAAAACCCACGACCTCTACCACCTAGAAGGACAAGGGTGGCAGATGCATTGGAATGCCACCACATGCACATTCCCCTCCAAGCCTCATACCATCCTGACTTGGAACTATGGGCAGAATTCTTACCTCGATGGGCGGGTGGGCCCCACCAGCTGGGCGGCAGGCGGGTAGCCAAACCCCGCTGCCGAAAAGGGGCCCGCCTCCATTTTGAGTGGGCGGGCCAATTAAGGCCCACCCAGTGGCCTGCCTGACAACGCTTCCTAAGCAGGGGGTGGAGGGAATCCCCATCTGTCAAAGTGCGCTCTTTTGCGCATGCGCGTGGAAGAGCACACTGCTCCCTGAGGCAAAGTCCTGTCTCAGGGAGATTCATGAAAGGTAAGTAAACTCTAAAAATAGATAAATATTAAAATTATTAACATGTCCCCCGCATGTGACAATGTCACACGAGATGGGACATGTTAATAATAAACACATAAAATTTATTACATTTTTTAAAAACGGACATGAAACTTCATCTCGCCAGTGGATGAAGTTTCATTATAATCTGCAGCCCACTGGGGCTCCTGGCCTGCCCGCCAGCCTTAAGGTTGGTCGGGCAGGGTGTTTAATAAGGCTAATTAGCCTGTCCGCCTGGCTTCGTGAATATTTAAAGGGACCGGGATGACGTCGGGGGTTCCTCCCGACGTCATCCCGCGTCATTTTCCCCTCGGCTAGCGGGCCCCGCCCCCAAATCACCAAGGGGAAAATCCTGGCCTATATCACTGTTCCTTCAATGTCACTAGGTCAAGATCCTGGAACTCCCTCCCTAACAGCACTGTGGGTGTACCTACACCACATGGACTGCAGCAGTTCAAGAAGGCAGCTCAACTCCACCTTCTCAAGGGAAATTAGGGATGGGTTATAAAATGCTGGCCTAGCCAGCAACATCTACCTCCCGTGAAAGAATAAAAAAAACACTGCTCCCCTCCAACTTCCCTAAGTTCACAAGTCTCCCTCCTTCTTTAACTCCATCACTGTGCACTACAGAGCTTTCCTTCTTGATAATTTTCAACTGCTGGTCTTGTCAGCTTCAATCTGGGAATGGATTCTGTGCTAAGGTAGGAATTCCTGATCTACTGCGATACCAGGAATCCCCATTTACAATTTGCAGCACAGAGTTTTTTCGCTAAATGAAGCAATAGCATCAGCAGTGGAACCGGTAGTGAGATGACCACCAAACAAAGCAATAGTGATTTCACAGCCTTATTCATTGGTGTTACAAATAAACTATAGTATCACAGGTTTGCCAGTTTACTGTCCTTGGGGATAAAATATATACCAATTTGTATAGATTGCATATACTTAGCCTAGACTCCTTTAATAATACCAAATCAAAGGAGCTGATTTGCAATGAGAGCTTGCAGTATACTAATTTTATCAGCTGAAGCTCACCAATGGCTGTGCAACCCTAATGTAATAATTGCTTTTCAATAATTAAGTTGTCAACCAGAATTGAATTGTAAGTGTACAAGGAGATTATTTTCATGAGGCATGGAATCTGCCTCTACTGAAAATTACAATGTTGGGAAACCACAGTTTGAGGGCCCAGTGTGGGGGGGGGAGGGGATTGTTGGTGTGGGAGTAACTCACAAGTTTTGCTTGTACCTATTTGCTTGTAACTTTTGAAATGCTAATATGTTCTCAAAACAGAGGAAAATAGGCAGGAACTGCAAAAGTAGAAGACGTCCACCTTCATTCTGACACTATCTGGGGCTGATGGCTACCTGTGGTTACCAAAAAGGAACTCATGAAAATGACCTGAACTCCTCTCAGTGCATCTCTTATGATAGAGTTCTGAGATGACTGAGAGTACCTTCTGCTAAGTTGTCGCCTTCCAGCTATTTGTTGGACTAAGACCATCATCCAGACGCCAGGGCATCAGCATGATTGCACTTTGATAAATGTTCAGGGCAGACTCTTTTTCCAATCAATGGTGTTGCATATCAATTTAGTGTTGCCTGACCACAAAGGTCCTTGCTCTAATTGATTGATGTGTCAAATTGACTACCTCACTATTCAGTCCAGTTGCTTTGCAAATATGGAACCTTCATCCTGTAAAGGAGACTTTCAATTGTGAGGGAGACTTAGGAGAATCTGCTGTACCATATTATCCTATTGTGACACCGTGAGGTCTAGGACACAATGACTGCTGACATCAGAATCAAATTTTTAAATAAATTTTAATTGGGATTCCCAATCCCTCCTGCAAAGGGGATATCAATTTCTTAATACTTGAGTCTAAAGGTATAAAAAACATTTACTTCTGTGTCCAAAATAATGCCTTTAAATATATTAGTCCATTCTTGTGAATTATTGAATCACCATGACTATGTGGCGCTTGCTACAAGACGTCAGATATGGGCTTCATTAGGCCAAGTTAAAAACCATGTGGAATGCTGCATCCTGAAACGCACTAACAGGAGCAGCCAGTTTGTCAAAAAAATACCCTGGATGCTGAGCGATGCTGGCCAAAAGTATTGACACATTAAATACATGAAATGGAACCTGAAAGGAAGCTAAAAGGCCTCCCTCCCTGGATAATCTGCGACAGTGACCATCTTGAATTTCTTCTGTTTTAAACTTGATATATAGACATGCTAACTCCACTGTCTCATAAATCAAGACAAACTCTGAAATATCAAGGGATTTGGTATAAAAATCATGGGTTGCTATTTTTTCAAATATAAACCAGTTTAGATTAACATTTTTAATGTTAAGGTTTTAAACCTTTTTTAAAGAATCAGTGCACTCCAGTGACTAATACATTGATGATAGCTCATTTTCTGCATTCCTTTTGGTTTGCTGTCCATCCCCGATTTTAATCGCTCCATCACTAGCGGCTGTGTCTTCAACTGCCTAGGCTCTAAACCTAGAATTCCCTCCCTACATCTCTGTCCTTCCCTACCTCCTTTAAGGTACTCCTTGAAACTTAGCATTTTGACCAAGCTTCTGGTCACCTGTCCTAATATTTTCTTATGTGACTCTTTGGTCAAACTTTGTTTGAGAGTGCTGCCTTGAAGTGCTTGGACATTTTACTATGTTAATGACACTATATAAATGCAAGTTATTGTTGATTTCAAACCTTATTCTGAAGCAATGTCCATAATCCCCAATCCTAAATCATGTGGTCTCAACAATTAGCCAAAATAATACAATTTCTACAGTAACTCTCAGCTGGATTTCCTTTTGTTTAACAGAAAGCCAACAACTTGAGAAGAGAGCTGGCTCCCAGTGCATGCACTTCAATCTATTCCTAATAATAGAAAGTTAATTTCCCAGCTGTTTAAATGACAACATGCACATGGAAAAGGCCAATAAAACAAAGGGCAAAGTTCTACACCACTGGGTTCACCCAAATTGAGAAAATAACCCAATTTGTGAAGCATTAAAAAATATATACAACACCAAGAGAATTTAAATGTATTTTAAAACATCATTATTTGTAAATGCCTTGCTGTGGCATTTTGACTAGATTAACAGGGCAGAGAATTTACAGAGTTAAAGGTTGCCCTGCCTCTCCCCCACAACCCTGCCTTAGGGAATGAATAAATTCTGCAAAGTTAACTGAAATAAAATAAAATGCCTGGTATTTGTTATGGGAGGTCCCATTAACTTGGTACGGTGGGGCCAGTGGCTGCCGTGCCGATATCCCCTTTCCTGCTGTGCTTCTGGCCTACTCCTGTTCCTATTATAATCTTATTAAATTTGAGTCTTTGATAGAATAATACGTTCTTGGGCAATTTGTCATCATTTTCCTTCTCTTGCACTTCTTTCTCAAGGAAGTCCTACTCCTAATTGCTGCAGATGGTTGGGGATTTTCTAAAGTAGGCCCAAGTGTCTTCAATGGCGGTGATGTGTGTGTGTGTGTGTTGATTAGATGGGATGGGAGGGTATTGGGGGCAACTAGGGTCTAGTATAATATTGCTCTTATTGACGTTGCCAAGTCACATACAGAATTCTTCAAAGATGTGAGGGTCATGTATTGCGATATGTAGATGCCCAGGGAAGCATGTCTTTTCACTGCTCCCTCAAAGCCACCTGCCAAAACGAAGTCTGTAGATATCTTGGAGGGAGAAACTTCAGTGAAAATGGGACAGATATAAATCATAATTGGGACTTTTAGTAATTGGCTTTATTCCAAAAATCCTTTGATGACAGTAAACTCTTGGCTGAAAGGATGTAAAATCATCCTGGGCACCAACTGAAATCATTCAGTCCTCTAACAATGCTTCCTTGTTTCTGCACTCTACCAATGTATTTACCAATATAGGTTGCTTACTGAGCTGGTGTTGTCCTGAATAATAAGGAAAACAATGGTGTAGTATTCCTTGAGCATCATTTCCTGAACCCAAGACAAATTTGTTGTGCTATTATGTTTAGGTAACAATAGAGAGTGGTAAAACAGTCAATGTAAATATGCTATAAAACAAGTTCATCCCCTTAGCTTGTTCTAATGTAGTTAATATATTGCTTGAAACTAACATAAAATGCCCCAAATATATTACAGGTCAGTCAAAACATTCACCTCCTCCATTGGGAGGTACCTCATTTGCCCTGTTGTCACCTAAAAAACCCTTCCATGGCTGCAATATGTACTATCTACCAAATTTACTGCAGCATCACACCAAGTCTTCTCAGCAACACCTCACAAAGCCTCCACCACCTTCTTAAAAACAACCAGGGATGGAAAATAAATGTTGGCCTTGCCAGTGATGACCACATTTTGAAAATGAATAAAAGAATGGTCCACACTAATAAAAAGAAAGACATTTTAATCTTTTCTGTATAACTCTTCATCAGAACATGTGTTACTTGGGTCAGTGCCAATTGTACTGAGCACAAAATTCTAACCTGTGCTTTAGCTCCTTTTATGTTGATATACTTTTCTCCCCATGGGCTGAATTTTGCCCTTGTCAGGTGGGCAGACCTGGAATTGGCCGTGAAACCGACCAGTGCTCATAATCGGGCCCCGGCCGCGATTTCATGCTGGCGGGCCAATTAAGGCCCGCCCAACATGAAACGCGGCTCCGCACTGGTCGGGAAGGGCCAAGCAGGGGTGGAGGCCTGTTGGCTGCCAGGTCCAATGGCAACCTGGCGACCTGCTTAAAAACGGCCCAGGTAGCCCTTGGAAGGCTGCTATGGAAGGACGTCTGTTTCGTGGTCTCAATATCGAAGTTATGGAGTTGAGTACGGCTGGACACAGTGGGAGGGCAGGTCGGGTGGGTACTTGGCCTCCTGTTTTTCTGATGAGTGCCTTGTCGTCTAGCTGGAGGAGGTGGCTGCCAGGAAGGACTCCCTTGTCCCCAGAAATGGGAAGAGGAGGAAGCCACAGCACCTCACCAAGAGGGCATGGGAGGAGGTGGCAGCCCGGGTGAGCAGCCATGATGTGGTGTGGCACACATGGGTGCAGTGCCGGAAGTGCTTCAATGACCTGCTGCGCTCAGGAAGGGTGAATACTATGTTGGCATGGGTCAGTGTGCAGAAGTGTTAAGGTGTGGCTGTTCCCCTGTGGACCTCAGTGGTGCTAAAGTCTGAGTGCCAAATGTCAATCATGCTGGAGCTGGCCAAGCGGGTGACCCCTGGCTGCTTGGACTGAGTGCCTTGTGGCTCAAGGGCCACGACTCGGATGTGCCCTGGGATGTGTTCCTCAACTGAGGTTGGCCAGGCTACAATAGCGCTGCAGGTAGGGATAGGACTAATCAATGCTCCTCTGTCCTTTCAGGAGAAGACAAGCTATAACCAAGCAGAGTAGTCAGAGGCTGCCAAACCTGCTGCAGTTCTCCTGGTTTGAGCAGGATTCTCTTGAGCTCAAGAGCTGGCATGCTCCCCATGCAACCAGGTGTGAAGAGGTGGGGGTGCCAGACGAAGGTAGGAGTGCAGTGCACAGAAGTGAGGCTCTCAGGTTGTGCAACCATTCTAGTGTAGTCTGTTCATTGATGTGAGCCTTGAACCTAGAATCGCCATTGATCGTTGGAAGACGATGGCACAGTGATGCAGATCTCCATTGTATCACCAGGGTGCCTGGCATACACAGTGACAGTGTGATGACGTTAACTAATGACTTATCCTTCTTCTCCCTTTCAGGTTCGCTAGCAGGTGTCCCATCCGCAGACCTCAAAGGGCCACCCCTGACGCCAGAGGACCACTAGGTGTCACTGTCACCTGCGTCACATACACTCTCTGAAGCAGGACCAGCGCAGATACCAGCACTTAGGTGGGCATTAGTTCGGTGGCTAATATCTCAGTGCATATTGGTGAGGGCACCTGACACTCACTTGAGATGCAGGCTCAGACAGAGAGTGCCCAGGGTGCCGGAAATCGCAGGACTGCTGAGTTCCAGGACAATGCTCAGTCGAAGGCTGATGATGAGCTTCTGGAGTTGTCCATTAGGCAGCAGATGCTGATGTCCAGCTAGATGTGTGGGAGCATCTGGCAGAGACCCATAAGGATCTGCGTGCTGTGGTCTCCGTGGTGGAGGAGTCCATGCAGACTGTGAGGACTGCATTGACCGACATGGATGAGCACAGTGCCCCCTCCATTGAGAGAGTGGCGACTCTCATGCAGAGGCAGCTCCAGGGACAGAATGAGGGGTTCCTGGGGTTGCGCTTGGACCTGCAAGCCCTCACACGGGCACTGACCTCAAGTGGTCAGTGTCTGTGTGGGAGATGGATAAGGCACCCAATATCCCAGCTAGATGCCTGTCCATCAATGGTGAGCAGGGAGGTCCAGAGCGATCTTACGTTGGCGCATGAGCTGCCTGTCCTCTCTGTGGGCTTCTCTCAAGGCGCTCCAGATGACGGCAGCAGCTCCTCTGCTCCTCCGCCAGTGATTGGGGCATCTGACGAGGCTGCAGCGACTGGGGAAAATGCCAGCCGTGGCACTGGTTGCTCCCACCCAGGCGGGGCCAGCATGGGCTCCACTAGCCAGAGGACAACCGCCAAGGTCGTCAAGGCCAACAAGACATCAGGGTCAGCAGGCTGTCACCAATGCCGGTGCCAGCGAGGGGGGAACACCTAGACATGGCACTCGCAAGCGTAAGTTAAAGGCACCATGAGCAGAAGAAGGACAGGTAATGGGTGATTTTATGTTCATTTATATTTAGTTAATGTATACTGGTCTGGGACTTAAATCCAGAAGGTTGATGTAAATAGTTTGTACTTGTCAACATGATATAAATCTGGCTTTGTCATCATGGCCTGAGTAAGCTTCACCTTTTTATTTCATTGGTGCAGGGTATGCCAGTGTGTAATGCTGGACGTACGTGGCTCTGAACTTTATTGCACAGGTGTCCCTGTCTCCCTGGAGGTTACCGAGATCTGGCTCTGTGCCCTCAGCGTTCTACTCACCGTGCTGTTTTTCCAACTCACCACTGGACTCATCATCTGTGGCCTGTGCAGCTGCGTCAAGATCCTCTTCCTCCAGTGGGTCTCCCCCTTGCCAGTGCCAGATTGTGGAGAGTGCAGCATGCAACCACGATCAATGACACCCGCTCTGCAGGATATTGTAGTGTATCCCCTAAACGTCCAGGCATCGGAAGCGCATCTTGAGAAGATCTATGGTCCTCTCTACCACCGCCCTTGTGGAGCCATGACTCATATTGTAACGCTTCGCTGCCTCTGTTCTTGGGTGGCAGAGAGGCATCATGAGCCGCCTCTTCAACGGATAGCCCTTGTCACCCAGCAGCCATCCATCCAGTCGGGCTGGAGCACTGAAGAGCCTCAGCAGCTGAGAGTGTCTGAGGATGTACACGTCATGGGAGCTGCCAGGGTACCTTGCACAGACTTGCAGGATCTGCATCCTATGGTCACACACTATCTGCACGCTTATGGAGTGGAATCCCTTCCTGTTGATGAAGGCACCCGGCTGATCAGCTGGTGCCTTGATGGCCACATGTGTGCAGTTGATGGCACCCTGGACACAGGGGTGAACATTAAAACATAGAAACATAGAAAATAGGAGTAGGAGTATGCCATTCAGCCCTTCGAACCTGTTCCACCATTCATCATGATCATGGCTGATCATCCAACTCAATAGCCTGCTCCCGCTTTCTCCCCATACCCTTTGATCCCTTTCACTCCAAGAACTATATCTAACTCCTTCTTGAAAACTTACAATGTTTTGGCCTCAACTACTTTCTGTGGTAGTGAATTCCACAGGCTCACCACTCTCTGGGTGAAGAAATTTCTCCTCATCTCATTCCTAAATGGTCTACCCCGTATCCTCAGACTGTGATCCCTGGTTCCAGACTCCCCCACCATCGGGAACATCCTTCCTGCATCTACCCTGTCTAGTCCTGTTAGAATTTTATAGGTTTCTATAAGATCCCCCTCATTCTTCTGAACTCCAGTGAATATAATCCTAACCGACTCAATCTGTCCTCATATGTCAGTCCCGCCATCCCAGGAATCAGTCTGGTCTCCCTCTATAGCAAGAACATCCGTCCTCAGATAAGGAGACCAAAACTGCACACAATATTCCAGGTCTGGTCTTACCAAGGCTCTGTATAATTGCAGCAAGACATCCCTGCTCCTTACTCCAATCCTCTCGCTATGAAGGCCTACATACCATTTGTCTTCTTTACCGCCTGCTGCATCTGCATGTT
Organism: Cetorhinus maximus; assembly: GCF_964194155.1. Taxonomy (NCBI): domain Eukaryota; kingdom Metazoa; phylum Chordata; class Chondrichthyes; order Lamniformes; family Cetorhinidae; genus Cetorhinus; species Cetorhinus maximus. Next base: position 75,671,990 of record NC_135882.1, on the reverse strand, counting down.
TACCTTCAGTGACTGGTATACGAGGACACCCAGGTCTCGCTGCACATTCCCCTTTCTCAATTTATGGCCATTCAGATAATAATCTGCCTTCCTGTTTTTGCTACCAAAGTGGATAACCTCACATTTATCGACGTTATTCTGCATCTGCCATGCATTTGCCCACTCACTCAGCTTGTCCAAATCACACTGAAGCATCTCTGCAACCTCCTCACAGCTCATCCTCCCACCCAGCTTTGTGTCACCTGCAAATTTGGAGATATTACATTTAATTCCCTCATCTAAATCATTAATACATATTGTGAATAGCAGGGGTCCCAGCACCAATCTGCGGTACCCCACTAGTCAATGCCTGCCATTCGGAAAAAGGCCCGTTTATTCCTACTCTTTGTTTCCTGTCTGCCAACCAGTTTTCTATCCATCTCAATACTCTACCCCCAATCCCACGCGCTTTAATTTTACACACTAATTTCTTACGTGGGACTTTGCTGAAAGCCTTCTGAAAGTCCAAATAAACCACATCCACTGGCTCCCTCTCATCATATCTACTTGAAAAATTCCAGTAGATTTGTCAAGCATGATTTCCCTTTCGTAAATCCATGCTCTGTCTGATTCTGCTACTGTTTTCCATGTGCTCAGCTTTTATAATGGACTCTAGATTTTTCCCCACTACCGACATCAGGCTAACTGGCCTATAATTCCCTGTTTTCTCTCTACCTCCCTTTTTAAATAGTGGGGTTACATTAGTTACCCTCCAATCTGTAGGAACTGTTCCAGAGTCTACAGAATCTCGGAAGATGACCACCAATGCATCCACTATTTCTAGGGCCAATTCCTTAAGTGCTCTGGAATGTAGATTATCAGGCCCCGGGGATTTATCAGCCTTCAATCCCATCAATTTCCCCAACACCATTTCCCTACTAATACTGATTTCTTTCAGTTCCTCCCTCTCACTAAACCTTGCGTTCCCTAACATTTCTGGTATGTTATTTGTGTCTTCCTTTGTGAAGACAGAACCAAAGTATGTATTTAGTTGGTCAGCCATTTCTTTGTTCCCCATTATAAATTCCCCTGTTTCTAACTGTGAGGGACCTACATTTGTCTTCACCAATCTTTTTCTCTTCACATACCTATAGAAACTTTTACAGTCAGTTTTTATGTTCCACACAAGCTTACTCTCGTACTCTATTTTCCCATTCTAAATCAATCCCTTAGTCCTCCTTTGCTGAATTCTTAACTGCTCCCAATCATCAGGTCTGCTGCTTTTTTAAAGCCAATTTGTATGCCTCTTCCTTGGATCTAATACTATCTCTAAGTTCCCTTGTAAGCCATGGTTTGGTCACCTTTCCTGTTTTACTTTTGCGCCAGACAGGAATAAACAATTGTTGCAGTTCACCCATGCGCTCTTTGAATGTTTGCCATTGCCTATCCATCGTCATCCCTTTAAGTAATGTTTCCCAATCCATCATAGCCAACTTGGACCTCATACTATCCTTTATTAAGATTCAGGGCCCTAGTCTCAGAATCAACTACGTCACTCTCCATCTTGATGTAGAATTCTATCATATTATGGCCGCTCATCCCCAAGAGGCCTTGCACGACTAGATTGCCAATTATTCCTTTCTTATGACACAATACCCAGTCTCGGATGGCCTGTTCTCTGGTTGGTTCCTCAATGTATTGGTCCAGAAAAACATCCCTTAAGGCTTGTCTTTTTAATATTACTCGTCCCATTCTCACTATTTTTCACTGAAGCCCTGTTTGATTCTTGCCTTTGATTTCTCTGCCTATCACTTTTCTTATTCCCCTTTCTGTCTTCTGTTCTTGTCCTTGATTCCCCTTCCTCTGACTCTTTGCATAGGTTCCCATCCCCCTGCCATTTTAGTTTAAACCCTCCCCAACCACTCTAGCAAATATTCCCCCTAGGGCATCAGTCCTGGTCCTGCCCAGGTGTAACCAGTCCACTTTGTACTGGTCCCACCTCCCCCAGAACCAGTCCCAATGTCCCAGGAATCTGAAACCCTCCGCCTCACACCATCTCTTCAGTCACATATTCATCCGATATATCCTACTATTTCTCCTCTGACTAGCATGTGGCACTGGTAGTAATCCTGAGATCACTACATTTGAGGTCCTACTTTTCAACTTACTTCCTAACTCCCTATATTCTGCTTTTAGGACCTCATCCCTTTTTTTTAACCAATTTTGTTTGTACCAATGTGCACGACGACCACTGGCTGTTCACCCTCCTCCTTCAGAATGTCCTGTAGCTGCTCTGAGACATCCTTGACCCTAGCACCAGGGAGGCAACATACCATCCTGGAGTCTCATTTGCTGCCACAGAAACACCTGTCTATTCCCCTTACAATTGAATCCCCTATAACCATTGCATTCCCACACTTTTTACTCCTCCCCTGTGCAGCAGAGCCAACCATGGTGCAATGAATTTGGCTGCTGCTGCTTTCCCCTGAGAGGCCATTCCCCTCAACAGTATCCAAAGCGGTATATCTGTTTTGCAGGGGAATAGCCACAGGAGATTCCTGCACTGCCTGCCTAGTCCTCTTGCTCTGCCTAGTGGTAACCCATTCCCTTCCTGCCTGTGGACTCTTAGCCTGCGGTGTGACCACCTCTCTTAACATGCTATCCATGATACTTTCCACCTCGTGGATGCTCCACAGTGTCCTCAGCCGCCGTTCCAGCTCCGAAACCAGGGCTTCCAGGAGCTGCAGCTGGAGACATTCCCCGCATATATGCTGGCCCTGGGCACTGGAAATGTTCCTGGCTTCCCACATAGAGCAGGAAGAGCACACCACGGCTTTGAGCTCTCCTGCCATGACTTACTCCTTTAAGTTAAATTTAACCTTTTGGAAGATACTTAATATCAAATAATATCAATTTCTCTAGGGCCCTTCTTCCCTGCTCCCTGTTGTTGCAGAATATAGCCCTTATAAACAATGAACCACAAAATAAGACCTTAAAAACTATAAGCGATTAAAGTAGTAAATACTTAGCCGACCATACTCACAGTACTCAAAGGATCACCTCGTTCCCTCCTCACTGAACTCCCAAAGCAGCACTCCAGTGCAGACTGTGATGCTGACTGCAGGACACACTTCCCAGGCTGCTTCACAGTGATGCTGACTGCAGGACACTCTTCGCAGACTGCTTCACAGCAATTCTGACTGCAGAACACTCTTCGCAGACTGCTTCACCACGATGCTGACTGCAGGACACTCTTCCCAGACTGCTTCACCACGATGCTGACTGCAGGACACTCTTCCCAGACTGCTTCACAGCGATGCTGACTACAGAACACTCTTCCCAGACTGCTTCACAGTGATGCTGACTGCAGGACACTCTTCCCAGACTGCTTCACAGCGATGCTGACTGCAGGACATTCTTCCCAGACTGCTTCACCACAATGCTGACTGCAGGACACTCTTCCAAGACTGCTTCACAGCGATGCTGACTGCAGAACACTCTTCGCAGACTGCTTCACTGTGATGCTGACTGCAGGACACTCTTCCCAGACTGCTTCACAGCTCTTGGATATCTGAAAACGGTAACTCTGAAGGGGAAGGTTGTTATGGGTAAGGTAAGATGACCAGGTGAGATGACCATGAAAGATAACAGATTATAAAAAAAACAATAATTCCCATCCTAACAGCACTGTGGGTGTACATACACCACATGGATTGTAGTGGTCCAAGAAGGCGGCTCACCAACATCTTCTCAAGGGCAATTATGGGTGGGAAAGAAATGCTGGCTGAGCCAGTGACGTCCACAGCCCATGAAAGAATAAAAAAATGCTAATTAATGTCTTTCATGGAAGGATTCCACTGCTCCTAGCTGGTGTGGCCGAACTATGACTTTAATCCCACACACCATGGTCGAACTTTAATGTCCTTAGGACAACTAGACATGGCCAAAAACACTGATTTGTTAGCGCTTGACCCATCCTACATCCAATCTGGAAATCCCTTGGCAATCAATGTCCAGAAACTTCTATACTCTTGACACGTTAACAATCGTACCTAAAACACACTATACATATTGCATGGTTGTCAATGTGCTGGTTAGCAGTTGAGTGCTTCACTCACTGACACAATATACATTCTGTGTACACAGAATTGTCTCCTGTTGTATTATATTGTTAGATACATTTGCTGTAATTTATCATTTTGCTTGGATGATATTAACTTTTCAATTAAACTAACTGTACCATAAAATAAAGTCCTGATGATTGTATTTAGTGCTCTTATTTAACTGGTGAAAAATGATCCCTCATATGGTGATTATATCATTTGTAAAATTGCAGAATTGCTGAAATATGGCCTGGAACCAGATGAAATGTTATGTGTAATAATTAATTAATTGATGAAGGCTGATAAAACAGTGCTGCATAAAGATCTATTAATACGTGTGCTTTCTTTGTAATTACCATCACAGATATTTTAAGAAAGAAAAAGTAAAGACTTGCATTTATTTAGAGCTTTTCATAAGTGCTGGATGTCTCAAAGCACTTTACAGCCAATGAAGTACCTTTGAAATGTAGTCACTGTTATAATTTAGGAGACACAGCAGCCAATTTGCACACAGCAGACTCCCATGAACAGGGTTAAATATCGGTCAATGCAGCAGGGATAATTCCTTTTTTGAAATAGTACCACGGGATCTTTTGCATCTACTTCAGCAGGTAGCTGGGGCCTCGGTTTAACATCTTTAAGTAAAATAGAATTCTGACAAGCAACACTTCCTCAGTGTCGAACTGAAGTGTCAACCTAGATTTTTGTGTTCAAGCCTCAGAGTTGTAGTTGAACCCAGAATCTTCTAAGATAAAAGCAAAAAACTGCAGATGCTGGAAATCCAAAACAAAAACAAAAATACCTGGAAAAACTCAGCAGGTCTGGCAGCATCTACGGAGAGGAGCACAGTTAACGTTTCGAGTCCAAATGACCCTTCAACAGAACTAAGTAAAAATAGAAAAGAGGTGAAATATAAGCTAGTTTAAGTGGAGTGGGACAAGTAGAGCTGGATAGAGGGCCAGTGATAGGTGGAGATAACCAAAAGTTGTCACAGACAAAAGGACAAAGAGTTGTTGAAGGTGGTGATATTATCTGAGGAATGTGCTAATTAAGGGTAGAAAGCAGGACAAGCAAGGTACAGATAGCCCTAGTGGGGATGGGGTGGGGTGAAGGAATCAAAAAAGGCTAAAAGGTAGAGATAAAACAATGGATGGAAATACATTTAAAAATAATGGAAGTGGGAAAAGAAAAATCTATATAAATTATTGGAACAAAAATGGGGGGAAACAGGAAAGGGGGTGGGGATGGAGGAGAGAGTTCATGATCTAAAATTGTTGAACTCAATAATCAGTCTGGAAGGCTGTAAAGTGCCTAGTCGGAAGATGAGGTGCTGTTCCTCCAGTTTGTGTTGAGCTTCACTGGAACAATGCAGCAAGCCAAATATGGACATGTGGGCATGAGAGCAGGGTGGAGTGTTGAAATGGCAAGTGACAGGGAGGTCTGGGTAATGCTTGAGGACAGACCAAAGGTGTTCATCACGCAGAACTGTTGGAAGCCCTCAACAGAGTGACACCTGAGTCAGAGGAGTGTGTCCGCCTGCTCTCTTATGAAGTGGTGCCCACATGTGCACATGGGAAGGATGGTGGATGCCATGGAGTCCCTGGTCCAGCAGAACGTTGCGATGCGCCCAAACCTGCACTCCATCGCCGTAGCCATGGGTGACTTCCTACAGTGGCAATGTGAGAGGGAAATGGGGCACCTAGACATCCCTCCAGGTGCTCCTTCCCCTCAAGGAATCAGGCCGGGGCCCCCAGGCACCCGAAGGGAGGGGAAGCAGCTGCTGGACACCCCAGGGTCATCCACTCAGTAATCTCAGAAGGTGTCTGTTCTCTCTGATCCTCTTTGCCTGTGACCCCCACAACCTCGTTCTCTGTCACTGCAGAGGGAGCAGCTGGCCCACAGGAGGACAGCCAAAGCAAGCCAGGTCTCTCAAGGCCTTGGCTTTCCAGAGGACGCATGCCAAAGTCATCAGAGGCAACAGGCCAACCATTGCACAGGCTGTCTTCACCCCTGTTGCAGATGTCAGGACAGCACATGGAAGAAGTGGAAGGCCTAGAAAAGTTAAGAAATTTTGATCACAAGTGATTGCACAGGTGAACACATTTTGTCTCTTTATAATCTGGAAATTTATTCACGTTCACTTAATAAAATGAAATGTTGTCTTTCAGCTTCATTTATAGGCTTCATGAGTTCCCTCCCTGCATCTCCACCCACTAGCAGTTCAGCTGCATGCAGCCAGGCCAAGAGTGAACCTGGAGGGAGAAGGGTGCGTGTGTGCGTGTGTGTGTGTGTGCATGGCAGGGCCTTTTGGAGCCTCGTGCAAGCACTCTCCCAAACACATGGAGACTTCATCACACTCATCTCACTGCTTTTTCAATTTTCAATGTTGCCTGCTGGGGTTCTCTTTCAGTTGTCCATCTGAGCTACATCTCTGCCCACCCACTGATTACACTCCCATGCAGCACCTTCCAACATGAGGCTCCGCTCACTTTCACTTTGTGCAAAATGGTCGTAATAAAGTTTCTGATAAGTTCCCTGACATTTCCTCTCTCCCAGTCACCCAGTGCTTTCCCTCATCATAATACCTGGCATCACCTTTGACCTTCCCACTGTTACCCTACAGCCTGAACCTTTTTCCTTCATAAGAACATAAGAAACATAAGAAATGGGAACAGTAGACCATTCGGCCCCTTGAGCCTGCTCCGCCATTCAATAAGATCACTGCTGATCTTCTTGTGTTTCGATTTCCACACTCCCACCTAACCCCAGTAACCTTTGATTCCCTTGTCTAACAAGAATCTATCTACTTCTGCCTTAAAAATATTCAATGACCCCGCCTCCACCACCTTCTGAGGCAGAGAATTCCAAAGTCGCACAACCCTCTGAGAGAAAAATGTTTTCCTCATCTCTGTCCTAAAAGGGCGACCCCTAATTTTAAAACAGTGCCCCCTAGTTCTGGAATCACCCACAAGAGGAAACATACTTTCGACATCCACCTTGTCAAGGCTGTTCAGGATCTTGTATACTTCAATCAAATCATCCCTCATTCTTCGAAACTCCAAAGGGAATAAGCCCAGTCTGTCCAACCTTTCCTCATAAGACAACCTACTCACTCCAGGTGTCAATCTAGTAAACCTCCTTTGAAGTGCTTCCAATGCATTTACATCCTTCCTTAAATAATGAGACCAAAACTGCACACAGTAATTGAGGTGCGGTCTCACCAATGCCCTGTATAATTGAAGCATAACATTCTTACTTTTATGTTCAATTCCTCTCGTAATTAAGGATAGCATTCCATTAGCCTTCTTAATTACTTGCTGTACTTGCATACTAACTTTTTGTGACTCATGTACTAGAACACCTAGATCCGTCCGCACCTCAGAATTATTCAGACATTCTCTATTTAAGTAATACTCTGCCTTTTTGTTTTTCCTGCCAAAGTGAACAACTTCACATTTCCCACATTAAACTCCATTTTCCAGATCTTTGGCCACTCACTCAACCTATCTATATCCATCTGCAGCCTCCTCATATCCTCTTCACAACATTCTTTCCTACCTATCTTTGTGTCATCTTCAAATTTAGCTACCATGTCTTCACTCCTCTCATCTAAGTCATTGATGTAAATTGTAAAAAGTTGATGCCTCAGCACAGACCCCTGTTGGACTCTGCTAGTCACATCCTGTCGATCAGAAAAAGACCCATTTATGCATAATCTCTGCTTTCTGCCAGCCAGTCAATCTTCTATCCATGCTAATACGTTACCCACTACACCATGTGCTTTTATTTTCCGTAATAGTCTTTGATGTGGCACCTTATTAAATGCCTTCTGGAAATCCATCTACAGGCTCCCTTTTATCCACTGCACGTTTTACTCCTTCAAAAAACTCAATAATTTGGCTAAATATTATTTTCCTTTCACAAAACCACACTGACTCTTCCCAATTGCCTTGAGCTCTTCTAAGTGTCCTTAATGATCAATCCTAATAACTTCCCCACGACAGACATCAAGCTAACTTGCCTATGGTTTGCTATTTTCTGTCTCCATTCATGAACAGAGGGGTTGTATTTGCTACATTCCAATCAGATGGAATCTTTCCAGAATCTAGAGGATTTTGGAAAATTAACACCAGCGCATTGACTACCTCATTAGCCACCTCTTTCAAGACCCTACGATGCAGTCCATCGGGACCCAGAGATTTGCCAGCTTGCAGCTCCATCAATTTGCTCAGTACTGTTTCCCTAGTGATTTCAATTTCACCAAGTTCCTTTTTCCTGTTCACTTCCTGATTTGCACCTATTACTGGAATGTTTTTTGTATCCTCTCTAGTGAACACAGAAGCAAAATATTTTTTCATTTCTTCCTCCATTTCCTTATTATCTACTATTAACCTCCCACTGTTACTCTCTAGAGGAACAACACTTTACTTACTCTTTTCCTTTTTAAATATCTGTAGAAAATCTTGCCATCCGTTTTTTATGTTTCTAGCTAGCTTCCTCTCATACTCTAATTTCTTTCTCCTGATTAACCTTTTGGTCATTCCCTGCTGTTCTTTATATTCTGTCCAATCATCTGTCCTGCCACTCATCTTTGCGGAGTTGTATGCTTTTTCCTTCAGTTTGATGCTTTCCTTAACATCTTTAGTTAACCACAGATGGTGGGTCCTCCCCTTAGAATTTTTCTTTATAGTAGAAGTGTACTTATTCTGAATACTCTGAAATGCCCCCTTAAGTGTCTGCCACTGCTTCTCCATTGATCTATCCTCTAGCCTAGTTTCCCAGTTCACTTCAGCTAGTTCAGCTTTCATCCCCCATAGTTGCCCTTATTTAAGTTTATGATACTAGTTTTAGACCCGCTCTTCTTCCTTTCAAACTGGATGTAAAATTCAATCATATTGTGGTTGCTGCTACCTAGGGGTGCCTTTACTCTGAGGTCATTAATTAATCCTGTCACGTTACACAATACCAAGTCTAATATAACCTGCTCTCTGGTGAGTTCCAGAACATGCTCTAAGAAACTATCTCGAAAGCATTCTAAGAACTCCCCATCCAGGCTACTACTGCCAATCTGATTTTTCCAGTTTATGTGTAGATTAAAATCACCCATGATTATTGCCATCCCATTATCACAAGCACGCAATATTTTCTCTTGAATACTTTGTCCCACACTGTGGCTACTGTTAGGGGGCCTGTGGACCACTCCCATTAATGACTTTTTCTCCCTAACATTCCTCACCTCCACCCAAACCGATTCTACATCCTGATCTCCTGAACCAAGGTCATGTCTAACTATTGCACCAATGCCCTCTTTGATTAACAGAGCTACCCCTCCACCTTTACCCAGTTCCTATTCTTCTTGAATGTTATGTACCCTTCAATATTAAGGACCCAATCTTTGTCTTCTGCAGCCACGTGTCCGTAATGTCCGGGTGAATGTGCGTGTTTCCTACCTTCCTGAAAATCTCACCCCCATCCACATTGACCTCCCTGACCTCGTCCTTGCCACACCCAGGGTCCATGTTTGCCTCCATGTCTCCACCAACCACCCTTGCCACCACTTCTACCAGTACCAACTCACCCTCACCTTCCCATCCAACCGGCTCCCTCTGCCCCCTCTCATACACATCATTCCATCCTGTTTGCCCTAGGTTTGCTCCCTTGCACATTCACCTGGACATTCCATTCCCCGCAACACCTTCCACCACCCTTATACCTTCTTTCAATCTTACACCTTCCTCCACCCTTACACCTTCTTCCAACCTTACACCATCCTCCACCCTTACCCCTTCCTCCCCCATACTCCCTCCTCCCACTGGACACCCTGCCCCTTCGAACTCCCCCTCCCCCGGACACCTTCCCCCCTCCAAACTCCCTCCCTTACATCTTCTCCCCCTCCCCCCTCCCCCCGCTACACCTACCACCCCACTTGCACCACTCTCTCCTGTTACACCCTCTGCCCCTGTATCCTCTCCTCTCCCCATATTCTCTCCTACCCATGGGCACCCTCCTTCCCCCTCCTGACACCTTCGCCACCCCCAACCTCACCCCCCCCCGGCACCTTCACCGCCCAACCTCACTTGCCACTGACACTTTCGCACCCCCTCACCCCCCACCCAACCTCACCCTCCTTATACCTTCATCCAACCATCCCAACCTCACCCCCACCAAACACCTTCGCCTCCTCCTTCCAAACCTCAACACAACCCCACCTACCCCATTACACCTGCCTTTCCCACTCACACCTAGACCTTCCCCTCCCCACCATCCCTTCGCCAATCATCCGTACCAGCCCATGGCAAAGTCCGTGAAGTTCTGAAGCACCAACCGAGACCATGGAAGATGGTGCGAGCCCATAGCGAAGTCTTTGAAATTCTGAAGCTTCAATGAACTTGAAGCTGCTGCATGGAGTCCTCCCTCCTTCCGACAGCTGCTTCGTGGCAGAGCCATTTGCATGAGGATCCACCCAGCATGTGATACAAGTGTCCCTCCAGGGTCCAGTAGCTGTAGGGCTCCAGCATCTTCATCTCTTCAGATGTCCGTGATCTGAGCAAGGCCCTAAAGGTAAGTCTTGACTTCTGCACGTCATGCTTGTCCAGCCGTATTCTGGGCCGGCATGTTTCCCCGCTGGTGTAACGGTAAATTGGGCGTGGGGGACGATTCCGGTTGGACCTTACTTTGCATCCTATTAGTGGGATGCAAATCAGGTTCACGCCAGCGGGATTTGCGATCTGCCATGGTGGACACCATAGGATGATCCCGCTGTAATTTCATGCTGGCATGAAACCAATTTCTGTCCCTCCCACTGAATATTCCTTCCCTGCCTGCCGCAAATGTGAGTGGATGATTCCACCCTATGTTGCACAAATCAAAGTTATTTCCCTATGCACCAGGCCTACTGAATATCAAATAAAAGAAAGCAAATTTATACTTCTTGCAAGCTCTGAAGACAAACCTCTTGACAAACGTTGAAATTGAAAATCTCCTATCAAAGCACAATTATTTCTGTTTCCAAACACAGGTCCATATAATTAGTAGACATTGAAACCTTGCTAATTTAACCACTGTAAGATACATTTTTTAGTCTTTAGAAGGCTTGGTTTTGACTTTACAAACATATTTATCACATCTAAACCTATGCTGACAGTCCAAATGCACTTAATAAATTGCACCTTTTATGAAAATATAAGTAATGGATTGAAAAATGTTTAGCCTGTATATACATAATTGATGGTGTCCCTAGCACATAGCCCCTAATAAATAATTAAAATTAATCTCATTATAGAAGTTTTCATTGTAGGGTAATTTAATTGAATGACAGCCAAAAGGTTGCATAGGAATGATGGGTGCTTTTGCTCGTAGTTTCAGCTAATGGTTAAACGATAGAGTACTATAGTGCACATGGGTCCATGCATTATTTAATGATCCCTCTGAGACAGGAGAAAAGAGCAGATCAATGTTAACTTGTCATCCCATCAACATTTGCAAAACACTTTCCAATAAATTGTGAAAAGAAAGACTGGAAAAATCATTAACTTTTATCAATGTCCCTTGAAATATTTTACTACTGTGCAGGCCACCTGTCTATTAAAAATACATTTTAATTTCCATTGTATCATAAAGTTTACCTCTAATCCTTGGCACTGATCAAGCTAGATTAGGTCAGCATCTAAGTGAAAATTATTTTGTGTTCATCTTATATATCTGTTACCAAAGAAAATGGTAGCGCAGTCAGGTGGAATTCATTAATAGGCTTTTCAGGTTCGTGGTGTTTTGTACTTAGCAACAGCATAATTTGCAGACCTGACTTGCAGAAAATTATCTGCTTAACAATCATTTATACAGTGTCATAAATCATTATAAAACAAAGTTGTGATTATTTTAATGCACAAAATCCAAGAAACATCTGGGAACTTAATTCAATATTGCAGAAAATGTAGCTAAAATTTATATTATATTATCCACATATATTTAGAAATCTTATATTTCCACATGATTCCGGTCTGTTTTTCCATTATAAACTCTTGTCCAGATTTATGATGGAAACTGCTTATATAAATTTGTCATGCTGTAATTATTGTCTTCTGCCAGGAGAGGCGACAAAGAGCACTAGTGACAAATGCAGGAGACATGGGTTCAGGCCCAAGTGGGGAATTAAAGTTGGAAAAGTGCATCCGGAAGCCTCCTCCAACCCACTGGCTTCTATGTTTAACTTGGCGATGTTATGCTGGCTACACAACCTCCTCAGGAGAGGTGGGTTGCCCGTTAATATATGCTAATTGCTCAATTGGAGTAAAATCAACACACTTTTAAAAGTTAATGCTGCATCACGGATTTCACAGGCTTCCTGAAATTTCCTATTGAAACCAAGGACAATTGGCAGGGCTAATGCAATGTCATGCAAATACACCAATATTAACTTGGTACTCACAGCTGATTTCTTATCTACCAGTGGGAAACAGTTTTGTCCACCGTACTTTTGCTGATAGCGCACTTTCTACATTTTGATTGTTTTCTGAATCAGATTGTAACAGGTACCTACTTGGCTGCCTTAGATTGGAATATGAGGAATAACTTCACTATTGGCAGCAGCAACAGGCCACTGTTGACAGACCTGCAGTGAAACAGCACAGATGGGATGTGAGATCAGTAGAAGTAGGTGTAGGCCATACAGCCCCTCAAGCTTGCTCCATAGTTTAATAGGATCATAGCTGAACTATTTTCCCATCCAATCCCCATTTCCCTTAATTCCCTTAGTGCCCAATCTATTGGTCTCAGCTTTGAATGTGTTCATCAACTGAGAATCCGGGGAAGAGAACTCCAAAGATTCACAACCCGCTGACCGAAGAAATTTCTCCTCATCTTAGTCCTAAATCATCGACCCCTATCCTGATATTATGCCCCCTCACTCTAGACTATCCAGGCAGGGGAAACAGTTTCTCATTATCTACTGTAACAGTCGTCTAAGAACTTTATACATTTCAATGAGATCACCTTTCATTCTTCTAAACTTCAGAGAATACAGGCCCCTTCTACTCAATGTCTCCGCATTGGACAGCACCCTCATCCCTGGAATGAATCTAGTGAGCCATCATTGCAGAAAATAGATGTCCATTTTTAATAAGGAGACTAAAACTATACACAGAACTCCAATTGTGGTCTTATCAAAGCACTATACAATTGCAGCAAGACTATGTTACCCTTATATTCCAATTCCTTTGCAAAAAAGGCTAACCTACCATTTGCTTTCCTAATTGTTTGCTGTACCTGCATGTTAATTGTCTGCAGGTCATTTACAGACTCTCAAATTCCTCTGTGTACCAACATTTCCTAGTCTCTGCCTATTCAAAATATCCTGTTTTTACATTCTATGAAAGTGAATAATTTCACATTTCTCCTCATTATACTCCTTCTGCCACCTTCTTGCCCAATCATCTAACCAGTCTATATCCCTCTGCAGCATCTTTGCATCCTCCTCACCCTTGCTTTCCCACCTGCAAACTTGGACATATTACAATTGGTTCCCACATCTAAGTTATTGATGTAGATTATGTAGTGTTCAATGGTTTGTTTCAGCTATGTTTAATTATGCTAGTCTGGTAACTACTCTTTGTACATTTGCTTGATTGCTTAAGCCAATGGGTAGAGCTAGAGAGTTAAGAAATCTGAGAAAGCTCCAGAAAGGATCTGAGATGTGAACAAATGTGTATTGAAACTCCTGTAAGTTCTGAGATATTTTAAGTTCTGTAAATAAACTGTTTGGATTTGGAACTAGAGTCATGTCTGCATTTCTCTGAGATAAATAAGGTATATAGCAACCTAGTGTATAAATAACAAAAATTGATGACAAGGATGGTTGAGAAAAGTTTAACATTACCAGCTCCAGAACCATTTCTTTCATTACTGAGAGACCCTCCCATATCATGGTAATGATGAATTTCGGGGTTCAAGGCTACTTGCTTGCTAGGGGATGGACAGTCCAGATGTGGCAGAAATCTATAAGAAAACAATGCTTGGACATTGTCCCAGAACAGAAGGCCAGTGAGTATTCGAGGAATTCACAGAAGATACATTTACATTTAGTATGGCAACAAGTGCTCTTGGAAAACACTCCAGGACAAAAAAAAGTGTGATGATCGAGTAAAAAAACATTCCGCGATCCCAGGAAAACAGTGAGTCCATCAAACAATACGTGGCAGCATTGTGGCAATTAACTTCTACGTGTAAATTTGGTATACTAACAAGTGAACTACTTTGTGATAATTAATTGAACAGATTTAGGGTGGAATCTTCTGCTCCTGTTTGCAGCGGGCATATTAGCAGACAGGAGTGGAAACTATCGGGAGATCGCAAAAATCAGTTTAAAATCGTCATAAAACCAGCTTGTGATCGTCCACTCCGCCCATCAATGGCGGGCCGTGTTTTCTGTCACCACATGTTGGGAACCTCATTTCAAGATTTTAGCATCTCATTATAAGTCCTGCTCACTGGAATCATTCCCCCACGCTGGATTATCTGGGCGTGTCGGCATGATTGCATGTCAACATGTTTCACAACTGTACATAAGTGACGTGCACTTGCCGAGCTGCACTTTGCTTGGGACTTTGACGATTGTTTGCCTACCTTGCTTTGGGCAGCACTCGTGGCCAACAGTGCCAGACTTTGCAGGCAGCACTACATCATTTTTAAGGGGGCTCATGGGCAGGTCTCTACCTACCAGAGCAGCCATAATACAGGGGTGGCTTTTCAATGGCTGCAGGGCCAGGGCTGGTTTGGAGAAGGGAAGAGAAGCGGCCTCAGGCATGGGAAGGGGCTGCAGGGCAAGGGTTGTGCTAGAGAATGAGGCTATCCCAGGGTGTGTGTGGGGGCACATGTTGATCTGTGCAAGTGGCCACAAGATGGTGAGGGCTGAGGAGGCAGTCTCCTGTGGACATGAGGCCAGATGGAGATGTGAGGGTGTGTGTGAGAGAGTGAGCGATGATGTCCCTTGAGCTGGCAGTGAGTGGGATGCCAGTGAATGAATGATGGCATTATGAGTGTGTGAGTTTAAAGTGATGAGATAGTTGCCTTACTCTGGAGGCATGGATGAGATCATTCATCCTCTTTCTGCACTGGCTGACCAACCTCTTCTGTGCAGCATTGGCACTGACTACCACTGCCACCGCCTCCCAAGCCAGAGTGGTGAGATTGCTCGACCTTCTGCAGCCAGAGCAGGACATCACGGCGGACCTCCAAAAGGCATTCCAGTGATGGGTCACTGAACTCTCCTTAGCTTCCAGGGCCTTGTCTTCACTGGAGCAGTCCTGGGGTGCAAGCATTGAGAACTGTGTGCGCGGCTGCAGTTTAGATATGGCGCCTGGAGCGAGGAAACGGTAACGGTATGGCGGGTGATTCAGAGGCTGCCTGCCAGTGAGATGACGTGTTTCCTGTGGTGGAATAATTAATGAGGTAGGAAGCGGATGATATGGCGTGCAAGCCCACCATTGCGGCCAGCAGGTAAGACGACGTTTTTCATGCTCGGTATTACACTTAGTGCAATTCTGTGACGATTCTGCCCTTAAATTCCACAAATTTAGGGAACACCTCCTGATGGAGGATAATGATTTAACCTTGGAAAAAGCCACGATCTTGGCAGTCCAAATCAAATCTGATGTGTTAGATTCCAAGAGGTTACATAGCAATTCACCCTTAGACTCAGGATTGCAAACACAGTTTGGTCAACGAGCTTAAATGCAAGGGTTACGGATGATGAGGCCTCAGCAGTCTCATCAACTCATGTCCCATTACAGTCAGATACCTTCAAAACAATGCCCAAATTGTGGAAATACTCATTGGGGAGAATTTTCACGTTGGCATGCGGGGGCAGGACGCTCATGCTGACGCGTAAAATGACGCGCGGTGACGTCGAGCGTGCGTCCCGATGTCACCACGCATCATTCAAATCTTGCGTTCAGCGGGCGTGTGCCGGAGGCAGCTGCGCGCCCACTGAACTGTCAAAGGCCTGTTAAGGCCCTTAATAAACCAACTAAACTAATTCTCCACGCTGCCTGGCCAACCTTAAGGTTGACGGGCAGGTGAAGAGCCCAAGTGGCTTTTCATGAATCCTCATCCATGGGCGGGATAAGGTTTCATGAAGGTTTTATTAAATTAATAAATAAATTTTGCTCATTTCATAAACATGTCCCAGCTCATGTGATACTCTCACATGAGGGGACATGTGGACATGTGTAAATGATTTATAACTTTATTTATTAAAATTTTCAATATGAACTTAATCTCCCTGAAGCAGTTCTGTGCGAAAGAGCACAGGCCCCAACACTCCTTCTTCCCTTGGTTGCAAAGATAGCGCTGAGCACTACTGGGCACATGTCATGCTGAGTGGGCCTCCCGGCCGGCCCGCCCAACAGGGAGAAAATTCTCCCCATAGGGTCATAATGTCATGTTCAGCTCGAGGGAAAAAGTACAACTCATGCTCAAAGTGGAACCATTTTGCAAATGTGTGCAAGTAGTTGTAAAAGAAGACTTCATCGGTTTGACATATGAAAGAGTCTCTTCCTGAGATTGAGGTACAGAATGTATATACCATCAGCACCAGGCCACTTTAAGGAATGCAAACCTTGCAGAAAAGAATTTGCTCACAGAAATGTGTACAAGAACCACAACAGGACACACTCAAAAGAGAGACCTTTCAAGTGAGGAGTGCAAGGCTTTGTTTCGCATTCCCTTCTCCCTGCAGAGACATCTGTTAATACACAACAGTGAACAGACTTTCAGACATGAGAAAAAGACACACATTGGAAAGAAGGAGAAGATGTTCATACTGTGGCCAGAAATTTGCCAGCAACGGAACATTATGTGTGCATATTTGGTGAACACCCCTACCAGTGTCGCTACTGTAACAACAGTTTCAGCAAGAAAGACGGATTAGTGACGCATATTAGAACACACAGGGGAGAAACTTCACCAGTCTCAGAATGTAACAAGGTTATAGTCACGAGAGGGGCCTATATGAAGACACCAGCCAAATTTATGATAGGTTGTAACTTTTGTATGCCACTGACCATTGTTATGCTGTCAACACCAGTTAATGATAATTCCAGAGCGGGGGCAGATGAAATTGCAAAGCAACAAAGTAAGGCAAATGCATTCTTTAACAAATGAACAGGCGCAAGGGAAGCATGATTTGAAGTTGGAGATTGGGTTCAATTCAAATGGTCAAATCACAACCACAAACTTAGATCATCTCTATCAGGTCCAAAGGAGATCAAGCGCTTGTTCGGTACCAATGCTTATCTGTTGGATGACAACAAAAAGTGGAATGTGAGACATTTGATAGTGAGCCGACGAGGGATGTGATTATGAGGATACATTTTCTTTTCCTATGGGTGATGTTGATCATCTGCCTCATCAGATTGATCACACAGAACCACATCATCAGATTCGTAGATCTTATCGCAGATCAAAGAGACCTCTGTATTTCAAAGACTACTTCTGTGCTTAGAGAAAACAGACAAGTTGAACTCTAAGAAATGACTTGATGTATAGATGTTTTGTGTTTAGAATGATTTGATTCAAAACAAGGTCTTTAGTTAAAAGGGGAAAAAGATGTTGTGTTCCGTGTAGATACTTTTATGAGGTATTTTAAGGTTCTCTAATTAAGCTGTTTTGATTTGGAACTAGAGTCATCTCTGCACTGCTCTGAGATAAATAAGATATACACCAACCCAGCAAATGCATTACAGATTGTAAATAGCTGAGGCCCAAGAATTGATCCTTGTGACAGTCCAGTAGTTACAGCCTGCTGTTCTGAAAATGACCCATATATTCCTATTCTCTGTTTTGTGTCCATTAACCAATTCATGTTAATGTATCACCCTGAGTTCAATGAGCCCTACATTTGTAACCACTTGTGTGGTACCTTATTGATTGCTTTTTGAAAATCCAAACACACTATATTTACTGGGTTCCCATTATCCACCCTATTAATTATGACTTCAGGAAATTCTGGATGATAAAATAAATCTATCCACTTCCTCTGTAACCATTTCTTTCCAAACCCTAGGCTGTAGACCATCAGGTCTTAGGGATTTGTTGGCCTTTAGGCTCATTACTTTCTCCAGTACTTTTTTCTTTCCTAATATTAATTACTCTTTGTTCCACACTCTTGGTAGACTCTTGGTTCCTCACAATTTAAGGTATTTGCCTTGTGTCTTCGACTTTGAAGAGACACGAATAACTTATTTAAATATTTATGCCTTTACCACTTCTTTATTTCCGATTACAAGTTTTTCTGTTTCTGTCTCGAAGGAATCCATGATAACTTTTGATAATCTGTTTCTTTTAACATATTTTTAAAAGCTCTTACAATCATTTGTGATATTTTTTGTTAGTTTACTATCATATTCTGTTTTCCCCCTTTTTATCAATTTTTTGGTCATCCTTTACACTTTTGAAAAGATTACAAGCCTCTCCTTTTAATCTAATACTATTTAATTCTGGTTAGTCATGTACGAATCAGTGGGGTTTTTATTCCTCAAGGGAATAGAGTTGAGATAGAGGATCAGCCATGATCATATTGAATGGTGGAGTAGGCTCGAAGGGCTGAATGGCCTACTTCTGCTCCTAGCTTCTATGTTTCTATGGAATGTAAATTCATTAAAAATTATGAAATATTTCTTTAAATGTGTATCATTGCTTAACTGCCTCAGCCAACTTGCCCTCACACTTCTTTAATTGTGTTTGTTTCAATTAAGACCCAAGTTTAAGACTTAACCACATCATTCTCAAACTTATCATGAAGTTTGCTCATATTATGATCACTCTTCCCCAGAGGATCCTTTGCTTTGAGCCTTTAACCCTGTCTGATTACACAATAATAGATTTAAAATAGCCTGTTCTGTAGCTGTCTCATTGACATGTTGTTTTAGATGTTATTCCAGCAGCAACAGCCTGCTGTTGACAGACTCAAAGCTGAACATCAAAAAGGGCAGCAGTAGCAGCAACAGGTTGCTGTTGACAAATCTGTAACTAGCTAGCAGAGAGGGGAACATCAGGAAGGTGTGCATTTTACAAGATGCACAATCCATGAATCAGCATGTACAGGAAGAGGCTAAGCTTCCTTGACCTGCTGGAACAGAAATACTTCTGGAGACTCAGGCCAGAATTTTACGTTCGTCGGTTGGGCGGGTCCGATTGACTCGGGGCGGGCAAGCGGCCGATTGCCGCTGGCAAAACGGGCTGCACCGCCATTTTCCGCGGGCGGGCCAATTAAGGCCCGCACTGTGGCTTTGCGACTCCCGTGGAGAACAGGAAAATAGTCGTGGGGGTGGGCGGCCTCAGACTGCCGGTTCCAATGGGGAGCCGGCAACCTGCGTAAAGAGTGGCCAGGTAGCCTGCTTGAAGCAGTGCACCATGGCCTCTCAGAGATCAAGAAATGTTGCATGGAAGGCAGAGAGGGAGGTGGAGGAGGAGGGGGGCAGGCTGCAGGAGAGGCCAGTGGGGGGGTCACTGTGCCCCCAGATTTTTGGATGCATGCCTTGCTGTCCTCCGACAAGAGGTGGGAAACCGGCGTCAGATTCTGTATCCTGAGGATGGGAGGAGGAGGGGCCCCCTGTCACCAGCCAAGCGTGGGAGGAGGTGGGTGAGGCTGTAAGTGCCCATGATGACGTCCGGCGCACTGGCACACAGTGCAGAAAATGATTCAATGATTTGCTGCGCTCCGGGCGGGTGAGTACCATATCTGTCTTGGCCATTTGACCCAGAAGGCAGCCTTAACCTTTGACCCCCACCCCCCACCATGTATGGCTGTCGTTACTGCATAGGGCATCTGTCGCACGCTGGGTGGGCAAATGGGTACTGACAATGCTTACATCAGCCTTAGTGGTTGAGGAGAAGAAGGGCTTTCCCCGCAGCATATGTTGGTTTCTGTGGCATTTGGGTAGCTTGGGGCCAAGCTGCAGGGGAGGCCGGTAGACACATACTCAGAACTCCAACATATTGATGGTAATGAGATGGTCCAAGGGGTGCCTCAAGGTCTTTTCGGCAAGTCCCATCTGCTGGCATCGGTGCCACACCTATTTGCTCCTCCTTGCCATGGGCACCAGGATGCGTGTGCTATTCAAAGTGATGGACGCCGAATGTGTCCAAGGGGTCCGTTGGGGGAGGGGGTTGGGGCCAGCCGTACTATCTTCTGGGGACTCATCACTAGTAGTGTGGACAGGAGCCGCTGGAGGCCTCAGATGGGCCACTGTGGTTGGGGTGCGGCGTGCGCGTGCAGAGTACATGAGCAAGCTGCCCCAATAAATCCTCTTCCCTGTTTTGCAGGCAAAAAGTAACCACAATGCCCGGGAGCGCCTGAGGACTGGAGGTGGGCGCACACTCCTCCAGCGCCTCACACCCTTCGAGGAGCAGGCCATGGAGCTGGGCAGGAGGCAGGAGGCCAGGGTGGCGGGGGGTGGCGAGGCTGGGGTCCAGCGGGCAGGTATTTGAGGTCCACAGTCCCATCCACTCTGTCTGCCCACCATCCAAACCACTGATGGGTGATGCAATCGTTAATGCTGTAACAATGCTCATTCACAGACTGAGACATTCTGACGTTTGGGTCATACAGGAGGGACCCTCGTCCCCTTGAGGAATAGCGTCTCCACCACCTACCAAAGTCACCTTATCCCATTTGTGACCACTATCGCCATGGTCTAACATGACATTGGATCGCTGCTGCACAGCCAAAGACTTATTCCATTCTAGGGGGCTTGGGACCTCCTACACCCTTTCAGCCAGTGTGCCCCATATTACTTTGTCCAAAAGGTCCTCAGCACCTCAGCTTTGAACCTCATGGCACTCAACTTAGATGAATGCCAACACGTTACTCATTCCTGCGCTAAGGGGAAATGTTGCCTTCTGGCCACCCGGTCTATGGCCCTCCTTACGGAATGAAGGGCAATAACATGACCTCTCAATCTCCTGTGTTTGGCAGAAAATGTCACAACTGTTTGAGATGTTTCCTCAGCCCCGCAACTATCCAGGCAACAATGCATCCACATCAGGTACCCCTGCACTCTCCCCACTCCTATGGTTCATAACAAGCCATGTGGCATTCATGAGGCCATCTGACCAGCCTGTCTGCATGTGCATTTAATGGTTGGGGCCCGTCTTGACTCATTTCTACCCCACCAATGTTCTTCTCCTTAGGGTCTTTAAGGGTGAGCGACTTATGAGGCTGGGGGGGAAAGGGATGAAAGGTTGAAGTGAATGAACGCTAACTGATGCACTGTCCTTGTTGTAAATTTCAGCATCACCACCAGAGTGACCCACATGTCTGCACCACAGCACCCCCATCACACCTGAGGGGCAACATGTGCAACTTGCGGCACATCATTTCAGCCAGCCAGGCACCAGCGCAGACACACACACCTCGATGGGGACTTTACTGTCGGCTAGTGTCCCGGGTCATAGTGGAGAGGGCACATCACGATCGCTGGAGGAGATGGTAGGGGCAGAGAGTGCTGATGGAGGGCTGCAGGGGCCGAGGCACATGCTGAGTCCGGCACTGATGACGTGCCTCTGGAGTTGTCCCCATTGCAGCAGCTGCAGGACAGGTGGCAGGAAGTGCGTTTGCATCTGACAGGGTTGCATGAGGGTATGCCTAAGTTCGACTCTGCGACGGAGGAGTCTAGGCAGAGTACACGTGAAGATTCCGCCCTCAGGGCAGAGCTTCAGGCTACCTTCAATGAGAGATTGGCGATTCTCATAGAGAGGGGCTTTAACTGAATGGATCAAAATATGATTGGGATACGCTCTGACCTGCAAGCCCTCACAGCGGTACTGGCCACAGGTGGTCTTTCCCATTGTGGGTGATGTTGTGGACACCAAGCACCAGCACTCGGTGCCCATGCATCTGCGGTGAGCTGGGAGGTCGAAATGGACCTCACGTTGGCGCAGCAGCTGCCTGTCGTCGCTGCGAGCTCCTCTCATGGTGCTCCGGATGAGGGCAGCAGCTCCTCCGCCCCTCTGCCAGTCAACGTTTCTTCCGTTGAGGCTGCGACAACTGGGGAGGTGCCAGTTCAGGAACTGGCCACTCCCTCCCAGGCGGGGCCATCACAGGCTCCACGCGCCAGAGGACGCCCGCCAACGTCACCTAGGCTAATAAGACAGCAGAGTCAGCAGGCTGTCTCACAAGTCACTCCGAGCGATGGGGCGGCACATAGACGTAGCATCCGGAAATGTAAGCATAAGGCACCTTAGGCACTCCCCGGGTATGTCACTGGTGATTTTGTGTTGGCCTTAGAATAGGAACCCATTTTTCTGTCATTGTGAAATAATCATGTGTGCTTTAATTTTGGACACAATAAATCCACCTTTGTTTCCATGGCTGAGGGTCTTTTCATTGTAGTGCTTTTTTCTTTTTTACATAATTATCATGAGTGCTTGAGTGGACATTGATGTTTCTGTATGAAGGCCTTATTTGCAGCTGATAAGGTGGAAGATGTAGCACTTAAGTGCCACGTGTGTACGTTCTGGGCAATGCTGTTCCTGCTGATTCATGTGTGTGGAGCTAGCTGAAGGTTCTTTGGATTAAATTGTCCCGGGCGTCCCTGCCTCCTTGGTGCAAACACGGGTTGTCGTTGTACCTCTCATCATCGCCCTGTGCTTCCTCATCCTCTGAGGCACTGCTGGATTCATCATGTGCAGCCTCATCCAGGCTGTCAAGGTCTTCATCATCAATTCCATCCCCCCTTTCCAGCGCAAGATTGTGCAGAGCGCAGCATGCTACCATGATCAGAGAGACGCGATCTGGGGGGTACTGGAGTGCGCCCCCTGAGCGGTCAAGGCAATGTAAGCGCTTCTTGAGAAGAGCGATGGCTCTCTCCACCACAGCCCTTGTGGTGCCCTGCCTCCTATTGCACCGCTGCTCAGCTTGTGTTCTTGGATGGCGGAGTGACGTCATGAGCCACCTTCTGAGGGGATAGCCCTTGTCACCCACCAGCCAACCATCCAGCTGAGCCGGAGCACTGAAGAACCCCAGCACCTGGGAGTGTCTGAGGATGTAGGTATCATGGGAGCTACCTGGGAACCTTGCACAGACTTGTAAAATCTGCATCCTGTGATCACACACTATCTGCATGTTCATGGAGTGGAAGCCCTTCCTGTTGACAAAGGCACTGGGCTCACCTGCTGGCGCCTTGATGGCCACATGTGTACAGTCTATAGCATCCTGGATGCGGAGGAAGCCAGCAATCGCTGCAAAGCCTCTGGTTCAATGTGTCTGACTTGCCTGGTTGCAGCGGAAGTGGATGAAGGTGGATACCCGTCTGAACAGAGTGTCTGTAACCTGCTTGACACAAGTGTGGACAGCTGATTGGGAGACACCGCAAAGCTCACCCACCGAGTCCTGGAAGGAGCCAGAGGCATAGAAGTGGAAGGCAACTGTGAGCTTCAAAGCCGCTGGCATGGGGTGTCCACCAACACAGTTAGGAGAGACCTCAGGGCCAATCATCTGACAGATATAGTTGACTGTCTCCCTTGAGAGTTGGAGCCTCCTTCAGCACTGCACCTCAGTCATATTGAGGTAGCTGCTTCGCCGCCTGTATACCCTGGCAGCAGGATAGTGGTGTCGTCTGCTGCCCCTTGCACCTTGGACAACCTCTTGGCCCTGCGCCCCTTGTGCCTGTGCCTGGACACCCAAAGGTGGCTCCACTGGAGGTTGATTGTTCAGTCCTGGCCTACCCCTTATTCTATCCCTCCCTTCCTCCTCAGGGGAGCTGCCTCCACTGGAGAGGTCAGAACCCATAGCCCCAGGCTAAATGGAGGCCTCCGGAAAGCTGCAAGGCCGAAAAAGAATGCTGATTGCAGACTGGTTTCAAATTACACAAAAACCTCTTGGACATCGATGAGAACTACTAACAATCACACAGGCAAGTTTAAAACACTTTCATCAATTATAACTTCATGTAAATCATGAACAACCCCTCTGAGTCCACATATCCCAACATTGCAAAGGTTTTCTTAAAAAATCTCCTACCCGTCTGCCCATTGGGCCCGTGCGCCGACCCGAAGTTCGCACAAGCCCCTCAAAATCCTGGACAATTGGCAAGTTAAGGGCCTTAATGAGCCCTTCAATTAATGGCGGGCGAACTGAGCACGCCTGCCCACCGGCACACTCGCGCGACCTCAGCACACGACATTTTATGCGCTGATGTGTGGGCTACGCCACCCGCACATCAGCCAGAAAATTCTGCCCTCAGATTTTCACATCAGGCATATGCAGCCTTCTAGAGAAAAAACTTTCCCTGCTGGACCTTGTGGTCCTGTGTTAGCAGTGGCTTTTAAAGTGACCATCACTCTCAACTATTTATGCCATTGACATGTGCAGAATTTGCCAGTTGACCATGCGAGAATGTATAAAATAGGTCACTGATGGGCTTTTTGCCTGGGCGAACAATTATGTGGATGTCACCTGTGATGGTGACTGTCAATATGTGTATCCACTTGAGTTTGTGCCACTGGCTGACTTACCAATGTTGAGAATATCATCAACTGCACACACATAGCAATCAAAGCATCCTGAGATAAGGCAGGAGTATTCGTGAACTGCAAGGGTTTCCAATCCATCAATGTACCCTGTCCAATCAAACACTCCCAGGGCAAGAACAGCACTGGTTAGATACAGAGAAAAGTCCCTCTGCCCTGTCCCATTACACACGCCAGGGCAGGTATAGCACAGTTTAGCTACAGAGTAAAGTTCCCTCTACACTGGCTCATTAAACTCTCCCAGGGCAGGTACAGCAGAGTTAGATACAGGGTAAAGCTCTCTCTATACTGTTCCATCAAACACACCCAGGGCAGGTGGAGCAGGGAAAAAATACAGAGTAAAACTTGCACTTTGCCACTCGATCAAATACTCCCTAGACGGGTAAAACACAGTGATACAGAGTAAAGCTTGCTCTACATTGTTCCGTCAAACACTCCCAGGGCAGGTACAGTTTGGGTTAAACGCAGAGTAAAGCTCCCTTAACACTGTGCATCTAAACACACTCAGGGAAGGTACAGTATGAATTAGATACAGAGTAAAGTTCCCTCTACACTCTCCCATCAAACACTCCCAGGGCAGGTACAGTATTGATAAAAGCAAAATACTGCAGATTCTGGAAATCAAATACAAACAGAAAATGCTGGAAAAACTCAACAGGTCTGATAGCATCTGTGGCGAGAGAAATAGAGTTAACATTTCAAGTCCGTATTACTCTTCTTCAGAGCTAAAAAGAAGTTGAAATGTGATGAAATTTATACTGTCTAAGTGAGGTGGAGCAGATGAAGCTGGATGAAAGGTTAGCGATAGGTGGGGGCTCAGGAGAGATTGACAAAGATGTCATGGACACAAGACAAATGGAGTGTTAATGGTTGTGGTGAGGGCTAAAGAGAGTGCTGAAAGTGGGATAAAGGTAAGAAAGCAGAATGTGGGTTCAGGTACAGCATTTATTAGATACACTAGCTCCCTCTACACAATCCCATCAAACATTCCCTTGACAGGTACAAGGCAGGTTAAATACAGAAAGCTCCCAATATCACACAATCACAGGGCAAGTACTGACTAGGACAGATACAAAGGACAGCTGCCTCTACAGTGTCCCACGAAACACTTCCAGGGCAGTTACAGCATGGGTTAGATAGTCTGTAAAGCTCCCTCTACATAGTCCCATCAAACTGTCCTGTCCTAGGGCAGGTACATCATGGGTTAGATGCATTGAAAAGCACCCTCTACACTGTCCCCATCACACCCTCCCAGGGCAGGTGCAGAACAGATTAGATACAGAGTAAAAGTCCCACTATACTTTCCCATCAAACACTCCCAGGGTAGGTACATTGCGGGTTAAAAAAAAATTCAAAATAATGAGAAGTCTGAACAGACTAGATACGGTGGAAAGGTCGCGAAACAGCAGACATGAATTTAATGTGATTGGCAAAAGAAGCAGTGGTGACAGGAAGAAAATCTTTTTACATAGTGAGTGGTTAGGATCTGGAATTCTATGCCTGAGAGTAAGGTGGAGGCAGATTCAACCGAGGCCTTCAAAACTGAATTGCATAATTATCCAATGCAAAAATATTTGCAGGGCTATGGGGAAAAGGTGGGGAAGTGGGACTAGGTGAGTTTCTCTTGCAGAGAATAGGCACTGGCATGACGGGCTGACTATCCTACTTCTGTGCTGTAACCATGCATTCTATGATTCTGATTCTATGTTTTGCAACCACAAAAAGCTGCTTCTGCAGATGTGTGCAAGATTCCCTGCCATGGTGCATACATCCTGCAGCAGTGTTTGGCGTCTGAGGACCTGGAAGCAGATTTTAGATATGGTTACTAAGAGAGAGGATATTCCCTATAAACTTGGCTAATGATACCCATGAGAAACTGGACCAACGAAGCCCGAGGTGCAATGATGAAAACTACATTATCACCAGATCCATCGCTGAACACTGGGAAGATTTTTTTTATTCGTTCATGGGACGTGAGTATTGCTGCAAGGCCAGAATTTTTTTCCCATTCCTAATTGCTATTGAGAAGGTAGTGGTGAGCCGCCTTCTTGAACTGTTGCAGTCCATGTGGTGTAGGTAGACCCACAGTGCCGAAAGCAAGGGAGTTACTGGTTTTTGGATCAGTGACCATGAAGGAATGGTGATATAATTCCAAGGCAGAACGGTATGTGGTTCGGAGTGGAACATGAGAAGTGCGATGGAAAACTGTCCACTTCCCCAGATGAGGGCAGTTCCAACAAGACTCAAGAAACTTGATACCATCCAAAACAAAGCAGCACACTTGATTGGCACCCTATTGCACCATTTAGGCATTCACTCCCTCAACCACAGGTGAATTGTGCCAGCAGTGTGTACCATCTACAGGAACTCACCAAGGCCCCTTCAAGAACAACTTCCAAACCCACAACCTTTACCACCTACAAGAACAAGGGCAACAGGGAATATGTTCTTGGTATGAGTCCAAGCAGTGGAGAGTTTCACCCCAATTCTCATTGACTTCAATATTGCGAGGTCTTCTTGATGAACACTTCGTCAATGCTGCCCTGATGTCAAGGGTAGTCACACTCACCTCACCTCTTGAATTCAGCTCTTTTGTCCATGTTTGGACCAAGGCTGGATAGAGGCCAGGAGCCCAGTGGTCTTAGCAAACTGAGCATCAGTGAGCAAGTTATTGTTGAGTAAGTGCATCTTGATAGCGCTGTCAATGACACCTTCCATCACTTTGCTGATGATTGAGAGTAGACTGATGGCCTGGTAACTGGCCAGATTGGATTTGTCTTGATTTTATGAGGAGGACACACATGGGTAATTTTCCACATTGTCAGGTAGATGCTAGGGTTGTAGCTGTACTGGAACAGCTTGGCTAAAGGCGTGGCTCATTCTGGAGTCTTCGGTACTACAGCTGAGGTTTTGTCAGAGCCCATAGCCTTTTCTCTCTCTAGTTCCTTCAGCTGTTTCTTGATATCATGTGGAGTGAATTGAATTGGCTGAAGATTGTGCTGCTGGGGACTTCAGGAGAAGACCAAGATGGATCATCTACTTCTGGCAGAAGATGGTAGCAAATGATTCAGCTTCGTCTTGTTCACTAATGTGCTGACCTCCCCTGCTGAGGGTGCAGATGTTTGCAGAGCCTCCTCCTTCATTTAGTTGTTTAATCGTCCATCATTATCCATAACTGGATGTGTCAGGATTAAGAGCTTTGATCTGATCCATTGGTTGTGGAAGCACTTTTCAATGTCTATTGCATGTTGTTTCTGCTATTCAGCATGTAGCCCTGTGTTGTGGTTTCAACGGGTTAACATTTCATTTTTAGGTATCCTTGGTGCTGTGCCTGGCATGCTTTGCTACACTCTTTATTGAACCATGGTTGGTCCTCTGGCTTGATGATAATGATAGAGTGAAGGATTTGGTGGGCCATGCAGATTGTAGTTGAATACAATTTGCTGCTGCTAATGGCCCACAGCACCTCATGTTTTGCTAGGTCTGCTCGATCTGTTCTGAACCTATCCCATTTAACATGGTGATAGTGTCACACAACACAATGAAGGGTAGTCACAGTGTGAAGCCAGGGCATCGTCTCCACAAGGACTGTGTGGTGGTCACTCCTACCTGTAATGGATAGATGCATCTGTGACAGGTATATTAGTGAAGGAGAGGACAGGTAAGTTTTTCCCTCTTGTTGAATCTTTTGCCACCTGCTGCAGCCTCAGTCTCGCAGATATGTGCTTCAGTACTTGACCAGCTTTGCCAGTACAGTGCTACCGAGCCACTCTTGGTGCTGGACATTAGAGTCCACCAGCTAGGGTACATTCTGTGTCCTTGCCACCCTTAGTGCTTCTTCCAAATGGTATTCAACATGGAGAAATTGAGGGAGGGCACTAGGTGGTAATCAGCAGGAGGTTTCCTTGCCCATATTTGACATGATGTCATGAGATATCAAGGGGTCCAGAGTCAATGTTGAGGACTCCCAGGCCACTTCCTTCTGACTGTATATTGTTGTGCTGCCACCGTTGGTGGGTTTGTTCTGCCGGTGGGACAGGACATAACAAGGGATGGTGATAGAGGAGTCTGAGACTTTGGCCAAGATTTTTCATTTGGCGTGCACATGCTTGAGCGTGAAATAGCATGCGATGACGTTGGGTGAGCGTCCCGAAGTTATTGTGCACTTGTGCGAAATTTCGCTTGGTGGGCATGAGTGGGAGTCAGAGCCGTGCCCACCATCAATTACAAGGCCAGTTAAGGCCATTAAAAAGGCAATTAAGCTGTATTGCAATGACCTCAGTTGGTCAGTGCCAGTGTGGGAGATGGATGAGGCACCCAGTATCCCAGCTAGGTGCCCGTCCATCAATGGTGAGCAGGGAGGTTCAGGGCAACCCCATGTTGGTGCATGAGCTGCTTATTGTCTCTGCAGGCTCCTTTCAGGGCGCTCTGGATGACGGCAGCAGTTCCTCCACCCCTCCACCAGTGACCGTCCCATTTGATGAGGCTGTGATGACTAGGCAGAAGCCAGCCGTAGCACTGGCCACTCCCTCCCAGGCCGTGCCAGCACAGGCTCCAATGGCCAAAGGGTGATCGCCAAGGTCATCAAGGCCAACAAGACACCAGAATCAGCAAGCTATCTCCAATGCCGATGCCAGCGAGGGGGTGGGCACCAAGTCGTAGCACTCGGAAACGTAAATTAAAGGCACCGTGAGCACAAGAGGGACAGTTCACAGGTGATTTTCTGTTCATTTATGTATGGTTTATCTGTCTGCTGGTGTGGACATCAACGCCAGTAATGGTAATGTCATTATGCTTTCAATGTGACAATAACATTAAATTTGCTTTGGTTCCGATGGCCTAAGTATGCTTCACCTTTTTCCTTTCTGGTGCAGGTTACACCAGTCTGTAACATTGGACGAGAGTAGCTGGATACTTTATTGCACAGGAATTGAGTGGACTTTGCGTGCAAATGAAAGGGTCATTTCAGACATGCTGGATGGAGGCAGCAGCTCTGGCATGAGGTGGAAGCAGATTTTTGGTGGCCTACTTGAAAGAACATTGGATCAAGGCATCCCTGGTGTCCCTGCCTCCCTGGAGGTTACCGAGGTCTGCCTCTACGCCTTCAGCGTTCTCCTCACCGTGCTCCTCTTCAGACTCACAACTGGATTCATCATCTGTGGCGTGTGCAGCTGCGTGAAGATCCTCTTCCTCCAGTGGGTCCCACATACCAGTGCCAGACTGTGGAGAGCACAACATGCAACTACTATCAGTGACACCCGCTCTGGGGGGTATTGTAGTGCACCCCTTGAATGGTCCAGGCATCAGAAGCACATCATAAGAAGACCTATGGTCCTCTCTACCAATGCCCTGTGGAGGCATGAGTCCTATTGTAATGCTGCTCCGACTCTGTTCTTGGGTGTCAGAGAGGCGTCATGAGCCACTTCTTCAACAGATAGCCCTTGTCACCCGGCAGCCATCCATCCAGTTGGTCTGGAGCACTGAAGAGCCTTGGCACCTGGGAATATCTTAGGATGCACGCGTCATGGAAGCTGCCATGGTACCTTGCACAGATTTGCAGAATATGTATCCTGTGGTCACATACTATTTGCACGTTCATTAAGTGGAATCCCTTCCTGTTGACGAAGGCACCCAGCTGACCTGTTGGTACCTTGATGGCCACATGTGTGCAGTCGATGGCACCCTGGACGCAGGGGAACCCAGCAATCACTGCAAAGCCTCTGGCTCACTCAGCCTGGCTGGCCTTGTCCATACGGTAAAGAATAAAGGTCAGTATCCACCTGAACAGACCTTCTGTCACCAGCTTGATGCAACTGTGGACAGCTGATTGGGAGACTCCACACAGATCCCCTACTAAACCCTGGAAAGAGTCAGAGGCATAGAAGTTGAGGGTCACTGCGACCTTCAGAGCCACTGGCATGGGGTGTCCACCCACACAGTAGGAGCTGATCTCAGGCCCAATCTTCTGAAAGTGGAGGTCATAGTCTCCCTTGAGAGTGGAGCCTCCTTCGGCATTGCACCTTAAACATATTGATGTAGCTACATCGCTGCCTGTAAACCCTGGCAGCAGAATAGTGGCGTCTTCTGTGGCCCCTTCCACCTTGGACCTGCTGCTGGCCCTGCACCCCTTGTGCCTGCGCCTCTCCTCCCACAGGTCCCTCCCCTGCTGGCTGCATTCAGACACCTGGCCTCCTCTCCCTTCTGCCACCCTCTTCCTCAGAGGGGGTGCCACCAGCTGACACCACAATCCTATTTACCAGGGCCCCAGAAGGCTGCCTGATACTTGGAAGGGTCCACACGGTCTGAATCCTCCGGGGGCTTTGCAGACACCACTGAGTCCTGAAATGAAGCCTGGAAATGCTAAGAATGAAGCCCTGAACAGAGATGAAACTGCCAAGTACCAACAAGCAACCAACAGCAAACTATTTTCAAAACTGACTACTCATACTGGCAATGCTGCTAACCCTTTTTATCCTGCCTTTGAAAGAGGTT
The DNA here is from genome assembly GCF_964194155.1 of Cetorhinus maximus. Taxonomy (NCBI): domain Eukaryota; kingdom Metazoa; phylum Chordata; class Chondrichthyes; order Lamniformes; family Cetorhinidae; genus Cetorhinus; species Cetorhinus maximus. The sequence continues at coordinate 75,640,890 of NC_135882.1, read as the reverse complement.
TTCGAAATTGTCGGTTGCCCGTCTGTCCATTTTGCCTGTACAATGAGCGCAAAATCGCACAAACAAAGTAAAATACAGCTTAAAAGTAAATTACTATGGTGCTGGAAATCTGAAACAAAAACAGAAAATTCTGGAAAAACTCAGCAGGTCTAGCCGCATCTGTGGAGAGAGAAACAGAGTTAAGGTTTCGAGTCCGTATGACTCTGAAGAAGGGTCATACGGACTTGAAACCTTAACTCTGTTTCTCTCTCCACAGATGCTGCTAGACCTGCTGAGATTTTCCAGAATTTTCTGTTTTTGTAAAATACAGCTTAATTGCCTTTTTAATGGCCTTAACTGGCTCCAACTCCCACTCATGCCCACTAAGCAAAATAACGCACAAGTGCGCAATGACTTCGGGACGCTCACCTGATGTCAGCGCACGCTATTTCAGACTTGAGCATGTGCACGCCGAGTGAAAAATCTTGGCCAATGTTTCAGACTCCTCTATCACCATGCTTTGTTTTGTCCTGTCCCACTGGTAGGACAAACCCACCAATGGTGGCAGCACAACAATATACAGTCAGAAGGAAGTGGTCTGGGAGTCCTCAACATTGACTCTGGATCCCTTGATATCACATGGCATCAGGTCAAATATGGGCAAGGAAACATCCTGATGATTACCAACTAGTGCCCTCCTTCAATTTCTCCATGTTGAATACCATTTGGAAGGAGCACTAAGGGTGGCAAGGACACAGAGTGTACCCTAGCTGGGGGACTTCAATGTCCCTCACCAAGTGTGGCTCGGTAGCACCACTACTGACAAAGCTGGTTGAGTACTGACTACCTGAGCTCATTAAGATAAAAGTAAAATACTGTGGATGCTGGAAATCTGAAACAAAAACAAAAATTGCATCAGTGGAGAGAAAGACAGAGTTAACGTTTCAAGTCTGTATGAAGTTCTGAAGAAGAGTCATACAGACTCAAAACGTTAACTCTGTCTTTCTCTGCACAGGTGCTGTCAGACCTGCTGAGTTTTTCCAGCTATTTTTGTTTTTGTTGCCCCTGAGGTCATTGCCTGTGTGAGGGGTGGCCGAGTACTGACCACCTGAGGTCATTGCCTGTGTGAGTGCTTACAGGTCCGAGCGCAATCCGAGGAACCCCTCATTCTGTCCCTGGAGCTGGCTCTCCATGAGAGTTGCCACTTTCTCAATGAGGAGGCAGTGTGCTCGCCCATGAGAGTCAATGCAGTGCTCATGCTCCGCATGGACTCCTCCTTCACGGAGACCATGGCACGCAGACCCTCATGGATCTCCACCAGATCCACCTGCACATCCCGCTGGACATCCAGCATCTGCAGCCTAATAGATGACTCCAGATGCTCATCTTCTGCCTTCGACTGAGCATCATCCTGGCCCCCAGCAGTCCTCCGACTGCTGGCACCCTGGGCACTTTCTGTCTCCGCCTGCACCACAAGTGAGTGTGAAGTGCCCTCACCCAATATTCTAGCAGCTGAGTTAATGCCCACCGAGGTGCTGGTGCCTGGTTCAGAGACCGGGTGTGACGCAGGCGTAAATAAAGCCCGATGGTCCTCCGGCATCAGGGGTGGCCTTCAGGGTCCAGACAGTGGCTGCATGCTGGAAAATCTAAGGGAGAACAAAGGCATGTCATAAGTTAACAACTTTAGACTGTCACTGTGCATTCCACGCACCCTGGAGACACAATGGAGATTTACATCATGGTGCCATTGTCTTTCAATGATCAATGGGGACTCCAGGTTTCAGTCTCCCATCAGTGAAAGGACTACACTGGAACGGTTGCACAATCTGAAACTCTCATCTCTGTGCAATGCCTCTTACCTTCGTCTGGCACCCCTGCCTCTCCACGCCCGGTTGCACGTGGAGCACGCCAGCTCTCCAGCTCAAGGGCTTCCTGCTCGAACCTGCTGAGCAGCAGCAGGTTGGGCGGGCCTCCGCCTGTCCTTGATCTCTCCAACTGGTTATGTCTTGTCTTCTCCTGAAAGAACAGAGGAGCATTGATTAGTCAACTCTCTGCCTGAAGTGCCATTGCAGCCTGGCCAACCCCAGCTGAGGAACACCTCCCAGGGCACAACCAAGTCGTGGCTCCCGAGTCGCAAGGCACTCAGTCCAAGCAGCCAGGGCGCACCCCCTTGGCCAGCTCTGACATCACTGACAGTTGATGGCCACACCTTAACACTTCTGCACATTGACCCATGCCCATGAGGTACTCACCCTTCCTGAGCAGGTCAACCTCTTCTGGCACTGCACCCATGTGCGCCGTACCATGTCATGGCTGCTAACTAGCGCTGCAACCTCCTCTCATGCCCTCTTTGTGAGGTGTGGTGGGCGCCTCCTCCCATCTTTCGGGGCAAGGGTGTCCCACCTGGCAGTCACCTCCTCCAGGAAGACCGCAAGGCACTCATCCAAAAAGCCGGGGGCCAAGTGCCCACCCAACCTACCCTCCCGCCTGCCCTGTCCAGCTGCACTCGACTCCATAACTTGAATGTTGAAGAAGGAGACGTTCTTCCGTGACAGCCTTCCAGGAGCTGCCTGGGCATTTTTTAAACTGGCTGCTGAGTCGCCATTGGACCCAGAGGCCGATAGGCACCTGCCTCCGCCCTCCCCTTCCCGACCAGTGAGGAGCCACGTTTCATGCTGGGTGGCCTTAATTGGCCCACCACCATGGAATCGCAGTCAGGGGCTGATTGTGGGTGGCAGGCCATTTCCCGGCTGCTCCCAGGCCCGCCAACATTGCCCACTTGTCAAAATTCTGGCCCATGTAAACTTTGTGCTGAGTGCTAGTTATAATGATAGCAGTATGCAACCCAACACTGAATGCACTGTTGAATAGCTGCATGCCTCAGCATGCAGCCCAAGTTCCGAGAGGCTAGCATGACTTAAAGCTAACCTTCACTGTTTAAAGCCAGTCTGCACCTTTTGGAGGTGAAGTGTAATATTGCTGTAGCAGGAACTGGAAGTGGTGAAACAGGAGTTCAAAAATAGGAGGAACCAACAGGGGTGCAACAGGCCACAGAGAGTGCCTCAAGGTTTTCTGATGCTGCACTGGAGGCCTTGGTGCAGGAGGTGCACAGGAGTAGAGAAGCTCCCTTCCCTCAAAGGGGCCAAAAGGCCCTCTAGAGAGTTACTGTGAATGCACTAGGAGCAGGTAGCTGTTGAGGTCAATGCCACCAGTCTAGCCCCAAGGATTTGGATGCAGCATCCGACCAGCTGCATCACTAGCCTCACACACTGTTCCGTCCACCACAGCCCTGTCACTCACCTACCAACAATCTCTAACAACTATGATTTTTGCCTCAAACTATCAGCCTCACCTCACTCTCAAAACATAGCACTGCTGCAGTCACACAAATTGCATGCTATTTAAAGGTGGTAGGCACAGCTCCCAAACACATTTGGCACTGCACATACTTCAGAAAGTAATAGAGGCAGATCTCTATGTGGTGAGTGACCAGGCGTAAGTAATCTATAGCCAGAGCGAGGCGAAAGGATCACACAGGTGAAACCCTGCCAGAGGGTGAGGTCATACACAGGTTCTACTGTAGAGGTCTCAGCTGAGATTTCAATGGGGTGGTTTACAGACAAAGACAGATGGGTGTGCACTACAAATGCTTGTGCATTGGTTGGCCTATTAGAAAGCCTGCTGTGACTGTCAAGAAGCAAGGAGCAGACTGCTTCCAGTTTGACACAAGGCATCACGTAGAACTTGGAACCCACCATTTCCTGGATGTGGTGGCCACCTCCATGAGGGCACTTGCAGACCCAACCATGGTGCAGCGTCTGATGGCCAGTGTCTCAATTTCCACTGCAGCATAAGCAGAACTGCCCAATATCTTAATGTTGCAGTTCAACATCAGACAGAGGTAATAAAATCTCAGCTTCTTGCCATGCAAGCTCAGATTGCTAGCATCATAGCTGCAGATATCAGTTCGCAAAGGGTTTGCTGGGCCTCATAGCAGTCTAGCAATCTGTCCTCCAGCAGATAACTAGAGTTGCTGAGGCTTTGACCCTGGAGGTGGCCACATGGCTCTTTAGTGCATCATCATGCTATTTTCTTTCAGGGTGACATCATTTGTCCTCCCACAAGTGCCGCTCTGCCAGTGCACCCATTGTTGTCTGTCTACCAGCCAGCCCAGACTGTACTGCCATTCTGAGGTGGTGCAATCTGAAGCCATGTCTTCTGGGTCCAGAGCTACTTGAGCGCATCCTGTAAAGCTATTTGTAATCTCCGCACTGAAACTCAGCAGACTTAAGGAAAGCATCAAACTAAAGGAACAAGCATTTAACTGTGCAAAGATGAATGGCAGGTAGATGATTGGTCAGAATATAAAGAACAACAGAGAACGACTAAAAGGTTAATCAGGAGAAAGGAATTAGAGTATGAAAGGAAGCTAGCTAGAAATGTAAAAATGGATCGCAAGAGTTTCTACAAGTATTTAAAAAGGAAAAGAGTAGGTAAAGTGAGTGTTGATCCTCTAGAGAATGACATTGGGGAGTTAATAGTAGACAATAAGGAAATGGCGGATGAAATGAACAAATATTTTGCTTCATTACAATAGAAAATCAGAAAATGCTGCAAAAACTCAGCAGGTCTGGCAGCATCAGTGGAGAGAGAAACAGAGTTAACGTTTCGGGTCCGTATGACTCTTCTTCAGAGCTTCTGCTTCTGTCTTCACTATGGAGGATACACAAAACATTCCAGTAATAGCTGTAAATCAACAGGCAGAAGGAGAGGGGAACTTAGTGAAATTACAATCACTAGGGAAGCAGTACTGATCAAACTGATGGAGTTGTGGGCTAACAAGTTTCCGGGCCCTAATGGAATTCATCCTAGGATCTTAAAAGAGGTGGCTAATGAGGTAGTAGATGTGTTGCTGTTAATTTTCCAAAATTCGCAAGATACTGGAAAGGTTCCATCAGACTGGAAAGTAGCAAATGTAACCCCTTTATTCAAGAAGAGAGGGAGGCAGAAAACCCGAAACTATAGGCCAGTTAGCTTGGTGACTGTCATAGGGAAGATGTTGGAATCGATCATTAAGGAGGTTACAGCTGGGAACTTAGAGAAACTCAAGGTAAACGGGAAGAGCCAGCATAGTTTTGTGAAAGTGAAATCATGTTTAATCAATTATTGGAGTTGTTTGAAGGAGTAACATGCGCTGCGGATAAAGGGGAGCCTGTAGACGTGCTGTACTTGGATTTCCAGAAGGCATTTGATAAGATGCCACACCAAAGGTTATTGCAGAAAATAAAAGCTCTTGGTGTAGGGAGAACATATGAGCATGGATAGAAGATTGGCTGGCTGGCAGAAAATAGAGAGTATGCATAAATGGGCCTTTTTCTGATTGGAGGGATGTGACGTGTGAAATCCCGCAGGAGTCTGTGCTGGGGCCCCAAATTTTTACAATTTATATAAATGATGTGGATGACGGCAGTGAAGACATGGTAGCAAAATTTGCAGATGACACAAAGATAGGTAGGAAAGTATGTTGCGAAGAGTACATAAGAAAGTTGCAGATGGATATAGATAGATTGAGTAATTGGGAAAAAATCTGGGCAGATGGAGTATAATGTAGGAAAATGTGAAGCTGTTCACTTTGGCAGGAAGAATAAAAAAAAGAGGATTAGTTAAATGGAGAATGGCTGCAGAATTCCGAGGTGCAGAGGGATCTATGTGTTCTAGTGCATGAGTCACAAAAGGTTAGTATGCAGGTGCAGCAAGTAATTAATAAGGCTAATGGAATGCTATCCTTTGTTATGAGAGGAATTGAACATAAAAGTAAAGATGTCATGCTTCAGTTACACAGGGCATTGGTGAGATGACACCGCGAATATTGTGTACAGTTTTGGTCTCCTTATTTAAGGAAGAATGTAAATGCATTGCAGGCAGTTCAGAGGAGGTTTACTAGATTGATAACAAAAATAGAAAATTCTGGAAAAACTCAACAGGTCTGGCAGCATCTGTGGAGAGAGAAACAGAGTTAACATTTTGAGTCCGTATGACCCTTCTGCAGTGATTACTAGATTGATACCTAGAATGAGTGGGTTGTCTTGTGAGGAAAGGTTAGACAGATTGGGCTTGTTTCCACTGGAGTTTAGGAGAGTGAGGGATGACTTGATTGAAGTATATAAGATCCTGAATGGTATTGACAAGATGGTCGTGGAAAGGATGTTTCCTCTTGTAGGTAAGTCCAGAACCAAGACGCACTGTTTTAAAATTAAGAGTTGCCCTTTTAGGACAGAGATGAGGAGAATTTTTTTCTCTCAGAGGGTTGTCTGACTTTGGAATTTTCTGTTTCAGAAGGCGGTGGAGGCAGGGTCATTGAATATTTTTAAGGCCGAAGTAGATTGATTATTGTTAGGTTATTGGTGGTATATGGGAATGTGGAATTCGAAACACAAACAGATCAGCCATGATCTTATTGAATGGTGGAGCAGGCTCGAGGGGCCGAATGGCCTTCTTCTGCTCCTATTTTGTATGTTCAGATGTTCCACCAGCCAGGCAAAGGCATCTGTAAGAGAAGCACCAAGGAAATGCATGAATGATTAGTTGCATTTTGAATGGAATGTTCCATGTTTTTCTGGATAAAGGTGGTATGGAATGGATGTATTGTGGTTTTATTTCATGGAATATGCCAAGAGGACACTGTGATGGTTTGTATCTGAGGGATAGTAAGGTGTAGGACTGTTGTACATTGCAGATTGCGTTGTATTTATGGGAACTGGAGACAAATGATGTGCTCATGCACAGCCAGTCGGAATGTTGACCTGCCAACTGCCTCCTCCCTTCCTCCTCATCCTCCTACTCTTCCTCTTCCTCCTTCTCCCCCTGAGATAGTCTCTAAATTTGTGGTAGCAAGGCTGTGCCCTCATGATGGCCAGGTTTTGGAGGGTGCAAGAGACCATTATGAATTAGGACACCTGCTCTGGCGAGTACTGCAGGGATCCTCCAGAGCAGCCAAGACAACTGAAACTTTTCTTCAGGATCCCAGTTTTCTGCTTGATGATATTTCTTGTGGCAATGTGGCTCTCGTTGCACACAAATTGGCTACATGTGATTGGGCTGCAGGGGGTTGTCATCAGTCAGCTATAGAGTGGCTAGCCCTTTGCACCCAGCAGCCATCCTCTGGTTTGACATAGTGGCTGAAAGGTTGCTGGAACAGCAGACTATTGCAGAATGAATGCATCATGATTGCTGCCAGGATAGAAGGCATTCACCAGTATGATGTGCTGAATGTCATCATATACCAACTGCACATTCAGTGAGTGGCAACCTTTGTGGTTGAGTTAAATCTCAGCATAGGGATGCAGCATCTGCACAGCCTTGTCTGCATAGTGGATAACACCTTGCACCATGGGGAAGCTGCTATCCTGACAAAGCCATATGAAAGAATACACTGAAGACACTTCTCTTTGGATAAAGAATTTTTATCACCTCTCTGATGCAGCAAAGGATGGCCAACTGAGAGATGTTAGATAAGTCACCTGTTCCAGCCTGATAAAATGCCAATGCAAAGAAATTCATGGCCAAGTTTCCTTCACAGCCATTGGCAGTGCCATCCTCACATGGCTCTGAAGCTGCTAGTTTTGTTCCAGTCTTTATAATTCACTGACAATGTACACACTGCATCTGGCTTGGGGGAAGGAAGAAAAGTGCTTCCAGAAGGCCCTAGTTGAATAAACCCTCTTGCTAAGAGCCCTTCTCCCCCTCCTTCTCATCTTCCTCCTGCGAGCAGCTTGTTTTCTTATTTGTTGCCTCTGTACAATCTCCCTTTCGTGTTGCGGCCCAAGGGGGACTGATGCTATGGCACTCATGATTGGGAACAATCGATGTGCCCGGAGATCTTGCAGTAACAACCAATGCCTTTCCTATGTGCAGCACCACTCCCTGCAGTCTTCACCACCAGTAACCAACTCCTCAAAACACCCAACACTTCCACAAAACAAAAAAAATCCAGTAGAATGTAAGTAACATCTAACTTGAAAATTGTTGATGATACCTTTAAATAGTGCTGGTGGAGGATTTGCTGAACAGAGAGGGTGTTAACTAGAGTGACGGGGGCCAAATAACACTACTTGCATGAAGTCAGTGTAAAATCTGCCTATTCTGCATACTTCAGGTGCATGCACATAACACCCACCCCCTATAACACCCTCACCAAGATGACGCTTGGTGCAAACCACAGCTGAAGCAACATGGGCATCGTTTTGGTAATAAAATGCTGGCAGTAGCATCAAAACTGTCACCATTTTAGAACCAATTTCGGAGCCTAGAACAGTTGCCATTTCTACCCATGGACAAGATGGCCCCAAGGACATTTCGACTTATTCCCTCTTCCCAGTACTGCTAAATAACAGGGCACAAAAAGCTCAATCCAGAAGCAGATTGTAGAAATGAAAGGTCAGGCAATAGGAGCCAGAATATGGGCAGAACCTGATTCTGCAAGAATTTTCTCCATTCCAAATTACACCTTTAACTGCAGTGGGGAGAAGAAAGTGAGTCTTCTTCCCTTTGTCTGGGTAGTCCCAGCATAGTCCATTTACTATTGGACATTTCACATTTTACAGTCTTAATGAAACTCTTGCCTGCTAAGGAATTCAAATTAAGATGTTTAATAAGGCAGATGTGGAGAAACTATTTCCATTTGTGGTCGAGTCAAAAACTGGGAGGCATGAACATAAGATAGTCACTAGCTGATCAAAGAAGTAACTCAGAATAGTAATTTGGAAGTACAGAACTTGAGTATTGCTGAAAAAAGAGACATTTGTCGATGCTTTTCATCTTGCACTCATTGGGACAATTGAATTGTTCTGATGAGTGCAAGATGAAAAGCTTCAACAAAATGTCTCTTTATTCAGCAATAATTCAGAATACATTTTTTTAACACAGAGAATGATGAAAATATGGAACTTGCAGCTAGATAGAGTGGTTGGAGCAGGTAGCACTGATACATTTAAGCAGAGTATTTCTCTTCCTTTCTCCAGCTATCTCCACAACAACACCAGATATGCTAAGCCTTCCATTGGAGATGCCATAACCCCTTGTAAGGGGTGGTACCTTATCTGCCCCTTGCAAGAACAGTGACAGAGAAAACAGCAGTGGCTCCTAATGCCAAGAGTTCCCACATCCCCAGCTTCATAGGGATCTGGTGCAAGAAAGTACCATTCCTTCTTATAATGCTTGTGATCCACATCTAAAAAACCATGCTCAAGCCTTGGAGTGAGACTTAAGCCTGGAATCTTGTAATTCAGGGGCTAGAGTGCTACCAACTGAGCCACAGCTGACACTAAAGTAAATGTCTTCTGTCATTAGTGGCCAATTGGGAGTGCTAGAACTAATATCTAACATCTCCTTCCACTGGGCCTACACCACGCCCTTCATGTTAAAATTGTCAGATTTCCACCAAGAACACCTCAGCTGAAGAGTCAGTAAATTGGGGGACAGTACTTGAAGCAGGGAAACATTGACTGAAACATTGCAGTGTTGAAAATTCTTGCTAGGAAAAAATTGCTGGCCTACTCCCCAGGCTTCTCAAACCACTTTAATGCAACACAGCACTGCATTTTTGCTCCCCTTGAGGTAGGATTCCCATAGTAAAGCCTAGTAGTACAGGGAGCCTGCAACGAGCATTTAACCAAGGAAAGTATGGTGAGGATCACGCTGTAGAAGTGCAGTTCCAGCACAGTCCAGTGGTGAGCTGACATGGAAGAAAATCTAGGCCTTTGGTTTGTTTTGCCTTTTTCTTTTAAAACAATTGCAACAATTGTAAAGGAACAAGGTGTTTGCCGTTTATATATGCCTGGACAATCAATCTTGAATGCATATCCATCTCCATTGCAGGCAGTTCTAATTTGTGGCTCAAGTCATAACACGAAGTGTGGAAGCAATTCCGATTTTAAAAAAGTACTTCCAGCAAAATAGTAAAGATAACTGGAAATCTTCTGGAGAAATTTGATCATTATTAGCTATGCTGTTGTACATGCCATTGAAAAACATCATGGTAATTTAAGGTAGAAAATTGCAGTTTCATAACAGTGCCATGGTCCATGCTCCAAAGGTTTGTGAGATCTGTCTTGTTATATAGCGTAGAAACATGGGCAACATCAAGAAGAGAGGAACAATGACTAGGTACTAATGAGATGTGGATGATGAGATAGATATGTGGAGTAATGAGAAAGGACAAAATCAGGAACCAGCACATCAGTGAAGATTGTGGGAGATCGAAGAAAATAACCAAGGAGAGATTGAAATGGTGTAGTCGCTGTTGCAGGGAGAAAGAAAATAAATATGGTGAAGCAAGTGATGGAAATGGGACTGCCAGGAAGAAGGAGAACAGGAAGGCCTAAGAGCAGATGGAAAGATTCGGTGGCAAAAGACTTAAACACAGCGGAATTGGAAGATGAACGGGAGAAGATGGAGAAGGGTGATCAACCAGCATTGTGGCAATGCCAAGTAAAAAGGGAGAAGGAAGAAGAAGAAGTTGTCTAACAGTAGTGATCCTTCAGTCTATTTATGGTATATGTCAAAATTTGATCAGCTATTACCCAGATTCCTTCTTGCAGCAAAATTGCTTTATAGTCTGGGATTTTCTGGTCTTGCCCACAGCGGGAATCGTCATGGGTGGGACGTAAAATTTGATCGGCCAGCCAAAGATCCATTGACTTCGAAGGGTGGGAATTTCCGGTCCCGTGGGGGACGTGACAGGAAAATCCTGGCCATAATGTTTTAGAATAGTTTCACCTGTGAAAACTAGAATGGATAAGAATTAGCACCATTTGGTTTTGTGCATCTTTGTTTTAACATTTGCTCAAAACCTCTGAAAGTGAACCTGAACCTAAAGTTTCAGTTAACTTGAATTTTTATCCTATAGTGAACAACTGAGTAAACAATAACTCATCATTTGCACAGGCACACAAATCAGATAGATTTATGTTTGCAGGTACTTGTGACTTATTGACATTATACTGGTATAAATCCCAGTATTATTAATGGTATTGCTCTTGTGTGCTAAGAATCAATAAAATAAATGAAACCAAGGTTTGCTATCATAAAATCTTATGCTTTTCCCACAAATGTTTCATTGATTTTGGGTTGGATTTATGTGAAAAACACATAACTGGAATGTGCTATAAAGCATCCTTAGAAAAAAGTTTGGAAGCAATTTAAAAGTGTGATTTTGCAATTTAAGAAAATTACTCCCAATTACATCGTGAAAAAAAATCCAACTACATAAAAGTGAAGACAGTCCAGTTATGGTACAGATACTAACTTCCCAACCATGCATCCTGTAACTAATTTAAAAATATTGCTGCAATCGATTTCCTTCAGGATTTTAGTTTTAATGTTGTTGTATTTTATATTCATTGTTCTGTTGTACAAAACAACTTTGTAATGTTAGAATACTCAAACATTGTTACTGCATCTGAACTATAACAGTATATAAAAATGCACAAAATGAAGGGAGGGAAGATAACAAATAGATATGAATATATTTAGCTAAGGATACTTTATGTTATCCCTCCCTTGCCACTGCTTTCTTTATTTTGCATTGAAAAATAAGCAAGAACCACTTACCTATCCTGGAATGGAAGGCTATCCAGTAAAATTAACAAAGAACATCTGGTTTTCATTTAGGTTGTATTCAACTGTTCATTAAAAACTCCTGACTGGTCCTTTTAGATCTGTCTCTTCCAACAAACACTAGAATGCCTTTTCCAATATTATGCTAACTCGTGCATGTGGCTTAAAATACATCAAAGTTAATTTGGTACTCCAGTAAAGAAACCAGGGAGAGCAGCATAGAGATATGTTTACTTGTTAATCATGGCATAAAACTGTTTCTGATATTTATTTAATATTTTCTCCATCCTAAGGGCATACTTTTTTTTTATCTAAATGTCTTACAGCTATTGATCCTATACTTTTCAACCTCATTGAAGATAAATGTGCTGGTAAATTAATTGGATTAAATAGAACTGGGAGGTCCATGATCTTGCTTGCAGGGTCTTCAAGAAATGAACACCATCTAGAGCTATAAATATTAATAGCACTGATGGCAGTGCGTGCTTAGTTTCCACAGCAGGCCTGACTATGTCAAATAAGTGAGAGAATAGGGAACAAATTGTTCTACCATCCTGTTCTACTTGAAGAACTTTTATAACTCCTCAGCAATTTTATGTCGGCTGTAACTAACCCAAATGGCCAACATGGAACAGGACAAGGAAGCATTGAGAAGGCAATTTTTTTGTTCCTTTTCAAACATGATTTAATAAATTAGTAACGCAACAAATTTGTAGGCACAAATTCTGAAAATTCAGCTCTGCTATTTGTGGGTCTGAACTTCACTCACTCATGGCCAGTGACATAAACTCTGTCCCAAATCGCAGGAATAAAAGTATTAATAATCAGCACAGGTAGTCTGTGTCTATACAGGTGCATCAGAGGCACCTATCTGTAAATAGTCCAGACATTTAGATCAATCCCATGCCCATCTGATGGGGGCAAAGGAAGCACTTGACAACCGAAGAATCAAACTAAATTAAATTATTTTCTTCCTGCAGGGAATAATTAGATCAAATGCAGAAATTAATTGTTCCCCCCTGGGATTAATTATTTTCTCAAGTAGAGTCATACAGGATTTTCTATGCCCTCAACAGAAATCAAGTCAGCTTTTTGGGCCTAATAGATAGGTGTTTTTTGAAACTCCATAGCTCTCCCAGATGTTCCAAGAGGTGACATGCAGGTGAAAGATTCACACACTCCCCTGTCCAACAGGAATTCAGCTGTAATTTAAATGAAGAAAGAAACAAAATAGATCAGAGATCTGCCTTAAATTCCAACCTTTCCTGTGGGCAATTCACACTCTAACAAATGGAATTTCATTAAAAAAAAACCTTCGCTTGTGCACTACAATTTTGCTATGGAGTTAATTTGCTATGGAAGATAGATGATATAAGGGGTAAAATTCGACTAGGCCTACTTTTGGGTTATGGGGGTCACAATTTGCAATCTGCCAGGAAATGTTCCCATGCAAATCAGAGGCCTAGCCTGAGAGGTTGGCATGCGTTCCAGCTGGCCCCCAGCTCTTAGAGGCAATTTGTCCCTCTTAAAGGGAAGCTGCACTGAATGAAAGGCGGCTGCTGCTGAATGTTACTGCAGCAATTGTAGAGAAGGAAAATTGAATACCTGGATAGACAGAGGGTTCCACAGTTTACAGATGCAGTTCTGGAGGCATTAGTGTGGAGGTGAACAGAAAGGAAGACACCGGGAGCCAGGGGACCCTCAAGTAAGGCTATGGGGGCAGGCACCCAGAAATCTGGCCTTGAGGACCTGGCAACAGCATTGGAAGAAGCTTAATGACCTCACTGACGAGAAGAAGAAGTCGTCTAGCAGTGATGAGAAGGTTAATGACCTCATAATGACCTCAGGTTCACTAATGTCCTTTAGGGAAGGAAATCTGCCGACCTTACCTGGTCTGGCTTACATGTGACTCCAGATCCGCAGCAATGTGGTTGACTCTTAAATGGTCTCTAAACAAGGGAAATTAGAGATGGGCAATAAATGCTGGCCACTTCCCAAGAATGAATAAAAAAAAGAATGGTCAAAATCAGTGAATGCATCTTTTCAAGACAACCCCTACCTGCTACATCACCAACCTCATCTGTTCACTATGATCACTCTCCCATTAGTAGTCCCTAGCACACACCCTTAAAGATTCAGATGCTCTACTTCACCCTCACACTCCTTCCAATGATGCCAGCCTCACACCCACCTCTTGCTGCTTCCAAATACCTCCAGCTATTCAGCTATGGCAGGCACATCACCCAAACATGGTGCAATGCAATCACTGACATTCAGTCCCCTTTCTCGCAGGACAAGGTGGAATGAAATTCAAGGGAGCAACTGAGATACAGCAGTGCCCAGGCACTCCTTCGTCCCCTGAGCCCTACAGAGGAGATGATGCTGTGCATTAAGGCGTCAGCTGCGACAGAGACCATAGCATCCAGCATCACTGAGACCATTCAGGATAATGGTGTGTGCCTGACTTATGCCCCTTCTCAATTCCCTTCACCCTCAACCTGCTATATGGCATGAAGTGCAAGCTGCAGATAGTCTGGACGGCCACTACAGCCACAGGAGGAAGTGGGGGACCTGCACCAGACCTCTGAGGGAAAAGCACTGTCATTTGATCTGACACTTACGGCCACCAGTTCAGATATTGGCACTGCGTGGACTTCAGAGGCTAGTATTTGGTGAGGATCTGTATGGGCTGCAATCAGGCCAGGGGAAAGGATAACTAATCTACTAGCTGCCCAGAGGGCAAGAACACCGTTAAGTTCTGCTGCAGGCCAAGGCTGTGATGAGACTTCAATGGGGTGACCAAGAAGAGAACACTAATGAACAGCACATTTAGATTCCTGGTGTCTTGGCAAGATTGCCAGATAGCCTGCTGTCACTGTTAAGCAGCATGGAGAAGTCCAGTTCCAACATGGCACTGAACATTGCAGAGGTTGAAGCCCATCCTTTCCAGTGTGGAAGTGGTGGCCAATTTCTTGGCCAGCCATAATGCAGTGTCTGGTGGCTGCTGTCTCAGCTTCCACTGCAGCACAAACGGAAACCACCAAACATCTCAGTGCTGCAGTTGAAGCTCAGACAGCATCTGGGAGATGGGAGACCCATTCTTGCTGCCATACTAGCTCAGATATATTGCAATCATGGTGTGGATCTCTGTTTAAAAGGGGCATGCAGGCTCACACAGTAGTCCAGCAATCTTTCCTCCAACAGATTACTAGAATCGTGGAAGCGCGGTCCCATGGAGTGGGATTGGCTTAATGGGCCTGTTATGTTTTCTTTAGATTACAGCATTTCTGCTTCCACCACCATATCTTGGCCAATATCCTTGCTTTAGGTTATCAGCCAGCCAGTTCAAGATACTTGTCACCCATGCTGCAATTGAAGATCAGGTCCTCAGGGCCCAGAGTTACTTGAGGCATCCTGTGAGGCCATTTGCAGTCTCCCCCAGTGAAAGTCAGCAACCTTTCACCAGCCATGTTGTAGCTGCTGCAGTAGCACTGCATAGGAGCTCTGGTCAGGCAGACAACTGCAAGACAGATGCTAAGGAAATGCACAAGAGTGATTAGTTCAATTTTGTTTGAAAAAAATTGGATGTGTTTTTGGGCAAAAATGTAAATGGAAAGGTTTTTGTTGTGGCTTTTATTGGAGGATGTTAGTCAAAGGATCATCGGGATGGGGCACTTCAGGTGGATGGTGGAGAATGGTAAACTCATAGTGGTGAAAGGTCCTTTCAGTTCTGAGTCTGAGCCAGTCCTCTCAGACAACCCATCTGGAGTGAAAGAGTTCAGGATGAATCTTTCTGTCTCCTCCTCTTTCTCTTCCTCCTCTTTGTCACCTTCTTCCTCCTAAGGTAGCCTCCAGATTCCTGATGGCAATGGCTGCGCCCTCATGATGACAATGTTATGAAGGATGCAGCAGAGCACCATGAACTTGGATAGCTATTCCAATGTGTAATGGAAGTATTCTATAAAGTAGTCCAGGCATTGGAAATGTTGCTTGAGAACACTGAAGCTGGATGATGTTCCTGGTGGCTCCATGGCTCTTCTCATATGCCTGCTGTCCTTGCTTGGAAATGTGGCGGTGGGAGTCAACAGCAAAGTGTACAGGCCGGTTGTCTCTGTCACTGAACAGACATCCTCTGATCGTTTTTGGAGGTACAAAGACAGTAGGAATGGCAGGCTGTCTCAGAATGAAGGCATCATGGCTGCTGCCAGGGTCACAAGCATTCACTGACATGATGTATTGTGCTTGCCTGCACATCAACTGCACATTGAATGAGTGTGGTCCTCCTGGTTCCTATATTTTACTCTGTTGATACTGCGGGCCCACAAAACCATGTCCATGCAGCTGATGGTCCCCTGAACCATCTAGAATAGGTTATCTTGACAAAGTCACATGCCCTTTCATCCTTCTTCTCCCTCCTGAGGGAGAAAACCATGTATTCACCTCTCCTGACATAGATGACCTTCATCACCTCCAGGTTACATCAATGGATGGAGTAGTGGAAGATGTTACTTATGTCATCCGTTCCCACCTGTAAGGATCTGGATGCATAGATGTTCAATGCCACTGTAACCTTTGGGCCACTGGAAGGGCCATCCTTGCCCTGGTGCAAGGTTCCAAGTCATTGTGAAGGAGATGGCGCAGTTCTGCGACTCCCCTCCTTCTTGCATCTGAATAATCTCAGGCACTGCTCCTGGGCTAAATGGAGGTCAGAGATATGCTCTTGAAAAACTGGTGGTGGGCAGAGACTTCTGTGCAGAGCCTGCCTCCCCCTTCCTCTTCACAGAGCTTCTCCTCTCTGCTGTCTTTGTTCCATTTCTCAGTTATGTTGCAGTTATGTCATGAGTTGGGTCACCAAATTCTCTGACCTCCCTGAATGTATGTAGTAGCTCATCAAAAAATCTCCAAAAAAAGCCTAAACACATCCATTAACATTACCACAGCAGAAATAAGTCAAAAGCACCTTTAGGTGTTCCCTCATGCTGCTGAATGCCTGTTCAACTGAGAGTGATTAGAACAGGCATTCAGTGCACATGCTGAAATGGCTGATTGACATCATGATAGGATCTCTCTTCCAGCACAAACATGGCACACTTGTGTTAGTGCCCTTCCCAGCAAGGGGAAGTGACCAGAAACATGGTGCCATTTTCTGCCTACAGAGATTCCCTTGCGCTGGCACCAGTGGCACTATGGAGCCCAATTTCACAACAACCACATCCTAAAAATAGAATATCTCAGCCAAAATTATTTACTACATTTTACAGCTATAATGTTGAAAAATTTGAACAACACTGAAGTTATAGTTAACAGATAAAACAGTGAAATATAAAATGAATATAAGTGAATGGAAACAAACTTATTTGGAAAGAGATAGGGATCAATTTAACATGGACGAGCATTTGTGATTAGATGCAGGTGGGAGGTTATAACCAGCAAAGGTGCTAGCTTGTTCAGAAGTTAGTTCCAAACTACTGACTTTCATGTTTAACACAGAATGTTAAGTTGGTTGCGTGTAACTCTCTTGGGGAAGCAGGTTACTTATTAACATAAGCTAATCATTGAATTGGAGCTTTATTTTGAATTTACTGGCACATGGGTTTTCCTTTCTTCCTAAAACTCACCATCAAAAGGAAGGTGAGAAAACAACAAATGAAATGGCTGATTAAAACTCATGAAAATATTCCAGCAAGTGCTGCTTTCATACCTAGTAGTGGGCAAGAGTTGGTTCACAGCACTTCTGCTGAGAGTTTACTTTCTCCACTTTGTAGATTTTCCTAATTGTATCAGGCTAGGTACCCCTTTGGCTGCCATAAGTTAATGCTCGGATGACCAACAATGGGAAGAATTTTACCAGTCCACGGGAGGTGAGCCCAAGGAGCTGGAAAAATTATGGGAAGCCATGTTGAATTGACTCCCTAGCTAGGTGCCACCATTGGGGAATTTTACCGAAGGCATCAAGGCCATGGACAGGCTTCCCACCACAAGGAAGCAGACAGCAAATCAAAATGTTCAAATGCCCTATTAAGGCCCATTTTAGTGACATTTTGACACTTTGTCGATGACTGATTAATCCAGTTGAATGCAGGTGGCCTCCCAGGGGAGCCTGGAGGTGATGGTGGGGAAGCATTTTCATTGAAAGAGGGGGCTGTGGGCAAGAAGAGTAGCCCTGTGGCCTAAGTGATCTGGTGCGAGGGGTTTCCCCTCCAATAATTTAATTCTTACATTTTAATAAATTTGTCAGTCCTACTTGGAGATTGCTGCAGGGTCCCTTCACACCTCAGCAGTGGCCCCTGCTCCAGGGGGTGTTGGGGGAGGTGGTAATGGGGGTGGGAGGATATGGCTATCCTAAGTAGGATGGCAAATTCAGCGGCAGCTTATTCATGAGCTGCCACCGGTAAAGCTGAGGGGGGAATCCCACCGGCAGGCAGTGCATATTGCCGACATGCAGTTCTGGCTGCTGTCAGGACTCTGACCTTTTTGACAAAATTCTGTCCAATGTGACTATCAGCAGCAGCAACAGTACTGCAGTTGGACAGCAGAGGGGTGTAGTTCACAGGAGGCACTATCTGCAAGACAGACTGCCACAGGCAGAGGCTCAGCTTCCTTGACCTGCCAAAACAGCAGGGGTTCTGGAAGTTCAGGCTGTTGCATCAGGTGGTGGCAGACATTTGCAACCTTCTAGAAAAAGACCTGTTGCCTGCTGAAACTGGTGGCTACATATTACCTGTGGATTTCAAAGTGGCTACCATCCACAACATTTTTCTCTATGGATTTTGTTGAAATTCTCCTGCAGACTCAATGGGCTGGATGGCCTCCTGCACTGTAAAGATTCTGTGATTCTGTGACATATAGAGGATTTCCCAGTCAGCAGCACAAATGCATAAGACAGGTCACTTTTGGGCTTTTCCAGAACCAGCAATTACATGATTTTCACTAGTTATAATGCCAGTCAGAATGAGAGGCCATTTGGTTTTGTATCTCTGGCTGGCTTCCCATAAGTTCCAAATACCATCAACAGAACTCACGTGACAATCCACGCTCACAGATCAACCAGGACCATACATAAACCACAAGGATTTCCATACCACCAATATGCTGGTGCACAACCACAAGCAATATATTTATGTAGGTGCGTGCAAAATTCCCAGGCAGCTCCCATGATACTTTCATCCTCTGGCAGTCCAAACCCCCTGTTGCATTTGGGCCTGGAAACAGAATTAAGGGGTGGCTACTAGGAGACTTCAACCTTGGTTGATGACATCCATGAAAAACCTGACCCATGAAGCCCAGGAGTGCTCCAATGCAAGGTAGTTGACTATCTCTGTCTTTGACCGAACCAGTTGTAAGTTCAAGGTAGGCTTCAGATGGCTGGATGGATCTGGAGGCATGCTTCACTAAACTCCAAATGGTCCAGAATTCTTATAATGTTCCAAACACTATAAGAAAGACAGAGAGTGCATATCGCCTGCAGATGAATCCTAGGAAGAGAAGGAAGAGAAGAAAGATGACGTGGATGAAGGTAACAACACCAATATGCCACCAGCCTCTCTCATTGCTGCCCATGGTGTCAGGGATGCCTTTATTAATCCAAAGTTCAGTTAGTTGCGATCACTGCCCAATCCACTGAGGATATGCTATTCTGAAAACAACCAACCACCTATGCACATTCATCCGTTGATCCCCATCAATTCATTTCTTCCCATTCATTACCAAACAAACTAAGATGCAAGCTGCCTGTAACAACTAAGAATGGGCCACACAGGAAAGTAGTGAATAGTAATATATTTTCACATGATTCTACTAAAAATTGGAATGTTCGCAGTATAACATTTTCTCATATGCCATGTGCATATCCTTGGGAAACTATAAAGATTTTACTCTTCTTTTTCCTACCATTCTTACATGGTGCTTCAGCAGGAGTAGAGGCAGGTTTCTCGCATCCCTGACTACTGAGATGCTCTTGGTTGATAGCCTTTGTTTTTGGATCCCCTCTGAGCCATGCCAAAGATGGCTGCACATAGGACTGTACAGGGGCAAACTTGGTCATTGGGAATCGAGGAAGCATGTTGGGTCTGGTCTGGGGTGGGGTGTGTAGTGGGGGAGAAATGGGTAAGAAGTGGAAGTACTTTGAGTGAACCCCCTTGCAAGTTTCGTTTCACCATCACATCTCTCATGAGCCAGCCACACTAAACACTGCTGAAATGCAGCTTGCTGCAGATATGTGAGGCTTTGTAAGGTTAAGGCAATTTAAGGTTCAAGACCTAGTGCCATTCAGAGTATGCACAACTGTGGTCAAAGCATGCATGGACTCATTTGATTGCTGTGAGCAAGAGTACAGGGCACAGGAGAAGGAGGTGAAAGAGAAGGAAGAAGAAGGTGGGAACCTAGACAGTTCCTTTCCGCTCATGCTGTATGCAAAGAACTAATTTGAATGTGATACCAGTGTGGTAAAGTGGAGTGCTATGTACCTTTAAGAGAATGTAGTTAGTTGACCATGTTACTGTATTGACCAATTGCTACACAGAGCGGGTTTCTTGGGTAACTGTAAGTCTAGAGCTGGAGGTGATTAAAGAAGCACACATGCTTCTTTTAGTGCTCTGTTCTTAGTTCCAATAAACCACCAGTGTTTGCTCAGTTAATCGGTCTCTCTGCCTATATTGTTTCAAGCACCAACTAATGTGTTAATATCAAGGGCGCAGCTAGCATTTGCCAGACAAAGTGAACCTGATAACCAAAAACATAAAACTGGCGACAAGGATAAACCGGATCAATTGATGGCAATCAATAAAGCCGCAGTAAGCCAGCTATGTTACTTCGCTAATACTTGGAAAGCTGTCTCCTTAGTCATTGGGTATCATGCAGTTTGGGCATCTTGAACCATTCGACCCCATTTCTGATGACTGGTCTCATTATGTCGAATGCTTAGCATTCTTCTTTACCCCTAACAACATTGTGGTGGAGGAAAAGGAGAGGGCAATTCTTTTGTCTACATGTGGGAGCAAAATGTATGGGCTGATCTGCAACCTCACGTCACCTCACACCCCGATATGAAGACTTTAGCCGAGTTAGTAAACAATGTAAAAAACCACCTGAAGCCAAAGCCCTTAGTCACTATGCAGCATTTTAAATTCAATTCGAGGAATAGGCTTTCATGAGAGGCAATCGCTGGCTATGTAGCTGCTTTAAAAGAATTAATGGAAGATTGTGAGTTTGGAGCTTCAATTAATGACATGTTGAGAGACTGATTGATATGCGGAATCGGGGACAATGCTATTCAAAAGCAATTGCTATCTGAAACTAATCTAGGCTTCAGTAATACAGTAGAATGGGCAACAGCCATGGAGAGCGCTGTTGGAGTCTTGGAGGCAATAAAAGATACACAAAATGGCAGCGTCCATCTTGTAGGGCGGGAAGGGTCAGTAACAAAAGACACAAAAATGTTGGACTCCGCAGAAAGGCAGGAATGCCCGCTATGTACAGACCATTGAAGAACAACAGTACTACAATGAAAACCCATGACATTAATGAGAGAAATGCATCCGGGCAGCCTGCAGACTGTTCAGAAATATCAAATGCTTTTTCTGCTACTGCAATGGTTACATAATGCGGCACTGTCAAGATAGGCTGAGGCAGCATTTTAAAAATGAACGTAGAAATTACAAAATCTATCTTGTTGAAGAACTAGAGGAAGCAGAATCTGACACCTATTCATTATACAACCCAAAAGTGGGTAGAATTGAGCCAATCCAGGTAGTCTTTAGAGTCAATGTACGACCCATCAAGATGGAGTTCGATACTGGGGCATCAATTTCTGTCATAGGAGAACATATGTTCAGACACTTGAATAAAGGAGTCCATCCTTTAAGTTTGGAAGAATCGGGCACTAAATTAAAAACGTATATGGGGGAAGAAATAAGAGAAAAAGAGATATGTGCAGTATGGGGATCAGTCTTCAAATTTACCTCTTAGAGCAGTAGCTGGGGCGGGCCCTAGTTTAATTGGTTGCAACTGGCTCAAAAAGATTAAATTGCCATGGGCTGAGATTTTTCAAATCAGAATGAGAAACTTACAGGAGTTGGTACAAAAGTATGCTTCCATTTTCAGTGACTAGGAGCTAGGAAGGATTTGTGGGCAACAAGCCAAAATCCACTAAGACCCTAATGCAACCCCCAGCTCTAGCAGAGCCAGACCAGATCCTTATACTCTGCGGGAAAAGGTTGAGACCAAGATAGTCAGGCTGGGAAAGTTGGGTATCCACAACCGGTGCAATTTTCCGAGTGGGCGGCACCCATAGTAACTGTACTGAAGCCAGGTCAAAGTGTTCGCTTATGCGGTGACTATAATTTAACTGTAAACAGAGTGGCCAAACTTGATAGACACCTGATATCGAAGATTGATGAATTATATTCGAAATTGGTAGAGGGCATATTCAAAACTTGACATGAGCTATGCCTACCAGCAGGCAGAGTTGGAAAAAGGCTCTAGGGAATTTGTGACCGTCAATACACATCGAGAATTGTATCAATATATTCGACTACCCTTCGGGGTCTCATTGGCATCTGCTATTTTCTGGCGTACCATGGAAAATCTGCTTCAGGGACTGCCCCATGTCATTGTTTATCTGGATGATGCCTTAGTCACTGAAGTGACAAAGAGCTAATTTGGAAGAGGTGCTGAAACATTTCTCATAAGGGGGGGCGTGCTTGAAGGCAGAAAAATGTCTTTTCTAAGCCAAAGAGGTAGTTTACTTGGGCTATAAGGTTGATGCGCAGGGCCTGCATCCCGTGGAAGTAAAGGTCAAGGCTATTCGTGAGGCACCTGCACCGAGGAACACTACGGAACTAAAGGCCGTCTTAGGCATGATAAACTACTGCGGGCAATTTCTCCCAAATCTATCAACATACTGGCTCCATTATACGCATCGCTTAAGAAAAACCATAAATGGATTTGGCAAGCCCTGCACCAGGAGGCGTTTCTGAAGGTAAAGCAGTTGTTAAGATCATCAGCCCTACTGGTCCATTTTGACCCAAAGAAAGAATTGATTTTAACTTGCGACGAATCCCAGTATAGAGCAGGGGCTGTACTTTCACATCAGGTGGCGGATGGCTTCCAACGACCCACTGGTTATACATTTCACACACTCAGTGCTGCAAAGCGACAGTATTCTCAAATTGAGAAGGAGGGCTTGTCTGTTGTGTTTGGCGTTTGGAAATTCCATCAACACCTCCACGGTTGCCATTTTCACATTATGTCCGACCATAAGCCTCTGCTGGGGTTATTTGGAGAAGGCGATACCCCCCATCGCATCTGGTCGCATCCAGAGGTGGGCACTGATATTGGCTGCTTACGAATACACTTTTACTCACCGACCGGGAAGCCAGATCGCACATGCTGATGCGCTGAGCTGCCTCTCCCTGCCAGATAACAATGTGAAGGTTCCAATTCCCCAGGAACTTGTCTTAGTACTAAATTTTTTGGATCCCTCCCCTGTCCAGGCCAAACAAATCCATGAGTGGACAAGCCGAGATCCACTTTATCTCATGTCCGGGAGCAGGTCTTGAATAGATAGACAAGAGAGCCAAAGTCTGATGACATGAAGCCTATTTTAATTGCAGACATGAGCTCACCTGCCAGGATGGCATATTGCTCTGGGGAACAAGGGTTATCGTGGCCCCAAGAGGGTGAAGGCCATTACTGGCCCAATTACACAGCACTCACCCTGGCATTAGTAGGATGAAGATGCTCACATGCAGCTACTTGTGGTGGCTAAGGATGGATGCGGACATCGAAACCCTAGTCAAAAGTTGTCTTCAATGCCAGCAGGTACAAAAGCTACGCTCCTTAGCTCCATTGCACCCCTGAGAATGGCTGGGGCAGCCATGGGTGCGCCTTCGCATCAGCTATGTGGGGCTCTTCTTCAACATGATGTTCCTTTTACTAATAGACACCCACTCCAAGCGGATGGATGTCTACGAAGTCCGGTCACCCACGTCTGTGGCCACCATAGACCGTTTGCAACAAAGTTTTGCAGTGCACGGGTTACCAGAGATGTTCATGTCAGACAACCAGTGTGGAGTTCCACAGGTTTACAACCCTCAGTGGAATAATGCATATCAAAACCACCCCACCTCTAATGGTTTGGCTTAGCAGGCAGTCCAAACTTTTAAGTCCAGGATGATAAAGCTGGATGGAGATTCCATCAGCATCAGATTGTCACAGTTCCTGTTCGCATACCGGCCAACGCCACACACGACCACCGGTATTACCCCCACTGAATTACTAATGAAGAGACACCTTCGCACCTGTTCAACTCTTATCAGGCCGAATTTAGGGGGGAGGTTGAAGAGAAACCAAGAGGCCCAGAAGGCTGGACATGATGGCCATAATCATGAAAGAAATTTCAGGATGGGAGACACAATTCTCGCAAAGAACTTTGGAGATGGACCCAGTTGGCTATTAGGCAAAGTAAGTACTGTGACAGGACCTTTCTCCTATAATGTATCGGTAAATAGCCAAATAGTTAGACGACATGTGTATCATCTCCGGAGAAGAGAGACATTCCCACAAGAAGGAATGTTGTCATTATTTATGTTTGAGTCTGCATCGCACGTGGAAGAACTGTCACATGATTTGGAAGTACCAGTGGGGCCTGTTGGACCAGAGAGGGTCGAAGAAACAAACTTCTACTGAAGGGCCTGATGGGCAGTTGGCCCCTGAGAAGGGGGTCTCAGAAAAACCAGCCGAGGACGTTGAGCTACGACGCTCGAGGAAGCCTCTTGAGAGACTTGACTTGTAAATAGTTACTCATGTAAATAATTTGGATGCTTGGCAATTGTACTTTCAAGTAAAGAGAGAGGGATGTGGTAAAGTGGAGTGCTACGTACCTTTAAGAGAATATAGTTAGTTGACCATGCGACTGTATTAACCAATCACTACACAGCACGGGCTTCTTGGATAATTGTAAGTCTGGAGCTGGAGGTGATTGAAGGAGCACAGATGGTGTTCGAGTTCTGTTCTTAGTTCCAACAAACCACCAGTGTTTGTTCAGTTAATCGGTCTGTCTGCCTATATTGTTTCAAGCATCAACTAATGTGTTAATATCAAAGGTGCAGCTAACGTTCGCCAGACAAAGCAAATCTGATAACCAAAAATATAAGAACCAGTAACTATAAATCCAATTCACGATTTACCAACACTCACGCTGCTTACCTTCCCTGTCACTGTCATCATCCCCTTTCCATGTTGCAGAAATAAAGCTAACACGACATAAGCCATAATTACCCATGTGCATTCCCTAGTACTAGCAAGTATTGATTTTGAGCTCCTTGCCGATACATGCAGTCAATCAACAGTGGGTTTAGTGCTGACTGCACAGAGAAATAATGTAAATAAGCAGGCAGCACAATGACGGCGTGCTGCCTGCATTGCATCCAGCAAGCATGGGTTAAGTGTGCATCTCGCTCACTTTCGCAATCCAATTTAGCCCTCAAAGGCTATTAAATAATTAAGTGACAAAAACAAACTAAAAACTCCAAGAATAACGATTGAGAAATGCTTCAAAAGTTTGGTAAATAATCTTTGCACTGTGATCTTTAAATTATGCTAGTCCCCAGCAACTCTGGATGCCAATTTTATAAAGAGAGAGAGATTATTCAGCAGGCATGAATGTTGTGAAATT
Organism: Cetorhinus maximus; assembly: GCF_964194155.1. NCBI lineage: Eukaryota > Metazoa > Chordata > Chondrichthyes > Lamniformes > Cetorhinidae > Cetorhinus > Cetorhinus maximus. The sequence goes on along the minus strand of NC_135882.1, from coordinate 75,615,620 downwards.
GTCTGAATGTTCAAATTATATCACCAGGGCTTCATTAAAATATTGACACAAAACTATTTCAGTAAGGAGCATTCGGAATCTTTTACTGGAAACACATACAGTGCACAAAACGGATGGCAATCCAGTGGTTTTGATCTCTTTCTAGTTTGTCAACTATTAATGCTAAGATTTAAATGTTATCAAGCAGAAAGTCTAAGGTAATGTGTTCCATCAGTAAATGACACTACGAATCTGCAATTGCAGGATCATCCACAGCAAAACAAATGATACTGATTTTGATGGTATAATTTAGCAACCAATAATCATTATAAAATAATTATTATACTGCAAGCAAATGGAAACATCACTACCTGCATGTTCTCCTCCAAGTCACACACTATCCTAACTTGGAAACATGTTCCTTCATCTTTGTTGGGACAAAATCTCTACCCAGCAGCACCGTGGATATACTGCACCACAAGAACTGTAGCAGTTCAAGAAGGTGAGTCTTCACCACCTTCTCAAGGGCAGTTAGGGACCGGCATTAAATGTTGGCCTTGCCATCAATGCCCACATCCCATGGATAATGCACTTAGAGAAGAATAAACAGCAAATGCAGGGTATTAAACAATAATTTCCTAACACATTGCATAATATATCTTTGTGTTTGTGAGAGAAATGATTGAGTATCAGATAAATCTTTCTTTGTGTAAATTTATGTACAGTGTTATGTGTGTGTAATGTAAATAGAAAACAGCAGATGGAGCGCTGCGTCACTGATGTGTCAATGTAAAATTTTTATGGCTCAGTTGGCAATTTTGAAAGTTCCTGAAAAACACATAAATAAAATTATGCTCTGACATTGTGTTATGCTCCCCATAGAGACCAATAACTTTGAAGGAAATATGAATTTCCCATGACCAACGGAAAGAAAAGAAGGACAAGATTTCATGTTATAAGACTTTCACTGTAACAAACAAACTAAAATCAACAGAGATCAAACATTAATCAACAAGCAACTAATAAGTCAAACCAAAGAAAAGGTACTTTTGCATGAACTAACTAACGCAATCAAAATATACCTTACAAAACCTTTTTATTGTTATGATCCCAGCTGATGTTACTACTGGACAAGTCAGATCCTGGGTGGAACCTGGCTTGATAGATCCTAACTTTATTTTTTATTTAGAAATGTGGAGGGCGGTTACAGAACAGAGCCACAGAGTCTGCTGATGTACTTTTAACTAAAGAATAAAACATTTATTAAACAAAAAAAAATGAACTATATTGCACTACTCTTTTACCCACAATCATACCTTTACAGATATATACAGATTCGTAAGAATAACACAAGTTATAAAAAATCTACCTTATACTCTAATGTTCACAGTAAGTATACAGTGCCTGTAAGCCAATAGGCAACCTGTGGTCAGACACACCACGGTCCAAGGTCAAGTGACAGATGCCACCCCAAACAGATATTATGGATCTCTCATCAACTCCCCCCAGACACTTCCCCCCAGACACTTGCGAGCCAATTGGTCTCACGGAAACTCTGTCTTTCACACGAGGGTTTCCAATCTCAACACTCGAAGAACTCACTTTGGAATCTTCTCCAAACAACGCTTTCACTTGGTCATCTTCCACATGGATTGATCTACAGGGTTTCAACCTCTCCTTCTAATGTTCCTTTCCACTGGATTGCCACGTGTATTCAAGCTCCTCCTTCCATGCACTTTCTCTCAGATACTCAGCCATGCCACAGAATACCAATGCTTCATAGGTCTGTAGTAAGGAGTCACCAACCTTTGGCTGTCTCCTTGGATCTTCTGGCTTCTCGCAAGCCCACTTTTCCTTGATTCTGCACCCCATGGCTTTCTCTCTTTAATTCAGAGCCTTTTCCTCTGCTCCTTTCTTTAACTTTGTTGAACAGAGATCTTTTTCCAGATTCCTGTCCTTGTCCTTTGACTTAACTTAAAGGTCTTCTTGGGACAGTTCTTCTTTCCATTTAGGACCTGCTCCTTGTAGTTCCCTCTCCCAGTAGACTGCTGACAACTTAGTATCTCCCTTGAGATCCAGAATTCACTTGACATTCACTGTTACTTTAACTTTAGAGCAACTCAACTAAGATCCTGAGACTTATTTTCTTCAGCAATCTGTTAGTATGTCCAGCTAGAGAAAGAATTAAACTGCTCCCTTCACCTTTGAGCATTATTACCAACTGAACTCAAACTGCTTTCAGTTTTTCTGTTTCTGTGGTCCCCTGTTGCTAGACAACAGCAGTTTTTCCTACTCTATTTGAACTTCCCTGAATCACTTCAAGGGTTGTAAAACCTCATTAAAATGAAGGTAAACAAACAAACCTATACTTGCAGGTAACATTCTAAAGTGACCAAACCCGGGTTTCCCCTTTCTTAGCACATACATAGAAAATATAAATTAAGCTTAAACTTAAACTTAAAGCTATAGCTTATTCCTAACACATACAAATACACATATAACTTACTTAGAACCATCTCTAGTTCCTAACATGTCTAGCACACTTCTTGAAGATATGTTGTATTAAAAAAGCAGTTCCACAGTCTCTCTCTACTCTCTGGCCGAGGTTCACTTCTCTCTGCCAGGCCAAGTTGAAACTTCAGTGTCCTTTGACAACTATTCCACTCCATCCAAGTTTTCCTGGATACGATTATCTCCAGCAAGGCACAGCTCAACGACTCCCCATTGCTTAAATCTTCAAGAGCCCCATCTGTTCTGTTTCCTTTCTCTTGAACTGAAACCAAACTCTCAAAAGCATCCTGCCTGATCACTAGCACCAAAACAGTTCTCCCTGCTTTTCCACAGCAGTAGCTTATTTGTTTCTGTGTCTCAAAACGCAGTTGTCCAATTTCTGCAATACGCTGTGAAAGGTGTTAAAACTATCACTCCACTTCAATGGGCTTCTTTTTGAGTTTCTCTCCCTGTGGCAACCAGATCACATGGCTGTTTCTTCAAACTGTGGTGTTTAAAGGGGACATTTTAAAACAAATTTGTCATGTAAAGTTCATTGTTCATGACAATTGATTGAATCTGATTTTATTCCTAGAGAAACCTATAATGCTTAATGCTGACAGCAGTGGTTGTTCTTTGGTAAGAGAATGGCCTGGAAACTGTTAAAAGTAGAGAACAAGTTTGTCGGGGGCCAGACTGTCGAAAGATTTGGAAAAGTCAAGCACTGCAAAATTTGGTTGTGTGGCACCTGTAATCCTGATACTCCGCTTGCTGTTTTGGTTCCAAAATGGCATCCATGGTGTGCATGTACACTCTGGTGCGGGCTATGCCAGATGGTATCTCAGATAGGGCATTAGGACAGATGCAGGGACTGTGGGCTGGAAGTATGTAGACTAAGCAGATCATGATGTCAATCAATGTGTACCGCTGATTTGATGCCAGGAATGCCATTGTGGAGCTCAATGCTTCAGCTAATGCCCTCTGCTAATCTTGAACAAATGAACATACATTCAGCAGCAGGAAGAACCCCCTAACAGCGCCAATTAAAGAGATCGTACTTTAAGGTTAATTGCTGATTCAGTTCTACTGGCTGTTGCCGAGTTTGTAAAGTATTTCATGGTTTGCGGTGTTATTTGCAGTTGCTGATGTTTGCAAGGAGTGATGGAGCAGGTACTGAAGACTTGGTCCTGACTTCAATGATTCTACATAGACCACTTGCTCTTAGGCATGGGTGCAGTAGATTGCATCATCCTTGGCCTACAGCATGACAGAGAATGAGCAGAAGTGACACAGAGAAGATAACCTACTAGAGAGGGAGGAGGAGAATGGGGGAGCAAAGGACTCACTCATCCAACCATTGCTTCAGGGAGAAATTCTCCTGTATGAATTTCAGCAAGGAACAGTGCAACAGATGTCTCCACTTCAATAAGGTGGTGTTCAATGAAATCTGCTACCTCTTGCAGCCACTAGTGCAGCCTCAGAGCAGGGTGAGGACAGTGTTGCAAGAGACTGTAAAGGTGACAGCAACCATGACATTTTACGCATCTGGCTCTTTCCAGGCTGGAGCAGGCAATATTTGCAACATCTTCCAGTTTGCCTTTGCATAACGGGAGGGGATTGAGGGTGGGAGTTGGGAGGGATGTAGTAGTGGTGAGGGTAAGTCACTAAAGCTCTGTATGCAAAGAGACCTGAACACATTTCATTCTTTACTGTAAGAGAGATAGAGGCTCACAAATGTGCAAGAATTGTTGGATTGCAGACTTCCCTGTGGTGCAGGGTGCCACTGACAGTGTGAGTGTCACTTCTTGCGTGCCTCAAACTCTGAGGTATATCACAATTAGAAGGAATTCCACTTCCTCAATGTCCAGCTAGTGTGCAGCCATATGCAGTGCATTATATGTAGGTCAATGCTCGGTATCCTGGAAGTAGTCATGATGCCTTCATTCTGTAGCAGTCCGCTGTAGCATCTGCATTTGAGCCACCATGACAAACTAAAGATGGCTGCTGAGTAACAAAGGCTATCTGCTATCAAATGGCAACCTGCTCACACATGATCAGCATGCATACAATGAAAGCCATGATGCCACATGAAATGTGGTGAAGCAGACCATTTGGGTGCTGAAGCAATGCTTCCACTGCTTGGACTGCTCTGGGGGAGCCATGCAGTGCTTGCCAGAGTGTGTGACAAGGCTCATCCTCGTCTGCTGAATTTGGAAAGAGGATTTCTACCAGCCATACCTCAGGCATTTCCTTAACCTTTATCTTTCTTGTTTTAATAATTTACCTTCCCTCAGGCTTTTCGACTACATGGGGCATCTCCCTCACGATCTCATTTCCTGCCCTGGGACTTTTCTGGCCCCTATTTAATTCTGGGATATTCTGTGTGTCTATTTTGAATTCTGTTGACCCTTCCTTGACCTCTTTTAGCTCGACTGGCCAAACTTCGGCGTTGTTAAATTCAAGCAGCTCTCGATCAAATGTTATGGGTTCTATTTCACCCGTTAGGGCCTCAGAGCATCCTCCAGCTCTCTGCACTCTTGCAGAGTTCTGCTGGCTGATATTGGCCTCTTTTCTTTGCTGCCAGCCAGGTCATTTTGGAGGGGGAAATCGATTCCTGCTACTGGGAGTTTGGGAACAATTCCTACTGTTACAGGGCCTGAAACTAGGAGGTCACTCTATGGGTCCTATGGAGGGGGGCAAACACAGGTCCTCCTCCTACTTCATTGATCAGTGCCTGGGCCTTTAGGGAGGACTTGGGGGTCAGTTTATGTTTTCCTCCAACTTTAAGGATTGAGTGGCCCCTGTGTCCTGGAGCAGTAGCACAGACTTGCTCACATCCTGGGACAGGTATGGGGACACTGTTTCTGAAAGAACAAAACTCCAAAAGCTCTCTGGGAGTTTGTACCCACCCGGCCACACATAGTGCCATGCCTTCCAAAGGGTAAATTTCTAAAGTGAGGGTGTCTACCTGCTATGCCGCACCACCCATTGGGGCGTCCTTCGGAGGACTACTCTTATGGAGCCCTATTATACCCACGAGCTTCCCTCACAACCTCCAGCACTCAGGTTTCGAGCGGCCTATTTTATTACAATGGGAACACACTGGTCTCCAGGTGCTCTCCTTTTGGGCTGCAGGAAGACTTTGCATGCCCATATTTGTATTGTCCTTTCTGAGCAGAGGCCGTTTTCTATCCAATGGTCATGGGGGTGGTTTGGTCAGGGTTTGCCTGAGTGACCAGGCCTGTGAGTGAGATCATAGCTGTCTGCTCTGATGGCTGTATCCCTGGCTGTGAGGATTCTCTGCTCCTCCAAGTGCATCCATAGGTTGGAGGACAAGCAATGTTTGAATTTCTCCAACAATCTCAAATCATGCAATCCCTCGTAGGTGAGCTATATTTTTAAAGAACAGACCCAACAATTGAATGCAACTTGCTTCAGCTGTTCAAACTGAATGTAGGTCTGAGTGGGCTTCTTACGAGCATTCTGGAACTGCTGGCAACATGCCTCTTAGACTAACTCGTAGGCACTTAGGATGGCAGCCTTAGCCTGTTCATAATTAGTGGACACATACCAAATCAACACTGAGCAGGCCTCTTGGGCTCTCCCTGAAAGCTGCCCTTGAATTAAAAATGTCCAGATATCTGATGGCCATTTTAGCTGTCCTGCTGCTTTCTCAAAAGTGGTGAGAAAAGACTCCACGTCGCTCTCTTCAAATTTGGGAATTAATCTAGCGTCCTTAAGGGCTCAGAGAGTGGTTCAGGGATAGGGAGATAGGAGGTGCTATCGGGTAGAGGGAGGTTTTCCGTTGTAGCTTCCAGCTGTCTGGTCTCTCTCCCTTTGAACTGCTAGCTCCATTTCCAATTTTAGGAGCTGGAATTCTCTCTTCCTTTCCAGTTTTCCTTGCTCTCTTTCTCTCTCTCTCTTTCCCTCTCCTGAAAGTCCAGCTGCATCTTGAACTTTTCCAGCTCGAATTTGGCTTGGGGAAGGGATTTGGAGTCAGGGTTAAGCTCCTTATCTACCTGCTCTGTCGGATACGTGAGGTCCAAATGCTTCACCTGAAATTGGATCAGTTCACTTCTTTTCACCTTACTGGGTAATTACAACTGTGCCTCCTGAGCTACAGTTTTCAGTTGCTCTGTGCTTGGGGATGCTAATGGGTGGAATTTTCCGCGCCTGCTGGCATTGGGCACGTTTGGCGGTTTGAGTGGCGAGAAGGCCAAAAATCGGTTTCATGCCGTCGCGAAACCAGTTTGCAATCGTCCGCTCTGCCCATCAATGGCGGGCCATGTTTCCCGCCGTCGGATGTCAGGAACTGAATTGTAATATATCTGCATATCATTATAAGCCCAGTTCGCCGGAACCATATCCCATGCTGGATCATCTGAGTAATCATGCCAACGTGTTTCACAACAGCATATATAAGGCGTGCACATCGAGGGGAACTTGGAGCTGAGTGCACAATAACGTTGCGCAGCACTTGTGAAGATTGCCTGTTAGACCTCAAGGTTGAGTCACTGCTGATGCAGGCGAGGGCACAGGCAAGTTGCTTTTTCCCAGCTGGCTGACAGTGCGGTTCCGGGCCAAGGGCTGCCCTGCAGTTGAGGCAAGTTGGAGAGGAGGGGCAAGGGCTGCCCTGTAGTTGAGGAGAGTTGGGAGGGGTAGCAATGGCTGCCTTATAGTTGATGGTAGTGCACAAGCATGTGCGGGGGTGGGGTGTGTGGAGAGAAGCGGCAATGCATTAGGGAAATATTGTATAAAGTGACTATTCCTCCGCAGCTGAGACAGTTCAGGCACAGCCACACTGACATGCTTGGAGTCGGGCCTCTATCTTACCTGCCCACTCAGGCAACGCAGAGGCATGAAAGTGCCACCAAATGCTCCAGAGATTTTCACCCCTCGAGCATTTGAGTGGACTGCAGAACAGTTGGATGCCTGCGCACGGAGCAGTCACTGATGTAGGCGCTCACAGCCCCTTGCAATGTCATCATTCAGGTTTGAACCAGTCTCCTCCTTGGTTCAAGCTAACAGCGCAGTCTTGCATTGCGGGTTAGTAGAATGCCTGTGCCTGAGCTGAGAGCACAGCATGCCATCCAGGGGGAGAAGTTGCCACCAATCAGTCAGGTAGAGTGGGGCAGAGTTGGATGGAGTTTTGGGTAGCCAGGCAGCACACTAAACTCTGGACATCCAAGTGGTGGCCAGCATTCTCTGGGATGCATTAAGGATTCTTCAAACTTGACCAAGAGAGGTGCTTAGAACACCCATGCTAACCCATATGTTTCTCTCTTTCAGCTTGCAGGACGAGTACATCAGGAGCATGGACAATGGGGAACTAGCTGTATGCCGCATGGCTTACAGAGTGCGGAGAAGAAGGGGAAGAGAGTGATTGAGGCGCTTGGCTGGGCATAGGAAGGAGCAGCATCCTCAGGAAGAAGAGGCAGCTAGGGCTTCCGCACACGTGGCTGAATTCCACATTGAGCCGTTGGTGGTCGGTGCCTAGCTAGACCCATGGTCTATAGATGCCACTTTTCATTCTTGCAGCTGACCGAGAACCAGTGTCGCCAATGATTACACATGTCCAGGAAACTGGTTGGTCACATCTACCACCTGCTGCAGGATTTGGTACCATGGGGACGCAGAAGGCATCGACTTTCTGTGGCTGTGAAAGTGACTGCAGCGTTCAATTTTTACTCTAGTGGTTCCTTTCAGGGCTCCACAGGTGACTTCTGTGGGATATCACAAGCCTCCACTCAAAAATGCATCCATGAGGTCACGGACGTCATCTTCACAACTTTGTGTATTTCGCCGGGGACCAGGAAAGCCAGGAATGCAAGAGCGCTGGGATACGCCCAAACCTCAGGTTTCCCACTGGTGCAAGGTGCCATCGACAGCGCTCATGTGGCACTCAGATCTCCGTGACAAGCGGTCAACTATGTCAACCGCAAGGGCTTCCACTCGCTGACTGTTCAGCTGGTGTGCGGCCATCACAAACTCATCCTGCAAGCCTGCGCACAGTTCCCAGGGAGTGTCCACAACTCCTACATTCTCAGTTGGTCTCAGATCCCTGATGTCTTCCAGGGTCCACAGAGGCTGAGTTCTGGACTCACCCACAGGAGGAAACATCCTTTTTACATCTACCTTGTCAAGGCCGTTCAGGATCTTGTATACTTCAATCAAATCACCCCTCACTCTTCTAAACTCCAATGGAAACAAGCCCAGTCTGTCCAACCCTTCCTCATAAGACAACCCACACATTCCAGGCATCAATCTAGTAAACATCCTTTGAATCACCTCCAATGCATTTACATCCTTCCTTAAATAAGGAGACCAAAACTGCACACAGTATTCGAGGTGCTATCTCACCAATGCCCTGTACAACTGTACTTTTATGTTCAATCCTTCTCGTAATAAAGGATAGCATTCCATTAGCCTTCTTAATTACTTGCTGTACCTGCATACTAACTTTTTTGTGACTCATGTACTAGAGTACCTAAATCCCTCTGCACCTCAGAATTTTGCAGCTGTTCTCCTTTTAAGTAATGCCCTGTGTTTTTATTCTTCCTTCCAAAGTGAACAACTTCACATTTTCCCACATTAAACTCCAATTTCCAGACCTTTGCCCACTCACTCAACCCATCTATATCCATCAGCAACCCCCTCATGTCCTCTTCACAACATACTTTCCTACATATCTTTGTGTCATCTGCAAATTTAGCTACCATGTCTTCACTCCCCTCATCTAAGTCATTCAATCATATCGTGGTCGCTGCTACCTAGAGGTGATTTTACCCTGAGGTCATTAATTAATCCTGTCACATTACGTAAGACCAAATCCGATATAACCTGCTCTCTGTCTGGTTCCTGAACATGCTGCTCTAAGAAACTATCTTGAAAGAGCTCTTCATCCGGGCTACTACTGCCAATCTGATTTTTGCAGTTTATGTGTAGATTAAAATCACCCATGATTATTGCTGTCCCTTTATTACAAGCACACAATATTTTCTCTTAAATACTTTGTCCTACACTGTGGCTGCTGTTAGGGGGCCTATGGGCCACTCCCATGAATGACGCTTTTCCCCTACTATTCCTGATCTCTACCCAAACGGATTCTAAATCCTGGAAAAACTCAGCAGGTCTGACAGCATCTGCGGAGAGGAATACAGTTGATGTTTCGAATCCGTATGAATCTTCATCAGGACTAAGGAAATAGAGAAATGAGATTAAATATAAGCTGGTAGAGGGGCGGGGTGGGGGGGGTGGGGGGGCGGCGGGGGGGAGGGGTGGGACAGATAGAGCTGGATAGGGGGCCAATGATAGGTAGAGGCAAAGAAGAGATTGCCAAAGATGTCATAGACAAAAGGAAAAAGGGGTGTTGACGGTGGTGATATTATCTAAGGACTGTGCTAATGGGGACATTAAGAGTAGCAAGCAGTGGCAGATGGCCCTCGTGGGGGTGAGGTGGGGGGAAGGGATCGAAATGGGCTAAAAGGTGGAGAAAATTTAAAAATAGGTGGGAAAAGAAAAATATTTTTTTTTAAATGATAAATTATTGGAAAAAGGGGGATCGGAAAGGGGGTGGGGATGGAAGAGAGAGTTCATGATCTGAAATTGTTGAACTCGATATTAAGTCTGGAAGGCTGTAAAGTGCCTAGTCGAAGATGAGGTGCTGTTCCTCCAGTTTGCGTTGAGCTTCACTAGAAGATCGTAGCAGGCCAAGGACGGACATGCGGGCATGAGAGAAGGGTGGTGTGTTGAAATGGCAAGCGACAGGGAGGTCAGACTGGCCCCCTATCCAGCTCTACCTGTCCCACCCCCGCTCTACCAGCTTATATTTCATCTCATTTCTCTATTTCCTTAGTTCTGATGAAGAGTCATACGGATTCAAAACGTCAACTGTATTCCTCTCCGCAGATGCTGTCAGACCTGCTGAGTTTTTCCAGGTATTTTTGTTTTTGTTTCAGATTTCCAGCATCCACAGTATTTTGCTTTTATCGATTCTACATCCTGATCTCCTGAAGCAAGATCATTTCTAACTACTGCACCAACGCCCTCTTTGATTAACAGTGCTACCCCTCCACCTCTACCTAGTTTCCTATTCTTCTTGAATGTCATGTACCCCTCAATATTAAGGATGCAATCTTTTTTGTGCTGCAGCCATGTCTCCGTAATTGCTATCATGTCACATTTATTTACTTCGAAGTGGGCCATCAATTCATTTACTTTGTTGTGAATGCTACATGCATTCGGATAGAAAGCATTCTGTTTTATCTTTTTGTTTCCTTTGAACCACCCCCACCAGGATTTTCTGGCCCTGGCGCAGGCAGGACCCGCCATGGGTGAGGCGGTGCCCAAGCCAGAAGTCCATTGATTTGCGACGGCACTGGAAGATCACGGCAGCGAGCGGGTGCAGAAAATCCCGCCGCTCGTCTTGACTGTTGATGTATTCTTAGGTTTTTTTTCTCACTGTCCTTTCCTGCCATTCTATGACTCTCATTTCTCATATTACTATTTTGTACTTCTGTCTTGACTCTACACCTTGAATTGCTACCTCTACCCAAGCTTCATCCCTCACCCCTCTTGTTTAGTTTAAAGCCCTTCCCTAGTTATGCAATTTGCGAGGACACTTGTCCCAGCATGGTTCAGGTGTAAACCATCCCAACAATACAGTCCCCACTTTTCCCAGTAATGATGCCAGTGCCCCACAAACTGGAACCCACTTCTCCCACACCATCCTTTAAGGATGATGATGAAATGCAGTGAGGAAACACCATAGATCCTCACATTGCATCTTTTTAAAAATTCATTCATGGGATGTGGTCTTCGCTGGCTGGGCAAGCATTTATTGCCCATCCCTAACTTCCCTTGAGAAGGTGGTGGTGAGCTGCCTTCTTGAACTGCTGCCATCCATGTGGTGTAGGTACACCCACAGTTCTGTTAGGAAGGGAGTTCCAGGATTTGACCCAACGACAGTGAAGGAACAGCGACATATTTCCAAGTCAGAATGGTAAGTGACTTGGAGGGGAACTTCCATGTAGTGGCGTTCCAATGTGCCTGCTGCCCTTGTCCTTCTAGATAGTAGTGGTTGTGGGTTTGGAAGGTGCCATCTAAAGAACCTTGGTGAGTTCCTGAAGTGTATCTTGTAGTTGCCACACATTGCTGCCACTGTGTGTCAGTTGTGGAGGGAGAGAAAGTTTATGGATGTGGTGCCAATCAAGTGGGCTGCTTTGTCCTGGATGATGTCAAGCTTCTTGAGTGTTGTGGGAGCTGCACTCATCCAAGCAAGTGGGGAATATTCCATCACACTCCTGACTTGTGCCTTGTAGATGGTGGACAGGCTTTGGGGAGTCAGGAGGTTAGTCACTTGTCGCAGGATTCTTAGCCTCTGACCTGCTCTTGTAGCCATAGTATTTAAATGCTAGTCCAGTTCAGTTTCTGGTCAATGGTAACCCCCAGGATGTTAGTGGGGGATTTAGTGATGGTAATGCCATTGAACCTCAAGGGGCGATGGTTAGATTTTCTCTTGTTGGAGATGGTCATTGCCTGGCACTTGTGTGGCACGAATGTTACTTGCCACTTGTCAGCCCAAGCTTGGATATTGTCCAGGTCTTTCTGCACTTGGACATGGACTGCTTCAGTATCTGAGGAGTCATGAATGGGCTGAACATTGTGCAATCATCAGTGAATGGTGATCACTTCTGACCATTGATGAAGCAGCTGAAGAAGGTTGGGCTTAGGACACTACCCTTAGGAATTCTTGCAGTGATATCCTGGAGCTGAAAATACTGACCTCCAACAACCATGACCATCTTCCTTTGTGCTAGGTATTACTTCAACCAGCAGAGAGTTTTCCCCCTGATTCTCATTGACTCCAGTTTTGCTAGGGCTCCTTGATGCCACATTCGGTCAAATGAGGCCTTGAACGTTTGACTCCAGTCTGGCTGATGACAATGCATATACCCTCTGTGATTAGGCTCATTTCATGGGGACGCAGTGGAGGTCCTAAAAGTTGCTTGATTTCAGGAGGATGATGAGGACATGCAGTGAGGACACTCCATAGATTTTCACATAGCCTCTATGAACGTCTGACTCCTGTCTGGCCAAGGGCATGTCAATTGCACTCTGTGATCAAGGTCATTTCATGGAGATGCAGCCGTGAAACTTTAAATGCACCTGATCCTTTGTCAGCCTTCGGCGCCTGACCCCTTCAGGAGCACAGCATCACCAGTCACAGATGCTGAAGAGATGGGGGCCAGCCCCACATCAAAGGTCTCACACAGAGAATGATGGAACTCTGTGAAGCTTGCTCACGACATGCTGGCAACAATTAAATGCACCATCGAGGTGCAGGCATCAGTAATGTGTCCAGTGAATGTGAAGCCGGACTGTCACTTTGGTCTGAAGGCTGCACAAAGCACAGGGAAGAGAACCTGGTCTGAGACATCTGTCTTTATCTTATGCAGGAACCAAGGTTTCACATCTGAGTGACATGAACACTGCTCATCAGAACAAGGAGCCACAGGCAAGGAGACATTCTTGGGAGTTTATTTACAATAGTGAACATTATGTGCAAATGATTAACACCCATGCCCAGGCTGTGTACCTACATCTTCTTAACCTTTCTAATCCTGCCACTACATCTTCGTGCTCCCCCGACATCCACAGCAAAGGTGTAGGCAGCTTGCTGACTACTAGGCCCTGTCTGTGATGACCTTGATTGGTGTCCTCTGGAGGGCTGAAACCTGGAGGGCCCCAGCCTGTTTTCAGAGTCCTGCCGTGTGGCAGTGGCTCCCTCCTCGCCCTGCAGAGCTGGAGCTGCTGAGGTCACAGGAAAAGGGGATTCGGATGAGCCAGATGCTCTGGAGTCACCCAGGGTGTGCACCTGCTGATCCTCCTCCCTATGGGTGCCTGAGGGTAGCTGCCTGACTCCTTGAGAAGGAGAAGCTGGAGTGAGATCGAGCTGCCTTGCACCCCTCTCATGTTGACACTGCTTGAGGCCAAGTATGGCATCAGCGATGGAGCTCAGTGCAGGACCGATGTCCTGGACCAAGGCCTGCATGGTGACTGCCATCCGACCAGTGTTGACCTTGGTGTGTTGGCATGCTGGCGCTATCACCGCAGAGTGAAGGCGGACGGACTCCTCTATCGTGCCTTGTAACATGAGGAGTGCAGTGGACAACCCTTCCTGATGTTCCTGAACTTGTCTTTGCAGCTCCAGCAACTGAGGTATGACAGAGTCCAGAGGCTCAGCAGATTTCTGGCCTCCAGCAGTGTCAACTCCTCTGAGTGCCGGAAATCTGGAAAGCCCCTACTTCCACGTGCTATGGATCAGACAATGAGATGTGCTGAACAGATTATGACCGCGAGGCTACTTTAGACTCGGTCCCATTGAGCTGTGTGTCTCTGCGCTGGTGGAGGGTGTGGGTGAGCGCTGTGATGGGTCTTCAGTGAGGATGCCTTCAGATTCTTCTTCCAAGGTGTTTTCGGGGCTTGATTGGAGGCCTTAGGTCTTGGACTTCCTCGGCTGTTTCCAAGATGTGCCTGCAAAAGCAAGGAGAGATGATTAATGCATGTCAGTGGCCTGTGAATCAGGACCCATCGCTCACAGCATAGTTGTCTGATGGTTGTTGCACTGCTGGATCCTCACTTGGTAGAGCACCGCCGACCTCACCGTCAGCACAGGAACAGCCCAGATCTTCACTGGTCAGCTGGATGACTCGATTTTCAAAGTATGTGAGAACCTTGATTTCAAGCATTCCTCCACCAGTCTGCGACTTCTCCCTCTTGTTGTGTGCCAGCTTGTCCTGCATGAATACAGAAGTGGCGAGTGCATGTGAAGCCAGATGATAAGTATGCCTAGCATGTGTAGGGTGGTGAGTGGTCCCGTGAATGGGGTGAGGACAATGAATGTATGTGAAAGAGTGAATGGTGATGTCCCTTGAACTGGCAGTGAGTGAGATCCCTGTGAATGTATGATGGGTTTGTGACTGTGTGAATTGAGAGTGATGAGAAGAGTGACTTACTTTGGTGGAACGGAGGAGGTCATTCATCCTCTTGCAGCACTGGGTGGCGGTCCTCTTTTGCAAGGCATTGGCATTGATCACTGCTGCCATCGCATCCCAAGCCGGCTTGGTGATAGTTTTTTAAAAATTCGTTCATGAGATGTGGATGTCGCTGTCTGGGTCAGCATTTATTGCCCATCCCTAATTGCCTTTGTTCAGAGGGTATTTGAGAGTCAGCCACATTGTTGTGGGTCTGGAGTCATACGTAGGTGAGACCAGGTAAGGACAGCAGATTTCCTTTCCTAAAGGACATCAGTGAACCAGATGGGTTTTTATGACAAACGGCAATGGTTTCATGGGCGTCATCAGATTTTTATTGAATTCAAATTCCACTACCTGCCATGGTGGGATTCGAACCTAGGTCCCCAGGCATTACCCTGGGTCTCTGGATTACTACCATCTCCTGTGGCCAGAATGGGCATAGAGGACATCACAGAGGGCCTCCACGGTATCTAAAAGGTGCTTGAGGGATGCATCACTAAACTGAGCGGCTGTAGTTTTCTTGCCTTTCAGGGCCATCCTGTCATCCGTACAGCAGTCCTGGGCTGGAAGCACTAACAGATGTGTGCATGGCTGCACTTTAAATATGGCACCTGGCGTGAGGAAGCGGCGAGGTGATGGCATGGCAGGTGAATGAGAGCCCACCGCCATCAAAACAGTGTGTTTCCCATGAATGCATGTCCAATGAGGCGGAATTGGGATGATATGGTGTGAAAAGTCGCCATTGCAGCCGACGGGAAAAACATTGTTTTCCCGCTCTCTACCGCACTTAGTGCAAATCTGGGACAATTCCGCCCAGTGTCTCACTGTTTATGTCTCCTTGTTTTATCCACAGCAGTGCATCAAAAGTTGCCATTTTCTTAGTGTTAGGGAAAAGGAATTTTCTGTGCTAACTCCCTGCGTTTTAAAAATCATCCCAGCCACTGAATTTTCTCTTGCCTTCCAATTTTTTCTTTTATATCAGATTTGGCTCATGTCTCAAGATTTGGGCTCTGGTCCAATTTTAATGGGTCATCCTGAACAAGCCCCCAGTTTATGTTATGGACAGGAGGAGGGTCAGTTCCAACAGCATTGTTTTCTACTTACCCCTGCCCATAAACTGAAGATGTTTTGAATTAGTTTGGTTTAAAGAACATGCCGTGGCGTATTTTTTCCCAACCCCTCGATTTTTGTGTTATCCAATTTTACTAATAATCCACAGCAAATGTAAATTAGGATTAACTCAGAAGTTTTGTTTATTTCACACATTCAAACTCCGTGAAAGGAATGTCTGCAACATCCCACTCTGCATTCACAAATTAAAGGGGGATAGAGAAAAGGTTTACTGTACAAGGACCACAGAAAAACAAAAAATTGGTTCATGTGAGTTCCAGAGTCCCAAAGTCAGAGTTCAATGAGAAACTCTTTCATGTAGGCATTTGGAGTTTGGCTGGCTGGAGACCATTGTTGTAAGATTTGCTTTTCATGTGGTGCTGATGTTGCAAGATGAAGTAGGCACGCAAAGATTGTAGGTACAAAATCTTCAAGCATAGTTAAGTTAGATGGGCCGAATGTCCAGTCTGGACAGAGCCCACTTCTTTGTGGCTTGCCGGTTGGATGGTAAAACAGCAAACTGGGTACGCAGCTCAGAAAGGTAATATCAAACTGTTCAAAAGTTCAGGATCTTGATTTATTTGACCTTCTTTCTCCACAATGACTTCCAAAAGGGATTTTTATCCAACATCTGGAATTGGCTTTGATTTCAGGACTGATAATGTCTCAGCTATCCAGGGTTGAAAGGGGTGCCATTTATGTTGAGGGTCTGGCATTTGGGAAGCCATTTTCACAGCAGACCTACTGATTCCACTAGCAAGATTGGATCTTCAAATACAAATGGCCTTCCTGTAGCTCCCTTTGAAATTGGTCTGACAAGTCCCAGCTTGTCTGTTAGTAGCTCCTTAAGCACAACAAGGTGTGACATTCCCAAAACTGAGAGGAGGATTCTTCTATTCTGGAGGCTGCTAGGGATAACTCTCAGAAAGAGGGTCAACCGTCTTAATTGTCTTTGTTCAGCAGGAAAGTACAGTTTAAAAACAATAATTATCAATAAGGATCAAGTTTCTAAATGTTTACGGTGTTGGGTTTCTGTTCTGTGTCAGCAGAACCAAGCACTGGGCATTCTGTTATTGATTCATCCAACTACAATACCAGAGAAAGCAGCCCAATTTGTCTATTGCCAACAGGCCCCACTTTATCTTTTCTCTGTCACTGACCGTCACAGCCTCCTCATGACCAAAATGCTAAAATAAAAGCCATCACTAAACAAACATTCCAAATCAACTTTATAAAGCAAACCATCCAATATCCCATACAAAGTCAACCAATTTGCTTTGTATGTTTCTTTAGTGCCCATCTTCCTTTGCCTTTGCCTGTCTTAATGCTTTTACAGTGTTCGACTAATGATTGTTGCATGGCTGGTGGAATACTCTTGAATTTCAGTGGGGGAGACTACAGATGGCCTTGTAGGATGACATCAAGCAGTATTCACACCAGAAGGCCTAGCTGTGGAATGCACCATTGCGGCAGGTGTGGCAGCAGTATGGGATGGTTGGTTGACACTCGGGCAACAGCAAGGGCACTGGCAGAGTGGCAGTGATGGGAAAATGAATCCTGTCATCCTGAGACAGAACAACAAGTTTCTGCTCCACAGAGCCACCACCATTCTCATGGGGCACTCGTGCAACCCTTTCAATCTGGGTTTGCATCGGATCAAACTGAGCTTGCATGAAAGCCATCTGAGCTTGGGTTACAGCAAGTTGAGTTTGAATTACTTCACTGCAATTCCCAAATATTGGGTGGCTTTTGCTTGTGCTGCAATGGAAGCTTAGGCAGCAGCCATCTGACGCTGCATTACGAATGGTGCTGCAATCATTCTCATGGAGCTAGCCAACACCTCCGTGCTGGAGAGGATGGACTCCAAGCCCTGCACAGACATGTGTCAATTTTGTGCCAACTAGCTGAAATACTGAGTAGGTTAAAAAAAAATTATAAAGAAGAGGTACCAGAAAGGCTGGCTGCACTTAAACTAGATAAATCACCAGGTCTGGATGGGATGCATCCTAGGATGCTGAAGGAAGTAAAGGTGAAAATTGAAAAGGTGAAAATAGGTGCTGGTCATAACCTTCCAATCCTCCATATATGTAGGGGTAGTGGGAAAGGGAGGGTGTGGAGTGGTGCTAGTACATCGGGATTGGGGAATTGCAAATATTATATCCTTGTTCAAAAAAGGGCATAAGGATAAATCCAGGGACTACAAACCAGTCAGTTTAACCTTGGTAGCAGGGAAGCTTTTAGAAGCAATGATCCAGGACAAAATTAACAGTCACTTGAACAAGTGTTGATTAATTAATGAAAACCAGCACAGATTTATTAAAGGCAAGTTGTGTTTGACGAACTTGATTGAGATGAGGGCTCTGCAGTTAAGGTGGTGTATCTGGAATTCTAAAAGGAAATTGATAAAGCGCCACATAATGGGCTTGTCAGCAAAGTCAAAGCCCTTGGAATAAAAGGGGCAGTGAAAGGAAACAGTGAGTTGCAGTGAATAGTTGTTTTTTGGACTGGAGGAAGGTATACAGTGGTCTCCCCCAGAGGTCTGTACTGGGACCACTGCTTTTCATGATATATATTAATGGCTTGGATTTGAGGTATGGGGCCCAATTTCAAAATTTGCAGACGACAATAAATTTGGAAGTGTAATGAACAGTGAAGAGGGTGATGATGGACTTCAAGAGCACAGACAGTCTGATGAAATGGGCACGCATGTGGCAGATGAAACCTAACACAGAGTTGCATGAAGTGATACATTTTGGTAGGAAGAAAGAGGAGGCATATCAATTAAAGGGTGTGATTCTAAAGGGGATGAGGGAACAGAGAGACATGGGCTTATATGTGAACAAATTGTTGAAGGTGGCAGTTCAGTCTGAGAAAAAAGGATCCTGAACTTTATAAATACAGGATTAGAGTACAAAAGCAAGGAAATTATGGTTCTTCTGTTCCTTCACTATTGGTCAAATCCTGGACCTATCTCTCTAACAGCATTGTGGGTGTACCTCATGAACTCTCATGGTCAAGAAGCTGGCTCACCACCACCTTCTCAAAGGCATTTAGGAATGGGCAATACTGGCCTTCAGTGACCCTCACATCCCACAAAGAACAAAAAAACTTTATAAAACATTGGGTCGACCATAACTGTAGTATTGTATCCAATTCTGGGCACCTCACTTTTAAAAGGATGTGAAGGACTTGGAGAGGATACAGAAATTTTTTATGAGTATGGTTCCAGGGATGAGGGACTTCTGTTACACGGATAGATAGAAGAAGTTGTGGTTGTTCTCCTTAGAAGATTTTGACAGAGGCGGTCAAAATCATGAGAGGGTCTAGACAGAGTAGATAGAGAAAAAATGTTCCCATTGGTGGAAGGGTCGAGGGCTAGAGAACACAAATTCGAGGTGACTAGCAAAAGAACTGGAGGAAAAGTTTTTGACTGAGTTTAGTGGCACTGCAATTGCAGAGGGTGCACTTCCCACAAATGCATTTTCACTGCCTGCCATGTCAGAGCCAACAACTGAAGAACATTGATTATTAAAATACAGCATATCTGTAGAAAATTTGAAGCAGATTACTGCAATTCTCTCTGGATTATAGTGCATTGTTACCCCCAGTAGAAATAGCCCAAATGGCAGTCAGTAAACCTTGCTTACATTTTGCTGTACATTAATTCCCAGACTGCAAACATGTTCACTGGTGCTTACGCTGTATAATTTCCTGCATTACTATTTTGAAGAAGTTGATTGTGGTGTGAAAGATATCGAGATTGCCATGCATGTAGTCAGACGCAATGTTATTTTGGCACCCTGAAATAACTGATGTTACAACAGCGGACTAACAGTACCAATGATCTATGGGCAATTTTGAACTTTTTGAGGAAGATTTGTGTTCTTCTTTTAAAAAGAAATACAAGTAAAGACACTGAGATAAAGATAGCTGCTAATGTGCAGTGACTATGCCCTGGAAAATTCCATTGTGGATTATAGTTGACCAACTAGTCCGGAGAGAAAATGGAATGTTGCACCTGAAAAGTGTCATGGACTTCTTTAAACAGATTTGAAAAGGAGGTAGGGAAGATGCAAAAACTGAACTTCAACCTCCTATGGTTGCGGAGACAAAAGACTGATTGCACGTCTCGGCAGACATCCGAAATCTATCTCCTGTTGATTTATATCTCAGAATGTGTGGATGGTTTGGGGTGAACAAACATGGATTCTGGTTGCAAGTCATTGTTTTCCCTTCCGTAATACACAGGGAAAAATCAGTTAAAAAGCTGAGATGCTGGTGGTGTGTGACTGAGTGTGACAACAAGCAGAAGGATAAGCTAGTCAAACCCCTCTAGCTTGCAGGTAAAAAATCTCTCTCTCTCTGTTGCTGGAGACAAAGCTCAGCAGAAGCCCGGATCTAAAGGAAATAGGACAGCCATCCAGCCACCCAGTAGAACCAAGTATCTCCAAACCAACTGCAAAACTGCCAAAGTCAGCTCCATCAGAATCACCCAACTTAACGGCCACAATGTACCACCATCTATGCCTCATGGACAGGCCAAAGACAGATTCATTTTGTTTTAACTTTTATTTGGACTCTTAACTTCTCTTTTCTGATCTGTGTGTATGCATTGTGTTTTTATTATTTTTCTCAGGTTTTTGTGGCTAATAAATTTACTCTTTCTTTGACTCAAGAAAGCCTGGTTAAATTGGTTCCTTCTAAAAAATAAATACATCTGTGCTGGGAAAACATATTCATGGGGGAAGGGATCCCTTTTAAATTAGCCTTGTTGCGACCACCCGAGAGGGTTAAATAAAGAAGGGGAGCCAGCTCATTCCTCCTCACTTGGGAGCATAACAAAATTGGGGTCCCATTGGGGAAGTTAACAAGCTAGGGGACGTCGCCCAGGTACTAGTCATAACACTGATCACCACCACTGTTAGATAAGCTGGCTCGCAACAAGCAGAGATGAGAGCAGTGCATGCCGCGTGCTTTGGAGAGGGCTGGCGAGAGCTCAGAACAGCTGAGGTATTAGGCCAGTGGCAGACAGAAAGCATGAACTTGGGAGAGGGCCGGTGGACGGAGCATGTCAGTGATAGACAGGACACTCCGGAGAGTGTGGCTAAGTGAGGTGCAAACCAGTGGTGGCACTAGCTGATGACTGCACACCAATGATGTTAGCAGTGGGAGAAACTGTGCATGCGCTAGCAGAAGCAGTGTGAGCTGAGTGTGCATGTGCCACTGTTCCTGGCACCTGACCAATTGACATCAGGAGTTACAATGAAAGCTTTATTTATGCAGTGAGTGATTTGATCTGGAATGCACTGCTTGAAAGGCTGGTGGGAATGGATTCAATCCTGGCTTTCAAAGGGAATACTGGAACAGCAATAATTTACATGGCTACCGGGAAAAGGTGGGGTGTGGAATTAACTGGCTTGCTTTTGCAGGGATCTAGCATGGACTCATTGGTCCTTTATTAATATTCTTTCATGGTATGTGAGCATCACTGGCAAGGCCAGCATTTGTTACCCATCCCTAATTGCTCGAGAAGTTGCTGACCCGCCTTCTTGAACCACTCCAGTCCATCTGGTGTAGGAACACCTATAGTACTGTTAAGAAGGGAGTTCCAGATTTTGACCCAGCAACAGCAGAGGAACAACAATATAGTCTCAAGTAAGGATGGGGTGCGGCTTGGAAGAGAACTTGCATCAGGTGGACTGAATGGAGCTGTTCCGGAGAGCAGTCCCCCAGTCCCCCTAATCAGTCCTAACACTGTGCTTCCTCTAGGTGCAATTTGAGATTAGTATCAGAAGAAGTGGTTGGCTGCTTATGTTCTACAAAAGGGATATGGGACTAATGTGGCCCACCTCTCATAACAGCTGGTACTTGGTATTCTTGGGCAGGTAACATCTCCTATTTTCCAGGGGTCTGAGGCTGAATGCTAAAACCCAGCATTTGCTGCTGTCTTGAGAGATGGAATTATTAAGCACATAGCCTCAAGCAATCACAATTACACTGGATCCTGCATCGGTGTTCCCATTGGTCAAAGCCTGAAAGAAAGCAGCATACATTGGAGCTGTGATGGCCTGGAACCTGCTACACAGGATGCTGTCTGTTCTCTCTGTTTTTAACAGTGGTGCAGCTTGTGTTCCCAAAGATCAGATCATAGATCTGATCAGCTGCCTCTGTCACTTTCTTCCCTTCCTCTAGTCCAATGGGCTAATCTTCCTCGAAGGCTGCCCCCTCCCCTCACCCTGAACTTGTTTCCCTTTCTACATTCTCTCCTATCTTGCCTCATAGAACCATATAAACATAGAAAAGTTACGGCACAGAAAAAGGATATTCTGTCCATCATGTTTATGCCAGCTGAAAAAACTAGCCGCCCATTCTAACCCCACCTTCTCATGCCAAATCTGAGTGCATCTTATCCAGTACATCTATCTGCTGCATTCTCAACTCTAGTTCCACTAACTACTGACCACCCAACTTCTCTTCCTGATTCCCATGTGAGCTAACATTGTTAACTGCTCTCTCTCCTCAGGTTCTGTCGCTTTCTCCTTCAAATCTGCTGTCATCACACCTCCCCTCAAAAAAACAACACTTGTGCCCTCCTTCCTTGTAAACCATTGCTCCATCTCCAAACTCCCTTTCCTAGCCAAAGTCCTTGGTGTGTTGTCGCTTTCCAAATTTATGACCATCTTTACTGGAACTCCATGTTTGAATCTCTCAAATCAAGTGTGCCCCTGCCACAGTACCAAAATGGCTCTTTTTATGACAAGGATAAACTATCCCTCCTCGTCCTTCTTAATCTGTCCCCAGCCTTTGACACAGTTGATCACATTATCCACCTTCAGTACCTCCCCACTGTCACTTGACTGGCTGGGATTGCACTCACCTGGTTCCATTCTGATCTACCTAATCATAGCAAGAAAGTCACCAACAATGGTTTTTCTTCCCATTCCCGCAGGGTTACCTTTCGTGTTCCCCAAGGATTTACCTTTGGGTCCCTCCCATTTCTCATCTACATGCTGCCCCTCAGCAGCACCATCCAAAATCACATCCAGTTTCCACATGTATGATGATGACACCCAGCTCTACCTCACAACGACCTCTTGACTCCTGCACTGCCATTAAACTATCAGGCTGCTTATCCAACATCCAGGACTGGATGAGGAAAAATTTCCTCCAAAATATTGGGAAGCTGGAAGCCATTGTCTGCAGTCCCCACCGCAAGCTCTGCTCCCTCAGTGCCAGTTCCATCCGTCTCCCTGGCAACTGTCTGAGGCTGAATCAGACTGCTCGCAACCTCTGTATTACATTTGATCGTGAGATGAGCTTTCAACCACATATCTGCACTGTCACCAAGACTTCCTATTTACACATCAGGGATATCACCTGCCTCAACATCTGCCTTAGATTTTCTGCTGCTGAACCCCACATCCATGCTTTTGTTACCTCCAGATTTGACGATTCTAACAGAGGACTGGCTGGCATCCCAATTTCTACCCTCTGTAAACTTGAGGTCATACAAAACTGCCTGTGTCCTAATTGTGCTTCTGTGCTCACTGACCTACATTGGCTCCCAATTAAACAGCACCTTGATTTTAAAATTCTCATCCTTGTTTTCAAATCACTACATGACCTGGCCCCTCCCTATCACTGTAATCTCTTCCAGCCCTGGAATCCTCTGAGATATCTGTGTTCCAGCCTCTTGAGAATCTCCAATTTTAATCACAATTACTGGTAGTGTCTTCAGCTGCCTAAGATCTGGAATTCCCTCCCCAATCATCTGTACCTCTTTTGCCTCCTTTAAGACACTCCTTAAAACCTACCTCTTTGATCTGCCCTAATATCTCCTGGGGATGGATTTTACGGACCACCCGCCAGGTATGTTTTTGGCTGGGGGGGCGGGGGGATAGGGGTGTGTGGACCATGTGAGATATGACAGGTGGCTAGCCCACCGCCTTCCTGCCCACCCCCTAAGGTATCCTTAGTACCCATAATACGGTGGCTGGGTGGGCACCGAAATCAGCAGCCCAACTGCCATTTTTTAATAAATAATTAACGAACAATTGAACTTGTTACCAAGCCAATTGGCCTGAATATTATGCTGCCCATGCCTTAATTTGGTTGGCGTGGACAGGCGGCGGGTGTGGGTAGGCCATTTTTATTAACCCAACTGCTTAAAAGGTAGGAAAGTGGGGGTGCCCTGTGCGTATCATTGGCACCCTCCCGCCAAGATGTTAGCACTCCCCTTTGTTCCTCCTGCCTGACCTCAAAAATCCATCCTACCACCATCCCCCCTCCCTGCCCCTTCCCTTGGCTCCCCACTCCTTCCCTGTCCAAAACCCGGGAATTATCTGGATCAGGAGGCCATGTTGTCTTCATCCATGGGCCTAGTTGCTGTCGCAGCAGTGCCTACTTTTGAGATCTGGCACTGCTGTGACTGCTAGAGCTGCCGGCCAATCAGATTTGACAGTAGCTCTCACAGGTGGGATTTCCTCCCATTGAGAGGCAGAATCCAACCCTCACTTCATTCATGCCACCCTCAGTGTGCTATTGCTGCTGGGTGGTCTTTTTTAATATGGGTTGGCTGGCATCTGACATTTCTTATGGGGGGGTGAGAAATACGCTGCCCCATAAAATTCAGCCCCTCATGTGGCTCATTGTAAAAATTTGCTTTATGATGCCTCTGTGAAGCATCTTAGGATATTTTAGCACATTAAAGGTGCTATATAAATACCAGTTTTTGTTGTAGAGGTGGAAAAACTGACTGGTCCCTGGCTGCTTCATAGATAGGGATCTGCTGAAGATTCCTAGTAAGCTGTCACATGTTTCATTGATGTCTACAATGCAGCAAAGCAACCCTGATGTTCCTGCAAATGAAAGCCGGAGACTGAACAGACATGCCTGCCAGTTTTTGCATGGCCTCAGAGGCAGATCATAATCATAATAACATAGGAATGATGTTCCTCAAGTTTCATGCAAGTACCTATGAGCTCAGTGTCCCAAAGTTTTGAAGTCATGGACAGTCTTCACCTACGCTTCTACTGTGGCAGTGGAAGATCCTTACTCTACACTCCTCCAGCTTCCTTATGGTCTATGCTCATTTAGTGCCACATCCTCACTAATATTATATGCTAGTGAATAGATTGAAAACATTTAATCTGGAATACTACTTTAAATTAGCTAGTACACTTATGACAAGGGGATATTGTTCAAATTACTAAAGTTAACCTTAGTACTGACATTAAGAGATTTTTCTTTATGCAGAGAGTAATCAATATTTGCAAAGGATTTAGAAACAATTGGATGCAGTAATGGGGGAAATGTAGGGCTGTTCTGGATGAATTAACTAAGTTGGGCCAAAGGCCTTTCTCATCCATAAATATCTTGTGATCTTGTGTCTCATCCAAGGCCTTTGCAGGATTCTATAACTCACATGTGTAGGGTTCTGATGTACTGGACAGAAACTCTGCAATCCATCATGAAGTGTATGGCAGCTGCAGTAGAACAGTCCCACGGCAAAAAAAAAGTTATGGTCAGTCATAGAATTTCTCAGGAATGCTTATACTATTGACATGCAGTCTCACTGTCCTTGGACAGGAAAGATGATTATACTGAGGGAGTCATTGATCTTAAAGGGGCATCATACAAAAAGAAAATACATGCTTCCCAAAGCACATGGGTCATCATAACTATCCAGAACTTCATACGAATTTGGCATAACTTCCCTAATTTTGGGTTCAATACCATTATTTATAAAACCCAAGATCCCACATACTTTGCTAACTACTCTCTCAATATGTCCTACCGCCTTCAAATATCTATGCACATGCAACCCCGGGTCCTCATGTCCCTGTATACTCTTTAGAACTGTGTCATTAAGACTATATTGCATTTCCCTATCCATCTGCCAAAATGCATCACCTCACACTTCTACTTGCCACTTGTCAGCTCATTCTACAAGCTTATCTATGTCCTGTTGTAGTCAATTTGTACCATCCTCATTGTTTGTCATACCTACACCTGTTTGGTATTAAAATCTGCATTCTAATATCGAAGTCATTAATATATATATCAAAAAAGAAGCAGTTCTAATACTGATGCTTAGGGAGCACCATTGTCTATCAACTTCCAGTCTGAGAAACAACAATTTACGATGGTTCATTGTTTCCTGTCTTTAATTCAAACTGGCATTGACCCTCCTATTTCTTGAGCCTCAATTTTGTTAACCAGCCTTTTATGTGGTCAATGTCCTTTGTACCTTTGTCAAACGTGTTCTTAAAATCTATGTAGGCAACATCAGCTGCACTTTCTTCATCAACCTTCTCTGATACTTCATCAAAAAATTCAATTCGGTATGTCAAGTACGATCTGTCTTCTACAAATCCATGCTGGCTCTCCTTAATTAACTCAAGCCTCCAAATGCCTGTTGATTTCTTTCCATGATTATTGATTCCAAAATATTACCCACCACTGATGTTAAACTGATTGACCTGTAATTACTAGGAGTGTCCTTACATTCTTTCTTGAATAATAAACATTTGTCACTCTCCAATCCTCTGGCACCTCCTGAAAATCTAAGGAAGGGTTGGGCAAGCCCTTCTACTATCGCCACTCCCAGTTCCCTTAGCAACCTGGGATGCAACCCACCTGGAACAGGTGACTTATCCACTCGAAGAACAGCCAACTTTTCCTGCCTCTCAATTTTTACCTTATCCATTGCCTCTACCATCTCTGTTTCTACTAACATTTTGTCAGCATCCTCTTCCTTAGTAAAGACTGAAACAAAGTATTCTAGTCTTGCACTGCATCTCTAAGCATATCCCTAATAGGACTCACTCTGTCTCTTACTACTGGTAACAAGA
The DNA here is from genome assembly GCF_964194155.1 of Cetorhinus maximus. NCBI lineage: Eukaryota > Metazoa > Chordata > Chondrichthyes > Lamniformes > Cetorhinidae > Cetorhinus > Cetorhinus maximus. The sequence continues at coordinate 75,589,150 of NC_135882.1, read as the reverse complement.
TTGTTGGGTTTCCTTTTTGCTGATTGCCATTCTAATCTCATATTCTCTCTTTGTCAGTCTTATTTTCCACTTTACCTCTCCTCTCAACCGATTGTATTTGACCTGGTTCTCACTTGATGAATTCATCTGACATGCATCATACACCCTCTTTTTTTGCTTCATCATATTCTCTATCTGTCTCGTTATCCAAGGATCCCTGGCTTTGGTGCCCCTACTTTTCACTCTTGTTGGAATGCACCAAGCCTATACCTGAAGCATCTCTTCTTTAAAGGTCACCCATTGTTTTGTAACAGTTTTCTTGTCAATCTTTGGTTCCATTTTACCCTGACTAGATCCCTTATCATCCCATTGAGCTTCGTCCTCTTCCAATTTAAAAGTTCGACTTTAGATTGTTCCTTGCTCTACTCCATTATTAATCTAGACCTTAGGATATAATGATCACTTATACCCAAAGGTTCTCCAACTGATGCTTGGACAGAATGTTTTGGCCCCAACACGGTGGCTGGAGGGGGGAGGGGCGTAAAAGGGGGTGAACCACTCAAATGTCCATAGACTTTGGTGGGACCGTAAAATGTTGCTGGCATAAAATTCCATCCTTGGTCTTCTTGGCCCATCCCATTCCCCAGTACCAGATCCAGCAATGCCTCCTTTCTAGTTAGACTGAGAACATAGGAAATTCTTCTGAATACATTTTAGAAATTTGTCCCTGTGCTAAAGTGGAGTACTATTTACCTTTAAGATAATGTAGTTAACTGACCATGTGACTGTATTGACTAATTGCTATACAGTGTGGGCTACTTGGGTAACTGTAAGTCTAGAGCAGGAGGTGAATGAGAAGCTCACATGGTGTTAGTGCTCTGTTCTTAGTTCCAATAAACCACCAGTGTTTATTCAGTTAATCAGTCTCTTTACCAATATTGTTTCAAGCACCAACTAATGTGTTAATATCAAGGGTGCAGCTAGTATTTGCCGGACAAAGTGAACCTGATAACCAAAAACATAAAACTGGTGATGAGGATAAACCGGATCAATTGATGGCAATCAAGAAAGCCTTGGTAAGCCAGCTACGTTACTTCGCCACTACCTTGAAAGCTGTTTGAAAGCGCAGTCTCATTAGTCATCGAGTATGCCGCAGTTTGGACATTTTGAACCATTCGACCCCGTTTTCGATGACTGGTCTCATTACGTTGAACACCTAGAATTCTTCTTTACTGTTAACGACATCGTGGGGGAGGACAAAAAGAGGGCAATTCTTTTGTCCACATGTGGGAGCAAAACATATGGGCTGATCCGCAGCCTCATGTCACCTAACACCCCTGATACAAAAACTTTCGACGAGTTAGTAAACATTGTAAAAAACCACCAGAAGCCAAAGCCCTCAGTCACTATGCAGCATTTTAAATTCAATTCGAGGAATAGGCTTCCAGGAGAGACAATCGCTGGCTATGTAGCTGCTTTTAGGTGATTAACGGAAAAATGGGAGTTTGGAACTTCAATTAATGACATCTTGAGAGACCAAGTGATATGTGGAATCGGAAACGATGCTATTCAAAAGCGATTGCTATCTGAAACTAATCTAGACATCAGTAAGGCATTAGAATTGGCAACAGCCATGGAGGGTGCAGCTAGAGACTCGGAGGCAATAAAAGATGCACAAACATCTTGTTGGGCGGGAAGGACTGCTACCAAAAGGCGCAAAAACGTCGGACTCTGCAGAAAGGCAGGAAATGTCCACTATGTACAGACCATTGAAGAGCAACAGTGTTGTAGTGAAAACCCACAACATTAATGAGGGAAATGCATCCAGGCAGTCTGCATGCGATTAACAGTTCAGAAATATCGAATGCTTTTTCTGCCACCACAATGGTCACATAAAGCGGCACTGTAAAGATAGGCTGAGACAGCATTTTAAAAGCAAAGGCAGAAATCGTGAAATCTGTCTTGTTGGAAAACCAGAGGAAGCAGAATCTGACATCTATTCATTGTACAACCTGAAAGTGGGTAAAACTGAGCCAATCCAGGTAGTCATTAGAGTCAATGAACAACCCATCAAGATGGAGGACGATACTGGGGCATCAATGTCTGTCACAGGAGAACATACTTTCAGATACTTGAATAAAGGAGTTCATCCTTTAAGTTTGGAAGAATCAGGCACTAAATTAAAAACATATATGGGTGAAGAAATAAGAGTGAAAGGGATATGTCAAGTCCTGTTGCAGATTGGGAATCAGTCTGCAAATTTACCTCTTATAGTAGTAGCTGGGGTAGGCCCCAGTTTAATTGGTCGCAACTGGCTCAAAAAGGTTAAATTGCAATGGACCGAGATTTTTCAAATCAGAATGCAAAACTTACAGGAACTGTTACAAAAGTGTGCTCCCATTTTCAATGACAAGCTAGGAAGGATTTGTGGTCCAAACGAGGCGTTAGGGCCATCCCCAGAATTATTAGAGCCAATTGTTTGATTGTATCAATATACTCAACTACCCTTTGGGGTCTCATCGGTGTGTGCTATTTTCCAGTGTACCATGGAAAATTTACTTCAGGGTCTGCCCCATGTCGTTTTTTATCTTGGTGATGTCTTAGTCACTGGACGAACTGATGAAGAACGCTTAGCTAATTTGGAGGAGGTGCTGAAACGCTTCTCACAAGCAGGGGCATGCTTGAAATGACAGAAATGTAACTTCCAAGCCAAGGAGGTTGTTTATTGGGGCCATAAGATCGATGCACAGGGCTTGCATCCCATGGAAGAAAAGGTCAAGGTTATTTGTGAGGCACCTTCACCGAGGATCACTACGGAACTAAAGGCCTTCTTAGGCATGATAAACTACTATGGGCAATTTCTCCCAAATTTATCAACTGCACTGGCTCCATTATCCACATTGCTTAAGAAAAACCATAAATGGATTTGGCAAGCTCCGCACCAGGAGGCCTTTCTGAAGGTATAAAAGTTGTTAAGATCGTCGGCCCTACTGGTCCACTTTGACCCAAAACAAGAATTGATTGTAACTTGCAATGCATCCCCTTATGGAGTAGGGGCTGTACTTTCACTTCAGATGGCGGATTGCTCTGAATGACCCATTGGTTATATATCTCGCACGCTCAGTGCTGATGAGTGACGATATTCTCAAACTGAGAAGGGAGGGCTTGTCTGTTTTGTTTGGTGTTCGGAAATTCCATCAACACCTCCACTGTTGCCATTTTCACATTATATCCGACCACAAGCCTCTGCTAGGATCATTTGAAGAAGATAAGGCAATATCCCCCATCACATCTGCTCGCATCCAGAGGTGGGCATTGATATTGACTGCTTATGAGTACACTTTTATTCACCGATCGTGAAGCCAGGTTGCACATGCTGATGTGCTGAGCTGCCTCCCCCTGCCAGATAACAACGTGAAGATTCCAATTCCCCAGCAACTTGTCTTAGTACTAAACTTTTTGGATTCCTTCCCTGTCCAAGCCAAACAAATCCGTGAGTGGACACACTGAGATCCATTTTTATCTCACGTCCGGGAACAAGTCTTGAATGGATGGTCAGGAGAGCCAAAGTCTGTTGACATGAAGCCCTATTTCAATTGCAGATATGAGCTCACCTGCCAGGACGGCTGGGGAGCAAGGATTATCATGACCCTGAGAGGGCGAAGGCCATTACTGGCCGAATTACATAGCGCTCACCCTGGCATTAGTAGGATGAAGATGCTTGCATGCAGCTACTTGTGGTGGCCAGGGATGGACGCGGACATTGAAACCCTAGTCAAAAGTTGTCTTCAATGCCAGCAGGTACAAAAGCTACCCCCTTAGCTGCACTGTACACCTGGGAATGGCCGGGGCGGCCATGGCTGTGCCTCCACATCAACTATGTGGGGCCCTTCTTAGGCACGATGCTCCTTTTACTAATAGACACCCACTCCAAGTGGATGGATGTCTACGAAGTCCAGTCACCCACGTTTACTGCCAACATAGACCATTTGCGACAGAGTTTTGCGGTGCACAGGTTACCAGAGGTGCCTGTGTCATATAACAGGATTGCATTTACCAGGGGGGAGGGTGGAGAGAAACTGAAAGGCCCAGAAGACCAGACATGATGGCCATAGTCACGAAAGAAATTTCAGGGTGGGAGACACAGTTCTCACGAAGAACTTTGGTGGTGGGCTCAATTGGCAATTAGGCAAAGTGAGTGTTGTGACAGGACCTCTCTCCTGTATGGATAAATGGGAGAATAACTAGATGACAAGGGGATTATCTCTGGAGAAGAGAGACAGTCCCCCAAGAAAGAATGCAGTCATCACTTGCGCTTGAGTCTGCACCACACGTGGAAGAAATGCCACATGATTTGGAAGTACCAGTGGGGCCTATTGGACCTGAGACGGCCAAAGAAACAAACTTTCCCCCACTTCTACCGAAGAGCCTGGTGGACAGTTAACCCCTGAGAAGGGGGTCTCGGAAAAACCAGCCAAGGTCATTGAGCTACGAAGCTCGATGCATCCGAGGAAGCCTCCTGAGAGACTTGACTTGTAAATAGTTAATTGGGATGTTGTGAAGCTTGTCAATTGTACTTTCAAGTAAAGGAGGAGGGATGTGGTAAAGTGGAGCGCTATGTACCTTTAAGATAATGTAGTTAACTGACCATGTGACTGTATTGGCCAATCGCTATACAACGCGGGCTAGACTTAGGTAACTGTAAGTCTAGAGCAGGAGCTGATTGAAGAGGCACACATGGTGTTAGTGCTCTGTTCTTAGTTCCAATAAACCACCCATGTTTGTTCAGTTAATCAGTCTCTCTGCCTATGTGGTTTCAAGCACCAACTAATGTGTTAATGTCAAGGGCGCAGCTAGCGTTCGCTGGACAAAGCGAACCTGATAATCAAAAGCATAAAAGTCCCCCTCCTTACTCCAACTCTAAACAATCAATATTTGAGTAATTAAGGTCCCCAAATATCAGCATTCCACCGTTCTTAGGCATTCTGTGACTTCCCTGCAGATTTACTTTTTTTTATTCATTCAAGGGATGTGGGCATCGTTGGCTCAACCAGCATTTAGTGCCCATCCCTAATTGTCCTTGTTCAGAGGACATTTAAGAGTCAACCACATTGCTGTGGTTGCTTTTTCTTTTCCTCTTCTTCCCTTTTCTCTCTCTCTCCCTTTCCCTTCTTCTCCTCTCATATTCTAATGCTTGGGGTTCGAATTCTTTTTGTCCCTGTTCTAGCTGCATTCTCAACAATTCTACTTATTTCCGTAGTCTTGCCTTGTGTTCGCGACGTAATGTTTCAGCCACCCACTGTAATATTACACATCTCATCTCATTCGAGGGAATCTCTAGTCCTAAGTGCCAAGTTAGCTCTTTTAACTCTTCGAGGGACAGAACTTTTAAATCCTCAAAAGTACCTTCCCTTAATTCTCCTAGAAAAGCACTGGCAGCAAATGTGGACATTTTTACACGTTAGTAGTATAGACTCAAGAAAGCCTTTTTGAAGTTTCTAAAATTGGTTTCAAAGGAGCAATTTACTTTCCCCACCCTAGTTCTTTTGATTCGTCTGTGGGAACAATTCTGGCACTGAGCCACCAATTTGTTATGACCGGTCCCCAGGCAAGGTCCCACAATTTGTCATGATCCTGGACGAGGTACCCTGAATTGCTATGCTCCTGGGTGAGGAGGGATGAACTGGTTCCCCTTCTTTACTCAACCCCTCAGTTGGTCATAACAAGGTTAATTTAAAAAGGATCCCTTCTCTCGTGGATACCTTTTCTCAGTCCAAATGTATTTATGTTTAAATGGAACCAATTTAACCAGGCTTTCTTGAGTGAAAAAAAGTGATTATTAGTTACTAAAATGTGAGAAAAAATAATAAAAATGCAACACACATACACACAGATTAGAAATGAGAAGAGTCCAGAAATAAATGTTAAAATAAAGGTATACAAATTAGTCTTTTGGCTTATCCGTGAGAAGTAGATGGCGAAACGTTGTGGCCGTTAAGTAAGGTGATTCCGGTAGAGCTGACTTTGGCAGTTTAGTAGTAGATTTGGAGATTCTTGGTTCTGCAGGTTAGCTAAAAGGAGTTGTCCTGTTTCTCTTTTGAGTGTAGCTTTGCTGACTTGTGACTTGCTTCCAGCAATCAGAGAGAGAACTTTTTTACTTGCAAGTGCAAGGATGCATAGTTGGTGTTCTTCAGCTGTGACCTTCACAGCACACACTAGCACCAGAACAGAACACCAAAACGAGCACACAGAACTAAGGTTGCATTTGGCTTTTTAATCCCTTTTCTTGTGTATTCCTGGAAGGGAAAAACAAACAAATCTTTCACCCAGATCTGCTTTCTTTTCAACTCACATCATGTCCACAGTTTGGGATTTAACTCACAGGAGATGGTTTCTTATGAGATGATAATCAGCCGGCATTATCTCCGCAACCACAGGAGTTTACAGTTCAGTTTTTGCATTGCATATTTTCCTTTGAATTGCCTCTGTCTGAAGTAGGCTGTATTACACCTTTTTAGGTGCGACATTCTGTCCTCTTTGAACTAGTTGGTCAAGTAATCCATGTAGGAATTTTCCAGCAAGTGGTTACTTTACAGTCTAAACCAGCTTTTGCTTGTAGGTCCTTTTTAAAAAGAAAACACAGATCTTATTTAAAAGTTCAATATGTCCATAAGTGATTTGGGGTTATGACCCATGGTGATGACAAATGTCTCTTCCATTTCTCATTCCCCATGACAATTTCTCATGTTTTTGCCTATAAGGGACCAATGTTTACTTTAAATATTCACCTTTTTATATATTTTCAAAAGCTCTTACATCCTGTTTTTATATTCCTGGATAGTTTACTCTCAGAACCTAATTTCACCCCCCCCACCTTTTTATCAACATTTTGGCCACCCTTTTCTGGTTTCTAAAACACTTCCAATCCCAGGCTTAATACTATTCTTGATTACATTATAGTTCTTTGTTTTAATCTACTACTATCCTTAACTTCTCTAGTAAGCCATGGACAGATCTTTCTTGCTGAGTTTTTGTATTTTAATGGGATGTATTTTTCTTGAATATTTTGACTTGCTCCTTTCAATGTTTGGCACTGTTTATTTATCGCTCGTCTATTTACCAATAAACCTTGGCCAGCTCTCCCCTCATACTTATGTAATTGGCTTTGGTTAACTTTAAAATTTTTGTTTGTGATTGGAGTATGTCACTTTCAAACTTAATCTGGAATTCAATTGTATCATGATCACTAATTCCTAGATCTTTTACTATGAGATTACTAATTAACCCTGCCTCATTGCACAACACTGGATCTAAAATAGCTTTATCTCTAGTTGTTCCACAACATATTGTTCCAGGAAACTGTCAGAACAGCACTCTACAAATTTATCTTCCAGGCTATCTTTGACAATTTGATTTTTCTAGTTTATATGAAAATTAAAGTCCCCCACAATTATTACATTGAATTTGTTACAAGCTCCAATTATTTCTTGCTTAATGTTCTGTCCAATGGTAGAACTATTGTTAGGACGCCTGCTCCCACCAACATTTTCTGACCTGTGTTATTCTTAATCTCCATTAATACCTATTCTACTTCCAGATCTTCTGACTTAAGATCCTTTCTCACTATTGTCCTTATGTCATCCTTTACTACGAGGGTCACTCCTCGTCCTTTTCCATTCTGTCTGTCTTTTCGAAATATGTACCCTGGTTTATTTATTTCCCAATTTTTGTCACCTTATAATCACATAATGGCAATTAGATTGAAGTCATTTATATCTATTATTTCATATATTTCATCCATCTTATTGCGAATGTTCATGCATTCAGATAAAGAGTCTTCATTTTTTTATTACTAGTCTTTGCGTGGGCCTTATTCACTGATGCATTATTATTAGACTCTGTCTTTATCTGTCTAACTCCTGTCTTTAGCTAAATTGTTACATATTCTATTGCCTTGACTTTTCTCTTTAGGTTTCTAAATATCCCTTCACTTGAACCCGCCCACTCTTTTAGTTTTGTTGAGGAAATGGTGAAGATTTGGGAAAGACATTTCATTGAAAAGGTTCAAAGATTCCTTCTGCAAAGGTACCTGAAATAGATCTGGTGACTGGCAACTATAGTTCATGAGTGGCATCCTCAATCTGAAGCATGTCTTCACTGTCAATTAACTGAGAACCTTCTCACCTGTCAACTCCATGTTTATAACATGTACAATAAAGTTGTGTAACATGCAGAAAACCATGATGATATCTAATATTTTGGCTAGCTTTTATTGGAAGTACCCAGATCTGTCAAGGCATTGAAATTTCTGCCTTACTAATCCTATGATTTAATATGCCTCTCATTGACCTTTTAACCTCATTATACTAATATGCAGTGAGTGTTTTAGATGCCATACAGGTGTCATAAGCAATCTGTAGCCTGAACATCCAAGATGCTGTCTTTGCTCCTTTTGCCCAGTGTATAAAATTGGAGAAAAGATTGGATCATAGTAAATTGAAGTTATCAGGGTTTCGGTTTGGCAAGTTATCTATTATGTGCATAATGCTGTGCAGATGATCAAAGACTAGCTGTACCTTGATTGAGCAGAAGCCCTTATAGTTCATGATAGCTGCAGTGTTATTGACAGGATCATACATGACAACATGAATACAATCTGATGTCCTGGAATTTTGGAAATTCTGTGGGCAAATTCTGTGAGCTCTCTCCTGATGTCTCTGTTGGTAAAGTGATTAAGGTGTTCAGGCAAACCACACGAGTCACCTGTTTTATACTTCAATTGACTGTTGATTGGCTAGTGTTACTGATGTTCCTTAGAGGTGTCAGCTGTGGCTCAGTTCATAGCACCCTTGCCTTTGAGTCAGAAGGTTGTGGGTTCATGTCCCGCTCCCAGAAAAAAAAAGTCAAGAACTGTGAATGTACTTGAAAGAGTTACTGATGTTCCTTGGCACCCTGGAAAGAACTAGAAACAAAATGTTCAGAGCTGTAGTGGTATTTACACCAACAGTTTAAGAAATGGTGAAGATTTAGGTTTTCTTACAGCATGCAACACTGCATCCCTGATGAGGCATAGTCTCTACATGCAATGCCCCTCTGACAAACACTAAGGCCGGGATTTTCCTTGCCCGCAGCGTTGGGCGTATTCGGTGGCGTGAGCGGAAAATATGGCGTGATCGTTTTCACGACGGCATGAAATCAGTTTGCGATCGTCCACTCAGCCTGCTGATGGCAGGCCATGTTTCCCGCCATCGAACGTCGGGAACCGCATTGTAATACATCAGGATATAATTATAAAGCCAGCCCACCGGACTCATCTCACACCCTCCCAACTTCTCTGCTGGATTGTCCATCCATGTTGGCAGGAAAACATGCCAACATGTTTCACAACGGCACATAAGAGACATGCACCTGGCGGGCTGGACTTCACTCAGAACTTCAAGGTTTGTTTGTCTACTTTGCTTCGGTCAGCACTTGCAGTCATCAGCGCCATGCTTCACAGACTGCACCACATCACTTATATAGGGGACTCACGGGTAAGTCTCTACCTACCAGATCAGCCATATATGGGTGGCTACAGGGCAAGGTCTTGCTTGGGGAAGGGGGCAAGGGAAGAGGCTGCAGGATGAGAGGTGTACTGGAGAAAGAGGCTATCCCAGGGTGCGTTTGGGGGCACATGTTGATCTGTGCAAGTGGCCTCAAGATGGTGAGGGCTGCAGAGGCAGTCTCCAGAGGAGATGTGGCCAGATGGACATGTGAGGGTATGTGTGTGAGAATGGGTGGTGATGTCCCTTGAGCTGGCAGTGAATGTGTGATGGGTTTGAGTGTGTGAGTTTAGAGTGATGAGATGTTTGCCATACCCTGGCTGCACGGATAAGATCATTCACCCTCCATCTGCATTGAATGGCCAACTTCTTCTATGCAGCATTGTCACTGACCACCATTGTCCTGCGGCCAGAGCAGGGGTAGAGGACATCACGGCAGGCCTCAATGGTGTCCAAATGGCATTTTAATGACACGCCATTAAACCTGGAGGCTACAGTCTTTTTGCTTTTCATGCACATCTTCCTTGCAGTTGTTATGGTCTGGAAGCACAGAGATGTATGTGTGCGGCTGGACTTTAAATATGGTGCCCAACATAAAGAAGCGCCAAGATGATGGCGTGGCAGGCAGGAATGCTTAAGTAATGCAGCGGGTTTGGGATGATACGGCATGAAAACCCGCCATTGCAGCCGGCAGGTAAAAGATCGTTTTACCCACCCGTTACCATTAGTGCAAATCTGGGGTGATTCCTCCCTAAGCGAGTGTTTTAGTCTACTCATCTAATATTCTCTATCATCTCATAGCATTGTCCATAAATCAACATTTCAGCATGTCTAGAAGGAGTTGAGGCAGGCTTTAGCATGCAGCTGACTAGTACTGTACTCACTTTATGCTTCATGGTAGCTATAGGTGTCCTCCTACCAGTACATGCCACAATGATGCATATGGGACTCTGCTGATCCAGACCCTGTGAAGGCTATTCCCAATTGTTTATTGCTGGGCAGGTGCAATGCCTACAAATAAGGTATTGGCAGACAATCAAACTTTATTGGCTGATGTTCATCTTGGAATGCCTTCTTTTATACAATACCATTCAAAGCATACAATACCATTGACAAAACATTTTGTGATTGAGATGCTTCTAAAAATAGTCCAATGCTACAGTTGTTCAGCATTTATATTTTTTTAATACTAATATTGCATCTTCTGTCCCAAAACTAAATTTCAACGAAAAGAAAGTTCAATCACTTCTGTTGTGTTTTCTTCTCCATGCTTACTTAGTAAATAAACATCAAGGTACCAACCACACGAGGGATTAGTTAACAAAAAATACATAGGTTCATTTATTAATGATTTGAGAAGTTAGCAGCAGTATTACATAGCTGGAGAACTTGTACAAATGTCTGAGCTTGTAGCTTCCTCAGGACAAACTGAGACCAAGTCTGAATCACATGATACAATTCATCATTTCCTGTTTTGTGATGTATGCAGAAAACAACCGCATGCACTTAAAGGTGGACTATAACATCCCCCTTTTTCTCAAATAAACGGTGGGCTCTCATTTCTCATTACAAATAACCATAACTATTTACGATACATGGAAATGCTTATTTACACATTTCAGAGTTACAAGCTAAGAAATTCATAGGCCTGAATTTTTCCCGCGTTGGGCGGGGGGTGGGTGGCGGGGGGCGGTCCTGGAGCCGACCACTGCTCGCGATTGGCTCTGCACCGCCATTTTATGCAGGCGGGCCAATTAAGGCCCACCCAGCGTAATACGCGAGCGGTAACACTGAGTGCTACCTTTGTGGGCAGGGGGAGGAGGGAGAGTCACGTCCAGCGCTCTTTTGCATGCTTCAATCTCCCTGAGGCACGGAGTTGCCTCAGGGTGATTGAAGCGCTTTTTTAAAAAATAAATAAATGGAATAAAAATTTAATGAAACGTCCCCTTATGTGACTATGTCACATGAGATGGGACATGTTTTTATTTTTCAGAAATTTTTACATTTAATTCGTAAATGCTTTAGGAAACCTCACCCCGCTCATGGATGAGGTTTCCTAAAAAAGATAAAGGCCGCTTGGCCTTTTCACCTGCCCACCAACCGTAAGGTTGGATGGGCAGCGTAAATTTAAAATTAATTAGTTCCTTAATGGCCTTTTAATTATCGGTGGGTGTGCAGCCGAGTCCGGCACGTGCCTGCTGACCGAAACATTGTGAGACAGCGCAATGATGTCAGGATGCGCGCTCAACGTCATAACGCGTCATTTTACTTGCCAGTGTGTCGGGCCCACCCCCACACGCCAACTGAAAAATCCTGGCCATAGACTTATAAGTTCCTGAACTTAGTGGTGGTCTGCTTACACACCCCAGCTTAGTAACTGTAATGTTAGCTTGAGGTTGTCCACAGTGGTCTGTGAGAGTGTCATGCTTGGATGTTGCTTTGGATTTTGTTTTGGATCTTATCCTGGATGCAATAGAGTTACACGTGGTTGAGGTTTGGTACTTCCCTGATGTGTCCTCTATTTGATCTTATAGTACCACCATTGGGTGTGATGACCTCATATGGTCTTAGTTCTGATCCTTGCCACTTCAGCTGGTTGCCACATACCTTACATGAGATGCTGAATTTGAACCTGTTATAATTTCTTTGAACTTGGCATAGTTCTTCGTCTGCATTCCTGGCGTGTTCATCTTTTATTCTCTGCTTTTTCAAAAGTTCTTCTCTGGCTTCTGAAAGGGTAGATTGATTAAAAATAGGTAGATTCATTTGCAATGGTCTGCCAAACATGAATTCTGCTGGAATGGCTGCACTTAGAATTGTTACCCTGAGGTGTAGTTGTCATGAAAGTATAATAATTCTCATAATATTACTAATTTTTTTGTAGGTTAATAGTGGAGTTTGGATAGTTTCTTTGTGTTTGTGTGTGGAATTCAGTTGAATTGGAGACAGCTGGTCTGGAGGTGTTGACTCATCCAAGAAGCTAGATTTGAAATGTTAAATACGTAAACATGGCTGAAGTCTTAGAATGTGAAGTGACGAGAATTTGCATTTTTTGATAAATCAGGTTAATTTGGCTTTTAAAGAGAGGGTAGGATGTTACACCTAGCCAGAGAAGCTAGGCCAAGCAGTGTGTTTATTTTTGTCAAAAATTACTGATAATATAAATCTTTTCATGGTGCTAATATTATGAGAAAGGTAAAGTTCCAAAGACACATAGGAACAATGGGATTTACATTAAAAGGGAGAAACATGTATAAAGGAGAATGAGGCTATGTGTCAGGGAAGGCATTGTAAGATCTCCCAGAAGTGTGAAAAGCCTCCAGTTTTTGTGTATTAAGCTGCTATCTACAGAAACTGAAGCTTGGAAAAGCCACTTTGAATTTTACTGTCCAGGGTATTGTTGATATGCCTGGATCTGTTTAAATCTTTTTTTTTAACGTTGCCTTAACAGGGGTATAACTGAAAGCCAGATTAATTAGGGGTTTTAGGAGTTATCATAATAGACCTATGTATGTGCTTGAAATCTTATCTTTTGTTAACAAATGTTTAATTTAGTTTTCTAAAATATCTCTAATGTCTAGGTGGATGTCTAGCAACTGAATTCAGGACATACATCTAGAAATAAATACAAATTGCAAAGCCGTTGTGGATCAGGTTTTCCTCGTGGATTTGATCAGCCTGGAACACATCATCTGCAGTAGTATTACAATGTGCAGAATTTTGGGGTCATCAGGCGGGTGGGCCAGTGGGCCGGAAAACAGTTTGCTGCCCACGATCAGGCCCTGACCACGATTTCACGCTGGTGGGCCAATTAAGGCCTGCCCTGCATGAAGCGCAGCTCCGCACTGGTCAGGAAGGACCGAACAGGGTCTGTCAGCTGCCAGGTTCACTAGCGACCCGACGGCTGGTTTAAAAGTGGCCGAGAAAGCCCCTGAAAGGCTGTCACAGAAGGACGTTCATTTCATTTCAAACAGAGAGTGGAGTGAGCGTGCAGGCTTCATTTCAAACAGAGAGCAGGTGAGCTTACAGACTTCATTTCAAACAGAGAGTGGGGTGAGTGTGCAGACTTCATTTCAAACAAAGAGCAGGGTGAGTGTGCAAACTTCATTTCAAATAGAGAGCAGGGTGAGTTTGCAGACTTCATTTAAAACAAAGAGCAGATGGGCGTGCAGACTTAGTTTAAAAAGAGCGGGGATATTCATTTAAAAAGAGCGCAGAAAGCAGTTGATTGGTGAGTTGGATTTGTAAGTATTTCTAGTCTTTTAAGTAAAATTAAAGTCTATTGTTTGTGTTTAGGTCTCTTGTCTTTATTTTCTCTTTCTTAAAAGTAGCTTGTTAAGTATAAAAAGATACTGGTGTAAAAAAGTAATGTCAATAAAGTGTAAAGAGTGGGAATTCTTCAAGTGTAAAGAGCAGGGGTACTAGAGTAATTAATTAATAAATTAAATAAAATACGATAGCGATGACAGGACAGGTGATGTGTTGCTGCTGCAGCATGTGGAAACTGCTGGACACCAAGGTGATCTAGGGCGAACATACCTGTAGTAAGTGTTTACAGCTCGAGGAACTTCAGATCTGAGTTAAGGAGCTGGAGTCTGAGCTGCAGATATTGCGCCACATCAGGGAAGGAGAAAGTTACCTGGACACTTTGCTCCAGGAGGTGGTCACACCCCTCAGATTAGGTAATTTGAATTTGGTCTGTAATCAGGAACAGGAGGGTGTAACTGCAGGTGGGGCAGGTATGGGGACCTAGGGGGAAGCGTTCGAGGAACTTCAGCCCCTGTAACTATCCAACAGTTACGAAGTTCTTGCAAGCTGTGTGGATGAGAGCAGGGATGCAGGGAGAATGAGCAAACTTACCATGGCACCATGGTACTGGGAGCCATTCAAGTGGGGGGAGGAAATAGGAACGTAATAGTGGTAGGGGACAGTATAATTAGGGGGATAGATACTGTTCTCTGCAGCCATGAGAGTGAGTCCCAAAGACTGTGTTGCCTGCCCGGTGCCAGGGTTAAGGACATCTCCTCAGGGCTGGAGAGGAACTTGGAGGGAGAGGGGAGGGATCCAGTTGTTGTCGTCCATGTTGGTGCCAATGATGTTGATAGGGCTAGAATGGAAGTTCTGCTGAAAAAATTTGAACAGTTAGGAGCTAAATTAAAATTAAAAAGCAGAACCTCCAAGGGTTTACTACCTGAACCATGGGCAAACTGGCATAGGGTAAATAAAGTCAAGGAGTTAAATGCATGGCTCAAAGATTGGTGCGGGAGGAATGGGTTTCAGTTCATGGGGCACTGGCATCAGTACTGAGTAGAAGGGAGCTGTTCTGGTGGGATGGGCTTCACTTGAACCATGCTGGGAGCAGTGTCCTGGCGAATCAAAAAACTAGGGCTGTAGAGAGGGTTTTAAACTAAATAGTCGGGGCGGGGGGGGGCGGTGGGGGGGTGGGGGAGGGTTCTGGAGAGGGGATGCATAGGCTTACAAAACAAAAGGATATGACAGCTTTGCAGGACAGCTATTTAGGTAATGATACCCAGAGTGTGACAGGAAGGGACAGAATGTACAAACATAATAAAACAGCAGCAAATAGGGTCAATGTGGGAAAAAATGGTAAAAAAGCAAAATTAATGGCTGTTTACTTAAATGCACGCAGTATTCGGAACAAAATAAATGAATTAACGGCACAAATAGAGGTTAATGGGTCTGATCTTCTCGCCATTACGGAGACATGGTTACAAGGAGATCAAAGCTGGGAACTAAATATTCAAGACTTTTCAAAAGGACAGGCAGGAAGGAGAGGGTGGTGGGGTAGCTTTGTTAGTAGAGATGGAATAAGTATGATTGCAAGAAATGGTCTCGGATTGGAAGATGTGGAATCCATATGGGTGGAGGTAAGAAATAACAAGGAGAAGGAGACACTGGTGGGAGTAGTCTATAGACCCCCTAACTGTAGCTATGCTGTAGGACAGACAGTAAATCAGGAGATAATGAGGGCAGTATATTAATCATGGGTGACTTTAATCTTTGTGTAGATTGGGAAAATCAAATTGGCAGCAGGAATTCATAGGGCGTATTCGGGACAGTTTCCTAGAACAATATGTTGTGGATCCAACCAGGGATCAGACTATTTTGGATCTGGTAATGTGTAATGAGACAGGTTTAATAAATGATCTCAGAGTAAAAGATGACCTAGGAGACAGTGGCCATAACATGGTGGAATTTAGCATTCAGTTTGAGGGTGAGAAACTGAGGTCGGAAACAACTGTGCTACACTTAAATAAGGGTAATTACAAAGGAATGAGGGCAGAGTTGGCTGGAGTTGATTGAGAAAGGAGTTTAGCAAAAAAGACAGTTGATGAACAATGGCAGATGTTTAAGAAAATATTTCATGACTCACAACAAAGATATATTCGAGTGAGGAAGAAGGATTGTAGGAAGGGGATAAACCAACTATGGTTAACCAAGGAAGTTAAGGATAGTATCAAAGTGAAAGAAAAAACACACAATGTGGCAAAGATTAGTGGTAAACCAGAGGATTGGGAAAGTTTTAAAAAAACAACAGAAGATGACCAAAATAAATAATAAAGAGAGAGAAAATAAACTTTGAGGGTAAACTAGCAAGTAATATAAAAATGGACAGTAAGAGCTTCTTTCAATATATAAAAAGGAAGAGAGAGGCCAAAGTGAACATAGGCCCCTTAGGGAATGAGGTTGAGGAAACCTAAGATTGCCCAGGGTGCCGGCAGTCAGAGGACTGCTGGGGACCAGGATGATGCTCAGTCGAAGGCTGATGATGAGCCTCTGGAGTTGTCCATTAGGCAGAGGAATTGAACAAATGCTTTGCATCAGTCTT
This sequence comes from Cetorhinus maximus, assembly GCF_964194155.1. Classification (NCBI taxonomy): domain Eukaryota; kingdom Metazoa; phylum Chordata; class Chondrichthyes; order Lamniformes; family Cetorhinidae; genus Cetorhinus; species Cetorhinus maximus. Next base: position 75,572,779 of record NC_135882.1, on the reverse strand, counting down.
CATAGTAGAAGACGCTAATAGCACAGCAAAAAATACTAAATAAGCAAGGGGCAAAAGCGGGAGAGGAAATAAATACAATAACTATCACTGGAGAAACTAATGGGGCTAAAGGCCAATAAGTCAGCTGGACCTGATGGGTTGCATTCTAGGATATTAAAGGAAGTAACTACAGAGATAGTGGATACACTAGTAGTAATCTTCCAAGAACCCTTAGATTCTGGAAAAGTCCCAGAGGATTGGAAAACTGCCAATGTAGCTTCCTTATTCAAAAAAGGGAGGGAGGCAAAAGACAGCTAACTATAGGCCAGTTAGCTTAACACCTGTCATTGGGAAAATGTTAGAGTCTATTATAGAAGATATAATAGCAGAGCATTTAGAAATTCATAATATAGTCAAGCAGAGTCAGCATGGTTTCATGAAGGGTAAGTTGGGATATGGGGCACATTTTCAGGATGGCAACCTGTAACTAGTGAAGTGCCATAGGGATCAGTGCTGGGGCCACAATTATTTACAATAAATATTAATGACTTGGATGAGGGAAATGAATGTACTATTGCCTAGTTTGCGGATGACACAAAAATAGGTGGTAAGGCAAGTGGTGAGGATGAGAAAAAGAGTCTACAGAGGGATATGGACAGATTAAGTGATTGGGCAAAAACTTGGCAGATGGAATGTAATGTGGGAAAATGTGAGATTATGCACTTTGGCAGGAAGAATAGAGGAGCTGAACATTATTTAAATGGAGAAAGACTGAAGAAAGCTGCAGCACAGATGGATTTAGGGGTGCATGAATCCCATTCAAGCATGCAAGTTCAGCAGGTAATAGGAAAGGCACATGGAATGTTGGCCTTTATTTCAAAGGGAATGGAGTATAAAAATAGGGAAGTCTTGCTAAAAATATACACGGCACTAGTTGGCCACACCTAGAATACTGTGAACAGTTTTGGTCTCCTTATCTAAGGGAAGATGTGCTGGCATTGAAAGCAGTCCAGAAAAGGTTCATTAAGTTGATCCCGGGTATGGAGGGATTTTCTTATGAGGAGAAGTTGAGTAGGCTGAGCCTGTACTCTCTGGAGTTTAGAAGAATGAGAGGCGACCTTATTGAAACATATAAAATTCTTAGGGGGCTTGACAGGGTAGATGCTGAGAGGTTGTTTCCCCTTGTGGGAGAGTCTAGGACCAGAGGGCATAATCTCAGTGTGAGGGGTCGCCCATTTAAGACAGAGATGAGGAGGAATTTGTTCTCTCAGAGGGTTGTTAATCTGTGGAATTCTTTACAACTGAGGGCTGTAGAGGCTGGGTCGTTAAGTATAGTCAAGGCTGAGATGGACAGATTTTTAATCAGTAAGGGAATCAAGAGTTATGGGGAAAAGGCAGGAAAGTGAAGTTGAGGATTAGTAGATCAGCCATGATCTCATTGAATGGTGGAGCAAACTAGATGGGTCAAATGGCCGATTTCTGCTCTACATATTATGGTCTTATGGACGTCTCCTGTACTTTCACTATGGATTCGAGTGCTGCTGGGCATGGCAGGTGGGAGGGCAGGTCAGGTGGGCACTCAACCCCTGCTTTTCTGATGAGTGCCTTGCCGTCATCCTGGAGGAGGTGGCTGCCAGGAGGGACGTCCTTCTCCCAAGGATGGGAGGAAGAGGCCACCACACCTCACAAAGAGGGCATGGGAGGAGGTTGCAGCAATGGTGAGTAGCCACGAACTGGTACAGTGCACCTGGGTCCAGAGCTGGAAGCGCTTCAATGACCTGCCGTGCTCAGGAAGGGTACCATGTTGGCCTGGGTCAGTGTGCAGAAGTGTTAAGGTGTGGCTGTCCCCCCATGGACCTCAGGGGTGCGAGAGTCTGAGTGCCATCTGTCAATGACGCTAGAGCTGGCCAAGGGGGTGAGCCCTGGCTGCTTGGTCCGAGTGCCTTGCAGCTTGAGGCCCACGACTTGGATGTACCCTGCCAGGTGCTCCTCAGCTGCGATTGGCCAGGCTACAATGGAGCTGCAGGTACAGAGCGGACTAATCAATACTTCTCTGTTGTTTCAAGAGAAGGCCCAAAACAATATTAAAACGTCGCAGACCCGCTGCCTCTGAGTCCTTTCCAAATACTAGCAAGATGCCCTGGAGCTTGAGAATTGGCACACAACCGGGTGTGGAGAGGTAGAGGTGCCAGACAAAGGTAAGAGTGTAGTGAACAGAGGTGAGATTTTCGGATTGTGCAACCATACTAGTGTAGTCTCTTCATTGATGTGACCCTTGAACCTGGAGTCCGCATTGATCATCGGAAGACGAGGGCACCATGATGCAGATATCCATGCTCTCACCAGGGTACCTGGCATGCACAGTGACAGTGTGATGACTTTAACTAATGCCATGTCTTTGTTCTCCCTTTTAGGTTCACCAGCAGGCGTGCACACTGCGGACCCTGAAGGGCCATCCCTGAGACCAGAGGACCACTGAACTTCTGTTGCACCTGCGTCACACCCGCTCTCTAAAGCAGGCACCAGTGCAGATACCAGTACATCGTTGGGCATGAGACCAGTAACGAGTACCTCGGTGCACTTTGGTGAGGGCATGTCACACTCTCTTGAGGTGCAGGCAGAGGCAGAGATTGCCCAGGGTGCCGGCAGTCAGAGGACTGCTGGGGACCAGGATGATGTTCAGTCGAAGGCTGATGATGAGCCTCTGGAGTCGTCCATTAGGCAGCAGATGCTGGATGTCCAGCGAGATGTGCGGGAGGATCTGGCGGAGACCCATGAAGATATACGTGCCATGGTCTCCATGATGGAGGAGCCCATGCGGAGCATCAGCTCTGCGTTGACCTTCATGGCCGAGCACACTGCCTCCTCCGTTGAGAGAGTGACAACTCTCATGGAGACGCAGCTCCAGGAACAGAATCAGGGATTTCTGGGGTTATGCTCGGAACTGCAAGCCCTCACACAGGCACTGACCTCAGGTGGTCAGCGTCCGTGTGGGAAATGGATGATGCACCCAGGTGCCCGTCCAAGAATGGTGAGTAGGGAGGTCCAGAGCGACCTCATGTTGGCGCATGAGCTACCAATCATCTCTGCAGGCTCCTCTCAGGGTGCTCTGGATGATGGTAACAGCTCCTACACCCATCTGCCAGTGACTGTGGCACCTGATGAGGCTGCGGCAACTTGGGAGATGCCAGCCGTGGCACTGGCTGCTCCATCCCAGTCAGGGCCAGCACAGGCTCCACTGGCCATAGGACAGCCGCCAAAGTCAACAAGGCCAACAAGACACCAGAGTTATCAGGCTATCTCCAATGCCGGCTGTCTCCAATGCCGGTGCCAGCGAGGGGGTAGCACCAAGACGTAGCACTCACAAACATAAGCTAAAGATACCATGAGCACAAGAGAGACAGGTCATGGGTGATTTTTATGTTCATTTATGTTGACTTTATGTATACTGGTCTGGGATTGAAGACCAGAAATGTTTATGTAACTATTATTGAACTGTGAGAATGAGATAAATTGTGTGTTTGTCATCATGGCCTTAGTATGTTTCACCTTTTCATTTCATTGGTGTGGGGAACGCCAGTATGTAATGCTGGATGTAGGTGGCTCTGAACTTTATTGTACAGGCACTGAGTGTTCCTTGTGTTCAAATGAAAGGGTCCTTTCAGACATCTGGGATGGAGATGGCAGCCTGGCATACGGTTGAAGCTGATCTTTGGTAGCCACCTGAAGGAGCGTTGGATCAAAGCATCCCTGGTGTCCCTGCCTCCCTGCAGGTTACTGAGGTCTGGCTCCATTCCCCCAGCGTTCTCCTCATCGTGCTCATCCTCGAGCTCACTACTGGGCTCATTATCTGTGGCCTGTATAGCTGTGTCAAGATCCTCTTCCTCCAGTGGGTCCCTCCCTTGCCAGTGCCAGATTATGAAGAGCACAGCATGCATCAGTGACACCCTCTCTGGTGGGGGGGTATTGTAGTGCACCCACTGAATGATCCAGGCATTGGAAGCGCATCCTGAGAAGACCTATGGTCCTCTCTACCACCGCCCTTGTGGAGGCATGACTCGTATTGTAACGCTTCTCTACCTCTGTTCTTGGGTGGCAGAGAGGCGTCATGAACAACCTCTTCAAAGGATAACCCTTGTCATCCAGCAGCCATCTGTCCAGTTGGGCTGGAGCACTGAAGAGTCTCAACACCTGGGAGTGTCTCAGGATGTAAGTGTCATGGCAGCTGCCAGGGTACCTCGCACAGGCTTGCAGAATATGCATCCTTTGGTCACACACAATCTGCACGTTCATGGAGTGGAAGCCCTTCCTGTTGACGAAGGCACCTGGCTGACCGGCTGGCATCTTGATGGCCACATGTATGCAGTCAATTGCACCCTGGACGCAGGGGAACCCAGCAATCACTGCAAAGCTTCTGGCTCACTTAGCCTGGCTGGCCTCGCCTGTATGGTTAAGGGGAAAGGTCAGGACCCACCTAAACAGAGCCTCTGTTGCCAGCTTGATGCAACTGTAGATAGCTGATTGGGAGATTCCACCCAGATCTCCCACTGACCCCTGAAAAGAGCCAGAGCCATAGAAGTTGAGGGCCACTGACCCTGAGAGGCACTGGCATGGGGTATCCACCCACACAGTCGGAGATGATCTCAGGCCCTATCATCTGGCAAATGTAAGTCTCAGTCCCTTTGAGAGGCAGAGCCTCCTTCCGCATTGCACCTCAACATATTGAGGTAGCTGCGTCGCCGCCTGTAAACCTTGGCAGCTGGATAGTGATATCTTCTGTGGCCCCTTCCGCCTTGGACTTCCTGCTGGTCTTGCGACCCCTGTGCCTACACCTCTCCTCCCACAGGTGCCTCCCTGGAAGTTGCATTGGGACACCTGGCCTCCACTCCCTTCTGCCCCTCTCTTCCTCCTCAGAGGAGGTGTCACCAGCAGAGATCAGAACCCCCATTACCCGGGTAACGATAGGCTGTCTGATACTTGGAAGGGTCCACACGGCCTGAATCCTCCAGGCGCCTTGCAGACACCAATAAACCCTGAAATGAAGCCTGGAAATGCTAAGAATGAAGCCCTGAACAGAGATGAGGCTGCCAAGTAGCAATAAGCATTCCTCAAAACTCCTCACCACTCACACTGGCGATGCTGCTGACCCTTTTTATCCCGCCTGTGGATGAGGTTTTTGAAAATGTTGGCTGGCCGCATGCCCATTTTGCCTGTATTGAGTGCGAAATTGCATGGACAAGGAAACATCGCTGCCAATTGCATTGTCAAGGGTCTTAAGTGGCCTCTTAATTAATGGCGGGTGTGGCTCTGGCACCCACGCGTGCCCGCCGATCAAAATATCGCGTGAGTGCACAGTGACGTTGGGACGCTCACCTGATGTCATCATGTGCAATTTTACACCTGATCGGGTCAGGCACACACCCTCCCGCAGGATGTAAAATTAAGTCCTAGATCTTGTTTGGTCTGTTTGCACTTTAGAACAAAGATCAAAGCTAAGTACAGCACAGGAACAGGCCCTTCAGCCCTCCAAGCCTGCGCCGATCATATTGCCTGTCAAACTAAAACATTTTGCACTTCCGGGGTCCGTATCCCTCTATTCCCATCCTATTCATGTATTTGTCAAGCTGCCGCTTAAACAGCACTATCGTACCTGCTTCCACCACCTTCTCTGGCAGCGAATTCCAGGCACTCGCTACCCTCTGCGTAAAAAACTTGCCCCGCACATCTCCTCTAAAGTTTTCTCCTCTCACCTTAAATCTATGTACCCTAGTAATTGACTCTTCCACCCTGGGAAAAAGCTTCTGACTATCTACTCTGTCCATGCCACTCATCATTTTGTAAACTTCTATCAAGTCGCCCCTCAATCTCCGTCGCTCTAGTGAGAACAATCTAAGTTTCTCCAACCTCTCCTCATAGCTAAAAACCTCCAGACCAGGCAGCATCCTGGTAAACCTCCTCTGCACCCTCTCCAACGCCTCCATATCCTTCTGGTAATTAAAGAATTAAAGATTTCACTATGTGAATCATACCTTCATCCTGCTGTTAGACAAGGAGAAGTAGCAGTTTGGTCTGTTCCCCATTTCTCACATATGTCTCTGAATGCCTGACCAGTAAATTGTGGGCCGTTATCTGAAATTATCTGAGATTATACTGATAACAGCATTTAGAATATGTGCTACAGTGTCTTGATGTGTCTTCTGACTGGCAGATGATAGGATGCTTGGAGAAATAATCAGTGACAACTAAGAAGTCATTTCTGTGGATGTGGAAGAGGTCTGATGCAATCTTGTCCCAAGAATGAATAGCAACTTTATGTGGTAAAAGCGGTTCCTTGTGCCAATTTGGCATATTTTCCTGACATGCCTTGCACTTCCTGACTGTGACTTCAGTGTCATTGTTCATGGCCAGCCAATAAACTGTCTCCTTCTGTAGTTGCTGACACATCAGTTGTACTAAATTCATCAGCTCAATGGGTAGAATATCTTTGTTACACTTGCGTGGTGGATCAATCGATGATATGGCATCCTCTCTCAAGTGTAACATTGCACTCCCTTGAAAACTGCTGATTATATTGAAACACTCGGGATACTGTGATGTCAGATCGCTAACTGAAGTAATGGGTGTATCTTCTGATGCTGAGCTGCCTTGTGGTATCTGGCTGATTTCATGGAAGGTTACCAGCATGAGATCTCGACATGCCTGCTGACCTGTAATCGCTGACCCTTTGGTTTCTATTACATAGGATATCTGTAACACACAGGATGACTGGTTGCATTTACACTCTGGCACAATGGATCCTACACATGGAATTACTGAGCCATTATGTACTGAAAGCTTAATGATAATGGGTTTTGCTGTAATTCTCAGAGGCAGTTTGTTGGCACTTGCTCCTGTGTCTATTTTTGCTAATAGTGTTTCCTGACTTTTTTACTGACCAAATCTTTTTGGGATCTTTCTGTTCTTCTCCTGTGAGCCCAAATCTGTTGAGCTGATGTGAACTTTCATTTCCAATGGCTAAACAATTTTTTATGGCCTGCTTGTCTAGGTCAGACAGGCCGGAGTTAACAAACCATAATTCTGTGCGCTGTTTAAACCAGTTTAAACTCAGATAGTAGTTTAGCATCCTTCCAATTTAAGCTTTAGAATTTTTTGCCCATTTTTGCAATATTCCCTATCCCTTTCTTCTCCTCTGCCATTTAAATGAATATTCCTGCTATTTTACTGACCAGGATCTGAATACATCAAGCTCACGTTAAATACGCTTTAAATGCACTTCAAATACATTGCAGAGTGCTTGTTGCTTGTAGTTACTCTATTGACCACAGTATGTTCCACTGCTGTTGCAGTGCTTGGGATGAATGGTCATGTTGCCGCTAGAGTGCGTACTTCTGAAGCTCAACCCATGAAGCTGAGTTGTGGCAGGAACACACCATGATGCTCCACAAAACGAATGATGACGCTAAAGACTTTTCCAGCTTCCATCAACTCCTGATTTTGCTGGTCATCTTTGCAACCTTACTTGGCCCAGTTTATGCGACATTTCTGTTTTCCCTTGCCTGTGATTGATCCAGCCCACATTACAGCTACTTACTGAGCACTTTCCAGCACTGAACCTCTTGACATGCTGTCTCTGCCTGTTGAACCCACAGAGGCTGTGCACTGCAATCTTTGGTTCAAGGCCACACTTTGCATTGACTGAGTGGTTTTAAACTTCAGGCTTTTCTGCTTACCAGCTTCTTCCATCAGCACTGGCACCATGTTGAGTATGGTGTGTGTAAAAATGTAAAATTCTCCATCGCTAGCAATACGTTGTGTTTTTCTTCCTCTTTTGCTTAGTAGATAAACATCAAGGCACCACAAGGCACCAACCACGCACAAAGGATTGGTTAACACAAAAATACATAGATTCATTTATTAAGAATTTGAGAAGTTGATAGCAGTATTACATAGTTTGAGAACTTGCACACATGTCTGAGTTGGCAACTTCCTCAGGACAAACTGAGACTAAGTCTGAATCACATCATACCTTGCACCATTTCCCCTTTAGTACAGAAAACATAACCAAACCCCAACAACCTCTCTATCTGCAGGTGCGTAGGCACTGATGGTGAACATACAGCCTGACATTTTTTCCCTGATTCTTCTATTCTTCCAAACATATTAGACATGGGGATTCCTATCAGGAAACATATTGGTGTCAGTAAATGGTACTAGGGTTAAAACAATTATAACAATTATTCTAGTTGGTGCAAAGTATTATGGGAGCCAGCAGAAAAGTGTTCAATGAGTCTTGCTACTCAACTATTTAAACCATCAACCCCTGACTGCTGTTATATTTAGGAGGAATTACATTTGGTGTTGTCAGTAATCATGGCTAGGAAATGATGGCCAGCTTCCTGTAACTGCCACATGCTCAGCTGTGAGTTAGGTACATATATGGGACAGAGAAATGGGACAGGTTAGGGTGCAGCTGTCAGCAACACAGCAATGAGCCATGAGTGCTGATGGTTGCAATGGTCAACAGTTGTGAGAAACTAGAGATTTAAACTCAGCTGCTCATATAGTGGCATAAAACTGCCATCATTGGCACTGAGAGGTTTGAATTTGTTAACAGTGAGCTATTGGACTCATAAGAAGGACATGACACTACTGGCATCACTTGGGCATCAGGGGTGGGTAAATGAAGCTATGATGAACCAATGAGTGGCAGGTGAGGGAGTTGAGATGGAAGCAGGCTACTCTGACATTGGAAAGAGTAGCGAGGAGGAATTTCAACAGATGCATCTTCCTGGTCAGCAGGAGGCCAGAGGAAGACAAACAGGGGCTGAAAAGGGAAGAAGGCACCACCCCGATGCATTAAGTGTACTGTCAGCTACCTGCAAATACCAGACTGCCTATGCTACAGGAGGCTGTCCATATTCAGGCCATTGGTCTCAGATGTTTGTGTTCTGGTCCACAATGGCCTGATACTTCATTTCCCCATATCAGTGCCCTACCTGCAGCCATCAAAGTCAGCATGGCATTGATTTTTCATGCATCTGAGTTGTTCCAAGGATCAGCTTCGGACCTGGGCGACATCTTTCAGTTGGCAGTTCATAATGCCATTTGGCAGGTCACAGATGTCCACTTCCAGAGGGCGGAGGATTACATCGATTTGAGACAGATGGGCCAGCACAACCACAGAGGACACTGGGTTTTGCCACCATTGATGGATACTCTCAGGTCAAGGAGGTCATTGATTGTATCCATGTAGCCATCAAGGCACCAACAGACTAGCAAGCCAGATTCCTGAATGAAAAAAGCTTCCACTCAATGAATGTCCAGTTGTGGTCTGTGACCACAGGAAGTGTATCCTGCCCCAGATGCCGCACATCTTCAAGCCCACATCCATTCTCCATGAGTGGCTGCTGGGGCTAAGGTTTATTCCTTAACGAGGCAGCTCCTTATGCCCAGCTGGTACCCAGCCAAGGATGCAGAGATGCACCAAACAAAGCCATCTACTAACACATATCTGTATTGAACAGAACATTGTCATCTAGAAGACGCACTTCCATTGCCTTGACCGCTTGGTTTGAGCCCTCCAGTATGAGCCAGCCAAGATGTCTCATATTGTGGTCATCTGCTGTGCACTGCATAACATATATGTACAGAAAAGTCTGGAGCTGGATAAAAAGGGAAACCTGGAATGCCACTTTTGCTGAGAGAAGGATGTGGGGGGAGGAAAAAGAGGGGGACGAGAGGAGCTCAATGCCCAGGCTTTGGAGGAAGTCTGCTGAGGCTGTTGCAGGGCTCAGGGCAATTGGCAGGCTGGCTAAATTCAGCAACCTTTCACCTGAACAGCTCTTAGCCCTTATGACACCTTTCACCAAAGAGAGAAATTATCCAGTAAACACATACATCTGAATAATCCCATTACCACCCTCAAGAACCTCCTTGTGTGTGAAACCCCCCAGCCCCCCAGTGGAGCATGGCTATCTATGCCTGTCCCCCTCTGAAGGGGTTGGCCCACAGCTGACTCTGCCTCACCCTCCTCCTCCTGCTCACTGTGTGGTGCGATTCACCCAGTGCTCCCCATTCTAAGATACAGGCCCAACCGAGGTGAGTGTGTCTGCGCTGATGGAAGGTGTGAGGGATGGTATGACAGTGCTGCTTCAGAGACAACTCTCCCCGCTGAGGAGTCCGGCAATGTCTTTCTCCCCCTCCTCAATTGGCCCTGTGAGAAACAGAAGAAGACAGCAATGAAAACTCAGGTTACTCAGCATGTGCCTCAGCACAAACAACCCAACAGCTGACAGTGCTTGTATAGCAACAGTGTGGGCAGGAGTGATCTCCATGCTCTTCAGCTGTAGCTTGAGCTATAAAATGACCCAGCTTTGGACGACTTCTTGTCTTTTCATCACCCATGACTTGACGCCATCTCCCATGACTTGACATGATCATCCTCGCAACCTCCAGTGCTGCCTCCCCTTTAATGTTAGTGTGTGGAGCTGCAGCACATCATTATCCATCTGAGACATTTTCTTCGAACTATGTGCTCCCTTCTTTTAAGGGTGAAGAGAGAAAGATTTATGAGAAAACCGCCCTCCCTCACTCATTCCAGCACAACATAGACATGAGATGTTGTGCTCCTCAGTGATTCCCCTGTGTGAGAGTTACTGATGTTTCGGTGATGCAGCTGGCCACTTGATCTGAAAATGTTAAGGAGAACTATGGGTACTCAGTCTGCTCAGTTCTTGTGTATGCTGGTATATACAGAGTTAGAGGCCTCTATCAAGGTGTTGCTTGCCTTTCCCAGACCTTATCAGATCATTGAAGTGCTTTCTGTACTGCACCCATGTCCTCCTAATGAATTCCTGGCTGTTGACCTCTGTGGCCACCTCAATCCATGCCCTTTTCATATGGTTTGGAGGATTTTTCTTTCTGGTGGAGTGAAGAGCACAACTGTCTTCTTGGAGACAGCGTCCATCAAAGGCTCAAGGGAAGCATCAGAAAAGCATAGGATCGCCTTGGGATGTCTGTCCACGCTAGCGTTGGACCCCTGGTGCTCCATACTTCCAGGCAATGGGAAGTCCAGTCATGGCTGCCACTTGCCCTTTAAAATCACCTTCTGTAATGAGTTGTGCCTCCAGGCTGCTCCAAGCACTGTTAATTAGTTGTCAAACTCACCTCTGGGACATTTAGGGCTTTTGTATTGAAAAATCGTGCTGCATCATTGATGTTGATGCACATTGATGGGTTATGACCCAGAAATGATACAGGCACTGGGTTCCTAACTCTGGATTGAAAATCCAAATCATGGTGTCACGGATTTTTGTCCCCTTTTCCATGCCATAACATCCCGTGAATTGCTCAAAGGGCCTTAATGACATGAAAATTGACCCCTTAGGTTCCAGCATCACTTAGTAGTTTCATAATAATGTAACCCTTAAACTAGCATTGTTATTGCTCAATGTCATAGTAATACATTCTTACCTTTATGTCACTATCAACACCTTCTTTAGTCTTTAACACTACCATTAACACTCCCTTTGTCCTGTGTCCATGACATCTTTGTCAAATTTCTCCTTAGCTCCCACCTATCCCTGACATTCTATTTTGCTCCACCTCCTCTTAAATAGTATAAAATCAACCACATTTCTACTTCTCTTTAGCTCTGAAGAAGAGTCATATGGATTTGAAACGTTAACTGTTTCTCACTCCACAGATGCTGCCAGACCTGCTGAGCTTTTCCAGCATTTTCTGTTTTTGTTTCAGATTTCCAGCATCCGCAGTATTTTGCTTTTATCCTGAGCTTGATGGTGCTTTACCTTGAATCATATAGGCATAAAAATGCTGCAATTTTGTTCAATGCATGAATGAACAGGCAAAACTGTCCATTGTCAGAGTTCACCAGGGGCACAGGTCTCACAGGTGCACAACGAGGAAAAACAGCAATAAGAGGCTATTTTCCTGTGATGCTCAGCACAGTGGTCATTAAAGGCATTATATAAATGTGAGTCTTTCTTTTGTTATGAATATGGGACTTTACAAGATGTACAAATGTTTTAAAATATCTCTTTTAACTTAACGTAAAACAGAATGTCCTGTATAGAGGAGATGGTGATAATGCTAACTCTGTCCGGAGACAGGCTCATGTGATCCAAATCAAAATCTATTGAAAATCATGTCACAGGTTTCAGACATGAGACAGCTGCTTTCTGAAACACAGAGATGCAGAGACATGGAGAGGGAGAGACAAAAACAGTTGCTGCTGTGAAGAACAGAAAAAAAGGCTGTTCTGTGTGAGTAAACAAGCAGGATGCGGGTGAGAACTGGTTCCCTGTTCAAAGAGAAGTGGCTTTTTCAGATTTAAGGAACAAGGAGTCACCAAAGTGGGCCTTGCTGGTGGAAGTCAGTTGAGGGATAATCAGAAGGCTGAGTGGAATGATTTTTCTAGGACACTCGGAAGACCTGACCTGGCAAAGTGGAGCCTGCATGAAAGCTGGGAGAAACTTGGAACTTCAAGGCTACATGTCTGCTGGAAACATGGCATGAGGTAAAAAATTGTCATAAAGCTTATTTCATGAGTTGCATTAGTTAGTTAATGTGATAGTACCTTTCCTCTAATTTGGTATATTAGTTGCCAGCAAAAAAATGTTTAGTTTATGTTGATTTTAGCTTGTTTGTTAGAGTAAAAGGGTTAAAACATGACCTGTTGTTGTTTGGTTACTTCCATTGCTTGCTGGAAAATTCATCCCTTTAAAAAAAGTAACACTTTTAATTTGCTTTTCAATGTGAGTTAAATAAACTGATAATAGTTTTTCATTGAGCTAATGTTCATGCTTTGTGCCACATGAATACTTTCTCATGCCTTATTAAAACGTGTGAAGCAGGCTTCCCACCAGAAAGGCCTCCAGCCTGTCAATCAGGAGCCCCACTTGAAGGAGCCCTGCAGTTAAATCCTGCAGAGCATTTGGGAAATCTATTTTCTGGGGTTCCTACCCTCACAACAGTACTTCCCCACCTGCACCTCACCACAGGCCATCATTCATTTATTTTTCATGACATTTACAAATGAGTGTGCTTGTTATTAAATTAAATTTACAAATTGAATCTTTTTGATATTCATGTTACATCATTTCTGCAAACCCATACCAAAAATTAGAAATGTTAAAATGGAAACTGATAGCATTCATACAAGGAGCAAACAAGAAAATATGTGCTTGCATTTTCTATTACTTCTAAGTTCAAAATCTGTTTTATCCAAAGAAATGATTATGTCATGCACCAGTTGCATTGACCATTATTTAATCACTAATATTCAAACTCCATTTAAAACATACCAGTCTGCTGCCTAAACACTTAAATTCCTTACAAACAACAGAATAATTTGTTTAGCTGTGTAAGCAGCAGTGAGACTGCATACAATAAAATAATGCATTCTGCTTTTAAAATGAATAAAAATTGATTGTGTCCCAATAAAATCTAAATTGGCAGAGTGTTAATTGAATTTCACATAAACATCTGTAGCAATCTGTGACTTTTTATTGTGCGGTAATGTAATATAGGACACTCAGGAATAAATGCATCCTCCAAATGATTTCAAAGAAAATTTCTAATGCTGCCTGATGAAATTGTAAAAATTTGATTATAAGGATGTGCTAATGACTCTTAAAACAAAGCAAAAACATTTGAACACAAGAATAATTTTGTCTTACTGTCTGCTAGATAAATCACAAGTAAATTAATGTCATCTGAAAAATGTATGCCTTGAAGATATAGTGATCATTTAGTACAACAAATAAAAATATATTACGAATAGATAAGTATAGATTACTATCAATGAAGAAAAACATGCTCTAACAATTTACTCCATAAAGATATTTTTTCTAACCTCTCAGTCTAACAGGCAATTTTAAATTGATGACCCCCTCATCATTGATTCTCCAACCAGGTAAAATGGTATACACGTAGAATTTGACTGCTACCTGAGATGGGGCGGGTGGTGGTGCAATATGAGGAAAGGTTGGACAGGCTGGGCATGCATCCATTAGAGTTTAGAAGAATGAAAGGCAGTCTTACTGAAACGTATAAGATCCTGAGGGGACTTGACAGGGTGGATAATGAAAGGGTGTTTCCCCTTGTGAGAGAGACGAGAACTAGGGGACAGCTTAAAAATAAGGGGTCTCTCATTGAAGACAGAGATAAGGAGAATTTTTTTTCTGTCAGAGTTCTCTTTGGAACTCTCTTCTCCAGAGAGCAATGGAGGCAGGGTAATTGAATATTTTTAAGGCAGAGATGGATAGATTCTTGACGAACAAGGGAGCCAAAGTTTACCAGGAGTAGGCGGGAATATGGAGTTGAGGCCACAATCAGGTCGATGGGCCGAATGGTCAACTCCTGCTACTAATTCATACGTGTGTATTCACATTATCAAATTCCTTCATCATTTTAAAAATACCTCTTAAATTTCCTTTGTGATGGAAATAGTCCCAGTTGGAGGATGAGTGGGGTGCTGGGCTTTTCAGCGCTTTCTTGAAATTCAACAAAGGAGGAGTTCAGGATCAAAGGACAAGACTCTGGAAGTATTGGTGGATTTCTGAGTTCTGTCTGTATTGGCATGAGGCACAGAACAGCCTCATTGGGAGATGAGGGGAAGGGAAGTGCTGGTAGAATGGGACCCAAATTAACCGTGGGCCATTTTGGATCATTAGGTCTTGTCTCTCAGCATTCCTTTAACAATTAACAGCTTATTTCGTGTTATAATGCTCCTCTTCATTGCCAATTTCCCTGTTATCAGCTAGTTTCAGTCTTCATATTGCTGCTTTAAAGGATTTAGGGCACACATAGTGATTTTGCCAGCTCGTATAGTGATAGATTTTCCCTTCATGTGATTCATGGCCTGTTGCTCAATAGTGCTGGAAGTAGAAATTGTGCACATCTGGGCAACCCAGTAGCTTCAGGCCGCTGCAATATGAGGTGGTCTGTTTGGCTTCCAACCAGCTGGCTGATCAGGGTAGGGGATACAATGATACAATGCAAAATGTGCTCGACACATGCTGCACCCAAAATAGCAAATTGGAGTTCTGTGATTGTATAAAAAGCATGGTTTGCATATAAAAAGGACCTACTGTATGACTCAGGCAAGCAAGGGGTGGCTCAACACCAGCTTCTCAAGGGCAATTAGAGCTGGGCAATAAATACTGCCTTTGCCAGCAATGCTCACATTCCAAGGACGAATACAAAAAATCATATCCCCTCTCACCCACAGGATGGCTCATTGGATTTCAATTCTTCCCAACCCCAGGAATTTCAGGCTCACCTATCTAAGTATTTTGAAACATTTGTTTAAGTTCAATTTATGGACTTGGCTTTGGAAAACAGTGAAGTATCCCTCAATTCTTTGCTCTTAGAACAAAAAGCAGCAGGATCAAGAGGATCACCACTGAGATGCTAAGTTGAACAGGCACTGTAAGTCCTCTGTTTAGTACCTATGCTTCCCTGACCACAGTTCCAGATGAAGGAACTGAGTAATGTGCTTTCGTCATAAAGAAGAAGCTCCGATGTATCAGCTATCGAGTAGCTTTTGGCATGCCTCATAAGAGAGACCTTAAGCTAACTAAGATCTGAGTTCACTGCCAAATGAGTACTGCCATCAGTACTGCTGACAATGATCTCTTCGGTTTGGAGGTCGTTCTGCTGCTCATTCACACTGGCGTTCCTCTACCTTGATCTAGATCATTCTGCACATAACCCATCAGTGTCAAAAATATCTAACTGACAACAAAGGTTTCTTTCTATTGTTTAAAAGTGCTATGCCTCCATTTTTGCCTACTCTTAACTGCTCTTTAATATCTCCCCTATATTTAAAACAGCATGAGAGGAGAGTAGGACACTATTTTAAACAGCCAGAGAGGAGAGTGGGACACCATTTAGAACAACGTGGGAGGAGTGGGACACCATTTAGAATAACATGGGAGGAGAGTGGGACATCATTTAAAACAGTGCGAAAAGAGAGCAGGACACCATTCAGAACACCGCGGGAGGAGAGTGGAACACCATTTAAAACAATGTGAGAGGAGAGCGGGACACTACTTAAAACAGCACAAGAGGAGAGTGGAACACTATTTAAAAAAGCACAAAATGAGAGCAGGACACCATTTAAAACAGCACAAGAGAAGAGCGAGACACCATTTAAAAGAGCGTGAGAGGAGAGCAGGACACTATTTAAAACAGGGCGAGAGGAGAGCAGGACACCATTTAAGACAGCACGATAGGAGAGTGGGACACCTGTAGGGAGTTCCAGGATTTTGACCCAGCGCCAGTAAGGGAATGGTGATGTAGTTCCAAGTCAGGATAGTGTGTGGCATGGAGGGGAATTTGCAGGTGGTGGTGTTCCCTTTCATCTGCTGTCCTTGTCCTTCTAGGTGGTAGAGGTTGCGGGTTTAGAAGGTGCTGTCAAAGAAGCCTTGATGAATTGCTGCAGTGCATTTTATAGGTGGTACACACTACTGCCACCGCTGTCAGTGGTGGTGGGAGTGTATGTTGAAGGTATTGGAGGGGGTGCCAATCATGTGGGCTGCTTTGTCCTGGATGATGTTGGGCTTCTTGAGTGTTTTTGGTGCTTCACTCATGAAAGAGGGGTTCCATTTCATGGGGCACTGGCATCAGTATTGGAACAGGAGGGATCTGTACCGTTGGGACGGTCTCTACCTGAACCGATCTGGGACCAATGTTCTAGCGAAAAGGTTAAATAGGGTGGTCAACAGGACTTTAAGCTAGAAAGTTGGGGGGTGGGAGGGAAGGGTAAAACTCCAAGAAGTATGACTAATGGGAAACAAAGCAGCAGGTTAGTGTGTCCTGGGGGGGGGGAGGTGGGTGGGATTCAACTTCATGGAAAATTATGAAAAAACTGAAAAGAAAGGAGAGCCCAGGAGAGGCTATTAAAGTCTCCAGAACACAAAATAGGACAGAGTGTTTGGAAAGGGCTAGGATCTAACTTCAAGCACATCAGATAAAGGGACGACAATGAGAAAGGGGAGGGGAAATACAGGACTGAAGGTGTTGTATCTGAATGCACGCAGTATACGAAATAAGGCAAATGAGCTTGTGGCGCAGATTGAAATTGGCAGGTATGATGTGGTGGGCATCATGGAGACATGGCTGCAAGGGGATCAGGACTGGGAGCTAAATATCCAAAGATATACACCCTGTCGAAAAGATAGGCAGGTTGGGAGAAGGGGTGGGGTTGCTTTGTTAGTAAGAAATTAAATTAAATCGATAGCAAGAAATGACGTAGGGTCAGATGATGTAGAATCTGTGTGGGTAGAGTTGAGGAACCGCAAAGGTAAAAAAAACATAATGGGAGTTATG
This sequence comes from Cetorhinus maximus, assembly GCF_964194155.1. Taxonomy (NCBI): domain Eukaryota; kingdom Metazoa; phylum Chordata; class Chondrichthyes; order Lamniformes; family Cetorhinidae; genus Cetorhinus; species Cetorhinus maximus. Next base: position 75,555,448 of record NC_135882.1, on the reverse strand, counting down.
TACAGGCCTCCGAACAGTAGTCAGGATGTGGGGCACAAGATACACCAGGAGATAGAAAAGGTGTGTAAGAAAGGCAAGGTTACAGTGATCATGGGGGATTTCAATATGCAGGTAGACTGGGAAAATCAGGTTGGTAGTGGATCCCAAGAAAAGGAATTTGTGGAATGTCTACGAGATGGCTTTTTGGAGCAGCTTGTGGTGGAGCCCACTAGGGAACAGGCAATTCTAGATTTAGTGATGTGTAATGAGTCAGATTTGATAAGGGAGCTTAAGGTGAAGGAACCCTTAGGAGGAAGTGACCATAATATGATAGAATTTACCCTGCAATTTGAGAAGAAAAAGCTGGAATCAGATGTAACGGTATTACAGTTGAATAAAGGCAACTACAGAGGCATGAGGGAGGAGCTGGCCAGAAATGACTGGGAGATGAGCCTAGCAGGAAAGACAGTGGAACAGCAATGGCAGGAGTTTCTGGGAGTAATTTGGGAGACACAGCAAAAATTCATCCCTAGGAAGAAGAAGCATACTAAAGGAAGGACGAGGCAACCATGGCTGACAAGGGAAGTCAGGGACAGCATAAAAGCTAAAGAAAAAGCATACAATGCGGCGAAGAGCAGTGGGAAACCAGGGGATTGGGAAGCCTACAAAGACCAACAGAGGACAACTAAAAAAGAAATAAGAGGGAGAAGATTAAATATAAGGATAAACTAGCCAGTAATATAAAAGAAGATTGCCAGAGTTTTTTAGATATATAAAGGGTAAGAGAGAGGCAAAAGTGGACATTGGGCCACAGGAAAATGACGCTGGAGAAGTAGTAGTGGGGAACAAAGAAATGGCGGAGGAACTGAATAAGTACTTTGCGTCAGTCTTCACGGTGGAAGACACGAGTAACATCCCCAAAGTTCAAGAGAGTCGGGGGAGCAGAGGTGAGTATGGTGGCCATTACCAAGGAGAAGGTGCTAGGAAAACTGAAAGGTCTGAAGGTGGATAAATCACCTGGACCAGATGGATTACACCCCAGAGTTCTGAAGGAGATAGCTGTAGAGATAGTGGAGGCATTAGTGGTGATCTTTCAGGAATCATTCAAGTCAGGGAGGGTCCCAGAGGACTGGAAAATCGCTAATGTAACCCCCCTGTTTAAGAAGGGAGTGAGGCAAAAGACGGGAAATTACAGGCCAATTAGCCTGACCTCGGTCGTTGGTAAGATTTTAAGTCCATTATTAAGGATGAGATTTCAGAATACTTGGAAGTGCATGGTAAAATAGGGCAAAGTCAGCATGGTTTCATCAAGGGGAGGTCATGCCTGACAAATCTGTTAGAATTCTTTGAGGAGGTAATGAGTAGGTTAGACAAAGGAGAGCCAATGGATGTTATCTACTTGGACTTCCAGAAGGCCTTTGACAAGGTGCCGCACAGGAGGCTGCTCAGAAAGATAAGAGCCCATGGTGTTAGAGGCATGGTACTAGCATGGATAGAAGATTGGCTGTCTGGCAGGAGGCAGAGAGTGGGGATAAGGGGGTCCTTCTCAGGATGGCGGCCGGTGACTAGTGGAGTTCCGCAAGGGTCAGTGTTGGGACCATAACTTTTCACTCTATATATTAATGATCTAGATGAAGGAACTGAGGGCATCCTGGCTAAGTTTGCAGATGATACAAAGATAGGTGGAGGGAGAGGTAGTATTGAGGAGGTGGGGAGGCTGCAGAAGGATTTGGACAGGTTAGGAGAATGGGCAAAGAAGTGGCAGATGGAATACAACGTGGGGAAGTGTGAGGTCATGCACTTTGGTAGGAAGAATAGAGGCATCGACGATTTTCTAAATGGGGAGAGAATTCAGAAATCTGGAGTGCAAAGGGACTTGGGATTCCTAGTCCAGGATTCTCTTAAGGTTAACTTGCAGGTTGACGCGGTAGTTAGGAAGGCAAATGCAATGTTGGCATTTATTTCAAGAGGACTAGAATATAAAAGCAGGGATGTGCTGCTGAGGCTTCATAAGGCTCTGGTCAGACCACATTTAGAATATTGTGAGCAATTTTGGGCCGCGTATCTCAGGAAGGATGTTCTGGCCCTGGAGAGGGTCCAGAGGAGGTTCACGAGCACGATCCCAGGAATGAAAGGCTTAACATATGACGAACATTTGAGGACTCTGGGTCTATACTCGATGGAGTTTAGAAGGATGAGGGGGCATCTGATTGAAACTTACAGAATACTGAAAGGCCTGGATAGAGTGGACGTGGGGAAGATGTTTCCATTAGTAGGAGAGACTAGGACCCGAGGACACAGCCTCAGAGTAAAGGGAAGATATTTTAGAACAGAGATGAGGAGAAACTTCCTTAGCCAGAGAGTGGTGAATCAATGGAATTCATTGCCACAGAAGGCTGTGGAGGCCAGGTCATTGAGTGTATTTAAAACCGAGATAGATAGGTTCTTGATTGGTAAGGGGATCAAAGGTTACGGGGAGAAGGCGGGAGAATGGGGTTGAGAAACTTATCAGCCATGATTGAATGGCAGAGCAGACTCTATGGGCCGAATGGCCTAATTTCTGCTCCTATGTCTTATGGTCTTATCCGGGCAAGTAGAGAGTATTCCATCACACTCCTGACTTGACCCTTATAGGTGGTGAACAGGCATGGGGGACGAGTGGGTAATCATTTAAAACAGTGCAAGAAGGAAGAGGGACACTATTTAAAAGAGCGGGGAAGGAGAGTGGGACACCATTTGAAACACTGCAAAAGGGGGGCAGGACACCATCTGAATCAGCACAAGAGGAAAGTGGAACACCGTTTAAAACAGCTTGAGAGCAGAGTGGGACACCCATTTAAAACAGTGTGAAAGGAGAGTGGGACACTATAGAAAGATCATGAGAGGAGAGGGGGACACCATTTGAAACAACTAGAAATTAGAAATATTTCAAAAAAATTAAAAATATCTAAATCAATATATTTAAAAACTCCAGAAACCTGACTCCCAATATAAAATGCCTCTTTAATCATATCAATAAAACATTTATCACATACTGCACTACCACCCCATAAGAAATCATCGACATGCATCATGAAGATTCCCTTTATGATAGCAATAAAACATGGCAGCATCTGCCTTTAGTAGAACACAGCCTATTTTCAATAAACAAACCTCATCAAAAAATACTGCACCCTCGAAACATCATTCAGGCCATAGATGCATTTGTTTAGTTTCTATAGCTTCCCTTTTTTGCATCTCTTGGTCTTTAGGTGGTTTCAGAAGTACTTCTCTCTTAAAGTTATCACCCTGCAGTAATGCGGCTTTTATGTTGATTCATCTACACTTTCATGAATATGTGACCAAAAGAGTCAAATAGATTTTACTTTTCCCATTGTGAGAGAGTCCATTCTAACATCTGTATTACCCAGTTGCTCTTCAAAACCCCATGCAACCAGCCTTGCTTTAGCCCTTATAAATCCATCTGCAAGGACTCGTTTAGTACAAATCCATCTACATGACAAGGCTGACTTTCCCATATCAGGTACTTCAGAATAAATTCCAAATCCCTTCCAACTGTCTAATTCCCTTTGTTTTGCTTCTCTTATTAATTTATCCTTAAGTTTATTGGCAGCCACCAAAACTTCACGGTCATGAAGGCTTATTTTTCTAGTCCTATCTCAAGATTGTTCTGTAGCCTTCATTTCATTGCGTAATCTATGTAAGCTATGGCCTCTACTTACACTTCGATGTCTTTCAAATTCCTTTTGTTTGCAGAGAACAGGTCCTTCTGTATGAATGGATGTTGCTTCTAGCACGAGTAAATGAGCATGATTAATAAAATCCATACACAGGCAAACAAAGCAAATGTGTTCAAGCCATGTGCCTTTTTTGAATTACTGGGCAGATTGTTTTCTCCATGGCAATGCCTCGGCCAACCAATCAGCACCCTTTTCTCTTGTAGTATAAATTGTGATTGTTTGAAATGTGACGTTCATGCATTTGTTCTGATGATTGCATGATGAAATTCTTGGGAAATATGTCTCTCTTTTCATCAATATTCAAGCTCTGAACTCCAAGTGACTTTATTTATTTTAGTTATCGTTTTCTGCTTTCTAAATTTTTCCCAATCCTCTGGGTTACCACTAATCTTTTGTCATATGGAGACCCAGAGGTAGTTAGTCAGTGGGCTCCAAGTAAAAGGAATTACCAGCAGAAGCAGCATAGTAGAGGGACAGATAGCAAATTCCAAACTAAAGTTGAAGCCAGCTACCAGGAGAAGCTGATCACAGAAGAAGGAACTGCAGGAGCAGGTTCTAGAAATTAAAGATGAAAGTCCCCAAATCCAAGGGAGTGGAACAGGAAAGGCCCCAAGAGGACAGTTAAGGACAAGGACAGGAAACTGTAAAAGGTCCTGTAAGTAAAGTTAAGAGTGGGGCACAGAGAAAGGTTCCAAGTTTAAAAAGAGAAAGCTGCAGGATGCTGATTTAAAATAATATAGGCCAGAATTTTCCTGTTGGTGTGCGGGGGCGGGACCCGCATGCCAACGCATAAAATGACGCATGGTGATGTCGGGCGAGTGTCCCAACGTCACCGCGGCATCATGCTATTTTGGTGGGCGTGCGCACGATGATCTTCGATACGTGTCTGCCATTAATTAATGGGCCACTTAAAGCTGTTGAGGCACCAATTGACGGCGATTTTTCGGGGCCGTGTGATCTTCGGGTCATCGCGCGTGCGCAATGGGCAGGCAGGCAGGAGACATTTGTATAAACCTCATCCACGGGCAGGATAAGAGGGCTCAGTGGGGTCGCAAGTGTGCTCTGTCAAATATTAATTTGGAAAGTAATTGATGCTTGCCTGTGTGAGCTGAAATATTTCAAAACACATACCAGCTGCTTGGGACTGGACTCACAAACTTCAGGTCAGCACTCGGCAGTTTGGGGCCTGCAGGTTTCAGGAAACCTTCCCTTAGCCTGGGAATGGGAGTTGAGCTCTCCACTGAAGGCACCTCCTCTGAGGAGGAAGGGAGGGCTAGAAGGGGGAGGAGGCCAGGAGTGCACATTCAGCCTCCAAGGGAGCCGCCTTTGGGAGGAGCTACCTCAATATGTCTGAGGTGCAGAGCTGAAGGAGGCTCCGTCTCTCAAGGGAGACAGTTAACTATAGCTGTCAGATGATTGGGCCTGAGATCTTCGCTGTGTGAGTGGACACCCATTGCCAGTAGCTCTAAAGGTCACAGCTGCCCTCAACTTCTATGCCTCTAGCTCCTTCCAGGGGTCGGTGGGTGATCTTTGCGGTGTCTCGCAATCAGCTGTCCACACTTCTGTCAAGAAGGTCACAGACGCTCTGTCCAGGCATGCATTGACCGAAGGGCCATGAAGGCTCAAAACGTTAACTGATTTCTTCTCCGCCGATGCTGCCAGACCTGCTGAGTTTTTCCAGGTAATTCTGTTTTTGTTATGCATTGACCTTCATCCACTACCGTTGGGACCAGGCCAGCCAGACACAGCGAGCCAGAGGCTTCGCGGCGATTGTTGGCTTCCCCTGTGTCCAGGGTGCAATAGACTGCACATGTGTGGCCATCAAGGCGCCAGCAGGTGAGCCTGGTGCCTTCGTCAACAAGAAGGGCTTCCACTCCATGAACGTGCAGATAGTGTGTGATCACAGGATGCAGATTCTACAAGTCTGTGCAAGGTACCCAGGCAGCTCCCACGCATCTACATCTTCAGACACTCCCAGGTGCTGGGGCACTTCAGTGCTCTAGTCCGGCTGGATGGATGGCTGCTGGGTGGCAAGGGCTATCCCCTCAGAAGGTGGCTCATGACGCCTCTCCGCCATCCAAGAACAGAATCTGAGCAGCGCTACAATAGGAGCCACACTTCCACAAGGGCTGTGGTGGAGAGAGCCATCGGTCTTCTCAAAACGCGCTTCAGATGCCTGGACCGTTCAGGGGGCACACTCCAGTACCTCCCAGATTGTGTGCTGCTGATGGTGGTTGCATGCTGCGCTCTCCACAATCTTGCGCTGGAAAGGGGCGACGCTGTGGACGAAGAAGATGTAGACGCAGTGGCTGCGGCTGCACACGATGAGTCCAGCAGTGAGTCCGAGGATAAGCACGCACAGGGAAATGCTGAGGGGGTAGACAATGACCAGGGCACGCTCCAGGGAGGCAGGGACACCCGGGAGGCTTTAATCCAACGAACCTTCAGCTAGCACACCACATATGGACCTCCAGGACAAGCCTGGGCTGCAGGCTCCATACTCGATTCCTGAGTGCAAAATCTGCCTGGTTAGGAACATTAACTAAGAGCCCTGTCAATAAAGCTGAATGTCACACAAATCACTCATCACATTATTGGTAACCATCCACCTGCAGAAGAAAAGAGGCAGCCTCAGCCATGGTGACATGTCTGAATTTAATGGTATAACAAAAGGAACTTAAGAAAACAAAATGACAAAGGTGTTAAACATCACACCAACTCATAAAGACCTCATTGCGGGCCAACACAAAAGCACAAGTCATAAACCCATGGTGTGCCTAAGATGCCTTATGTTTACGCTTTCGGGTGCTATGTCTTGGTGCTGTCCCCTCGCTGGGACTGGCATCTGAGATAGCCTGCTCATTCTGCTGTCCTGTTGGCCTTGATGACCTTGGTGGCTGTCCTCTGGCCCCTGGAGCCTGTGCTGGCCCTGCTTGGGATGGAGCTGCCAGTTCCACAGCTAGCATCTCCCCAGTTGTCGCAGCCTCATCGGATGCAATGGTCACTGGCAGAAGGGTGGAGGAGCTGCCGCCCTCATCTGGAGCGCCCTGACAGGAACCCACAGAGATAACAGGCAGCTGCTGATCAGACTTGAGGTTGCTTCGGCCCTCCCTGCTCACCGTGGATGGACAGGCACCGAGCTGGAAAACTTGGTGCCCAGACCATCTACCACACTGACACTGACCAGCTGAGGTCAATGCCAATGTGAGGGCTTGCTGGTCCGAATGCATCCCCAGGAAGCCCTGATTGGTCTCTTGGAGAAGCCTCTCCATGAAAGTCATCACCACTATCTCCATGGGGGAGGCATGGCGCTCGGCCATGAGGCTCATTGCATCGGCGATGGTCCATGTAGACTCCTCCACCATGGACTCTAAGCCAAGCAAAGCCTCATGTATCTCCCCCAGATGCTCCCGCACACCCTGCCGCATTTCCTGCATTTGCTGCATTGCGGACGACTCCAGAGGCACATCATCAGCCACCAACTGAGCACGTGCCTGGTCCCCTACAGTCCTCCGACTGCTGGCGCCATGGGCACTCTCTGTCTCCGCCAGCTCCCCCAGCGACTGTGAAATGCCCTCACCGTTGTACCCCGGGACACTAGCCAATGATTTAATTCCCACCAAGATGCTAGTATCTGCGCTGGTGCCTGCCCGGCAGAGATGGTGTGACGCTGGTGAGTCCGAGACCTCAGGGCCCTCAAGTGTGAGAGGCGGCCCCTGCTGCTCCTCCTCCTGGCCCTGCTCCGCTGATGCTGAAAGGAAGAACAAGGACATTTGATTAGTTAACATGGAGACAATGTCAATGTGCATCCTTGTCCCTCGGATCATCACGCGTTCATCCTTCCATAAGCAATGGTCAAGCCATATTGCAAACTTCAAACTTTGAACATTCAGCACTGCCATGGCTGTTCGGAGAACAACAGTGAACTCAGTGCTGGGCAAACATACCTGCCCGTGGCACCCCAGCCTCACCGGCACCGGTGGACCTGGGCGTATGGCGCCTCTCCAGATCTAGGGCCTCCTGCTTGAACCAGGTAAACATCGCTACCTGGGCCAGCCCTCCGCCAGTCCTCACCTGCTCGGCGGCATTATGTGCATTCTTCTCCTGATAAGGAAAGAAGAGCATTGATTAGCGCTACTTGTACCTGGACTCTCTTCGCGGACGGCCCACCTCAACCAGAGTGGGACATTGCAGGGCTCCAGTGTCTCCTCACCTCACTGCTGCCGAACACTCACACGCTCCAGTGTCTCCCCCCGCCCCTGGCCAAATGCTGCCTACATCACATGTGGCACCACGCGGTCTAACCTTCCAAAGCAAGGAGGCGCAAGCACGTGGAGCACAGAGGGCAGCAGGTCGATCCGTGCCATGCCACCTTGAAGCTCCCCTCCCAGCATGTCATCACCCTGACTTTGACATGTCCTGGAGTTCAATCACTGCGCCTAGGTGCAGATCCTCCAGGTTGCCCCCAAAACAGTCATGTGGGGCTCAGTGTACCACATGCTGTGGGTGCAGAACCCATCTCTTCACCACCCTCTCAGGGTGACCTCGGCATGGGCAAAATCTGCTGGCCCACCCAGCAAAAGACACACGGCATCAATGATTCAATGCAGTCACTACACTCAGGCTTGGCAGGGTGGGGGGGGGGGGTGGCCTCCAGCGGGGAAAGCCTACCTGCTACCAATGCCAACATGGTACTCACCTTTCAAGAGTGCAAGAGGTCATTGAAGCGCTTGCTGCACCGGATCCACATGCGTTGCACCACGTCGTGGGAGCTCACGAACTCCGCAACATCCTCTCAGACGCATTTGGTCATGTGAGAGGGCCTCCTCCTCCCGACCTGGGGCATGAGAGCCTCCCGCCATGTTACCACCTCCTTGAGGAGGGCAGCAAGGCAATCATCTGAAAAACAGGGGGCACAGTGCCCCCCTGCCCTACCCTCCTGCCTGGCCTGCTCACCAGCAGCGCTCTGGGGAGTCCTTCCAATAGCCATGTTTGACAGCCTTTGAAAGGCTGCAGCAGCTTTTTTAAACAGGCTGCCGGGTCGTCATTGGACCTGGCGGTCATTGCAGTCCTGCCGCCGCCCGCCCACTCTTGCTGTCCTCAGGAGCCGCTATTCACGTTGGGCGGGCCTTAATTGGCCCGCCTGTGTAAAATGGTGGCGCGGAGCCGATTGCAGGTGGCAATTGGGTCCACACCCGCTCCCACTCTGCCTGCCCTACAGGCAGAAAATTCTGCCCATAGTCTTAGGAGAAGCCAGAAGATCCAAGGGGCAGCCGAAGGTCTGTAACTCTTTACTATGGACATCTGAAGCAGTGGTGTTCTGTTGGCATGGCTGAGTCAATGAGACACAGTGCATGGAAGTAAGTTTGAATGCACTTGGTGATCCAGGAGAGCTCGAAACCCTGGAGGTGGACCCTTGTGGCAGGCATCTGTGAGAAAGCGTTACATGAACTGTGTACTTACTGTAAACATTAGAGTATAAAATAACTTTTGTAACTTGTGATATCGTTACGAATCTGTATATATTTGTAAAGGTATAGTTGTTGGTAAAGGAGTATCGTAAGCAGTCTGGGAAGAGTGTCCTCTGCAGTCACCATCGCCATGAAGCAGTCTGGGAAGAGTGTCCTCTGCAGTCACTGTCGCCATGAAGCAGTCCAGGAAGAGTGTCCTCTGCAGTCACCGTCGCCGGGAAGCAGTCTGGGAAGAGTGTCCTCTGCAGTCACTGTCGCCGGGAAGCAGTCTGGGAAGAGTGTCCTCTGCAGTCACCGCCGCCATGAAGCAGTCTGGGAAGAGTGTCCTCTGCAGTCACCGTCGCCATGAAGCAGTCCAGGAAGAGTGTCCTCTGCAGTCACCGTCACCGGGAAGCAGTCTGGGAAGAGTGTCCTCTGCAGTCACCGTCGCCGGGAAGCAGTCTGGGAAGAGTGTCCTCTGCAGTCACCGTCGCTGGGAAGTAGTCTGGGAAGAGTGTCCTCTGCAGTCACTGTCGCCGAGTGACAAAAAACAAAGAGTGACATCACAGGAAAACTGTAAGTTCATTGGTTGTTAAATAACTGCTAGTTTGATCTACCTATTCTAAGTTGTTTTCAGATTAAAGGTGACTACTGGGGTCAGGATCGGAGGCTTAACACTTCAGCTTCAACTCAACAGAGAGAGCGAGTTCCAGCTGATTTTAAAAAGTATATTTTGAATCTCTATTCTAACTTGCTTTCAGATTAAAGGTAAATAGGAGAAACATTTTACAGATTGATAAACTAAATACCAGTAGGAAATTTAAAAACAAATTGAAAAACTAATTAAATAAAATAGAGATGCAGGGCCAGGCGATATACTGTAGCTGCATGATCTGGGAGCTGGTGGACCCCATTGTGGTTCCTGGTGACCACATCTGTAGCAAATGCTGGTTGCTCGAGGAACTCCGGATCAGAGTCGATGAGCTGGAGTCTGAGCTTCGGACACTGCGACACATCAGGGAGGAGGAGAATTACCTGGACGCTTTGTTTCAGGAGACAGTCACACCCCTTAGATTAACTACCTTAAATTCGGCCAGTGGTCAGGGACAGGAGGGTGTGGCTATGAGTGAGGCAGATAGAGGGATCCATGAAGTAGCACTGCAGGAGCCTCAGCTCTTGCCCTTATCCAACAGGTTCGAGATTCTTGCTCCCTGCGATGACGAGAGCGGGGACTGTAGGGAGGATGAGCAAACTGACAATAGCACTGTGGTACAGGGAGTCATTCAAGTGGGGGGAGAAAAGAGAAATGTAGTTGTAATCGGGGATAGTATAGTTAGGGGAATAGATACTGTTCTCTGTAGCCAGGATCGAGAGTCCTGAAGGCTGTGTTGTCTACCTGGTGCCAGGGTTAAGGATATCTTGTCTTGGCTGCAGAGGAACTTGGAGTGGGAGGGGAAAGATCCAGTTGTCGTGGTCCATGTAGGTACCAACGATATAGGTAGAACGAGGAAAGAGGCTCTGCTGAGGGAATATGAGCAGCTAGTGGCTAAATTAAAAAGCAGAACCAAACAGTTAATAATCTTCAGATTACTACCTGAGCCACGAGCTAATTGGTACAGGGTCAATAAGATTAAAGAGGTAAATGTGTGGCTCAAAGATTGGTGTGGGAAAAATGGGTTTGAATTCATGGGACACTGGCACCAGTACTGGGGAAAGAGGGAAATATTCCGTTTGGATGGGCTACATTTGAATCATGCTGGAATCAGTGTCCTGGTGAATTGCATAACTAGGGTTGTAGATAGGGTTTTAAACTAAATAGTGGGGGGGAGGGTTCAGTTGCATGCAAATACAAAAAATCAAAGTTTAAGGAGAGGGTAAGAGTGCAGGTTAGTGACGAAGCTGATTGTTACCAAAAAGTGAAAGGAAGGGACAGAGTGCGTGAATGCCATATTGCACCAAAGAATCATATAAGAGTAGGGAAAATTGACAATATGGCAAACTTAAAGGCTTTGTATCTGAATTGCATAGCATTTGGAATAAAACTAATGAGTTAACAGTGCAAATTGAGATAAATAGGTATGATTTGGTGGCGATTACTGAGATGTGGTTACAGGGAGAACAGGTTTGGGAGTTGAATATCCAAGGGTACTCAGTGTTTTGGAAGGATAGGCAGGAAGGAAAAGGAGGTGGTGTCGCTTTGTTAGCAAAGGAAGAGATCAGTGCTATAGTGAGGAATGATACATGCACTGGAAAGCAAGACATAGCGTCAGTCTGGGTAGAAATAAGAAATAGCAAGGGAAAGAAGTCCCTGGTTGGGAGTAATCTATAGGTCCCCAAACAGTAGTTCAGCAGTAGGGCACAGTATAAACCAGGAAATACTGGGAGCATGTAAGAAAGGCACGGCAATAATCATGGGTGATTTTAATGTGCAAATAGACTGGACAAATCAAATTGGCAAGGGTAGCCTCAAGGGAGAGTTCATAGAGTGTATTAGAGATTATTTCTTGGAGCAATATGTTGTGGAACCAACCAGGGAGCAGGTTATTCTGGATTTGGTTTTGTGTAATGAGATGGGATTAACTAATGATCTCAGAGTAAAGGTTCCTCTAGGCAAGATCATAGCATGCTAGAATTTCAAGTTCCGTTTGAGAGCGAGAAACTTGAACCCCACGCTAATGCTCTGGAGTTAAAACAAAGGTAACCAAATAGGCATGAGGGCATATTTGGCCCTAGTGGACTGGGCAGGAAGACTACAAGGTAGGACAGTTGATGAACAGTGGCAGATACTTAAGGAGATATTCAATTCCTCCCAAGTAAAATATATTCCAAAGAGGAAGAAAGATGGTAAGAGGGGGAAAAACATCCATGGCTAAGCAAAGAAGTTAAAGATAATGTAAAGGCAAAAATTAAGGTATACCAAAGAGCAAAGGTCAGTGGCAGGCTAGAAGATTGGGAAACTTTTAAAGATCAACAAAGGGTTACTAAAAAAATAATTAAAAGAGCAAAGGTAAATTATGAAAGAAAACTAGTGCAAAATGTAAAAACTGATAGCAAAAGCTTCTACAAGTATATAAAAGGAGAGTAGCTAAAATGAATGTTGGTCCCTTGGAGGATGAGACTGGGGAGGAGGGTTAAGGGGACCAAAACTGTGCACAGTACAGTGGGGAACGCAGAAATGGCAGATACGCTTAATCAATATTTTGCCCGAGTTTTCACGGTGGAGGACACTAGTACCACCCCAATATTATCAGGTAGTGCAGAGGGAATAGAGAAAGAGGAACCGAGAACAATCACCATCATTAGAGAAAACGTACTGAGCAAACTATTGGGATTAAAGGGTGACAAGTCCCTAGGACCTGATGGCCTATATCCCGGGATCTTAAAGGAAGTGGCAGTGAAGATAGTGGATGCATTGGCTATAATATTCCAAAATTCCCTAGATTCTGGAAAGGTTCCAGTGGATTGGAAAAATGCTAATATAACACCCTTATTCAAAAAGGTGGGGAGAGGGAGGCAGAAACTAGGAAACTATAGACCAGTTAATTTAACGTCTGTCATTGGGAAATTGTTGGAATCCATTATTAAAGAAGTAGTAATGGGGCATTTGGAAAGTCAAAATGCAATCCATCAGAGTCAGCATGGTTTTATGAAGAGTAAATCGTGTTTGACTAATTTGCTAGAGTTCTTTGAAGATGTGACAAGCAAAGTGGATAATGGGGATGCTGTAGATATACTATATCTGGACTTCTAGAAGGCCTTTGATAAGGTACCACACAAAAGATTAATATACAAGATAAGATCATACGGAGTTAGGGGTAATGTATTAGCTTGGATAGAGGATTGGCTACCCAACAGAAAGCAGAGAGTCGGGATAAATTAGTCTTTTTCTGGGTGGCAAGTTGTAACTAGTGGGGTGCCACAGGGTTCGGTCCTTGGGCCCCAACTATTTACAATTTATATTAATAACTTGGATAGAAGGTACTATAGCTAAATTTTCAGATGACACCAAAATAGGTGGGAAAGTAAGTTGCAATGAAGAAATAAGAAATTTACAAATAGATATGGACAGGTTAGGTGAATGAGCCAAAATTTGGCAGATGGGGTTTAACATGGATAAGTGTGAGGTTATCCATTTTGGTTGGAAGATAAAAAGGCGACTTATTATTTAAATAGAGAGAAACTTCAGAATTTTTCAGTGCAGAGGGATCTGGGTGTCCTCGTGCATGAATCGCTGAAAGCTAGTATGCAGGTACAGCAGGTAATAAGGAAGGCAAATGGAATTTTGGCATTTATTGCTAAAGGAATAGAGTATAAAAATAGGGAAGTTTTGTTGCAACTGTACAAGGCATTGGTGAGACTGCACCTGGAGTACTGTGCACAGTTTTGGTCCCCTTACTTGATGAAGGATGTAGTTGCATTGGAGGCGGTTCAGAGGAGGTTCACTAGATTGATTCCAGAGACGCGGGGCTTGTCTTATGAGGAGATATTGAGCAGTTTAGGCCTATACTCGCTAGAGTTTAGAGGGATGAGAGGAGATCTAATTGAGGTATATAAGATGCTAAAGGTGATAGACAAAGTAGACGTGGAGTGGATGTTTCCCCTTGTGGGGCATTCTAGAATGAGAGGCTACAGTTTTAGGCTAAGAGATGTAGATTTAAATCAGAGATGAGGAGGAATTACTTTTCTCAAAGGGTGGTGAATCTGTGGAATTCACCACCTCAGAGTGCAGTGGATGCCAGGACACTGAATAAATTTAAGGAGGAGATAGACAGATTTTTAATTAGTAATGGGTTGAAAGGTTATAGGGAGAGGGCGGGAACTTGGAGTTGAGGCCGAAATGAGATCAGCCATGATCGTATTGAATGGCGGGGCAGGCTCGAGGGGCTGAATTGCCTACTCCTGCTCCTAGTTCTTATGTTCTTATATATGTAGTTAATTTTTTCTTGTTTAATAAATGTTTTATTCTTTTGTTAAAAGTTCATCAGCTGACTCATATAACTCTATTCAGTAGCCAATCTCCACATATCTAAACAAAAAATAAAGGTTAGGATCTATCAAGCTGGGTTCCACCCTGAGATCTGGCTTGTCGAGTAGGAATGTCAGTTGGGATCATAACACTGGTGCAGTGGTGGTGTTCACTGGACCTCCATGGTCCAAGTTCCAAAAGTGTGAATCAAGTCAGCCAGATGGCTGTTTGATGTCAGGTACGCTCAAATCAAAAGTTTTCGGTTCGCACATAGCATGCCTGTGCAAGCACACTCCTCTACAGCGGGCGCTGTGTGCGTCACACTGGAAATGGCCAGAAGCACTGCATGTACCATTTTATGACTTTTGCCCTTGAGCCTGCTCCAACATTCAATAAGATCATGGCTGATCAGATTGTGGCCTTAACTCCACTTCCCTGTCTGTCCCCGATAACACTTGATTCCTTTATAGATCAAAAATCTGTCTAACTGAGCCTTGGATATATTCAATAACCCAGTCTCTACTGCTCTCTCAGGCACGGCATTCCAAAGATTAACAACCCTCTGAGGGCGTCTGTAGTGCCAGCATAAGCAGCGCTATGGAACCCAATTTCACACCCTCCAATTCTTCATTCAAGTCATTAAAATATATATAGTGAAATGCTGAAGCCCCATTACAGAATATCAGTTGTCACATCTCATCAATCTCTTTCAATCAATCAAACTGTTTTTCCCTATCTCAGGGAGCAATGTTATGGAGGAGACAAGGGTCTCGGCCACCGGCTGGAGAGTCAGCGAGAGACCCGCGCTGGCTCCTCTGCAAAGGCCTGCTGGTTTTTAACATACCAGTCAAGCAGTTGAGAGCGGGCCTTCCACAGGATCGGGGGTCCGGAGAACTGCTGAAAGCTGGCAGCCAATCAGAGGCTGGCAGCTCCTTTGCTGAGCAGCACCACCATGAGGTGGTGGATACTGGTGGAAGGACACCCATGGAAGCCCACGATCATGGAGCAAACCAGACCAGGGGCAAGTGATGGTGGGAGGGGTTTTGTGGCTTGGGGTTGCGGGCGTTTGTAGGTGGCGGGGGACGGGTGGTGGTTAATGGCAGGGAATGGGTCTCAATGGCCCCCATTCCCAATGCTGGGTCCCTCAATCAGATACTGAGTGCCTTTGAATGAGGGGCTCCATCAGGAGACCCACAAGCAACCCACACAAGTTTGCTTGTTGTCCTCCCTGCATTGCGATAGGTGCGCCCATCACTGGGTTCATAGCAGCGGTGGCGGGAAGAAGCCCTTAATTTGGCATTAATCGGCCCTTCAGGACCTCAATTTTCAGCAGGGCTGGAAGGCCGTCCATGGGCCTTCTCAACATGGACTTAATTGGACTGGAGTCAAGGTCCCCATCTGCCACCATCCCACCCAATTAAATGCCCTCCCTATCTCCAAACTCACCTTGGGGGAGAGAATAAATTACCACCCTCTGCTATGACATAAGCCATTACCACCTATGCCACAATTCTATGCACTCTCATTTTTGCTAATAAGCTCTTGTGTGGAATCCTATGAAATGCCTCCTGGAAGTCTAAATTGAAACATCCATTGACCCTTCACTATTTATCATGTCACTCAAAAAATTAAACTAGATTAATCAGACATGTCGAGTCACAAATCCATGCTGACTCTCTTTGATCAGCTGATCCTTGTCCAAGTGCTGAGTTACTCTGTCTCTGATAATAAATTGCAATGACATCCCCACAGTTGATGTGGAACTGACAAATGTATAATTATTTGATTTCTCCCTTTCTTCCTTCATAAAAAAAAATTTGCAATTTTCCAATTCAAATACACAATTCATGAATCTAGATTTGGGTGATTATGGCTAATATATCTGCAATTTCCTTATTATTTTAATACCCTGGGGTGGAAACAACCACATCCAGTCGATTTTTCAACTTTTAGTTCCATTATTTTCTTAATTACCATTTTTAACTAATATTAAACCCATTAATTTCCTCTCCCTGACTTATTTTTAGGTTCCCTTGTACACTAGTATTTTGTCCTCTTTCTCCACGGTGAAAATAGGCATAAAGTACCAATTTATCAAGTCTGTTATTTTCTTATTACCCATTATAGCCTCACCTGCACCTGCTCTTAATGTGTAAGCATACCCATTTACCACACACTCTTATTTTTCAAAATATTCTTCTGTTAACTTTGATATCCCTTTCTTTCATATCCCTTTTGCACCTGATTAATTTCACCCAAAAGATCTCTTGCCATCATTTGTGTTCACTTCTATCACAATGTCTGTGACTTATCTAAAGAAATATAAAGCTCAGCAGTGGCCATGATAAATGGTTGTGCTTATAGCTGTCCAGGCTTCTACATTATTCAGTAAAGTGCCAACTGCATCAAACGTGTTTTGCATTGTGACAGGATAATTGTTAGAAAGTTCTCAATTCTCATGCACATGCTGTGCATCATAATATAAGGTTGAAATCAAGAGAGAATTGCCATTTTTGCAAAGACGAGATGTTATGTGTGACTCTATAAACCCATTATTATATATCCTAGAATTTCTTTGTAGTGAGATTTGTATTATCTATTTTTTGGATCTCCTGGGCTCCTAGGAAATCAGCTCAGAACTTCACTTTCATTTCAAACAAAGTGCTAGGGCTGGGGTGTGAGAAGTGATTTTTGTGGAATATTTTAGGTTTTAAAGAATGGGGTCTTAAGCCAAAACAATGGTTTCACCTGCATTCAGCCCAATATGTCATCCTGGTACAGGACTTGAAGTCAGTGCTAGGAGCGGCCGTTTGGTGGCTTCTTAAATAATTGCTTGCCTCTTAAAATGCCTGCTAGCTCTTATTAAAGAGTCTGCCCAGCAGTTTGGTGGCTGGTCCTTTAACTAATGTGTTCTCCTAATATTTGTTGTAAGATGTGTGCATAGTTCAGTTGGCTCATGAAAAGGTTCTGAGTCTGGTATAGTTTAACAGTAAGTGTTTATTAGCCACTTGTAACTATATGCTTATATACAGTATAACGTCTAAGTTAGGAGCTGTCTCCAAGCTTGCTGCTACATACATCTCCAGTATAAGACTGTCCTCTAGACTCAGGTCATCTGTTACTTCACATCATACTGTGGGTGGTACTATATTCAGTCCCATGTTAACCCTTTCTTTACCAGACCCTTATACTACAATATTGACCCAATGGTTGGGAGTAAACTCAAGCTCTATTTGAAGGGAAACTCACCACTTAAAGGAATACTCACTATTTCATGATTATTGCTGCTGGAGCTGTGAAGAAAACCTCTGAAGTTCATTGAGAAACTTTCTGGGATACTTTGTCAAGACTTCACCAACACTTGAAAACATTTATCCCAGACATTCTCTGAGGATGACACCTATAAAAAGTAATTATTGTACTACATGGCCTTTCATTGGACACCCTATTCAGAAGAAAGCCAGTGCTAGTCATGGGAATCTTGCTAGAAATCCACCTTGGTCTGGACAAGGAATGGGAGGAGAATATGAGGCCAGGCAGAGTAATAATAGCTACTGCAGAAGAGAGGGATAGGAGACCGAGGTGGTTGAGGTAGCAACCAAGTGGTAGCATCTTCCTCCCCTGGGGATTCAGGACATTTGTCCTCCTCTGAACATCCTCCATATGGATCTTCAGTACCACATTCAAGAACCTTTCTGAGTCCCTAAGCCATTTGCAACGTGATGCTGCATGCCAGTCAGAGCACTCCGCACATTCAGTAAAAATGGATACGCATCTCCACAAAAATTGTATCTAATGAACACTTGAGGGGAAGAATTTTGAGTTTGGCAGGTGTGGTCGGCGGGCCCGGGATCGGCCAGAAACAGGCCACCGCCCACAATCGGCCCCTGACCGCAATTTCACGCCGGCAGGCCAATTAAGCCCAGTTAGGTGCCTGTTCATCAATAGTGAGCAGGGAGATCCAGAGCGGCCTCATGTTGGTGCACGAGCTGCTTGTTGTTTCTGCGGGCTTCTCTCAGGGCGCTCTGGATGACGGCAGCAACTCCTCCGCCATTCCGCCAGCGACTGTCGTATCTGATGAGGCTGCAATGACTGGGGAGATGCCAACTGTGGCACTGGCCGCTACCTCTCAGGCCGGGTCAGTACAGGCTCCACTGGCCAGAGGACAAACACCAAGGTCATCAAGGCAAACAAGATAGCAGAGTCAGCAAGCTGTCTCCAATGCTGGTGCCAGCAGTTGGGGGGCACTAAGATATAGCACCAGAAACGTAAGTTAAAAGCACCATGAGCACAAGAGGGACTTTTCACGGGTGATTTTCTTTTCATTTATATTTGGTTTATATGTCTGCTTTGTGGGCATCAACACCAGTAATGGTAATGTCATTATGCATTCAATGTGACAATAACATTAAATTTGCTTTGGTTCTGATGGCCTGAGTATGCTTCACCTTTTCCCTTTCTGGTGCAGGGAAAGCCAGTATGTAATGCTGGACATGAGTGGCTGGATACTTTATTCCAAAGGCATTGAGTGGACTTTGGTTGCAAATGAAAGGGTCATTTCAGATATCCAGGATGGAAGAAGCAGCCTTGGCATGAGGTGGAAGCAGATCTTTAGTAGCCTAGCTGAAGGAGTGTTGGATCAAGGCGCCCCTGGTGTCCCTGCCTCTCTGGAAGTTACCGAGGTCTGCCTCCACAGCATCAGCGTTCTCCTCACTGGGCTCCTCTTCTGACTCACTACAAGATTCATCATCTGTGGCCTGTGCAGCTGCATCAAGATCCTCTTCCTCCTGTGGGTCCCTCTTGCCAGTGCCAGATTGTGGACAGTGCAGCATGCAAACACTATCAGTGACACCCGCTCTGGGGGGGTATTGTAGTGCTCCCCCTAAATGTCCAGGAATCAGAAGCACATCTTGTGAAGACTTATGGTTCTCTCTATCACCACCCTTGTGGAGGCATGACTCCTATTGTAACGCTGCTCTGCCTCTGTTCTTGGGTGGCAGAAAGGCATCATAAGTCACCTTTTCAATGGATAGCCCTTCTCACCCAGCAGCCATTCATCCAGTCGGGCTGGAGCACTGAAGAGCCTCAGCATCTGGGAGTGTCTCAGGATGTAAGTGGCATGGCAGCTGCCAGGGTAGCTTGCGCAGGCTTGCAGGATATGAATCCTGTGGTCACACACTATCTACATGTTCATGGAGTGGAATGCACTCAGCTGACCCACTGGCGTTTTGATGGCCATATGTGTACAGTTGATGGCACCCTGGATGTGGGGGAACCCACCAATCACTGCAAAGCCTCTGGCTCGCTCAGCCTAGCTGGCCTCAACTGTACAGTAAAGAATAAAGGTCAGTAGCTGCCACAATCAGATCAATCACGAACTTATAGAATGGCAGAGCAGGCTTGAGGGCTAAACGGCCCACTCCTGCTCCTATTTCCTATGTTCTTCTGCCCTTACATGTATATGTTTTAGTTTATTCAGATTCAGTTATGGTAGGACAAGAAATTATGTTTCTAAAGCATACTTGCATGAAAGAAGAAAAATAAATACTTCCATTTATAAAGCATCTTCATAACCTCAGGATTAGCTTAACATCTGTCATAGGGAAAATGCTAGAAGCTATTATTAAAGAAGTTAAAGCAGGGCACTTGGATAAGCTCAAGGTCATCAGTCAGAGTCAGCATAGTTTTGTTAAAGGGAAATCGTGTTTAACCAATTTATTGTGGTTCTTTGAGGAAGTAACATGTGCTGTGGATAAAGGGGAACCGGTGAATGTACTATACTTAGATTTCCAGAAGGCATTTGATAAAGTGCCACATCAAAGGTTATTGCAGAAAATAAAGGCTCATGGGGGTAACATATTGGCATGGATAGAAGATTGGCTGGCTAACAGGAAGCAGAGAGTCAGCACAAATGGGTCTATTTCAGGTTGGCAAGATGTAATGAGTGGTATGCCACAGGCATCAGTGTTGGGATCTCAACTGTTTACAATTTATATAAATGACTGGATGAAGGGATTGAAGGGATGGTTGCCAACTTTGCTGATGACACAAAGATAGGTAGGAAAGTAAGTTGTGAAGAGGACATAAGGAGGCTACAAAAAGATATAATTAGGTTAAGTGGGTGGGTAAAGTCCTGGCAAATGGAGTATAATGTGGGAAAATGTGAAATTGTGCATTTTGGCAGGAAGAATAAAAGAGAAGCATATTATCTAAATGGTGAGAGATTGCTGAGCTCTGAGGTGCAGAGAGATCTGGGTGTCCTGGTGCATGAATCACAAAAGGCTAGTATGCAGGTACAGCAAGTAATTAGGAAAGTAAAAGAATGTTATCATTTATTGTGAGTGGAATTGAAAACAAAAGTAGGGAGGTTATGCTTCAGTTGTATAGGGCACCAGTGAGACCACATTTGGAGTTCTGTGTACAGTATTGGTCACCTTATTTAAGGAAGGATTTAAATGTGTTGGAAGCAGTTCAGGTTTACCAGACTAATACCTGGAATGGGTGGGTTGTCTTATGAGGAACATAAGAAATAGGAACAGGAGTAGACCATTTGACCCCTCGATCTTCTTGTGCTTCGATTTCCACATTGCCATCTAACCCTGATAACCTTTGATTCCCTTGCCTAACAAGAATCTGTCTACCTCTGCCTTAAAAATATTCAGTGACCCCACTTTCACCACCTTCTGAGCCAGAAAGTTCCAAAGTCACAAAAGCCCCAGAGAAAAAAAATTCTCCTCATCTCTGTCCTAAAAGGGTGACCCCTAATTTTAAAACAGTGCCCCCTAGTTCTGGACTCACCCACAAGAGGAAGCATCCTTTCAACATCCACCTTGCCAATGCTGTTTAGGATCTTGTATACATCAATCAAATCACCCCTCACTCTTCTAAACTCCAGTGGAAACAAGCTCAGTCTGTCCAAAGGTTTAGAAGAGTAAGAGGTGACTTGATTAAAACATAAGATCCTGAGGGGTCTTGACAGGGTGGATGCGGAGAGGATGTTTCCTCTTGTGGAAAAATTTAGAACTAGGGGCAACTGTTTAAAAATAAGGGGTCGCCAATTAAAACAGAAGTGAGGTGAAATCTTTTCACTCAGAGGATCGTGAAAAGGTAGTGGAAGCAGAGTCTTTGAATATTTTTAAGGCAGAGATGGATAGATTCTTGGTAAACAAGGGGATGATAGGTTTTCGGAGGTAGGTGGGATGCAGATTTCAGCTATCAGATCAGCCATGATCTTATTAAATAGCACATCAGGCTTCAGGGGCTGAATGTCCTACTCCTGCTCCTTGATCGTATGTTCTTATGAATACCCAATGCACTTTACAGCCAATGAAGAACTTCTGAAGTTCAGTCACTGCTGTAGTATAGGACACGCAGCAGCCAATTTACATACAGCAAGGTCCCACAAACAGCAAAGTGATAATGACCAGATAATCTCTTTTTTGGTGTTGGCTGAGGAACAAGTATTGGCTAGGAAATGAGGGTGAACTGTTCTGCCTTTTTTGAAACAATACCACAAATCGTTTATGTCCACCCGAAAAGGGACCTTGATTTAATGTCTCATTTGAAAGACAAAACCTCTGACAGTCCAGCATTTCCTCATTACTGCAGTGGAGTGTCAGCCTAGATTTTGTACTTATGGCCAGAATTTTCCTGTCGACGATTTGGGGGTGGGGCCCGCTCGACGACGGGAAAATGACACGGGATGACGTCGGGAGGAACCCACGACGTCATCCCGCATCCATTTAAATTTTTAGGAAAGCGGGCGGACAGCAAAATCAGCTGTTCGCTCGCCGACCTGTCAATGGCCAATTGAGGCTATTGACAGGATCATTAAGCTCATTGAAAGACCTGCCCCTCCAACCTCAAGGCTGGTGGGCAGGCCAGGAGCCCCAGCAGGCTTCTGACAAAAGATAAAACCTCATCCACTGGCAGGATGAGGTTTCATCTCAGTTTTTAAAAAGTTTATTAAAGTTTCACTCACGTTTATTAACATGTCCCATCTCGTGTGACAGTGTCACATGAGGGGGACATGTTAATAATGTTTTTCTTTCTCTATTTTTAAAGTTTTTCAAACATTCAGCGCTCTCCGTGAGACAGCACTTAGTCTCAGGGAGCAGTGCGCTTTTTCGCACGCATGCGCGAAAGAGCGCACTTTGACAGATGGGGAATCCTTCCACCCCACCCCCACACAGGAAGCGCATAGTGCTTCCCGTTGGGTGGCCTGCTGGGCAGGCCTTAATTGGTCCACCCACTCAAAATGGCGGCCGGCCTCGTTTCAGCGGCGGAGTTCGGCTGCCCGCCCGCCCATCAAGGTCAAAATTCTGGCCTATGTCTCTGGAGTGGGTCTTGAACTCACAACACCTTTTGATTCAGGGTGCTACCAATAAGTGATGGCTGAAACCTTAAAGTTCAAAAATGGAGAGAAGTATTCTGGCAGTTTAATTGATTAATCGCTGGTGATAAATCCTGAGAAACTGGATACATTACACAAGCTCAGACTGAATATCCAGGTTTTGGCTAACAGTAAATGAAGGGATTGGAAGACAGGAGGCCAAGAAGCAATTGGAGGCCAGGGGGAGGATAGGAGGCCAGAGGTTGGGAGATAGGAGATGGGGGATTGGCAGGGTGGGACAGAGAGATTCACTGGGTTGTTCTTCAAAAGAACGATTCGATGGGCCCCTTCCATGCTGTACTATTCTATGATTCAAAATGCTGCAGGCACAACTCCAACCTCAGAGCAGGGCCAGGATTGCATTTCCTGTGGCTTTCAAAATGACAGTAGCTCTTAATATACTGAGGCTGTCTAAGCAGAGAAAGATTCATCTCATTCCCTTGTGCCAGACACAAGCAGGCGGGGTGAGCATGAGGATTTTCAAGGATTGCAAGCTTCCTATGGAGCAGGGTGAGATTGGTTGGACACACATTGCTTTGCGTGGCCTCATGAGAACTTGGGAGCCTGAACCGAAAGGGATTCCACTGCCTCAATTTGCATCTTGTGTGTGACTGCAGGCAATGCATCATGCAGATTAATGCCCAGTATTGTAGCATGATTCATTCATTCTGCAACAGTACTCTGTGTTAGCTAGAATGATTTTCATTTCTTAGATCAAAAATCGGAGAGCCTAGAGGTAAGGGTTCATGAATCTGGGAGAGATTGGCAGTGGAGCAGCAGAGCAACAGGAGAAGAGCAACAATCTGAGAGTCCGGAGGTGAAGTAGCACGAGGGAAAGAGGTTAAAAAAAAACTAAAGTGACATTAACAGAAGGAAAGGAACTGACTGGCGAGGAGCAGATGGATTTTTTTCCCCCAGATAAATTAATTAATTTTTCTTCCAATTTCCACCCCTCCATCATTTTCACATGGTCCATCTCTGACACTTCCCTTCCCTTCCTTGACCTCTCTGTCTCAATTTCTGGTGATAGACTGTCCACCAATATCCATTACAAGCCTACCTCGACTATTGCTCTTCACACCCCGCTTCCTGTAAGGACTCCATCCCATTCTTTCAGTTCCTTCGCCTCCGTCGCATCTGTTCTGATGATGCCACTTTCAAAAACAGTTCCTCTGACATGTCTTCCTTCTTCCTTAACCAAGGTTTTCCACCCACGGTGGTTGACAGGGCCCTCAACCGCGTCCGGCCCATCTTCCGCGCATCCGCCCTCACACCATCCTCTCCCTCCCAGAACCATGATAGGGTCCCCCTTGTCCTCACTTATCACCCCACCAGTCTCCGCATTCAAAGGATCATCCTCCACCATTTCTGCCAACACCAGCATGATGCCACCACCAAACACATCTTCCCTTCACCCCACCTAGCGGCATTCCGCAGGGATTGTTCCTTCTGGGACACCCTGGTCCACTCCTCCATCACCCCCTACACCTCAACCCCCTCCCACGGCACCTTCCCATGCAACCGCAGAAGGTGCAACACCTGCCCCTTTACTTCCCCTCTCCTCACCGTCTAAGGGCCAAAACACTCCTTTCAAGTGAAGCAGCATTTCACTTGCACTTCCTTCAATTTAGTCTACTGCATTCGCTGCTCCCAATGCGGTTTCCTCTACATTGGAGAGACCAAACGCAGACTGGGTGATCGCTTTGCAGAACAACTTCGGTCTGTCCGCAAGCATGACCCAGACCTCCCTGTCACTTGCCATTTCAACACTCCACCCTGCTCTCATGCCCACATGTCCATCCTTGGCCTGTTGCATTGTTCCAGTGAAGCTCAACGCAAACTGGAGGAACAGCACCTCATCTTCCAACTAGGCACTTTACAGCCTTCCAGACTGAATATTGAGTTCAACAATTTTAGATCATGAACACTCTCCTCCATCCCCACCCCCTTTCCGATCCCCCTTTTTTTTCTCCAATAATTTATATAGATTTTTCTTTTCCCACCTATTTCCATTATTTTTAAATGTGTTTCCATCCATTGTTTTATCTCTACATTTTAGCCTATTTCGATCCCTTCCCTTCACCCCACCCCCACTAGGGCTATCTGTACCTTGCTTGTCCTGCTTTCTACCTTTAATTAGCACATTCCTTAGATAATATCACCACCTTCAACACCACTTTGTCCTTTTGTCTATGATATCTTTTGGCTATCTCCACCTATCACTGGCCCTCTAACCAGCCCTACCTGTCCACCCCCTCCCCCCGACCACCCCCCCCGCCCCCACCACCCACCTCCTTAAACCAGCTTATATTTCACCACTTTTCTATTTTTACTTAGTTCTGTTGAAGAGTCATACGGACCCAAACGTTAACTGTGTTCCTCTCCGCAATAATATGATTGAGTTCAACATAGTGTTTGAAAAGGAGAAATGTGAAGCAGCTCCTAAGATTTAGGTAATGTTGACTTGAATAGGATTAGACAGAGGTTGTCCACAGTAAACTGAGCAAATTTGTTAATGGGTAAAATGAGAAGGTTGATGGGAGGTGTTCAAAAATGAATTTAAGTGATACTTAATCAGTTTACACCCTGAAGGGGCAAGAGCTCTACTTGCCAAAAATACAGACATGGATAACCAAAGTAGTAAGAGACAACTTAAAACCAAACAAAGGCATACAACATTGGAAAAAAATAACAGAGATCTTTGTTAATGGGAAAGATACAAAGTACAACAAAGGGTGACAACACAAATAGTACAAACTATAAAAAGGGAGTAATAAAAGAAACTTGCAAAGGACATTAAAAATAGCACAATCCTATTTTACAATTATATTAGCAAAAAGAAGTGGCATGGAGTAATGTAGGTCTCTTGAAAACTGATAATGATGATATTGTCAAGAAAATAAGGAAATTGCAAAATAATTAGTTTGCATCCAACTAACTTAAGTAGAATAACAGTAATGAAGAAAATAATGGCACCAAAGAGTGACAAATCCCCAGAACCGGATGGTTTCCATCCCAGTGTTTTAAAGGAAGTAGTTGAGACCACTGCAGATGCAGAAATTATAATCTTCCAAAATTCTCGATTCAGAAATCGTTTCTTTAAATTGGAAAGTTGCGCATGTCATTCTGCTATTTAAGAAAGGTGACAGATGGAAAGCAGCAAATTATAGACCAGTTAGCATTTGTTGGGAAATCTCCAGAGTTTACAATTAGGGATAGGGTGATTGAACACTTTGAAAATTTTCAGCTATTCAAGAGGTCCAGCATAGATTTATAAAAGATAGGCTGTGCCTGACAAACTTGCTCGAGTATTTTGAAGAGGAGACGAAAGTAGTGGTCCAGGAAATGTCTATGTATATTATTTATATGGACTTCAGGAAGACATTTGATAAAGTCCCTCAAAAGAAACTGTTAGCTAAAGTTGAAATTCATGGAATTTTTAAGGGAAATTATTGCCCTGGTTAGGAAATTTGCTGAGCAGCAGGAGAAAGAAATTGGATAATGGTCAGGCACTCTGAATGGCAGGATGTGACTCGTAGTGTCCTGCATGTATTTATCCTGAGCTTCCATATTTATAAATGACTTAGATGATGGAATAGAAGCCACATATCCAAATTTGCTGATGGCACAAAGATGGGAGAACATTGTAGGCAGTATAGATGGAAGCATCAAATTAAAAGTGACATTGATAGATTAAACGAATGGAAAAACTGTGGAAAATGGATTTCAATGCAGGCAAATGTGAGATTATCCACTTTTGAAGTCCAAAAGGATAGAACAGAGTACTTTATGAATAGTGAAAATGTAGAAAGAGTGGAGATTCAAAAGACTCAGGATCCAGATACATAGATAATTACACTATCATGAACAGGTTCAGAAAATAATCAGAAAGGCTAATGGAATGCTGGCATATATATCTCGAGAACTAGAATATAAGCACGTAAAAGTCATGCTGCAGCATTAAAAAACTGCCTTGTTTTATTCTTACATTACTGTTCCATGGAAGTTTGATACAATTCAGTGGCTTGCTAGGCCATTTTAGAGGGCAGTTAAGAGACAGCCAGATTAGGGTTTTAATAAAAACAGATAATGCTAGAAACACTTAACAGATCAGGCAGCATCTATGGAGAGAAACAAAGTTAACATTTCAGGTCGATGGTAACCCTTCACCTGATGCTGCCTGGCCTGCTGAGTATTTCCAGCATTTTCTGTTTTTATTTCAGATTTCCAGCATCAGCAGTATTTTGCTTTCATATCGATGTGGGTCTGGAGTCACATGTAGGCCAGATTTCCTTCACCCTAAAGGCTGTATGACTTTCCATCAGTTCTGGAATGTAAGCAGACAACCTCTATAGATGACGTGAAGCAAAGAGAAGAATATGCCAAAGGGTGGCCAGAACACAATCCTGTTTGACCCCTCTGCGGATCCCAGAGGGTTCCGATGTTGCCCTGTCATAGCTGACCTTGCCCATCATGCTGTCATAGAAAGAGGAGGTCACATTGAGCAGCTTTGGCGGGCAACAATATTACTAGTGCAGTAACAATACTGCCATTCCCATCACAGCAGCTGGTGAATTTAAACTCATTAATTAAATAAATCTAGCGTTAAAAGCTATTATCAACAATGGTGAACACAAAACTACTGGATTGTCCTAAATCCCAATTGGTTCACTAAGGTCTTTAAGGAAATAAATCTGCTGTATTTACCCAGTCTTATCTATGTATAACACCAAACACACAGCAATGTGGTGGACTCTTAACCACACTCTGAAATAGCTGAACAAGCTATTCAATTGCACCAAACTACTAAGAAAAATTAAATAAGATGGATCACCCAGCATTAACCTAGGCACCAGGCACAACAATGCTACACCATGCAAAGTTCTCCTCACTAATAACTGCAGAGTCAGAGTCATAGAGGTCCACAGCACAGAAAAAGGCCCTTCAGCCATTCGAGTCTGCGCCGGTCAAACAAGTACCTAACTATTCAAATCCCATTTTCCAGCTCTAGGCCCAAGGCCTTGTATGCCATGGCATCGCAAGTGCACATCCAAATATTTCTTCAATGTTATGAGGGTTTCTGCTTCTACCACACTTTCAGGCAGTGAGTTCCAGGTTCCCACCACCCTCTGGGTGAAAAAATTCTTCCTCACATCCCCTCTAAACCGCCTGCCCCTTAGCTTAAATCTATGCCCCCTGGTTATTGATCCCTCCACCAAGGGGAAAAGTTCCTTCCTATCTACCCTATCTATGCCCCTCATATTTTTATACACCTCAATCGTGTCCCCCCTCAATATCCTCTGCTCCAGAGAAAATAACCCCAGTCTATCAAATCTATCCTCATAACTAAAACTCTCCAGCCCAGGCAACATTCTGGTAAATCTCCTTTGCACTCTCTCTAGTGCAATCACATCCTTCCTATGATGCGGATTCCAGAACTGCACGCAATACTCTAGCTGTGGCCTAACCAGCGTTTTATACAGTTCCAGCATAACCTCCCTGTTCCTGTATTCTATGCCTCGGCTAATAAAGACAAGTATCCCATATGCCTTCTTAATCACCTTATCTATCCCGCTACCTTAAGGGACCTGTGGACATGCACACTAAGGTCCTTCTGATCCTCTGTACTTCCCAGGATCCTACCATTCATCGTGTATTCCCGTGCCTTGTTTGTCCTGCCCAAATGCATCACCTCACACTTAGCCAGATTAAATTCCATTTGCCACTGATCAGCCCATTTGACCAGCCCGTCTATATCCTCCTGTAATCTAAGGCTATCCTCCTCACTATTTCCCACCCCACCAATTTTCATGTCATCCGCGAACTTACCGATCAACCCTCCTACATTCATGTCTAAATCGTTTATATATACCACAAACAGCAAGGGACCCAACATCTGTCCCTGTGGAACCCCACTGGACACAGGCATCCAGTCACAAAAACACCCCTCGACCATCACGCTCTGCTTCCTGCCACTCAGCCAATTCTGGATCCAATTTGCCAAATTGCCTTGGATC
This sequence comes from Cetorhinus maximus, assembly GCF_964194155.1. Classification (NCBI taxonomy): domain Eukaryota; kingdom Metazoa; phylum Chordata; class Chondrichthyes; order Lamniformes; family Cetorhinidae; genus Cetorhinus; species Cetorhinus maximus. The sequence continues at coordinate 75,526,904 of NC_135882.1, read as the reverse complement.
CCATGGGCTCTTACGTTTGTTATCAGTCTCCCATGCAGGACCTTATCAAAAGCCTTGCTGAAGTCCAAGTAGACTACATCAAATGCATTCCCCTCATCTACACATTTGGTCACCTCTTTGAAAAATTCAATCAAATTGGTCAAACATGACCTCCCCTTAACAAAACCATGCTGAATGTCCTTGATTAATCCCTGCCTCTCCAAGTGTAGATTAATTCTGTCCCTCAGAATTGCTTCCAATAGTCTCTCCACCACTGAGTTTAGACTGACTGGCCTGTTGTTCCCTGGTGTATCCCTTCCTCCCTTCTTGAATAATGGTACCGCATTGGCTGTCCTCCAGTGCTCTGGCCAGAGAAGTGCCAGAGATGTATTGAAAATTATTGCCAGCGCCCCTGCTATCTCCTCCCTTGCCTCACTCAACAGCCTGGGATACATTTCATCCGGGTCTGGAGATTTAACTACTTTCAAGCCTGCCAGACCACTTAGAACCTCCTCCCTTTCTATGCTAGTTTCTTTGAATTATTTCACAGTCCTTCTGCCTGATTTCCATACCCATGTAGACACAATGTATTCATTTAGAACCCTACCTACGTCTTCTGGCTCCACTCACAAATTACCACTCTGGTCCTTAATGGGCCTACTCTTTCTCTAATTATCCTCTTACTTTCAAAATAACTTTGGATTTTCCTTCATTTTACCTGCCAACGTCTTTTCATGCCCCCTTTTTGCTTTCCTAATTTCGTTTTTAAGTTCCCCCCTACATATTCTATACTCCTCTAGGGCTTCCGCTGTTTTGAGCCCTCGGTATCTGCCATAAGCCTCCCTTTTTCTCTTTATCCAATCCTGTATATCCTTCGATATCCAGGGATCCCTGGATTTGTTGGTCCCACCTTTTATCTTTACTGGAATATGTTGGCCCCGTACTCTCCCTATTTCCTTCTTAAATGAGTCCCACTGCTCTGACGCAGATTTACCTAAAAGCAGCTGCTCCGAGTCCACTCTGGCCAAATCATACCTGAGCTTATTAAAATCAGCATTCCCCCAATTTAAAATTCTGATTTCTGGCCCATCCTTGTCCTTTCCTATAACAACCTTGAATCTAACTGAGTTATGATCATTATCTTCAAAACGTTCCCCCACTGATACCTCTACCACTTGCCCGGCTTCATTCCCTAAAGTTAAGTTCAGGACTGCCTCCTCTCTTGTAGGACCTTCTACGAACTGGCTTAAAAAGTTCTCCTGGATGCAATTTAAGGATTCCGCTCCCTCTAAACCTATAACACGATGACTAACCCAGTTAATGTTGGGGAAGTTGAAATCCCCCACTATTACTACCCTATTATTTTTACACTTCTCTGAAATTTGCCTACATATCTGCTCTTCTATTTCTCTGACTGTTTGGGAGCCTATAGTACACTCCCAGCAATGTGATTGCTCCTTTTTTGTTTTTCAGTTCTACCCATATGGCTTCATTTGAGGAGCCTTCTAAGATGTCATCCCTCCTTACTGCTGTAATTGATTCCTTGATTAATATTGCGATACCTCCTCCTCTTTTACCTCCTTTCCTGTCTCGCCTGAAGACCCTATATCCTGGAAAATTGAGCTGCCAATCCTGCCCCTCGCTCAGCTCTGTGACAGCAATGTCTCCATACTTCCATCTGTTAATTTGTGCCCTCAACTCATCTGCCTTATTCATCAGACTCCTTGCATTAAAATAAATACCATCCAACCATGCCAAACTCCTTTGAGCCTTAACTATAATTTCTATGCCTTCCAGGTTCACTTGCTCTCTCTTCTAATTTTGGCTGTGCATCTTCCCTTGCTGAACCTCCTCTCAGGATCCCATCCCCCTGCCAAGTTAGTTTAAGCCCTACCCAACAGCACTAGCAAACATCCCCGCAAGGGTGTTGGTCCCATTCCGGTTCAGGTGCAACCCGTCCACCTTGTGCATGCGCAGGAACAGGACAGTGAGCACATCCTGAGTGGGGCACAGCCAGAGTGGGTATTCGGAATTTGGTGCAAAGCAGGAATTCAGTGCATAGGGGATGAGATGCTCTTTGCATTTTTTCCTTGCTATCCAACTTCTTCAATCTTCAGACCGTGCTGCAGCAGTAGAGGCTACAAGGGAAATGAAGCACTGGTAAGTAGTGGGTAAGGTATTAACTACTTTAATCGCTTATAGTTTAAGGTCTTTTTGTGGATTACAGTTTGTATATTCTACAGTAACAAGGATCAGGAAAGAAGGGCACTAGAGTAATTGACTTAAAAGGTTTAATTTAAAGGGATAAGTCATGGCAGGAGCGCTCAAAGCCGCGGTGTGCTCCTCGTGCTCCATGTGGGAAGCCGGAGACATTTCCAGTGCCCAGGACCAGCAGGTGTGCAGGAAGTGTGTCCAGCTGCAGCTCCTGGAAGCGCGGGTTTCAGAGCTGGAACGGCGGCTGGGGACATTGTGAAGCATCTGCAAGTCTGAGAGCATCGTGGATAGTACGTTTAGAGAGGTGGTCACACTGCAGATGAAGGGACTTGAGGAAGGAATGGAATGGATGACCACCAGGCAGTCCAAGAGAAACAGGCAGGTAGTTCAGGAGTCCCCTGGGGTTCCGCTCGCAAATCGGTTCCTCCAGGGAGTGCGGACAGAGCCAAGCTTCTGGCACCACAAGCAGCCTGTCTGTACAGGAGGGGAGGAAAGGGGGAAGAGCAATAGCAATAGGGGGTTCTATAGTCAGGGGAACAGATAGGCACTAATGTGGCCGTCAACGTGACTCCAGGATGGTATGTTGCCTCCCTGGTGCCAGGGTCCGGGATGTCACTGAATGGCTGCAGGGCATCCTGAAGGGGGAGGGTGATAAGGCAGAGGTCATGGTACATGTTGGTACTAATGACATAGGTAGAAAGAGGGATGAGGTCTTGCATCAAGAATTCAGTGAGTTAGGCAGTAGACTAAAAAGCAAGACCGCTTGGGTTGTAATCTCTGGATTACTCCCAGTGCCACATGCTAGCGAGCTCAGAAATAGGAGAATAGCACAGATGAATACGTGGCTTAAGGGTTGGTGCAGGAGGGAGGGTTTTAGATTCCTGGATCACTGGGACCGTTTCTGGGGAAGGTGGGACCTGTCCAAGCAGGACAGTCTACATCTGAACCAGAGCGGGACTAAGATCCTTGTGGGCGGGTTTGCTAGTGCTGATGCGAGGAGTTTAAACTAATTCGGCAGGGGGAGGGGGCACAGAGTATTAGCAGAATAGGGACACATCATAATACAGTAAAACAATCAAGTCAGGGAGTACAGCTGCAATAAGCTTCAAGAGAGTAAGGCAAGGCTGGATGGTCTCTACTTTAATGCAGGAGTATTACAGGTAAAACGGATGAGTTAAGGGTGAGGATTGACACATGGAATTGTGATATAGTAGCCATCACTGAGATGTGGTTGAGGGAAGGGCAGGATTGGCAGCTCAACATTCCAGGATATAGAATCTTCAGGCGAGACAGGGGAAGGGGTAAAAGAGGAGGATGCATTCCATTATTAGTTAAAGAGTCAGTTACTGCAGTAAGGAGAGATGATATCTTGGAGGAGGCATTGAATGACGCTTTGTGGGTAGGGCTTAGGAATAAAAAAGGGGCAACCACATTATTAGGTGTTTATTATAGACCCCCAGATAGTCAGTTGAAAATTGAGGTGCAAATATGTGCACAATTTGTGGAGGTGTGTAAAAGCAATAACAATAGGGTAATTTTACTAGGTGACTTCAACTTTCCCAGCATTAATTGGGATAGACATAGTGTTGAGGGCTTGGATGGAGTGGATGTCTTGAAATGTCTACAGGAGAACCTTTTAGGTCAATATGTAGAGGGTCCAACAAGGGACGGTGCATTGCTGGACATAATTCTGGGGAATGAAGCTGGATAGGTGGCTGAGATGGTGGTGGGCGAGCATTTTAGTGATAGTGACCACAACATGGTACGGTTTAAGTTTGTTATGGACAAAGAAATCGACAAGTTGCAATAAAATGTTTTGGATTGGGGGAGAGTGGATTTTAGTAAAATAAGACAGGATCTGGCCAAGGTAGACTGGGAACAGTTACTTGTGGGGAAATCTACAGAGGAACAGTTGGGGGTGTTCAAAAAGGAAATGGGGAGGGTACAGGCTCAACATGTTCCATCTAGGGTGATAGGAGGAAGTAACAAGCCCAGAGAACCATGGATGACCAGAGATATTCAGGTTACGATGAGAAGGAAAAGAGAGGCTTTTAGCAGGTACAAGGGAAGCAAATCAGCAGAGGCATTAATGGAGTACAGACAGTGCAGGATGGAGCTTAAGAAAGCAATTAGGAGAGCAAAGAGGGGATATGAGAAAGCTCTGGCTGGTAAAAGTAGGGAAAACCCCAAGATATTCTATAAGTATATCAATGGGAAGAGGATAACCAGGGAAAGAGCAGGGCCCATAAGGGACCAAGGGGGAAATCTATGGGTGGAGCCAGAGGACATCGCTAGAGTGTTGAATGAATATTTCACGTCCGTCTTCACCCAAGAGAATGAGGATGAAGGTATCAAACTCAGGGAGAGAGACTGTGAGGTTCTTAAGCAAATTGATATAGGGAGTGACAAGGTATTGGAGGTGTTGGCAGGCTTAAAAGTGGACAAATCTCCAGGTCCGGATGATTTGTGTCCCAGACTGCTGAGGGAGGCAACGGAGGAGATCGCAGGGGCTCTGACCCGAATTTTTAATTCCTTTCTGGCCACGGGGGAGGTGCCAGAGGACTGGAGAACAGCTAACGTGGATCCACTATTTAAGAAGGGTTGTAGAGATAAGCCAGGGAACTACAGGCCAGTGAGTCTCACGTCAGTGGTAGGGAAAATATTGGAGAAAGTTCTGAAGGAGAGTATCTATCTCCACTTGGAGAGGCAAGGTTTGATCAGGGATAGTCAGCATGGCTTTGTCAGAGGGAGGTCATGCCTAACAAATTTGATTGAATTTTTTGAGGAGGTGACCAGGTATATAGATGAGCGTAGTGCAGTTGATGAAGTTTATATGGATTTCAGCAAAGCCTTTGACAAAGTCCCGCATGGAAGACCTATAAAGAAGGCAAAGGCACATGGGATACAGGGTAATTTGATAAGGTGGATTCAAAATTGGCTTAGTTGTAGGAGGCAGAGGGTGATGACAGAAGGATGCTTTAGTGACTGGAAGCCAGTGTCCAGTGGCGTACCACAGGGATCTGTGCTCAGTCCCCTACTATTTGTCATTTATATAAATGACTTAGGTGACTATGTAGGGGGTAGGATTAGTAAGTTTGCGGATGACACAAAGATCGGCTGGGTGGTTAACCAGTGAGGTTGAGTGTCTTGGGCTACAGGAAGATATAGACGGGATGGTCAAATGGGCAGATAAGTGGCAGATGGAATTTAACCCTGAAAAGTGTGAGGTGAAACACTTTGGAAGGAGTAATTTGACAAGGAAGTATTCAATGTACGGCATGGCACTCGGAAGTTCTGAGGAACAAAGGGACCTTGGCGTGTGTGTCCATAGATCTGAAGGCAGAGGGGCATGTTAGTGGGGTAGTGAAAAAGGCATATGGGACACTTGATTTTATCAATCAAGGCATAGATTACAAAAGTAGGGAGGTCATGTTGGAGTTGTATAGGACCTTGGTGAGGCCACAGCTGGAGTACTGTGTGGCAGTTCTGGTCGCCACATTATAGGAAGGATGTGATTGCACTGGAGGGGGTACAGAGCAGATTCACCAGGATATTGCCTGGGACTAAACATTTAAGTTATGAAGAGAGGTTGGATAGACTTGGGTTGTTTTCGTTGGAGCAGAGAAGACTGAGGGGCAACCTGATCAAGGCGTACAAGATTATGAGGGGCATGGACAGGGTGGATAGGGAGCAGTTGTTCCCCTTAGTTGAAGGGTCAGTCACAAGGGAGCGTAAGTTCAAGGTGAGGGGCAGGAGGTTTAGGGGGAATGTGAGGAAAACCTTTTTTACCCAGAGGGTGGTGATGGTCTGGAATGTACTGCCTGGGAGGGTGGTGGAGGCGGGTTGCCTCACATCCTTTAAAAAGTACCTGGATGAGCACTTGGCACGTCATAACAATCAAGGCTATGGGCCAAGTGCTGGTAAATGGGATTAGGTAGGTAGGTCAGGTGTTTCTCACGTGTCGGTGCAGACTCGATGGGCCAAAGGGCCTCATCTGCACTGTGATTCTGTGATTCTGGTACAGGTCCCACCGTCCCCAGAAACGGTCCCAATGTCCCAGAAATCTACAGCCCTCCCTCCTGCACCATCTCTCCAGCTACGCATTCATCTGGACTAAGCTCCTATTTCTATACTCACTAGCGTGTGGCACCGGAAGTAATCCAGAGATTAGTACCTTTGAGGTCCTGTTTTTTAATCTGCTTCCTAGCTCCCTAAGTTCTGCTTGCTGCGCCTCAGCCCGCTTTCTACCTATGTCATTGATTCCTTGATCAATATTGCGATACCCTCTCTTCTTTTACCTCCTTCCCTGTCTCACCTAAAGACCCTATATCCTGGAATATTGGGCTGCCAATCCTGCCCCTCTCTCAACCATGTCTCAGTGACAGCAATTACATCATACTTCCATGTGTTAATTTGTGCCCTCAGCTCATCCACCTTATTTGTCAGACTTGTCAGACCATGATCTCTGTCTGTTTGCCCTCCCCCTTTAGAATGCTCTGCAGCCGTTCAGTGACATCCTTGACCCTGGCACCAGGGAGGCAACATACCATCCTGGAGTCACGTCTATGGCCGCAGAAACGTCTGACCGTTCCCCTTACTAGTGAGTCTCCTACCACTATTGCTCTTCCCCTCTTTTTCCTCCCCTCCCTGTGCAACTTAGCCACTCACAGTGCCATGAGCGTGGCTGCACTCCCCAGAGGAAACGTCACTCTCACCGTTTTCCAACACAGAAAAACTGTTCTCAAGCGAGATGCACCCTGGGGATTTCCTGACTACCTGTCTGACACCTTTCTTCAGACGGATGGTCACCCATTCCCTCTCTGTTTGCACTTCTGTAAGCTGTGGGGTGACCACATCTAAAAGCGTGCTATCCTCGAAAGTCTCAGCCTCATGGATGCACCTCAGTGCCTCCAGCTGCCACTGAAGCTCCGAAACTGGGAGCTCAAGTAGCTGCAGCTGGTGGCACTTCTGCACACGTGGTCGGTCAGACCGCAAGGGGTGTCTAGGACTTCCCACATGTAGCAGGCGGTACATAATACGGGACTGAGCTGCCCTGCCATGCCGCTAATTGAAAAAACCCCTTACTTTAAGTTAAATACAGTAAAAAAGTTAAATTACTTGACTTGAGTGAAAATTGCAACAGCTGTCCCGCAGACTCATCAAGCCTGATGTAGTCATCTTCACAGAATCATACTGTTTAGCCAATGCACCACAATCCTTCATCACCATCCTTTGGTCTTTTCTATCCCACCAGCAGGACAGACCCACCAGAGGTGGCGACAGATATACAGTCTGGAGGGAGTATTAAATATTGGCTCTGGATCCCATGAAGTTTCATGGTCAAATGTGGACAAAGGAAACTCCTGTTGGTTACCACCCATTCCAGGTTGAAAAGAATCTGTGCAAAGCCCTGTGCCAAGTTGGTGCTGTGCTTCTTCATGCTCCTTGACATTGAACACAAGTTTTACAAAAGGCTTCCTAATTCATACACCAATCAGCCTTCTTCTGTAGCCTGGCCCATCGAAGTCCTCATCTGTGTTCCCTGCAGCAGAACTAGTGTGCATGTTCCCTGCAGCAGAACTAGTGTGCAAACTCACCCTCTGGTGAGCTGGCATCTGCCTCTTTTGCCTGGTGTCTCAGCATGTGTAGGATTGCCTCTGTCCTAGCTTCCAATCGTAGCCTTGTTCATCCTCCCGAACAATCTCCAGTTCTTGAGTATCTGGAATGAAAAAGAGATAAGGGCTGTATTGTGATGGGGGAAGATAAGAAAATAAGGAGTGCATGCTGACATTTATCAGTAGCTTCTAAGTCATAGATATTGAGGGCTGAAGGAGCAGTGGAATGAAAGGAGGGTTAGGTATGTAAGTACTCTCAATCTTCAGTCACTTCAGCCCTGCTGATTGCCAAAGCCTCAGCTATGGTGCTTATCATAATGGACAGCCTTGTCTCCTCCATGGGAATTAAAGACATGCCTCCTCCCCACTCATTAATTTCTGCTGCCTTCTGTTTTATGTCATCTTCTCCTGCAAAAAAGACAATATCACAGTGAGTGCTGTGCAAACCTTTGGGTAATCTGGTTGTCTTGGTTGAATAACTGCCAGTGTGTACAAGCTTGAGATGTTGATGTGAGGCTTGTAACAGTGCTAAATACTTGAAGGTGAGGTAAAGGATAAGAACGTCATGGATAAGTACTAATTGATATAACCTGTTGGTAGGTGAGTGATGGGGGTGTAGTGAATTGAGCAGATGAGGTTAGTTGTGCAGTAGGTAAAATATGACATTTGAAGATGCACTTGCTAATCTTGATTCATGTGAGATAATTAAATATCTCATTGCACTGCACCAGTTCGTAGAGGCTAAACTTCTGGCACTGATGTGTACTGTTTTGTCTTCCCACTACTGTCTGCCTTTTGAGCATGTCTGTAGGGCCTCTGACTCTCCTAAGAACACAGGATACCCCCTCATTCTTTTCTCTCTTCCACCAAGAGCTTGATGCACGCTCCCTCCTATTGTCAGCCATTGTTTATTTTTCCAACAACACAATATCCAGAATGATCTCAGCATTACCAGCAGAGGTACAGGCTAGCTTTAAGTAGTGCTAGGCACTCACGTTATTAGGCCTCTTACTAATGCTTTCCGCCAATGACAGTGCAAGGAATGCTGGTTGCATGTAGCAATCATGGCATGAACAGGCCTAGATTCGAAGATTGGAATCTAGTTTGCACTGCATTCAATAGGCATGGAAAATCACACATCACGATCCCTATGCTCATGTTTGGATGGTACCCTATTTAACTGCTTAGTTCCCACAATGTAATTTAAATTTCGAATGGTCAGTTTTGCTACTGCAGTTGATCACAGAATAATCAACTTCATTAAGGAATCCACCAAATTTGAAAACAGACTTCACTTAAGGGGGCAGGATTTTTACCTCTTCGGGCAGGCATAGTGGACGGGCCTGGGAGCTGTTGCGAAAGCGACCGCCACCCACGATTGGGCCCAAAACCATGATTTCATGCTGGCTGGCTAAATAATGGCCAGCCAACGTGAATCGTGCGCTGCAATGCTGAGCGCTGCCAGGGTGGGGGCGGGAGAAGGGCGAGTGTGGAGATTTGTGCATGCGTGCGGGTGTGCGTACTGAAAGATCCCTGAAGGCACAGAGCTGCCTCAGGGAGCTGAAGATTTATAACAGTACAAATAAAGATGTAAAAAAATAAGGTGAACATGTTCCCTTATGAGCACGGTCATGCTATAAATAAGATTTAAACATCTTTATTTTATTTTTAATTCCTGTTGGGAACTTCATCCCGCCCGTGGTGAAGTTTCATAAAAAATTCAAAGGCCACTTGGCCTTTTCACCCGCCCCCCAACCGAATGGTTGGATGGGCAGCGAAAAATCTGATTTAATTAATTGATTAAGGGCCTTAATGGGCCTCTTAATTGTCGGCGGGCACACGAGAGAGGCAGCAACGCACCCACCAAGCGAAATATCGCGAGAATGCGCAATGATGTTGGGACGCTCACCCGACGTCATCGTGCACTATTTTACTCTCATTCAGGTCGGGTGCGTGCCTGCCTGATGAGAGAAAATTTCTGCCCTTGGGCTCGATCTGCAGGCCAACCTATGTGGCAGCAGAGCATCAGAGTGACTTTTATTCCCCCTTCCAACTGAAGTAAATGAGTCAGGGCAGTAGCGCAACCAATGGATGGAATTTCCATCCACTGTGCTTCTGCTGGTATTCTAGATTCATGGGAAGTTCTAGGTCAGTATAATGTATTTTTGTCTCCCACAGCATCATTGCTGAGGTGTAAAATTAGATACATGTTGAAGCAAAAAACACCAGACAAAACAAAGTTAGAATAGAATTATTCTGTCCTTTCTACCCATTGCATACTTTCTATGCAGTGCAATGCACTAGTGAAAATGAGTATGTTCATGACAAAAGGATTATTCCAATAATTTGCTCTAAATTTTCTATGTGAGTTCCCAGATTTGGGCAGTTGGTTCTTCGAGAGATGCTCTAATTCCTCCCTGCATTCCCCACCACTTTTCAAGAAGTTTATTCTTGGGATTTGGCTGATGCTGACAAAGCTGGAATTCATTGCATAGTTTCCTTTTTTGGGATTTTCTGCCAGATGTGATAGAGATTTTACAGTGCATCCAACCAAATATTGACAGATGTATTATGATGGAATGCAAATGTATGGAAATATGCAATTTTCTTCATTTGTCCCGAGCAACACATTGCAACAAGAAACAGCTGTTGTCCAGTGTTGCAATGAGCAATAGAGGGTGGTGCAAGTGAAATCAACCACACATCTACATTTTTTAAATGATCAAGCAATAAAGTAACAGAACAGACTATAATCTCACAAATTCCTCTAACTTTCGTTCATAAATTATGCCTAAGTAGATGCAATATTTTAAAAATGCTCAAGCTCAACAAGCAGCAGAGACAACATCCATGCTATGTTGAGGAAGCCCTCCACAATCTAATGCTGTCAATCTCCACCAAACAAAATTTTCACTGCAAGCCTGTGTTTCACTCACACCATCACCAATAATAACAACTTGCATTTATATAGCAGCTTCAACACAGTAAAACATCCCAAGACCCTGTACAGAAGTGTTTTAAGACAATTTTTGACAGAAGGCCACATATAGTGATATTGGATGACCAAAATCCAAGGCAAAGGGGTAGGTTTTTGGGGAGTATCTTAGGAGGGGGAGAGGGAGAGAGAGAGAGCGAGGGGTAGAAAGGCTGAGGTATAGAGAGGGAGTTCTAGAGCTTAATATCCAGGCAGCGTAGGCACGACTGCCCGTGGTAGGGCAATGGAAACCAGGGTGCACAAAAGGCCAGATTTGGAGGAATTAAGAGATCTTAAAAGGTTGTAGAGCTGGAGGAGGTTACAGAGATAAGGTGGGACAATGCCAGGGAAGGATTTGAATTCAAGCATGAGAATTTTGAATTTGGGTTTTGCTGGACCCAATGTACATCAGTGAGTACACGGGTGAAGGGCAAACAGGACTTTTTCACAGGTTAGAACACAAGCAACAGAATTTTGGATCAGCTGAAGTTTACTGAAAGGTGGCTGAAAGGCGAGGCCCATCAGGAGAGCATTGGATTAGTTGAATCTGGAGGTAGTGAAAGCATGGTCCATAAAAGCACACTATAATCAATCAAGATTATAATACTGCCTAGATCCCCTTGTATTATGGAAGTTTGATAAAAGCTTTAGTTAAACAAATATTGTTCTCATTAAATTCAACTTCATCTGAAATAGTAAAATGTTTACACTTGCTCAGGGGCTACCACTGTGGAAAAGTGTTCAGCCAATGTCAACAATTTACTTCATGTGTTTTAATACAACCAGCTGCGTGAATATATGTGAAACTAATCCAGCTTACTTGAAAACGCTTCATAAATCTGTTGCTCACTTTTTAGCAGTAACAGGACACAGTGCATAGCTTTTTTCTTCTTATAAATCTTCAAGGCCATTGTTCTGTTTAAGGAACCATGTTTGTTGATTTTGGCCCACTCCCTCCCTCTTCCCTGAAGCTAAGTTATCCTCAGGCATTGAGGATGGCAGGCCAGCCAGGAGAGCATTGGAACAATTAAGAGATGAAGAGTCACAGATGTGGGTTTCTGCCTCAAATGGGCTGATGTAGGATAGAGGCAGGTGATGTTATGGAGGTAGAAGCAGGTTGTTCTTTTTTGATGGACCACATATGGGGATGGATGGTTGAGCAATATACAACAAAGGTGCTGCTAAGGTTTAGAATTGTCTGATTCAGCCTGAAGCAGGGGTAAGGATGAGAGCAGTGTCAAGGATATGGCGTTTGTGGTCGCAGCTGAAGGAGATGATATTATCTTCCCAATGTTTAGCTGTGATTGAGCATGGCACAGGAAACACCAAGTCAGTAAAAGGTCTAGAGAAGTAATGGAGAAATAGAGACAAATGTCATCAGCATACATTTAAAAACTGACCTATGGGAGGAATTTAATAGCCTCCCCCAGGTAAGTTTGGAGATGGAGGGCATTTAATCGGGCGGGAGGGTGCCAAGTGGGAATACCATCACCCTCTACCCTGATTGACTGGGATGGGAAGGCTTGTGGACGGCCTTCCCACTCTGCAGCTAATTAATGCCCACTTAAGGGCCTTGTCCTGCCGCTGCTGGTATTCAGCCAGTGGTCAGTGTGGCATATGGAAAGCCTGAAAGGCAAACTCTGTCAGGGTAGCTTGCAGGCTCTCTGGGTGTGATGGTGGGAGGCGGGATGGGGGGGTGCAGAATCCCTCGTTCAAAAGCACTCAGAACCTGATTGAGGGACCTGGCACTGGGAAAAGGGTGCAAGCCCACTGAGAGCCCCCTTGTCATTGTTGCCAACAACCCTCCTCTGCTCTCCCATAGCTCCCACCCTGCAGCCTCTATCTTGCCCTCACTCACCAGTGATTTGGTCCCTCTGATTGGCTGGCAGCTCTCAGGAGGTGCAGGGCCCTGATCCCGGGGGCAGATACTGGCAACTTAAGTGCCTGAATGATACTTAATACTGACAAGCTTTCCGCAAAGGAGGTTACGTGGGGCTATCCCTTGCTCTCCAACCGGTGGGTGAGATCCTCATTACTACACCACTGATGTCACTGAAGGTCAGCAAAATAAGAGAGAAAGGAACCAAGAATCGATCCTTGAATGATTTGGGAGATAATTGTATGAGGCAGGAACAAAACACATTGCAAAAGTTGCCTTGTTGACAATCAGATAGGTAAGAGTGGAACAAAGCTAAGACAGTCAATGACTACAAGAAGTTGCATTTATATAGCACCTTTTAAGATAAAAAATGTTTCAAGATGCTTCACAGAGACATAATCAGAAATACATTGATGCCTAGTCCCACTAACCTAAACATTGGGCAGGAATTGAAGATGAATGGTGTGGTCAGAGTATATTAAAGGCTATAGAGACATCAAGAAGGGCAAGGAGGAATAATGCACCATGGTAATACTCAAGAGTGGATGTCATTTGTGATTAGGGCAATTTTGGTGTTTTGTTAAGGATAAAAACCTAATTGGAGAGATTCAAACACAGATGTGGGAAAAATGGGAACACATTTAAGACACATAAACACATTCAAGGATTTTGAGGGGAAACTGAATTTGCAGATGAGGCAGTACTTTGTAAAGGAACTGAGGATGGTTTTAAAAGGAAGGCACAAGTACCCACAGCTCAACACAAAACTATCCACTATCATCATCAGTGAAGGAATGGGTAGTTTTATTTAATCTTTCCATACAACATTTTAATTTTGGATCATCCAGTTCTCTCTTGGCAAAACCCAATCTATCTTAATATAAAAACAAAAAACTGCGGATGCTGGAAATCCAAAACAAAAACAGAATTACCTGGAAAAACTCAGCAGGTCTGGCAGCATCGGAGAAGAAAAGAGTTGACGTTTCAAGTCCTCAACCCAATCTATCTTCATCTGTTAGAAAAATGGAGACTTGCTGAGGAGCCACTGACAACTGGGATATCACGGAAAGTTTAATTTTGGAAAATCACAATTGGTTGCGATCATTAGACAAAGATATTGTTCTACTATGATACAAATAGTCTTTCATGGATGTCTAGCAGCAAAAATAACATTTCTTAGCAACACTACAAAAGCTATGTGCTGCTAAGGTTTCAACTGGGATTTCTCATAATACACTAGAAAAACAAACTCTTCAATTGTGATGATGGTTTGCTGGACTGGTGCCTAAACTGTCTCCTGACAGGGAACTCTAATGAGCCAACTGTGTAAATAAGAATGCACTTACAAGATCTGCAACCCAAGTGGGCTGTAATATTGAGTAGATATTTTGTGAATACCCTGAAGGCTAATGAAAGGCCGCAGAGAAGTATTTTGTAGAATTAATTGTGCATTTGGAAGACTTTTGATGATGAAGTCAAATGACTACAAAAAAAATTAAATTACAGGTGAAGTCACAATAGAGTAAGTTTACATTGATCAGAGAATGTGGATTTTATATACATTATGGGGTAATGTATTTTATTTGCTTAAGCCGGGTTTCCACTGAAGTTGTGGAGTGAGGGAAAGTCCAAGGAAAGTCACTGTCAGGTTCTCCACTCTATCTTGCAATCCAGAGCCTTCCTACAAATTTAACAGAATTTTTTTTTCAAAAGTAGTATGTCCCCAGATCAATTAATCAGTTGCCTGTGAGAGACTAGCTAGGAGATCTCAGGGCAGAATTTTCCATGCCCGCTGGCATCAGGCATGCTTAGCGGCATGAGCGGACAATATGGCACGAAGGCCAGAAATCGGTCTCACAACATCATGAAACCAGTTTGCAGTCGTCTGCTCAGCTCGTCGATGGCGGGCCACGTTCCCAGCCATCGGACATCGGGAACCTCATTGTAATACATCTGCATATCATTATAAGGCCAGCCCGCCAGAATCATACACCGCCCCCGCTGATCATCCGTCCACGTCACCGTGATTGTACGCCGGTGCAGGACACATCTTGACAAGTATGATCTGCATAAGTTGTGACTTACCGCCAGGGCCTTGCTTACATCATGGATATCTGAGGAGCAGAAGATGCTGGAGCCTGACAGCAAAGGCACACTGGAGGAACCTCCATGGTATGCTGAGTGGACTTTCATGGACATGGCTCTGCTGCGAAGCAGCGCACGGATGTTGAAAAGTCACTGCTGAGGGTCTGCTCACAACGGATGATTGAAGAGGGGGTGGAAAGGAAGGTCCAGTTGCGGTTTGGAGAGGAAGGTGTACCAGGAGGTGGGAAATGAAGGTCTAGGGTCGACTAGGAGCGGAAGAGGTGTCAGGATGGGGTGAGGTTGGAGGGGGGGCAATGAAGATGTCAGTAGGGGTGGGTGGGGGGGAGGGGTAGCAGAGGAGAAGACAGCAAATGGGGAAGTATTTGTAAGGCGGGGGGGTAGAAGGTGTAAAGGAAGGAGTGCGGCTGGAGGGAGGAGTCAGGAAGGAGGAAGGACTAAGCAGCGGTGGAGTCCAGTTTTTGGGAGCAGTGTGGGGAGGCGGGCGGAAGGACCGGGCGTGGGGGGGGGGAAAGAGTCAGAGGGAGGGTGCGGGGTGGGGGGGTGCTATGTCCAGGTGAACGTGCAAGGGAGGGCTCTGATGAATACATGACTGCCTCCTGGGGAGCGTGGAACAAGGGAACAGTGAGAATAACCGAGGGCAGGGTGAGGCAGTAGGGTGGGAGGATGAATTACCATTTCGACGGTAATGGTAGAAGGGACAGCGAGGGTGGTTGGTGGGGACTTGGAGCCAGACACGTACCCTGGGGGTGGGAAGGAGGAGGACTGGGAGGCGAATGTGGATGGGGGTGTGATTTTCAGGAAGGAAGGAAGGGAATGTGCACGTTCACCTGGTCATCCCCGAAGGAAAAGGGTTGTGGCTAGTAGGTCACAGAGGGGACGTGGAAGGTGATGCTGGGGGGATCAACAGTGATGGGGGAATGTAAGTGGGCAATTGAGGGAGGGGAAAAGATGGGGGAGCTTACGAAAACTGAATCAAAACCATTCTGTCCAAATTGAAAGTAAAACAACAGTCATGGTTCGCGAGATCAGGTGCTGCATGTGAGAATGTGAACATTGGGTGGGGGGGAGATGCAGGTCAGCTCAGTTGGACAGCCGAAAGTGAACCCCAGCAGGCAGCATTGAAAATGCTCAGGACATTGAGGTGCGTATGATAAGTGAAGGATCCGCCTGCGTGGGAGAGTGCTTGCACGAGGATCCAAAAGGCCCTGCCACACACATACTTCTCCCTCCACAATCACTTGTTGGCCAGCTGCTCCCTCTATGGGGACAAAGGACAAGGCTGAGGGGCTCACAGGCAAAGGGGGCTCGGAGGGAGAGGACCACCTTTGGGATTCCTGAGTGAGTGACCCAGGGGTGTCCAGCTGCCGCTCCCCCTCCCTTCAGGTGCCCAGGTGCCCTGGCCTGACTCCTTGAGTGGAAGGAGCATCTAGAGGGACTTCGAGCTGCCCCGTTTCGCTCTTGCATTGCCACTGCAGGAGCTCAACGATGGCTATAGCTGTGGAGTGCAGGTCTGCACACTTCTCCGCGTTCTGCTGGACCAGGGTCTCCATGGCATCTGCCATCCTCCCCACGGAGGAGATTTCCATACATGCACATGAGGGCATCACTTCAGAAAGCAGGTGGACGCACTCCTCCGACTCACGTGCCACTCTGTTGAGGGCTTTCAACAGCTCTGCGTGGTGTTCCCACACCTCCTGCTGACTCTCCAGGATGAGTTGGAAGGCCAAATCCAGAGGCTCGTCATCTGACTCAGACCTTCCAGATGCCTCTTCCCCAGCAGTCCTCAGAGTGCTGGGGAGTTTGGTTGAAGCTGCCTCCTCCTGCTGTGCGCAAGTATCCGTGCAGTGACCATCAGATTGTGAGCTCAAGCCTGCTCTAGATCTAGGTCCCATTGAGGTGTGCATCTCTGTGCTGGCGCAGGGTGTGCGTAAGTACTGTGACGGGTCTTCTAGGCTGCTTATTTCCAGCTCTTCAATGGAGGAGGTGTCCTCTTGGCTGGAGATGAGGACCTGGATGGAGCTGAGGGACTGGCTGGTTGAGGGTGTCCCTATGAACCAAAGTCAAGACAAGTAGTGCATGGTAACAAAGTCAAAAGCAGGAGAGACAGCACTCTCATTGTGTTGAGAGCGCGATGATGTAGTGATGTGGTGCAGGATCCTCATGAGGGTGTTCACTGCTGACCTCACTGTCACCACAGGCATGGTTCATGTCCTTCCCAGTCAGCACGATGGCACACTCCTCAAAGTGAGTGAGGGGCCTAACATGGGCCACTCCATCCCATGTCTTGGACCTGTTCCTGCTGAAGTGAGTAGGCTTCTCATGAAAACAGATGGAGACAGTGTGTGCAGGACACATGGCACTGCGTGGAATGTTTTTGTGGTGAGTGGAGCTATGGACAGGATGAGGATGTGAGCTCGAGAGGGTATAAGCCTGATGGAGATGTGAGGGTGTGTGAGTTAGTGACATTGTCCCTTGAGGAATGTGTGATGTGGATGTGTGATGGATTTAAGAGTGTGAGAGTTGAGAGTGATGAGAAGAGTGACTGATCCTGGTGGAACAGATGAGACTATTTATCCTGTGGCAGCACTGGATGGCTGTCCTCTCTTGCAGGGCACTGGCACCGCTGCCACCACCTTCCCTGCTGGATTGGTGATGCAGCTGCCCATCCTGCGGCCAGAGGGGCAGAAGAGGACACCATAGCAGGCCTCCACAGCATTCAAAAGGCGTCACTAAAGTGGGGGGCTGCAGTCTTTTTGCCTTTCAGGGCTTTCCTGTCTTCCATGTAGCAGTCCTGCGCTGGAAACACAGGGGTGTGGACGCAGCTGCACTTTAAATGTGGCACCCCCGCATGATGTAGTAGCGAGGTAATGGCATGGGGGTAATGAGAGCCTGCACGCCATGAAACAGTGTGTTTCCTGGGAATGCATAATTAAATTTAGGGTGATACGGTGTGAGAAGGCGCCACTGCGGTCAGCCAGTAAAACATAGTTTTACCCGCCCGCTACCGCACTTAATGCAAATCTGGGACGGCTCCACCCAGGGATTCCTGCTTAGGACCTCTCAGAACACAAAATATCATTGAAGGTTTAGCTGATGATTACTGTTGCTGGTTTTCTTAATCAAAGCAATTTTTCAAAGATCCCCTTTCATTTTTTCACAAAATAATGTGTTCCTGAACATTCACCTAGGAACTTGTTGGTAGTTGGGTTGAAATTGGGAGTAGCCATGAAAAAGTTGCTGACTCAAAGATGGTAGATGTGCTATAGCTTATAGTGAGCAGATTTGCCCCAGAGCACCATTGCAGGATGTTTCAAAGACTGTGTTTATGCCATCTGAAGTCCTGAAATACAGATTTCTTCTGATGCAATAAGCTGTAAATTTGACTTGGCAGGTGTTGAGGAAAGTTCATAATACAAAGCTATGCATCTGATGCAGAGGACTTGCTATGTCTTGACTGTGTTGATTTGCTATTTTGACAATGGCAGGAAATGCTTACAAGATTTTGCTGAGGCATAACAGACTCTGGAGTCACAGTATAAATGACTAGAACTGAAATTTCCTTGTGCACACCCCCAAAAACTCCTTTGGTTATTATCGATAAGGAAGAGGACGAAAAATTGCAAACACTGACACAGTCAACCTCTGAAAGATACAGAGCAGGCGTTCATCCCAGTTGCTGGATTCAGGCCTGGATTTAAAGAAACTGGATAAAGAGACTGTGGCCTGGAAATAGTACGACTTCCAAATTGAGGTAAAATCTGTTGCATAGCTCACAGCAGACAAGGAATAAGGCCACTAGGAAGGCCAGGGCAAACTGGTCTCATTAGTAAGGTACTGATGAGTTGCAGGTTCCAGTTGTTATCCCAGAGTCAGCTCACCAGTCATGAGGCTGGGTCAGTTGGGGGGCGGTGGGAAGAGGGGCGGTCCAGGTTTGTGGGTTATGCCACACCAGCTGATTAGGAGGCTGGTTGAGGATCTAAAATGAGTTCGCAGGGGAGGAGACAACTGAATGGAGGGCAAGGGGTGTTCAGCAGTGGCCTGCATTTTCAAATCACTCCATATTCAAGTAAGTATTATTTTATAAATTTACCTTTTTAGTGGTAGCTCCACGAGAACTATTGATTCGAAAGCCTGTAGACCAGGTAAGATTGAACATTATGGCCTGACATCTGTTTCATTCAGGGAAATCAATTTCTCGTTTGGATCCTAAAAAGACATTAGCCCCTTATTGGCATATTCAAGACCCTAGGGCAGGATTTTCGTTCTCAAATGAGGGCGAGTACAGAGGAGGGTGGGCATGAAAATTAGTGCCATCAGTCAGAGTTTCAGATGTTGGCACCATCCTGCCTCCTGGCCATTTTCCCAAAGACAGGATAGGGGTCAGTAGGGCCACCCATCCACAATTGAGGTAAATTAATGGCCTATTAAGGCCCCCCTCTCCCCCCTGCTATGCCCCTACCACCACCCACCTCTTCAACACCCCCCTCCCTCCAACTCCCCACCCCCCCACAACCCACCAGCAAGGTGCAAGGATCAGTTAAGCTGCCTGGAGACAGTCTCATGGAGATCCAGTGCACCAAGCAGGCTTTGAGGCATTCTCTATCTGCCTGGTCATAACTGTGGCTGCAGGTCGCTCTCTGGAGTGACAATAGGCAGATGGAATCTGAGATCCTTTGACTCATTTTCAAGCGGGCCAGAGTCCGAGCTTTGCCCATGTGGACTGAATTTTGAGCAGCAAAACCAGCAGTTCTTAAAAGGACCATCACAGACCTCTCCTGGAGCAAATAAAGAGATAACTGCGGCACTGATTTCTGTTAGGCCAGAAGGTACTTTCCTGCTTCTGTTTGTATCACAAAAATTGTGCTTGTTGCAGTTTTCCCATCAATGGAAGCTGACCCATTGATTCCAGCACAAGGTCCTAGGGGATAGCCTGGAGAGTTTCAGCTGCCACTGTGGATTCACAGTCAAAGAGTTGTTCAAAATGTTCTTTCCAGCAATGATGGATGGCATTGTCAATGTTAAAGAAGAGAAACACCAGCCTGTGAGCAAAGGCAATTTTGTCCATTTGACCTTGGTCCATAGATGGCCCTGGTGGCTTCAAAAAACATTTGTATGTCATGATATTCTGCATATTGTTGGATGACATGGATGAAAAACAGGGTGCAGCTGACTGAGGGAAAACTTGAAGTTTGGTGAGAAGGGAGTTTTAAGTGTTAATTTTGTTCTTAAATTTTGCTCTGAAAATCTAATCTAGTCTAGTCTGTAATTAGCAGTAACTGGGAAGTACTATGTAAGCAGGCTAAGTTCTTTCTTTCTTGCAGTTTAGACAGGGTAAACTCATTCTCAGCTGTAGGAGCAAAGTAGTTAATTAGCTAACTAGTTGAATCTGGTTACTGTAGCCCCAGTTCAGCTTACTATAAATTCAGGGTTCTTTAGTGCAGCCGACTAACTGAGTGAAGACTTGGAGTTTGGTGAGAGGGAAGTTGGGACAAGGGCCAGAAGTTTTACCTCGTCGGACGGCCATGTGTCCGATCCGAACAAGCATAAAATAACATGCGATGATGTCGGGTGAGTATCCCAATGTCATTGCATGCTTGCGCGATATTTTGGTCGGCGGGTGTGCACAGGAGTTGGCAATGCACCCGCCAACCGAAATATCGCATGAGCACGCAATGACGTTGGGACGCTCACCTGACATCATCGCACATCACTTTATGCTTGTTCGGGTCGGGCCATTAAAGTACCAATTAAATGTAATTTTTTGCTGCCCGTCCAACCTTTACAGTTGGCGGGCAGGCGAAAAGGCCAAGCAGACTTTGCATTTTTTAGGAAACCTTGTCCACAGGTTGGATGAAGTTCTCAATAGCAATTAAAAATAAAATAAAAGTTCTAACTTTTAATTAATAACATGTCCCCTCATGTGACTCTGTCATGTGAGCAGGGACATGTCTTGTAACATTTTTAAAATATTTATTTTTGATTTTTTATATCTTCAGCTCCCTGAGGCAGCTCTGTGCCTTGGAGCTTTTCCTGCACGAAGTTCCCCACTTGCCCTCCTCCTCCCACCACCCACCCCACCCCCCCCGCCCCCAACCCAAAACAGGCAGCGCTGAGCACTGCAGCGCGCATTTCACGCTGGGTCTTAATTGGCCCACCAGCGTGAAATTGTGGTCCGGCTGCAATCACTTTCCAAATGGCTTTCCAACCACTCCCGCCAAACCTGCCCAACGAGTGCAAAATCCTGGCCAAGGAGTTGTGCGTTTCATCTTTCTATCTTTCTCATCCCAGAGAAATTGGTTCTTGGTCTACTACAGGGAAAGGAGCAAGCTGATGGGTGAGTATCTGGTAAGTTGGTAAGTTCTATTATATCCCTAAGGTTTAAAATAGTACATAATTTGGTGGTAAAGCTAGCAAAATATATAAGAAAGCAACATTACATAAGTGACTAACGTAATTAAGTAATTATTTAAAACACGTTGAGGATGGCAGGACAGGTGGTGTGTCAAGACTGCATCATGTGGGAGCTCCTGGTTAACATTGTGATACAGGGCAAACACGTCTGCACTACGTGTTAACAGCTTGAGGAACTTCAGCTCAGAGTCATTGACCTGGAGGCTGAACTGCAGACTCTGCGACACATCGGGCAGGGGGAAAGTTACCTGGATGCTTTATACCAGGAAGCAGTCACACCACTTAGGATAGGGTCTTCTGATTTGGTCAGTGGCCAGGGACAGGAGGGTATGATTGTGAGTGAGGCAGGTAAGGGGACCCAAAGGGCAGGAGTGTGAGCCTCTGCAATTGCCCAACAGCTTTGAGGTTCTCTCAGCTTGTTTGGACGAGAGTGGGGGCTGCAGGGTGGATGAGCAAACTGACCATAGCACCATGGTACAGGAACCCATCCAAGTGGGGAGATCAAAAAGGAATGTAGTGGTAGTAGGGGACAGTATGGTAAGGAGGATTGACACTGGGAGGAAGAGGATCCAGTGTTCGCGGTCCATGTAGGTGCCAACGACATAGGCAGCATGAGGAAGAAGGCTCAGTATGACAAGCTAGGCACCAAACTAAGAAGCAGAATCTCAAAGGTGGTAATTTCTGGATTATTACCTGAGTCACGCGTAAATTGGCATAGGACAAGATTAGAGAAATGAATGCGTGGGAGAAGTGGGTTCCAGTTTGTGGGGCACTGGCACCAGTGTTGGGGAAAGTGGGATCTATACTGTTGGGATGGTCTACACCTGAATCGTGCTGGGGCTGGTGTCCGTGAGTCGCCTAACTAGGGAAGTAGAGTTTTTTTTAAACTGAATAGTAGGGGCAAGGGATCAAAATTGGGAAAATGTGGTAAGCCAAAAGAGTAGAGACAAGGCAAGAGAGACAGGTATTAATATGGGAAATGATAAACAGACTGTGACAGGAAGGGACAGAGTGCAATTCTAAGAGTAAATTAGCAGATAAGGCTAGACCCTGCAAAAATAATAAAAGGGCAAAACTAAAGGCTCTGTATCCAAATGCATGTAGCATTCGAAACAAAACAGATGAACTGATAGCGCAAATGGAAATAAATAAGTACCATTTTATAGCCATTACAGAGACATGGCTATAGGATGACATAGATTGGGACCTAACTATTGAAGGGTTAGTGACATTTAGGAGGGACAGGAAGTTAGGAAAGGTGGAGGGGTGGCTCTATTAATTAATGATGGTATTAGCACATTAGAGAGGGATGACCCTAGTTCAGGAAACCCAAGATGTAGAAGCAGTTTGGGTTGAGATAAGGAATGTTAAAGGCAAGAAGTCACTTTTGGGAGTGGTGTACAGGCCTCCTAATTGTAACTACACAGTAGGACAGAGTATAAGAGATAATGGGAGCTTGCCAGAAAGGTACAGCAATAATCATGGGGGATTTTAATCTACATATAGACTGGAAAAATCAAATGGGCAAAGGTAGCGTAGATGACGAGTTCATAATGTTTTTGGGATAGTTTCTTAGAGCAGCACATTCTGGAGCCAACCAGAGAGCAGGTTATACAAGACCTGGTTTTGAGCAACGAGATAGGATTAATTGATAACCTCCTAGTGAAGGCACCCCTAGGTAGCAGTGATCATATGATTGAATTTTACATTGATTTTGAGGGAGAAATGAGTGTGTCCAAGACTAATATTTTAAACTTAAAAAGCAGAGCTAGCTGAAGTGAACTGACAAATAAGGTTAAGTGATATGTCAATAGAAGTTCAGTGGCAGACACTTACAGGGATATTTCAGAATACACAGAATATACACATTTGAATGAGAAAGAAAAAGTCCAAGGTAAGGGCCCACCATCCGTGGTCAACTAAAAAAGTTAAAGACAATATCAAACTTAAAGAAAAAGCATATAATTACGCAAAGATGGGTGGCAGGTCAGAAGATTGGAAAGAATATAAAGAACAGCAAAGAATGATAAAAGGATTAATAAGAGGGGAAAAATTAGAGTGTGAGATAAAGCTGGCTCGTAATATAAAGATGGATACTAAGAGTTTCTATAGATATTTAAAGAAGGAAAGAGTCAACAAAGTGAGCATTGGTCCTATAGAGAGAGTGTCTGGGGAATTGATAATGGAAAGTAGAGAGATGGCAGACGAGCTAAACAGGTATTTTGCTTCGGTCCTCACTATAGAGGACACAAGTAACATCCCGGAAATAGCTGTAAATCAGGAAATGGAAGGGAGGGAGGAATTTGGGAAAATCATAAACCCCAGGAAGTGGTATTGAGCAAATTGTTGGGGCTGCAGGCTGACAAATACCCAGGTCCAGATGGACTTCAACCTAAGGTCTTGAAAGAAATGGCTCCTGAGATAGTAGATGCAATGGTTTTAATTTTCCAGAATTCCCTTGATTCATTAGAATTCCATTAGATTGGAAAATAGCAAATATAACTCCATTATTCAAAAAGAGAGGGAGACAGAAAACAGGAAACTACAGGCCAGTTTGCCTAACATCTGTCATAGAGAAATTGTTAGAAACTATTATTAAAGATGTTATAGCAGGGCACTTAGAGAAATTCAAGGCAATCAGGCAGAGTCAACATAGTTTTGTAAAAGGGAAATCATGTTCAACCAATTTATTGGAGTTCTTTGAAGGATTCACATGTGCTGTGGATAAAGGCAAACCGGTGGATGTACTATACTTAGGTTTCCAGAAGGCATTTGATAAAGTGCCACATCAAAGGTTATTGCAGAAAATAAAAGCTCATGGTGTAGCGTGTAACACATTGGCATGGATAGAAGATTGGTTAGCTAACAGGAAGCAGAGAATTGGCATAAATGGGTCTTTCTGGTTGGCAGGATGTGACGACTGTTGTGCCACAGGAATCAGTGCTGGGGCCTCAACTTTTTACAATTTATATAAATTACTTGGATGAAGGGATCAAAAGAATAGTGACTAAATTTGCTGACAACAAAGATAGGTAGGAAAGTAAATTGTGAGACTACAAAGTGACATAGATAGGTTAAGTGAGTGGGCAAAGATCTGGCAAATAGAGTATAATGTGGACAAATGTGAAATCGTTCACTTTTGGCAGGAAGAATAAAAAGGTAACTTATTATCTAAATGGTGAGAGATTACAGAGCTCTGAGATGCAGAGGGATTTGGGTGTCCTAGTGCATGAATCACAAGAGGTACAGCAGGTAAATAGGAAAGCTAATAGAATGTTATCATTTATTGTGAGGGGAGTTGATTACAAAAGTAGGGAGGTTATGCTTCAGTTGTACAGGGCATTGGTGAGATCACATCTGGAGTACTGCGTACAGTACTGGTCTCCTTATTTGAAGAAAGATGTAAATGAGTTGGAAGCAGTTCAGAGAAGGTTTAAGAGACGAATACAGGAATGGGCGGGTTGTCTTATTAGGTAAGGCTGGGCAGGTTTAGGTTTGTATTCACTGGAATTTAGAAGAGTAAGAGGTGACTTGATTGAAACCTTTAAGATCCTGATGGGTCTTAACAGGTTGAATGTGGAGAGGATGTTTCCTCTTGTGGGAGAATCTAGAACCAGGAGTCACTGTTTAAAAATAAGGGGTCACTCATTTAAGACAGATGGGGAGAATTCTTTTCTCTAAGGATAGTGAGTCTTTCGAACTCACTTTCTCAAAAGGTGGTGGAAGATGAGTCTTTGAACATTTTTAAGGCAGAGCTAGATAGATTCTTGATTAACAAGGGAGGTGAAAGGTTATCGGGGGAAGGCAAGAACTTGAGGTTGAGGTTACATTCAAATCAGCCATGACTTTATTGAATGGTGGAGAAGGCTCAAGAGGCCGAGTGGCCTACTCCTGCTCCTAATTCGTATGTATGTTCATATGTAACAAAGCCTGTGGCACCAATGGTATACAAGCAGAGGTCTTCAAACATCACAGTCTTGCTCACATCAAGATTCCATGCACTCAACTTACAAATTTGGAAGGAAAAAAACTCCTCCTCCCCTGACCAACTTCAGGAATGCAACAATTGAAACTTCAAGAAGGGATATAATCATGCTATGAAAACTAGCAAGGTATTTCCCTCTTGTCTATAGCAGGGAAAATGACATGCATTCTCCTGAATAGCCTACTTCCTATGGCTTAGAAAATCCTCCCAGAGACAGTGTGGCTTCAGGCCTTCCAGAGAAACCTCTTTGTTGCCAGACAGATCCAAAGAAAACGTTGAGAAAACCACAAGGAACGCTTCATTGTGTTCATCAACTTGACCAAAGCATTTGACTCAGTAAACGTGAGGCTCTGTGGATTGTGCTCTAAAGATTTGGATTGCCTGGAAACTTGGTCACAATCCTGCAACTGCTTCATGATTATATGATTGCAACTGTCTAGAGTGGGAGATGAAACAGGCGCCTTCAAAATCCGGACCATTGCCAAGCAAGGTTGTGTGATAGTCCCCATACTATTAACAATCTGCCTGCCAGTGGTTATTCACCTCATCGAAGATCAACTTCCCTTGGGTATCAGTATTAAATATCGCCTAGATGGAAAACCTTTTAACCTCAGTTGCCTCTGTGCCAAAACTAAACTGACCACCATACATCACCAACAGTTTGTAGATTACCGTAGCATTGTTGCTCACTCTGCACCAGATTTGCAAGCCACTCTGGATCACTTTAATTCTGCCTACAAGAAACTTGGTCTGTCCTTGAATGTTGCCAAGAGAAAACTCATATCAATCCACACCTAGTCAGCCAAATATTCCCCCTGCCATATATGTTGAAGGAATATTTGGCTGACTAGGTGTGGGTTGATATGAGTTTTCTCTTGGCAACATTCACTCTGGAACTCTGGAATATGTTGAGCACTTCCCATAACTTGGCAGCCACCTCTTTCAAAAGGTCACCAATGAAAAGCTGCACCAGCTCAGCCTTCTACAAGTTACAGCAATCACCGTTTGACAACAAAGACCTTCACAGGTAATGAAAGTCCTAGTGTACAGAGCAGTTGTCATCATCAGACTCCTGTACTGCTGTGAGACTTGGACAGTGTATCATATAAACATACGAATTAGGAGCAGGGGTAGGCTACTCAGCCCCTGGAGCATGATCTTTCATTCAATAAGATCATGGCTGATCTGATTGCAACCTCAACTCCACATTCCTACCTACCCCTGATAACCTTTCAACCCCTTGCCTATCAAGAATCAATCTAGCTCTGTCCTAAAAATGTTCACTTTGCTTTCACAGCCTTTTGAGGAAGAGTTCCAAAGACTCACCAGCCTCAGAGAGAAGAAATTTCTCTTCATCTCTGTCCTAAATGGGCTAATCCTTATTTTTAAACAGTGACCCCTAGTTCTAGAATTCTATCAGCGACACATAAGAGCACCAGAAAAATTCCATCAGCGGTGCCTCCACTGCATCCTTTGGGTTCAATGAGAGAACTGTTGAACAAATACTACTGTCCTTCTTGAAGCCAGCTCCACAATCATTCAGGCAACACTCCTGCAAAAACAACTTTACTAGACCTAACACTGTGTCTTATTGGCCACAAACCATCCATCAATTCTCAATGGCCAAGGTTCCAGTGAGGACCAAGAAAACACTTCAAAGACACTCTGAAGCTCTCCTTGAAGCACAGCAGCATTGACATTAATGACTGGGAGGAGCTTTCTATCAATTATTAAGAATGACAACAACTTATCCATCAAGCTGCATCATGCTTTGAGTCACAATGTCTTAATAAGGCAAAGCAGCAGCAGAGAAGGGAAGAAAAGGAAGCAAATCCTGCACTTGGATCCCTCATGGGGATACATCGTGGGACATCCTGTCCCATGTGCCCAAAGATACGTGGCTTGAGAATTGTCCTGTTCAGTCACATCAAGACCTGTGGCTGAGTAGACGTCATCCTGGAATTGAGGGACAGCCAACAACCAGAAAAATCTCAGCCCACAGCCAATTTCGCTTCCCACCACTGGGATTTTATCCTCCCCTCTTTAAGTGACGACTTCCAGATTAGCTTCAAGAAAAAGCCATTGGATTTTCAGTTCATTGAGCATTGTCCATTAAATGGGACCCAACTATGATTCCTGTCAACAGGCTGGCCTTTGCTCTGCCTGTTTTACACCTGATGTGCACTATATCTGAAAATTAACTCCAGTGTTTCATAGTTAAAATGGTATACAAAGAAAGAAGGTATGCCATGGCGGTCAGTAAAAAAGAACTTGCATTTAGATGGGGTCTTAATACACCTTCAGGTTGTATTTGACAATCAATTAATTTCTTATGTACATGAATACAGAAGCCAATTTACATTCAAGATCCTGCAAATAGCAAATGAAAAGAATGACTAGCTAATCTGTTTGAGTTTTTTTCTGATCTTAGTCCTGGTAAGAGTCTAATTATTCTCTGTTTCACAGGCTTTGTCTCTGTCACATGCTTAACTTATATTAGTCACGACCTACAGATTTGCTCACTTTTTTTAAGTTATCTTTCTATTTGTCTCAGGTACTGGCACATTATCATGAACCATTAAGAAACTACATATATAATTTATCTCAATTACTAGAATAAGCTGGGATGTGCTAACAAAACAACTTTGTCTAAAAGTACCAAATGCTAACAAGTTGGTGGAACAAAGTTTTGTAAGGATTCTGGGAAATTCCTACACTGGGTTTTCTTGCAAATTATCAAGAGCTAACTTCAATACAATGACTGGCTGGACACTTCTTTAATTTCATTTTATACTTAATCTTATACTATTTTATTCCTGCTTATAATACGCTCTAGTAAAAAAGGCTGAGCGGTGACTTGATGGAGAATTGTTGTATGGGCCTTCACTGCTGCATGAGAACTAAGCAGAATTCCAGAGCCCAGATAGAGGGCAGAGTAAGCAATTGCGTGTAGAGCTGAGGCTTTGGAATGTTTGAGCTGATAGGAGTCTGAATATGGGAAGCCAGAGATCTTGAGAGTTTGACCTGACTTGGGTGGGCAAATGAAATCTTATGTATTTAGGTTGTTCAAATAATAGCGAGGTAATGATTGGGGTTAAATCAGTCTCCATATGCTTTGCTGTGTAAAGAGAGAACATGAGAAAATTCCCCAAGCATAAAGTTTATAGCGGTATTACATGTGGCATTGACTGATGTGACAGTACCTGGTGTACGGCTCGGGAGCAGTTACGTGGAGATGGCACTTCTACCAAACACAATGCTAATGCTGTTGCACTTTGATACTACTGTTCAAAGATTAGCATGTGTTAAGTCTTATTTATACTGAATAAAATACGACCACTGCGAACAATAAGAATTATCACTTCAAATCATATCAGAACTTGAGAAAGAGCTTAAAGAATTAAATTGACTCTTGTATCCACAATTCCAACAGTTTGACTTCCCAGCTTTGCTTGAAATGCTAAAAGCAAAAATTTACTAAAGGGAAATCATGTTTGACAAACCTACTGGAGTTCTTTGAGGACGTAACTAGCAGAATAGATAAGGGAAAACCAGCAGATGTGCTGTATTTGGATTTTCAGAGAGCTTTTGATAAAGTCCCACATAAGAGGTTAGCGTGTAATGTTAAAGCACATGGGATTGGGGGTAATATTGGCATGGATTGAGAATAGGTTAGCAGACAGGAAACAGAGAGCAGGAATAAAAGGGTCTTTCTCAGAGTGGCAGGCCCCAACTATTCACAATATATATCAATGACTTGGATGAGGGAGACAAGTGTAATATTTCCAAGTTTGCTGAGAACACGAAACTTGGTGGGAATGTGAATGATAAAGGAGGATGTTAGGAGGCTTCAAGGCAATTTAGACAGGTTGAGTGAGTGGGCAAATACATCACAGATGCAGTATAACGTGGTTAAGTGTGAAGTTATCCTCTTGGGTAGGAAAAACAGAATGGCAGAGTATCATTTAAATGGTGATAGATTGGGAAATATTGATGTACAAAAGGACCTGGTCCTTGTATAACAATCACTGAAAGCAAGCATGCAGGTGCAGCAAGCAGTTAAGAACGCAAATGGTATGTTGGCCTTCATTGCGAGAGGACTTGAGTACAGAGCAAGGATGTCTTACTGCAGCCATACAGGGCCTTGGTGAAATCCACACCTGGAGTATTGTGTGCAGTTTTGGTCTCCTTACCCAAGAAAGGCTATCCTTTCATAGAGGGAGTGCAATGATGGTTCACAAGACTGATTCCTGGGATGGCAGGATTGTTGTATGAGGAGAGATTGGGCCATATAGGCCTACATTCACTGGAGTTCTGAAGAATGAGAGGAGATCATAAAATTCTGACAGGGATAGACAGACTGGATGCAGGGATGATACTTCCTCTGGCTGTAGGGTCTAGAACAAGGGGTCACAGTCTCAGGATACAGGCCAGACCATTTAGGACTGAGAGGAGGAGAAACTTCTTCACTCAAGAGGGTGGTGAACATATGGAACTCTCTACCACAGAAGGCTGTGGAGGCCAAGTTACTGAATTTACTTAAGAAGGCAATAGATAGATTTCTGGGCTCTAACGGTGTCAAGGGATCTGGGGAGAGCGCAGGAGTAAGGCGTTGAGATAGGGGATCAGCCAGAGGCTCTGCTTTGTTTATTCAGAGATTATGTATTATGTAAACTACAAAACTAAGTTTAAGTACATAACATCCAGAATACACCAAGGCAATTCCACAGCTTGACTCATTCCAATGAAAGTATACTTGCGGGGTGATTTCTTGTCACAATCCTATCCAAGTGCAAGCAATTGGAAACAAAGTGGAGAAAAGGGCTACTACTTTACCACACTGACAAGGATTTCAATCCTCTTACCTTGCCAGGGCTGCATTGGCTGCCCCTTCCCCGTCAACGGCATCAAACAGAAACCCATTTCTGCTTCCTGGGTTATTATGAGGAAGGTGACAAAAATAAAAATTATTGTGGATGGTGAACATCTAAATTTCCATAACTCACCAATAACAAGGTAGACTTGCAAAATTACCTCATATTTGTCTAAATCAAAAAGATCATTCAATATTACAGCCATCAACAGTTCTGTTTCTATAAAACTTGATTCTATGTATTGACATATTGAATTTACATATAGATGGACACAGACCTCATGGGAACTTGTGTACATTGTAATTAATCTGTTGTGCACAATTTAAAATTTACACAAATCTAATTATACAATGTGATATTAGCAACAAAAACAAAAATTGCTGGAAAAACTCAGCAGGTCTGGCAGCATCTGTGGAGAGGAAGGCAGAGTTAATGTTTCAAGTCCGTATGACTCTTCATCAGAACTAAAGAGAAATAGAAATGTGGTGAAATATAAGCTGTTTAAGGGGGGTGGGTCAGGTGGAGCTGGATAGAGGGCCAGTGATAGGTGGAGGCAAAGGAGAGATTGCCAAAGATGTCATAAACAAAAGGTCAAAGGGGTGTTGATGGTGGTGATATTAGCTAAAGGATGTGCTAATGGTGATATTAAGGGTAGAAAGCAGGATGAGCAAGTAACAAATGGCCCTAGTGGGGGTGGGGTGGGGGGAAGGGATCGAAATAGGCTAAAAGGTGGAGATAAAACAATGGATGGAAATAAATCCAGCTCCAGCTGTCCCACCCCCCTTAAACAGCTTATATTTCACCACATTTCTATTTCTCTTTAGTTCTGATGAAGAGTTGTACGGACTCGAAACGTTAACTCTGTCTTCCTCTCCACAGATGCTGTCAGACCTGCTGAGTTTTTCCAGCAATTTTTGTTTTTGTTTCAGATTTCCAGCATCCGCAGTATTTTGCTTTTATCTGTGATATTAGCATATTAATTCTTAATGTGTTCATTAAAAATTCTGTTATCCATCTAATTTTAAGGCATTAATACCTTTGTTAAAACACAGATTAGATGAATTGCAAGTTGAAGAAATGTTTTGCACTGATGGTCCAGAAAATTATTCAAAATACGGACAATTAGGGGGTGAAGTTGGTCTTCTGTGGTCACACCAATGAAAGAGAAAATTGGGCAGTTTGTAAAACAGTTTGCTTATTCAGTAATGCTGTTTTATGCTAATGCTGAACACCAATTTTGCCCTTAAGCTTTAAATACTTCTCAAAACTGCGAAACAATTTCAGATAGGTTCTTGTGTTAATACAGGTTGCAAAAGCAGTCATATAAAGTTAGGTCCAGAATTTTTATTAGAACAGTTATCCAACTTACAAGCTCTATTTAGCTGGGCACAGATGCTGAAAAGGGGAATACGAGACATGCATCAGCAACTTAGCCAGGTACTGACAGATGTGCCACACATACACGCATGC
This sequence comes from Cetorhinus maximus, assembly GCF_964194155.1. Taxonomy (NCBI): domain Eukaryota; kingdom Metazoa; phylum Chordata; class Chondrichthyes; order Lamniformes; family Cetorhinidae; genus Cetorhinus; species Cetorhinus maximus. Next base: position 75,495,397 of record NC_135882.1, on the reverse strand, counting down.
ACACCATAATAACGGAGAGAATGGAGAAGACTAACTCCAGCACAAGTGGATGGGTGACACAGGAAATTGCGAGAATGCACCCCATAGAGCTTCAAGCAAGTCTCTCAAGTAAGTCCATGCAGGCCATAATCACAACCATGCAAAATCTGGAAGCTAATTTACCTGCCCCTTAAACAAGATGAAATTCTATATCCCTGGCTTTACAATGGGTCACTGATCTCCACCAAGCAGGCCTGTAGCAGAGTTGTAGGAGTGCTGTGGTGCATGCCCAGGAAAGTAATGGCGAAACGGGACATGGAAGTGGCAACGTCATTCACAGTGATCACACTTCTCACCCATTGTCCTCACCCTCAGTCAGGACCCAACACATGCCTTGTTTTCCTGATGTCTTAAGTCTGCCCCTGTACAGGTACATGTAGAGCAGTATTTGTCAGGGTCCTCAGGCGTTCCAAAACTCGAGGTTGCTTCATGGATTTGAGTAGCCTATCTCTCTCTGTGAAAACCAAATGGGACATACCATGTAGAAGTGATAAGTATAACTTAAATAAAGCTTAATTCACTAAAATATGCACATGTATATTTAATATTATGCTGTTAAGTTTCCTTTTCTTACAATGTTGAGTAATCAACATAAGATCTGTTGATTAGTATCACTTCCACATCTTGCCCATTACTGAATCTCAAGTACTAAGTCGTCTTTTCAATTGTTTCATATGTCAATAAATTACAGAACCCATTGGACAGATGTGCAATGGGTGAGTGAGCTGTTGACAGACTGATTAGCGTAAAAGAGGGAGGGGGATTACGGGTGGTCCTGATAATAAGAAATGAAAACCAGTGATCCTGTCCTATGTTTTTCAGGTGAACGTTCATGATATTAGAACATCCCTGGTAGCAATGCAAGCAACCATCTGGCAACAGGTATCCTATCATCAACTTCCTCCTCCTCTATTTTCTCCTCATAAAAATATATGTGATGAGCCCCTTCATCCTCCTTTACTTGCAAACTTCTGTTGCACAGGACATAGCACCTCACTATTATTCTGGACACTCATTGGCAAGTACTGAAGGACACCTCCAGACCTATCTAGGCATTTGAAATGCACCAACATTCCAATGGCTTGCTCTATGGCACACAAGTGTCATTTGGATCTTGTTGTAGCGCTTCTGCGCCTCATTGGGGTGGTTCCTCGCAGGTGTCCTGTGCTAAGGTTGAAGGGGCTATTCCTTGCCCCAGTGAGCCAGTCCTTAAGTCTGCTTCCTGGAAGAAAAGGTTCTGGTATGTTGGACTGTGCAGTATGAAAGAATCACAAAAGCTCCTAGGGAATCGGTGCACACTTGCATGAACCTTCTCTTGTGCTCATTGATGGAAGAATATCCTTTGTGGTTCATAAAACTTCTCGTTGCTGTGTTTGTGTGTAGATTGCCACATGTATGTAATTGATGGTATCCCGTACTTGAGAAACCAGCTAGAGAGGCACATCTCAGTTCCCATTCTTCCTACAATTGTCATCAAAGGGAAAAGTTACAAAACTACTAGGCCTGGCAAATAATCCATCAATCACCAGCCTTCTGCATTTATGACCAACAGGCTGCTCAAGTAGTGAGCTTTTATGCAGATGGGGCAATGACAAGTTTAAATACCCAACGAAACCGGAGGAAACCCATGCTGTGCATGTTAAATTTAGAGCAAGGTTAAAAAAAATTACAAGGACATCATTCATGTCACCTAAGAATGTTAATTGCACCCAGAACTACCTGTCTGCCTGCAATAATTAAAACTCCAACTGTGGCAAGAATGTTTCCTGCTGGCAAATGGGCCTCCATTAAACCCAGAAGTTAGCATGTTTGGAACCATCTTACAATCCAAATTGAGAACTGATTAATTTTAAACCCACCTGCCCTCAAACAATGAACTTTGGGTGTTAAAATTCACTCCCCCACCTTTTTGATTCAGGACACCTACTTTGACATGACCTAATAATTTGGTCAAGATATTGTGCTCAGCAGAGGGCCTTTTATGGCCGGACCAGAGGTTACTTGTTCAGGGGTTTGTGGTTTTTGTGGATAAAATTTAAGATTCAGGATGATTGGGTTTGGGTTGGAGGAATATAATGCTAATGAGAATATTTCAGGATGTTTCAAGAGAAAGTTGCATACAATAATATCCGGTGAAAGAATTTAGCTGCTCAAAAGGGTCCTGCTGCAACCTGACCATCTTCTGGCTCTTCAGGTCTCTCCTCCCTCTCTTCTTTGAAAGAGTTTTATTGCTATCCCTCCAAGACAGTACTGAAGTTGATGTCCAGACTATGAATCAAACAGGATAGTAGTTATTTTGGCTGCTTTTGTTGATCAGTCAGCTACCCCTAACTTGTGCGAGTATCAATGTATGCCTATTGTGAGCTCTATGTGAGGCATCAGAATCATTGAACTTTCTCTGTTCAAAAGTTTGAGAGTGGCACATAAGGTGCCATCAGCCAAGCTGTATTGGATACCCAGGACCCAGAAGGCAACCCTTCAGGGTGTGTCCGCTAACAGTGGGAAAACTATTTACTTGTAAAGAATTGAAGCATTGTGTATGCTATGTGGGCATCTAGTATTCATATGCATACAATTATGAATGTGATCCCCAATAAGTTGCATATTAACAAAGCACAATCATTTCCTATGCTTTCCATTGCAGCAAAGTACAAATAGAAAGGTCTTGTGGCTCAATGGGTAGTGTCCCTCCCTCTAAACCACAAGTCCCACTCCAGGACTTATTGGTCACAGAAGGAGCATTCATGGCACAGCCAAACAGATTGATAATCACCTGTTAATCCTTCCACCACACCCATGGCAGGTAATAAGAGCGGGAGAGATTCCTGGTCAGCAATGCTTGATGTAAAGTGGTACCCCTTAAGCCATAACTACTTTCTCTTTCTGAAACAAATGAGAAATGTCTATGGTTCCATGTGGACTATGGCAGAGAGTACAAATGCCTATATCCACTGCTACCTCCTTGGTCTTTTATAAACATTTGGAAGGAGCTTAATGTACATGAATTCCATGGGGAAATTGCCAAATACCCCAGCTCCAGCCAACAATCTATTTCTCACTGGGTGAGTGCACCTATGAACTATACACTGACTTACATTGCAGGTATCACCCATGAGTCCTTCTCCCCTGAAGCAAATGCAAGTGATGATCATCTTTCCTTTGACAGACAATGGTTTGCCAACCTTGTACTATGGCTCCAATTCAACCTGCAAAATGTCACATTGTACCTTGCTAAGCTTTAACAGAGAGGTTATACAGGAACCAATATGTCCTGAAGCTTGATAAACTAACTATACATTGTTCATCAGTTAGGCATCAGGAAACTGCTGCAGAGATGGTAAATGCACCAGCAGGTTAGGTGCAGGAAGGTGCCCTTCTCCATCTTGGTGCCTACAATATCCATCACCAAGAATAGTCACCTGCATGTCTTCATCATCTCCCTATTATATACCAAATACAACAGAATGCAATTCTTGTGTCCAGAAAAGAGTTATTCAGTACTCAACTGTCAAACCTGGCTGTGAAGTAGACTGAGGCTAGGATGCTTTCAGTAGAGACTGTTTATTGCTCACTACAGAGCTTACTTCTCCTCTATAACATCCACCCTAATGCTGGCTGACTTTTCTTTATCTACTTCTGAGTATAATTAACTAATCAATGCTCAACATCTGTTCACCTTATTGCCTAAGCTATTTAACATTCATGAACAGAATGAATTAGATACTAACAGAGTCCCATCTTGTCTTTAAACAAAATTGTGATGCAAACAGAAACTATTCATAAAATATACAAAATGTTATCATCTTACTATACAATCAATCTTTAACCTCTTTTCCTTAACACTCTTTGTCGAATGGACATTGTCCCAAAGTGATGGTTATCTCTATAGCAATCTATAGGCACATTTTTCCCTGGTTGCCCCTTATATAGGAATTCCTTTAAAATATATAGCAATATTTGTCACTTCCACCAGTGCAAGTGCCTCCACAGGTAAGGTGCTCTTAACTACTCTATTTTCTTTGATTCCTATGCAAATGGGCAACATTTATCGTTTCTTCCCACTAAAAATAAATGAATCCTGCTGTACTCAAATAACCATCAGGGAGGTTAGTGTGTGAGGCGTCACTAAAAACACCTAATGTCATCCCTTCTGGGTCACCAAGGTCTGGAAATCTAAGTGTACATTCTTCTAAATTTTATTTCTTCAATGTCTTATTTGCTTTTAGCACTTCCCCAACAGTAGCATATTTCAGCATGGTGCTCAATTCTAAAACATCATAGCACACATAGTTTGTGTGCATAACCAGTTTAATTGCCCAATTAAGTTTCTTAATTGATTGTAGAGTCTTAAGTCTGTGAGGGTCTGGCCCAATTTAAATAGGGATCCTATTAACATTCTCTAGGTAAAACAGCGGAGTTAGGGTTATTCCCAATTTAGTCTGACTAATGTCCTACCTTGTATACTTAAAAGCTCCAGAAGCCCGCTTTCCAATTTTGAATTCATTTTGAATTCTTTTATAATTTCATCAATCACAAATTTCGCAAATGTTGCAGATCCCCCACAACAGGAAATCATTTATGTGCATTAAAAAAATGCCTGCTAGTTTTCCTTCATCAAACCGATGAAACATTGCTGGATCTGCTTTTCGCTGAGGACAACCAGCTTTTAGTAGGATGGAGCTAACTGAAAAATACCATACCTTGGATACATTGTTTAGCCTGTAAACACACTTATTTAGCTTCCAAAATTCCCAATGACTCCAGCATTTTTTGGAGGCTTTAAGAATACTTCTCCTTCAAATTGCTCCCCTTGCAAAAACGCTGCTTTGACGTCAATAGATTAACATTCCCATGAGTATGTCGTTAAAAGTGCTAGGAATATCATCAAACTTACTTTTCCTGCTGTTGGGGAGTCTATTCTAACTTCCTGGTCACTCCATATTGCAAGATTATTGTTTTTCCATCATTGCCTACAACTTTTCCCGGGCCTCTCCATTCTTTCTGCCCTTCCCTTTTATAATACGCCATGTCTCAAGGCTTAAAAATAATTTCTGACGGCCTGATTCCACACCTCAAAGCTCTCCTGATTTTTTCTGAAATCTTCGTCTTAATAAATGCCCTCCTCCCTGCATGCTTGGCATTCAAATGTTCTGTGAAAACGGGACTAATGGTAGTCCCCTCCAAAGCCGGGAGATGGCCTCACGTTATTAAAGGTATCTTCGGATTCCTGCCATAAGCTAACTGATAGGGGCTGTAGCCCCCAACTATCTGAAGTGTGTTTTTTGCATATACTGCCCGTGCTAGAACAGTTGCAATTTACAATTCAGTTAGTCAGCTAAAATTTTTTGGAGCATTTCATCAATCACGTCATGATTTCTCACACATATCCCATTGCTAAAGGACTTTCTGCTGCTGAATACATTACTACAATATTCAAATTTTCATACATACTCCTGAATTCATCATTGGCAAATTCTCCTCCATTGTAAAGAATTTAGCTGATTTAACTGGTGCTCCCAGCCCCATTCCTATCCATCTTTCCATTATCTTATTGATAATTACTTTTTGTCTTTACTATAAATTACCATTGACAGACTAAGTCTAATCGCTACGTCTACAAAATGTAGAAGAAAAATATTTTTTTCTTTATCCCTTACTTTGACATCCATCGCCAAAGTTTCATTAAAGTCTCTCGCCAATGGGAGGCTTACTGGTCATGATGACATTCTCTTGTACTTTTTACAAATATCCCATTTTTCATTAATATTCTTGATAAGTCTAGTGTATTCCTCATCCAGTACCCTTGCATTCTTTAACAGAATCTTCAACCTATGGCCAGAGAGATGTGCAAATTGTCAATGTAGTTTTGTAATAATTTGCTTCTTCCCCTTTAAATCCTTATCCCCAGCTGTCATTAATGCCTCCCTAAGGACTATCATCTCTAGACAGAATGTTAAAGGGATATAATAATGTCCTGACTATGAAGTGCAAATCTACAGATCTCCCAAACACAACCATTTTATTGTGCTCCATGTCCAAATTCATTTGGGCCTTTTTCATTGAAGGCTTACTTAACAGTAGAAGTATTTCACTCGATACATCATAAGTACTGATAAAATGATTTACCTCTGCTATTTTACACGGAATTACTATTCTTTTTAGTGATTTCAACGTGTTACCATCACCCAACCTGAAACAAATAGAACTGTCATATTCTTTGACTTTCCTTCTGTCTTCCTTACTTAAAGAATTTATGTAACAGTTTAGCCAGTCCACTTCACATATTGTGAACGGACACCCACTATCTAGAACTGCACAACTGAATGGATCTGCCACTAGGATATTCATTGCTGGATTGAAGCTTCTGGGGACCAATACGATTCCTTCTGATTAGTCATTATCGTCCTCTTCGCCTTCCATACCTTCCACGTCATGCGTTGTCTCAAAAAACACTATTTTTCAGTTTTGGGCAATTCAATGCAGAATGATACTTAGAGTTGCATCTGGAGTACTTGTTCACCACCCCTTGGTTATTCCATCCTCCTTCCATAATTGCCCAACTCCTGCTGCCTGTTCCAGCTCCCGGGTTCATCCTCCTTCCATAATTGCCCAACTCCCACTGCCTGTTCCAGAAACCCAATAGGGTCTCTGTCCTCAGACTTAATGTCTGTAATTCTTCTTTCATATAGACGTTTGGGCCCTATTCAAACAGTCCCGAAAAGCTGCTAGCATTGTACCCTCCATCTTTGTTGTCACTGCTGAAGAGCCCATATGCACCATAAAAGTGGCCAGAAATGAAGGCTTCAGACATTTGATCCAAAAACATTTCTCTCTCTTTGAATTTCAATCTGGTCAAAACCAAGAGCCTATCCATGTTTGATATCCTAGCACAATCCAACAATTTAAAGGCAAGTACTGATTTAGGAATTTCCAAGTGGAATCGCTGCAATCTCATATATAGTTGGTTAAACTTCATGATGTATAGAAGAATCATCCATTTTTCTAAATTAATCAAAGTCCGACCAAACCTCACAGGCATTCAATAAGACATTATTTTAAATGTTATCCATAAGGTTTAATAGTAGATCCAAACCTTCATCAGTATCCAACTGACTGGCACCTAGTTGATTTTACTTTTGTTAGGAAGTGACAGTGCCAAGGCTATACCTTGTTTTCTCCTTGGTAGGGACGTAATCCATTTTCGCATATCCACTTTGTTTTTCCATTCCACAAAACAGTGGTGAAAAAGCATATCCTGCCACCTTAAACCTGGTTTCAGTCATCTTTCTTCAGAGTCTCCAATGACGGTCTTCGCTCAAAAAAAATTAACTCCAATTCTAACCTTCTCTCTGGAAGTAAATCTTAGTCTCCAATCTCCACTTTCAGGCAACCAACTTCTGCTACCAGTGTCAGAGGTAATTCCCAAGCCTGGTTGTCAAGTAGGCACAGAGACCAGAGTGATTTTAGTAGAGACCGATTATTGCTCGCTACAGAGCTTACTCTCCACTATAACACCACCCCAGTGCTGGCTGACTCTTCTTTATATACACATCCGAGTATAATTATCTAATCAACACCCAACTCCTGTTCACCATATTACCTTAAACTACTAAGTATTTAACTTCCATTAACAGAACCTATAGGATATTAACATCAACAGCACCCAAAGCAAGAGAGTTGATTTAAGTCCAAAATTATTAATGCTGTATTGGAACTCAGTAATACGTCTACCAGGAGCAATCATCAGTCAGACATTCACTTTAGAAATGTTTGCTAGCTGCTCCTATTTAAATAATGGCCTCAGTAGCAGTTTCTCGTTCCTTAGTGCCCACTATATAGGGGCAAATGTGTCATACTTACACATGATCTGCAAATAGTTGAAGTAGTGGAAAGTAGGAACTAAATACAGTGTCAAATGCAAATTCAATGTCCAACTGAAGCAACGGGAGATGTGGAATCCATAGTAAATATTGCCGCTGAACAGGTGCAAACTGGTTTCAGTGGCTCTGTACCCAATTTCCTTCCAATTGTGCTCAAAAAGGATTTTGATATGTTTTCTCATTTGTCAATTTATTGGGAGTTAATTGTTAAATCTCGGCTGTGCTAATTTCCATATGAAAAAAATAAAGACACAAATTTCAGCTCATTTAAAACTTGGCCTTTTTATGGAAACTGTAGTTAATCCATTTATACAATAATAAATCCCAAATTGCAACAAGGAGTTCCAGTTTTGAGTTCTGCATGTGAGAGTAAACCACTTTGCTGCTCAATTTCAACAAAGTGAGAATACAGGGACACGAAGAAACATGAAACAGGAAGTAGTTTGAGCATGCAAAGACAAATGAGGAAAATTCAAAGGAACAATAGCCTTGGCAATGCTAATAAAATTAAACAAAGCCATGATAGGTTGTGGTGGATGTTGGAAGCTACAATTTAGTGAAAGACTGAAATCAGATGATGCTTTTTCTTGTATACTGTTCAGAAGTGTGAGAAAGATGCTGAAAGGATCAACTAGCTGTGACAACAGTATTAAGTATGGGCTTTACAGAAAGCAATGCTAAGGGGAAAAGAAAGAAAAATCTAAGTTTCCTGGAGGCGAATTAACAATGCAGATAATGCAGGAGTTTGACTTAAGGTAAAATGGGAAATGAAGTTAGGAATGTTGATAAGTGAAAACGTGACCCGGGTATTGCCATCAAAAGGCAAAGATGATAGTTAATGATTAGACTTACCAGAAACTCGAATAAAACATGGCCTGGAATTTCCTTGGATTTTCTGCTGCTGAACTGCTATAATTTTGTTGGAGGTGTGAAAGACGCCACATTTACAAGTGCAAAAGGAATTTCTACCGCACCACTGATGTCAGCTGTTGGCTAGTTGGAAGTACTGTTGCCTCTGAACAAGATAGTTGTGGGTTCAAATCCTACTCCCAGGCTTGAGGACACAAATCAAGACTGACATTCCACTGCAGTACTGAGGGAGTGCTGCACTTTTGGAGGCACTGTATTTCAAATGAGACATTAAACCGAGGCTCCAACTGCCCTCTAAGGTGAAGGTTAAAAAAAAATCACATGGCACTATTTTGAAGAAGAGCAGGAAAGTTATTCTTGGTGTCCTCACTTATATTTATCCCTTGTTCAACATCACTAAAACAGATTACTTGATCGTTATCACTTTGCTGTTCGTGGGGGTTTGCAATGTGTAAATTGACCGTTGCCTTTCCTATATTGTAACAGTGACTTCACTTCAAATATACTTCATTAGCTGTAGAGAGCTTTGGGACACCCTGAGGCTGTGAAAGGTGCTATATAAATACAAGTCTTTCTTTCTTGCTTCCTTTCAGATTCAGATGCAGCAAAAGCCCAAAAGAATTCAGGCCTTAAATCTTTGAAGAACAAGTCTTTATTACCCATTAAGGGACTGAGCAGTTCCTCTTCACCGGGAGTTATCCTGCCTGTCCCCTCAATTTTTCTGTCCAATTTGTTCCACTTCCTTGTTAAAAAAAATGAAGCATTTATCAAATTCCATTTTGAAAGTTACTACTGAATCTGTGTCCTCCACTCTTTCAGGCAAGGCATCACAGCAACTCAAAGTGTGAAAAAAATGTTTCCTTACGTCATCTCTGCTTCTTTTGCCTATCATCTTAAATCTTTGTCTTCTGGTTACTGATCCTTCTACCACTAGAAACAGTTTCTCCTTATTTACTTTTTCAAAACCATTCATAATTTTGAGTGGCTCTATCAAATCTCCTCTTAACTCTGTCTATGGAAAACAACCTCAATTTCTCTACAGGAAATGCTGGAAAAACTCAGCAGGTCTGACAGCATTTGTGGAGAGAGAAACAGAGTTAACGTTGAGTCCGTATGAGCTGGAACCTCTGAATAAGAGTCATACGGACTCGATACGTTAACTCTGTTTCTCTCTCCAAAGATGCTATCAGACCTGCTGAGCTTTTTCAGCATTTTCTGTCTTTATTTCAGATTTCCAGCATCTGCAGTATTTTGTTTTTATCTCAGTTTCTCTAATCTTTCCACATAACTGAAGTCCCTAATCCTTATTGCCATTTTAGTAAGTCCCTTGGCAGCCTCTCTAACGCCCTTCTTTCAAAATGCAGTGCCCAGAATTGGACACAATACTCCGATGATGTCTGCGCTGGTTTGGAAACATCCGTCAGTTGGATGATGGCCATATACCCAAAGACCTTCAGTACAGTCAACTGGCCACTAGGTCACAACCTTCTGGGTGTCCATACCTCCACTACAAGGACACCTGCAAGTGAGGTATGAAAATCAAGGACAATGACAGTGACAACTGGGTAGCAGTTGCTGACAGTCATGACCTCTGTTTGGAAGGGCATTGGAAGAGGCGAGCAGAAATGAAAAGCTCAGCTGGCCATGAAAAGGACCCAGAGAAAGCAGAGGCTAGAAAATCGTGCATCTTCTCAGCCCACTGTCTTCCTCCTGCAGCAAATGCAACAGAGACTGCCATGCCAGTGTGGCTTTCCCCGAGTCACACCAGGTGATACTTAACATGGAGTTGCCCACAGGGGCAAGACAGTGAAGTAGTGGTAATGTTACTGGACTAGTAATCCTAGCCCTAGGTTAATTTTCTGGGGACATGGGTTCAAATCCCACCATTGCAGCTGGTGGAATTTAAAATTGAAAGCTAATCTCAGTAATGGTGACCATGAAACTATCATCAATTGTTGTAAAAACCAATCTGGTCTACTGAAGTCCTTTAGAATAGAAAATCTGCCATTCTTACCTGGTTTAGGCTACATGTGACACCAGACCCACAGCAATATTGTCAACTCTTAAATGGCCTAGCAAACCATTCAGTTCAAGGGTAATTAGGGATGAACAACAAATGCTGGCCTTGCAAGCAATGCCCACATCCCATAAAAGAGTAAAAATACAATAGCGCAAACAATGAGACAGAAGGCTGCCCCCACTCCAACTGAGACTTAATCATTGTTTTATAAAGGTTTAGCATAATTTCCTTACTTTTATAATCTATGCATCTCCAATCCGATCGCCCAGATTCTTTTACTATTTCCTTCTGTTTTTCCTTTTCAAATATTTACCCAATTTCCTTTAACCCTTTCAGACAGCCACTTAATGGATCAAATGGCTTCCTTCCATAAAATTGTATGATTCCAAATGTGTATGCAGGGCATGAAAGTGTTGGAAAAAAGCATACAACATGGGATGGCATCAGAACATCAGAAACTTTTTAAATAGCTCTGTTGCATGATTCACCAGGCCATGACCCAGATCTGGCTTAACTTCAATGGTGTATAGTCTGTGCTGAATGAAAATGAGTATCAATAACGAGAAAGGATTGAATTTGAACATTGTTGGTCTGTGCAACATTGAGCAGTAATTTGTTTAGCTATAGGAGAGCAAGTTGAAGTTTTGACTTGATATTTTTAATAAGTTAATAGTAAGTATACTTGTCACTGAAATAATAAGGAAAAAGCACAATGGAGAAATATTAAAGTATGTCTATTCATAATCCAGTAATTGTTGCTGTTTTTAACTGTATATTTAATTTATACAGGTGAAAATTTCAGGCATTTGGCAATAGAAGCCTATTTTGGATTTTAAAAAAGCACCATTAATCCATAGTTCAATAAGCATTAACAAATACTGTCAAAGAACAAGTCATTTGTGGTAATGCTGAATTATGATTGAGAGGCAACTGCACTTTTAGAAGGGTAACATCCAGCTATCATTCTTCCCTAACTTGGGAAGAACAAAATAGAATTTTGATGCACAGCCTGCAATGGAGTTATGCACTGTGTTGGCCAAAGTTCTCTTACTAAAAAAGCAAAAGGAATGACTCAGTATAAACCAATGTCCCTCCAAAGCAACAAGGACTTATTCGCCGTTTGCCCAACAGAATTTTGACAAGAGTTCATGTCCATAAATACAAGTATTCATGACGGTGCCCGAAGGTCCCCACATTAAACAAAATCACGTGCAGTCTCTAGCAGGGTGAATTTGCCAAGTCCTATGGTGATGGGGAATTGGCAATGAGGACAGGACTATGAACCTGGGAGTCCCTAGTCAAGGGTCTGCACACAGGCAGCAGATGTATAAAGGTCATTGGGCATCTGTGTTGGAACGGGGGGGTACTTGGTCAGCAGCATCTGTGACTGAGCAGTTGTCTTCACGGTACCCCACTACTCATCCTAAATGGGGAGGGGGCTAGAAAAGGTGCCCTAAAAATAGGCTGTCCCACATTCTCCTAGCTGGGGAACCACACCCTGCAGGGTTAGCATCTTCATGGTCAAAGAAAGAAACCCTTAAAATTTTGAAACTTGGAATTTTAGAATACTCATGAATAATCTCAGGAGTGATTGTTAGGCATTGGCACCACCATTGTTTGAATCAAAGATCTAAGTGATATCAGCAGCATTCATTCCATGCCTGCTGGACAGATGTCTGATGCCCACTGTACATATCATCGACTTGATCAATCGGTGATGAATTTCCACCTAACACCAAGACTTCGTAGGCCCAAAAGTCTAAGAGAGCGAAGATCAATGTCTCAGTCCTAAAGCAGCCCAACCGAAGAAACAAATTCCAAGTGCAACTCACAACCAATCTGGAAAATTTTCACACATCCAACTCAATCCCAGATCAGTGGGATCAAATAAAGTCAGCTGTATGAGACTCCTGTGTCAAATCACTGAGTTTGAGCACCTTCGTCACCAAGACTGGTTTGATGCTGAAATACGTGACCTCCTGAGAACAAAAACTAGCAGTCTTCATTGTCTGACAGAACAACCCAAGGTTGCAAGTCAAGGCGACAGCATTCCAACAGCTCAAGGTGACTCCCAAAGACAAATCTGGAAGATAAAGGACATGTGGAGAGAAGAAAAAGTCAGAGACATCCAACCACATGTTGACCATCATGACATACAAAGCCACCATGGGCCATCTATAGACCAAAGTTAAATGGACAAAATCCCCTTTGTTCATCGGATTGTGTTTCACTTCTTAAGGACAACAATGGCATTTGTCAATGCTGGATAGAACATTTTCAACAACTCCCAACCATGAATCCACAGTGGCAGCTGATGCTCTCCATGCTATCCCCAGTGCTCTGTGGTAAAATCCATAGGTGAACCACCATCGATGGGAGAGCTGAAATAAGCAATCAAATGGATGAAACACAACAAAAATTGTGGCCTTGATCATATTCCAGCTGAGGTCTTTAAAGCTGGTGCACTTTTGCTCATATCAAGACTCCATGCATTCATCCTATGGATTTGGGAATGAAAAGAACTGTACCCCTCCACAGCAACCAACTCCCCTCCCCCAACTTCAGGAATGTGACGAATATGACAATTCTAATCACCTTCAAGAAGGGAGATAAATCATGCTGTGGAGACTATTGAGGCTATTCCCTATAGTCCATGACAGGGAAAATCCTGATGACTCCTGAATTGACTACTTCCAGAGGCTGAGGAAATCCTCCTAGATCTTCCAAAGGAACCTCCAACAGGCTCTTTGTTGCCAGACAAATCCAAGAAAAATATCGAGAACAACACCTGGAACTCTTCATTGCAATTGTTGACCTGACCAAAACATTTTTTTCAGTAAAACGTGAGGCTCTGTGGATTTTGTTCCAAAGATTTGGATGGCTAAGAAACTTCATCACAATCCTGCAATTGCTTCAGCCTTCTACAACCTACTACTGTGTTTGACAACAAAGACCTCCACATGTAGCAAAAGTTCTAGCTTACAGAGTAGTTGTTGTCACCACACTCATGTACTGCAGTGAGACCTGGTCTGTGTAACTGCGACATGTATGAGTGTTAGAGAAATTCCATCAGCATTGCCTCTGCCACTTCCTCCAAGTTCAATGGGAGGACCATCGAACAAACGTTGGTGTCCTCCTTGAAGCCACAATTATTCAGGTAAAACTCCTGCAAAATCAACTTTGATGGACTGGAAAACAGGTCCTGTTTTCTCAGCTCAAATTGCCAACGTTCCGGGCAAAGACAAAGAAAGACTTTAAAGACACTCAGAAGCTCTCCTTGATGTGTAGCAGCATTGACATTAATGAGTCGGAGGAGCTTGCTACCAATTGTTCAAAATGGCAACACCTTGACCATCAAGCGGCATCACGCTGAGTCACAATGTTTTAATGATGAGGTAGAGCACTGGCAGAGAAGGAAAGAAAAGAACGCAGATCTTGTACATCCCCCTACCTTGTGGGGCATTCTGCCTCAAAAGCCCAAAGGTCTGTGGGTCGAGAATTGGCATCTTCATTCACATGAAGACCCATGGCAGAAACTTGCCAACTTGAATGCACATCATCCTCAAATCGAGGGACAGCTGATGAAAATGAGTGTCTTTGCCATCATTACAAAACCGTTCACATTTTGGTTCTCTTCTTCCACTCTCTTCAAAAAACTCAAATTAAAAAACGAAGAATTATGGTTTCCAATTTAAGTGTATCTCCTCACCCTCATTTTGCAATGGACACTATCCCAGACAAGGTCACAGTTATAGTTTATGATCACACAAGACAAGCAGTAGTGGGTGAAGAAGTTCCCTTACAGAAATCCGCTTGTTGTACGAAGTCAGTCCACTCACCCAGGTAAGTACAGTACAGCCGAGCCGGCTGTGAGGGTTAAAGTCAGTAAGAATAAGCCAGACAGACCAGAGCAAGATGCTCCTCTATCAAACTGCTTGCCCGATAAATAACTGAATGATCAATACCTCGCGGGCTAGTTATACTTAAAGTCTGTGACCCCGCTTCCTATTCAAATCTCCGCCACCGCGGAATAGGAATGTAGCCCGAAATAATCAGGCATCCCGCAACACAAAGCTTAATCTCCCCAGAGGCAGTTTGTCATTTTGACATGAGGAAAATTTGATAAATTCTGCTGGAGGAGGACCACGCTCAGTCACCGGGGTTGGATTGTGGTTCACAATTGCTGCAGCATGTCTATGAGGCTCCCGCTGAAAACTCAAATACACAGCAAGTATATTTTTATACTTACTCCATCTCGACGGAACAGAGTGTCACCGAGAAGGGAAAGTTCTTTAAATAAGGAACAAAATTAGAGCAAGCAGATGAGTCTGTTATCCGGATGGTTAAGAGAACGCGGGCTCCCTCGGATACAGTTCACCTGCGTGCACGAGACCCCCGAGCCGCGCGCCCAACCGGCGAGCTTGCGCGTGTGCGTGACCGAGAGTCCTAGCACCTCGCGCTTCATTACCCGGATGTCCCTCAGTGATAGTCGCACTGCCCAATGTGGCACGTGCGTAGCCGAGTGACGGCTTTCACAGCTCCGACTCGCTACCATCAGCTGACTCGAGTTCAAACACTTTTCACACCCAAGCAGAAAGCATTGCCCGAGCAGTATGTACACCTTCCAGGGTTCATCACCCACCCCTGCCATGTCCATTACTGAGAAGAGGGGGAGGGGAGATGGACACTCACGCTACTTCAACCCACGCGGCCAATAACACAGGAAACACGAGCCGCGAATCAGATCTCGAGCGAAGGGCCCGATTGGCTGAGTTCTTGCGGCTGAATTAACCATTGGAAACGTCGCCTGCATGGGGTGCGCGCGCACACTGTCATCAGCATAGCCTCGGTGGCTGTACGAGCAGCCCTGAGTGACATGCGGAAATCTATTCCGGGACTGCTGCGAGAAGCGGGAGCCATTTACCTGAACCAGTGTCTCTGACGGGAACGCCTACATACACATAAAAACTGTCATTATCACAATCATACCACTATATCGATATAAACAAACATTTTTATATAAACCAATTTACGCAATTTTCAATTTTCTGTATAGCTTTGTGCGTATATTTGTTGGAAGATTTTATTTACACACATGATAAAAGTTGTCAGCCTCTGACCCCAGATCGCGACAAGACGGGCTTTTTTTTTTCGGAATGCACGGCGTAAGTATACTTTCTGTTCATTCACCCTATCAGTCATTTAAAAAAACGGTTTGTCGACCCATTAAGCATAGAACCCCTTTAGAGTGTGTTTGACCTTGCCTCCTATATTGCAGTCACACCAATATAATGCACTTGGAGTTCCTGCGTAAATGTTCTGAATTGTTTCAAAGGCAGCGTTACCTGATTAAAATTAACAAGGAAAATATATTTTTAATGTCGTCTTGCTGTACTTGCTGAAAACATCGCCGGCGACTTTCGTGGTCCATTGATTCAAAGGAGCAGATGAAATCTAATAAAGATTTAACATTAACATGAATTGAATAATCTCATGTTAAGAATGTATTTATAATATGGGATATACTTGCATTATTTTTTTTTAAATATCAATATTGTGCAGATGGGGAGCGCCTGAACAATCCAGTCTTCACTTTTAGTCCTTGTAGCATTTCAGCATTATATCGTCTACTTATGATTCAAAAATCTTTAATGTTATTTTGACAGTATGATACTATAGATGGTTCATTCATGCATTCAATCTTGTAAACTATATGACGACCACCCGCATTCATGTACTTGCTTAAGTAAACACGTTAAATATTGAGGAGGCAAGTTTTAGATTTAATACATAGCTATTAGCCTGCGATTTTTGTGTCTTTTTCGAAGAGACAAGGATTATCGTGTCTCTGGATGGCAGCATCCTGATCTGTTTAGTTGCTGCAGTTCAATTCGCCAAGAAATAATGTCAACTTGTGAAAACAATTCTATTGGTAACAGGCATGTTTAACCCTTACGTTATGCATCAAGAAATACAAAGAAAGTCAAGCGGTGTATCTTATTTTCTACACCAATGCAGTCTGGCCTCTATTGCTCTATTTGATTGAAATCTTTATAAATTTGACAACATTCTGCTCCAGTAAGCGTGTTCTTTGAGTCCTGCTAGTTGTTCTGAAAGCATAAAAAAGTGAAGTTACAGGGTGAGCTGTTTTTAATTTAGAGAATAAACACGGGTTCTGCGCGCAGTTAATACACACAAACATGCCTTTGTCTCACGATGCCAGCCAATATAATTGAAAACAGTGCGAAGTGGAAGTGGTAAACTGCTTTTTTTACAATCTACAAATCATCGACTGCCGATGTCCTACCATTGATAAATATTGACTTCGATAGTTTACAAGTATATATAATCGCATTGAAAGGAGCCATTGTGTTCGCTGTATTTCAAACCACCCACATACTGTTTGCTGTGCAAAAATAATCAACTTGGATATGATAGAGCATTGTTATATTTCAGATGTGCACATTGCACCGTTAAAAAATCATATAGCCGTTATACCAATAAAACAGAGTTTTAATTATATCAACATTTTCAAATCAGCTTAAACTATGTTTATACTGTAGATTGAAATACCATTCTTCG
Organism: Cetorhinus maximus; assembly: GCF_964194155.1. NCBI lineage: Eukaryota > Metazoa > Chordata > Chondrichthyes > Lamniformes > Cetorhinidae > Cetorhinus > Cetorhinus maximus. The sequence continues at coordinate 75,478,006 of NC_135882.1, read as the reverse complement.
TGTTTCACGTGTCTGCTGCTAACTTTTAGTATCGCTCGTTACAACAGAAATGTGTGCTTTTCAGGTGCGTACGTATGGCGGAGGCTCACCAAGCAGTATTCGAATGCGTCATGTGAAACTGTAACTCTGATTTTTACAATGATATGTCGGTTTTAACTTGTTTCTCTTTCCCCCGAAGGTGGTACGTTCTTACGCTGTACCGTCTGGAATGCAAAGATACTCTGGATGGTTTTGTAGTGTGTGGAATACCGCAAAATGTTCAGTAATCGTAAACACCACAATTATGGCATTGTTACATGTGGCCCATAGGTATATAACAAGTTTGAAAGCACAGTTCATCACAGAAATAATTAACCCTGAGGGTAGAGTGTAATTTTTGCTCACGGATTTCACTGACACGCTCGGCACAGTGACGGCGGAGAATGTTCATTCATATTATCATTTCTGTCGGAAACGAATTATATTCCCTCTAGTTGTCAGACGCAGTTGGTAGCCTCAATCTGTTAGAATTATATGATTTAATTCTAAATTATTCAAATATTCATTCTTGGCGTCAGCACAATAAAAAAACATTTGGTAAAACTTAGAACAAACTAGCATTTTAGTTGTAACGTAGCGATATCGGTTCTCTATCGTCATTATCTGATTGATTTTTGCAGTTTGGCGCGCGAAACGTAGAAGAATGCTAATATTAATAAGATAGATGAGAAATCATTGTGTCGGAAAGCTTCATTATGGATTTTCGGAGATAGTGTGTCACACTAGTTAGGACTTATAGTCGTTAACGGACAATCCAAATGTGTCTTTTAAGACTTATATACACATTTTCCCACGCATTTGAGGATAAATTATCTGTAAAATAAACTGCATCCTAGTTCAAACTTTAATGTTTTAATCTTAATGAGAAGAGTCTCGTGGTAAGCAACACTTGCGGGATTCAGTTATTATCAAGTAAACATATTGGAGAGTGCATTTTTAGAATATACAGTTAAGTGTAACTTTTGGTTTTCCCTGCAAATAAATTGTGTTAATTCAATGGTTATTAAAGTGATTATATTATATTCGAAAACCTTACTAAACATGATAACTGATGCGAATTTAACCAGGAACGATCGAATGCAATACTGCTTGCTCTACTGCTCCGCTCACTGAATGCTTCAAGAACTAGCTGTATATCTCCAAAGATATAAAGTAGTACTAGAACTAAGCGGAATAGCACTGAGTATTGCTTCAGTCGGAAATGGAATGATAGTGTCTAAAATTATACGGAAATAATATCGCATGTAAACATCTCCAATAATATTACTTTGATTTCTCCTGGAAACAGATTTAAATTTGCAATAACAGAATCAGAAGAGTTAATTATTTGTAAAAATAATTTGTAAAAAAATCGATATTTTGTACTACCTTTGTGGACGATTGAAATGCATTAGTCACTTTTATGATGCTTTGGTAGCAACTGAAAGACACCTTAAGTATTATCATTGAATAAATATGCCACCGCTATATTTTTTTTGTATTGGTGCAAAACGCACCTTAGAGCCCAGTGCCTGTGAGAGCATTTTCGTCACTTGATGCGTTTAAAGATTTTAGCCATAGTATTACGCTCTCCTGATAAACTTAGTGGATAATTTGGGATGAAGAAAACAATTCTTTTATGTGGCATGCTTAAGATTTACAGGAGCCAACTTTTGATGCGTCAAGGGTCGTTTACTATTTCTTTCCTTTAAATTAAATTAGAAAGCTCTTTCTAATGATCAAAAGCAAATTGTAGGTAACACCGCTATAATTGTGACCAGGAATTTGCCTTGTTGAAAATAGATGGAGTAAGAAAATTATTTGGCAGCAGCACTGATCCGATATTGGGTCAAATTCTTTGGTTAGCTCAGTTTTTAGCGGGAGAAAATTCCCTTATCGGATTGTCTAGTTTATAATACCTCGCACTTTTTTTCTGCTGATAATGTATGTATAGACTTCTCTAGCTATAAATTATAGCAGTAAACAATACAATTATGCAACGGAATTAGACTTGCACTCTGGATCACTGAATTACACCCACCCTCTAAAGGAAATGTTCCCAGCTTGAACAATTCAAGTGTGCATTTCACTTTTTTTTGATTTAGAACTACGTCCAGAAATTATATGAATTTTAATTGATGGTTACTTTAATGTAGAAAGGTTTCTCAGCACAAAACACTGGAGTTTGTGAATGGGTTGGTAGCATGCACTGATGAGATTAAATTTTGCAGTTCTAATCATGGCTCTTGTGCCCCCTGGGGCCTCTATCCAGAAAGGAAGGTGTGGGGACATGGATGGATGTTTGCAACAAAATACCTGCAGAAACATGCCTGTCTGAATACAGCACTCCAGGCAATTACATGGGTGGAGAAAGATCATTTGCAACCTGAAGATTCACATAATTTGAATTCTAGCAGCAAAGAAGAACTCTTGTCTCTTCACGTTATGGCCTCCTCTCTCCTCCACTATTAATAAATAAACATAACAGCTGTTGGACATCTGCCAAACTGAATTGATATTGCATGGGCTGTGTACTAATGTGTACTCACATGTACTTATGGCATACTGACTGTATCCAAGGTTGAGTTAAGATGCTAAGTCTTTGGCCTGAGCAGAAAGGTTCTTTCTGAATGACATTTTCTTGTTAGTATCTAATTCTAATACTATAAAAGTGCACAAATATGATAAAATAAAACAATGATCAAAAGCTTTCTCTCTTTATTAATTATCAATGAAAAATGTGAAGTCAGAAACAAAAGAGTTGTTCAATAACACTGAAAGAGCGATTGGTATTCTGTTGGCTTCAGTGAAATATTGAGTTGTCATGTGGATTTACAGTTGTGCTTTCTATTCATTTTAATCAATAAAAGTATTTATTTTCCAGAAGATTTTCCAAATGCCATTATTTTACATAGATGGATCATGGGGTAGAAGTATATATTTTTACACTATTTAACAGAAGTAATTATTCAGAAATGTGAATCTGCTGTCTGACAATTGAGCGTTCTTACTCGATTGGACACTGCTATATATTGGAAATTTCGCAAACTGACTTGAAACAGTTATACTTTTATAGTTACAATGAATAATTAATTTTAATCTTTGAATAATGCAACAAGGTCTAAAAGTCCTCTCTACATCCTCACTATATTGAAATGAAGACTCATTACACTGTCCTCCAAAGCTTTCTTCACCAGCATCTCAAAAATTTAAAACATTATCTCCCACCATTTCATATTATAATCTAGGGAACTTTGTTAATACTAAGCTATCCAACTACTCAATCTCCCTTCCTTCTATGGTTCACCATGACATGCTTCAAGTAAGCGCAAGACACTTGATGGTGGAATATGGAATAGATTTTATTGATATCCAGCACCAGTGATTGGCCTAACTAAACACAGAATGTGCCTTCCAAAGAACTGTTGAATTCCTCAATATAGCTTATTTTTGCCTATCTCAAAAATACAGGTCACAGATAAGACCTCATGATGTGTCTGTCCCTGAATCCTTTGAAAACACGCTGTTTACATAAACAGTTGCAGTTGTTGACTTCAAAGCTACTTCTCTTAAACAGAAAGCTTAAGTATTCTCAAGTCTTTTGAAGACTGTGCTTTATTAACCATTATCTTTCTATACTACAGTTAATAAATCCATCTCCCTACACTAGCCACTAAAGTTCTATTTTAATCACCCATAGTGGGTGTATTACCAGTCACTTATGGAATTCCTTACACAAACACTTCTCTTAGATGATACTTAAACATCAAAAGCAGGAAAAAAGCTATGCTTTCTTTTGTATCATTCCAAAGTTATATTGTTTGTAGTGGAAAGCCTGTTTTATTAACCCTTAACTGTACAACACACAACTTGCCAGGATGATCAACAAAGTTTAACGCCAAATCTTGGCATCATCTATTTACTGCTTCTTGACTTAACTGATTTTTTTCTTCCATTCTTTTCAATCTTTATAGTGAAACCAACTGTTGACTTTGGTCCTTTGCCTAGTTTTCCGAAATAAAACATTGATGTCAACTGTAGTTTGGTGCCAGCACTCTTCTGTGGGTCAAATGTTTGAAGATTAGTCCTACTCCAGAGATCTGAGTGTAAAATCTAGGTTGATACTCTACTGCAGTACTGCACTGTCAGAGGTGCCATTTTTTAAATGAGATGTTAAACTGAAGCCATGTCTGCTATCTCAGGTGACTGTAAAAAATTCTATGGGTGTGGAAGTTGGATTTGTCCCTGATGTCTTGGCCAATGTTTATCTCTGAACCAACAGTGTGAAAGTAGATCATCTGATCAGGTAAGAACATAAGAAAAGGAGCAGGAATAGGCTATTGGTCCATTGAGTCTGCTCCACTATTCATTTAGATCTCCCATCTCCACACCTACCTCTAAGTTCCAAGCAAAATTCTCTCTTGGAAACAAGAATGCTGCTTTTGAAAGTGTGTACAAAAAGAGTGATGAATTACAAATGACCAGCAACAAATAACATTAAATTAAATGGAAGCAGCAGCTTCCCACTGTAGTCAGCTGGGGATCCATCTCAGTTCCTAGGTCACCCTTTATTAAAACAGTAGAGGTGATCTGCCAGCATGAAAAATGCTCCCGGTAGGCAGGTCACCAATTAGGAGAAAGAAATTGGGTGCTGGAATAGATCGGTTCTCAAGGGCCCACTTCAGCTTGAAGAGAAGGTGCTTTTTTGTTGGCAGAAAGGAGAAGCAAAATTGTTGCATGAAGATGTTGGTAGAAACATGAATTCCAGCACAGCCCTGAGTGTGTTTGAATCCAACCACAGAGATTCTGGCAGAGAAAGTGAGCAACAGAAAGGAAGTACCCTTCTCTACCAAAAGTAGGTGGGTGCCATGGCAAATTAGTGAATGGGCATAGCAAGAGGTGGGTAACAGAACATGTTAATTCCATTTGCATTTTCACAAGAGGATGACTATAGTACCATAACAAATTTAATGATCTTACCAGGAGTGCCACATCTCTCATTCTTTCTCCACAGCCCTAGCTTAGCCTTAGCTGTATCAATCCTTCCCTTTCATAAATTAGCAGGGGAGACTTCAATGTGCTTCTTTTCTGCTTGTACTCACATTCTTAAAAGCAGCTATTTCCCTCACGATTACCTTCTGATGATTTTCATTTGCTGCTTCTATATGACATCATGCATGGTAAACTGGTTCATATGTGTTGTTATCGAACCCTATGGGGGATACTCACCTGCAGTGGTTATTGAGGTGACCACATATTGCATGGTTGACAGCAGAACGCTGATGCCAGGACTGAGAACTCCACACAGTTGGCAGTGGTCTCCACTGTACAATCTGATCTGTTTTAGAAGCTCCCCACCAGGCAGTCCAATGCATTCAGGCATTGTTGGGGCATATAACTCAAAACACATATTAACACATTTCCACTCTTCTTGCAGGAGAAGCTGGCACACAACAAGACAGCAAAAATCCACATAAACAAGAGATCCCACTACACTGCCAATACTAACACCAATAGAAAAGGCCACCATTGACATTTTTAGTGGACTAAGAATGTGCAGCTTCCAACCTCACAATTTCTGATGCTGCACATTCTTTGTCTGCTTAATATGCCAATGACAACCTTTTCCACTTGCTCTTACTCTGCAATGCACCAACACAGAAATTGTCATTCTGGTTAGTGAGCTCAAGGATACTGCATTGGGAGATTCGCCAATCACAATTGAGCAAAAGCAGATAGGTGTGACAGGGAACATAAGAACGTAGGAAATAGGAGCAAGAGTAGGCCATTCAGTCCCTCAAACCTGCTCTGCCAGTCAATAAGTTCATGGCTGATCTGATGTGGTCTTAATTCCACTTTCCTCCCTTTCCTATATAACCCCTGATTCCCTTGTCAATCAAAATCTCTCTAGCTCAGCCTTGAATATATTTAAAGACTCAGTCTCCACTGCTCTCCAGTGGAGAGAGTTCCAAACAGTAATGACTCTGAGAAAAGAAGTTCAACCTCATCTCTGTCTTAAATGAGAGACCCCTTATTTTGAAACAGTATCCCCTTGTTCTAGATTCCCCCAAGAGGGAAAACATCCTCTCAGCATCTACCCTGCCCAGCCACCTCAGGATCTTATATGTTTCAATAAGATCATCTCTCATTCTTCTAAATTCCAATGAATCTAGGCCCAACCTGCTCAACCTTTCCTGATAAGGCAACTCCTTCATCCTAGGAATCAGCCTAGTGAATTGCCCCCAATGCAAGTATGTCCCTCCTTAAGTAAGCTGAACGAAGCTGCACACATACTCCAGGAGCAGTTGGTACAGTTGCAGCAAGACTTCACTGCTTATATAGTCCATCCTCCTTGCAATAAAGGCCAATGTTCTGTTTGCCTTCCTAATTACTTGCTGTACCTGCATGCTAACTTTTTGTGATTCATGTAGAAGTACACCCAGGTCCCTCTGTACTGCCGTATTCTGCAGTTCTCTCCATTTAATACTCTGTTCTGTTCTTCCAGCAAAAGTGGACAACCTCACATTTTCCCACTTAAACTCCATCATCCAATTGTTTTCCCATTTGCCTAATTTATCTATATCCTTTTTCAGATTCTGTGCATCCTCCCTACAATTTGCTTTCCTATCTATTTTCATATTGGCAGCCAATCGATTCCCTTCAACCAAGTCATTAATACAGGTCATAAATAGTTGAGGCTCCAGTGACTGTTCCCCATGGCACTCCACTAGTAACAGTTGGCCAACTTGAAAGTGACCCATTTATCCCAACTTTCTGTTTCCTGTTCTTTAGCCAGTTCTTTATTGATGCTAATATATCATCTCCAACACCATATGCTCTTATCTTGTGTAGTAACCTTTGATTTGGCACATGTCTTTTTGAAATCAAAATACACTACATCTACTGGTTCTCCTTTATTCATCTTGCTTGTCACATCCTCAAAGAACCTTAGTAAGTTTGTCAATCTCGATTTCCCTTTCGCAAAACCATGTTGACTCTGCCTGATTGTATCATGATTTTCTAAATGTCCTGCTTCTACCTCTCATATTGAATGCAAGCATTTTTCCAATGACAGATATTAGGCCAACTGACCTATAGTTTCCTGCTTTCTTCTCTCTCCTTTCTTGAACAGAGGTATTACATTTGTGGTTTTCCAATCCGCTGGGATCTTTTCAGAATCTTGGGAATTTTGGAAGATTATAACTAATGCATCCACTATCTCTGCAGCCACTTCTTTAAAGACCCCATGATACAGACCATCAGGTCCAGGGTACTTTTCAGCATTAAGTCCCATTAGTATTCCCATTATTTTTTCTCTAGTGATAGTGGTTGACCTAAGTTCCTCACTCGCTTTTACCTTTTGATTTTGAACTATCCTTGGGATGCTTTTTCCACCATCAAGACAGATACAAAATAATTGTTCAAAGCCTCTGCCATTTTCTTGTTCCCATTACTAATTCCCCAGTTTGGCCCTCTAAGGGACCAATGCTCACACTAGCTACTTTATTTTCTTTTAATACATTTGTGGAAGCATTTACTTTTTAATCTTTCTTGCTAGTTTTCTCTTCTACTCCAATTTCTCCCTTTATTATTTTTTAGTGATCCTTCACTGATTTCTAAAACTTTCCCAATCTTCTGCCCTACCACTAAACTTTGCAGCATTGCACACCTTTTCTTTCATTTGGACACCACCCTTAACTTCCTTGGTTAGCTACAGATGATGCATCCTCCTGGAAAATCTTTCTTCCTCAGTGAAATATATCCTTGTTGAGAGTTATGACCACATTAAATCAGCCATGAACGTTTTGACTAGTGGAGCAGGCTCGAGGACCAAATGGCCTACTCCAGCCCCTATTTCCTATGTTCTTATGTGCATTGGTGGTGAGGGAGCGGATGCTTGTGGTTCGGGTGCCGATCAAGTTGGCTGCTTTGTCCTGAATGGTGTCCAGCTTCTTGAGAGTTGTCGGAGCTGCACTCATCCAGGCAAGTGGTGAGTATTCCATCACACTCCTGACTTGTGCCTTGTAGATGGTGGACAGGCTTTGGGACATCAAGAGGTGAGTTACTCTCCACTGACCTTCTCTTGAAGCGACAGTATTTATATGGCTGGTACAATCATTTTCTGGTCAATGGGAACTCATAGGATGTTGAAAGTGGGGCATTCAGTGATGGTGATGTCATTATTGCTGTATGTTTCTTGCAAATCCCTATTATTTTGTGATGTATACTCTGTCTTACTGTGTAGTTAATGTTAGGGGGCCTATAGACTACTCCCACCAGTGACTTATTTCCTGTGCTATTTCTTACCTCTACCCAAACTGATTCTACATCTTGATCTTTAGAACCAAGATTATTTCTCAATATTGTAATGATCTCATCCTTTATTAACAGAGCTACCCCATCTCCTTTTCCTTTCTTCATATCCTTCTGAAATGTCAAATGCCCGCGAATATTCAGGTCAGAGCCTTGGCCACACTGCAACCATGTTTCTGTGATGGCTTTCATATCATACCCATTTATTTTTATTTTTTGCTATCAATTTGTCCATTTTGTTATGAATGCTTTGAGCATTCAGATAAAGAGCCTTTAACTCTGTCTTTTTACCATTTTTGCTTATTCTGTCCTTAATTTCTGGTGTACTCTTATTATTGTATGCTTTGTCCCTGCCTATCACAATCTGGTTATCATTGTCTGTATCAATACCCTGCACTATTGCTTTATCCTATGTGCCTAACTTTCCAAATCTCCCCTCAAGTGAACCATTACCCCAACACCCCCCCACCCCACCCCCCCACATCCCGTACACTATTTAGATTAAAGCCCATTCTACATCCTAATTATATGATTTGCCAGGACACTGGTCCCAGCGTGGTTCAGATGAATGACATCCCATTGGTACCACTTCCTCTTCCCCCAGTACTGATGCTAATGTCCCGAGAATAGAAACCCATTTCTCCAACACCAGTCTTTGAACCATGCATTCACTCTTCGATCTTATTTATCCTATGTCAATTTGCTCATGACTCAGATAAAATCCAGAGATTATTACCCTTGTGGTTTGTCTTTTTCACTTAGCCCCTAGCTGCTCATACTCCCTTTGCAAAACCTCTTTCTTAATCCTATCTATGTCATTGGTACCTAAGTGGACCACAGCGACTGGATCCTTCCCCTCCTACTCCAAGTTCCTCTGCAGCCCTGAGGAGATGACCTTAACCCTGGCACCAGGCAGGTAGCACAGCCTTTGGGACTCATACTCTTGGCTGCAGAGAACCATGTCTATCCCCTTATATACTGCCACCTAATGCAACCACATTCCTGTTACCTCCCCCCACTTGATGGCTTCCTGCCCCATGGTGCCGTGGTCAGTCTGCTCTTCCTCCCTGTGGTCCTTGCTCTGGTCCACGCAAGCTGCAAGAACTACAAACCTGTTGACAATTGCAAGTGCTCAGGCTCCTTAAATGCTATTTTCTGGATCCCCATTCTTGCCTCACTCGTATTCACACCCTACTGTCCCTGACCATGGACCAAATTAGAAGTACCTAGCCGAAGGGGTGTGACTGCCTCCTGGAACAAAGTGCCCAGGTAACTTTCCCCCTCCCTGATGCATCATAGTGTCTGAAGTTCAGACTCCTGCTCATCAACTCTAAGCAGAAGTTCTTCAGGCTGCAGACACTTACTGAAGATGTGGTTGCTGTGGACCACACAGGTGTCCACCACTTCACATGCTACAACTGCAATGCATCACCTGCCCTGCATTTTATTGTGTTTTATTTCACTAATCAAGTTTTGAAATATCATGTAATGATTATCTGTAGTTATATCAAGTGGTTTAACTAGTTAAGCTGTAAATTTAATGCAATACTTACTTATGTCTCCCCAGTAGTGGTTTAAACTACTGCACGATTTAGAGAGAAAAAATTAAAACTCACCGACCACTAACCTATCTGTTCACCTAATTAATGCTTCTGGCATCAGTTTTCATGTCCCACCGCTAATCTCCAGCTCCCTCTCTTGGCCCACTTCTTTTAAGTAAAATGTCAGAACAGCTCTTCCTCCTCACTGCACCAAACTCCCTCACTCATCAAATTCCCAAGCTCACACTCTGTCTCGAGCTGCACTCAGTGATGAGTTTCTATCTTCATGCTTGCTTACTTTGTGTGGTTAGAAAGGCTACCTGTATTTAAACTAGCTGAAATTCTACAGAGGTGAGTCAGCACTGCTGACTAGAGAAACCAGTTCTAACTAACTACCTAATTAATGTAGTTGCCTCTCCAGTGGGGAGCTTTTTTGTCCCTAAGGCTGAAATACACTTAACTTTAACAGTAGATTGTAGTTAAATGCTAGATGCAAACTAGACTAGATTTTGGAAAGAGGTTAACCTTTGATATTGACTCTGAAAATTCCCTCACTCACAAATTCCCAAACTCGCATTCTGTCTCAAGCTGCACTCAGTGACAACCCACTATCTTTGTGCTTGTTTACTTTGGAAGGCCAAGGAAAGAGCTTATTGCAGATAGTTTATGTCATAGTCCTGGAAGAGTACAGATATGCAGACTTCAAGTGCCCAGCCTATAAAAGAAAGATGATTTCTGTGTGCCAACAGTTGCTGAATACATTGAACTGCTGTCAGGGATCTTTCAAAACATATCAGATAGTCTGTTAGAGATTACTACCAGCTTATGTGAAGTTTTGTTGCATAGCATCAACACTCTGCAGCTCAAAGGATGCTGCAGCTGTGTTCTTTCTGCAGATGTCCGTGACAATAGCATTAGCATCTTTGAGGGAAGCACATGCTGGGAGTTTGTTGTCTCTGGGCTCAACTATTTCCTCTGCCTTTACAGGCAATGAAAGTGAGTGAACAGGGGGGAGAATTTTTCCTATGGTGGGCAGGCTGGGCAGGAATGGATGGGGCGGGTGCAGAGCCAATCATTGCCTGCGATCAGCTGTGCGCTGCCATTTTACGTGGGCGGGCCAATTAAGGCTCGGCCAGCGTAATGCACGGCCGATAGCGCTCAGCACTACCTATGCGGGTGGAGGGAAGAGGGAGAGTTGGGGCCTGTGCTCTTAGAGCCCAGCAATCTCCCTGAGGCACTGAGCTGCCTTAGGAAGATTGAATAGATTATAAAAGTTTTTAATAAGTAAAGCAAAAATTTATTTAAACATGTCCCCTCATATAACAGTGTCACATGAGCTGGAGCATGTTTGTGAAGTTCAGAAAATTTATTTAATTATTTTATAAAACCTTCAGGAAACCTCATCCCGCCCATGGATGAGGTTTCCTGAAAAACGTGAAGGCCGCTTGGGCTCTTCGTCTGTCCGCCAACCTTAAGGTGGGACGGGCAGTGTTCTTAACCAGTTTAATGTCTTTTTTAATGGCCTTAAGAGGCTGCTCACAGTTCGGCGGGCACACAACCGCCTCTGGCGCGTGCCCGTCGAATGAAATATCGAAATGACACACGATGATGTTGGGACACACATCGGATGTTATCATGCATCATTTTACCCGTCAGTGTGTCGGGTACACGGCCCCCCCACCCCCCCCCACACACCCCACCCCCACCCCACCCCCCACTCCCCGCCCCCCCCCAACCCCTCCCCCCCCACCCCCCCGCACTCCAATGGCAAAATTCTGCCCAGGGGCTTGAATTGAATCTCAGGATTTTTAGAGTCTGCAGCTCTGTAGATTAGCTGAGCCTTACCCCAGTAGCAGTTACATTTTCCACTAAGATATAGACCCAAATATTCACCCAAAAATGGGAAGGAAACATGTGAGGACAGTAGTAAATGACACACCAGCAACATTATGCAATTTAGAAACCCATAACAGCCAGTCATAAATTCAGTAATAATACTGGGCTTTGTGTCAGGATAAATTATCGGTAGGCATGCCTTCCACACTCATGACACAATTTGCTGGTGACTACTTAAAGCCTCAGCCCAGTTCTCAAGGAGGCTGTGGTATAAAGGTATATGAGAGAAGGTTGCCCTCTGTTTCTCTCATCCTCCTCTGAAGGTGCAGCAGATGAATCCTCTAAGGGAAAGGAAGGATGTGCTATTCCTCACAAGATGAAAACTGTTACATAACGGTGGCCTGGATAGAGAAAGTGAGTAATAGGAGCATCATTCCAAGATCCTCCTGACCCAATATTAAAACCACACAGGTAGCTGTTGGCTACCACTACCTATTTCACCAATCACTGCCAATATTCCCAAATCACTGCTGTTATGATGTGGCAGATGATTTGTGCCATGCAAGTCAAATCCATGAGGGAAACTTGATCTTGCTATCACAACAGTTTTGCAATTTGTTTTTATTTCAAGATGATTGCACTAAATTCAGAAGTAATAAGCCCATCAAGACTTTAAGGATTAAAGAAAACTAAATTAAAATATTTATTAACAAAAGAAGAGATTTCAAGCACATACATAGGTCTATAAATTACTACTATAATAACTCCTAAAATCCCTAATTAACCTGACTCCAAGCTATGCACCCTTTAAGGCAACTGTCCAAAAATAGTTTTTAGGTTTTAAACAGATCCAGCAAATTAACACAATATTCTGGACAGTAGAATTCAAAATGGCTCTCTCCAGCTTTGGTTTCTGTAGACAGCAGGCATATGCACAAACACTGGAGGCTTCACACACTTCTGCTAGATCTTACGATGCCTCCTCCTGACACATATATAAAGGAGAGTGAGGCTATGTTTCACCCTTTTTAATGTGCAAATTCCATTGGGCTGAACTTTGCTCTTGATGTGTGGACTCGGCGGGAGTGGTTGGGAAGCTGAATGCCGCCTGCGATCAGACCCGGAAGGCAATTTCACGCTGGTGGGTCAATTAAGGCCCGCCCAGCATGAAAGGCGAGCAGCAGCGCTGAGTGCTGCCTGTGCGGGTAGGTGGTGGGGTGGGGGGGGTGGGGGGTGGAGTGCAAGCCGGGTGAGCATGACCTTGGCGCTTGCACGCGAGTGCACGCTTCATAATCTCCCTGAGGCATGGAGCTGCCTCAGGGATATGAACTGATTTTTTAAAAATTAAAGATTTTATAAATGTTATGAAACATGTCCCCTCATGTGACTCTGTCACATAAGCAGGGAGATAATATTAATGAAAAAATAAAATTTTTATTTGATTTTTATTTGCTTTTGGAAACCTCATCCAGCATGTTTTTCCAAGTTGAGATGATCAAGAAGCTTGATAATTGGTATGAAAGTGCACATCCAAACCAGACCTGATACAAGAGCAGTATATTGTAAGGCTAGGCCAGTTCCTTATTGTAATGTCTTGATGGACCGGACAAGTTTCAACAAGAAACAGATAAACTTTATGGAGAGCTTTTCAGATGCTACATGCTCAATCAGGACTCTTGTCAGGAAGCCCCACCCCCCCGGATTGCCTGAGCTTAGGGCTCATTGGTCGGAGCCTCCAAGAGTATCACGTGACCCCCAATAGACAGGAGAGGCTATACCTTCAGTTACTACTTTCCCTCCCATTTTAATTTTTTTTACAGTTTCTATTTACAGAGAACATTTGATTATCCAACAACATATACATATATACATCAGGTGATTAAAAATTAAGTTTCTGAGGTGCCCTCCTTATTCAGTTAGAGCAGCTTAGCTTGAACACTTGAGGCTCACCCACAGGATCGACATGATCAAGAACTGCAGCCCACAAGATACATCATTAGAAAGTGGCAGTTCTGGGTCAGGCAACACCACAGAGACATCAAGCATGTCTATTCTAGGTCAATCTATCACCTCAGGGATTGATGGTTCGATGTTAATCACAGTCGGAATAGTTGGTTGTTGGAATGTCTCTCTATCATGCATCTGGTCCATGCGTTTTTGAACAATTCTGTCTTCCACTTCCACCTAGAAGGATAAGGGACCAATCGCTGAGGCAATGGTTCCAGGAACCCAACAATTTTCACTTCTGAAATTCTGCACATTACTGTGTCTCCTATAGTGAAGAACGTGCAAGCTTTGCTGTGAATATTGTGATTCAATTTTTGATTATACTGATTCCTCTTTACCTTACCCTCTAAGTTTGGAAACACCAGACTTAACCTTGTACATAAGGGGGATTTCATCAATAATTCAGAAGGTGTTGAACCTGTAGTGGAATGTGACGTTGTGCGATAACTGAGAAGAAAGTGGAAAAGTTGAGTTTTTAGTGTACCTTCTGATGACCTCTTCATTCCAGATTTGCACGTTTGCACTGTTCTCTCAGTTAAACTATTTGATGAGGGTTGGTAAGGGCTGTTTTAATATGTCTGATTCCATTCGGATTCATGCATTTCTGAAACTCTGTACTGGTAAAGGCTGTACTGTTATCAGAAACGATGATTTCCAGTAGGCCATGTATGCTAAAACAATGATGCAACTTCTCAATAGTTGAGCTCGATGTCAGTGATCTGACTTCGTATACATCCATCCATTTAGAATGTGCATTTATGATCAACTAAAACATGATACCTAAGAATGGTGCTACATAATCAACATGTAGTCTAACCCAGGGTCGACCAGGCACTACCATGGACGCAGTGGAGCTGAAACAGGCAACTTCTGTTGTTGCTGGCAATGGAAACAATGCTTGATCATGCTTTCAATGTCACTGTCAATGTCTGGCCACCAGACATAGCTTCATGCAAGCATTTTCATCTTTGATATGCCTGGATGCGCACTGTGGAGCTCTGTCAAGAGTGTTTCTCTTCCTTGCCAAGGGATGACAACTCTTGTTCCCCACAACAAAATTCCATCTTGACAACATAACTCTGCTTTTTGGGCATGGAATGGTCTCATCTCTTCAGATACAGGTGGACTTGACCACCCTTGCAAAACAAAGTCTCTGACTTGACAAAATTGGATCTCTGTTCATGCAATTTCTAATTTGCTTCACACACACTGGTGAAGAATCCAAGAAATTCAGTATTAGCACAACTTCTTGTGGCACTGGAGCATGTACAATGCTATCTGGTAATGGGAGATGATGGAGTGCGTCTGCTTTTGCAAAATGTAAGCCAGTACGGTACACAAAAGGT
The DNA here is from genome assembly GCF_964194155.1 of Cetorhinus maximus. Lineage (NCBI taxonomy): Eukaryota > Metazoa > Chordata > Chondrichthyes > Lamniformes > Cetorhinidae > Cetorhinus > Cetorhinus maximus. Next base: position 75,462,945 of record NC_135882.1, on the reverse strand, counting down.
ATACTCAGATGCAGATAATATCAAAGGCCAACATTGTATTCTTGTTGATGCTGTGGTGCCTTATCCTCACTGGATAAACCCATTAATGGTTTATGGTATATTTGAGGCATCTAATGCTCTTCATTCTAGCTCCTCGAGCTCTATTGTTGAGTTAGCTTTTTCTAATCTGACTTCTGTCTTTTCTTTTCTGTTTGCTGCAGAGTTTTGCCTTGTCTTTCATTTTGATTTCACAAGTGGCCAAGTTTCTCTCTGATGAAATCTTAACTTGGTTCAGCTCTGTAGTTGAGCTACCCATGGCTTCCTTACCCATTCGCATCTTGAAAAGTTCCATGACTTTTCATCCTAATGCTTGTTTTGTTTCATTCAACTAATTCTTTAGCACTTAGTCTCTTTCTTGTGTCTCTTTGCTGCCTCCTGAAATATTGAACATGGTTGTGTCTTCTCTGCCATCTGTTTCTTCAGTTTATTTTTAAGATCCCAGCTGATTTTACAACTGGACAGGCCTGATCCCAGAGTGCAACCCGGCTTGATAGATCCTAACTTTTATTCTTTGTTTAGATATGTGGAGAGTAGCTACTGAACAGACTCACAGGAGTCAGCTGATGAATCTTTAATTAATGAATAAAACATTTATTAAACAAGAAAATATGAACTATATTACAATACTCCTTCACTCACTACTATACAGTTACAGATATATGCAGATTTGTAAGGATGACATAAGTTACAAAAACTATCTTATACTCTAACATTCACAGAAAGTGCACACTCCATGTAAAGCAATTGGCAACCTGTGGTCAGACACACCACATTTTGAAATCAAGTGACATATGCCACTCCAAACAAATACTATGAATCTCTCATCAACTCCCTCAAGATGCTTGTTACACTGTGAGCCAACCGGTCTCACTCCTTCTTTCACATGATGGTTTCCAATCTCCGAGAACTCGCTTTGGAATCATCTCCCAAACCAACACTTCTTCTCAGATGCCTTCCACTAGGGTCCGTCTCCAGGGTTTCGAACTCTCCTTCCGATGTTCCTCTCTCCTGGGTCACCACATGCGTTCAAGCTTTCCTCTATGCACTGTCTTTCACTGATTCAGTTGTCAACAGTACCACTGCTTCACATGCTCAAAGCAAAGAGCTAAAGACCTTCAGTTGTCTCTTTAGCTTGGAGCCTTTCTCTCTGCTCCTTACTTTCACTTCCACAGAACTTATTCCAGGTTCCTGTCCTTCCTTTAACTAGAAGGTCTTCTTGGGTCTTTCTCCTAGTTCTGTTTCACTCCTTTGGCCTTGGGACCTTCTGGTTCTTTTGGGAAATCTACTCTTTCTGTCATTCTCTCTCCCAGCAGCTGTCTTCAAACCAACTTTAGCTTGGGACTGACTATCTGTACCTTCTAGGCTGCTTCTGCTTGGCAGCTGTCTTCAAACTGAACTCAAAACTGGTGTTTATTTAGTTTGTGTGTGTGTGTGTGTGCATGTGCGTGTGCGTGTGTGTGTGTGTGTGTGTGGCGGGAGGGGGGCGTGTCCTGCCTCTCTGCACCCCTGTTGCTAGGCAACAGTTTTTTCTACTCTTGTCTGCAATGTCAACAATGGCAGTGCCAAGGATGCAGTGGTGGACTGTACTTCTCTCACAGTATAACTATAACATTAAATATCGTTGATCAAAGGAGAAGGCTATAGCTGAAACATTGTTGCGTTTGCTGCATAAAGACTCAAAAATAGGCTGTGAATGGCCAAAACACCAATGCTGAAAAGACAATAAATTAGTTAAGATCCATTTTTCCTTGTCGTGGTTTACCAAAAGAGCTTGTCTCAAATAAAAGCCCTCAATTTCATTTTGTCCCTTTACAGAATTCATAAAACAAAAAGGTATCAAACATACCTCACTCCTCCAAATTATCTGGTGTCAAATGGAGCAGCAGGAACCTTTGTGAGAATAGACAAGAAAGCACTCAAAAGGACAAGTGCTGGATGGGTTTTCAAGTTTCAGCATGAAACAGATATGAGCGAATTTTCTGCTGCAGTATAGGACAACTCCACACTGAACTGCAAGGTATATGCCTGCTGAGCTCTTAACAAAGCTAAGATTAAGAAAAAATTTCAGTTTAGTTCTACCAAACTTGACTGCTAAAGTTGAACACAAACAGTTAAGTCAGAAATGTCGATATGACACAAACAAAAGAGAACATAATTACCCGGGAGCTTGGGGAGCCTATGCTCCCCCATTGCTTTTTCCATGGCAGTGCCTCAGCCAATCAGAATTGACTTGCCAACCAACATGCACCCTTTTCTCTTATCATATAAATTGTTGTGATAATTTGAAATTTGGCATTCTTGTGTTTGTCCTGATGAGTGCAAGACAGAGTGCTTTAGCAACATGATGCTGTTTTCAGCAATAGAATGTAGTTTCAAGAGAAATGAACATGTTCGTGTTCTGAGCTCCCATCACAAGTCATAAAAATGGGATGTAGTATTATGAACAATGTATAACTTTAAGTTGAATTTAATATATATATATTGTGTTAAGAAATGTAAAAATGGTTTCAGTTTCATTTAGTTTTTGTTTATGAACCTTGGTGCCTGGGTGTCTGGATAGACCTTGACGGAATTGTTTGTTTGCATATACACATTTCTAATGAGGTTTTAGAACCTCTGAAGTTAAAGAGGTGGGTTAAAAGTTCAGAAATTCTGGAAACAAAACATAGGGTAGAAAAACTTTACTGTTGCCTAGCAACAGTGATACAGTGATATATTGACACAGACACAGAGAAGCCAGGAGTGCAGACGGATTGTTTATTGTGTGTGTCAGAGACATGAAAGGGATTTGAAGCTCTCTGAGAAAAAAATTGCAAGGCTAGTAGTTAACTGAATAATCATTTATAGGACTCAGTAATGTGATCAGGTTAGCAGAGGTGAACATAAGAACATAAGAAATAGGAACAGGAGTAGACCATGCGGCCCTCGAGCCTGCTCCACCATTTACTAAGATCATGGCTGATCATCTTGTGTTTTGATTTCCACGTTCCCATCTACCCCTGATAATCTTTGATTTCCTTGCCTAACAAGAATCCATCTACCTCTGCTTTAAAAATATTCAATGACTACGCCTCCACCGCCTTCTGAGGCAGAGATTCCAAAGTTGCACAAACCTCTGAGAAAAACTTTCTCCCCATCTCTGTCCTAAAAGGACAACCACTAATTTTAAAACAGTGCCCCCTAGTTCAGGACTCACCCACAAGAGGAAACATCCTTTCTTATCGAGGTCATTCAGGATCTTGTATACTTCATCCATCACCCCTCACTCTTCTAAACTCCAGTGGAAACAAGCCCAGTCTGTCCAACCTTTCCTCATAAGACAACCCACTCATTCCAGGTATCAATCTAGTAAACCTCCTCTGAACTGCCTCTCAATACATTTACATCCTTCCTTAAATAAGGAGACCAAAACTGCACACAGTATTCGAGGTGCAATCTCACCAATGCCCTTTATAACTGAAGCATAACATCCTTACCTTTATGTTCAATCCCTCTCGTAATAAAGAATAGCATTCCATTAGCCTTCATAATTACTTACTGTACCTGCATACTAACTTTTTGTGACTCATGTGCTAGAACATCTAGATCCCTTTGCACCTCAGAATTATGCAGCTGCTCTCCATTTAAGTAATTAAGTTTCTGGTCAGTGGTAACCCCTAGGATGTTGACAAATGGAAATCCATAGCATTATCATTGCTGAATCCCAAACTATCAACATCCTGGGGGATACCTTTGACCAGAAACTGAACTGGACTAGACATGTAGATACTGTGGCTACAACAGCAGGTCAGCGGCTCAGAATCTTATGGTGGGTAATTCACATCTGACTCCCCAAAGCTTGTCCACCATCTACAAGGCTCAAGTCAGGAGTGTGATGGAATACATCCCAATTAGCTATATATGTGCAGCTCCAACAATGCTCAAGGAGCTGGACGCCATCCAGGACAAAGCAGCCCACTTGATAGGCACCCCTTCCGCAAGTATTCACTTGGAGCGTGCGGGTCCTCATCAATTACTTGACCACAATGAATACCACATTAAATAGGATGACTGATTCCCTAGCCTTGGCCATTTGTTACCCCAATGATATGCAGCAAGGTGTTCTCCAGTTCATTATTAACAGGGATGTGTGGCTAGGCCATGAAAGGGAGAATGATGAAAAGAAACATGGAAATGGGGACTTGGCTAAAAAGTGCTGTCACTTCTCACCCATTACCCTTTCGGTCAAAATCCTGCATGCTGTCTTGTGTCCCAATGTCTAAGTCTGGCCTGGGTAAGTGCAGGTGGAGCAGTCTACCGAGGGGCTCTCAGGGCCTCCAAAACACAAAGGGCACTGGCCAAGGGCATCTCAGCTGTCAGAGCAGGGATGTAAGCAGCCTGCCTTAACCACTGCTAAAGCCATAGAATCGCACCATTTAGAAGTGGTAGGAAAAGGAAGAGTAAAGAATTGTATTGGCACAAGTTTATGCACATGGGTGAATTTACACATTGTTAGAATGTTAACCATTGTTCTTGTGCCTTTTCTTTTTCTCTTCTTAATTTGTTATTCAAATGTCTTTATTTTAGCTTTCCCTCTTCAGTGTTGATATTCTTCCATTTTCTCCATGCTTCCATCTTTCGCAATATTGATTTTGTGATCATCTTTCCTCTTTAAAGTGCTCTGCTATTTACCCCTCCTTCCTTGACAGATCCTTTAATTTGTTTCTATTGCTCATTCCTGTTGGTTGTATCCTTATCTTTTCCAGCTAGTGCTTTGTTTACAAATTCTTCATTTACTTCTTTCAGCCATTCTAGGTTCCACTGTTTTCTGCATATTCCAACTTGGATCTTCTTCAGTCAGAGTACTGCTTCCATTATGATCTAAGTTTGCGTCAGCTCCCAGTTGGGCTTTCAAGCTCTTAGCATTACCCCTGCATCTTTGTCTCGCCATTATACAGTCCAGTTGAAATCTTTCTGTATCACCAAACATTTTCCATATATACATCATCTTACTTTATGATGCCTAATGCAAAAGGCATTATAAGATTAATGAATGAACACAGCGTAGACATGAAGTATATGTTTGTTTTATTGATTTTAAAAAAGCATTCAATCAGGTTGACTGGATTAAGTTCTTGACAGTGCTGGAAGACATTGGGATAGACTGGAGATACAGGGCGGGATTTTCCGTGCCCACTGGCAGCGGGCAAGATGTGTGCGGACAATATGACGCGATTGGTTTCATGATGGTGAGAATACAGACCGTGATCGTCCACTCAGCTTGCCAACGGTCGGCCGCGTTTCCCACCAATGGTTGTTGGGGAGCTTATTGTAATACATCAGCATATCATTAAAAGGCCATCCGGCCAGGTCTTGGACCTTCACTTTGGGGGAACTGGAGGTGAGTGAACAGCATCGTTCTGCAGAGCTCGTCAGGGTCACCCATTGTTTTTCAGGCTTCAGGGGCACTGGAGGGCTGGGGTGAAGTGCCGCACTGCCATGGAGGCGACTCTTGTCCGGGGAGGCGGGGGGGGGGTGGCAGTGGTGTCCGGTGGCAATTGCTGCCCAGCATCGGAGGCGACTGTTGTCGGTGGGGGGGAAGGGGAGAGACAGCTGCTGCCCTAGCGTTGGATCCCACACACAAGAAATCGAGGCGGGGGGCAGGTTAGGCAAGGGAAGTGGCCACGCAGCCGGGATGCCTGTAGAAACTGACCATTCCTCTGCAACTGAGACAGCTCAGGCGCATCCATAGTGATTGGGGTTGGTTTCCTAGACTGCCCACCCACGCAAGCAACACAGAGGCACAAAAGTGCCACTAAGGGCTCCAGAACTTACCCACTTCCCCCCACCCCTCCACTGCCCCACTCCGGCACAGTCTGCGAGTCCGGGATCACTTCACTGGACCGCAGAGCAGTTGGATTGCACATGTTGTACAATCTCCCTGCCAATGCTGGCCATGTAGCAGTCACTGCTGGGGGCGCTCACATCCTCTTGCAATCTCAGCATCCCGGTTAGGAGCAGCCTCCCTCATGTCACAGGCTGCCAGGGCAGCAATGCAACGCACTCATCTCTGGCCATCTGAGGGGTGACCTGCATTCTCTGGGAAGCATGAAGGGGCGGTCACACAGGTCCAGGAAAGGTGCTAAGTACACCCATACTAACCATGTCTCTCTCTCTCTTTCATGCCGCAGGAGGACCACATCAGGAGCATGGAGCCTGGTGACCTAGCTGTATGCCTGATGACCTACAGAGTGTGGAGAAGAGGGAGGAGACAGCGGCTGAGGCTCCTGGCCACACAAAGGCAGGAGCAGCAACCTCATGAAGGAGGGGCTGCAGGGGCTCCCGCACATGCTGTCCAGCAGCGACAGCGAGCCGTGGCTGGTCGGTCCTAGCGACACCCAGGGTCTTTAGACGCCAGTCATTCCTGCAGATGACTGAGAACCAGTGTCACCAGCGACTGCACATGTCTAGAGACCTGGTCGCTTGCATCTGCCACTTACTGCAGGACTTGGTGCCAACGGGACATGGAGGGCATCCACTGCCAGTGCCTGTGCAAGTGACCAATTTCTATGCCAGTGGCTCCTTTCAGGGCTCCACAGGTGACCTCTGTGGGATATCACAAGCCACCACCCACAAATGCATCGATGAGGTCACAGATGCCATCTTCTCGAGGGCACATAACTTAATGCATTTTGCCCTGGATCGTAACAGCCAGGATGCAAGGGCCATTGGATTCTCATGGATCTTGGATTCCCACAGGTGCAGGGTGCGATTGACTGCACTCATGTGGCACTCAGGTCTCCATCGCTGCACTCGGTGAACTTCATCAACCGCAAGGGCTTCCACTCACTGAATGTACAGCTGGCATGTGACCATCAGAAATGCATTTGCAGGCATGCGCATGGTTTCCAGGGAGTGTGCACGATGCCTATATCCTGAATCGCTCGCAGATCCTTGCAGTCTTCCAGGGTCCACAAAAGCTGCAGGGATGGCATCTCAGGGAGAAAGGCTACCCGCAGAGGCCGTGGCTGATGACACTTGTGCAGCCGGCTCAGACTGCAGCAGAGCGACACTATAATGAGGCTCATGCTGCAGCTCATAACTTGGTGGAGCAGACTATCGGGATGCTGAAGATGAGGTTTCAGTGCCTGGACCGGGCTGGTGGAGCCCTGCAATACAGTCCACAGAGGATGTCATGCATAGTCGTCATCTGCTGCGCCCTTTACAACTTGGCTCTGCAATGGGGAGATGAGCTGGCTGAGGAGGAGATGGAGGGGCTGCATGTCTCCTCCGGCGAGGAGGACGCCAATGAGGCAGAGGCTGAGGAGGTCCTCGGTGGAGACGATGTTGGGGATGAGGCCCTTGCACTGGCTAGATGAGGCAGACGTGCTCGGGAGGCCCTCATAGCTGTTAGATTTGTGGAGAGTGATGACGACAGGCAGTGCGGTGACCCCATAGATCCTCACATCGCAGTTGTGAACATTTGACCCCAGTCTGGCTTCTGGCAGTGCAAATCCCCTCTGTGAGAATGCTCCTGTCATGGAGATGCAGTGGAGGCCCTAATAGTTGCTCGATTGTAGGAGGATGATGATGACATGCAGTGAGGACAATCCATAAATTTTCACACAGCCTCTGAGAATGTCTGACCCCTGTCTGGCCAAGGGCAGCTCACTTGTGCTCTGTGATCAGGGTCATATCATAGAGACGCAGCCATGAAGCTGATGCTTTGTCCACCTTCCGCACCTGAGCCATTCAGGAGCAGGAGCACAGCATCACTGGTCGCAGATGCTGGTGTGATGTGGGCCAGCCCCTCCTTAAAAGGCGCTGAGAGCACATTGAGAGAATGACAGAACTCTGTGACGCCTGCCCATAACATTCTGGCAGCAATAGTAAGCACTGCTGAGGTACAGGCATCAGTAATGTTTGCAGGGAGTGTGAGGCCTGTGGTCTGAAGGCTGTATAGAGCAAGGGAAGAGGTCCTGGACTGAGACACCTGCCTTAATCTTGCGCAGAAAGGTTTCACATCTGAGTATCAAGAACACTGCTCATCAGAACAAGGAGCCACAGGCTGGGAGACATTCTTGGGAGTTTATTGACCATAGTGAATAGTATGCACAAGTGATTAACACCGTAGCCCAGGCTGTGCAATTAATTCTCCTCACCCGGCACGGAAGGGGGCCGGGAAGGAGGAGGACCTCCTCGTGAACCCGCTCCTGGGCTTGGAGTTAGCCACTAACAGGTCCAGGCAGTGGGCGATCGAGGGGGTCGACCCACCAGACTGTTTGCCCCTCTTCCGCGGCTACGTTTGCAGACGGGTGTCTCTGGAGAGGGAGCACGCAGTGTCTGCCGGCACCATCAAGGCCTTCCATGCCCGTTGGGCACCACGTGGACTGGGGTGCTTTATCGATCCCTTTAATCACATTTTGATTTGATGTTTATAAGTTTCCTTTAAATTTTGTCTTTGGTTTCGCAGTTCCCTAATTTAGGGGATGTGTTTATTTTGTCCCTCGTTTTGTTAATTTAGTTTAATTGTTTGACTTGGAAAGAGTTAATTCTCCTCACCCAGTGTGGAAGGAGGCTGGGAGGGAGGAGGACCTTCTTGTGAACCTGTTCCTGGGCCTGGCCAAGTTGGCATTAACAGGTCCACACAGCAGGTGATCGAGGAGGTCGTCTGACCCGACTGTCTGCCCCTCTTCCGCGGCTATGTTCATGGCTGGGTGTCTCTGGAGAGGGAGCATGTGGTGTCTGCTGGCACTGTCGAGGCCTTCCGTGCTCAGTGGGCACCGTGGGGACTGGGGTGTTTTATCGGCTCTCTTAATCACACTTTGGGTTAATGTTTGTAAGATTCCTTTAAACTTTGTCTTTGTTTTTGCAGTCTCCCTAATTTAAGGGGCTGCTTTTACTTTGTCCCTGATTTTGTAAATTTAGTTTAATTTGTTGGACTCAAAAGAGTTAATTCTCCTTAACTTTCCTAACCCTGCCGCTACGGAGGTGGAGGCAGCCTCCTGACTGCGATGCCCTGTCTGTGATGACTTTGGCGGGTGTCCTCGGAGGGCCGAAACTTGGAGGGCTCCGGCCTGCTTTCGGGGTCCAGCTGTGTGGCAGTGGCACCCTGCTCGGCCTGTGGAGCTGGAGCTGCTGAGGTCACAGGAAGAGGGAAGTCAGATGGCTGGACACTCTGAGTCACCTGGATGGATGGGCCTGGAGTGCGCACCTGCTGATCCTCTTCCCTATGGATGCCCGGGGGTGCCAGGCTGACTCCTTGAGGAGCAGGGGTAGCTGGAGTGAGATCAAGCTGCCCGGCACCCCTCTCGCGTACACACTGTTGAAGGCCAACTATGGCATCAGCGATGGAGTTGAGCCTGCACAGGAGTGTAGGAGTCCTGGACTAAGGTCTCCATGGTGGCCACCACCCTATCAGTGTTGACCTCAGTGCGTTGCAATGCCAGCGCTACCACCTCAACCTGAAGGCGGACGGGCTCCTCCATCACGCCTTGCAACCTGAGGAGTGCAGCGGACATCCCTTCCTGATATTCCCGAGCTTGCCTTTGCAGCTCCAGAAACTGTGACATGACTGAGTCCAGAGGCTCATCATCTGACTCGGACTCAGCAACATTCTGTCCTTCAGCAGTCCTCTGAGTGCCAGACACCTGTGAAGTCCCTGCCACTGCCTGCTGTGGATCAGACAGTGCGATGTGCTCACCAGCTCACCAGGGCTACTCTAAAGCTAGGTCCCACTGATGTGCATGTCTCTGCACTGGTGGAGGGAGCGGGTGAGTGCTGTGGTGGGACTTCAGGGAGACTGCCTCCAGATTACTCTCCAGAGGTTTCTTTGGGGCTTGATTGGAGGCTCTGGGTCATGGGCTCTGTCAGCTGTTTGGCAGATGTGCCTGCAAAAGCAAGGGGAGATAATTAGTGCATGGCAGTGGCCTGTGAAACAGGACACATCATTCATGGCATGGTTGTCTGATGGATGTTGCACTGATGAATCCTCACTTTGCAGTGAACGCCAACCCCACTGTCAGCACAGCACTGGTCCAGATTATGACCAGCCAGCTGGATGGCTCTGTTTTCAAAGTCCGTGAGGACCTTGATTTCGGGCTTTCCGCCACCAGTCTGTGACCTCTCTCTCTTGTTCTGTGCCAGCTTGCCCTGCATGATAGAAATGGAGAAAGAGTAAGCAGGATGCCTGCCTGGCCAGATGATAAGTATGCCTGGCCTGTGTGGGTGGTGAGTGGTCCCATGAATGGGATGAGGACAATGAAGGTGTGCGTGAGAGAGTGAATGGTAATGTCCCTTGAACTAGCAGTGAGTGAGATCCCTGTGGATGTGTGATGGGTTTGTGAATGTATGAGTAGAGAATGATGAGAAGACTGATTTACCCTGGCGGAATGGAGAAGACCATTCATCCTCTTGCGGCACTGGGTAGCTGGCCTCTTCTGAAAGACATTGGCGCTGACCACCGCTGCTACCGCCTCCCAAGGTGGAGTGGTCACATTGCTGCCCATCCTGCAGCCAGCGCAGGGGTACAGGACATCCCGGTGGGCCTCCACAGCATCCAGCTGTCGCCCGAGGGACTCATCTTTGAAGCAGGGGTGCTGTGGTCTTTTTTCCTTTCCTGGCCGTGTTTTCTGTGCAGCAGTGCTGAGCTGGGAGCAATGAGCGCTGTGCTTGCTGCTGGACTATAAACATGGTGCCTGTCATAATGTGGCGGCGGGGTGATGGCCGACGGACGAATGTGAGCTTGCTTGCCATGGAAATGGCATGTTTCCTGGGAACGCATAAATAATGAGCCGGGTTTGGGATGAGACAGCATGAAAACCTGCCATCGTGGCTGGCGGGTTACCTGCCCGCTACCGGACTTAGTGCAAATCTGGGAAAATTCTGTACATAGACCACTCATGCATGGGACAAACAGCAACAGCGAGAGTAGCTAACAGCGTGTCAGAACCACGTGTAATTAGAAGAGAAATTCGACAAGGGTGTTATTTATCACCAGTCCTCTTCAATGTCTATGCAAAAACAATGTTAAAGAAGCATTTGAAGGCTGAATCTGGCATTAAGACTGTGGGGAAAATGATAACATCAGTTTGATTTGCAGATGACAAAGCACTTGTAGCAATGCACAGAAGATGGGTTACAAGAACAAGTCAACAGACTAGTGACAGCAGGCATGAACTTTGGAATGAAAGTGAACATTGACAAAACCCAACTGATGCATATCACAAAATCACCAAGAAATATTCATACATTTATTGAAGGAAAAGAGCTAGAACAATTGCAGGAATTCAAGTATTTAGCAAACACAATATCTACAGATGGGGGTGCAACAAAGTAATAAGAACAAGGCTAGCAATGGGAAAGGCTGTATTTAGTAAGAAGAGACAGTTACCAACCGGAAACAGAATAAACAACTTAAAGAAGCGACTTGCAAAGAGCTTTATTTGGAGCGCTGTTTGGTATAGATGAGAGACTTGGACCTTATGGAAAGGGGAGACCATGTTGCTAAATAGCTTTGAAATATGGGTTTTGGAGGACAATAGAAAGGATCTGCTGGAAAGAAGAAGTAACAAATTATGGAGTGCCGAGGAGAGTGAATGAACAAAGAAATTTGCTGAACATAAATAGGAAAAGGCAGAGGCTGGGCAGGGCACAGAAGGGAATAAGAGACGCTATGCAGGGAAGATTTCAAGGAAAAGGGGGAGGAGGAAGGAAGAGAATATCAATGTTGGTAGGCTTGACAATTGAATGGAGTTATTGGAAAATGAAAAGACTGGCACAGGATAGAGAGTCATGGAGAAGACAAGGACCTGCCTTCAGGCAGAGCACACACATGATGACATGAGAATGTTAAGTTTCTGTTTTATGTGTGAACCATATAAAGATTATTCTTTTGTTTGCTGGCTGGCAAGTGACCTTCTCAGTTGTGTGATGATGAATGGAAAAGCATAATTTGACATACAACAACAGGGGAGCTGGGAAAGGGAGGCTTGGCTGTTTGCAGGGCTGCTTTATGTTAATGAATTGATGGGGTTTGAAGGAGGGAAAAGTAGATTTTGCATGTGGCTGTCACATGGGTGCACAGGTAGAACCTAACTGAACTTTGCAATAATGAGGGTATCCCAGGCAGCAATGTCTTCCTTTTCCTCCTTGGAATTATCCAAGGAGACACTGCTCTACGCCATGTTCCTTCTGCAGGATCAAACCTCACTGCTGTGCAATGTCGTGCAAAGTGCAGCACCCCACGGCCATTCTGGAGACCCTGGCTGGAGACAGTGAAGGGCATCTCCAGATTTGTCCAGGCACCTGAAGCATGTGATGGCTTGTTCACTGACACATCTGGTGATCATATGACATTCATTGTATCATTCTTAGCCCCATTCCTTGGGTTTCTGAGAGGCATCATCAGCCATATTTAAGTAGGTGCCCCTTGTCTCTGAGCAGTCAACCAGTAACTCTGCTTCCAGGGAGGGTGGACTGCCGCAGGAAGAAAGCATTCAGGAAAACTTCCCAGGAATCTTGCACACACCTGCATAAGGATCTTTTTGTGTTTGTGCATCAGCTGCAGATTGTTGGGCTGGAATTTTCCGCTCCTGTTGGCATCATGGCAGGCCTGAGCAGACAATATGACGAGATGGCCAAAAATTGGTTTTACGCCGTTGTGAAATCAGTTTGCGATCGTCCACTCTATTCATCAATGGCGGGCCGCCTTTCCCGCCGCCGGACGTGGGAACCTAATTTCATTACATTTGCATCTCATCATCTTGCTTGCTCGCCGGAATCATCCCCCCCATGTCAAATTTACCACCCACGTCGGTGGGAAAACATGCTGGCCAGAACACATCTTGACAAGTGTGACATGCAGGAGTCAGGACTTATCATTAGAGCCTTGCTCACATAGCGGACATCCGAGAAACAGAAGATGCTGGAGCACTACAGCTACCAGACCTTGGAGGAACACATGCATCTCATGCTGAGTGGATTCTCATGGACATGGCTCTGCCACAAAGCAGCCTACGAAAGGTGGGAAATCTCCATTGATGTCTAAGGTCTACTTCGGGACATCAGTGTCTTGGCCATGGGCTGCTACGGACGATCATCGAGGGTCTGAGGGGAAGGTACAACTGTGAGTGGGAGAGGAAGGTGTACCAAAGTGGGGGGTTGGTCGGTGGGGGTGAAGAGGAAGGTCTAGGTTTGACAGGGACAGGAAGGTGTACAGGGGGTTTGAGGTTGGGAGGGGGGAAATGAGGTGTTGGGGGCGGGGGTGAGGTTGGGAGAGGGGAGCAACTATGGGGGGGGGGAGTGGGGGAGGGTGTAACAAGGGAGAATGCAGCAACTGGGGAGGAAGGTGTAAGGGGGGAGGAAGGTGTATGGGAAGGACTTCGGAGGGAGAGAAGATTTCGGTGGGAGGAAGGAGTCCAGGAGGGGGAAGGAATAAAGGCAGAGAAGGGAGGAAGTAAGTGGTGGCTGGGGGGAATGTCCACGTGAACATGCAAAGGAGGGGTCTATGGAGTCAATGACTGCCTCCTGAGGAGTGAATTGAGGGGGCATGGTAGGAGGGAATGGTGAGTATGAGATGGGGCAGAGTGAGCTGGAAGGTTGGGACAGTACCGGTAGATGGGACGGCGAAGGAAAATCATGCCGAGCTGTTGGAAGCCCTCAGAGTGGCATGCAAGTCAGATGGGTGGGTCCGCCTGCTCTCTGATGAAGTAGTGCTCATATGGGCATGCATGGAGGTCTCATGGGGAGGATGGCAGACACCATGGAGAACTTGGTCCAGCAGAACACTGCAGACATGCCCTCCATCGCAGTTTCCGTGAATGAGTTCCTGCAATGGCAACATGTGGGGGGAAAGGGGCATCTCGACATCCCTCCAGGTGCTCCTTCCCCTCAAGAAGTCAGGCCAGGGCTCTCAGACACCTGGAGTGAGGCAGAGCGACAGCTGGACACCCCTGGATCATCCACTCAGGAATCTCAGAGGCTGTCCTCTCCCTCTGAGTCCCCTTTGCCTGTGAACCCCCTTAACCTCGTCCTCTGTCACAGCAGAGGGAGTAGCTGGCCCACAGGAGGACAGCCAAAGCAAGCCGGGGCCCTCAGCTCTCCAGCATGCCAAAGTCATCAGAGGCAACAGAACCAGCCATTGCACAGTCAGTCCCCGCCCCTCCTGCGAATGTCAGGGTAGCACCTAGAGGAAGCGGTAGGCCTAGAAAAGTTAAGAATTTCTGATCACAAGTGGTTGCATGAGTGAACACATTTTGCCTTTGACTGTAAGATCCTGCAAATGTCTTTGGATGTTCCCTAGAAGAATCCAGAGGCAAAAAGGTTGAGGGCAGTGGTGACTTTGACAGCCACTGGTAATGCATAGCCACCAGTTCCAGTTGGCAGCAGATTTTGTTCCAGAAGGATGCAAATGCCTGCCACCACCTGACATGGCAGCTTGAGTCTACTGATAAATCTGAGTGTGAGCTTGCACCTCCATTCTGGCATGGTGTCCAGTCTCTAGCTCCTCTCTCTCTTGCTCCCAGATCCAGGCAGACTAACCTCTCTGATATTTGAAGAAAACCTGTAACTTGATATTACAATGGCTTCCACTGTACCATTCCCATCTTAAGCCATCACCATGGCAACATGAATAACAGGGGCCTTACATCCAGGTAAGTATGCTGATTGGGCTCTCAAGGATATCTAATCAGCAATGCAAACAGATTATTCATCATGCTATCATATAGGCACAAAACTTTTAGCAATATAAATAGGCACTACATAAATTCACAGGGAATGAGAACTTCCACTTTCGCTGACGTGCATGTGCAGCAAGATTGGAATATTGCAAATCACCAACTGAGCATGTGTATGCATGCAGCACAGGGACATCCTCACTGCAGTTCACTAGATACACAGCACAGAGCCTGAAGGTTGAGTATCAAGAAATGCCTCCAATGCAGGAACCCATGATGGGGGTGGGGGAAGTGGTGATGGGGTTAGCAAGAGCTGCAGTGTGCATCTGTTGACATAGAACAAGTTGATCATCACATATTTATCTGTCATGAGATCTCCTATGTAAAAATACTATCATTTACAGTGTTTTCAGCTGTGATCTCAGAATTCAAGTGAATCAAATGATGAAGATCAGTGATGCATTTTCAATATATTACAGTCACGAGGCCTGTATGCTTGAATCATAGAATCAGTACAACATAAAAGGAGGCCATTTGGCCTGTCATGTCCATGCCAGCTCTCTGCAAGATCAACTCAGCTGAGAATGTTTCTGACCTCCATTCTGACCTCCTCTCGGTACATCTTTTGTTTTTCACATGTACCTGTACCATCACCACTGCCTTGGCCTTGCACTGTCACTCTTTTGTCATTTAATCTCTTCTGCCTTGCAGCCTGCCACAGGCCTCCTCTTTAAATCTTTTTCCTACCCTCCCCCTTTCACTTGCTTAAGACCTGTTCCATCTCTTACTTTTTCCAGTTCGAATTTCAGGTCACTAACCTGAAATGTTAACTTTGTTTCTTTCTCCATAGAAGCTGCTGAGCACTTCCAGAATTTTCTGTTTTTGTTATGCTTTATTTAAAATTGGATTGGGGTCAAGATGTTTTCTGACTGCTTTAATGTCCCTTTAAGGGCTGCTGAATAGGCTGCTCAAGGCATGTAAAAAAAACTGATTAGGGAAAACAGATTTAGGAATTCAAATTTGAAAGGCACAGAACCCAAAGTTCAATCTTGAAATGAGGCTTGCACTCCCTTCAGGCAGCTGCCAGGACTGCTGAGAAAATGAACTCATCCAATTTAGCGGTGGCCCCAACACCCATGCAGACCGGGCATGGCCTCTGCCCTGCCAAATTTGTTATTGTTGCATCTCTTTTCGGCCCATTAAACAGGTGCAGCACTGTTAAATTTATAACTCTGTTCTTTGCAAAGACATTTAAAGATTGATTTATGAACTTCTGCTGTGGAGTTGCACCTGAGCCGCAGCAGGCTCCATTTCACGGCCAAGAAATATGCGCACATTTGAGGCTGATGGTCAGCGCATGTCTTCCTGAGGACCAAAAAATGATTTAAACAGGCGCCTTGTTGGATTCTTGTGGCTTTCTAGCCACCTCTACACCTGCAACACTGTTCAGCAACTTGAAAACAGCTCTGCAGTGTGTATATGGCCTGACCTGAGCCTCACTTTTTAATTGTTAGTTGGAAGCCTTTTTTTATTGCAAATTAAATGTTTAATGCGCATTTTTATTGCTGTGGGCATTTTTGTTGCTTTTACCAGATTTATTTTGCATTGCATTGCAAGACTTTTCTTTCCAACTATGTTTCTTGCAACCTAGCTTCCAGTTATTATTTTATTTATAGCAATTGGATTGTGAAGATGCAAATTCCTTTGTGGCTCCAATGGTGCACCTAGTTTTGGAGGAACAGCATTTCTCAATTGACAAAAATTGACCAGAACCTTATGCATTAAAAAAATATCCGTCTTTATTTACATTTACTAGACAACCAGTCCTTTTGAGCATGTCAAGGAAGATTGTATTTGGTCCCTCCACTTCACAAAGTATTCTGCCACAGAAATCCACCAGTTCTTGAGAGCTGAATAATTGTGCCACAGGAATGGCTCTGTTGGCAGAAACTAAACTTTTACATCATTGGATCATATCAAGATAGCACTGGTAATGTAGGCTAAATTAGTTAGTTGTTCATAGATAAAACAGCCAAGTGAATGAAGCCTTGAGTTCATGAGTTTAACAGTGGAAAGGAGACATCATTTAGAGAAGGCATCAAATATTTCTAAGATATAATGGTTCTCAAGCGTAAAGAACATAACGGATGGTACCCATAAAATGTAGTCTACTGTGTTTAATTGTCACCCATTGAAAGGCTCCTTTGCCCTCTTGGAAGAATGTACTGTACTGCCAACAAGGCAAGCTACATCAAATCCATTTAATGCTACAGCACCTCTACTTTGCAAACAAACAGAATGCCGTAATGCTTCTCACTTGCCCATCCAAGTTTGTGCCAACAATGAGCTACCTCATCACCAGCGCAGAGTTACATTTTTTAGTCTGCTTTGTTTCCTTTCCTTTAATTTTTGCTGGTCATGTTTTCCCTGCTCTCCTCACAGCACCTGTTCTTTGACAAAGGCTGATGAAAAAAAATCTAAATTTCAGGTTTGATGATGGCTGAAAAAACACTTGTGCTGATTTGCATCCATTTACTATTAATTACACACATCATTTCACTCCTGGAATATTGTTGCAGGAGTCCCTAAGGAAAGCGGTGGTGATGTGGTATTAATAATTCAGAGACCCAGGGTAATGCTCTGGGGACCCAGGTTCGAATTCCACCACTGCGGGTGGTGGTGGAATTTAAAATCAATAAAAATCTGGAATTAAAAGTCTAAAAACCCATCTAGTTCACTAATGACTCCACAGCAATGTGGTTGACTCAACTGCCCACTAATATAGCCTAGCAAGCTGTTCAGTTGTATCAAACCACTATGAAGTTCTAGGCATCGACCTAGGCACCAGGAAGAACAGTGGCAAACTCAGCCCTGCAAAGCCCTCCTTACCAACATCTAGGGGTTTGTGCCAAAATTCGGAGAGCTGTCTCACAGACTAGTCAAGCACATCCTGACATAGTCATATTTGCGGAATCATACCTTACTGTTCATGTCCCAGACACCAGCATCACCATCTCTGGTTATGTCCTGTCCCACTGGCAGGACAGACCCAGCAGAGGTGGCAGCACTGTGGTATACAGGTAGGAGGGAATTGCCCTGGGTGCACTCAACATAGACTCTGACCCCACAAAGTCTCATGACGTCAGGTGAAACATGGGCAAGGAAACTTCATGCTGATTACCATGTACTGCACACTACCCCCACCTCTCCCCCACCCCACTCAGCTGATGAATCAGAATTCCTCCATGTTGAACACCACCTGGATGGAAGCATTGAGGGTGGCAAGGGCACAGAATGTACTCCGAGCTGGGGACTCTAATGTCAATTACCAAGACTGGCTCGGTAGCACCACTATGGACTAAGAGGACAGAGTCCTAAAGTACATAGCTGCTAGACTGGGTTTGCAGCAGGTGGTGAGGGAATCAACAAAAGGGAAAAGCATATTTGACCTCATCCTCACCAATCTGCCTGCCACAGATGCATCTGTTCATGACAGTATCGGTGGGAGTGACTACCTCACAGTCCTTGTAGAGATGAAGTTCTATCTTCACATTGAGCATACCCTCCATTGTGTTGTGTGGCACTACCACAATGCTAAATGGGATAGATTTCAAACAGATCTGGCAACTCAAGACTGGGTATCCATGAGGCACTGTGGGCCATCAGCAGCAGCAGAATTGTACTCAACCACAATCTGTGACCTCATGGCTTGGCATATCCCCCACTCTACCATTACCATCAAGCCAGGAGATCAACCCTGGTTCAAAGGAGAGTTCAGGAGGGCACACCAGGAGCAGCACCAAGCATACCTAAAAATGAGGTGCCAACCTGGTGAAGCTACAATTCAGGATTACCTGCATGCCAAATAGCTTAAGCAGCAAGCAGTAGATAGATCTAAGCCATCCCACAACAAATGGATCAGGTCTAAGCTCTGCAGTCCTGCCACACCCAGTCGTGAATGGCGGTGGACAATTAAACAGGTCACTGGAGGAGAAGGCTCAACAAATATCCCCATTCTCAATGATGAAAGAGCCCAGCACATCAGTGCAAAAGATAAGGCTGAAGCATTTACAACAATCTTTAGCCATAAGTGCCGAGCAGATGATCCTTCTCGGCCTCCTCCCGAGGTCCCCAGTGTCATAGATGCCAGTATTCAGCCAACTTGATTCACTCCACGAGATAGCAAGAAACGGCTGAAGGCACTGGATACTGCAAAGGCTATGGGCCCTGACAATATTCCAATAATAGTACTGAAAACTTGTGCTCCAGAACTTGACGTGTCCCTAGCCAAGCTGTTTCAGTACAACTACAACACTGGCATCCACCTGGCAATGTGGAAAATTGCCCATGTATGTCCTGTACACAAAAAGCAGGACAAATCCAACCCAGCCAATTAACGCCCCATTAGTCTACTCTTGATCATCTGTAAAGTGATGGAAGCGGTCACCAAAAGAGCTATCAAGCGGCAATAACCTGCTCACTGATGCTCAGTTTGTGTTCTGCCAGGGTCACTCAGCTCCTGACCTCATTACAGCCTTGGTTCAAACATGGACAAAAGAGCTGAACTCAAGAGGTGAGATGACAGTGACTGCCCTTGACACCAAGGCAGCATTTGATCGAATGTGGCACCAAGGAGCCCAAGCAAAACTGGAATCAATGGGAATCAGGGGAAAACTCTCCACTGGTTGGGGTCATACCTAGCACAAAGGGGGATGGTTCTGGTTATTGGAGGTCAATCGCCTCAGTTCCAGGGCATTACTGCAGGAGTTCCTCAGGGTAGTGTTCTAGGCCCAACCATCTTCAGCTGCTTCATCAATGACTTTCCTTTAATCATAAGGTCAAATGTGATGATCATACAGTGTTCAGCACCATTCACGACTTCTCAGATACTGGAGCAGTCCATGTCCAAATACAGCAAGACCTGGACAATAGCCAGGCTTGGGCTGACAAATGTCAAGTAACATTTGTGCCACACAAGTGCTGGACAATGACCATCTCCAACAAGAGAGAATCTAACCATCGCCCCTTGACATTCAATGGCATTGCCATTGCTGAATCCCTCACTATCAACACCCTGGGGATTAACATTGACCAGAAACTGAACTGGACCAGCCATGTAAATACTGTGGCTACAAGAGCAGGTCAGAGGCTAGGAATCCTGTGATGAGTAGCTCACCTTCTGGCTCCCCAAAGCCTGTCCACCATCTACAAGGTATAAGTCAGGAGTGTAATGGACTATTCTCCACTTGCCTGGATGAGTGCAGCTCCAACAACACTCAAGAAGCTTGACACCATCCAGGACAAAGCAGCTTACTTGATTGGCACCCCTTCCATAATCATTCAGTCTCTCCACCACCGACGCACAGTGGCAGCAGTGTGTACCATCTACAAGATGCGCTGCAGGAACTCACCAAGGCTCCTTAGACAGCACCTTCCAAACCCATGACCATTACCATCTAGAAGGACAAGGACAGCAGATGCATGGGAACACCACCACCTGGAAGATCTCCTCCAAGCCACACCCCATCCTGACTTGGAAATATATCGCCGTTCCTTCGCTATCGCTAGGTCAAAATTCTGGAACTCCCTCCCCAACAACACTGTGGGTGTACCTACACCACATGGGCTGCAGTGGTTCAAGAAGGCAGTACACCACCACCACCACCACCACCACCACCACCACCAAGGGTAATTAGGATGGGCAATAAATGCTGGCCTAGCCAGCAATGCCCACACCCTATGGATGAATTAATGTCTTAACTCACTGGGGATTGTGCACTGTAATTTCAAGCCCCACTTCCCCGAACCACGACAAAAGTGAAAAGTTTGACCAAATGACCAGATTGCTTCAATTCTACTGCACTGTTTAATTTAGGTTAACAGAATACAAACACCAGGTTTGTAAACTTAACAAGTAAATAACTGTTTATTGAACAAACTGTCATAAGCCAGTGGCAAAAGAAAGAAATATGAATGGCAATTCCTATACATGCACACACACACACACACACACACAAACATGAGAAACACAAAACATGGGTTTTAAGGGTAGGATAAAAGAGTTCAATAGCACCAATCTGGAGTACAGGATTTGATGGGTTGATTTTGATCAATGTCTTCCAAATTCCTTTCAGTTCTTGTTGATGACACGGGGTGGTCTTCCAGCACTTTCAGTAT
Organism: Cetorhinus maximus; assembly: GCF_964194155.1. Classification (NCBI taxonomy): domain Eukaryota; kingdom Metazoa; phylum Chordata; class Chondrichthyes; order Lamniformes; family Cetorhinidae; genus Cetorhinus; species Cetorhinus maximus. The sequence continues at coordinate 75,442,072 of NC_135882.1, read as the reverse complement.
TTAGTTCACTGGTTGAGAATTTGCTTTTCAATGTCTCCAACAGTGATTTTCTCCTTTTCCTTTTTACAGGGGTTTCCTCAGAGAGAAAGCAGGTTATAGAGGTATGAGGAAAAGCGATTTTCGATGTTTTCTCTTTGCAGGCCAGGAGCTTTCTGCTGCACTGTTACCACACAAAACCCTGGTCACCTGGTCAAGAGCCAATTAAAATGATGTTGTCAGGCAGCTCCCTTGGTCCAGGACTCCTTTCCAGCACCATCCTGTCTTTCATGGCACACTCTATTCCAGGACTGCAACATTGTCTATATCTCTCATCCTGTTCCAGTGGACTGCAGCTATTGTAATTCTAATCCACAGTCCAACAGAAAATAAAATTATATATTCTTTACAACAGTCCAACAAAAATAAAAAGATATGTTCCTGACTTAAAATAAAAGTGTCCTAGGCCCAACCATCTTCAGAATCACAGAATCTTTACAGTGCAGGAGGAGGTCATTCGGCCCATAATGTCTGCACTGGCTCACTGAAAGAGCATTTTACCTAATCCCACTCCCCTGCCTTATTCCTGTACCCTTGCACCTTCTCTCCTTTCAGGTAGCAATCCAACCTCTCCAATCTATCCTCATAGCTACAGTTGTTTATCCCTGGAATCATTCTTGTGAATCTCCTCTGTACTCTCTCCAATGCCTTCAAATCCTTCATCGAGTATGGCGCCCGAGATTGGATGCAGTACTCCAGATGAGGCCTAATAAGGGTATTGAGTACTAGAATAAGGAGGTCATTTTAAACTTGCATGAGACATGCAAGTGTCTCATGCAAGTTTAAAATGACCTCCTTATTCTAGTACTCAATACCCTTATTAATAAATCCCAAGATACTATATATGATACTATTTACTTTATTAACTGCTCTCACACCATGCCCTGCCACCTTTACTGACTTATGTACATATACACTGAGGTCCCTTTGTTCCTGCACTGCCTTTCGAATTTCTCCCTCTATTTTATACTGTCTCTCCACATTCTTCCTGCCAAAATGAATCATCTCACATCTTTCTGCATTGAACTTCATCTGCCATTTGTCTGCCCAATCCACCAATATGTCTATGTCCTTTTGAAGTTTAAGACTATCCTCATCACAGTTGACAATACTTCCAATCTTCGTATCATCCACAAGTTTTGAAACCATGTCCTGCACACCACATCCAGGTCATTAATATATAATCAAGAAGAGCAAGGGCCCCAATACTGATCCTTGGGGAACTCTACTACAGACCTTCCTCCAATCTGAAAAATAACCATTTATCAATATTCTCTGTTTCCTGTCACTCGGCAAATTTCTTATCCAAGTTCCTACTTTCTCTTTTATTCCATGAGCTAGAATTTTGCTCACAAGTCTATTGTGTGGCACTGTATCAAATGCCTTTTGAAAATCCTTATACACCACATCAACAGCATTGCCCTTATCAACCTTCTTTGTTACCTCCGGAAAAAACTCCAGCAAGTTAGTTAAACATGATTTCCCTTGATGAATCCATGCTGGCTTTCATTAATTATACTGCACCTGCCTAAGTGACTATTGATTTTGTCTTGAAATATAGTTTCCAGAAGTTTGCCTACCATTGAAGTCAAACTGACTGGTCTGTAGTTTCCGGCATTATCCTTGCACCCCTTTTTGAACAAGGGTGTAACATTCGCAATTCTCCTGTCCTCCAGCACCACCCCTGTAGGAAGACTGAGAGATTATCACCAGTGCCTCTGAAAATTTCCACTCTTACCTCCCTCACTATCCCCAAATGCATCTCAACCTGCCCTCATAGAGTCAGATAGAGTTGCACAGCACAGAAAAAGGCCCTTCATCCCATTATGTCGGTGCTGGACATCAAGCACCTATTTATTCTAATCCCATTTTCCAGCATTTGGCCCATAGCCCTGTATGCTATGGTGTTTCAAGTGCTCATCTAAATACTTCTTAAATGTTGTGAGGGTTCCTGCTTCTACCACCCCCTCAGGCAGTGTGTTCCAAATTTCAATCACCTTCTGGGGAAAAAAAATACAATCCTCAAATCCCCTCTAAACCTCCTACCCTTTACCTTAAATCTATGCCCCCTGGTTATTGACACCTCCGCTAAGAGGAAAAGTTTCTTCCTATCTATTCTATCTATGCCCCTCATAATTTTGTATACCTCCATCAGGTCCCCCTTTAACCTTCTCTGCTCTAAGGAAAACAACCCTAGCCTATCCAGTCTCTCTTCATAGTTGAAACGCTCCAGCCCAGGCACCATCCTGATGTATCTCCTCTGCACCCCCTCCACTGCAATCACATCCTTCCTTTAGTGTGACAACCAGAACTGCACACAGTACTCCAGCTGTGGCCTAATTAGCATTTTATACAGCTCCAACATAACCTCCCTGCTCTTCTATTCTATGCATCAGCTAATAAAGGCAAGTATCACATATGCCTTATTAACCACCTGACCTACCTGTGCTGCTGCCATCAGAGATCTATGGACATGTACACCAAGGTCTCTCTGATCCTCTGTACTTCCTAGGGTCCTACCACTTATTGTGTATTCCCTTGCCATGTTAGTCTTCCCAAAATGCATCACCTCACACTTCTCAGGATTAAATTCCATTTGCCACTGCCCTGCCCATCTTACCAGCCCATCTATATCATCCTGTAATCTAAGGCTTTCCTCCTCACTATTTACAACACCATCAATTTTTGTATCTTTGCGAACTTACTGACCATACCTCTTATATTCACATCTAATTCATTAATGTACACTACAAACATTAAGGGTCCCAGCACCAATCCCTGTGGGACACCACTCATCACAGGTGTCCCATCGCAAAAACAACCTTTGACCATCACCCTCTGCCTCCTGCCACTAAGCCAATTTTGGATCCAATTTGCCAAATTACCCTGGATCCCATGGGCTCTTACCTTCCTGACCATTTTCCTATGTAGGACCTTGTCAAAAGTCTTATTGAAGTCTATGTGGACTACATTAACTGCACTACCCTCATCTACACAACCAGTCACCTCCCCAAAAAATTCAATCAAATTTGCTAGACATGATCTCCTCCTGACAAAGCTATGCTGACTATCCCTGATTAACCCCTGTCTCTCCAAGTGGAGATTAATCCTGTCCCTCAGAATCTTTTCCAGTAGTTTCCCTATCACTGATGTTAGAATCACTGGCCTGTAAATACCTGGTTTATCCCTATTACCCTTCTTGAATAATGGTACCACATTCGCTGTCCTCCAGTCCTCTCACAACTCTCCTGTGGCCAGAGAGGATTTGAAAATTAGTGCCAGAGTCCTCCAATCTCCTCCCTTGCCTTACATAGCAGTTTGGGATACACTGCATCTGGACCTCTACTTTTAAGCCCGCTAAAACTGCTAACACCTCCTCCCTTTCAATGCTAATTTGTTCAATATATCTCAGTCCCCCTCCTTGATTTCTATATCTACGTCGTCCTTCTCCATTGCGAACACAGATGAAAAGTAATAATTTAAAACCTCACCTACATTCTCCGGCTCCACGCACAAGTTTCTGCAACTGGTGACATTTCCTGAAGATATAGTCATTAAGGGCACTTTGTGCCCGCATGACTTCCCACATCCCACAGGATGCACATTCCACATGGTCAAGTTGCACTGACATACCTTAAACTTTATATAAACTCACCTGTCACTTACCAATCATCATCTCCTCTCCCTCTCGTGCTCTTTATGAAGTCTCACTCAATGCTCCATCAATGAACTTCCCCCCCAACAAAAGGTCAGAAGTGGGGATGTTTGCTGATGATTGCATGTTCAGCACCATTCTTGACTCCTCAGGTACTGAAGCAACCTGTGTCCATATGCAGCAAGACCTGGACAATATTTAGGCTTGGATTGATAAGTAGTTAAGTAACATTCACAACACACAAGTACCAGGCAATGGCCATCTCCAACAAGAGAGAATCTAACCATCACCCCATGACATTCAATGGCATTACCATCACTGTATCCCCCTCTGTCAGCATCCTGAGGATTACTATTGGCCAGAAACTTAACTGGACCAGCCATATAAATACTGTGGCTACAAGTGTAGATCAAAGGTTGGGAATTCTAAGGCAAGCAACTTATCTCCTGACTCTCCAAACCTTCTCCACCATCTACATGGCTCAAATCAGGAGTGTGATGGAATATTCTCCATTTACCTGGGTGAGTGCATCTCCAACAACACTAAAGAAGCTTGACACCACCCAGGGCAAAGCAATCTGCTTGATTGGCACCCCATCCAATGCCGTCATCATTTGCTCCCTCCCCCACCGATGCACAATGGCAGCAGTGTATACCATATACAAGGTGCATTGCAGCAATTCACCAAAGCTCCTTCAACAGCACCTTTCAAACCCATGACCTCTGCCACTTAGAAAGGCAAGGGAAAGCAGATGTATGGGAACACCACCACCTGAAAGTTCCCCTCCAAGCCACACACCACCTGACTTGAAACTATATCGTTGTTCCTTCAACTGTTGCTGGATCAAAACCTTGGAAATCCCTTCCTAACAGCACTGTGGATATACCTACGCCACATGGACTGCAGCAGTTCAAGACGACAGCTCATCACTGCCTTCTGGAGGGCAAATAGAGATTGCCAGTGATGCCCTCATCTCATGAAATAATAAAAAATACCTTCAAAGTTAAGCTGTGAGCCACATTCTCCATTAGGCCAGCTGCTGGTACTTTGTCAGAGTTGTGCTTGGAGTTTATATTAATTACTCAAATAGCCAACCACACAAAGTTGGGCAGTTGCCTCAGATATCTGGGGGATAGCTTCAGCCAGTCAGCCAGCCGTTTCTGTCATAGACTTTGCTGGCATTGTAAGCCAAGGCTTTGATGTTAAAGGTGTGACATTTCTTCTTTGTCATTGGCCACGTTTCAGTAACATATGCTCTTTTGATTCCCATGAGAATCTGTAAACCAAACTAACCAAGTTTACTAAACAACCCCCATGAAGAAATTTACCAAACAAGATTTCACTTTTTATGACTAACACAAATCAGAATCAATACAAATTAAACATAAATTTACAGATAAATCATTGTTGGTATGAACTATAACTTGCACATGGAGTTGCAAATAAACAAAGACTATCTTATGGCACTAATAAGCACTCCAACCCACCTGTATTGTTCCAGTTTCAGCCACACAGCCCTTCCAAGCAGAATTCCAGTCCCTTTCCATCAAGAACTTAGCAAATCTTCCCCAGGCAGCAACCAGTTCTCTGTTTCTTCTCTGTTTCTTTCTTCTTGGCTATGTGCCACACAGCCTCTGTATTTTAACTTCCTTCCTGTGGGTACTGCTTCCAGGTCAAGGGTTGCCAGGTCATACAGGCTAGTATTTCTTATTATCGTAAAATTATAATTGATCACTTTACAAGGGATACAAACTCTTAAGGGTCCTCTTCAAGCACTTTTTAAAATCAATTACTGTATTATTAGGGTGTTCAGGGCTGAAAGGGTAAAAGTGTGGGACTGGAGAAGCAATTTGATGTAAGAAAGAGTCACATGACCAAGCATTTAGAGGGAGAATGCTCATGGCTCAGACTGAGTAATACCTAGTCTTGTGCATCTGTAAATAATTAAGTTCCTCCAATAAACCAGTTACTGTTTGGTCATATCTGCAGTCTCTGGAATCGTTCCTTAGTCAGTAACAACCAACTGTCATGATCCCAGCTGAAATTATCCTTGGACCAGCCTGATCCCAGGGTGGAACCCAGCTTGATAGATCCTAACTTTCATTTGTTTGTTTAGATACGTGGAGAGGGGCTACTGAACAGAATCACCAGAGTCAGCTAATGAACTTTTAACAAAAACATAAAACATTTATTAAACAATAAAAGATTAATTGTATTACAATACTCCTCCACCCACAACTATACCTTTACAGATACAGGTCTGTAAGGATAACACAAGTTATAAAAACTACTTTAATGTTCACAGTAAGTACACAGTCCATGTAAACCAATAGGAAACCCATGGTCAGACACCCTACACTCTGAAACCAAGTGACCTCAATCAGGTGCTGTGGATCTCTCTTTAACTCCCCCCCGAGCCAACCAGTTTCACTGAACTCCATCTTTCAAATGAGGGTTTCCAATCTCCACTCTCCAAGACCTCACCTTGGAATCTTCTCCCAAACTGACGCTTTCTCTTAGAGGCCTTCCGCAAGGGTTCACCTCCAGGGTTTCGAACTCTCTTTCCGATGTTCCTCTCCCCTGGGTCACCACATGCATTCAAGCTACCTTCCACTCATTCTCTCTCTCACCGACTCAGCCGTCAACTGTACTACTACTTCGCATGTCCATCGCAAAGAGTTACAGACTGTCAATTGTCTCTTTGGGCCTTCTTGCTTCTTGCAAGCTGTTCTTGCTTTAAATATGCTTTCTGAAGATTTTGTCTCTTTAAATCTAAAGATTAGAGCCTTTCTCTCTGCCCCTCACTCTTAATTTCACTTACCCTTTTCCAGGTTTCTGTCCTTCCTTTGACTAGAAGGTTTGCTTGGGACTTTCTCTTATTCCACTCCCCTGGATTTTGGGGTCTTTTCTTTAGCTTGGGACTGGCTATCTGTTCTCTTTGCTCCAGTCTCTCCTGGCAGCTACTTTCAAATCCAACCGCACTCAAACAGCTTCCAAAACAAACTGCTGTATTTCTTCTTGTGTGCATGTCTATGGGACTCTCTGGTCCCCTGTTGCTAGGCAACAGTCCAGTTCTTCTACTCTTGTTTGTTTACCTTAGCTTATAATTGTTAAAAACTCTCATTAGAAATGCAGGCACCTTTTTAAAGTGAAACTAAAACTCCATCTGACCTTTCTTAATGCACAGATACTGAAATACAAATCAAACTTAAACTTTAAAGCAAAAACTCTTTCTTAACTCCCACAAAATACAAATATAACTTACTTAAACTGTCTCTATTTCCAAACACAACATACGACATGGTGGCAGCAGTGAAGGACCCTGAAATATCCAAAAGTCAACTTTAAAAACGTTTGCAAGTCTAACCTGAAAAAAAGACGTTAAAGCTGAAGACTTCGGTATAACAGATGGAAATTGCAAGCAGAGCTCCATAGAAGACATGGCGGTTGAGAGGCAGGAGCTTACTAAGGGCTATACCATAGCACATGATGGTCCGTGAAAAATCCTGATCCAGCGGCAGAGTCAAAAAACCTAGCGACGATGTTTTTCCTGCCGGCCTCAATGGCAGCTTTTCACAACATTTCACCCCAAGCCTGCCGCATTAATTATGCATTCCTGGGATATATGCCATTTCAATGACAGGCGGGCTCCAATTTTCCTGCCACGCTGCCACCTTACTGCTTCATCATGCCAGGCACCACATTTAAAGTACAGCCGTGCTCAGTGCTTCCAGCCCAGGACTGCAGCAAAGAAGACGTGGCCCTGAAAGGCAAGAACACTGCAGCCCTCGAGTGCCTTTCGGACAACATGGAGGCCCGCTGTGATGTTCTCTACCCTGGCTATGGCCGCAGGAGGGGCAGCAATATTACCACTCCAACTTGGTAGGCAATGGCAGTGGTGATCAGTGCCAATGCTGCACAGAAGAGGTTGGCCATCCAATGCAGATAGAGGATGAATGATCTCATCCATGCAGCCAGGGTAAGGCAACCATCTCATCATTCTAAACTCACAACTCAAGCCCACCACACATTCACTGGCATCTCACTCACTGCCAGCTCAAGGGACATCACCACCCATTCTCACGCACATACCTTCACATGTCCATCTGGCCTCATCTCCTCTGGAGACTGCCTTCTCAGCCCTCACCATCTTGAGGCAGCTTGCATAGGTCAACATGTGAGCCCACACACACCCTGGGATACCCTCCCTCCCCAGTACAGCCCTTGTCCTGCAGCCTCTTCCCTGCCTGACACCACTTCTCCTCATTCCCCAAGCAAGCCCTAGCCCTGCAGCCGTTGAAAAGCCACCCACATATGGCTGAGCTGGTAGGTAGCGACCTGCCCTCGAGCCCCCCTAAAAGTGATGTGGTGCTGTCTGTGAAGCCTGGCACTGATAATTGTGAGTGCTGCCTGAAGCAAGGTAGACAAACAAACCTTGAAGTCCCGAGTGAAGTGTAGCCCGCCAAGTGCACGCCTTTTATATGCTGTTGTAAAACACATTGGTGTGTATTCCCGCCGACGTGGGTGGACGGTCTAGTGGGGGGAGATGAGTCCAGCGGGCTGGCCTAATGATGATATGTTGACGTATTATAACATCCAATGGTGGGGAATCTGGCTCGTCATCGACAGGCTGAGCAGATGATTGCAAACTGGTTTCACAATGTCGTGAAACCAATTTTTGGCCTTCTTGCCATATTGTCCGCTCACAACACTGAACGCGCCTGACGCCAGCGAGCTTGAAAAATCCCGGCCAGGGTTTTAAAAAATCCAGGCAGACCTTCTAAGAGCTGAAAACAGCGATGGATTCCAAATTCGCCTTGCCAGACTGATTTAGGCATATGGAAGGGCCAGATCAGACACAGAATTGGGCAGTATGGAGGAAGAAATTTTTAAGATTCAGAATTGCATCTGGATTGAGCAATGAGTCAGAGGCTGAACAGGTCAATATATTATTGTACTCTATTGAAGCAATTGATGATCATGTGATAGCAAGACAAGGTATTAATAAAACATCAGAAAAATTCGAAGAAGTTGTTAAAGCCTTTGATAATTAATTTAACTTATGGAGTAACAGATATTAAAAAGAGACAAGTTTAACAGAAGTGTCCAGAAACCTTCTGAGCCAATAGATACCTTTATCAATGACCTGTTGCGACAGGCTGAAGGTTGCGAATATGGTGATCTTAAACTTGAGCTGATATGAGACTGCATCGTAGTTGGGGTTACTGATGATGTCCTATCTGACCTACTGCAATCCAAAGAAGACTTAACTTTGGAGAGTTAACTTTGGACGGTTAGTCAGACAACCAAAGGTTCGTCAACAAAATAGGCCCATATTAAAAGAAGACAAACCATGGTTTAGGAAAACTCCAATGATGGTACAGCTTATTAAACAAAAGAATGTCAAAAATATTCCAGGGAAAAAGCGACCTTATGGAACAAAAGCTCAAGAACCCATTAAAGCATGCCAGCGCTGTGGTGCGAAAAGGCCCCAAAGACGTGAACAGTGTTCTGCAGGCACTGCAGGATGCTTTCATTGTAAAAGGTTTGGACACTTAGGAAAGATGTGTAGAAATAAGACCTCTAGATACATAGAGCTTAACGAGACAATCTCCGCACACAAGGCCACTTATTAAATAGAGGAGTCTCAGCAATAAGAAGATCAACAATGTTTCCTAGGTGAGATCAAAGATCCAAGAGACGCTTTCTGGAATGTGGACATTTGTGTCAATGGGCGCATCACTAATTTCAAATTGGATACAGGAACAAGTCTTGCCCGACAGAGAACAGTGGCCAGCAAAACAATAGCTGAGGAAAACTGAAACTCAGTTATATGGTCCAAGAGGGATCAAGCTACAAGCATGTTACAAGCAATGCTCCAGTACAAGAACAAACAAATACTGGGAACATTATATGTTATTCACAATCAGGATTTTGCTCTTCTGAGCTGAAACACCTGTGTCACCCTCAACCTCATCAAGACAGTGGAGGACATCAATAAACAGTCATCAGTGAGACCAAGTTGGAGCCCCTTAAACCATCCACATGCACTGATGATCTAGATTGGGGCTTCAATGCCAATTTTTTCAAACTCTTTACTAAGGCCAATAATACAGCCCTTTTCCAAGAAGATGTCCAGGGGACAGAGAGTAAACTTTTTTTCACCAAAGAGGTAATGAACTAATTGGACCATTCAAGTGCCTAAATGTGACCATGATACCCCATCACTCTGTAAGTCTGCGGAGCAGGTGAAAGATGAAACTCAAGCAATAGAATACACTGGTACAATACTATATTCATCCAACAGTGATGACCCCTTAGTAAGTCCATCCACACCTATCCATCCACCAAAAGTGGTAGTCCAGGATGCAAACAGCCAAGAATATCCAGAACCAGAGACAGAACCAAGCCAGGCAATGACCACCTCATCCATGTTGGAGGACATTGATCTTAATGCTGCATTAGGGTTACTGGAATTTGAGGAAATGCAAGCTGTTGATCAAGAGCCTTCCTCACAGTTCTGCTCTCCACTTGCCCGGATGAGTGCAGCTCCAACAACAATCAAAATGTGACCATGATACCCCATCACTCTGTAAGTCTGCGGAGCAGGTGAAAGATGCAACTCAAGCAATAGAATACACTGGTACACCATCCAGCTCGCTTGATTAACACCTCTTCCACAATCATTCACTCCCTCAAACACCGACAAACATTGGCAGCAGTGTGTACCATCTACAAAATGCATTGCAGAAACTCATCAAGGCTCCTTAGGCAGCACCTTCCAAGCCCATGACTTGGACAATCTAGGAGGACAAGGGCAGCAGATACATGGGAACTCCATCACTTGTAAGTTCTCCTCCAAGCCACTCAACATCCTGACTTGGAAATATATCACTGTTCCTTCACTGTTGCTGGGTCAAAATCCTGGAACTCCCTCCCTAACAGCACTATGGGTGTACCTACACCACATGGACTGCAATGGTTCAAGAAGGCAGCTCACCACCACCTTCTCAAGGACAATTAGGGATGGGCAATAAATGCTGGCCTACCCAGCGATGCCCACATCCCGCAATTAAAAACAACGTAGCTGCTTTAACAACTTTGTTAATGTTGTGTCAATGTTCAGCTAAGGAATTTTCATACCCAGTTTTATTTATTACACAAACTGTCTTAATTTCTCCTTTCTTTTCAACTTCCCATTAAGTTAGAACTTTGTTTAATTATATTCCAGTAAGAATGATTGTTTCTTCATTTTGAAGTTTTGATTTATGTTCAAAGAACACATATCTTTTCTTGCAGCTCCACAATGTCAGTATTAAACTCAACTTTTTTTCGCTCCTTCAAAGCATTCCTTTTCTTTACTTCATTATTAGCTTTGCGTATCATTGCTATCTGCTTTACCATGCCTTATTCATGCTTTTCCTGCACAACTTCAGTTTCACCAGCCTCAAAGGGCTTTCCTGAAACCACTGGAGATGACAATACCTTATCTCTAACCAAGTCATTTCCTAATAAGGTGTTTACACCATCAATAGGCAAATTAGAAACAATGCCAATGATTATAGGACTGGTAACAAAGGCCAATTTTAAATTAATTCTATATGAAGGAATGGGTAAACAAGTTCCATCAATACACCTCCCCTCCCCACCCCAATAATATATTTTTATTTAGCAAACTTTCTGGAGAGGAATTCATGTCACTTGGCAACACCAGTCACTGTGTTGATCCTGTATGTCTAATTGAGTTCCCAACTTCACTGGACAGAAGTGAGGACACTTCACTTTCTGACAGAAAACTTCCATAATTTCTTGCACCCTGATCACCTTTAGTAATAAACATAGGAGTACATATCAGCTTATCATATACTTTACTCTTTGGGACAATATTTCCTGGAGGAGCACTGTGCAACTTTACAAATCTTAATTTCCAACACTCATCCTTCACATGTCCTTTCTTATGACAAAAGTACCATGTTGGTCCCCTTGAACTAAACCTTTCCTCCAAATCTTCAATTCTATTAATCCGAAGAGGGTCTGGATCTTTACCTTTTCCACCATCCTCAGCAGGGCCTGACCTCTCCTCATCATTGACCCTCTCACCCTGGTTTCTCGGGAAGTTTCCAAAGTGGGGCTTGTTACTAATCACCTTGTGAATTAATTCATAATCATCTTTCATTATTGAAGGTTCCCTTATTTTACCATCATTGAGGTCTTCCAGGTGAGACCTTAACCCAAGGGGTCACTATTTTTGAAATCTTCCACCAACAAGTTCTATTCAACCTTCACCAATCCACATCACTTGTCGAATGCCATTTCCTTTTCCTTGCAAATTCTAGAGAGGTCTGGCCCACTCTCTTCCACAAATTTCTAAATTTCTGTCTGTAGGTCTCTGGCACCAACTTATCAGTATTGAGTATAGCAGTCTTTACTTTCTCAAAATCACATAAGTGCTCTGCAGAGGGAGATGAATACATCTCCAAAGCCTTCCTTAGCAAAACACTTTGTAGGAGCATAAAATTCCTCATCAAATCAAAACCAGGCGGAACTCTCTGAGTCTGCCTGACTTTTCCTTATCAACTCAAGTTCACGTAATCAAAACTTATGCTCCATTTAATTTTTTTTCATCTCTCTCTCTTTCCTTATCTCCTTCCTCTCTTTCTAAATTTTCTCTTTCTAAGTCATCTTTGTTAGCTCTGGTTCCTTTTCAATTCTGGCCAGTTATACTCGATCACTAGTGGAATCAGTCCTTTCTTCCTCAAACACCAGGTGCCTAGCCAATCCTTCAAGGATCCCATTCCTTTTAGTTCCTGATCCTATATTAATCCCCACATGCTCTGCTATAGCCTGCAAAATAATCTTTTCTCAACTGTTTCAAATCTTTGAGAATCAGATCCTTCCTTTCACAAAGGCTTGAGCCTCAAAAGTACTCATGTCAATTTCCCAATACAATATAGCAAAAACAAACATGAAATATTGTTTGTTTAAATGCTGGAAAGTTCCAGTGAATCCGTTTCAGTCTAACCCAGATCAAATCATCCTGGACCTGAGCCTGCATTTTTGTTATAATGCCTGTGGGAATCCATAAACCAAAATAACCGAATTTACTGAACGCCCAAATGAAGAAAGTTAACAAACAGGATTTCACTTTTTGTAACTTCAACATAATCAAAATCAATGCAAATTAAACATGAATTAGCATACAAGCAAGGGTCGGTATGAAACTATAACTTGCACATGGACTAGCAGATACAGGCTTTACTCATGAGCAATTCAAGACATGCCATTGTTATTTTATGGCTCATCGGTACTCTACATAGGATGAAGGGGGCATGAGGGCATGGATGTGCTATGGGACATGGGAGTAACATGGGGTTCATAGATGTGGGATGGGGACATGAAGGTGGCATGGGTCATGGAGATCACATGGGGGATATGAGGGTGAGGGTTAGAAGGACTAACAGCCTTCAATACAACTGCGATGAAGTCCCAGAGAACCAAAGCGGGCCTCCTAACCAGCCCACCTTCATGGCCACATCCGAATGGTTTCCAGGATCAACAGCCCAACTTGATCCGGCCTTCACCTCGCCAGAGTGAAAATTGTGCATGTGGGGGCCATTTATATGGAGATGGGTCTGCCAAGTTGGGAAATTTCCCAACTTGTTCTTCCTGCCTCGTTAGCGAAAATCCGGTCCAAACTCTTAAAAGTCCTTTTGAAGCAGATTTTCAAGAAAAACAATTACAAATTCTTCAAAAATTTTGAAATAATTACAAATTTTCCTTACTATTACTGCTTCCGGGTCAAAGGCCATCACGTATGGTTGCACAAGAAATTCCTTTGTGGTCTACTTTGTTTTAGGGTTCCTTTTAGTGTTCTGCCAGATATAATGACACATAGAAGCGAAACAATGGTGGAAGCAGAACTGATAATTTTTGGAAGGGAAGTAAAAGAATATTTGAAAGATGAAAAATTAGAAAAGTATAAAGAACAGGATTAGCTGTAACTGAGAGTAGGCTGAATGAGTAGCTGTTTTAGAGTCAGCACAGTTTTCTGTAAAAATACTAAGATTTATGCAAACCAGTTTACTAAAAATATTAACCGTTTTACCAGATCAAGCTGATCCCTCCCTTTTGAATATTGTAATTCCAAGATAGGTGAACAGGTGAAATGCTCTATGTTCTGTATAGTGGGACATTATACATGACCATAAAAACAAATGGATCTTCTATGTGTTTCCAATATTTTGTGTTTTTTTTCACATTTCTAACATTCCACTATCTTTCATGATACATTTCTCTCCAGAACAAATTAAATTAAATATTAGATGCTAAATGAAAATGAGGTAACCTTTAAGTTAGATAGAGTGATTAGGTTTGTTGTCATTATCAAGACGATATAATTCACTTTTGGGTTTTTTTTTCTTCACTGCCTTGTGATAATACCTCATTACAGATCATCTACCTATTGTACAACTCACCTGATTCTCATCCCATTGAAAACAATCAAATAAGAATCAGGTGTTCCGCTCTGTCAGGACACTGCCCAGGAAATGAAGACAGAGATTCACTACCATGATAGAGTATATTAAAACTGGTATAATTTTCATAAGATGATTAAAGGCAGATGAATAAAGAAATGGGTTACAATGTTGTTTGTCTGAAATAGTTTTGGGAAAGATAATTTTTTTTTGGAATAGATATAACGATCAAATGATAAATTGAGTGGTGAACTATTGTTCAGCTCAGGGGAAGCTGAACCTTGGTTCACATTTATTAACTTAACAAAGTTACTTTTGCAGAACCAAGTTAGCCCACAGTTCCTGTATCATACTTTTCAAATCAGTCATTAAATACATTTGAAATAATATTTCAATTTCTGTATCAAAATTGAGTATGAGTGTGATGGAACACACATATTTGATTCTCAATACTCCTGTGCAATAGTGAGCAATTGTCACTATTTATCTTGGCCTTTCTAACTGTGGAAGCTAAAAATCATCTTAGCATTTTGACAAGAATAAGGAAGATAAATAAAAAGCAGGATTTGCTTTTGATAGCTAAATGAAGACACAGTGAAGTGAAAACAGTAGTCCCTCTGCCACTGCCTTACTCATTCCATATGTGAACCTATGGTACAGGAAATATCCACCATTCACTGCAATCAGGATAGAGACCTGGTAATCTATAAATGCCTTGTGGATCTAATTGGGCTTTATTAAGGTAGTCATTGACACATGAAAGCAGTTTAGAAAGCTGAAGCTTGAATATCCAAAATATTGAAAAACATCACAGGTAAAAAGTATGCCAGGTGAAAGTATGTATCAAAGTAAGGGGGGGGTGCATTGCTGTGGAGAAGACTAAACACCTTTTAAGGAAAGGATCCAAAGCATTTGCCTTTTATAATTATAAACTACTCACATCTAATGAATTCTGTGGTTCACAAATTGCCATTTGTTACAAATACATTTATTAGTTGTTTATTTTAAAGTATGTTTTGTTATACTTTTTAACCTTAACAAAGAAGTATAGTTGTGAGGGGAGATTTTGTTTTTTGTGTTTGGATGTAAGCAGTTGTCTCGGTGGAGGATATAGAGAAAAATTGGGCTGGGGAAGCACATCTGTAACAGAATCTATCCAATAATCTATCCATTTTTTAAAAATTAGAACAGTCTGTTTTGAATGTAAAAATTAGATAATGAAAGAAAATACAGGCCTAAAACTTAGGTGCTCTAAAAATTATTTGTTTTATCTTTATTAATTTCATTCCTTTCTTGTTTCCATGTACTTATTTAACAGTAGCACCTGTTTTACAGCAATGTGAAGGTGCTGCGATGGCATAGTGGTATTTTCACTGGACTAGTATTCCAGAGACCCAGGGTAATTCTCTGGGGACGTGGGTTCGAATCCTGTTGTGGCAGATAGTGAAATTTGAATTGAAACCATTGCTGATTGTCGTAAAACCCATCTGGTTTAGTAATGTCCTTTAGTGGAAGGAATCTGCTCTCCTTACCTGGTCTGGCCTACACAGCAATGTGTGGTTGACTCTTAAGTGCCCCTTGAACAAGGGCAATTAGGAATGGGCAATAAATGCTGGCCTAGCCTTCATCTAATGACTAGCAAAAATGAACACTCTGAAGTTAAGGTTGCTCTGATGAGTTCCAGTGTGTAACACAGACAGCACTTATGCATCTTATCAGCAGACATTGCTGGCCCTATCAGAGATCAATCTAGCAAGATTCTAGGGCTAGTCTGGGAATGCTCCCAACCACAACCCAGCTGTTGCCAAGATGTCAGTGGGGCAGACATAAGAAAAAACAGTTACCCCTCCTCAATGGGAATGTGCCCAAAATTGGTGAATGGGAGAGAGAGCTGGAAGATCTGGATTCCACCCCAAAATCCAGGTCCTTTGCCTCAACTCTACCAGAATTCTAATCCCCAAAGATGGAACTTAAAACTTTGCATCACTTGTCAAAATTTGAAGCATCCTAATAATCATGAATTTGAAACCACAGTTATATAGTGGACTTTGAATTGAGATAGAAACTATAAGTGAACCACAGTGAAATTTTGGTGTCTTCATCATTGCATTTGCGACTGTCAACAATGTAGTAGCTATAAGGAAATGGAGCAGAATTCGGACCTGCTCACTTTGCATGGGGGCTCCTGAATTTTTAAGAAGCATTTGCTGGTGCACAGAACTCCTGTCTGAAGCAGACAGGAGTATATTTTACATATTTAAAAGGGTGCAAGGAAAGGCACCATGTTGTTTTCTTGCCTGTGAGTGTGCTGGGAGTCCCTAGCTTTCCACTTGGCAACATTGGGCGGAATTTCATGGCCCCGTTCTGGTGCGGGTGGGGCTGTAAACTGCGGCGAGTCATTCAAAAGTCCATTGACTTTGTCAGGACCAGAAAATCCTGACAGTGGGAGGGCTGTAAAATTCCACCCACTGTCAGAATGAGTACTTTACAGGACCTGCAGGTATGATGGCCTTTAAAAAGAGCACAGAATCTGCAAGTCAGGGAAAATTATTAGAAATGTTGAGTTAATTATTTATAATTTTATATAAGTTCATCATGACCTTGTTCAAAAAGCAAGGGTATTCTACTGAAAATGATAATCTGATTATTATTTCCCTGATGTGCTTTGACCCCCACAGGCCTGAAATTTCTCAGATGAAGGTAAGTTTCAGATAGAACTTAGATCTGCCTGGTTTCCATTTCAATAGGTTTAAAGGATCTCATAATCATAGAGTAAAGAAGGAAGTAAGTGTAAATGCCGTTCATATTGCTTTAACATTGTGCACTCTTTCTGCAAAAAAGGGCATAAATAACCAATGATAGACAGGTGCAAATGGAGGAAGAACACCACTACCAAAAAGCTGAGTCCATACAGTCCTTGGCAGTTCAGAGAAAATATCATGTCATGCACAGCCAAATCAGCTCTTCTCTGCTTCACATCATAGGAAGTACCTTGAAAGAATAGATTAGTTTTCAAAGACCACCAGATACATTCCGATTCACAATCCTGCCCTCAACCACTGTCGTATGCTTACCAATTCTGTCATGACATTTCATCAATCAAGCATCAGCACAAAGACACCTGCTAGGGAACAAATATTTAATGAATCTGAAGGGTTTACACTGGATGAAGGGGTCCCAATTGGGTATTCATGTCCCCAGTCAAAAACTGCACTTTCTACAGAGCTGACAAAAATATATGTAAACAAAATGGTTTCCATAATCTGATTTCCACCTTAAGGCTATCACTGCTCATACCAATGCTACTCTAGTGACAGTTTTAATTTGGGTTAGGTTTGAGATGGAAGCTGAAAGATTTGTGCATGAAAGTTTGTGCATGAAACCTGCTAGTGATCACATTTTAATGCATGAAAACTGAAAGGAGGTTATACAGAAATTACGGGAAAATTTGTTGACCAAAGATTGCAATCATTTCCAAAAGCTTTTCTCATTAAGGTTAATTAATACATTATGGACTATAGTCATTGGAGCTGACTATTTGTCCAAAATGCTTCACCACTGCTGCTGTTGTTACATAAATCAATGGACAATGGGCAGATTTCCTTGGATAAAATGTGATTAGACCATTTGCATCTTCTGCTGTTGCTCTGCCTTTTTCTCACGAGGAATGCCAGGGTCCTGGACTTTGAATACCTTGCTTCTCACTTGGAACATTATCAGACTGAATCCTTTAGAGGGCCTACAGGAAGGATGGCCTTTAAAAAGTGTACAGTACCAACAATCACTGAAGGACTGCTGACTGCAATTGTGCGCTGTCCACTTCCCCATTGAAACAATAAGAAGTTGGCACTAGGCAAAGAGAAAATGGAGCATGGAGTCAATGTACCATGATGCAAAGGATCATGCAAATGCCTAAATTGTTCAAAACAAATGTTGCTGTCATCCCTCCCTTTAACACTGTTTTCCAGCTCCTTGATTAGAATACAAGGCTTAATGAGACAATGTGCAATCTGTGCATTAGCTCTTAGCCTTATTTGTGCAGATTTGTGATTGTTGGTACCAAGAAAGCATTGTAGGTCTCAAGCCTCTATACTCAATTTTCTGGGGGTTTCCTTATGCATTACTGACCCCATTATATTTGTATTTATTTTTTTGTTCTCTATAGTATTTATCATGTTTTTTGTACTTCATATTTCTAGTTTACTGTAAATAAATATGTTGGTATCTTTAGCCTGCACAAGTAATGATCTGAGTTCAATGAGACTGGTACAGTAGCATGCAATGGCAACTATTCTTGTGTGTAGCTGCAGCTTTGGAAGTCGTGTAACTCTGAAAAGGCTGAAGAGTTCAAAGTCATGGGAGACAAGCCAATTTCCAAGAGCTGCTTCCATTGAGAACAAAAACAACATAACTAAGAATTGATTAGATAATAGAACAATATTGGTTGTTTAAAGGATAATTATTTTTGCAAATTGTTATTTTTGGATTGTATCAGTTATATGAACATATGAATTAAGAGCAGGAGTAGGCCACTCAGCCCTTCGAGTCTGCTCTCCGTTCAATAAGATCATGGCTGATCTTTATTTGAAGAGTTAAGAACAATTTCTTTTAAAAACTTCACCTCAGTGTTCCATGTAGGCAGTCATGGAAACTTTGACCTGAAGTACATATCAAACATCAACTTGTTCAAGCCAATTGTTTTTTGTTCTAACTGAATGCAATAAATAGTAAGCAGAGGTAGGTTCATGGTTATCTGTTCAGTCAACACATCCAGGAAACTACTTTGTGCACAAGCGTGATAAAGGATCCTGAAAGAAACGTTACAACCTCTTTGAGAGGCTATTTCAATATGTTATGTTATCTTATGTCTTATTGTGTCCAAAATGGTAGTTTCAAGACAAACTTATTGTGGTTTTCACTTCATTTTATCTGCAAATCAGTCCTGTAACCATGTAATATGAAAAGTGCTTGGTTACAGCTGTATTTAGTGTTTTATTATTGCTGTTAACGGGTTACAAATTAAACAGCATTCTTGTGCTATTTGGTGGAAAAGAAAAGAGAAACAGAAATGCCACTATTAGGGCTAGAATCCAATTTGTAATACAAATCAGAATAATACAATTCTGGAGAATATTGCAGAAACACAACCAACTGTCTGGGCAGCAAAAATATGCCTTCAAGACTCGGATGATCTTCTAACCATTCTTGTCAAGGCATGTGTTTCAATGTAGAAATGACTGTGCTGTTGAGACCAATTTAATTGTTGTCATTAGCCGTGGGAATGGGGTCAACCATTGTCATGTAAAAGCCATACATTGATATGATTTTCTTTCCTGAAGAGAAGGGAGGGCTGAATTTTGTAATTTGAATCCATCGTGACAACTTCCAGTACATTATGCGTTGACATGGATCCTCTGTATGTTGTCACACGCAGTCTGTACCTTCAGTGAGTGGCAGCTCCTCCTCTTGATGTATTTGAGGGGATGTTTTGTGTGATTGTGTGCCAAAGATTGCACTCTGGATCGTAGGGAAGCCAGCAGCCCCATCAAACTAGGTTACCTATTTCACTGCTGCCTTGCTGAGATGCAAAATGCACTGAATTTTCCCTTCTATAAAGAGAGTCAGTGACCTGTTTTGTGCATGAAATTGCAGATTGCTTGCATATCAACAGGCTCAAATGATATAGTGCTGGAAATCTTGGGAATGGTGGTTACTTTCATATCTACTGAGAGTACAGTTCAGGCAGTTGATTGTGGCTGTAGGGATTTAACACATGGGCCCAGATTTCCCTTCCCAGGTAGGGTGTGCAAAGATGGGAGAATTACCAGTTCTGTGAACCCAACCTCCAAAAATCTCTGCCTGAACTTCCAATTTTCAGACCGGGGAGCGGGCTACAATAGTAGTTGGGGCGGGGGGAGGGGACCCTGGAAGTAGTGAGGGGTCGGAGGCGGCCCAATGCGGGTTGGATGACTTGTGTGCAGATATAAAGTGGACTTTCAGAAAGGTCCATTTGAGAGGTAGGTAATCAATGCTGAAGTCCCTGTGCCTTGGAGGAGACGTCATTGACTTGTCAGGTGAGTGTTCAAACTGTAAATGTTGCCCAACTGTTAACTGACACTGGAACAGATGGTCCATCAGAAGTTTCACTATGGGAGAAATGTCATTGTTGCTGCCTAATCAAAATGTACTCTGCTGAACCACTGAAAGCATGGAGTGGATTCTCAAGACACAGCCATGTCGATGGCATCATCTTGCCACCACTACCTGGTATAGATGCTATACAGTCATGCAGTTAGCTGCTAAGACTTAATGGGTAGGTGAATGATGAACACTGCCATGCTCATTATCCCATCCACTTGCCCTCTTGCCACCCATCAGCATGCATCCATACTGTTGACCCTTGATCAGGTCCCTTACAGCAGCACATTGTCACGGCATGTGGCTAAGAGGAAGGAAACCAGTAGGGCTGTCAGTGGTCGTGGAGTACAGCATGCTACTTTGGAGTCATAGTTTCAATTTACATGATACCAAGCATTTATGCAGATCCAGTTTTCCCACCAAACCTTACCAGTAATCATTGACAATATGGTGAAAATGGTTAGTGCATGTAAGCACATAAAAGTGAATGAGAGCATTGTAATCTGAATAGCTCATGGCTTCGCCTTACATTTTTATTCATAGAATGTCACACAGAGGAGATGCGGGGGAAGGAATGGGTCCAGCTGCCCCACGATTTTCTGACCAGGACCTTCACATTTTGGTGGAAGAGGTCCAGAACAAGAGACCAGTCCTCAACCCTGCTGGCCAACATAATGTCCCTGCAGCAACCAAAAAGGTTTGGATTCAAATTGCAGCTGCAGTTAGTGCAGGAGATCATCAGCTCATGGATTCAGTGCAGGAAAAGGTTCAATGACCTGCTGCGTTCTGGCATGGTGAGTAGGTTGGCTCATCCACACTGATCTCCAAGGGAAGAGTCCTATGTGAAGTTAAGGTTCAAGACGTGGCATGTAACTCTGCTGCACCATCGAGGCTTGCATGTGTATGCAGTTCATATAGGTGCACACAGAACACATGTGAATGAGCACTGTGATGCACAGAACGCAGCAAAGAACAATATCTCTCCATAATCTTTTTATCTGGCTAACATAAATTTATCTTGCCTGGGGTGGGTCAGCCTGGCTGAGACAGATCTGATCCGTGGAACAGATGGCCATGGAGATTGCCAAGGTGTCTGACAGCTGTCTTTTGGTGATGGTGAATAGCCATTAGGAAGTGATAAAGGCAGTATTGAAATCACCTTGGCAAAATGTGGTAATGGTGGAAGTCATGCTGTCACTTTACTGAGCACGAGAGAACCTTGGCAGGAGACGGAGTGCAAGGATGGGATGTATCATGAGTGCAGCGTAAGCATGGCTGAGGCAATGGAGTGCAAAGTGCATTGACAATGAGAAGGAGTGTACCTAAATAACTCCTTTTGTGTCTCACACAGGATCCAAGCTCTGCTCCCTTATTTCCCAGTCCAATCATCCCCCGGGCAAAAAGAGGAGGAAGAGGTGTTCGAGGAGGCAGCATCACATCTGACTAGCTCACACTCCGCCAACTCTGATACCAGCACTTTGGAGGGATGTAGTGCGTGTGTAGAGTTGGTGGCACAAGTCACAGCATTGGAGAGCAGGAGAAGGTGTCAGAGTCAGAGACATCTGAGCACAGCCCCTGTCAGAGGAGGGAGGAAAGTCACAATGATGCTCTAGTGAGCAGGAATGTGCAGCATCAGGAGTCACCTTTTGGACACAGTAATTAGATAATCAGAATCAAATGTGTGAACATCTGGCAGAGTTCCTTGAGGCAGTGGGAGCTCTTGTGCTGCGAATGGAAGAGTCTATCACCGCTATCCACATTGTCCCGAGGCTTCAATCGCATGAACTCTGACCATGGGGGTTTGCCAATCTCATGGAGGGACACATGCAGCAGTACTCAGAGTGGATGAATGGATGCAAGAGCAGCATCTCAGCCAAGGAGTGGTATAGGTCTCCCTCAGTAGCCTGGATCAGTCCACTCAGAGTATGAGCGCTGACAACCATGGAATACATGAGGAGCTGTGCACCCTTAACAGGATGGCTGCACTATTGGAACAGTGGTTGCTGTATTGGACAACTGCTGTAAACCAGCAGCCAGACCCATCAACTTTACCTGAAGGCCAACCCAGGGCTATGCATGTCACTAAGGAAGGTGAAGGTACCGGGAGCTCCTCAGCACCCTCATCCTCCTTAATTTCCCAAGCCCCTCTACCAGAGGTCTTGTCTGCTGCATATGTGCCAATGACCACAGTTACCCAGGCAGAGGTGCAGGGGCTGCAGTCTGAAGGAGATCCCCAACTTTGCCTGCACAATGAGACAGGTCAACATGCTCCTCATTGCCGTTTAGACAGATAAGTGAGCAGCCTGGCTCCACCTCCTCCAAGGCAACACGGGGGTCACTTCGTAGGAGTGGGCAATAGCGATGGTGGAGCACTAATGGATTCACCATGGTTATACTTTTCACATTGTATATAGCACACTTGAACAATTCTTGAATATATTTACTTACACTTATACATGATTCGGTGTGTGTTTGTACATTAGAGAGCTCAATAGGATTGGTAACATTATCGATAATAGTGAAGGCAGCACATTGAGGTCAATCTCAACCACCTGCCAACAAGATCAAGGTTTTCAGCTGATTTGTGATGCTTCAGCGGGCTTCTTCCTTCTCTGCTGTCTCACAAATGATTCCAGGGTTCAAAAGCTCAAGCACTCAGATAATCCTTGTATCTTTCATTGTCTATCCAAAGTTGGCTTTAAGGGAGGCTCAATGATCAGACTCCATGAACGGATGCTGGGCAGCAGGTGTACCTCAAGCATGAGTGCTGGGCGCAAGGCATTCATCTGCTCTGCCGTGTTACACATTGGTCTAGGTGTGGGCATTGCAGCTTGAGAGACCACGTATCGTGCAGGTAATATTGGGACTAAAGAGCTGCCGGTCATCAGGTTGACTGGCAGGTCTCTGAGGCAGGACTTCCTCTTGACTGAGGGTTGGAAATCTCACCTCCAGCCAATTAACACTCCTCAGTGTTTAAATTATGTCCAATATATTTAGAGTACTGAAGTTCCTATCTACTCCTTATTATTTAAGTTTTTTTGTAATTTTCCAACATTTTTTTCTATCATCAGCGAAATCTTGTTGCATTGTATCCACGGATTATTCCTACCTGGCTGACTGGATCTGCCACCCACTGTAGATCTATCAATGCTTTTACTTTGATGTGCTTGATAATTATCTTAATCATTTTGGGAATTATCTTAAATCCGCTCCTTTGTCTAATTTCCATTTCATTTTAATTGCTTTGAATTTGCGAGCCCGAACCAGTACTTCTAACTGATATTCACATTAGTTACAGATTATATGAAGAACCTCAACATGCTTTTCCACTTTAGATTGATGATAGACATAAATTTCCTCTTCTAAACCGGTCATTGGAATGTTCCATTTCAATTTGAGAACCTCAGCCCCAATGGGATATTCAACCATTCTATTTTCAAGTTTATAGGGATGATGTTTTTCACTAAAAGTAACAGAAAGAATGTTACATTTAGTGGCATAACAATTTTTTTCCCCAATAGTTGAAGGGGTTAGTTCCACCACCAGGGAACACAACAGTGCTTACTGTGAGCACTAATCAGAAAATTTGGGTCCACGGTGTCTGAAAAGAAAATAAAGTACTTTTGCCCTGTGACTCACCAGTCAGCATTCCCTGTGACTGTTAGGAAGACACAGTCATGGAATCTGCCCATAATAAGTAAATGTACGTATTTTAATAAAGTATCCAGTACTGCAAATTATTAGTACTAGCAGAACATAGTTTATTTCACTTTGAAGAAGTAAATGAGATTGTTTTATAGTTATAGTTTGTTGAAAACAATGCATAGTTGGGGATTAAATGATATAAATTCTGCTAACGTCAGAGGAATTGAAGCCTTGTAGCTTGCTTTAATTTGAAATAGGGGGTATGATTTTCCAGTGATTAGTGCCCAGGGACTATTTATTCTTGAGTTGTAAAGCAACAAGAACTAGGACAGGAGACTTATGTGGTCAGTCCTCAGCTGCTATATTTCCCCCAGAGTTCCAACAGTAGCTACATCAGGTACAGGCGAAACAATGCCATGTAAATGAGGTGGGGGAGGCAATCCCCACCGCCGGAGCTTCTTCCTCAAAGTTTATTGGAACAGCACCCAAATGTGGGGATGCTCAAGGAAGCTGATATTGGGCCTTGTGTTGCGCACCTGTCAGGTCCTTGCTCTGAGGGGACAGACAGAATGGCAGTACAGGCCTGAGAAGATGTATTATTTTTGCTTTCAGCCTCCAACTCTATAGGCCTTAGCTTCAAACCTTGGTTGTATTGCACCTGTATTTTCTGTATTACAAATGCTGTTTTGTGTCCAGAATGGCAGCAGCACACACACTTCTGGTGCTGGCTGTACCAGGTGTCATTTTAACAAGGGCATTAGCGCAGGCACTGAGATCAGCACCAGAGGTATACAGAGTAGATAGATCATGATTGCTAGCGTGTAATGCTGATTTGATGTTAGTGGTGCCATATCTGATGTGATCAGTACAACTAATGCCTTCTCTTAACCTTGCATTCAGCATTAAGAAGGACCACCCCAACGCTCCCCCCCACCCCCCTCAATAAATGGCTAATACATAAATAAGGGCTAATAGGGTTATATATTAGCACTGATAGAGGATTGGTTTGTGTAAAGGGAGCAGAGAGTAAGCATAAATGTTGGCAGTCTGTGATTGTTGGAGTCCTGCAAGGACCAACGCTAAGGGGCTTCAGCTATTTATAATTTATGTTAATGACTTAGATGAAGAGACAGAGAGTGAGTAACGTATCTAAGTAGGCTGACAATACAAAGCTAGTTGGGAATACATGCTGTTAGAAGACAAAGAAACTGCAAAGAGATATAGACAGGTTAGGTGAGTGGACAACAAGGTGGCAGATGGAATATAATGTAGGAAAATGTGAGGTTGTTTGCTTTGGTACTAAGAATTGAAAAGCAACATATATTTTAAATAATGTGAAACTTGCAAATGTTGGTGTTCAAAGGGTGTAACTCTTTTGAGCACAAACCAAATAAACTAAATTAACAAACCAGGGGAAAAATTAAAAGGCAGCCCCTTAAAGGGAAACTGCAAAAACAAAAGACTGAATTTAAAGAAAACTTACAGTGTAGTTGTACAAGAAACACAGAAAGTTAACGTACAGGTACAGCAAGCAAATAGGAAGGCAAATGGCATGTTAACCTTCATTGCAATGGGATTGGAGTACAAGCATAAGAAAGTCCTACTACAATTGTACGGGGCTTTGGTGAGATCACACTATTGTGCGCAGTTTTAGTCTCCAGATGTAAGGAAGGCTATACTAGCTTTGGAGGTGGTGCAGCGAAGGTCCACAAGATGGGTTCCTGGGAGAGGGTTGACATATGACGAGAGACCAATTTTTGGCCTAAATTTGGCTATACTCTCTGGGGTCTAGAAGAATGACGGCTGATCTCATTGAAAGATACAAGACTCTGAAGGGGTTTGTCAGGGTCGATCCTGAGGGGTTGTTTCTCCTGGCTGGAGAATCTAAAACACGGATGTATAGTCTCAGGATAAGGCACCAATCATTTAGGACTGAGATGAGGAGAAATTTCTTCACTCAAAGGATTGAGTGTCTTTGGAATTCTCCACTCCAAACGAGTTTGTGGTGCTCTGTCATTGAATATATTTAATGCTGAGATAGACAAATTTTTGATCTTTCGGTGAATCAAGGGATATTGGAAGTGATTGAGAAAGTGGAGTTGAAGCTGAAGATCAGTCATGACCGTGCTGAATGGCAGGGTAAGCTCGACAAGCCATGTGGTCTACTCCTGCTCCTATTTTGTTTGTTTTTATGTACCCATCTGCATTTGAGCCACCATGACAAACCAGAGGGTGGTGAATGGATGACAAATGCCATCCGCTGACCATCTAGTTCATGAATCTAGTGTGAGAACCATATACATGAGAAGCATGCTTCTAACAAAAGCCATGCTGATAAATAAAATGATCAAGCAGATCACTAGAGTGCTTAAACAATGCTTCCACTGCTTCCAAAGGTTGTGTCATGATTCATTGTGGTCCACATGCTGCACAACCTCACCATCATGCGGGCACAACTGCTGCCACCAGGTATACAATAAGCAGCTAAGGAGGAGGAAGGAAGGAGGCAACCAACATACCACCTTTTTGGTCAGTTGTCCATGACTGCCTCATCAGACACCAATGAATGCAACTCCAATTCCCCATTCAACAACAGTTCTAATCCTTACCTGCCCCTAGCAGAGCTTCCTCTTGGCTGCAAAGCCACCAGAAAACAAACGTTCCAAACCAAGTTTATAAATCAAACCTAAAGAGAAGTTAAAATGTGGTGAAATATATACTGTTTAAGGGGGGGTGGAACAAATGAAGCTGGATAGAAGGCCAGTGATAGGTGGAGGCAAAGGAGAGATTGCAAAAGATTCATAAACAAAAGATCTCTCCACAGATGCTCTCAGACCTGCTGAGTTTTTCCAGCAATTTTTGTTTTTGTTTCAGATTTCCAGCATCCGCAGTATTTTGCTTTTATAAATCAAACTGTCCAATATTCCATACGAAAGTCAACTAATCATCCTTGTGTATTCCTTTAGTACCTATGTTATGGGTGTCTTTACAACGTTGCCCCAGTGGCTGGAGCATGGCTAATAGAAGATTGCTGACTGTTACTGAGGGAGACTGCAGATGGCTTTGCAGAATGACCTTGAACAACTCTGGTCTTAGAAGGCCCTGCTTCGTATAGCACCACCGTGGCATGGGTGGCAGTAGTCTGGGTTGACTGGCTGACAGGTAACAGGAAAAGCACTTGTAGAGTGACAGTGGTGGGAGGAGGACTGCTGTCATCCTGCAAAATGTTTGTGCTGTGTGGTGCTCTTTCCATTCCCATGCTTCACAAGCCTAGCAAAGTGTTGGGGGACAGATTGCTGAACTTCTGTGAGGCCATGTAGGCCCCTTTGAACACTGGCATCTGCAGCTCTGTTGGCAGCAATCTGAGCCTCCATGATAGAAAGCTAAATTTGCATGACCTCAGTCTGAGCTTCAACTGCAGCAGCCAAATGTCCCAGGAGGAAAAACCAGTTCAAAAACTTCAAATCCCAGTAAACTTTAGTAATACTAGCATCAGTAATTCCATTTTAAGGTATATCAGACCAGTTTGGACAGGTTTTACTTGTCCCCTTCATTCCCAAGTTTTACTGGTTTTTCCTTTTGGTAGGTAGCTCCTGATTGTGCTACAATGGAATCTGAAACATTGGCTATCAGATGCTACATCATGATTGGGTCTGCAAATGTTTTCTTGGAGTACACTACCGCTTCCAGCCAGGAAAGGATGGGTCCATGCTCTGCCACATTCCTGTACTAAGTTGGTGCCAAGTTGGTGCCAGACTCCTCATGACCCTTGAGAGTGACCACAGGCTTTCTGCCTGGCCTGCCAATGCACCAAGCATTTCAGAGTGCATTTGCATTTTTTCATAGGCCTCCCAATCAAAATTCTCATCTGAGTCCCCTGCAGCTGAATGCATGGACAACCTTGAATAAAAACAAAAATACCTAGAAAAACTCAGCAGGTTTGACAGCATCTGTGGAGAGGGATACAGTTGACATTTCGAGTCCGTATGACCCTTCATCAGAACTAAGACATATGGACAACCTTGTTCTCTGTCAAGCTGGCACCCATGCTGCACTTGTCCCCTGCCCTGTCTGTGGGCCAGGTGTCTCAATATGTGCAGATTCCATTTCTATGCTATCTCTAAAGCTCGTGCAGTGTCAATATCTGAACGAATGTGAGAGTTGATGATGGTGTTTCTTCTTCATCTCTGTCTTCCTGCTTACCCACTTCCTTCTCTTCCAGCACTGTCTGGCCAGGTTGCACCACCTGCATATCTGAAAGTAGAAAGGCAGAAGGATAGGGTTAAGCTAAGGGGATGCAGGGAAAGCAAGATGTGCACCATCTTACACCTTCTGTATCTTGGAAATCAGAATAGATTGTGGGATGAGGAGGAACTGGGATATGAAGGGGAGCAGTTATGAGCATAATGTCATCTTTGATGATTTCAGCTCCACCACTGGGCTCAGCCTCCATCCTGTTCATCCAATAAGCACCATCTCCTCCATAGGGGTAAGGACATGCAGGCATGCCTTGCCTTGTCAGCTCCCCATGCCCCACCTCCTGGATAGGTTCTGTTGCCTCTGGTTGTGTGCCACATTGTCCTGCAAGAAAGAGGGAAATGTGTCAGTGAATGTGGTGCAATATGTTTGGGTGATGTGGCTGGCATAGTTGAATAGTGTGCGCAGGCTGTGAGATGTGTTTGAGGTTTGCAACAGTGCTAAGTGTGTGAGGGTGACATGAAGCTATGAATGTTAAGCATAAGTTTGATTTGTGGAGATAGTTTGTTGGTGAATGATGAGCATGTAGTGTATAGAGCAGTGTGTGAGGCTCGTGGGCGGTTGGTGAGATATGGAATTTGAAGATGCAAATAATGGCCTTGGCCATGCATTTTATTATCCAGGTCCTCCTGGCTAGACTCCTGGCATTCACCGCCACAGTTATTTGGTCCCACTGCCTTCTGAAAGTTTGTCTGGAGGGAATTCTGGCTTCTGCTGATGGATGACATCTCTCTTCTTCTGCACATCTTCAACAAAATCTCCCAGTGCAGTGTTGAAAAACCTTGGTGCTGGTTCTCTGCCACGTTCTGCCGTAATTCTATGCTCTTGCTCAGGCTCTCACAGTATTACAGTATTGCAGTATTTTTACAGTGCAGAAGGAGGCTATTTGGTCCATTGAGTCTCCATAGTCTCTCTGAAAGAGCATTCCACCTAATCCCACTCCCCTGCCTTATCCCCATAACTTTGCACATTCTCTCTTTTCAGGTAGCAATCCAATTCCCTTTAGAATACCTCGACTGAACCTGCCTCCACCACCCTTTCAGGAAGTTTGATCCAGACTCTAATTACCCTCTAGGTGAAAAACTTTTTCCCTCACATCACTTTTACTCCTTTTGCCAATTGTTTTGAATCTGTGCCCTATCGTTCTTGATGTCCTCTTGAGTGGGAACAGTTTACCATTATTTACACTGTCCATACCTGTCAGGATCTTGAATAGCTCTATCAAGCCTCCTCTCAGCCTTCTTTTTTCCAGGGAAAAGAGTCCCAACCTCTCCAAGCTATCCTTTTAACTACAGGTCTTTATCCCGGGAATCATTCTTGTGACTCTCCTCTGTACTCTCTCCAATGCCTTCACCTCCTTCCTCAAGTATGGCACCCAGAACTGGACGCAGTACTCCAGATGAGGCCTAACTAGCGTCTTATACAAGGTCAACATGACCTTCTTACTCTTGTACTCAATGCACCTACTAATAAAGCCTAAGATACTATATCTGATACTATATGCTTTATTAACTACTCTCTCAACATGCCCTGCTATCTTCAATGACATATGTACATATACATTGAGGTCCCTCTGTTCCTGCACCTCCTTTAGAGTTTCTCCCTTTATTTTATACTGTTTCACCATATTTTTCCTGCCAAAATTAATCATCTCACGCTTCTCTGCATTGAACTTCATCTGTCACTTGTCTGCCCAATCCACCAACATGTCTATGTCCTTCTGAAGTTCAAGACTATCCCCATCACAGCTGACAACATTTCTAATCTTCATATCATTTGCAAATTTTGAAATCATGCCCTGCACACCACAGTCTAGGTCATTAATATATATCAGGACGAGCAAGGGTCCCAACACTGACACCTGGGGAACTCCACGACAGGCCTTCCTCCGATCTGAAAAACAACCATTTATCAATATTCTCTGTTTCCTGTCACTTAGCCGATTTCTTATCCAAGTACCGACTTTCCCTTTTATTCCATGAGCTAGGATTTTTCTCATATGCCTGTTGTGTGGTACTAATCAAATGCCTTTTGAAAATCCATATACACCACATTGACAGCATTTCCCTTATCAACCTTCTCAGTTATATCCTCAAAAAACTCCAGCAAGTTAGTTAAACATGATTTTCCCTTAATGAATGCATGCTGGCTTTCCTTAATTATCCTGCACTCGTCTAAGTGACTATTGATTTTATCCCGTACCATAGTTTCCAGAACCTCCCCCATCACTGACATCAAACTGACTGGTCTGTAGTTGCCAAATAGTTTCCAGCAACTGGTCCAGCCAGAATACACTCCAACCTTGAAGTAGTGCGGGCTAACTTTAAGTGTTGCAGACAAGCTTTAAGTGGTGCAGGCTAGCTTTAAGTGTTGCAAACTAGTTTTAAGTGGTGCAGGCTAGCTTTAAGTGTTGCAAACTAGTTTTAAGTGGTGCAGGCTAGCTTTAAGTGTTGCAGGCAAGCTTTAAGTGGTGCAGGCTGGCTTTAAGTGGTGCAGACTAGCTTTAAATGGCGCATGGTAGCTTTAAGTGGCACAGGCTGGCTTTAAGTGGCACAGGCTGGCTTTAAGTGGTGCAAGCTAGCTTTAAGTGGTGCAGGCTAGTTTTAAGTGGTGCAGGCTAGCTTTAAGTAGTACATGCCAGCTTTAAGTGGCGCAGGTTAGTTTTAAGTGGCGCAGGCTGGCTTTAAGTGGCGCAGGCTAGCTTTAGGTGGTGCTAACCTCCCACAATTTTGCTCCACCTGTTCAGGGGTGCAGCTACTCAACACCATCCTTATGCTGGCTGCACTGCACAATCATTAAATTAGCAAGAAGTACTAATTATACCTGGATTAATTGTGCAATTCCCACACATGTTTAGTGGGCTTATGGAATTTTGCTGCCCTTGTGTTTTCCAACTGCAGCCGGAGTGAGTAACGTAACTGCTTTTATTCTCACCCCTGTTTCCAAGTGCAAGGCCCTACCAGGGATAAAACTTTACCAGGGGTGTCAAATGACCTGACATTACCAACTTCACACTACTATACTAACACACGCCCATAATTTTGTTTAGAGACTGGCAGAACTCTAAAGAAAATAGGGAAGAGCCAGTGACAGCTGCTCCTTACAGTGCAATTATTGTACTGGGTGGGGGGGTGGGCTCAATGAGAACCCATTATAATACCGGCAGTTGGTACTCTGAAAAAGATCAGGCATTCCAGCACCCACAGCAGTGTGTGGGCCCATGGAGAGAACTGTAATACTGTGACTGGTGTCACCTGTAGCAGCCTGGGAGGTTCCAGTTACATAAATATTAAGTACTACTGTGATCTTGACTGCCACGGTCAATGCAATCCTCACCGTACTGTGATGTTTGTGTCTTCTTTCCATGAGACCACAGCTCTCTGTGGCGACCTCCTTGGTAAAGTAGTCTCCTCCTGGCCTGATCTTGCAGGGGTAGCACTCCCAGATGATCCTGTGTGGGCGCTGAGAGCCCTTCTCACCTCCTGTCCCACCCTCCTGCAGCATCTGGTGCTGCTCTGCCTGGCCTCATCTCCTCCTCCGGTTCCTCATGCCAAGCAGGGGAGACCATGAGCGTGATGCCCATGACCAGTACTCCCTTTCTCCTGCTAACTCCTATAAGGTGCCCAATAAGGTTGTGTAGCACTGCATTCACAGTTTTAGGTAAAGTCTTGGGAGAATCTTTGGGTAAAAATGTTGCCGGAGGGTTGGTGAACGTCTTGACAAAATGTCCCAGACGAACTCCCAATGAGTCTCACAAGTCCACTTCAAACACAGTGTAATCAGTTAATCTCATTCAAAAAGTGAATGTTGAAAGCTGATCATGACTTTAAGTAGCACTCAAAATCCCAAAAAATGAGCATTTGATCCTGTTCAGTTGGTCACTGTTAGGAGTAGTAATTAAATTAAGTGTTACGCACCAAAATGGTTTGCAGTATCTTTAATGTGTATTAGCAGGCAATTTAGCTGTCAATCAATCCCTTTATCATACTCTGGGCAGCTGTCCCTTCAACTCCTTCAAGTTCGCACTTCAACTCCTTCATCAAGGTGTCATCTCTTAAAAATGGACTATGCTAGCATTTTAACTTAAACCCTACCTTTGCCACGTTGGTGCCAGGAGTATCTGGGGACGTTCACCCCTTCACTTTGCACTGGGTATGGCTGAGTTTGATATAAGCATTCATAACAAACAGGTTTGACAAAAATAATAATCAACAATACACACTTAACTATCATCTTTAATGTAACAGAGGGCAGGATTTTACAGTGGTGGGGTTTCCCACCCTGCATCCAGCTGATGCGAGCTGCCCCGAAGCCATTTAACAATCCATGGAGCCTGAGTTGAGGTTTCCACCCCTCATTATGGAGGAAAGTCTGCCTTTGTGAGTTGTCGGCTAATCTGATTGCCCAGCAGTTCTGTAGTCCTAGCAGCGTTACCGGGAGTGATGGTAACTGCTGGGGCTACAAGCAATCCCTAGATTCTTAGTCCCGGAGTCAGGAGTAAGTATGGGGGGTCTTGAAGCAGGGCCTGGAGAGGAGACCCAGGGGTATTGGGGAAATGGAGCTTGGCCAGGCAGGGAGTGAGCACCAGGGGTTGGGGGGAGGCCTTGCAGACCTTGGGGCACCCAATCTGGAAAAGGGACCAGTGATGGAGGTCTCCTCCCATTCCCACCAGAGCCCTGAGCAAGGTAATCTGCCAGATCCGCCCCTCCCTCCCCTTCCCTGAACTCCTCGCGCCAACTGCAAATTGTGACCGGGCAGGAAGCAGCCCTTGAGTGGCTAATAATTGAACGCTTAAGGGCCTCAATTGGGTTGAGGGTGGGAGGACTGCCCTATGCCTCGCCTGCCCTCCCCATAAATTGCGGACAGGTCAGGGAAAGATCTTGCCCACCTCCACCTCCTGTCTGCAGTGGGGGACTGTAAAGTTCTGCCCAGAGTGTTCCAAGAATCTTCACAGTGAGGAAATGAGACAAAGACCTGGTTGGAAGAAGACTCAGGAGAACTGACCAAAAATGTAATTGACAAGATGTTTTTGAGGAGGCTGGATTCCCCGTAAAAATGTCAGTAGCATAAGTACTATCAGCTCCCTTATAAAGGAGATCAACGGGGCAGCATTAAATTGTTTTTCAAATGAATAGCAAGCAGAGCAACTTCTCTTTCTCCAGCAACCACCCTCCTCGCCCATACCCCACCTCTCTCCCCCCTTCCACACCCATGCTCACTCAAGATCTGGTCATTCTGGTGAAGGTGCCTGTCAATGCTATGCAAATTAAATGGCCCTTACTTGCCCCAGGATACTTCAGTGGGTAACGAATGTCGGTCACCATCGATCAACCACTGCATTTATGCTGGCAGAGCAGGACTGAGGATTTTTGGCCCCACACTTCACATCTGACCAAAGAATTTAACTTTGGTTCATTAGCAACAGAATCATAGTCAGAGCTAAGAAATTATACACTTCAGTTCCAAAATTAACAACTTAACTCCTGGGAGTCAAATACATTTAATATTTAGGTACAAAGCATTTGTCCACGGGTGGCCTACTCTACTATTTCAATGCTTTGCTAACAGTTTTGAAATTTGATTAATGTCTTATTGCTAAACGTGATTGGCTATGTATGTTATAGAATTATTTCATATTTAACAGGTAAACAAGAAAGTTAAATGTCTCAAGATAATCATGAGTCTGTTGACTCCGGCTGTAAAGTGGAGGAAGGCTTAGGGCTCCAGGGACGACTTTGTACTGAAGGAGTCAGTCCAAAATTTTGGTTCGTGTAGCCAATATGACTGTAATTTTGTCTAAATTGGCCCCTTGGCTCCTGTTTGTCTACCTTCACCATTCCTCATCAGGTGTGAGTGTTACTGCACATTCAGCCAGTAGGAAACACATTTGCCCTAAAGTGATATAATTTATGTATTTTTTTCTTTACTTTGAAGCTTGTAGGCAGATTTTGAGATACATTGCTCTTTTTGTGGCAAAAACTTTTAATTCAATGCTGCCAGCATTTTCCTCCTATTAATGATTCCTCTAAAAAAATAATGCGATGGCATTAAAGCAGTTATAAATATAACTGAAAAAGAGTATCAATGTTTGAAACTCTGGCATAAACTTTTATAATTGTTTTAAAGATCTTTTTGTTAGTTTTGTCAGTTGTCAATCACACTGATAAATTGGTGTGTGGCTGAAAAACAAGTCACTTATTGCATAGCCACTACTGTGACAGCTCATCTGTGTATATCCAAAGCTGAAATTTGAGCCAAATTCAAAATTCCAAAGAAACAAGAAATGTGCTGCCTTTTTATTGGACATATATATTCACTCCAATAGTTTAAAATTATTGGACACTACAGCTTTAATTTTAATTGATTAAACTTAGGAAGGATTTTTTAAAAATGAGGTGAAAGCACTTCACAGCCACTCTCACAATGGCCGGAACCTTGTGTAGGTGATGGGGTCTCAGCCACTGGCTGGAGAGCAGGCAAGAGCCCCGCACCGTCTCTTTTCGGGGCCGCCCGCCACATTTTTTTCACTCAGACCCTTGATAGACCAGCGGCAGGCCTTTCCCCAGGATCAAGGACCCTGGAGGTGGAAGTCCACCTGCTGAAAGCTGCTGGCCAATGAGAAGCCATCAGCCCTATTGAATGACAGCGCCACTGGGGAGCCGGTGACTGCTGCTGATATGACACCCTTTCAAGGCCTAGGATCATCGCTGGATCCCAGACCAGGTGTGAGTGAGTGAGGTGGGAGGGAGTCGTGGGGTGGTAATTGCGGGGTTGGGTGGGTTTTCAGCATGAGCAGGTGGGTGGATCTCAGTGGGACCTCCCCTTCCCAATGCCAGGTTCGTCGGTCAAGCACTAATCGCCTTTGAACGAATGATGAATGACTGCGCCCCCCCCCCCCTCCCCCACTCCCCGGAAGCCCACAAGCAACCCTACACGGGTTTGCTTATCATGCTGTCTGAATGACGAGCCTCCCCATCCACTGCTGGGTTAATACCAGTGGTGGTGGGGTGAGGCCCATAACTGGCCACTTAATTGCCCACTTAAGGACCTCAATTGGCAGTGGGGTGTGGCTCAGTTCATAGCACCCTCGCCTTTGAATCAGAGGGTTGTGGGTTCATGTCCCACTCCTGGAAAAACCAAGAACTGTGATTGTACTCGAAAGAAGTTGCAATCTGTGACTGTTGGTAACTCGAAAGAGTTTCCCTCTGCAGACTTAATTGGGATAGAGGCGGGATGGTGATGGTGTCCCAACCCACAACCCTCCTGCCTGATTAAATGCCCCCCCCACTATCAAACGGGTACGTGGGGGGGCAAAAAACTCCACTCAGTGTGTAATAACGTAAACTTTCTGATCTTTTTGCAAAGGGATTTGGGCAGGAAGTAAAACAATTTCCCAGTCGATGAAATAACATTCAATTTTGCCAATAAAAGCAAAATTGATTTTAGATTTTATGGACATCTAACTGCCCAAGCCATTCAGAAAATAACCTAAACATTACAAAATGGAAGGGAGTTCACAGCTTCTAGGTACAGGAATGAATATCCTTCTCACATGTAAACAACCAAACCATTATGTTTCTTATTGAGATAAAGAATACAATAATAAGTGAGGACTGTTCACAATACAAAGAGCTTCTTATTGCTAGTGTGAGTAATCTTCCATGTTTTGGCAAATCACACAAGATTAATCTATTAGGCGTCTCATTTCATTATCGAATTTCTGCTACCTATCATAGAACATGCCTTATCACTTGGTCCATTTTCAATAGTGAACCCATTCTTAAAATTTCAGCTGCTAACCTTCTCTGAATGGAAAACAGTTGCTCCTACTGTTTTCTGTAGCAAAGGTTCATGCACATAAGCATGGGAAAGGGCAAAAGTAGTGACCGCTGTTCTACCTGAAGGAACAGGTAACAGAAACCTTCTGAATTGAGATATATTCACATTTAACAAATGTTGGCAAACTTTTGTTGGAATCCAATTCTCTGATTAAATTGAAATTCTTTCTGCAACAAATTCTGTAATTTAAGTTCAGTCTTGTTTACTATGTCATTTTATATAAACTGGCATCGATCAAGGAGGAAGGGGAGGAAGAATCTTTTCAAATGATTTTGTATGACTCAGCCTTCTTACAAGGCTATTACACATTTCAGAATAAGGGTTTAATTTAAATTTTTCAAACATCCTTTTTGAAGGAAGTTTCTGCGCTTATCTCCTGTTCTTGTTGCAAAATTTAAGAGAGGCTGTTATTTTGGGCAGTGAACATACTTGTCCTCTATTCACATAGAAAGAAGTTTCATTCTTTGCAAAATTTTCCATTATTCAAAATTTGGCTGCATGCAAGGTGCAGTGATAAAATGAAGTCATTCAGGAAGGCCACCATGGTGATAACAGGAAGAGTTAGTCTGCTTTCAACTCAGGGTTGACAGCAGGCATACTGAAAAGTGGGGATGGTTCCCTGGCTATGCTTCATGAGTGGGAAGCATTTGATAAGCACATGACTTTTCTTCCGGTACTCCACAGCAGAGCTTTGTTTCATTTTCAGATGATTAAATGGTCTAGAGGGCAATTATGAACTGGAGGAAGGAACAGCGACTCTCTGGTTTCCTCAATCAACATGATTGAATTTCTTAAACAGCGGCAGAACCACAATACATTCAAGTTCAAAGTTTTCTACAGTATTAAGCATGTATAAAACTGAAAATTATTTTAGTTATATTACAACTGTAGTACAGCTTTGCAAATATGGAGCAAAGAGATAGCCTACAAATATACCAACAGATATTTTTTAACTTTCCATTTTAAAAGTATTGCTTCTCTCCAGTTTATTTAAAGTTATGGCACTTTTTATCTCAGAAAATGTGCATATAGCTTAACAATTTTAGTTTGGAGGGGGATAGATCATCAAGATCCACAATGACAATTAAATCCTTAACCTGCCAGATAGAATTCCACATGTCTAGCTCACAATTGTCAGGAAGATATAATAATTCTCATAATGTTATTGGAATTTATTGTAAAACAGAGTAATAGTGGGATGTGTCCATGTGTCTATATGTGTCCGTGTGTGTGTGTGTGTGTGTGAGACTTAGTTGAATTAAGGGCAGTTAGTCTGGGTGCTTTGATGTAAGAAGAGAAGTTAGGTTTGAAATGTTAATTAGGTAAACATGGGAAGTTTAAAAAAATCAGCATCAAGGGAACATTTGCATTTTTAAATAAACCAGACTAGATTATTTTCAAAAGAGGGAGTGAAATGTGTCACCTAACCAGGTGAAGTTTAGAAAGAGTGTGTTTATTTTTTCCCAAAGATTACTACTAAAACTTAGTGCTATGAGAGGTTTTTATTATCAGGAAGATAAAGTCCAAAGACATAGCGAAACAATAGGTATTTGCATTCAAAGGAGAAAATATGTATAAAGGAGTGAAGGTTGTGTATAAGGGTAGGCATTTTAAGATCTTACAAGTGTGAAAAGTCCCTCAGCATCTATGCCTCAAGCTGCTGTCTCCAGGGACTGAAGTTAAGAGAACTCACTTTGAATTTGACTTGTTCAGGGTATCATGTTTCTTTGCCTGGGTCTTTTAAAATCTATGTGTCTTCCTGTTGTCTTAGCAAAAGTGTAACTGGGAGTTAGATTGATTAGGGGACTTAGAAGTTATCATAGTAGTAATTTGTGGATCTATGTATGTATTTAAAATTATTTCTCTCATTAATAAATGTTTAATCTAGTTTTGTAAAAACCTATAAGACTTGGGGGTCTTATTACTACTGAATTCAAGGCCTGCATCTCAAAATTTATACAAATTGCGTATAAGTTGTGGCAGTTGTTTCAAGTTTTCCTCTGGGATTTGAACAACTCAGCATTTACCATCTGCTGTGTTATAACACAATGCAGTTCACAATTAATATTTTGAGAATTAAGGGCTCTGATAATAACTGGAAGGGGGCCATTGGGGAAGGCAGCTAGCAGTATATTTCAGTAGTTGGCAAACTTAGGATCACGTGGGGCCACACTGCAAAATTCAATAGCAGAACATGATTTAAATTTTCAGTATCTGTTTCCTGGTTGCAGCTAGAAAAATTGTGAGGCTGGCTGGCTGCCAGGTGGTAGCTAGAGAGAGGAAGTGAGTTGGACATGGGGTGGGAAGGTGGGTGAGTTGGGCATCAACGGTGTAATTGCAGGGAGAAATCACAGGGTGCTTATTTACAGGATAACTTAGAGAACTAGAGGAAGTATCCCTGCTCTGTTATCGCATGCTGGAGACATTAAATTTATGGGTCAGTGAAATTGAATTTAAAATGTCCTAATTGATATCTCATAAAGATGTTAATTGCTGTGATACTAACTCAGCCTTAACTAAGGTCTCAACTGCGACCCATAGCTTACTCATAGACATCCAGCGTGCCTTGGTTAAAGCCGGATGTGGGTGGGTTGGAACCAACTTGGGGTCACAATCTAAAAATCAATTATTTTAACTATCCATTTGCTCCCAACCCACCTGTTCTTGGGGTTAAATTACCACAAGGTATCAGTTCAAGTGTAAAAAAATATAAAACATAGGCACTCTAAAAATGTTATAAACCTTCGACAGTTATGAGAAAGCTTAATGGGATTAAAAATGCCTTTCCTTAGCCTATTTTAATAATGATACTAGTGGTATTCTTTTTACAATGATTCAACTCATAAGAAAAATACACACAACAAAACAATTTGTCAGAAAATACAGAGCTCTTTGCTTCTAGAAATGTGCAATGTAATTCAGATGCGAAGTTACATTTTATTGAAGTGTTGATTATGGGCTATATTAAATTCCAAAAGATTTGTGCAATTAAATCATATAGTATGCAAGCTCAGAACAATTGTTTTTCAAATCTCATAATAGTTAACCATTCAACTGTATAAATAGTAAAGAACAAACTAAACCATCATTAAGTAGAACTATTTCTTGCTCCTCTAGGATTAATTTTCACTGACCCAGAATTCAGTATTTGCTTAACACAAGCAGCAGGTTGCTTTGATGTTATCTACTTATACAAACAGCAATGTCAAGTTCTCTCTCCTGTTGAACTGGTGCTGAATCTACTGAGAATTAGCTGTATTAATCATTTTGAAGTCCAACCATGAACACTCATAAACCATATGTCCAAACTATATTGAGCAACATAACAAACATTCTAAATTAATTCATCATAAATCTTTTACTGAGCATATGAAATAACTAAAAATATAATGTTTGCCAGTTTACTGATAAAATTTCATTACTGAAAAGAGATAATTAAGTTTTATTTGGCAGAAATGTGACTTTTTGCATTGTGTCTTTTCAAAAACTCTAAAATCCATTGGCCTGTCCTTGCTGCACTGTTACCCTCAAGTGGACAACTGCAATACTGCAAAAGTGGCATCATTATTTAATCACTCTTATCACCACTTATTTGATATAAGTTATACCTGTAATGCATTTGATAATTGTAAATTTATTCCTCTTGACAGAAGACAAGACAAAAGGAATTTGGTTTAACACGGTTGAGATTCTCTTAAATTGAAAATCCTGATGTCCAAAAATGGTGGGATTATTTTGTCTAAAATTATATAAATAGTTCAACAATTTCCTCTTTGAGATTAAAGAGAGCAATAAGGAGATGCATACCAATTGTATTTATGCAAAGACATTTGCTGGTGAAGAAGATGACGAATATATAATTAGTAAAGTAAATCCCAAGCACCCGATATTAGAATCAGACAACTTAAACATGCTGGAGCCAATGTTTTTTTTAGCTGCAATACAGATGTTAGTGATGCAGAATGAACACAAAGTGAAAAATATAAGCAGGATTTTAGACACGTTCCTAATGCACTGCAAGTAGCGAACGCCTTCAAACTGTCATAAGAATATTTACAAAACACTTTGGGCGGAATCGTCCCAGATTTGCACTTGGACGTTTTACCCGTAGGATGCATTGGTGGCTTTTTGCACCATATCGTCCCCTTCCCGGTGCATCCTGCCTCATTAATGATGTATTCAGGGAAACACGCCAAGTCGCTGGTGGGGCAGCCTCTGATTTGCCCATCCCGCCGTCACCTCAGGCTTTCAGTAAAGCGGGCGTCAAAGTTAGCTAGCTGCACAGAGCTAGCACCTTTCAAGACACAGAAAGATACTGGGAACCGATGGATGCCAAAGGGAGGGAAAATGCTGTCGTAAAATTTAGCAACGCCTCCCTTGATGCAGTGGAGGCCCGCTGCCAAGTTCTCTACCCCTGCTCTGGGCGATGACCAGCAAGCAAGATCACCAATCCAGCATGGATGGTGGCAGCAGTGGTCAGCGCCAACACTCTGCAAAAGAGGACAGCATTCCAATGCAGGAAGAGGATGAATGATCTCATCTGTTCCACCAGGGTGAGCCACTCTTCTCATCACTCTCAACTCACACACTCACAAACCCATCACACATCCACAGGGATCTCACATCTCAAGGGACAACACCACTAACTCTCACACACACCCTCACATCTCCATCAGGCTCATATCCTGGCGAGCCCACGTCCTCATCCCTCATCCATGGCTCCACTCACCACACATTCCATGCAGTGCCATGTGTCCTGCTCACACTCTCTCCACCTGTTTCCATGCAGGATAAGCTGGCTCACATCAGCAGCAGGGAAGGTCCCAGACTGGGGGTGGAGCGGCCAACATTAGACCCCTCGCTAACTTTGAGCAGTGCGCATCACGCTGACTGGTGAGGGCGTGGACCATTTCTGCGGTGACGGTGAGGTCGGCAGCGAACACCCACGTGAGGATCCTGCACCATATCATCCCTCTCTCAACGCAACTGTATGTGCTCTCTTTCCTGATTTTGACTCTGCTGCCATGCACTCATTATCTCTACTTTGGTTCACAGGGAGCTCTGCCAAGCGGCCGACACCTTAGGGCAGCTAATCCCTCAGCTTCATCCAGGTCATCACCTCCAGCCAAAAGAACACCCCCTCCATTGAAGAGCTGGAAATAAGCAGCCTGGAAGACCCGTCACAGCGCTTACCCAGACCCTCCACCTGTGCAGAGGCACACACCTCAGTGGGACCTAGATCTAGAGCAGGTTCGGGTTCACAATCTTGTGGTCACCACATGGAACTGTGTCAGCAGCAGGAGGAGGCAGCTTCAGCCAAGCTTGCCAGCCATTGGAGGACGGCTGGGGAAGAGGCATCTGTGAGGTCCAAGTCAGATGATAAGCCCTGGATTCGGCCTTCCAACTCATTGTGGAGAGTCAGCAGAAGACAGGGGAAAATCACACAGAGCTATTGGGAGCCCTCAACAGAGTGGCATGCGAGTTGGAGGAGTGCATCCACCTGCTTTCTGATGAAGTGTGCCCACGTGTGCACGCATTGAAGTCTCCATGAGAAGGATGGCGGATGCCAAGGAGACCCTGGTCCAGCACAGTGCGGAGATGTGCGCAGACCTGCACTCCATCGTGGTAGCCATGAGTGAGTTCCTGCAATGGCAACGCGAGAGGGAAATGGGGCACTTGACATCCCTCCAAGTGCTCCTTCCCCTCAAGGAGTCAGGCTGGGGTCCTTGGGCACCCAAAGGAAGGAGGAGCAGCAGCTGAACACCCCAGGGTCATCCACTCAGAAATCTCAGAGGCTGCCCTCTCTCTCTCAGTCCCCTTTTCCTATGACCCCCTCAGCCTCATCCTCTGTCCCCGCAGAAGGAGCAGCTGGCCCATTGGAGGACAGCCAAAGCAAACTGGGGCTGACAAGACCTCGGCTTTCCAGAGGACCCATGCTGAAGTTATCAGAGGCAACAAGGCCAACCTTTGCACAGGCTGTCTCCACCCTAGTTGCAGATGTCAGGGCTGCACATAGAAGAAATGGTAGGCTGAGAAAAGTTAAGAAGTTTTGATCACAAGTGGTTGCATGGGTGAACACATTTTGGCACTTTATAAACTGAAAATACATTCACTTTCATGGTGTCTTTCAGCTTCATTTACAGGCTTCACGAGTCCTCCCCCTGCATCCCTATCACCCCCCACCCCCACTCCCCGCTTCACTGGCAGTTCAGCTGCATGCAGCTGGGTCACTAGTGATCCAGAGGGAGAAGAGTGTGTGTGGCGGGGCCTTTTGGAGCTACGTGTAAGCATTCTCCTGCGCACTGTTACAACCGGATCCCAGGCGAGGTCCCCAATTCGTTATGATCCCAGGTGAGCTCCCCCAAATAGTTAACTTCCCGAATGGGACCTCAATTCTGTTATGCTCCTGGGTGAGGAGGAATGAGCTGACTCCTCTCCTTTATTGAACCCCCTCGGTTGGTCACAACAAAGTTAATTTAAAAGGGATCCCTTCCTTCATGGATACCTTTCCCCAGGCCAAATGTAATTATTAGAGGAGCCAATTTAACGAGAGTTTCTTGAGTCAAAGAAAGAGCAGGTTTATTAGTTACTAAAAATCTGAGAAAAAGAATAAGAACGCAACACACATACACACACATCATACACACAGTTCATAAATGAGTCTAAAAATAAAAGTTAAAAAAGTTATATAAATCAGTCTTTGGCTTGTCCATGTGGAGTAGATGGCGAAACATTGTGGCCATTAGGTTGGGTGATTCCGGTAGAGCTTACTTTGCCAATTGAGCAGTTGATTTGGAGACATTTGGTTCTGCAGATTAGCTGAAAGAGCTGTCCTGTTTCCTTTTTGACTGTGGCCTTGCTGACTTGCCTCCAGCTACAGAGAGAGGGAGGAGAGACTTTTACCTGCAAGCTGCATGGGTGCCTAGTTGCTGTTCTTCCGCTGTGATCCTCACAGTACACACTAGCAGACCAGAAGTAGAACACACAGATCAGGTTTGCAGCTGGCTTTTCAGCCTTTTTTCATGTGTATTCCTGGAAGAGAAAAAGAAACATGTCTTTCACCCAGAATCTGATTTCTTTCAACTCAGACCATTTCCATATTCTGAGATATAATTCAACAGGAGATGGTTTCTGCTGAGATGTGGTAATCAGTCTCCATTGTCACTGCAACCACCAGGAGATTAAAGTTTATTGTTTTGCATTGCATCCCTCCTTTCAAATATCTCTATCTTAAGTAGGCCTTGACACCTTTTTAGATGCGACATTCCATGGGCTCTCTGGGCTAGTTGGTCAAGTATAATCTGCACAGGGGTTTCCCAGAAAGTGGTTGCTTTACATTCTCAGCCAGCATTTGCCTGTATGTCTTTTTAAAAAATGTATATCTTCCTTTAATGAGTTCAATATGCCGGAAGTAATTTGGAGCTGTGATCCGCTGTCGTGACACTTCCCCCACTCGACGAATGAAACATAGAAACATAGAAAATAGGAGCAGGAGTAGGCAATTCAGCCCTTTGAGCCTGTTTCACCATTCATTATGATCATGGCTGATCACCCAACTCAATAGCCCGCTCCTGCTTTCTCCCCATATCCTTTGATCCTTTTTACCCCAAGAGCTATATCTAACTCCTTCGTGAAAACATACAATGTTTTGGCCTCAACTACTTTCTGTTGTAGCAAATTCCACAGGCTCACCACTCTCTGGGTGAAGAAATTTCTCCTCATCTCAATCCTA
The DNA here is from genome assembly GCF_964194155.1 of Cetorhinus maximus. Taxonomy (NCBI): domain Eukaryota; kingdom Metazoa; phylum Chordata; class Chondrichthyes; order Lamniformes; family Cetorhinidae; genus Cetorhinus; species Cetorhinus maximus. Next base: position 75,398,295 of record NC_135882.1, on the reverse strand, counting down.
AATGGTCTACCCCATATCCTCAGACTGTGACCCCTGGTTCTGGACTCCACACCATCGGGAACATTCTTCCTGCATCTACCCTGTCTGGTTAGAGTTAGAGTTTTATAGGTTTCCATGAGATCCCCCCTCATTCTTCTGAACTCCAGTGAATATAATCCTAACCGACTTAATCTCTCCTCATATGTCAGTCCCGCCATCCTAGGAATCAGTCTGGTAAACCTTCGCTGCACTTCCTCTATAGCAAGAACATTCTTCCTCAGATAAGGAGACCAAAACTGCTCACAATATTCCAAGTGTAGTCTTACCAAGGCTCTGTATAATTACAGCAAGACATCCCTGCTTCTGTACTCAAATCCTCTCACTATGAAGGCCAACATACCATTTGCCTTCTTTACCGCCTGCTGCACCTGCATGCTTACCTTCAGCAACTGGTGTACGAGGACACCCAGGTCTCGTTGCACATTTCCCTCTCTCAATTTATAGTCATTCAAGTAATAATCTGCCTTCCTGTTTTTGCTACCAAAGTGGATAACCTCACAGTTATCCACATTATACAGCATCTGCCATGCATTTGCCCACTCACTCAACTTGTCCAAATCATTTCATCCTCATTTCATTGCAAAGGGTGAAAAATAATTAAAAAACAACTAACACAGTCATACACATTCATTCTCCTCGCCTTGGTCAGTGTTATCTCTTCAGTTCTAATGGGATCTCTTTAAGTTCTGGACAGGATGTCTGCAATCACATTTGATTTCCCAGCAATGTGGATGATTTTTAGGTGGTACGGTTGGAGAAACAAACTCCAGTGGAATAACTTGGCATTCTGTGTCTTAAACCTTTACACAAATGTTAACAGGTTATGATCAGTATAGACTGTGGTCTCTGTGTCTCCATTTCAGACATATATCTCAAAGTGTTTGAGTGTCAGTGTTTGAGAGCCAGTAATAAACCCAGGGTGTCCTTTTCCACTGAGGAGTAGCATTTCTGTTATTTGTTTAGCTTTTTGGAGAAGTACTCGATTGGTCTCTCTATCCCTGATTCATCTTCCTGGAGGAGGACAGCCCATACCCCAATGTAACTTCTATCGATGGCTACTTTAAATGCTTGGTTAAAGTCCGGAGCTGCAAGCACAGGCTCATCTATTAAAATGGCCTTCAGCCATTGGAAAGCTGTCTGGCATTTCTCAGCCCATACTATCTTTGCTTATTTTCTGTAGTAGGTCTGTCAGCAGGGTGGCTACTGTGCTGAAGATTGGGATGAGCCTGAGTTAGAACCCGCACGTCCCCAAGGACCTCATGATTTCCCATTTTGCTGTGGGAATGGGGAACTGTGCTACTGCTTGTACCTTTACAGCCCTGAGTAGTACTTGTCCTTGACCCATAGGTCACCTGAGCCTTAGTGGACTCGCTCTTTGTAGGATTGACCACTTGGTCAGCTGACTGTACTTTTTGGGAGAGGGCTTCCAGTTGCTTTAAGTGAGTTTCCCAGGAGGTTGTCTAGGTACGCTACACAATTGTATAAGCTCACCACTACCTAGTTCATCAGCCTTTGAAAGGTGGCTGGGCCATTTTGAAGTCCAAATGGCATGACTCGACACTGGTATAACCCATCCGGACTTACGGAGGCAGAGATTTCCTTTGCACGGGCAGTCAAGGGAACCTGCCAGTATCTCTTGAGTAAATTGATCTTTGTAATGTAGGCTGCTTTATGCACCCTATGGGCAGAATTTTGCCGTCGGCGAGCAGGAGGTGGGGCCCGCTCACCGACGCATAAAATGACGTGGGATGACGTTGGGTGGAACCCCCGATGTTATCCTGCCCCATTTAAATTTTCAGGAAGGTGGGGACGCAGCAAAATCAGCTGCGGGCCCGCCGACCTGTCAATGGCCAATTGAGGCCATTGAAAGGATTAATTATACAATTAAAGGACCTGCCCGTCCAACCTTAAGGCTGGTGGGCAGGCCAGGAGCCCCGGCGGCAAATAGAAAAAACATGAAACCTCATCCACCGGTGGGATGAGGTTTCATGTAGGGTTTTAAAAAGTTTAATAAACTTGTTATGTAAATTATGAACATGTCCCATCTCATGTGACATTGTCACATGAGGGGGACATTTTAGGGAATTTTTTAATTTTTATTTTTCATATTTTGAAAAGTGTCAGCAATCTCCCTGAGGCTTCACTTAGCCTCAGGGAAGTGTGCGCTCTTTCGTGCACATGCACGAAAGAGCACACTCTCGCTTTTGGGGAATCCCACCCCCCCCCCCCCCACCCCACCGCACAGGAAGCGCATAGCGCTTCCTGACGGGCGTCACGCTGGGCGGGCCTTAATTGGCCCGCCCACGTAAAATGGTGGTGGAGCCCACTTCTCTAGTGGGGATCAGCTCCCCGCCCACCGGAGATTGGGTTGGGCCCGCCCGCTCGACAGGCAGAAAATCCTGCCCTATCTATGCAGTCTTTAAGCCGGGGTATCGGGTAGGAATCAGCTTTGATCACAGCATTAACTTTTTGGTAGTCAATGGAGAGCCTTGTGGAGCCACCTGGCTTGGGCACGAGTGCAACTGGAGAGCTCCAGCTACTGCTGCTAGGCTGTATTAGTTGGTGTGCCAGCATGTAGTTAATTTCCTCCTGAACCTGGGCGACTTTTCTGGGCCTAGACAATAGGGTTGTTGCCTTATGGGACAGGCCTCTCCCACATCCACATCATGTACAGCTAGTGTGGTGCACTACCCTGACTTGTCTCTGCACAAGTCATTAAATGCAGTGAGCAGCCTTGTCAAGTCTGCTCATTGTTCTACACTTAGGTGGCCGATTAAGGAGTCTAAGTTCGCTAGTACTTTTGTGTTGGTTAGTTGGGTAGTAGGGAGTTCAATGTGGCCTCATCCACATTGCCCTCCAATTGATCCCCACTGCTACCCTCACCCTTTAGGTTGGTGGTCATGGGATACATTAACTGCTTGTCCCCTTCTCGGCTGTGATATTGCTTTATCATGTTGACATGACACAGCCTTTGCTTTTTCCCCCGATTGGGGTCTCAATTAGATAGTTTACATCCCTAAGCTTCTTTGCTACTCTGTATGGGACACTGAACCGGGCTTTTAAGGATTCATTTGGTATTGGTAGGAGCACTAACACTGTCTCCTGGCTGAAAGGTTCAGGCCCTGGCATGTTTGTCTGCCTGTTTTTTCATAGTTGTCTGGGAGATTTTGAAGTGTTCTCAGGCCACATCACAGGCTCTCATGAGTTGCTCCCAGAACACTGTTCCATAGGCCAGCATAGAGACTTCCTCCCTCTGTTCTACAAATCTCTCCATGATTAGTTTTGGATGCCCTCTCACTTGGTGCCCGTAAACTAATTCAAACGGAGTAAAACTGGTGAGTCCCTGGTATTTTATCCCAGTCAGGGGGGTACTCATGGCAGTGTGCCCTGATCATTGTCTTTAGGGTCTGGTGGTCCCATTCTAGCGCCCCCTGTGACTGTGGGTGATGTGCTGAAGACTTCAGTTGGGTCATGCCCAGGTTACCCATGACTTCCTGAATTACCTTGAGCCCTGATCCAACTGGATCTTGGTGGGCAGACCATGCTTGGCACAGGATTGGGTCAATTTCCTCACTACTGTTTGGCAGATATTGTTGTTAGGGGAACAGCCTCTGGGAAGTGAGTAGCTACATCCATGATGGTAAGGATATGCTGGTAGCCCCCTTTTGCTTTTGGCAGGGGCCCACACAATACACTAACACCTTACTGAATGGTTCCCCAAAAGCTGACATGAGAATCATAGGTGCAGGTCTTATTGCATGTTGGGGTATTCCCACAGCCTGGCTGGTGTAGCTGTTTCTGCAAAACCTTACGACATCTCTGTGGAGGTGTGGCCAGTAAAAATGCTGGCTGATGCGGGCTTGGGCTTTGCATATACCGACATGCCCAACAATCAGAGTTTCGTGAGCTAGCCACAATATTTCCCTATGGTACCTCGGCGGCCACCACAACCTGATGGATCACTGTCCACTCCTCATTTGCAGATCTTTGAGGAGTCTTTATTTCTTTATCAGCACCTCATTTTTAATGTAATAGCATTCAAGGACTGCTTCTGCCTCAGCCTCACTGTGTGTGGTCTGAGCAAATGTTTTTAATAGTGTGTCAGCTTGCTGAGTCGTTACCAAGGAAGATATATTTATTACCTCCTTAGGGTCTTCTAGACTCTCGAAAAAGGTTTCGGATAACCAAACCGTGAGGGCTTCTATCTGCAGTGCCACTTCAAGCCTCCACTGACAGAGTTGTCCGGCCATAGACCGCATTACCACACAGTCTCAGAAAATGCCAGGCACTTTCTCCTGCAGCTGTTCTGTCTCCCTGGCCTCAGTTGGCTTCTATGAGACCACTGGGGATGCTATTACCTTTGATCCCGCCAGGTCATTGCCGAGGAGTAGGTCAACCCCATCCACGGTCAAACTGGGGACGACTCCCACGGTCTCTGGTCCTGACACAAGGTCACACTCCAGATGCCCCTGGTATAAGGGGCACCTCCTCCTTCAATCCCCTTTACCAACACCTTGGCATTTACTGCACTCTCTGGTGGAAAGGTCATGACTTTTCCCAGCAGTAGAGTCTGGCTGGCCCCTATATCAATCAGTCTTACTACAGGTTTACTCATCTCACCCTGGGAAAATGTGGCCACCATTCCTTCCGATCCTTGTGACTCTTAGGGATGCGTTTAACCTCATCTGCACTCTCAGGAGTGCATCTACGGGGATCCACAGCCACAGTCAGAGCCATAGCCTGTTCTACTATGGCCTCTGACTGACTCCCATTCTCTGCTTGGGGTGTATGTACCCTGATAAATCCCACTGGCTTTTCCCATAAGTTCTAGCAGTTGGCCCAGAGGTGCCCTACCTTTCGGCAGTTAAAACACATAGGCTTCTTGGCCTCACTTTTTGTCTCAGCACCACCATTTCTGACCTGAGGAGGGCCCCCAGCATTTCCTTCTCTCCCATATGTGCTTAGTTTCCTATCACTCTCTCCACCTCTATCCTTCCCATTTGGTTGGGGGTGACTTGGGGAGGGCCTCTTCTAGGACAAGGGTTTGTGGATCAGCTCATAATCATCAGCTATTGTGGCTGCCTCCCTGGCCCCTGTTACCCTCTGCTCCTCTAGATGTGTTCTTATTGGTAAGGGTATGGAGTTTTTAAACTCCTCAAGGCGAATTATTTCATGGAGGTTTTTGCAAGTGGCTTTTGTTTTAAGTGCCTGCACCCACTGGTCAAAAGCAAGTTGCTTAAGCCTTTCAAATTTTAGGTATGCCTGGCCAGGCCATTTCCTGAGGGTATGTAATTTCTGACGGTACATCTCTGGCACTAACTGTGCACTTAAAGTAACCCTTTTTGCTGCCTCGTAGTCAGTGGCACTTTCCTCAGGCAAGAGGGAGTAAACCTCATGAACTTTCCCTGAAGGTTTACTCTGCAGTAATAGGGACCAATGTTGGACTGGCCATTTTAACTGCTGTGCGAACTGCTTGAAGGAGATAAAGAAGGCTTCCACGCTGCTTCATCAAACTTGGGGATTAAACGAGCAAACAGGATTGCCTCAACCATTAAGCCTGAGCTAGTGGTGTCTTCAGTGAACACAGTAAGATTCCTGCCCTTCAGCTCAAGCTGTTTTAGTTTAAACTCCCTTGGATGACACAAAGATTGGCCGGGTGGTTAACAGTGAGGTTGAGTGTCTTGGGCTACAGGAAGATATAGACGGGATGGTCAAATAGGCAGATAACTGGCGGATGGAATTTAACCCTGAAAAGTGTGAAGTGATACACTTTGAAAGGAGTAATTTGATAAGGAAGTATTCAAAAGATGGCATGACACAAGGAAGTTCTGAGGAACAAAGGGACCTTGGCGTGTGTGTCCATAGATCTCTGAAGGCAGAGGGGCATGTTAGTGAGGTGGTGAAAAAGGCATATGGGACACTTGACTTTATCAATCGAGGCATAGATTACAAAAGTAGGGAGATCATGTTGGAGTTGTATAGAACCTTGGTGAGGCCACAGCTGGAGTACTGTATGCAGTTCTGGTCGCCACATTATAGGAAGCATGTGACTGCACTGGAGAGGGTGCAGAGGAGATTCACCAGGATGTTGCCTGGGATGAGACATTTAAGTTATGAAGAGAGGTTGGATAGACTTGGGTTTTCGTTGGAGCAGAGAAGACTGAGGGGTGATCTGATCAAAGTGTACAAGATTATGAGGGGCATGGAGAGGGTGGATAGGGAGCAGCTGTTCCCCTCAGTTGAAGGGTCAGTCATGAGGGGACATAAGTTCAAGGTGAGGGGCAGGAGTTTTAGGGGGATGTGAGGAAAAACTTTTTTACCCAGAGGGTGGTGATGGACTGGAATGCGCTGCCTGGGAGGGTGGTGGAGGCGGGTTGCCTCACATCCTTTAATAAGTACCTGGATGAGCACTTGGCACATCATAACATTCAAGGCTATGGGCCAAGTGCTGGTAAATGGGAATAGGTAGGTAGGTCAGGTGTTTCTCACGTGTTGGTGCAGGCTCGATGGGCCAAAGCGCCTCTTCTGCACTGTGTGATTCTGTGATTCTGATCCCTCTCTCTGTCCTGAAATTCACTCTCTTCTCTCCATGCCGTTTCCTGATTTTCCTCTTTCTCTCTTTCTCTTTCCCTTTCCTTTTCTCTTTCATGGCATTCTAATTTCCGCTGCTCCAATTTTATTTCCTCTACCACTATCTTATCCATTTCGTTGTCCTCAATTTCCACTTGTAGACTGTTGGCCACCCCTTTTAAATTTGTTATGATCCTTGACAAGATACCCCAAATTGTTAACTTCCTGAACGGGACCCCAATTTTGTTATGTTCCCAGGTGAGGAGGAATGAGCTGGCTCCCTTTCTTTATTCAACCCCCTTGGTTGGTCACAATGAGGTTAATTTGAAGGGGATCCTTTCCCTCGTGGACATCTTTTCCCAGTCCAAATGTATTAATGTTTTAGAAGGAGCCAATTTAACCAGGCTTTCTTGAGTTAAAGAAAGAGTAAGTTTATTAGTTACTCAAAACCTGAGAAAAATAATAAAAACACAACACACATACACAGATCAGAAATGAGAAGTTGAGTCTAAAAATAAAAGTTTAAAAAGATATGCAAATCAGCCTTTGGCTTGTCCATGAGGGGTAGATGGTGAAACGTTGTGGCCATTAAGTTGGGTGATTTCAGTAAAGCTGACTTTGGCAATTGAGCAGTTGGTTTGGAGACACTTTGTTCTGCAGATTAGCTGAAGGAACTGTCCTGTTTCCTTTTTGACTGTGGCCTTGCTGACTTGCCTCCAGCTACAGAGAGAGAAGAGAGACTTTTACCTGCAAGCTGCAGGGATGCCTAGTTGATATTCTTCAGTTATGACCCTCGCAGCACACACTAGCAGACCAGAACTAGAACACACAGATAAGGTTTGTAGCTGGCTTTTTAACTCCTTTTCTTGTGTATTCCTGGAAGGGAAAAAGAAACATGTCTTTCACCCATAATCTGATTTCTTTCAACTCAGACCTTTTCCACATTTTGAGATATAACTCAACAGGAGATGGTTTCTGCTGAGATGTGGTAATCTGTCTCTATTGTCTCTGCAACCACAAGGGATTCAAGTTCAGTCTTTTGCATTGCATCTCCCCCTTTCAAATGTCTCTGTCTTAAGTAGGCCTTGTCACATTTTTAGATGCGACGTTCCATGGGCTCTCTGGACTAGTCAGTCAAGTATAATCCACACAGAAAGTGGTTGCTTTACATTCTCAGCCAGCTTTTGCTTGTATGTCTTTTTAAAAAAACATATATCTTTTTTTAAAGAGTTCAATATGCCCATAAGTAATTTGGAGCTGTGATCCGCTGTCGTGACACTTCCCCTACTTGATGAATGAAATAAGATTCATTCTCATTTCATTACAAAGGAAGAAAACAAAATTACAGAACAACAAACACACTCATACACATTCATTCTCCTCGCCTTGGTCAATATTATCTCTTCAGTTGTAACCGGGTCTCTTCAAATTCTAGACAGGGCGCTTGCAATCACATTTGACTTCCCAGCAATGTGCATTCCCAAAATCTGCATTGGGACCCCTCAAAAGTCCTGATGTGCTGACCTCTGTGGGAATTGCGCGGGAAGTTTCAACTTCCGATGAGCAACTTCCCTGTTCCCCAGGACCCTCCGTTAGTGTCTCCAATTCTGAGTTATAGTAGGAGATTTCAGACAGTTCCAATGTACTTATCTGGATAGTTACCTAGGAAATGTTAGGCAGAAAAAAGCTAGGCTAACTCCTGGGTGACTACTGAACTGACCCTCCCAGTGACGGAGCTCTTGGAGGGACACTGTGATCTGCATTTCTGGTAAAGCCGGGTCTGGAAGACCCAGCAAGAAATGTGGAGCAGTGTTGAGGCAGGAAAAGTTTGAGTGGAGCGACAATCCGACAATGATTGCCATTCCTCAGAAGATCTGGGTCAGTATTCTGCTTTTCTATTCTTCCTGCCAAATGGACAACTTCAGATTTTCCCACATTATACTCCACCGGCCAAATTTTTTGCCCACTTACTCAATCTATCTATATCCCTTTGCAGACTCTTTGTATCCTCCTCACAATTTGCTTTCCCACCTATCTTTGTACCATCAACAAATTTATCTACAATACAGTCTGTCCTTTATCTAAATCATTAATATAGATCATAAATAGTTGAGACCCCAGCACTGATCCCTGTTTGTCATGCTGAAAATCATCCATTTATCCCAACTCTCTGCTTTCTGTTAGTTAGCCAATCCTCTATCCATACTCATGTATTGCCCCCAACACCATAAGCTCTTATCTTGTGTAACAAACTTTTATATGGCACCTTATTGAATGCCTTTTGGTAATCTAAATACATTATATCTACTGGTTCCCCTTTATTCACATAAGGCTTGTTACACCCTCAAAGAACTCCAATAAAATTGTCAAATATGATTTCCCTTTCACAAAACATCTGCCTGATTGCATTATGATTTTCTAAATGTCCTGCTATTACATCTTTATTAATGGATTCTAGCATTTTCCCAATGACAGAGGTTAGGCTAGCTGGCCTATAGTTTCCTGCTTTCTTGAACAGAGATGTTGCATTTGTGGTTTTCCAATCCATCGGGATCTTTCCAGAATCTAGGGAATTTTGGAAGATTATAACCAATGCAACCACTATCTCAGTAGCCAATTCGTTTAAGACCCTATGATGCAGACCATCAGGTGCAAGGGACCTTTCAGCCTTCAGTCCTATTAGAATTCCCATTATTTTTTTCTCTAGTAATAATGATTGTTTTAAGTTCCTCCTTCCTTTTTGCGCCTTGATTTTCTACTATTCTTGAGATTTTTTTGTGTCTTCTACTGTGAATATAGATATAAAATACTTTTTTCAAAGTCTCTGCCATTTCCTTGTTTCCCATTATTAATTCCCCAGTCTCACCCGCTAAGGAACAAAAACTCACTTTAGTTAGCCTCTTCCTTCTTATATACTAGCAGAAACTTTTACTGACTGTTTTCATACTTCTTGCCAGCTTTCTCTCATATTCCAATTTCTCTATCTTTATTCTTTTTAGTCATTCTTTGCTGATTCTAAAACATCCCCAATCTTCTGGCCTAGCACTCCTCTTTGCAGCATTGTCAGCCTTTTCTTTCAATATGATACCAGCATTAACTTCCTTCATTTACCACAGATGGTGCATCCTTCACATAGTGTCTTTCTTTCCCAATGGAATATACCTTTGTTGAGAGTTATGAAATATCTCCTTAAATGTCTGCCACCGCTTTCCACTGTCTAATCTCTTAACCTATCTACCCAGTTTAGCCAACTCTGTCTTCATGCTCTTGTAATTGCCTTTATTTAAGTTTATTACACTAGTTATGGACCCACATTTCTCACTCTCAAACCGAATGTAAAATTCTATCACATTATGATTACTCTTGACAAGCACTTCCTTTACTATGAGGTCTTTAATTAATCCTGTCTCATTACACATTACCAAGTCCAAAATAGCCTGGTCCCTAGGTAGGTTCCAGAACACAGTGTTCTAAGAAACTGTCCTGAATATTTTATGAACTCATCCTCCAGGCTACCTTTGCCAATTTGATTTGACAACCAATCTGAAAATTAAAGTTACCTATGATTATTGTAATCTACCTTTCTTGCAAGCCCTCATTATTTCTTGTTGTATACTTTGTCCAACTGTATAGATACTGTTAGGGGGCCTATAAACTACTCCCACTTGTGACTTCTTTCCTTTGCTATTTCTTAACTCTGCCCAAACTGGTTCTACATCTTGATCTTCTGAAACAAGATCATTTCTCACTATTATACTGATATCATCCTTTATAAACAGAGCTGCTTTATTTTCCCTCCTGTCTAAAATGCCAAATACCCTAGAGTAATCAGGTCCCAGTTTTGGTTATCTTGCAACCATGTCTCTGTAATGGCTATCATACCATACTCATTTATTTCAATTTATGTTATCAATTCATCCATCCTGTTATGAATGCTGTGAGCATTCAGATAAAGAGCCTTTAAGCTGCCTTTTTAAAAATCATTTTTGCCTATTCTAATCTTATTTGCTGGTACACTCTTATGTTTGTATGCTCTGTCCCTTTCTGTCACACTTTGGTTATCATTGCCCATATCATTACAATGCCTTGTCCTTTCTGTTGAACTTTCCAAATCTCCCCTCATGTGAACCCTTCCCCCCCAACCCACTCCATTATTTAATTTAAAGCCCTCTCTACAGCCCTAGCTATATGATTTGCCGGGACACATTAACATTAGCAAACCCCTAGTTGCTGATCTCCAATTTGTTGTTTTAACTAAGATTGGTGAGTGCCCTGGGAGACCAACTGAAAGTACAAGAGTAAAACAAACATAGCACATGTTGGAATTTGATGTAAAAAATAATAAGCATTTGGAGTAGACTTGGGTCATATGTGATGCTATTTGTTAAAATGGCACAACCATCAATGAAATGATATAGCTAAATGCAGGCCTCCATTGACGTAGGTATTCCATTGTCATTAAGAACATGGCTCTTGTTGCTGCTTGAAAAATTTCTTTCTGAAGTTGAAAACTTGAAACTTGAGCAGTTATTTTGGATCAGCAGCCTATAAACTGCTGTCTAATTAAGAACAATCTATACTTGGCTCATATTTTCCAAACATATTTCCACCCAGTGAAAGTAAAGGGGACATGTAAAAAAAAAATCATGGAAAGAAACTTTAAAACTGGATTATGCGTTTTTGTATATTCTGCATTCTATCCATTTTAATTCAATTAATAAATAATACTAAAGAACCATTATGGACAGAATTTTGCCCTTGGCAGGCGGGCTTGGTGAGGGCTGGCGGGGCTGTCGGGAAGCCGACTGCTGCTCGCGATTGGAAGCAAACTGCGATTTCATGCTGGTGGGCAGATTATGGCCCGTCCAGCGTGAAATGTGAGCGGCAGTGCTGAGCACTGCCTATGTGGGGGGTGGGGTAGGGGTGATGGGAAGGAGGGCGAGCGGGCCGAATGTGAACTTCGCACATGCACATGAGTGAGCGTTTCATAATCTCCCTGAGGCACAGAACTGCCTCAGGGAGATGAAGCATTGTTAAAAAAAGAAAATAACAAAAATAAAAATGTAATAAAACATGTCCCCCCATGTGACTCTGTCACGTGAACAGATACATATTATTAATTCAATTTTAAAACTTTTATTTTATTTTTATTTGATCTTGGAAACCTCATCCCGCCCGTGGATGAGGCTTCCAAAAAAATGCAAAGGCTGCTTGATCTTGTTGCCTGCCCACCAACCGTTATGTTGGACAGACAGCAAAAAATTTAAGTTAATTAATTACTCAATGGCCGTAACAGGCCTTTTAATTGTTAGCGGGTGCGCTGCTGGCTCCAGCGCTTGTCTGCCGACCGAACTATTGCGCCACTGCACATTGACGTCTGCACACTTGGCCGACATCAACGCGCGTCATTTCACGCTCAATTGGGTTGGACGCTCCACCGCCGCCCTCCCCAACCCGAGTGAAAATTTCTGCTCTATGTGAAATATGTACAAATCAGGCTATAAGGGTTAACATGCCATTTATTTGAATTATGTTTTCTGGTCATTTTCTTATGAAAGAAAATCAGTTGCGTCTGGATTATCGTCTTCTGCTGGTCGGTTTGAAGGCACTTCAAATCCAATGGGAACCCTGTCTGCTATCTACCCACCCATTCCTGCCCTCACCACAATTCTACCAGTGTCGGGAAGCCCACCTGCTAGTGGGCCTATTGAGGCCCTTAAGTACGTAATTTATGCCCACTTAAAAGTCCTATCCAACCACTTCCAAGATTTAACCAGCGGCGCAAGAGGCCCACGCTAAGCACCCAGCTTGGTAGGTTATCCTGTATGGGCAGGGGCTTGTCCCTCCTTAATGGGATGCCTGGGCTTATCAGAGGGCTCCCCAAAGTTATTACCCCCTTAGGTTCCCCTTCTCCCACGACCTCTGAAATCCTGCCCCCTCCCTCAGCCCCTACCAGTATCCTCATTAGTGTCTGCCAGTTTGGCACCCAGGGAGTCATCTGACTCAACTGCTGGGTTGGATCCAGCACAGATCACGTCCTCAAATGCCAAGTGCAGTATCAGCAGTGACCACCACACCTGGTGGTGCTGTTGGCACCGGAGAGCTGTCAGCCTCTGATTAGCTGGCAGCTCTCTGAGGTGGGACTCTCTGATCCAGAAGGGCAGAATGCCCACCTTCTGCCTATTAATGGAGAATAGCTGAAAATCAGCAAGTGTTCCCCTCAGTGGGCTGTCTCTCTGACCTGTTAGCCCAGGGGAGTGGCGGGAATTTAGCGGCCTCATAATTCAGCCCTTGGAATAAATATCCTTTTACGAATTGCATTGAAATTAATAAATTCTTCGCATTGCTGACTGTATCATTTTATAATAGAGGATGGTTTCATTTTGATTGTCAGGTTTCAGAAATTGATGCTTATTGGCACACACTTGGCATTCTATTGCAACATATCAATTCGGTGCTGTCTGATATTTTTCTGATATATTATTTAAGTGGTGTGAATGCACAAAAATAAATTCTTTGAATCTGTACTTTATGTGAAATTGAGTCCACCTGTGGTGGCAGTAGTAATGGTAATCATATTTGTTATTCTTTATTTAGATTAAATCAACAGGTTTATTTGGAGCTGTTATTGAGTGTTTATCATGGTTTATGGTCTGTTGCCTTGTGCCAGTAGGTAATGTCTTGATGCTGTAGGTGTGCACTAAATTGCAAGTTGAAATAATCTCAATCCTTTTAAGTAAAATGCACAAAACTAACTTTAATTAAATTAATATTTAATGTTGCGCATAATCCACTATTTTTTTATCTGTCTAATGTATTCAGTCTGGTTAGTTTAGTTTAGTGAACTACTGAGGTATGTTTGTTTTCAGTTTGGTTTTGCTGAGATAATTTTATCTTGCTTTCAAAAAGCCATCAAAAATGGTGCTGGCTTGTTCTTCTGAAAACATCCTGTATTATCGCAAATAGAGATTAATGGTTATTTAGAAGTTCAATCAATTGTGATACCTACCTGAAACACGTGGCTTTATTAGGCTACTACAATGAGCAGTATTCCTGGATTATAAGTAAAGGAAGCAATATTTTTTCAGCTTTAGAACAAAGAGGTAATTGACCTAGATCTAATTCAAAAGCAGCTTATTAGTAAACCCTAGTCTCTGCATATGAAAATTGTTTTCTTCAATAAAGGCTTTTATTCTTCTCAATAAAACACATTTATAGATTAACACGTATTTTTGAACCTGTCTAAGTACTGCTGCATTTTGGATATCCACTATAAATTTCAAGGCGGACATACCTACTAAGACATACCTACTAATAAATATTTGGGAGTAATTTAGTGTCTTAGTATTAAGACCATGTTTCAAGTATTTTCCACGTTTTTAGTTAAGAAAAATATTGGTTTCCAGTTTAAGCTTTTGATCTACCAAACACTTAGCTCTGCTTGACCTGGTGCCCCATACCCAAAATGACTATTTTCTTTTTTCCCTTCTTGAATATTTGATCTTTCTTATTCAATTCTCTTGGGAAAAGCAATGCTGCACTATCAGAACACCGTCTCACTCTGGGGAACAGCACAGAAAAAATAAACCAAAGTCTCACAGGTCAACAGCTTAAACCTTGACAAAAAACTGCTGGGGTGCAATGATAAAAGAAAAAAAATCCACCAGAACATGCTGAGAGGAACAGATTGCATACTATCTTATAGTTTAGAGATTATGGTATGATACATTGATGCTAGGTGTTTTGTTGATTGCACAACATGTTATACAATCTCAGTTTTCATTTGTTTCTGGTAAAAATACAACCACTTTGTTCATTCAATAATTCAGTTGATAATCACAGATAATCTATCTTTGATTTCCAAAAAATCAGCCAAGGTAATATTCAAATAAGAATCTACAAAAATGTATTCAGATTACAAGTGCTGCAACAATTCATAAAAATAAATGTTGTCATCAAAAATAACCTTCGTCCATGGATACACCTTACCTTCATGATAATCAATTCACGCATAGCAACTAAATATAGCTAGAAGGCTGAAAAAGATCAATGACACATTACTTGAAAATGTATATAAGAACTGAACTGAAAATGACATGAATCCCCAAATTCTCTGAAATGGATTAGATTTGTATTCTGACTGTACAATATAATGCTGATTTACTGTATTGTGCTGCATGAAGTCCCCTTTCTACTGTGATCTACTAATTTTCAAATCCATAAAAAACTGTGATTGAAAGACATAATCAGAATAAAAAGCACTATATTGATTGCACATAATATTTTATATTATGCTTGTGTTTGTAGTTGACAATAGTTTACAAATAATTGCATAACTAAAGACCACATTAGAATATTCTTACAGATCATGTTTCACTTGGCCTCAATTTTCATCTCAAATTAGTTCTAGTGCAATTTTTGGCATTAATACATGACAAGCTGACTTAGATTTCCATTTAAAGAAAAATATTATTGTCTGCCTAGTGATCATTGCAATTTTCACTAGTACTCACTGTAGATAATAGTGTAGAAAATAGAGATTTTACTACTTTAGTCAAAGTTATAAGCCTTGTTCCATTGAAGAACTGACTTGATGTAAGACAAGAGTATCACCCTCCTAACTTGCTATATGTTTGTTTAAAAAATATATTTTACTTGTACAACATAGAGTGTATTTTTGAATACTTCTGTTATGGGGAACAGGTATCCAATATATCCAATATGTTAGAACATTTCCTGCTCAGAAGAAATAAGGGAAAATGGGTGGCAGGAAGTGTCTTTCTTTATTTAACTATCAATGGACAATCTTCAGCATTATGGTGGCTCCCTGAAGTCTGTTACCGTGGAAGTGCCAACTTCTAAGTTGCAGTAAATGGCTCAAATCTGCTGGCATTAATTTGTACAACTCTGCCGTTCAGAAAATAACTTAATTGTTTCAGAAACAGCAGTAACACCATAGGTTACTGTGATTTTAGTTCAAGAACACAAAAGCCTCAATATTACCAACCCCAAAATCCATGGGAGAAGGTTATAAAGAGTGTTAAAAATATAATGAGCAAACATGGCCTTTAGTCACTGTGCATGCACTCGTGCTATTTTTACAGAGGCGGACATTCGGTTGTCCGACTGTCCCGCTGTGGAAAGGCGGACTGCACATTAAGATACTTAAATCAGGCTCTTACAGTGCAATGAGAGTCTGATATAAATTTAACTTGTGCTACATGTTTTCTCCAGGGGTTGGGAACAGTGAATTGGAGACCGGAGCTGCCAGCTCCCCAAGTTAAGTGGCTGTTTCAGCATTCCTGTGGGTCAGGAGAAGGAGGAGGGCAAATGCTCAGGGTCCGCAAGGATTCTTTCAGCACCCGCACTAACCCTGATTGCCAGCCTCTTAGTCATCCCCCAAGAATTGCTAACTGCCCCAATTGCAGGTCCCCGTTTCAATTGCTGACTACACCTCCTCCCAATGCCTGGCATTGATAGTTAACCTCCTCCCCCCGCCTCGCAATTGCTAAGCTTCCTAGCTGTGGGCTCTTGCCACTCGTATTCCCTCCTACCTGCCATCATGTTATTGGGTTTACCTCAGGATTTGTTGACATCTTGCTCTAGAAGAGATGTTGCTAGAGGCAATGATCTTTTGTTCAAAACATTTATTTACAAGCTAACTATTTGCAAAGGTTAGATCAGATCAAGACATAGCTAGAGCTACTAAAAATATTATTGTCTACCTAGTGCTCATTGCAATTTTCACTAATATTCACTGTAGATGATAGTGTAGAAAATAGAGTTTTTACGACTTTAGCCAAAGTTATAAGCCTTGTCCCACGGAAGGACTGATTTGATGTAAGACAAGGGTATTACACTCTTAACTGGCTTCACACTCAACTTCTGTCAGTAAGTGTCATCACTGTGACATAGCCCACTAAGCATATGCTCAGGAGCTATAACCAGAGTTAACCCTTTACTCTACTCCACCCCCAATCCCGCCGTCCCCCTCCCCCGCCCGCATGAGTCTTCATCCCCATATTATTATTTACACATTCCCTACACCTCTCCCCAAAGTATCTTCTCTTAAATGGAAAGTCTCTGGTGATTTCACCAGTCTTACTGAATGAGTGCAGAGATCCTTCTGAGGTAGATGGGAATCCTGTTGCCCTGAGGTCAAGTTCATGGGGGTTGTCACTCCTGGTTTCTCTCATTTGTGGTTCTGTGGGTGTGACGTTCTCTTGAGGTTCAGGGTCTCTTCCCATGCTGTTAATGGTTTTCTTTCCATTGAAATTAGGGCAGATTTGTTCCTTTGAATGATGCCTGACTGTGTCTTGACCAGATACGATCATGGTTGCTGTAGATTCTCAATTACCATAGCAGCATGGTTCTGGTCTCTGATCCATACATTCTATCCCCTTTCAAGAATCAGAAGGTTTTGAGCCTTATGTCTCTTGGTAAACTTACAAGCTTGACTCACTTGTAGGCTTCTTCCTTTTCATTCAACCTTGCAAGTGCTTCTTGTGTAGATTTTACTGTAGCCTTACTGGGACCTGCTTTCTTCTCTTTTTGATCTTTTTCTTTCCTTTTCTTTCTCTCTTCATCATTTTCTTCACCTTCTGTCCCTGTAGTATATTTGATTACCTTAACTTCAGCAATTGGAGTAAAATGTGTTATCTTGGATACTTTTTTAGAAAGAAGTTCAGTTTCAGCTTTTTGAGGCCTAGCTTGCTGCTCCTGTCCCTTTTTTGTCACACAGAATCATCCTTTTCTTTCTGCTTAAGGAGTTTAGCCTTCCTTTCCTCATACATCTTGCATTCCCTTTCTTTCTTTTCTGCTTTCTTTTGTGCAGCTCACCTTAGACTGATTACACTTTTAATTCTTCTTATGCATATGTTTTGACGAAGTTCAGCAGATTCCTCATCAATGACTGAATTTGCTTGATTATTCTTAATTTTGACTTCCTGAATGACCAGATTCCCTTCCTGTTCATTGGCTTCACCAATCATTTTGAGCAGTTTTAGAGTTATACATGCTTTTCTGCTCAACAAAGAGCATTCTTGATAATGTACAATTTTTTTCAGAAATTAGCCTATCTTTGTATTTTAGTGTTGGATCTAGCTGGCCTTGAGCATTGAACTTGATCCCTCCTGGACCTTGGAGTTGAACAGCCATGAAGATCTGTCAGATTACACTGAGACTACCTTGATTTGGTTGGATACCCATTTACATCAATGTCAGCACTAGTCATTTGATAGTACAGAGCTTGAGTATTGCTGAAAAAAAAGACATATCGAAGCTTTTTGTCTTGCACTCATCAGGACAATTCGTAAGAATACCAATATAAGGGAAAACAACAATTTATACTGTATGTAAAGAGAGTGCTGATTGCTTTGCAAGTGGACTCTGATTGGTAGAGGTGTTGCCATGGAGAATGCAGTGATAGTGACTGACAGTTAACTGCCAAGCATTGTTTGAAATTTAAACCAGGCAGCTTGACCCTGATTGGTCAAGGCATTGCCCTGAGGAATGAGTCAGAAAATGGCTGTCACTTATTTTGTTTAGCTGAAACAGTGTGTACATGTTCTTTCTGCCTGTAAAGAACAAGGCCCTGTGTATTAATACATGTATCTTCCAGTACACACAAATGCGCCATACTGCTAGCTCGACTGACTATCTTAAATTGTTTGCCAGCATAATTCTTAGGACACTGAGGGTAATTAGCAAAAGTTGTCCAATTGCGGAGTGGCAGATGCTATAGAAACCCGGTCCAGCAGAAAGCAGAGATGTTCGCAGACCTGCACTCCATCGCGAGTTCCTGCAGTGGCAATGCAAGAGGGGAACAGGAAACCTCAATGTCCCTCCAGGTGCTCCTTCCCCTTCAGGAGTAGACCATGTCCCTCCCGAAGGGAGGAGGAGTGGCAGCTGGATACCCCTACGTCAGCCACTCAGGAATCTCAGAGGCTGTGCTCTCTCTCCGAGTTCCCTTTGCCTGAGAACCCTTCAACCTTGTCCTCTGTCATAGCAGAGGGAGCAGCTGGCCCACAGGGGGACAGCCAAAGCAAGCTGGGGTCCTCAAGGCCTCGGCTCTCTAGAAGACCCACACCGAAGTCATCAGAGGCAGTAGGGCCAACAACTGCATAGGCTGTCTCCAATCCTGCTGCGGATGTCAGGGTGGCACCTAGAAGTCTAAGGTGTAGAAAAAATAAGAAATTCTGTTCACAGATGGTTGCACAGGTGAACATATTTTGTCACTTTACAATCAGAAAATATATTCACTTTCACTGAATAAAGTGTAATGGTGTTTTTAAGCTTCATTGACTCCCACTGCATCCCACCCACCACCACTTGCAGTTCAGCTGCACATTGCTGGCCCATGAGTATTTCTAGAGGGAGAAGTGTGTGTGGGGCATGGCCTTTCAGAGCCTTGTGCAAATACTCTCCCATGCATGCGGGTTATTCCTGTATCACACTCATCTCAATGTCCTGAGCATTTTCAGTGCTGCCTGCTGGGGTTCACTTTCAGTTGTCTATCTGAGCTGACCTGCATCTCCATCCACCCAATGATCACACTCCCACGCAGCACCTGATCTCGCCCACCACGACTCTCGTTTCACTTTCGATTTAGCAAGCATGGTAGTGCTACAGTTTTTCTTGCACTTCCCTGTCCTTTCCCCACCCCAGTCACCCATTCCGTTTCCCCCCGGCATCACATTCCACCTCCCCTCCATGACCTACCAGCCATAACCATTTTCCTTTGGGGATGTCCAGGTGAATGTGCATGTTCCCTTCCTTCCCAAAAATCCCACCCCATCTCGATTCACCTCCCCAACCTCCTCCTTCCCATCCCCTGGATCCGTGTCTGCCTCCAAGTCCCCACCAACCACCCTTCTACCAATACCATCGCACCCTCACCCTCCAACCCTACCACCTCAGTCTGCCCTCAGTCATTCTCACCATTCCTTCCTACTACACACACCCTCAGCTCGCTTCCCAGGGGGCAAAGACTCCACAGACCCCTCCCTTGCACGTTCACCTGGATACCCCCCTCTGGACTCCATCCCCCCTTGGAAATCCTTTCCACCTTGGAACTGCTTCTTGCCTTGGAACTCCTCCCCCCACGTCCCTCTTAGTCTCTCCCCCTTCCCGACTTCTTCCTCCAGCCTTACTGCTTCCTTCACCTTTACTCCTTCTGCTCTCTGGACTCTTTACTCTGCCCTGGATTCCTTCCTCTTCCTGGACTCCTTCCCCTCTCCAGGCTCCTTCCCCCTCTGAAGTCTTTCCCTTATACCTTCTTCCACCCTTACACCTACCTCCCCAGTTTCTGTATTCTCCCCCCTTACCCCCTCATTCCCCGTACTCCCTCCCTCCAACCTCAACTCCCCTGACACCTTTGTTCCCCCCCAACAATTTCCATCCCCCCAAAACCTTTGTTCCGCCCTCCCATCCTCAACCCACTGACACACCTACCTCTCCCAATCAAACCTAGACCTTCCTCTTCCACCCCCCGGTACATCTTCCTCTCCCAAGCACAGCTGGACCTTGCTCTGCACCTGCCTGACCATCAGCCGTGGCTAAGGCACTGGGAATACCCTCAATGGTGACTTTCCACCCTCCGTGAGCTGCTTTGATGCCAGAGCCATGTCCATCAGGATTCACCCAGCATGTGACGGACGTTCCTCCAGGGTCCCATTGCTGTTGGGCTGCATCAGCTTCTACTCATTGGATGTCCGCAATGTGAGCAAGGCCCTGGTGGTAAACCCTGACTTCTACATGTCACACTTGTCAAGATGTGTTCTGCACCAGCGTGTTTTCCCGCCGACGTGGGCGGATGACCCAGCTTGGGGGGATGATTCCGGCGAGCTGGTCTTATAATGATATGCCAACGTAATACAATGAAGTTCCCGACGTCCGATGGCGGAAAACGCAGCCCGCCACTGACGGGCAGAGAAGACGATTGCAAACTGTTTTCACGATGTTGTGAAACTGATTTTTGACCTTCTCGCCATGTTGTCCACTAACACCGCAAAACACGCCCAACACCAACAGGCATGGAAAATTCCATCCTTTGTCAGCATTCTCTTCCTTAGTAAACACAGGACAAATACTCATTAAGTATTCCCTAAGCACTTAGCACTCTCTTTGTCTGTATTAGGCCCCATCCTGAAATTTTCAATTACTATGTCGGTGGAAGATTTTTGGGATCCCTTTTATGTTAACTGCCATCCAATTCTTATATTGTCTCTTTAACAGTCTTACTTTCCTCCTCACTTGCCCTCTCATTGTATTGAGTGTATTGTCAACTGGCCTGTCCTGTAAGATTCTATGGCCTGAATTTTTCGTTTGTTCGGCACACGGGGTCAGCAGGCCGGGAAATGGACGGGAAATGGGACTCCAGCCATGATCGGCCTCCGACTGCGATTTCACTCTGGCTGGCAAATTAACGGCTAGCCAGCGTGAAACGCACACTGAGAAATGTTCAGCATTGCCGGGGTGGGGGCGGGAAGAGGGCTGTCGCCAACCTAACTGAGGGTGTGGGTGATGCTTTGAGAGAGCTCCTTGGAGGCAGACAGCTGCCCCAGGGAGTTGTAGAATAAAGGAAACAACAAAAATGCCGCAAAATATGTCCATGCAGCGCAATCAAGCACCTGAAAGCATACCTCATAAAAAAACAGTCCCTAGATATCTCTTTTTATTTTTATTTTCCCACGCAAATATCACCCATGCCCTGGATCGAGGTTTGAGCAAAAATGTGAAGGCCACCTTGGAGAATGGCCCGTCAGCCAATCGTAAAAGTGGATGGAATAAATAAAATCGCTGTTAATTGCATCGTTACTGAGCTTAATTGTCAGCGGGCGGGCTTCCAACTGCTGCGCATGCCCACCAAGTGAAATATCACGTGAGTGCACAGTGACGTTGGGACGCTTGCCCAACGTCACCTCGCACTATCTCATGTCTGTTCGGGTCAGGCATGTGCCCACCCACATAATGTAAAATTCTGATTCGGCATGGTGTGGTTAGTTTACAAAAAGGCCGGTTCTTAGAATATTTTCGAATTTTTGGGTAATAGATAAGCATTTCTTTCAGGGTTGAATCTTCACTTAGTAGAGTACAGCAATGAAACTTGCCAGCTCTATGGGATGGTTCAATGCGAAGGAAATCAGTTCTGTTTCCCTGAACCTGATGTGTAGTTTTAACAAAATCTGCTCAAAAATCCCAATTCATACTTTATCAAGATATCACGCAGATCAACAACCTGTGGCAGATTTGTAACTGGTATTATATTTTTGACTATTAACAAAAGCCATGAAGAAAATGGCCGTTTCCTCTCCATGGGATATACTTCACCTCCACAACATTGTGAATATAAATCTTGCAGTTCTCCCTACCCAGGGTGTCACTAAAATTTACCAGCAAGAGACTTCAGCTTGCAATCATAAGAGTGAAACAGACAGACTTAATTTGAGTTCCAGACTTCTGGGAAATTCAACTAAAATATTTGCAAAATTTTGCTGAAGGAAGAGGAAATTGTTAAAATATGTGTATTATAATACAGTATGTCTGCAATTCAACAGACTTTTGCTTGCTCTTGGGTGCCACCCACTGATTGATTTCACATTAATTCCACAAACCTGAGATACAACACAAACCCAGCTCATAGCTGTAATCACGTAAATATGCATTTAAAAAAACTAACATATGTAAATGAGAAATATCACGTGAGTGCACAATGACGTCGGGATGCTCAACGTCACCTCGCGCTATTTCACGTCTGTTCGGGTCGGGTGTTAATTCACTTCTGAGAAATAATTCTTGCCATTTTCACATGAATATACAGGCGGATGTGTACAAAATTTATTCATCCTTTTATTGTTCACCATGGAGATAATATGATCGCAGAATGTGGATCAGTGGCAAAGCATAGCACAGCAACTGAATGATATTGAAATACCAGCTGTGCTAGAGATAAATGAGACTTTATTGTTGACTTAAACTCTGCAGTTGAAGAGCTAATAATTACCTTCTAAAGAAAATAAAAATCAGATTGTAACCACTGAGGAAGCACTCGCTTCACACATCAAGTTAAATGATGTTTAGTCAATGTGATGCAGCAGTGAGGCACAGTGAGGACTAACCTATGCTCTTCATATATACAATAAACAGCTGCCATGACAGTTCTAAAGCAAGACATGAAGCTGAGTGATAGAATAATACAACTCACCAAAAGCTATTCAAGCACAATTTGACTCTAGTGCTTGAAGAAAGTTTCCAAAGGCATAACTTACAAATATTGAGTGGAATTATTAAGACAGCTGTTGTTTGAAACACAGATTGAACTGGATTTTGTTGGAGCAGTGGTAGCCCAGGCAATGAGCCGGAAAGCTGGGATCAACCTGCCTTGGCCGCTTGGGGGAAACCTGTCCAGATTTTATGTCCATCTTTCAGCTAATGAGGGGTGAGAGCCCACCAATTGGAGAGCTGGGAGCAGTGGCCACTGCTGGGACTGCACCCAGCTGTGAGATTCATTAACGGCCTCGAAGCAAAAAGTGGGTCGGCAGTTTCCGGGGCTAGTCAGGCAGGGCCAGGGTGAATGGTGGGGGTGGGTTGGTGAGGGCAGTAAGTGTTGTTACCGTTGCGGGAAACCATTGCTGCTGGGGATGCCCGATCAGGCCACCCGCCCCACAAGCCAGCAGGGAGGCTGCCAGGTTTCACCAAGTGGTCTCCCTAGGTGGTGGAGGGCCCATCAGCTGCTGGTAAAATGTTACCAGTGGTGTAAAGAGGCCTTTAATTGGCCACTTAAGTGAAATAATTGGCCTCAGGATAAGTGGGCCGTCCTCCATCTTCCCCACTGCTGGCAAAACATGATGGAAAATTTAAGGAGGAACCTATCCTAACTTTCAAAAGACAATCTTGATTTCATGTAACTCATATCACCGATGTATATTCTTATGTAAAACCGCATAAAAACATAGAAATAAGAAAAGCAAATGACCACACTTACGATTAGTAGTGAGTTGCAGTTTGGTGAAATATTGATATGACAAATTCATCCACATCGTAGAAATGTCACACTCCTTAACCCAGGCTGAACACCACTAATAAAATGAACCCTCGGTTCATCCTTAAAATAGACTAACCATGTCAAAACAAATAACTCTAGTACATATTAGGAGAAGTGTGGGGTGGGGCCTCCAATTAGCACCAGGGACCCGTAAAGGAAGCCCCTTCCTCTTTCACTGGCCAGCAGCCCGCAGGGTTAAAACTGCCGGACTGCACGTTGAATGCAAGTCACTCCCGCCACTCTTTAATCTGTGCAGTGGCAGGATGAGACACTTAATTGGGCATTAATTTCTCTCTTAAGGGGCTCAATTAGGCGACAATCAGGCAACCCACCCAACGCCTCCCAGCTTGCTTGGAAAAGCGCAGTGGGTGAGCCAGCGGCAGGCACAGCGCTCTTTTTACGTTGGATTTCCCGCCCACAGGTGGCCCGTAAAATCCAGTCCCTGGTAAAGTTTTAACATAAAACTCATGCAAAAAGATTGAAAAACTTACAAACTGTTTTAAACATGTGTGGCTGCTATTCTTCTGTGTGAGATACATCAAGTGAGATACATTTTGAATGCTGAATACAGGAGTCTCACTGAGTGAGATTTTTATAGTCTATCAGATGATAAAATATGTTCAGGCGGTAATGAGAAATCTACCCACTTCTTTGAAAAAGCCATTGGACTCCACTTCTAACTATTCCTCATTAGCTTGGATTCTGTTTTTCCTTACATCTTTGTGAAACGCATTGGGATATTTCTCTACATTCAGAGATGTTAAATAAATGCAAGTTTATATTGGAGTGAGGAATGTACAGCATAATTTTACAATATTCAATTGTGCCCTGTTAACAGTCATTACGATTCCAGAGGAAGTCCAGCTAATGATGCATTTTTCTTTCCTTTATGAAGGTCTCTTGAGGTAAAAGAACAATCCATTCAGTGTATACAGTATTTCATGGCAGAACAAATTTTCAGAAGACGAGGCAGATTTCTTTTTCAGTATTACCTTATCTGCAATCACCCCATTGGGCGGAGTTTTAACTGACAAAGGGGTTGGGACATGAGTGTTAAATCCCCAAAAAATGCTGGCATGTTGGAAGCCCGGTATGGTACCGCTCACTTCTGGCTTTTATCGGGGTGTGTTCAGAGGCACACAGGAAACCCCCATGGAGCTAACAGGTCTCTAATTTAAATATGTTAAGTGCCAATTAATTCTGCCTTTTTAACTCAGTATTCTGGATTTAACAGCCTGTGCACATGTTTCCTGAGCTGTGTGAAACTTGCCAGGGTCAGCAAGGTGAGAGAACAGCAGGGAGTCATTGATCAATGAAACAGACATACTTGAAAGCCTTAAAAGACTGAAATTGCACAGCTGCTTCCTTGCACACCACCACCCCGCCCCCCCACCCCCGATGCAGATTCTCCACAGCTGCCACTGCCATCACTGCCTGCTCATGCTCATCTGTGAGGTGTGAATCATCAAGTGCAAACCCAATTAACTCTCCAAGGGAACCCACTGAAGAGCAAGTGTCTGTGCTGGTGCCTAGCTTTGGTTCCTATGACAGCGCACCCACAGAAGGAATGAGATTCTCTGAAGAATTGCCTTCATGGATTTCCTACAAGACATGTTTACATGTGAAAGCCCTGGATGTGACACTTGAGTTACATGCCTGTGAATTTCTGGAGACAGTGGGCATTTTTAGTTTTTAACAAAAGGCATGGCATATGGACAACTTTCCTTGACCCAAGATGGAGTCCAGGGGTGTCAGGCGACTTTTTGTGATTTCTGCTCAGACAAGGACTAACTCATGTCTCTGTAAAGTCATTATGATGCAAATGTCCATTGGTGGAGGACCCTCCCTTGGAAATACATTCAAGATGCGAGACCACTTGTGATATTTACAGTTCCTATTGTCTGGGTATTTACAGAAACTCAAATACAATAGTCTCCCAGGCTCTCTGAGAATTTGAAACCTAACAAAGAGAGACATGAAGAAACCAATGTATCACAATCAGGTGTGAATGGCCACCATTCATCCTCCATTGTGTAGTACTGGCTTCTAACATCATATCATCTGTGTGGATAATAGAAGCATTAATCATGTGGTCAAATGCTGGAAATTGATTTGAGATAACATGTGTGCGTATTTATGTGCCTGTATGTTTGAGGGAGTGAGCGTTTTCATTCCATTTACATTTTGCGTGTTGTGTGAATAAACATCTATCTTTTCTTTTGATTTAAATTTACCAGAAAGCCTGTTTCATGTCTATTCTTTAAAGTCACAATGCTCAAAAGGTCTAAAACATATATCTTGTTACGAACAACCGAGAGTGAGGGAAAAATGGAAAAGTTTTCCTGCCTTTCCAATCTGTAACATGGAAGACAAAAGAAAGGAATATGATTTAATCATGGCAAATTCACAATCTTGACAATCACCATACTCAACCTTCTCCTAGTTCAGTCACATATGAAGTGAAGCCAGGATCAGAGCTATTTGTAATTCTGTCACCAGCTACCTGTGGTTTGCCTGTTTGCCCATCTCTGCATTTGTTGAGGGTGAATATGAAATGGATGCATTACTTTGCATAAGGATTAGAGTGAGTGACAACAACAAATGGATGAGCGGGAAGATGATGAAGTGCATAGGAAGTGATGTCTGACTGCTGATGAAAGTTGACTGGTGGTATGGAGTGATGAGGCAGACAATACTTTGCAAGGCAGTGAAGGTCAACAGCGGCAGAAATCACAGGTCTAGCGTCAGCAAATATTTTCAATTTTTCTGATCTGCTTAGGTCATTAAACAACTTCCTGCATTGTATTCAAGACCTGTGCACAAGTCTCCTGCTGTTCACCTCCTCTGTTACCTCCAACCATGCCTATATGGTGAGAGCCACATTTTCTCCTGCTCCTAACTGCACCACCAGCAATTTCAGCGAAGTTTTCGGAACTATGTGATGCACTTGTGCTATGTGGATCATCCATCATGAACACCTCCACTCTGGGTTGGGATCTCAATGTCTATCAAAAACAGTGTCTCTTTGGTACCATTGCTAATCAAACTGGTCGAGTCCTGAAGGCCATAGCTGCCAAAATAGACCTGCAGCGGTTGTTGAGGGAACCACCATGAGGGCAAATCCTACTTGATCTCATTCTTACCAAGCTACCTGTCAGATGCATCTACCCATGACACTATTGGTATGAGCGACCACCGCACAGTCCTTGTGGAGACAACATCCTATCTTCAGACGAAGGTACTCTTTTCGTGTTGTGTGACACTACCACTGTGTTAAAGGGGAGAGATTCAAAACAGATGTAGCAGCTCAAAGTTGGGCATCTATAAAACTCTGTGGGAGCAGAGCAGCAGAATTGTATTTCACCACAATCTCTAACCTCATAACCTGGAATATCACTCGCTGTATCATTACCAACAAGCCAGGGGACCAACCCTGGTTCTGTGAAATATGTACGAAAACATGTCAGGAGCAGCATCAGGCATACCTAAAAATGAGGTACTAACCTGATTGGAGCTACAACACAGGATTACGTGCATGCTAAACAGTGGAAGCAGCATGCTATAGTTAGAACTAAGGAATCCCACAACCGATAGATCAAATCAAAGCTCTGCATATCCAGTCCTGAATGGTGGTGGACAGCAACTCACCGGGACTCCTCCAACAGCACCTCCCAAACACACAACTTATATCACCTAAAAGGATAATGTCAGCAGGCACATGGGAGCACCAATACCTTCAAGTTCTCTTCTACTCCTGCACAATCATAACTTTTTAATATATCAGTGTTTCTTCACCAAAATCCTGGAACTCCCTACCTAACAGCACTGTGAGTATCTACACCACAGAGACTACAGTGGTTCAAGAAGGCAGCTCACCACTACCTTCTCAAAGGCGATTAGGTGGGCAATAAATGCTGGACTAGTCGAAATGCTCACGTCCTATGAACAAATAAAAACAAATCCGTTTGGCTAATGTTCCTTCAAATACAGCTGATATCACATCATGTGGATGTGCATCACACCTGCTGTGCAGCCTGGAGAGACGAAACCCAGAAGTGAAAATTAACTGGTTCAAATTGCATTGTGATTGCAAATTCCAACCCGCTGAGTTGACTTCCGGGTTTCGCTCACACAATGGCTGTCATTTCATCCTGCCTTGCTTCAGAAGCCACCTTCAGATTAATATCAGTGCTCCAGTTTCCCTCATTGCGCCACTATTAGCAACTTTCAGCAATTTAGGGAGCAAACTTTATTCCAGCTGAAGGGTACAGGGGCAAAATCTGGCCCAATGCTGCATTTGAGGCATGTGATAAAATACTGAATAACTGTTCTGGAATGTTCCCATCCCCCAAATGAAAATGATTCCCCTTTAACATACCTAGTTCAGAATGGTTCAACTCCAACAGTACAGAATGAAGCATTTGTATTCTATGTGTGAGAAATTAATTTATTACAGTTTTGTGTACATGCAGCTAAACCTGGAGTTAGCTTGGGCTGTGTTGTGTGTTGCTGTGCTTTCACACCAATGGAAAATGAATTGTGGTTGATGATGGTCTGGAGATATATCTACACAAGGATTTCCTCAGTCTCCTTAATTACATATGCATTGCAGTAGGGATTGGCATAAAACCCATGTAAAATGGGACAAATAAACTGGATCGCATGAGAATGAGAGTGCAGTCTTTAAAAAGCCAGTTCCAGCTGAACCTTGCAGCACAGGGCTCTGAGAGCCAGCTTGGTGACTAACTCATGGTGAGTTGCACCACTTTTGCACCAATGGAAAATGATCTGCATCTCCAGGTGACCTGGAGAGGCATTTACACAGGGGTTTCCTGGGTCAGCTTATGTGTGTACCCATTTGAGTTGTGGCTGATGTAAATCCTGTGGATGACAGCTGTAATTGAAATGACAGTGTTAGTTATACACTGCAGCAGCAGATTTGGGGGCAAGTAGGTAAGGAAGGAACAACGCTTGGTTCACTCGCTTAATCCACAGCCACCTTCATGGCATGCCTCATCATGTTTTTCCTGATATTTCTGAACAATATCTACCACAGGAGCAACTGGCACACAATGATATAAACAGCAGGCAATGGCACACAGGTAGAGAAGAAGATGCTATAATTTCATCCACTCTGATGTTCGCTGTCCCTGTTGAGTTCAAAGATCTGCATGCCTCACCCCAAGTGACTTAACTATTCCCTTTGATTATCTGAGAATTGGCTTATTTTTATTGGAACAAAAACACAAACCAATAATAGACAAATATTTAGCCACACGTATGTCTTAACAAAATACTATTTATTTCATTATAAATAAGGATCTGACTCTCTCCCAGAGCTAGGCATTGCTTAGGAAAAAGTTTAATGTTGGGACCAGTTGGGATTGAGGGGGCCTAGTAGCCCGTAGGAAATGCAGGTGTGCATGTGACGTTGTGAACAGATTCCCTGTGGGGAGGTCAGCCGGATCAACAGGCTTGGTTTTCAGTTGGGTGGGCAGCACTGAAGAAGTGGTTGCAGGACCAGGTAGGTCTGAGCCCTGGCCCCTCAGGGCTCTGATCACAGGGAAGTGATACAATCCCTAGCTCCTGGTTGGGGGTCAGACTCTTGACCTTGGGAAATGGAAAGGTTAGTTCCCTGATATTGGGGTGGCAGGGGGAGGGATGTTCTGTTGAGGGGAGGGGGTAGCTTTGGGAGCTGGGAGGAAGCACTCCTGTTCCTCCTGGCCAACAAGGAGTGCTCCCTGAGACTGTTCTCGCCTTGCTGCAGCAGCCAGCCACAATTAAACTTGCAAAGCAAGTTAAATTTGAGGCTGCCAGCCTCATGAACATACTTAAAATGCTAACCCTTGTGGGAGCAGGTTGATTGTGTCCCCCCCTCCCTTTGTAAAAGCACCCCACTTATTTGTGCCCTAATAAAAGGTGGCACAGAGGGGAGCAGGTGGGAATGTCTGCAGGTGGGGTCAACTTCCCAACACACTCCAATTACTGGGAATTTAAACCTCTATCTGTAGCCAATCCCACCCGTTCCCCCCTATTAAAATTTCCCCACAGACTGAGGCATAAATAGGATAAAGTTGAATTTAACATGGGCTCAACAGAAGTTCTTTCTAATTCTGCAGTTTCAGTGACAGATGACATCAGTGCTCAAAACAATAATAGACCACTGTGAAGTAATCAGCACCAACTCTTATTGATGTCTGAATATTTAACACTTTATTAGATAAAACTGTTCTGTTTGAGAAAGGACAGTATGTGACTGTCCATCAAATGATGTAAGCCACATACAGCTACCACAGTTGAGAGATTTAGTTCTTTAATAATTTGGTTGGCATATTTCATGCAGGCTACTCCAACGGCCAGCAATTTTGAGTCAAAGCTTAAAGCCTAGAAAACCGATCGCACCGGGAATAGGGTGTGTGGAGGGCAGGGTGCCTGCTACAGTTAACTCAGGCAGTATGTAATATTTGTGCTGCCTGCAGCCAATATTACCTAAAGGGGGTGCTGGACAATGGCATATTTAATGCCGCTTAAAGGCAGGTCGCATCTTGTAATGGGGAATCCATTCTATCTGCAGATATCAGGAAAATACCTTTGGAAGTAAAGATATGGCTAAAGCAAGCACTGGGAGAGCACCAAGTTTCATGGATGCTTCCTTAGAAGTCTTGGTGCCGGAGGAGGATAATTTTCTTCCTTCTGGAGGGAGGAAGCTGTCCAGGCATTAATTCCGCTGGCAGTGGGAAGAGATTGTAAAGTATGTGATTCCAGAAGCCTAAAACCCAGAATGTTGCTGCAATGCTGGAAGAAGTTCAACGATCTCACAGGGGTTCTTAAGAATATCACTGACTTGCTCTTGGTGCATAGCCGTGCCACTTATAGGCTCACTAATCTCAAGAGTCTTTATCAATCACAAAACTGCCCCCCTCAATACCCTTCACTTTCCTACAATTTCACACAGATGCTGACCAAGCCAACAAGCTATTAAAGAAGACTGCTGGATATCCACCAGGAATTTCTAGTTGCATCTTGCAGTCTGCCAGAGACCTTGCTCACAATGTCGTAGAGCATGGCAGATCATGGAGACCTTTCTGTCTCACATCTACTGAGCAGTTAGCTCCATTAACAATGTAGTGGTACCCACTATGATAGAACCTCTGTCACTAGCTAACAACTTCCATGGCAGTACAGATTGCTGCCATGCTATTCTCTGATGGTTCCTATCTTGATTCTGGGGACCTATGTCAACAGAGGTCTCCAAATCGTCACAGTGGTCCTGTGTTTTGTACTTGCACAGACCCATTGGAGTGCTGAGAATGGGCATAGTTCCTGTAGAATGTCCTTTATGCTCCCTCATCAGCCACTCTGCCTGTGCCCTTGTTACTGCTACATAACCATCTGGGCCAGACTGCATTGGGGATGAGAGAGCTGATTTAGCTAAAACATTTCTCAAAATGCTGGGCTCTTAGACTCTGGGAGGAAGGACCACTGATAGTAGCTACTTCTTATCCTCCATAGCTTTTGTGGTAGGCCTGCTTTGTAGCTGTGCATGGGTGCCTGACAGGAGTCATGATCTATTTCTGGAGTGGTGTTATAGACTTGATTTACCAGACAGGTTTCTCATAAGAAACAGTGAATTTTATTTACAGGGCTTCAGCAGCAGTTACATGCTTCCATCAAGATTCACAACTAGACAAAAGCTCCACCCCCAAGGTTCCCCACGCTTAGAGCTCATTTGTTCACACTGTCACGTGATACTACACAGTACAATATGTCTTAAAGCTACAGTCACTACATTCTTTAAAGCTACAGTTACGACATTCCCCCCTTTAATTTTTTTTCTTGCAATTTGTATTTATAAGAACAACCGCATTTATGACATTACTCATATGTACACAGGTTATGAAGTTATAAGTTCAGTCTCTCAAGTGCTTTCCTGATCCACAACTTTAAAATCTCTTACTGAATCTTCATTTTCTGGAACTGCACCCACATCAGGTACCTCCTTAGGCCCAGGCAGTTTAGTGTTAACCACTCCAAAAGAGACATCAGGTATGTCTATCCTTGGCTGATCAATCACAATGGGGACCAAAGGTTCTACGATGGTTACAGGTGGAACATCGGTTTGTTGGGGTATCTCCCTTCTTTTCAAATGATCCATGTGTTTTCGGGTGATCCGGCACTCCACTTCTACATGTTACGACAATGGCCTGGTTACAAAAACTATTACACCAGGTAACCAATATACACAACTGAAGATACACCACCAAAGTTTTGTACAAATACTGTTTCACTGACAGTAAATTCTCGCTCTCGGCTATGCAGATCATGAGTCACTTTTTAATTTCCATTGACTGTTCTCTACCTTCCCCTCCAATTTGGGAAGTACCAGGCTTAATCTCGTATGAAGATGGTGCTTCATAAGTAACTCTGAAGGTGTTGAACCTGTAGTAATGTGGGGGGGTTGTTCAGTGTCTTTTCTGAACCATCTTTCATTTTGCCTTCTTCTGTACACCACAGAGTTTAGTCTCATCCTTCATTTTGACTTCACAGCTGGCCAGGCTTCTCTCAATGAAATCTCAACTTGGTTCCGTTCAGGCGGTGAGCTACCCATGGCTTCATCACCCACTTGCATTTTGGAAAGTTCCATCACTTTTCCTCTAATGCCTCTTTGTTTCACTTGGCTGATTCTTCAGCTCTTCTGTCTCCTTCTTGTATCTGTTGGCTTCCTCCTGGAACCTTGAAAATTGCTGTGTCTTCTCTGCCAACTGGTTCTTCAGTTTGTTCAGAGTGACATTAAATTCATTCTGCTTCTCTTCGTAATTTTCCAGAGGTACAAACTTTGACCTGAGGGATCTTTGTTGTGTGTGAAGGTCTTTCAACAGGTTTCCCTTATCTTTGCAGAACTCACTTGCTTTATCTTGAATTCTCTAATTCAGCAGAATCTCCTTGAGTTTCTTCTGCTGTTCTTCCATGCTGCTGTTTAAGATGGTCTTCATTTCCTCAGGTTGCTGAATGGCTACACACTCCTTTCGCATCCAGTTAAGGTCTTTTGACTCTCCAGGCTCATTCTGAAATACTTTGCCTTGTTCCTTTTCCGAATCAGGAACTCTTCTGGCTTCCTTTTGAAATCTCATCCTGCTTCTCCCTTGCTCAGTATTTTCTCATGGTTGGCAGCCTCTAGAAGCTCAGGCTTGATAAAACTTAACATCTGCCTAGTGACTGTCTGGCATTATTTGTACTCCTACTCATCTATGCAAGACCAGACTGTAGGACTGATCCAACTGAAGTCCATATCCACTCAGTTTCCCAGCCTGAGGAAATGATTGAGCCAGAGCTCAAGGGATGCTTCAATTGGTATCATAGACTCCTGCAGGTAGGGCTGAGCCGGAGTGCCCATTGAAGTGACCACATGCTCTATGGTTGACTGAAAGTTGTTTATACCAGACACCAGAACCCCACACAAGTGGGTATTGAATTCTTCCAAATGGGAAAGCTGCTTTGCAGGGAATGCAATGCATTCAGCAGTTGCTGATGCACAAAAATCATCTTTCTTTTACAGACGAAGCCCCTAAAGCCTTTTTGATGGTTATGTATTCTATGAACATCTCTACTGCTGCAATGGGAGCCTTTTGAGCCTGTAGGAAGTGACATTGTGTGCTGCTGATCCCTGTCATTTGTGAAAAAATGTACCCCTCCCTTAAGCCAATTTTGAGAGTAGAGACCTAAATCTGGCATTAGGCTCCTGATGAACATATTTAAAGGCTCTTGGAAGTTACCAGCTTGGTAGTTGGTGCATTTGGAGTTCTGGAGGTCGGGAGAGGTGCAATGGTAAAGGCATTATTTAACACTGGTTCGTCTTCCACACAATCACTTAGCCCCTAAGAATTGCACGTAGCGTGGGCCAATTTCTCCCGCTTTTTCAGCAAATATATGTAATTCCCCTAGAAGTGAAGACTGACAGAATTCACAATGAAATAAGATATTTTAATTGGCAGTTTGAAGAGACAAACTAAAAACTTGTTAATGTGAATTAAAGATTATAGTGCAGATTTTTAAAAAAAAATCATTAATAGGGTGTGAGTGTCACTGGCAAGACCAGCATTTGTTGCGTTTCTCTAGCTGCTTCTTAATTAAGTGGCTTGCTAGGCCATTTCAGAGTCAAACACATTACTGTGGATCTGGAGTCACATGTAGGCCAAACTGCATGAAGATGGCAGATTTCCTTCAATAAAGGATATTAATTAGTGAACCAGATGGGTTTTTACAATAGATGATGCTTTCATGGTCACCATTACTGAGACTAGCTTTATATTCCAGATTTATTAATTGAATTTTCTCAGCTGTTATGGGGGAGATTTGAATCCACATCTCCAGAACATTATGGTTTGGGCTTCTGGATTACTAGTCCAGTAATATTACCACTATACCACCATAATTTTAAACTAGGGTAAAAACCTTGATCCAAGTAGCTGACTAATGTTAAAAAATGAAAATATAAGACAAAAAGGTTGAGATTAAGAGGGTGCCACTAAAATAGTTCCTGTTTAAAATGGATGTGCAATCTGGAATTCATTTTGAACATTAATCTGGCCAATTTCTAAACTTTGAAGCAAGCTGAAGCAACCCAAATGAACAACAATTATATTCAGTTCAATATAAAAATTGTCTAGATATAGAATTTTGTTAAATTTTATATCTGTAGTTTATATTCAGTTTAAGCCTTGCCTATTGCTAGGGAGCAAATGACCAGTATTATATTTGATGCATGAAAGGTCAAGCCAGCTACAAGAGAGTGTCATTTTATTTTTGTTATTTTTATGTAACAGCAGATAAACAGATGTCAGATGAGATAAAAATTGGCACACTTCTTTTATTCGTTCATGAGATATGGACATCACTGGCTAGGCCAGCATTTATTGCCCATCCCTAATTACCCTTGTTCAGGGGCATTTAAGAGTCAACCACATTGCTGTGGGTCTGGAGTCTCATGTAGGCCAGACCAGGTAAGGACAGCAGATTTCCTTCCTGAAGGGTTCTCAAAATTCCCACATTTTTCATATCATCAACAAGGATATGACTTTTGGACTTTTAAACTGCTGAGTTAAGTGTAAAACCCTGCAGACAGGAGGCTAGGCCCATGAAGGCCTGGAACTGGACATGCCCGGGCTTGTTGAGTGCAGTGTGTTTTTTTTTTGCCTGAAACCAGACAATGAGAGGAGACAGAATACGCATTCTTCCCTTTGAAACAATCAACCCAGAGAAAGACTTCATGTTACATGAAACTAAAGCCCATCAAAATCTTGCATAAATAATCACTACTAACTACTAAGGCAGGAAGGCACAATCAATGCAATTATGCGAACCCATCAATACTCCACACATAAAATGGCTTTCAGTTCAAACCTAGTTACGGGGGCAGGAAGACAATTATAAACATCATGCGAGCCCATTAAAAACAACAAGACAACAATCACCGGGGGAAGCCCACCAATATCAAACAATGAACAAACCTTGATTTGGATTCCGTTAAGAAATTCGAAAGACAGTATAACTGGCCCAGTCAGTTACGAAGGAGAGAGAGAGAAACCAGCTAGCAGGAGGGTGGGCAGTTTTGAAATGGTTGAAACAGAGTGTAAGCAAGAAGATCTGGAGGTTTGCAGGCCCACAGGCAACATTATGATGAGGGGCACGGGGTAGCAGGCTCAACCGAAGACAACAAGGCCGCAACTGCAGCCCTCCATGAAGATCGACCACCCGCAACCGCGTCCTCCACTCAACTGAAGAGCCTTCGCAGATTCCACAGACCAGGACCACGTGGGGACAGCAGGCCCCAGAGGACACAAAGAGCGTATCCCAAAACTGCAACCGGTTTACCTGGCTGGATTTCGAACTGTCAAGGAACCCTGGGTTGGTGAGCATGATCCCTGACCTCTCCTAGTTCAGTTTAGTTAGATTTTGGGGGTGGGACAAGGGTAAGGGGATTAGTAGCGTGATTTTCTCTCGTTATGTGTTCCCCATTCTTAACTAAGTGTACTTTGTAAGTCTGTATAATCTCAGTGTAATCCTAATGTTATAAGTTCATACATTGTGACTTCAATAAATTTTCTTGCACCAAAACCAGTTGTCTGGTGCATTTTGTCACAACCCCCAAATAAGTCCAAGGTCTAGAACCCAGGGAGTGGGAGCGATTCGAACCGCTCAGAAGTCAGAGGTGAAACTGACACACACCACCACCCCCTACATTCCCCAAAGGACATTAGTGAACCAGATGGGTTTTTACAACAATCGGCAAAGTCTTTTTGTGTGTGTGGTCATCATCAGACTTTTAATTCTAGATTTTTATTGAACTCAAATTTCACCATCTGCCAGGTCCCCAGTGCATTACCCTGGGTCTCTGGAATACCAGTCCAGTGACAATACCACTATGCCACCGCCTCCCAAACTGCTGAATGTTAAGTTAAAAGTTTTTGAATATTAAATCCAAAGAGTGAAAAAATGATGTAAAATTACATTCCAATGTCAGAACAATACTGCCATACAAAGACAAAAAGTTAAGAATCATTGAGGGTTAGAGTGAGAATAAGAAGCTCTTTTGGAGTTTCTGGACCCTTTGAAAATGTGAGCTCACTTAAATTTTGAACATTATATTAAGTAATACCAAAGCAAGATACTGCAGATGCTGGAAATCTGAAATAAAAGCAGAAAATGCTACAAAGGCTTAGAAACATCTGTGTAGAGAGGATGAGTTAACATTTCAGGTTGATGACCTTTCACCCATTGTTTTGATGAAGGTTCAATGAACTGAAATGTTAACTCTGATTATCGGTCCACAGATGCTGCAAAACATGCTGAGTTTTTCCAGCATTTTCTGTTTGTTTCTCACAAAACTATCTAAATTGGGTTAGTTCAGATTGATTCCCCAAATATCTGAATTAGCATATTCAGTATTCTGAGAACGCAAGAACAGGAGCAGGAGTAGCCCACATAGTCTGTTGAGCCTGCTTCGCCATTCAATACGATCATGACTGACCTTGGATTTCAACTCCATTTTCCTGTCCACTCCCCATATCCCTTGATTCCCTGAGAGGCCAAAGATCTGTCTATCCCAGCCTTAAATTGATTCAATGATGAAACATTTACAACCCTCAAAAATCGGTCAAATTGGTTATGGTCCATTTTTGCTGCAGAACTGATAGCATACATAATGTGTACTTCAACTGGGAGGCCCAAAGGTTGCTGAAATTGGCCCCATTTAAATAAGTTCATTTCAAATAGTGCCTGTTGCACCTCCAAAGGCAGCACTTTCCCATTGCCAGCATTGAAAATCTGGGGAGGGGGTGGGGGAGGTTCTGATAGCCGGAGGAGCATCCGATCGTGAACCTGCAGCCCACTCTTCCAGGCTCCCCAGGATTGCTTTTTTTAAAATTGTATTTTTTGGTAGTGGTTGCTGCTTGCGTCACAGTGACAACTGAAGAATTCTGAGACCCTGCTCCACTCATCACTCACGGTACTCACCAATTTAGTGCAAGGACCCCGAAACAGGTTTTAGGTCTTCATAACAAAAGTAATGAATTAGTACAGTCAGACACCAAATGCGCCTGAGCTGCCACCAATGTTGTTATGGTAACTCTGTACCTTTGGTGCTGATTGGGCTCAAATGTTGCTTCACAAATTTGGCCCTTGTTACACCAACAACTTTTACGTCTGTGAAATAGGCAGAACGAGATCCAATTTGTACCTCTTTGAATTGGCATCTTTGTTTTAAAGGCAATCGCTTTTACAGATACTCAAATGCTGCTACTTTCCCACTCTCCTTTGTCATGGTAGTGACCTTGGTGAACCAGTGCCATCTGTTGGTAGAGTAGCAGCCACACAGCTGAAGGATCTAAAATTGTATATTGGGTTACTAATTTGCAAACGGCTTTATCTAAAATTCATCTCTGCTCTTTTAGTGAAGCCATTAATCCATTAAATAAATGGAGAGCATTTTGTTGCAGTGCAGCATAATTTCAAAGTAGAAGTGTTTTACTTTTAAAATACGACAGAAATGTTAATGGATAGCACTCTATTGACAGCTGATATATCTGCAACATTAGCGGAAGCATCAGAGATGGTTCTTGTTGAAGTTTTTAAGGGCAGTTTTGACCCTTACAACAGTTTAAACTTTTATCCGAAAATGAATTAGTCTTAATTTGTGGATGACGGTGGGCTGAGTGATTCATTTGCATTTCTGCAGCAACAAAGTTGTTCTGTGATTTCTGGCAAATATATATGTATATATATACATCTGGTTATTAGCCCCTGTGGAATGAACAAAATGATGGATCACAACTTCAAAAAACTTGTAAGTAACCATTATTTTCTATTCTGTTTCTACCAAGCAATATACATGTGGTTCTCACATCAATGGGACTGTGAAGCATTGTCGCAGAACTGCTTCTTAAACATGGATATTGCATTAGTTTGCTTTTCTTCTTTCATGAGATGAGTCACCATTATAATTCTGTGTTCTATCTTTAAAACTCATTTCCATCATGGCTTGGGGTGAGGTTTTACAGGCATTATTTGCTGATTAGCAGCCTTTTTCCTTTAATATTTGGATAATCTCCTTAATCTCCACTTTCATTTTCATTTTCTAACTTTTGAGCTCATTATTATTAAAACATTTGCTTTGTTTCAAGCTAATAATGGATATAAATTTGTCTTTTTAAGGTGGTATTGAGGGTATCCCTTTTCAAAGTGACAGTGAACTTCCTTCTCATATAGATTTTTCACGAATTGACTACTATGTTTCCTTCATTACTTGTAACTATTGTGGCTGGATAAGAGTCTTCATAAGTGACAACAACCAAAGATTTTGTGAGCATTGTATGCCAACTTTGACCAACTTCTTAGGCCCTGATGTCCAAACTATAAAAATCTGCTTATTATGATGATGATAGCATCCATCTGGAGATGATGGACTGCATAGGGTGTTTGTCACTTCTTCATTAAACATCATCTGTTGTGGTTGTAGAGGCCAATGAGTGGGTGGCAGTCCCTTCCGCAGCCAGCACAGATGAATAGTGTGTGCCGGGCTCTTTTCTCGGCTATCTGGTCTTTTCTTTTGTCCACTACTCTTTCCATGCATTGCCTTCCTGACTGCTTGTCTCCAGGCACTCTGGTCAGTAGTGAGGACTTCCCATGCATCGACTCTGATCCCAGTCAACTTAAAGTCTCGCTTACTGACATCTGTGTATCACAGACATGGGTGACTTATTGGCCTCTTGCCAATAGCAAGCTTGCCATACAGCATGTCTTTGAGGATGTGGCTATCATCTATTTAGCACACATGAACCAGCCAATGGAGTCGCCCCTGACTCGAGTGCAGACATGCTGAGGATCACTGCACACCAGTGTACTTCCATATTTGGTACTCTGTCTTGCCAGGAGATGCCCAATATTCTTCTGAGGCAGCGGAATAGAAGCTGTTCAGCCGCTTTTCTTGGCTTGCATAAATTGTCCATGATTTGCTTTAGTAAAGGAGGGTGATGAGAACACAGGCCTGGTACACAAGAGCTTTGTATTTTCAGTTAGTTTGCTGTTGGTCCATGCTCAACTTCTCAGCTTTGACATGATAGCTGCAGCCTTGACAACTCAGGTGTTGATTTCAGCATCAAAGGACACGTTGCTGGTGATTGTTGATTCAAAGTATGTGAAGGTGTCGACAACCTCCATAGTGAGGTTGTCGATGTTGATGGAGGGTGAAGTCTCTACATCCTGCCCCATAACGTTGACCTTTCTGAGTTGATTGTCAGTCCAAACTCCTTGCAGGCTTGGAAGAAACAAAATGATCTACAAGGTGTTGCAAGTGAACTTTTGTATGGGATGCCAGCAGGTCATCATCAAAAAACAGCAACTCAACGGCTAGGATATTACGCATGTTGGTCTTGGCGTGCAGTCATGCCAAGTTGAACAGCTTGCTGTCAACTCTGGCATGCGTGTAGACACCCTTATTTGAGTCGCCGAAAGTGAACAACAGAAGTATAGAGAAAAATATGTCAGAGAGTTGGCGCCAGGATGAAGGCCTGCTTTACCTCACTGTTGACCTTGAAAGTGTCTTATGCTGATCCACAATAACTGACAAAACTGCAAGTTCTTGTGGAAAGAAGAAATGATGCCCAGGAGTCCAAGCAGGCAACCTATTTTCTGCAGCAGTTTAAAGAGTCCATCTCCGCTGACTAGATTGAATGCCCTGATGAAGTCTATGAAGGCAATGTAGAATGGCCTGCGCTGTTTGCAGCACATCTCCTGTAATTGCCAAAGTGAGAAAATCATGTGAACTGTCAATCTGCCAGTTCTGAAGCTGCATTGAGACTCAGGGTAGATACGTGATGGCAGGCTCTGTAATTCAGTCAGAACAACGTAAGCAAAGTCTTTCTCTACAATAATTAACAGGGAGATGCCGCAATAATTGGTGGTCATGTTGGGTGGCATAACCACCATGCT
Source organism: Cetorhinus maximus (assembly GCF_964194155.1). Taxonomy (NCBI): domain Eukaryota; kingdom Metazoa; phylum Chordata; class Chondrichthyes; order Lamniformes; family Cetorhinidae; genus Cetorhinus; species Cetorhinus maximus. The sequence goes on along the minus strand of NC_135882.1, from coordinate 75,358,157 downwards.
AAATGGGGTAGATTTCAAATAGTTCTAGCAACTCAAGACTGGACATCCAGGAGGTGATGGTGGGCCATCAGCAGCAGCAGAATTGTACTCAATCACAATCTGTAACCTCATGACCCGACATATCCCCCACTCTACCATTACCAACAGGCCAGGGGGTTAACCCTGGTTCAATGTAGAGTGCAGGAGGGCATGCCAAAAATGAGATGTCAACCTGGTGAAGCTACACCTCAGGACTACTTGCATGCCAAGCAGCATGGGATAGAAAGAGCTAAGCTCTGCAGTCCTGACACATCCAATCGTGAAGGTGTGGTGGACAATTAAACAACCTACTAGAGGAGGAGGCTATCCCCATCCTGTATGCTGTATGCTGGAAATCTCTATGTATGCAAAAAGCATGAAATGTACAGTACAATGGAAATTAAACACCTTTATGGGCATAGAGATTTCCAGCATACAGCCAAATAGATGTCCACCTCCATTACTCGAGATACTGAGATCAAAAGGCCCCAACATTTACTTTATTTGGAGGTGATTTGGATTGAAGTGGGGTTTGGTGGGGCGGGTGGTGGCGGGGGAGAATGCAATATCGTGTGGGTAACCTAGCTATAAAAGATCCAATGGCACTATATTGGAATAGAGGGAAAACATCAGAGGTGGCCCTCCAAAGATTTATCAGCTCATAAGTGTAGAGGAGGCAGCACTGGTGATGAGTGGAGTTTTGGCATTTCTGACTGTCAGTGATGGGAAGACGGGGAACAGGTAGCTCCCAGCTCCCAGTTCACCCAATTAAATAACAGCGACACATATGTCACATGGTAGTCTATCATGTTGACTTGATTTCAACAATGAGTGAAATATGATCAGCTTCGTAACGATAAGTTGCAATTCATATATTTTATCATTGGCAGGGCCTTGAAATGTGCAGCAGAAGTCATTGGAGGTCACTGGGCCTCGAAAGGCATGATAATGAAAGGGGACATTGAAGTGGAGACTCCACTCAAAACACTTTCACTTCTCACCTATTGCACCCCATTCTCAATCGGTGAAAGGCGTGCTGCTGATCTCCCAATAGCTGAGTCTTCCCTTTGGCAGGTCCCTCAAGGTAGGCCATTCAGCACATTGCACCTGCTCTGCCATTCGATAAAATCATAGCTGATCTGACTTTGGCTTTAAATTCACTTTCTTGCCTTTCCTCCATAACCTTAACCCCAATCAAAAACCTATCTAACTCAGCATGAATCTATTAATTGACTCACTTAACCTATCCAAATCCCTTTGCAGACTCTTTGGATTCTTGTCACAACATGCTTTCCTACCTACCTTTGTATCATAGGCAAATTTGGCTACAATACACTTTGTTCTATCCTCCAAGTCATTAATATAGATTGTAAATAGTTTGCACCCCAGCACTGATCCTTTGGCACCCTACTACTTACAGTTTGCCAACCTGAAAATGACTCATTTATGCCAACTCTCTGTTTCCTGCTAGTTAACCAATCCCTAATTATGCTAATATATCACCCTCAACACTATAAGCTCTTACCTTGTGCAGTAACCTTTTAATGTGACACCTTATCAAATGCCTTTTAGAAATCCAAAATACACTACATCTACTGGTTCCCCTTTACCCACCCTGCTTGTTCAACTACAACTGGACACAGGTAGGCTAGCATAATGGGCAGACAAGTGGCAGGTGAAATTTAATATAGAGAAGTGTGAGGTGATACATTTTGGCAGGAAGTATAAGGAGAGGCAATATAAACTAAATGGCACAGTTCTGAACAGTGTGCAAACACTCTTGGACCTGGGGGTTCATGTGCATAGATCTTTGAAGGTGGCAGTACATATTAAGAGCATATTTAGCAAAGCTTAATGGATCTTGGGCTTCATAAATTAAAGTATTCAGTGCAAAAGGTGGCAAGTTATGCTGAGGTTGTCCTCCCTAGATTCAAAGAGATTGGGGGGAGATTTAGCAAAGTTGCACAAGATTGTGACAGGTTTACATAAGGTAGACAGCTGATGGTACAAGGAATACGGGACACAGATTCAAGGTTTTGGGCAAGAGATGCAGGGGGAATGTAAGGAAGATCTTCTTTGTGCAGCGAGTGGCAATGACCTGGAGAACTCGCTGCCTAGAAGGGTGGAAGTTGAGACAATCAATGATTTCAAAAGGAAAGTGGATGGGCAGTTGAGAGGAATAAACTTGCTGGGCTACAGTGATAGAGCAGAGGAATGGGACTATCCAAATTCCTCTACAGAGAGCTGGAACAATCTCAATAGGCCAAATTTTTTTCCCCAAAAATATACTTTAGTCAGAAAACATTTGTAAAATTACATTCCACAACAATTCAAATTGGACGTTACTGAAAGTGCAATACAGTTCAAGTTCTTTCCTTACAGCATGTGGCACTCTGAAATGCCTCAATACCATAGCAATTACACATATTATTTACAATATACATCTCATGACAAAGATATCATCCAAGGGCTACTATACAGTTTTCACTTCCTCAGTGAACTATGGTGGGAGGGCTTTAGACTGTGACCTTACTCATTGAGTCTTTTTGGTGGCTGCCCCAAGCTTTAGTGCACAGAGTCCTGGACTTTGGAATGTGCCAGTCTGTAACACTTAGTCCTGGACAACTCTTTGCACTGGAAGACCAACATGTTTTGGGCAGACCAAAGAACCTCTTTCACCAAGTTTATGGTCTTGCAGCAGCAGTTGATTCTGTCTCAGATTACATGCCTGGGAACAGTCCATAGAGCCCAGAGTCCTGCATCAGGGAACTGCTCAGGATGAACCTTGATAAAAAACCACTGCATCTTTTCCCAGACCTTTTTTGCAAAGGCAGATTCTGGGAGGAGCTGGATACAGCCACCTCGAGGGCAACATGCGGAGAGGGTGAGATGCCAGGTGTGCAGGAAGGATCCAACAGGGAGGGTTCTTCTCACCACCAGCCAAGCTACGTCTTGGTGCTTGTTACAAAATTCTGACAATGGAACATTCTGCCAAATGACTTTGACAGTCTTCTTAGGGAACCATCTGAGAGGATTCACCATCTCCTTTTCCCACAGGCCTTGGAGATTGCCTGATGGACATGTGGTCAAAGGTGTTTTTCTGCATAACCTTCTCCACGATGAACAGGTGGTTCAACATTGTTCAACCTACTGGGGTATGAATTCGATGGGCCAAATGGTCTCCTTCTGTGCCATTATGACTGGGAGAAAGTTATGCCCTTTTTCCAGTAGTTCCACGGGGTCTTTTACATCCAGCAAACCGGCAGGCAAGGCCATTTAGTGTTTTATCTGAAAAATGTTAGTCTAGCAAAGCAGCAGTCCTTTAGTTTGCACTTAACCTGTCTATATCCCTTTGCAAATTCTTTCTGGCCTTCTCACAACTTGCTTTCCCACTTACCTTTGTATCATCAGCAAATTTGGCTACAATACACTTGATCCCTTCATCTTGTGATGAACCTTAAATTTGGGAAGCATGTATTTTCTTTTTCTGTGATGGCCCTTTCAGACCAAGGTGGACTGGGAAGTATTCTGTAAAAGGATTTCCTGATTATGACATCATTAGGTTGCAAGAAATGCCCATCAGACTGGGGGTTGCCATGGGGATGAACAGCTAGAAAGCTAATTGTATTGGGGTTGGGTCAGCCAGTGTTTTCTGCTTGGCAGGTTAGAACACTGAAAATTAATTTAAAGAGGAAACAAGTAGGGCTTTCTCCAAATGGAAGAGATTTCTGTTTGGCAATCTTCAAAACAGATCCTGGTTTTGAAGCATGTCTCTGAGAATAGAACAGAGACTGTGTTAATGCGTATGTTATACAGTTGGAAAGGACAGAATATCGCAGACAGAAAGGTCAATGGGTTGTGGATTGGGCAAGACTCATTGATACTGTTTCAATGTTGCCAGAGGCCACTAGACCATTTAAAGGGGTCAGAGGAGGAAGTCTCTAGGGTTTCTGTGCCATCAGGACTGTCATGACCTGAGTGAGAGAGGGTTCGTAGACATGTGTCTTGTTGTGTTAACCATGTTCAGGGACTTTGGATGGAATACAACTACTAGTAAATGTGACTCAAGAGCCGAAATGATTGGGTGGGAAGTGAGAGATCCTACAGAATGGAGGCCACGTTGGAAGGACTGTGAGATTGCATGTGGTCTTACATTTGTGTGGGAAGTAATGCGTGTGCTTGTAACTACATGAAATGCAACGTTGTTGTTTTGACTATTTAAAGTGAAATTTACCTTTTTTATTTGAAATATCCTTCACCTGTATGAAGGTTTGTATTTATGTATGAATTAAATTGATTTTAGTTGGTTTGTTACAGTAAAAATTTTAAAAAGTGGATTCTTCTCCAGTGTTTTCTTTCTGTTGGTGTCACGGATTCCTTTTTTAAAAAAAAAGTTATCACTCTTTGCGGGATTGTAACCTTTAATACAGATCTTAACAGTTGAGGTCCCACCACTGATCCATGTGGCACCCCACTAGTCAGTTTGCCAACCTGAAAATGGCTTTTATCCTGAATATTTACTGTTAGTTAGCCAATCCTCTATCCACCTTTATGTGGCACCTTATTCAATGCCTTTTGGAAATCCAAATACCCTCCATCTACTGGTTCCCCTTTATCCATCCTGCTTGTTGTATCTTCAAAGAACTCTAATAAATTTCTCAAACATGACTTCCCTTTCACAAAACCAGGTTTCATCTAAATGTCCTGCTATTTCCTTAACAATAGGTTCCAACATTTTCCCAATTACTTCAATTTTCTAATGCAACGCCAGTGTTAATGGAATACATTATATAAATTCAAGTCATTTTTTAATGTAAAACCAACCAGTTCAAACCAGCAGACTTCCTTCCCTGAAAAGGCATTAATGAGCCAGATCGTAATCCTCTAGTCCTAATCTACAAATTACCAGACTCCTTAGAATTCACCTTGACACCTTGCTAACAGTAGGATTTGAACTTTCAACACCTGGATGGCAGGTTAAGTACAATAAGCTAAATTTAGGTGAAGTAGGGTTTGAGCTCATAACCTTCTGACTCAATCTGCCTATGGTCCCCCTGATCAAAATACAAAGGCCCAGTCTAAATAAGCCAGAATGCCATTGGAGCTCATAGGCTTGGACCCTGGCCAGGAATGTTTAGGCCATTTTATTTTCTTTTACAGGAAATATCTTAAAGAGATGATTTAGTATTTGCAACTCTTAGTTTCATGGCACATCCCTATTATTTGATTTTTCTGGTATAATCAAATAGATAAAATCACTTTAGTATTATTACATGAAAGCTGTTTTTAATTACTTTTGGCTGACTCCTGTGTTTAATTAAATATAGAGAAAGGAGGAAAGAGAGAAAAAGAAATGCAAGAAAGGCTGGAATATCATGGAGAATATCCATTAGGACTGACCAGATTTCTACTGGAAAACTAAACTGCCTAATGCCCTCTGTAACATTGGGCTACGGCAAAAATGCTACTTCAGCGGTTTAAAGCATCAAATTTTTGTTCCAGCATGCCTGTGGTATGATTTATTATAATTTTTATTGAAACATCTACCTACCTCATTGCATTTTATTCTGCAGCTGTTTGGCAGTTTCTCAGTGAGTTTGGTAGTCATTGCTGTAGTAGATAACCTTGCTCCCCCATCCCACTTTTTTTTATGAGCTTCCTAATGATGTAGGCAATATGGACTTCTGCACAATGAAGACATAATGGCTGCTCCTATGTAACAGGCAGTCATTCTCAGAGTAATGTTTCTGTGAATGAAGTCTGTAGTTTGATATGAAAAGCTATGCTTGGCATGTGGATGTCATCTACAATGCATTTTATTTTCATTCACAGGATGTCAGTGTCACTGGCAAGGCCATCAGTTGTTGCCCTTCCCTAATCGCCTTTGAGAAGGTGATGGTGAGCAGCCTTCTTGAACTACTGCTGCCTGTGTTGTATAGGTACTCCCATAGCATTGTTAGATTAGTTTCAGGATTTTGACCCAACAATGATGAATGAATGGTAATATATTTCCAAGTCAGGATGGTGTGTGACTTGGAGGGGAACTTAAAGGCGGTGATATTCCCATACATCTGCTGCCCTTGTCCTTCTAAGTGGTAGAGGTCATGGGTTTGGAAAGTCCTGTTGAAGGAGCCTTGGAGAGTCGCTACAGTGCATCTTGTAGATGCTACACATTGGTACCACGGTGCAATGGTGGTGAAGGGAGTGAATGTTTAAGGTGATGTATGGAGTGCCAATGAATGAGGGTGCTTTCTCCTGGTTGGTATCAAGCTTCTTGAGTGGTTTTGGAGCTGTACTCATCCAGGCAAGTGTGGAGTATTCCATTACACTCCTGACTTGTGCCTTGTTAGATGATGGAAAGGCTTTGGGATTTTGGGGTTACTCACTGCAGAATTCCCAGACTCTGGCCTGTTGTTGTATTATTTATATGGGGTGGTTCAGTTAAGTTTCTAGTCAGTGAGGACTCTTAGGATGTTGATGGTAGGGATTCAGTGATGGTAATAGCATTGAATTTCAAATGGAAGAGATTAGACTCTCTTGTTGGATGGAGATGGTCATTTGTGTGGTGTGAATGTTACTTGCCACTTATCAGCTGAAGCCTGGATGTTATCTGAGGAATTGCGGATGGAGTTGAACGTTGCACAGTTGTCAGCAAGCATCTACTTCTGGCCTTATGACTGAGGAAAGGATATTCATAAAGCAGCTGAAGATAGCTTGGCCTGGGACACTGACCTAAGGATCTGCTGCAGCGATGACTGGGGCTGACATGATTGGCCTCCATTTGTGCTAGGTATGACTCTAGCCAGTGGAGGCGTTTCCCCATGATTCCCATTGACTTCAATTTTGCTAGGATTTCTTGATGCCACACATGGTCAAATGCTGCTTTGATATCAAGGGCAGCCACTCTGAACTCACCTTTTACTTTTAGTCAAGTGGTCCTGGCGGAACCCAAATTGAGAATTGTAAGCAGGTTATTGCTGAGCAAGTACCTCTTTTTAGCACTGTCGATGATGCCTTCCATCACTTTGCTGACGATTGAAAGGCCAGATCAGATCTGTCCTTCTTTTGGTGTACAGGAAATATTTGGGCAATTTTACACTTTGCTAGGAAGCTGTACTGGAACAGTTTATTGAAAAATAAGGCTGATTCTGGAGCACCCATTTTCGACACCACAGCCAGGGTGTTGTCAGGGCCCACAGGCACTCAGCTATTTCCTGATATCACATGAGATGAATCAAATTGGCTGTGGAATTTTGAGAATCCTACCACTCAATGAAAGTTCTGTACACTCCAATGTCTCCTTACTATGGGCAAAGTGATGAAAATTATGCCCTTTTTACATTAGAATTTCCACACTCCCAACCTCCCATCAAAACTATGGCAGAAATTTGGTGGAATGCCAGGGAATATTGAATTCAACAACTTTAGATCTTAAACTCCCCCTCCCCCCATCCCCACCCCGTTTCTCCCCCTCCCCCTTTTTTTTCAATAATTTATATAGATTCTTCTTTTCCCACCTATTTCCATTATTTTTAAATCTAAAACTAAAACTTTGTTAGTCTTTCCACCCCACCCCCACTAGAGCTGTACCTTGAGTATCCTGCCTTCCATTCTTAATTAGCACTTTTTTTAGATAATATCACCACCTTGAACACCTCTTTGATCCTTTTGTCTGTGACATCTTTTGATTACCTTCTCCTATCACTGCTTGCTTATCCCCACAACCACCCCGCCCTCAACTTCTCTCTCCCCCCGCCCCCCACCTTAGACCAGCTTATATTTCACCTCTCTCCTAACTATACTTCAGTTCTGCCGAAGGGTCGTGAGGACTCGAAACGTCAACTGATTTCTTCTCCACCGATGCTGCCAGACCTGCTGAGTTTTTCCAGGTAATTCTGTTTTTGAATTACATAAATGACTGTTTTTATCCATTTTCATCATTTTTCTGGAGGGTGAGGGGTAGGCTCTTTCAGTCACTGCTGGAGTTGCAACAGGGGTAAGAAGGAGGACCACCTTGAAACTTCTGAGCATATATATTCTTTTGATGCCTGTGTGTACTGCAGATTGGCTGATAGATAACCCCTTGAGCGGCTAGAAAGGATCTAAAGAATAACTGCTTATTGCCGTAGTGACCTTTAATGCTGCAGGAAGTGTGTTCTTGACTCTAGATGTTGTGGATCATTCAGCCTGCAGTACATAACAAAGACAGGTCAGATTTAATGCATCGAAATAGGTTTGTAGAATATATAAATGCAGATTCTGGAATTGTAATAGGAGTGGACATAAAGCTTCAAAGGTCTATGAACCACTCTTTGTTCTTTCATGAACTCATTCTCCTTGTCTAGGTCATCAGCACTATCAAAATCCCCAAAAGAATTCCCATCTTTCTTGGTGCCAACAATACAGGAAAGGGGGCGGTTTTTGTTGTGGGGGGTGGGGGGGGCGGGGGGGAGGGGGGGTGGCGGTGCAGGGGTGAGATTGAAGAAGTCCCGCTGCTAGAGTCCAAAGCAGGAGCCGACCCTGCTCAGACCCTGGGCAGGTTGGCAGCCTCGCTACCACTTTCAGGGGAGGGGGAATATGGTGGCTGTGGTGCACTGGCAGCGAATTAGGCACGGGGTCAGCAATTGCTCCCCAAGGGCTCATCCGTGGGCCTGGAGTGCCAATCGAGAAGGGCCCCCCCGCCCTGGAAACCTGCCAATTGGTCACCCAGTGTGGTGACCAAGCCACTGGGGTGCTCGCCACTGGCAATATGTCAGGGAAATGGGAAGAGATTGGGATCCTCTTGCTATGCCTTCCCCACCATATTGTCAGCTCTCTGCCTCCCAGCCAGCCTCCAAAAGGTTGGAAAAATTCAGCTCAAAGTCATACTCTTAAGCAATAAAAACTAATACGAGCAAAATACAGCTTCATTCTCCATGGCAACACCTCCACTAATCTGAGTTGACTTGCCAACCAATCAGCATCCTCTTCTCATGCAGTATAAATTGTTGCTCCCCCATTATAGTTGGTAATTTCTTGTGAGCTATCCTGATGAGTGCAAGATGAAAAGCTTTGATAGCATGTCTCTTTTTTTCAGCAATATTCAAAATCAAAATTGCTAAATTTGCTGATGACACAAAGCTAGATAGGAAAGTGAGTTGTGGAGAGAATATAAGGAGTCTGCAAAAGGATATAGATAGGTTAAGTCAGTGGATAAAAATTTGGCAGATGGAGTATAATGTGGGAAAATGTGAACTGGTTCACTTTGAAAGGAAGACTAGAAAAGCAGCACATTATTTAAATAGGGAGAGATTGCAGAGCACTGAGGTACAGAAGGAACTGGGTTTACTGGTATATGAATCACAAAAAGTTAGTATGCAGGTTCAGCAAGTGATTAGGAAAGAAAATGGAATGTTGTTGTTTATTGCAAGGGGAATGGAATATAAAAGTAGCGATACCCTGTACAGTTGTACAAGGTATTGGTGAGACCACATCTATAGTACCGTGTACAGTTTTGGTCTTCTTATTTAAGAAAGGACACAATTGCATTAGAAGCAGTTCAGAGAAGGTGAGGGGGTTAGCCTGAGGAAAGGTTGGACAGGTTGGGCGGAATCGTCCCAGATTTGCATTGAGTGCGGTAGCAGGCAGGTAACCAACTGCAATGACAGGTTTGCACGCAGTATCATTCCAAACCCACCACATTACTTATGCATTCCCGGGAAACATATCGTTTCCAGGGCCCCATGGCACCAAATCCCACAATAAGTGGCCGATGTGACCGATCAGTTCCCTAGACGTGTGCAGTCTTCAGGCGTCACTGCTTTTCAGTCATCTGCAAGAATGAAAGGTGGCATCTATAGACCCTGGGTTTCACTAAGTGCTGACCAGCGATGGCTCGCAGTAGCCCTTCGGTGGTGTGTGCAGGAGCCCCAGCCGCCCCTTCTTCCTGAGGGTGCTGATCCTCCCTCTGTGCAGCCAGGAGCCTCAGTCGCTCTCTCCTCCATCGTCTTTCCTCTCTGTAAGCCATCAGGTCACCAGGCTCCATGATCCTGATGTACTCCTCCTGCAGTTTGAAAGACATGTGGGTTAGCATGGGTGTACTAAAAACCTGGCCTGGTTAAGTCTGAAGGCCCCTTAATGCATCCCGGAGAATGCTGGCCACCACTTGGATGGCCAGAGATTAGTGCACTGCATGGCTGCCCGAAACCCTACCCACCTCCGCCCCACCCCACCAGACCAATTGGCAGCAGCTTTGCCCATTGGACTGCATTCTGTGCTCTCAGCTCAGGCACGGGCATTCTCCTAAGCCACGCTGCAAGGCTGCACTATTAACTTGAACCATGGGGAGACTGGTCCAAACCGGGATGATGACATTGCCACCAGTGACTGCTCCACGGCCAGCTTTAGCAAGGAGATTGTTCAACGTGCCCAGTCATCCAACTGTTCTACAGTCCGCTAAAATGCTCATTACTTTGCAGTTTATGCCCGAGGAATAAAAAGCTCTGGAGCACTTGGTGGCACTTTGATGCCTCTGCGTTGCTTGAGTGGGCAGATAAGCTAGAAGCCTGACTTCAATCTTGTCAATGGCTGCGCCTGAACTGTCTCAGTTGCAGAGGAATGGTCTGCAACCGTAAGATGCAGGGGATAACATAAAACTGGTGATGAGGATAAACTGGATCAATTGATGGCAGTCAAGAAAGCCGCGGTAAGCCAGCTACATTACTTCACCGCTACCTTGAAAGCTGTTTGAAAGTGCAGTCTCCTTAGTCATCGAGTATGCTGTGGTTTGGGCATCTTGAACCATTCGACCCCGTTTTCAATGACTGGCCTCATTACGTCGAACACCGAGAGTTCTTCTTTACTGTTAACGACATCGCGGGGGAGGACAAGAAGAGGTCGATTCTTTTGTCCACATGAGGGAGCCAAACATATGGGCTGATCCGCAGCCTCACGTCATCTAACACCCGATACGAAGACTTCTGATGAGTTAGTAAACATTGTAAAAAACCACCTGAAGCCAAAGCCGTCAGTCACTATGCAGCATTTTAAATTCGATTTGAGGAACAGGCTTCCAGGAGAGACAATCGCTGGCTATGTAACTGTTTTAAGGGAATTAATGGAATATTGTAAGTTCAGAACTTCAATTAATGACATGTTGAGAGACCAATTGATATGCGGAATCGGAGACAATGCTATTCAAAAGCGATTACTATCTGAAAATAACCTAGACTTCAGTAAGGCATTAGAATTGGCAACAGCCATGGAGAGCACTGTTAGAGACTTGGAGGCAATAAGAGAATCACAAAATGGCACCGTCCATCTTGTAGTGTGGAAAGGGCCTGTAACAAAAGGCACAAAACGTCGGACTCCGCAGAAAGGCAGGGAACGCCCATTATGTACAGACCATTGAAGAACAACAGTCCTGCAGTGAAAACCCACATTGAGAGAAATGCATCCAGGCAGGCTGCAGGCGATCGACAGTTCAGAAATATCGAATGCTTTTTCTGTCACCACAATGGTCACATAATGTGGCACTGTCAAGATAGGCTGAGGCAGCATTTTAAAAACAAACATAGAAATCATGAAATCTGTCTCATTGAAGAATCAGAGAAAGCAGAATCTGACATATGTTCATTATACAACCTGAAAGTGGGTAGAATTGAGCCAATCCAGGTAGTCATTAGAGTCAATGAACAACCCATCAAGATGGAGGACGATACTGGGGCATCAATTTCTGTCATAGGAGAACATACGTTCAGACACTTGAATAAAGGAGTCCATCCTTTAAGTTTGGAGGAATTGGGCACTAAATTAAAAACATATACAAATGAAGCAATAAGTGTGAAAGGGATATGTCAAGTCCTGTTGCAGTTTGGGGATCAGTCTGCAAATTTTCCTCTTATAGTAGTAGCTGGGGCGGGCTCCAGTTTAATTGGCCGCAACTGGCTCAAATAGATTAAATTGCAATGGACCGAGATTTTTCAAATTAGAACAAGAAACTTACAGGAATTGTTACAAAAGTATGCTTCCATTTTCAGTGACGAGCTAGGAAGGTTTCATGGGTTACAACAAGCCAAATCCACGTAGACCCTAACGCAACCCCCAGATTTATCAGAGCCAGACCAGTCCCTTATACTCTACGGGACAAGGTCGAGACTGAGATAAACAGGCTGGGAAAGTTGGGTATCTTACAACCAATGCAATTTTCCGAGTGGGCGGCACCCATAGTAACCGTACTGAAGCCAGGTCAAAGTGTTCGCTTATGCGGTGACTATAAGTTAACTGTAAACATAGTGGCCAAACTTGAGAGATACTCGATACCGAAGATTGATGAATTATGTTCGAAATTGGCAGTGGGCAGCATGTATTTAAAACTCGACATGAGCCACACCTACCAGCAGGTAGAGTTGGAAGAAAGCTTGAGGGAATTTGTGACCATCAATGCACGTCGAGAATCGTATCAATATACTCAACTACCCTTCGGGGTCTCATTGGCGTGTGCTATTTTCCGGCATACCATGGAAAATCTGCTTCACGGATTACCCCATGTCGTTGTTTATCTGGATGATGTCTTAGTCACTGGCTGAACTGATGAAGAACACTTAGCTAATTTGGAGGAGGTGCTGAAACGCTTCTCACAAGCAGGGGTGCACTCGAAGCGAGACAAATGTCTTTTCCAAGCCAAAGGGGTAGTTTACTTGAGCCATAAGGTTAACACGCAGAGCGCATCCTGTGGAAGAAAAGGTCAAGGCGAGGCACCTGCACCGAGAAACACGACAGAACTAAAGGCCGTCTTAGGCATGATAAACTACTATGAGCAATTTCTCCCAAATCTATCAACCGTACTGGCTCCATTAAACATGTTGCTTAAGAAAAGCCATAAATGGGTTTGGCAAGCTCCGCACCAGGATGTGTTTCTGAAGGTAAAGCAATTGTTAAAATCATCGACCCTACTGGTCCACTTTGACCCAAAGAAAGAATTGTTTTTAACTTGTGATGCATCCCAGTATAGAGTAGGGGCTGTACTTTCACATCGGGTGGCGGATGACTCCAAATGACCCATTGGTTATACATATCACACACTCAGTGCTGCAGAGCGATGATATTCTCAAATTGAAGAGGAGGGCTTGTCTGTTGCGTTTGGTGTTCGGAAATTCCATCAATATCTCCATTTTCACATTATATCCGACCTGCTGGGATTATTTGGGGAGTATGAGGTGATACCCCTCATCACATCTGCTCACATCCAGAGGTGGGCACTGATATTGGCTGCTTACGAATACACTTTTATTCACCGATCGGGAAGCCAGATCGCACATGCTGATGTGCTGAGCCGCCTCCCTTTCCCAGATAACAACGTGAAGGTTCCAATTCCCCAGGAATTTGTCTTAGTACTAAATTTTTTTGATTCCTCCTCTGTCCAAGCCAAACAAATCCATGAGTGGACAAGCCGAGATCCACTTTCACCTCATGTCCAGGAGCAAGTCTTGAATGGATGGTCAGGCGAGCCAAAGTCTGTTGGCATGAAGCCTTATTTCAATTGCAGATATGAGCTCACCTGCCAGGACAGCATATTACTCTGAGGAGCAAGGGTTATTGTGACCCGGAGAGGGCGAAGGCCATTACTGGCCGAATTACATAGCGCTCACCCTGGCATTAGTAGGATGAAGATGCTCACATACAGCTACTTGTGGTGGCCAGGGATGGACGCGGACATTGAAACTCTAGTCAAAAGTTGTCTTCAATGCCATCAGGTACAAAAGCTACCCCACTTAGCTCCATTGCACACCTGGGAATGGCTGGGGCGGCCATGGCTGTGCCTCCACATCAACTACATGGGGCCCTTCTTGGGCACGATGCTCCTTTTACTAATAGACACCCACTCCAAGTGGATGGATGTCTATGAAGTCTGCTGCCACCATAGGTTGTTTGCGATAGAGTTTTGCAGTGCATGCGTTACCAGGGGTGCTTGTGTCAGACAATGGGACTGCGTTTACCAGCGGGGAGTTCCACAGGTTTACAACCCTCAACAGAATAACTCATATCAAAACCTCGCCTTACCACCCCGCCTCTAATGGTTTGGTTGAGTGGGCAGTACAAACTTTTAAGTCTGGGATAGAAAAGCTGGACAGGGATTCCATCAGCACCAGATTGTCACGGTTCCTGTTCGCATACCGGCCGCTGCCACACACGACCACCAGTATTGCCCCCACTGAATTACTAATGAAGAGATGTCTCCGCACCCGTCTAACTCTTATCAGGCTGAATTTAGGTGGGAGGGTGGAGAGAAATCAAGATGCCCAGAAGGCTGGGCATGATGGCCATAATCACGAAAGAAATTTCACGATGGGAGACACAGTTCTCACGAAGAACTTTGGAGATGGCCCCAATAGGCTATTAGGCAAAGTGAGTGCCGTGACAGGGCCCCTCTCCTATAATGTGTTGGTAAATGGCTGAGTAATTAGACGACACATGGATCATCTCCGGAGAAGAGAGAGAGTCCCACAAGAAGGAACGCCATCATCATTTGCACCGCACGCAGAAGATATGTCACATGATTTGGGAGTACTGGTGGGGCCTGTTGGACCCGAGAGGGTCAAAGACACAAACTTGCCCACTTTCACTGAATAGACAGTTGACCCCTGAGAAGGGAGTCTGGGAAAAACCAGCCGAAGCCGTTGAGCTACGACGCTCGACACATCCGAAGAAGCCTCCTGAGAGACTTGACTTGTAAATAGTTTTTCGTGTAAATAATTGGGATGTTGTGATGCTTGTCAATTGTGCTTTCAAGTAAAGAGAGGGGGATGTGGTAAAGTGGAGTGCTATGTACCTTTAAGAGAATGTAGTTAGTTGACCATGTGACTGTATTGACCAATCACTATGCAGCAGGGGCTTCTTGGGTAATTGTAAATCGAGAGCTGGATTGAAAAAGAACACATGGGGCAGGTTTTTCCGGTCAGCGAGCAGGGGTGGGGCCCGCTCGCTGACGTGTAAAATGGCGCGGGGATACGTCGGGCATGCATCTCAATGTCACCCCGCGCCATTTAGATTTTCAGTTATTTGGCTGCATGCCCGCCGAACTGCCAACGGCCTATTGAGGCCATTAAAAAACTCATTAACCTGATTGATGGACTTGCCCATCCAACCTTAAGCTGGGAGCCCAGGCCGGCTTCGGAAAAAACCTAAAACCTCATCCATGGGCGGGATGAGGTTCCATGAGGGTTTTTAAAATTTTAACAAATGTTTCAATAAAAGTTATGGACATGTCCCAACTCATGTGACAGTGTCACATGAGGGGACATGGCAGGGAAATTTTTTTATTACCTGAAATTCAACTTTTACATTGGAGCCGATCTCCCTGAAGCAGCACTTAGCCTCAGGGAGATCTGTGCGCTCTTTCGCGCACGTGTGAAAGAGCGCACTCCCAGCTGAGAGAATCTCACCCCACCCGCACAGAGCACTTCCTGGTGGATGTCATGATGGGCGTACCTTAATTGGCTCGCCCACATATAATGGCGGCACTCCCCCGACCGGGTGGGGCTGATCGGAGGCCCGCAGGCCTGCACCCACTCCCGCACTTTCCCCCCGACGGGTGGAAAATGTTGGCCATGGTGGTCGTGCTCTGTTCTTACTTCCAATAAACCATCAGTGTTTGTTCAGGTAATCAGTCTCTCTGCCTCTGTGGTTTCAATCAACTAATATGTTAATATCAAGGGTTCAGCTAGCGTTTACCAGACAAAGCAAACCTGATAACCAAAAACATAAAACATACACTCTCTCACATACTCACACTGTCTCTCTCTCTCCTCTCTTTCACACACACTCTCCATTACTCTCTCACACACTCTCCCTGTTGCAAGTGTCTTCACCCTCCCAACTGGGCCTCCGTCCCTCACCTCTCTGGCCCCGGACCTCTCTCTCTCCCCTGGGTCCCAAGCACCTTCTTTTCCTGGACCCTGCAGCCTCTCACACTCCCCTGGGCCCGCAGCTTCTCTCTCTCTCCCCCGGGCCCCGCAGCCTCTCTCTCTCCCCAGGCCCTGTAGCTTCTCTCTCTCTCCTGGGCCCCGCAGCTTCTCTCTCTCTCCCCTGGGCCCCGCAGCCTCTCTCTCTCCCCTGGGCCCCGCAGCCTCTCTCTCTCCCCTGGGCCCCGCAGCCTCTCTCTCTCCCCTGGGCCCCGCAGCCTCTCTCTCTCCCCGAGTCCTGCAGCCTCTCTTTCCCCCTTTGCAGAATCTTCAACTTCACTTACCTGTCTGACTAGCATTTGAACAGTGGATCTGGGGGACCACAATCCAGCCTGTTGGACAAGCCTGTTTTTAGATTGACCAAGCTGCATCTGGTGGCAGTGGTTGGTACTCTTTCGAGTTATCAACAGTCACAGATTGCAACTCTTTTCGAGTACAATCACAGTTCTTGGTTTCCGGGAGTGGGACATGAACCCACAACCCTCTGATTCAAAGGCGAGGGTGCTATGAACTGAGATGCCTATAGCAGCTGAAGTCTTAACTACCTGCACTGATCATCCTCTGCCACCAGATGGAGCCCAGGATTTCAGTGTGAGTTCAGACTGCAAGCCAGGAGCAGAGCTGGGGGTCAGGAGCCACTGAAGAACAGACCCTGAGGACTAAGTTATGTACAGAAACTAGGAGGCAAGAGCTGGAGTCAGCAATGCCAGGAGGGGTAAGGGAGAGGGTCAGCAAGGCTGGGACAGGCAAAGGCAGTGGCAGGAGGAAGAGGTACTGAGGGCAAGGGCTGAAGCATTGTGGGTAAAGTCATATGAGCAGACAGGGCACAGAAGAGGAAGTCTGGAGCAAATTATGTTAAATTGAAACCGGTAATGGTAAACGGAGATATTATTTAGGATATTGAAGTGAAACAACATTAAATGAGTCGACATCAAATGGGTACTTGCTGTAATACAATGCTGGAAGCCTCAGATGGAAGACTAGGGCGTTACTTATCATGTAATCTGGAAAATTGCAAGGTGATGCGATTAAAAAAGAGAAATGAGGGGCTGAATTTTCACCTTGATTTGGGAAGCATGAGTCAGGCCATTTCCTGATATCGCCTTGCCAACTTTGGAAAATCAGTCCATTCACCTGGAAGTTTGATCTCTGGAAGTTAATTCAGCAATCAGGCCTGAGGCAGCAGCGGAGGCAGAGCCTGCCGAGTTGGGCATGTTAGGAGACCCACCTCTGTTTACTGGGACATTAGCCCAGTTCTATTCATGGTTGTTAGGCCCTCGAATCCTCAGCCCACAACCCCCCCTTACCACCACCTACCTCCTTATATCTCCCATGCTTCCCTTCATGCATCCTCCATGCCCACTCACCCAATATTCAATAGGTAAAGAACTCATGAGTCATATAATAACACTAAGTTCCGGAAATGCTCAGGAAATAAAAAAGAACGAGCAGCCATTCAAAATCCCCTAGCCTGGTAGGTACAACACTGTGGTCCCATTAGGCTCCCCCAACGTGGATTTGTTCAGCACTTGGAGGCGAAAATCTGGCTCTATGAATCTAGTGTGTGACACAAGTAAAGAAGGAAAATAAAATCTTTAAGAAATAACCAGAAGGATGGAATGAAGGTTTATGTGGCAGATATGATGTGTGCGAGATTCTGTAATAACATAGGGCGTGATTTCCCCCTCATTGCACAAAGTGCGGGAGTAGGCATGAAAAATGACATTCTACCTGCTGGCAGCAATGGCTGGTTTACACACCACATTGTCTTCTCCCCGCCGCATTAATTATGCACGTATGCAAAACACGCTGGATCGTGGGCCAGCGGCCTCTGATTCACCCGGCCCGCCATGAGCTTACCGCTTCCTCACTCTGGGCGCCATATCTAACCAGCACCCGTGCATAACTTTGTCAATGCCTGCAGCCCAGGACTGCTCCATGGAAGATATGGCTCACAAAGGGAAGAAGACAACTGCCAACAAATTTAGTGATGCCTCACTGAAATGCCTGCTGGACGCTGTGGCGTCCCTCCATAATTGCCTCTACCCCCACCCTGGCCGCAGCAGGTCCACCAACCTCACCAATCCAGCTTGGGAAGTGGTGGCAGCGGTGGTCAGTGCCAACGCAGCAAAGAAGATGTCAGCCATCCAGTGCAGAAAGAGGATGAATGATCTCATTTGTGCCACCAGGATAAGGCAGCCATCTCATCCCTCAACTCACACACACACCAGCTCATTCACTGGCATCTCACACACTACCAGCTCAAGGGACATCACCACTCACTCTCTCACACACACCTTCACTCTCCATCTGGCCTCATATCCTCTGCAGTTCGCATCATCATCGCATCCATGGCTGCACTTACCACCCACACATGGCAGGCATCCTTATCATCTGTCCTGGTATGCGCCCTGCTCACACTCTCCATCTGTCCTTATGCAGGACAAGCTCTCACACAATCGAAGGGAGAGGTCTCAGACCAGGATTGCAGTGGCCATAATAAAGGTCCTCACTCCCTACGAGAATTAAGCCATTGAGCTGGCCAGAGAGGACATGGACTGTGCCTGCACTGATGGTGCCAAGTGAGGATCCTGCATCAGCTCATCCCTCGGACAACCATACTGTGGGTGCATTGTCACCAGCCATGCACTAATTATCTCTCCTTTCTTTCATTGGCACCTCTGGAAAGCGCCCAAGGGCATCCACAAGTCAGGCCCTCAGCTCAAGCCCAGATGACACCTTGGAGGAGGAACCAGAGGAGAGCATCACAGAAGACCCATCACAGCACTCACTCACACCCTCCAGCATCGCAGAGACACACACTTCAGTAGGACCGAGTTCTAGAGCAGCCTCAGGGTCACATTCTGGTGAGCACAGCACACAATCTGGTCCACAGCAGGTGGAGGCAGGGACATCCAAGGTCACCAGCATTTGAAGAACTGTTGAAGACCAGGAATCTGCAGAGTCCGAGTCAGATGATGAGCCTCCTAAATCAGTTGGTGGAGCTGCAGTAACAATCACGGGAACATCAGGAAGGGGTGTCAGCTGCATTCCTCAGATTGCAACGGACAATGGAGGAGACCGTCTGCATTCACTCTGAGGTGATAGCACTGGAACAGCAACGCACGAGGGACTTCTTGGGGAGTGGGCATGGAGGATGCATGGGAGATAAGAGGAGGTATAAAGATATGAGGGGGTATGGAGGGGACTGCAGTGCAGGGTCTATGTCCTGAACCAAGGTCTCCCTGGCAGCTGCCATCCTACCAGTATTGGCCTCATACTTTGCTATGCCGGTACTATCACCGCAGAGTGAATGCAGACAGTCTCCTCCATTGTCCGTTGCCTCCCCCACTTATCACGGGTCTCTTATCTATGTAGTGTGCTTCATATCATCACAGTGGTATGTCCCTTTTCCAGATCATTCTCGATATCAGTGATGCCTCAACCTTAATGTCAAATGTGGTTATGGAACGAACCTCGTTCACATGCTTTGCAGAGTCATGTCATGTCTATTCCTGGCTGTGTAAGATTGAGGCAGAGGTGCTCTCCTATGTCGTCTGCATTCTTGAAAGGTGAAGGTGTAGTGCACAAGAACAGATGTGTTAACAAAGGGAGAATGGTCATATATTGTGCAACTCCATGTGCTCTCTGTCTACTGGCAGGGTTTTCATGCTATGAGCCCATACTCAGAGCTCATGTGCGCTGCTCTCTGCCAACCACATTTCCGACTCTCCGAGTGAACATTTGCTAAACTGACCAATAAGCAGGAGGACCTTGCCACCTCAAGGTGCCGAAACTCTGCCCCTCTCAGCCATATTATTTCTCTGGCACGTGAACCTACAACCTTGAGCATTTTTCAACCTGTAATTGTCTGGATTGTAGCCACAAGGGTCTTGTCACAACGTTGGGATGCAGCGCTTGACTGCCCCATCACCTAGACACTCGCCGAGTCGAGTGATGCTAATTGCAAATGGTGATATTTGGTGGTCAATAGAGCCTTTGAGCTGCTCTGGAAGCGCACATCATGGCTTTAGACAATGTTGAGGGGTGCAATGGGATTGGAGCAAGGATGTACTGAAGCTGAAGTTTGCTCTTTATTAGCAATGACTCGTAGCCATGACAGCACAATGTGTGTCTTAAAGAGGAGGCATTTTAATGTCTGGCACGCAAGTGGTTGAATGTCATCATCCTCAGGTGGTCCACATGCATAGTAAGGTGAGGATAAAAGCAGGCCAGCATCCCCGAGAGTGCCTGATGTGAATGTGATAGAGAAGAAGGTGACACAGAGAATTGAGTCATTTCAGAATAGTTGCAGACCTGTGGAATGTCCCCGGCTGCCTTGGCCTAGGTGTCACTTGTCAATTTCACCATCGACGTTACACAGAATCTGTTGCCCCATTGCTGGAGATGGATCGACTTGAGTGGCTTTGTCACACTGGAGGCAAACAGCTACGAACCCACTGAGGATAGTGGAACAGCTCCTGGCTCCGCTGCTACTGGGATGCTAGAGAGACACTTGAAGAGGCAACACCTTCTGACGTCTGTTGCCAAGGCGCCCTCCTCAAATTAACACCTTACCTCAGCAAGGACACACTCCCAAGGCTCCATCATCCTTCAAAGGGTCAGGACAATGTGAACCAGATGTCTAAATATTGACTCTCAGAATGAAGTGCATGGTTGAAATGAAAGGAATAGCAATGCTGGTGTTCAGGTTGGCCCATGATGGAGGGCACTTGTCCAAGAGGGTGCACACTGCACCTCGTCATCCTCCTTGTGGAATCAGGTGGCAATGAGGGCCTCATGTGCAGGCGTGTCTCATCTGGCCCATGCTATGGCCCCTCCCCCTGCAGCCTTGGCTTTCTTCAACTCAACGCACTCGTCCCTTTCAACGTCCTCCTCATCGGAGGAGACATGTAACTTCTCCATGTTGGCATCTGGCAAGTACTTCCCCTTTTGCAGCGTCAGGTTGTGCAGCCCACAGCAAGCTATGATGAACGTGAGACCCTCTGGGGAGTGTATTGGAGTGCTCCATTAGATCTATCCAGGCATCAGAATTGCATCTTTAGGACACCCATGGTGTGCCCACCAATGTTCAGGTAGTGGCATGAGCCTCATTGTACGTTCTCTCTGCAGGAGTCTGAGGCCACCGCATGGGCATCATCAGCCACGTCCTTTGCGGGTACCCTTTGACACTGAGGAGCCAGCCCTGGATCCTGTGTAGTCCCTTGAAGATACCCGGGATCTGTGATCCACTCAAGGCATATGAGTGTGGACACTTCCTGGGTATCTGGCGCAATCCTGCATGATTTGTTTCTATGGTCGCAGGCTAGCTGTACATTGACTGAGTGGTAGTCTTTCCTGTTTATGTATTAGAGTGCCTGTTGCAATGGGAGCTTTTATAGCCACGAGTGCAGTCGATGGCACCCGGCACCTGTGAGAATCCAGCCATCTCAGCAAAGCCCACTGCTCTGACATCCTGGCTTGCTTGTTCTCCGTCGAAGTTGATGTAATTGTGGGCTTTGGTAAAAAAAGTGCCTGTTATCTCATGTATGCATTTGTGCATGGGTGCTTGAGAGCTCCCACAGAGGTCCCCAGTGGAGCCCTGGGAAGAGCGACTGGCATAAGAAGTTGAGTGTGACCACTACTTTCAGAGCCACTGGCAATGGATGTCCTCCCAGTCCCCATGGTGCCAATTCCTGGAGAATGTGGCAAATGTGAGTCACCGGATCCCTAGACATGCGGAGGCGTCAGCAACACTGGTTCTCGCTCATCTGCAGACAAGACATGTGAGTTCTGTGCACCCTCGGCTTTGCGAGTCACCTACACATGACATTTCTGTGAGCCTCATCCTCTGCCCGTCCGGACGGTGCCCTGTTGGCTCTTGGACTTGAGGGTTTTACATCTCCCTTTGGCGAGTCTGGCACCTCCATCACAATCTTCTCCTTCTTCTCTCCTGCCTGTATGTGATTACACAGGCAGCAATATAGCCAGGCTCTTCCTTCCTGATGGTCTCCCCTCTGCAGTATCAATGAGAAACAGACAAGAGTCAGCATTAATCTCCAAAGGTCCTCTTTCTGTCAATGACTCGTCAGTGAATATGGGTTCCAGGGCTTTGTTCCTTTGTTGGCAAATACTCTCCCCTGAAATGATGCTCAGTGTAGGGTACGTATCAAGGTCCCCAACACCCCCTGTCCACACCCCCATTACATGACCGACTGGTATGACATTGCTTTGGGCAGGCACTTGGATGTGTTGCTTTCAGCCCGGGCACTGGGATCTTCATTCACTGCACTCTAATACTTGACTCTTGGGAATAAACATAATGTTTAGTCAGGAAATTAGATTATTTGAGGGGTCCTGTGGCGTCTCTTCTGTGAACCATGCTACGCCGTGATTCTAACACGCTTATGAAACTTGTCCAGTTGTCTAATTGCTCTGGAGTTCGTTAACATTCTGGGGAATTTACACACTGTGAACAGGGATTAAAACAAAGAGATCGATTAGTGCCACTTTGCGGGTTTAATCTCGCAAGAGTGTGCATCATTGCTTCACTTTCCTGATTCCCTGCATTGTCATTGAAAGGATCCTAACATGTCTCAGCTGTGCCTCTCTTCTCATTTGGGAAGTTCATTTGGGTGCTCCAATAACACTCCCCCTCCACCCCTACTACATGCACCTGCCCTCCAATGTACCTGCACAGCCCTCACCAGCAGAGCTTCTCCATGTTTTAATTTTGTACTGCACCATCGCTGCAGATTGGAAGATGGTGGTGTTGAGCTCTCACTGCCAGATCAGCTTGGGCCCTCCCCGTGTGAGTGTGGAAACCTTTCCCATTGTCCCGGAGGAGCTTAATGCTCAGGTTACTCTCCCTCACAGACCTCTCAATCCTCCCCCTGTATCCCTTGATCCCGTCATGATTGTGCTGGATATCCTTTTGTTAACCCCTGAACATTTTGAGGTGGATGTGCCAATGCCCCATATGTACCTCACCCTTCCCCATCTTGAGGCCACTCGCACTGTTAAGCATATACCCCCCGAACACCCTCAGATACCCCCACAATGCCTTTTCCCCATCTGTGGGCTGCAGGTGCCTCCCCTGACTGTGTGGGCCATCTGTGGCCCAGTACGATGCCAGGAACCCCACGGACTGAGGTGAGAGATGTTACGACAATGTCCTGCACACAACATGCTGGGCACGACTGAGACTGGGCTGACATGCCCTCCCCCTCCCTGGACTGGGACAAGGACAAGTCTTTGCAAGCTCAACAATGTAAACTGAAGTGCCCCTTCACTCAATGCTCCTCCCATTCTGGCCCCAAGTGGCTTATGTCATTCAACATACTCTCCCCACCCTGGCACTGAGGACACTAACACCCCCACACCCTCCCCCACCACCCCTCCCGCTGCACCCTCCCCCCAGTCATGCATCTGAGTGCCACCTTCACCACTCGTAACTCCCAGTACAGCCCTAGCCTTACAGCCCCTCCCCAAACCTGAGGCCAGATTCCCCCTTCCCCAGCACAGCCCTAGCCCTATAGCCCCTTCCCAAGCCTCAGGCCAGTTTGCCCCCTTCCGTAGTGGAGGCCTTACCCTGCAGCCCATTGAAATCCACCCCTGCCTTACCACAGGTCTGGTCGGTAGAGATTTGCCTGTGACCCCTGAAAGTGCTGTGATGCTGTCTGAAAAGCCTGGCACTGATTACCTCAAGTGCTGTGAAATGCAAGGCAGGTGAATGAACCTCAAAGTCACCAGTGAAGTGCAGGTTGGCAGGTGCATGCCGCTTATATACCGTTGTGAAACATGTCATTCTAATTGCCCACCGATGTGCCTGGATGATCCAGCTTGGGGGGATGATTGTGGTGAAGAGTCCTTATAATGAGATGCAAAGATATTGAAATGACGTCCCTGACATGCCATGGTGGAAAACGCGGCCCGCCACTGAAGGCTGCAAAATTGGTTTTACAACGCCATAAAACCGATTTTTGGCCTTCTCACGATATTTTCCGCTCCCGCCCACCATGATGCCTGCCACAAACGGGAAAGAAAAATCCTGGCCATAGTATATTATTATAAGAACTTCTGAAGCCATTTTCGACGGTCCAATGGCTTATGAACATAAATTACCAGGCTGGTTCCAGTAACTCTGAATGGACTCTTGATTGACAGTAGTATTAAGCACTATAATTCCCCCTTATGACCTGATAAAGGAAAATATCAACTCTGCGCAAAGACATTGTTCAGGAACATGAAATATTACGCTCGTCAGGTGGACACAAGCCGGACCTGAACTAGCATAAAATGACATGCGATGACCTCAGGCGAGCGTCCTGACGTCATCGCGCAATATTTCGGTCGGCGGGTGGGCGCAGGAGTCGGCAGCACGCCTGCCAACAATTAATAGGCCTATTAAGGCCATTAAAGATCTAATTAAATGAAATTTTTCACTGCGCATCCAACCTCACAGTTGGCGGGTAGGTGAAAAGGCCAAGTGGCTTTTGGATTTTTTGCGAAACCTCATCCATGGTGTGATGGGGTTTCGATCAGTGATTCAAAAAAAAATGAAAGTACTTCAAACTAATTTGTAACATGTCCCCACTCATGAGACAGTCACATGAGGGGACAAGTTATTAACATTTTAAAATTCTTTATTTTTTTATTTTCAAGAAGCTTCAGCTCCCTGAGGCAGCTCTGTGCAGCTCTATGCCTCAGGGAGCTTTTACTGCGCACACCTGCCCACATGCGCGAATTTCCCCACTCGCCCTCCTCCCCACCCCTCCCAAACAGGCAGCGCTGAGCAATCGAGGGCGGCGGTCCAATTCGCGACAGTTCCCACTTGCCCCCGCCGAGCCTGCCCGAGGATCAGAAAATCCTGGCCCATGAGCGTTGCTTTAAACCTACAGCTTGAAGGCTCAATTGTCAACTCAAACATCAAGAAAAATTGATGATGACCATGTCCATGTCCCTCAGGAGGAAAGAATTGGTGCTGATGGCTAGTATGCTAGGTGTATAGTATATGCATATATCTGCAATGCAAAATTCCCTTACCAAACTCTTGAGTGATCATGAATTGCCAAATAATATGGCTGAAGCCCATCTCAGTATCATTGGGAAGGAAATGTTTCTCATATCAACAATAGGTTTCAAATGCACGTTAGTTAACTACAGAATCACAGAATTGTTATGGTGTAGAAGGAGGCCATTCAGCCCATCATGTCTGCACTGGCTCTCTGAGCATTTTAACTTAGTGCCAATCTCCTGCCTTTTCCCCATAGCCCTGCGCATAGTTTCTACTTAAAAAAATCATCTAATGCCCTCTTGAAAGCCTTAATTGAACCACCACACTTCCAGGCAGTGCATTCCAAACCCTAACCACTTGCTGTGTGAAAAAGTTTTTTCTCGCCTTGCATTTGCTTCTTTTGCAAAACACTTTAAAACTGTGCCCTCTGGTTCTCAATCTGTTTACAAGCGGGAACAGTTTCTCCCTATCTAATCTGTCCAGACCCCTCATGATTTTGAAAACTTCTTTCAAGTCTCCTCTTAGCTTTCTCTTCTCCAAGGAAAACAGTCCCAACTTCTCCAATCTTTCCACATAACTGAAGTGTCTCATCCCTGGAACTATTCTCGTAAACCTCTTCTGCACTCTCTCCAACACGTTCACATGCTTCCTTACATTATTTCACAGATTAAGTCTTCAACCACATTGTATCGTGTTCCCCTTAACAAACCATGCTTAACCTGAGTGTATAAATTTCAAAATATAGCCGTAAGTCTTATGACAAATACTTTGCCTAGAATGTTTAGATGAACTTGACTGGTTTGATAGGTTTCGGTTATAGCTGGCTCAGTTCAGATTTCCAGAAAAACAAATGGTTCCTGTTTATGATAAAATATAAAGTAGCACCTGCTGAATATCTTGGCACTGTCTGCACTATGTGTTAATGTCTCCAGCTTCTCAGATTGGATAGTTTAGATTTGGATGAGCGTTCAGTGGCCCAGGATCAATTGATTTTGCCCTGAAAATCCAAATTATGATCAGATTGTTCACTAAACTATGCTACAAGCTCTCCTTAAGAAATACAGGGCTATCAAATTTGAAAAAAATATAACTAATTAACATGTATGTAAGGGTGTTAGTGTGGTGGAGGCAGATTTAATTGTGGCATTGTGGCTGAATAGAAAAACATGCAGGGCTATGGGGAAAAAGCAGCAGAGTGAGACTAGCTGAGTTCCTCTTGCAAAGAACTGGCATGGACACGATGGACTGAACGTCTCCTTCTGTGCTGTTACCATTTTATGATACTATGGGCAGAATCTTCTGGCTGGCGTGTGGGTGGCGGAGTCCTCATGCCAGCGCTTAAAATGTCGCATGTTGACGTTGTGTGAGCGTCCCGACGTCAGTGTGCGGCATTGCGATATTTCGGTCAGTGGGCACACTATGCTATGGCACGCCCGCCATTAATTAAAGGCCTTGTTAAGGCCATTAGCTCTCCAATCGGCCAGGATTTTGAGGGGCCTGTGTGAACTTCGGGTCGGCGCACAGGCCCAATGGGCGAGCGGGTAAGTGATTTTTTTACAAACCTCATCCAGTGGCGGGATGAGGTTTGATATCGGGTTTAAAAACTTTTAATAAAGTGTTTGTGTTCTTCACCAACGTGTCCCATCTCATGTGACATTTTGAATGAAGTTTAAAATCTATATAATATAATCCTGAAGTTGTCCTAGGAGCAACAAGACCAATATACGAGTGCTATGCTTATCAGCTGATGGATCTGCAGGTGCAGTAGGGTGGAACTACAGATGGAGACAATGTGAAGATAGATGAAGATAAAATCAAGATACCTTGGAAATAGTTCAAAGAAAGCTAAAAACATAATTTGTAATAAATAAGTCAAGACAGAAGAAATTATAATGGAAAAGTAAATGAAAGAACAAATTATAAAATGAAAAAGAGATTGAGAAATAAAAAATAATAAAACAGAAACAGAGATAGAGAAGGCAGGGCAATGGAGTAAAGTAAAACACAAAGTAAAAATAAGAAAGGCTTTCCCAGTGATGCAGTGCCTAAGTACATCAATGTTCTTAGACGTGAATGAAAATTAGCATTTGTGAAGATGGATGCTATTATTTTAATATTTTTGGGAATATTGTGGTATTCTGTAAAGAAGGCTGTGTGTGTGTGTGTCCCTATGGGTACCTAAACTGGGGAAATTTAGTAAAGGTAGCTTGCCTGTGGGAACTGAGAGATGAATGGTAAAGTTGCAAGATTCATGCATTTGTAATGAGAGGCTATGGTGAACTTGGAATTACAAGTAAATAAGTTGGGTTTTAAAATTTGCATTAGGTGATAGGTAAGACTTTTCAGCTGCTAAATTTCAAAGGGAGTTTAAGAAACTTTTACAACTTACGAAGGTTTCATAAGTAAACAAGGGAAGGTGATTAAATTTTATTAGACCCGGAAGTGGAGGCAATAGGAAGACATGAAACATTTTCATATTTTGGAAAAGTTGAGTTTGAAGAGGTGCTTAGGACAATGGAGTCGAGGATGAAAGATAAGGAAAGATGTTTAAAAGAGATGTTTAGTTGAGTTGAGGTGGCTGTGTGAGGGAGATGTCCTGAGATCAGCTCTGTGCTGAGAAAAGTTGTAAATTTGAAGCAGCCATCCAGTTTCAAGCCAGAAAAGTCTTTGTTTTCAGAGAGCAGTCTGTTCCTGAACTTCCTTCAGATTTCCGCAGCAGAGTGGAAGAGAGTGAGAAGTCCTGTGTTATGCTTTATTAAAGTAGCAGTAGTTTTTGTCTTGGGTAATATTACTGGATTTTTATAATTAAAATCTATAAGGCAGCTGTTGCCAATTACTTTACTTGTGCATTCTGACTGAGTGGGCTTTTTTTGGGGAATGTTTTGCAAGACTGTCTCAACTGTGTAATTCTATTCTTGTGAGTTTAAGTTTCTTTTCCTGTTACTAAATCTTTTAATTTTAAAATCCTAAAAGTGTTACTGGGATTTTAAGCTTTTGGGATCAGTAGTTTTCCCCTTGGGCGGAATCGTCCCAGATGTGCACTAAGTGCGATAGCGGATGGGTAAAAGAATGTTTTATCCACTGGCCGCAATGAGGGCTTTTCACGCCTAACCCTCCCAATCCCGCCTCATTAATCATGCATTCCCAGGGAACATGCCTTTTCGATGTTGATCGGCCTCTGATTCACCCACCACACCATTACCTCGTTGCTTCACCATGCTGGGCACTATATTTAAAGTGCAGTCACATGCACACCTCTCAGCGCTTCCAGCCCAAGACTGCAGCAAAGAAGACATGGCCATGAAAGACAAGAAGACTGCAGCCCCCCCACCTCCCCATATTTAGTGACTCATCCCTTGAGTGCCTTTTGGATGCTGTGGAGGTCCGCCGTGATGTCCTCTACCCCTGCTCTGGCCATAGGAGAGGCAGCAACATTACCACTCCAGCTTGGTAGGCGATGGCAGTGGTGATCAGTGCCAATGCTGCACAGAAGAGGTTGGCCATCCAAGGCAGATAGAGGATAAATGACCTCATCTGTTCAGCCAGGGTAAGGCAACCATCTCATCACTCTAAACTCACACACTCGAGCGCATCACACATTCACTAGCATCTCACTCACTGCCAGCTCAAGGGACATCACCACTCACTTTCTCACACAAACCCTCACATCTCCATCTGGCTTAATCTCTGAAGACTGCTTCCTCAGCCCTCACCATTTTGAGGCCACTTTCACAGATCAACTTGTGCCCCCACACACACCCTGGGATACCCCTTCCCCAGTACAGCCTCGCCCTGAAGCCTCTTCCCTTGCCTGAGGCCACTACTCCCCCTTCCCCAAGCAAGCCCTAGCCCTGCAGCCATTGAGACTGATAGGTACAGACTGGCCCCAGAGGCCCCCTAAAAGTGATGTGATTCTGCCTGTGAAGCCTGGCGTTGATGACTGCGAGTGCTGCCTGAAGCAAGGTAAGCAAACAAACCTCAAAATCCTGAGTGAAATGCAGCTAACCAGGTGCACGTCGCTTATGTACAGTTGTGAAACACATCGCATGCAACCATGCTGATGTGCTTGGATGATCCAGCACTGGGGGATGATTCTGGCGAGCTGGGTTTATAATGATATGCAGATGTATTACAGTGAGGTTCCTGAAGTCTGATGGTGGGAAACGCAGGCCGCCATCAACAGGGAGAGTGGACGATTGCAAACTGGTTTCACGATGTCGTGAGACTAATTTTTGGCCTTCTCGCCATATTGTCCGCTCATGCTGCAAAACATGCCCGACGCCAATGAGAAAATTCTGCCCCTTAAAAGTTATGATCAGTCATACAAGTTTCCCCCTGGAATTTGGCTTGCTCAGCGAATAACATTGGCTATGGTCATAGCACGTTAGAATTAATTCAAGTTATGGCTTTAAATAAGACCATAAGACCATAGGGTGCAGGAGCAGAAGTAGGCCATTTGGCCCATCGAGTCTGCTCTGCCATTCAATGAGATCATGGCTGATCTGATAATCCTCAACTCCACTTTGCTGCCTTTTCCCCCTAACCCTTGATTTCCTTACTGATTGAAAATCTGTCTATTTCAGCCTTGAATATACTTAACGACAAAGCCTCGACAGCCCTCTGCAGCAAAGAATCCCACAGATCCACTACCCTCTGAGAGAAGAAATTCCTTCTCATCTCTGTCTTAAATAGGAGATCCCTTACTCTGGGCGACCCCTTACTCTGAGATTATGCCCTCTGCTCCTAGACTCTCCCACAAGGGGAAACAACCTCTCGGCATCTACCCTGTCAAGCCCCCTAAGAATCTTATATGTTTCAATAAGATCGCTCCCCATTCTTCTAAACTCTAATGAGTACAGGCCAAACCGACCCAACCTCCCCTCATAAGAAAATCCCTCCATACACGGGATCAACCTATTGAACCTTCTGTGGACTGCGTCCAATGCCAGTATATCTTTCCTTAGATAAAGGGACCAAAATTGTTCACAGTATTCTAGGTGTGGCCTAGCTAGTGCCTTGTATAGCTTTAGCAAGACTTCCCTATTTTTATACTCCATTCCCTATGAAATAAAGGCCAACATTTTATTTGCCTTCCCTATTACCTGTTGAACTCATATGTTAGCATTTTGGGATCCATGCACAAGGACTCCCAAATCCCTCTGTGCTGCAGCCTTCTGCAGTCTTCCTCCATTTAAATAATATTCAGCTCCCCTATTCTTCCTGCCAAAGTGCATAACCTCACATTATCCCGCATTGTATTCCATCTGCCAAGTTTTTGCCCACTCACTTAACACATCTATATCCCTCTGTAGACTCCTTGTGTCAGCCTCACCACTTGCCTTCCCACCTATTTTTGTGTCATCCACTAACTTGGCGATAGTACATTCACTTCCCTCATCCAAGTCATTAATATATATTGTAAATAATTGAGGCTCCAGCACTGATCCCTGTGGCACTCCGCTAGTTACAGGTTGCCATCTTGAAAATGCCCCTCTTATTCCAACTCTCTGTCTTCTATTAGTTAGCCAACCCTCTATCCATGCTAATATACTACCCCCAACACCATGGGCTCTTATCTTATTAAGTCGCCTTATGTGCTCTACCTCATCGAACGCCTTTTGGAAATCCAAATATATTACATCTACTGGTTCCCCTTTATCCATCCTGCTTGTTATCTCCTCAAAGATTTCAAATAAATTTGTCAGGCATGTTTTCCCCTTCATGAAGCCATGCTGAATCTGATTAGATTATTTATTTCTAAATGCTCTGCTATTGCATCCTTTATAATAGACTCCAACATATTTCCCAATGATGGATGTTAAGCTAATTGGCCTATAGTTGCCTGTTTTTTTGTTTCCCTCCCTTTTTGAATAAGGATGTGACATTGGCGGCTTTCCAATCCTCTGGGACTTTTCCAGAATCTAAGGACTTTTGGAAGATTGCTACCAGTACATCCACTATCTCTGTAGCTACTTCCTTTAATATCTTAGAATGCAACCCATCAGGTCCAGGGGACTTATCAGCCTTTAGCCCCATTAGTTTCCCTAGTACTTTCCCCCAGTGATAGTTATTGTATTTATTCCCTCCCCCACTTTTGCCCTTTGATTATTTAGTATTTTTGGAATGCTATTAGTATCTTCTATTGTGAAGACTGATGCAACGTACTTATTCAACTCCTCTGTCATTTCCTGGTTCCCCATTATTATTTCTCCAGCCTCATTTTCTACGGGGTCTATGTTCACTTTGGCCCCTCTCTTCCTTGTTATATATTTAAATAAGCTCTTACTGCCTGTTTTTATATTACTTGCTAGTTTACCCTCAAAGTTTATTTTCTCCCTCTTTATTATTTTTTTGGGTCATCTTTTGTTGGTTTTTAAAGCTTTCCCAATCCCCTGGCTTACCACTAATCTTTGCCACTTGGTATGTTTTTTCTTTTAATTTGATACTGTCCTTAACTTCCTTGGTTAACCATGGCTGATTTATCCCCTTTCTTGAATCCTTCTTCGTCACTGGGTATACCTTTGTTGAGAGTCATTAACTATTTTCTTAAGCATCTGCCATTGTTCATCAACCATCTTTTTTGCTAAACTGCTTTCCCAGTCCACTCCAGCCAACTCTGCCCTCGTTCCATTGTAATTACCTTTATTTAAGTTTAGCATAGCGGTTTCTGACCCAAGTTTCTCACTCTCAAACTGAATACTGAATTCTACCATATTATGGTCACTATTTCCTAGTGGATCCTTTACTCTGAGATCATTTATTAAACCTGCCTCATTACACATTACCAGATCCAAATTAGCCTGATACCTGGTTGGATTCACAACATATTGTTCTAAGAAACTGTCCCAAATTCTTGCTCATGTCTACCTCTGCCAATTTGATTTTCTCAATCTACATGAAGATTAAAGTCACCCATGATTAATGTGCTGCCATTTTTACATGCCCTCATTATCTCCTGATTTATTCTCTGTCCTACAGCATAGCTACTGACAGGGGGCCTGTAGACTGCTCCCACCAGTGTCTTCTTCCCCTTGTTATTTCTTACCTCCACCCATATGGATTCTGCATCTTCTGATCCACGATCATTTCTTGCTATCGTATTTATCCCATCTCATACTAACAAAGCTACCCCGCCACCCTTTCCTTCCTACCTGTCCTTTCGAAAAGTCACATACCCCTGAATGTTTAGTTCCCAGCTTTGATCTCCTTGTAACCATATCTCCGTAATGGCTGTAAGATCATACCCATTAACCTCTATTTGTGCTGATAATTCATTTATTTTGTTCCGAAAACTACGTGTATTTAAGTAAAGGGCCATTAATTTTGCCTTTTTACCATTTTTTTCCCCTTTAACCCTTTTTGCTGCTTTTTTAATGTTTTTACACTCTGTCCCTCCCTTCACACACTGGGTATCATTATCTAAATAGCTGCCCTGCGAGGCTGCCATGTCCTTTTGCTTTGTAAGCCTACGTACCCCCTTTCCTCCCCTCTATTTAGTTTAAAGCCCTCTCTACAGCCCTAGTTATTCAGTTCGCAAGGACACTGATCCCAGCATGGTTAAGAGGGGACCCCTTTCTCCCTCAGAGACCCTCTTCACACTCAAGTTTGTGACTCCAGATTCACGTGTGTATGGCTTGAACAGAAAGACCAACGAGACAAGTTTCTTCTGATAATTCACAATTTCTTTATTGAATTACTCACAGCCCACAGAGAAGGACTGCATTCAGCAATCACCAAATACAGATACAATTAGTTTCCTGGCACCCTATCCCTTCAGAGGCTAAACCCCACCTTGTTCCAAACTTAATACTTAAATCTTTATATCCTAATTTAATACTTACAATCACCCCTCAGTTGGTCTTCTAATGGTGTTGTAGGTTCCTCGGTGGAGTTGACCAGACTCTACCGACTTCCTTGACTACCTGCAACAAACAGTGGTGTCCTATGATTTCTGTCCCCGATTATACCATTTTTGCTGCTGACCTGGCCAACTAATTTCAATGTCCAGTAGTTAGCACTCTTAGTTTATTCTACGCATACTCCAGACAAATATGATCAGCTCATGCTGGTTGACACAATAGTCTTTCCATGGAAAATATATCCTAGGCGAATATGATTAGCTCTCACGTTGTTTAAACAATTCTCCTGCTGTTTTGAGGTAATACAGCACCTGGCTCCAAGGTAGATGAAAGTTTGAATATTAATGGCCTGTTTCTTGTGCCATTCTATTGGGTAATGAGTCTCTTAATTGCATTAGTCAATGGCAGGTCATGGCATTTCCCTGGTACCATTGTTCCATGATAGCAATCAGTCAATGTCCAAACCCTTTTGATGAGCCACTGTCATAGAGTCATAGTCATAGAGGTCTAGAGCACAAAAAAGACCCTTCAGCCCATCGAGTCTGCGCTGGTTAAACAAATACCTAACTATTTTAATCCCATTTTCCAGCACTAGGCCCATAACCTTGTATGCCATGGCATCGCAAATGCACATCCAAATACTTCTTAAATGTTATGAGAGTTTCTGCCTCTATCACCCTTTCAGGCAGAGAGTTCCAGATTCCCACCACCCTCTGGGTGAAAAAATTTTCCTCACATCCCCTCTAAACCTCCTGCCCCTTACCTTAAATCTATGCCCCCTGGTTATTGATCCCTCCACCAAGGGGAAAAGTTCCTTCCTATCTACACTATCTATGCCCCTCATAATTTTATACCCCTCAATCATGTCCCCCCTCAATCTCCTCTGCTCCAGGGAAAATACCCTCAGTCTATCCAATCTCTCCTCATAACTAAAACTCTCCAGCCCAGGCAATATCCTGGTAAATCTCCTCTGCACTCTCTCTAGTGCAATCACATCCTTCCCATAATGCGGATTCCAGAACTGCATGCAATACTCTAGCTGTGGCCTAACCAGTGTTTTATACAGTTCCAGCATAACCTCCCTGCTCTTATATGTATGCCTCAGCTAATAAAGGTAAGTATCCCATATGCCTTCTGAACCACCTTATCGACCCGTCCCGCTACCTTAAGGGACCGGTAGACATGCACACCAAGGTCCCTCTGATCCTCGGTACTTCCCAGGGTCCTACCATTCATACTATTCCTGTGCCTCGTTTGTCCTGCACAAGTGCATCACCTCACACTTATCTGGATTAATTTTCATTTGCCACTGATCAACCCATCTGACCAGCCCGTCTATAGCCTCCTGTAATCTAAGGCTATCCTCCTCACTATTTAGCACCCCGCCAATTTTTGCGTCATCCGCGAACTTACTGATCAACCCTCCTACATTCAAGTCAAAATCGTTTATATATACCACAAACAGCAAGGGACCCAGCACTGATCCCTGTGGAACCCCACTGGACACAGGGATCCAGTCACAAAAACACCCCTCGACCATCACCCTCTGCTTCCTGCCACTCAGCCAATTCAGGATCCAATTTGCCAAATTGCCTTGGATCCCATGGGCTCTTACCTTCATTATCAATCTCCCATGTGGGACCTCACCAAAAGCTTTGCTGAATTCCAAGTAGACTACGTCAAATGCATTTCCCTCATCTACACACCTGGTCACCACTTTGAAAAATTAAATCAAATTGGTCAGACATGACCGTCACTTAACAAAACCATGCAGACTGTCTTTGATTAATCCCTGCCGCTCCAAGTGTAGATTAATTCTGTCCCTCAGAATTGCTTCCAATAGTTTCCCCACCACTGAGGTTAGACTGACTGGCCTGTAGTTCCCTGGTTTATCCCTTCCTCCTTTCTTGAACAACGGTACCTCTGGCACCTCTTCTGTGGCCATAGAGGTATTGAAAATTATTGCCAGCGCCCCTGCTATCTCCTCCCTTGCCTCACTCAACAGCCTGGGATATATTTCATCTGGGCCTGGAGGTTTATCTACTTTTAAGCCTGCCAGATCACTTAGAACCTCCTCCCTTTCTATGCTAATTTCTTTAATTATATCACAGTCCTTCTGCCTGATTTCCATACCCACATCATCCCTCTCGCTTGTGAACACCGACACAAAGTATTCATTTAGAACCCTACCTACGTCTTCCGGCTCCACAC
Organism: Cetorhinus maximus; assembly: GCF_964194155.1. NCBI lineage: Eukaryota > Metazoa > Chordata > Chondrichthyes > Lamniformes > Cetorhinidae > Cetorhinus > Cetorhinus maximus. The sequence goes on along the minus strand of NC_135882.1, from coordinate 75,323,112 downwards.
ACAAATTACCACTATGGTCCTTAACGGGCCCTACTCTTTCCCTAGTTGTCCTCTTACACTTAATGTACTTGTAAAATAACTTTGGATTTTCCTTTATTTTACCTGCCAATGTTTTTTCATGCCCCTTTTTGCTCTCCTAATTTCCTTTTTAAGTTCCCCTGTAAACATTCTATACTCCTCTAGGGCTTCCGCTGTTTGGGCCCTTGGTATCTGCCATAAGCCTCCCTTTTTTTCTTTATCCAATCCTGTATATCCCTCGACGTCCAGGATTCCCTGGATTTGTTGGTCCCACCCTTTGTCTTTACTGGAATATGTTGGCCCTGTACTCTCCCTATTTCCTTCTTGAATGAGTCCCACTGCTCTGATGCAGATTTATCTAAAAGTAGCTGCTCCCAGTCCACTCTTGCCAAATCATATCTGATCTTATTAAAATCAATCTTCTTGCAATTTAGAACTCTGCTTTCTGGCCCATCCTTGTCCTTTTCCAAAACAACTTTGAATCTAACGGAGTTATGATCACTATCTGCAAACTGTTCCCCCACTGATATCTCTACCGCTTGCCCAGCTTCATTCCCTAAAATTAAGTCCAGGAATGCCCCTCTCTTGTAGGACCTCCTAAGTACTGGCTTAAAAAGCTCTCCTGGATGCATTTTAAGAATTCCACTCCCTCTAAACCTATCACACTATGACTAGCCTGGTTAATATTGGGGAAGTTGAAATCCCCCACTGTTACTACCCTATTATTTTTACGCTTCTCTGAAATTTGCCTATATATCTGCTCTTCTATTTCTCTTTGACTGTTTGGAGGCCTACAGTACACTCCCAGCAATGTGATTGCTCCTTTTTTGTTTTCCAGTTCTGCCCATGTGGCTTCATTTGAGGAGCCTTCTAAGATGTCATCCCTCCTTACTGCTGTAATTGATTCCTTGATAAATATTGCGATACCCCCTCCTCTTTTACCTCCTTCCCTGTGTTGCCTGAAGACCCTATATCCTGGAATATTGAGCTGCCAATCCTGCCCCTCTCTCAACTGTGTCTCGGTGACAGCAATGTCACCATACTTCCATGTGTTAATTTGTGCCCTCAACTCATCTGCCTTATTCGTCAGACTCCTTGCATGCAAATAAATACCATCCAACCTTGCCAAACTCCCTTTTGCCTTAACTGGTCTATAATTTCTATGCCTTCCAGACTCACTTGCTCTCTCTTCTAATTTTGGCTGTGCATCTCCCCCTGCTGAACCTCCTCTCAGGATCCCATCCCCCTGCCAAGTTAGTTTAAACCCTCCCCAACATCAGTAGCAAACCTGCCCGCAAGGATGTTGGCCCCATTTCAGTTCAGGTGCAACCCCTCTGCCTTGTGCAGGTCCCACTGCCCCCAGAAATGGTCCCAATGTCCCAGAAATCTACAGCCCTCCCTCCTGCACCATCTCTCCAGCTACGCATTCACCTGGACTAACCTCCTATTTCTATACTCACGAGCATGTGGCACTGGAAGTAATCCAGAGATTACTACCTTTGAGGTCCTGTTTTTTAATCTGCTTCCTAGCTCCCTAAATTCTGCTTGCAGGACCTCATCCCTCTTTCTACCTATGTTGTTGGTACCAATATGTACCACGATCTCTGTCTGTTTGCCCTCCCCCTTTAGAATGCCCTGCAGCCGTTCAGTGACATCCTTGACCCTGGCACCAGGGAGGCAACATACCATCCTGGAGTCACGTCTACAGCCGCAGAAACATCTGACTGTTCCCCTTACTATCGAGCCTCCTACCACTATTGCTTTTCCCCTCTTTTTCCTTCCCCCCTGTGCAGCTGAGCCACTCACAGTGCCATGAGCGTGGCTGCACTGCCCAGAGGAACCATCACTCTCACTGTTTTCCAACACAGAAAAACGGTTCTCGAGTGAGATGCACCCTGGGGATTTCCTGACTACCTGTCTGACACCTTTCTTCTGACTGATGGTCACCCACTCCCTCTCTGCCTGCACCTCCGTAAGCTGTGGGGTGACCATGTCTAAAAACGTGCTATCCATGAAACTCTCAGCCTCGCGGATGCACCTCAGTGTCTCCAGCTGCCGCTCAAGCTCTGAAACCCTGAGCTCAAGTAGCTGCAGCTGGTGGCATTTCCTGCACCCGTGGTCGGTCAGAGCACAAGGAGCGCCTAGGACTCTCCACTTGTTGCAGGCGGTTCATAACACTGGACTGAGCTGCCCTGCCATGCCTCTAGTTGAAAAAAAAACCTTACTTTAAGTTAAATACAGTAAAAAAAATGTTAAATTATTTATGTACTTTGGATGAAAACTAGAACACTTACCTTTCCTTTGCTTAATCTATTTTAAACTGGAGGAAAAACTGGAGAAAAAAACTGGAGAAAACTGTCTTTTACTAAATGTCTGAATTAACCCCTTGCTGCACAGTCCTGTGCTGTTGGCTGCAGCTTGGTTTCTGTATTGTGGTAAAAAACATGGTCAAAACATGTCCGTGGGTTTCCTTTCCCATGTCTGCCTCTCATTCTCTGCAGGACCTCCACCCCTGGACTATCATTTATACTCCATAAATTTCCCAGTTGGAGGGGATTCTGATCCAAAAATGCCTTCAATTCTGCTCAGCTGCTAGAACTGTGGAAGATTGGGAATCATGCACTATCAGCTGTTGTAATGCAGCGTTTCCTAGGTGAAGAAATTTGTGTTAAATATGCAGGTGCTTGCACTAGTGCAGGCTGGCCTTGGGTGCCTGCTAGTGGGAAAGGCAGAACATATGGTGCTGAGCAGCCATACATCATGTGAGCCGGTGGGGACAAATTAAAAGAACATCTAGAAATTTGTTCCCTTTATAAGAGGGGTAATTTTATGGTGACAGCCTTCAATTTTCTGGAGTGTTCCAGCCCGGAGTCGTCAGGGTCGATTTTAGTCTCTCTACTGTTTCATTTACATCTATAAATGGGGCAGTAAGGGGCCAAAACTTGCTGAAAATGAAATAAAAAGGCTGACTTACTGCTGGAGGGCTGCCCATACCAAGTTAGACAGCCAGTCTTCCCAATGGAAACACACGGGGAGCATCATTAATATGTGTAAATAGAGTTGACATTGACATCATCAAGAATCTCAATGCCATTTCTATCTCAACCAGCACTGCAACTGCTACATTTTTAACTCACCCATAGATTAACAAGCAATGGCAGTACAGTCTGGGCAGTGGGCATCTACAGGATTCTTTAAAGGGAAACATGGAAGCACGTCTGGCCCTTTTATGGGCCATTTTGGCATGCTGTCAGGATTTTGTTGATGGCGCATCGACACTCCGCTGGGTGAGAGCCACCAGCTGAATGCAGGCAGCTACCCAGAGGCAGCAGGCGGGGAATTGCTTTTTAGATTAAAAAGGTGGTTGCAGGCCGGGAAGGCAGCCCCTGCTGCCTCAGCACTTGGCTCATGGGGGGTTTTCCCTCCTTTAGTTAAAAGTTATTTATATTTATCTGGTTTTGGGCCTATCTCGTGGAGGCCCCAGGGCTCCTGCCTGCCTCAGCAGTGGCCACTGCTCCTCATTGGGCTGGCAGCTCCAGGGGATGGGAGGCCATCCTGAATAGGATGGCTAGGCTGGCAGTAGCTAATGAATGAGCTGCTGGTAAAATTGAGGGGTTTCCTCCATTTCTGGCCACTGTTGAAACCGCAACTCAATTGATAAAAGCCTGCCCAATGCCTCCACTCCCCCCTTTTGAGGTCCCCCTCCACTACACATGGGTTCACCATGCCTACTACCCTATTTGTGACAGAGATGAAAATCAAACCATCCCCTGGCTAATACCAGTGGACACTGGTATTAGCAATATTCCCTTTCCCGAGTCTGCTTCTAATTCTCGGCAGGACCTCCATCCCTGGAATATCATTGGTTCCATGGAAATTATTGGGAGGTCATTCGCTGTGCTTCTCAATTAGCAAAATTGGAATTTAATGCCTGCATCACATAAGCCAAAATGGAAGTATTACCCAAAAAGCTGACAAGTGCAATGATAAGCGAGCGAACTGCTGTTTAATTTAAATAAAATGCAAATGCATAACTGCAACCTAGTTTACAATTTGAGTACTTGATATATCACCAGCAAGAGATCATTTAAACTACACTGCACTAGATTATTAACAAATGAACATAGAGTAACATGAAGCTGTTCACCAAGACAAGCAGGGATAATAGCTTTAAAAAAGTCAAAAAATATATTTTTTATTGGTTATTTAATTATTTTCTTCATCCTTGAGGCTCCAAATGTCCCCCTGCTGCAAATCTAAACCACCTCACAAGATGGTCTGATGATAAACTCACAAGCCTCACCCACGTTGGCCTTAAAGTGCCAGCTAGAGACTGTGGAAATTTGCCTCTTCAATTTTTCTTTCCTTTTTAAGAAGTCCTCTTTTGCACATTAACTTCAGGTTATAAATTCAAAACAGGGGCATCTGTAGGTGGGGATCTTCCTTTGACACTCTTTGAGGGTTGTATCAGATTAGGACACAAATGCATTGCTCCACTACTATCAGTGGGGAAAAGAACATTTATTGAAGAAAATGTTAGGCCCATTGTAAATCCTGATAACATCTGAATGGCCAAACTAGTATTTGAAATAAATGGTAGCATTTTAAGACTATTTTTGCTGTGGTTCCACCAGCAAATAAAAAACCTTTGCCTGTTACGATGGCTGAACAATGAACACACGATTCAAGAAAACTTAGTTGCACAGACAGATGTGCCAGTGAGTGCTTCAATGCAAAAATGGGCAGGTTAATTGAACCATACTTACCAAAATTGGGCTATTTTTTATATGGAAATTAACTGAAATTGGTTCAGTTAAGATCATTTTAAAGGCAGAGTTCAACTTAGTGTTATTCTTGTCACAGAGTGGCAGGATTTTAATTTGCTCCTCTAATATAGTAAATTTCTGATCTTCATTGAAACACTGAGGCTGATACTGAGCAGTGAGGGAAAGAAAATCAGTGAAAGTAAACTTGAGATATTTCCCTATATTTTTTAGTAGACAGTTGCCGTCAGCAGATGTTTAATGATTCCTCACCTGCCCTGACCTCACCTGCAGGAGAATGGTGCACAGTGTCTGAGAGACAACAAGAATGGGAGAGAATAACTTTAAAAAAAAATCACAAATTGCACATCGCAGAAGAGATAAGTAAAAGAAGTGACAAACCAGTGGAGGAAAGAAGACAAATAATTAAGAAAATGAGATAGCATAAAAGTGAGATAAAAACAGAAAATGCTGGAAAAACACAACAGGTCTGATAGCATTTGTGGTGAGAGAAACAAAGTTAACATTTCGAGTCTGTATGACTCTTCTTCATAGGCTCAATAGGCTTCATAATAGGCTTCATAAGCTCTGAAGAAGAGTCATACGGACTCGAAATGTTAACACTGTTTCTCTCTCCAATGATGCTGCCAGACCTGCTGAGTTTTTTTTTAGCATTTTCTGTTTTTATTTCAAATTTCCAGCATCTGCAGTATTTTGCTTTTATCTTGGCATAAAAGTGACAAAGGAAGAACCAGCAGGTCAGAAAGAATAAAAAGATTGTAAATACTTTTTAAACAATTAACAGTAAAACAGAGAAAATAAAATCCCCTTTTTTCTCACCAGTACAGCTATAGGTCACTCCAGGCTGTGAAACAAATAAGAGTTTCAAGGCATGAAATTAGTTAGTTTCAGCAGATCGCTTTCAAAGCATATTAGTGTAAAACATCAGTGGATAACAATGCAAAGCCATAACATGGGAAATAGCAAGTTTGCATTCCAGATCAAAGTGATGCTCTTATACTGAACTAAGTATACATTTCCCAATCCAATTCGAAAAAAAACTTTGTTCCCAACAGTTCACCTCTGCCCTGACCCCATTGGACCTGTCAGGGTTTGGCTAATGTAAATATTTTAAATAGCTCCCAGTGGCTGCTTTGGGTGGACAGGGCAAATAATTGCTCCAGCACCAGCTTCAACTTTGTGTGACCAGCATCACAACCTGCATCGTTTTCAATAAGCTTGATGCCACTTTAATATTTAAAGCCCCCTACACCAAAACCAACCCCCGCCCCCACCACCCCAACTCCATTACTTTAGCAATACTAGACATCAGGAAGACAAAAATCCAAGAAGCGGCGGCAGAGGCCAGGAGAGCATTCACCAACAGAAGGTGGCTGGAAACTGACAATATCATCAGTATTCTGACCCTATTATATCAATCCGCACAATCTGTTTAATTAGAAAATATGTGGCAATAAGAATAGCAAAAGCTATGGGATGGAAATTCTTTGACATATCTCTTTAAATACTGTTCAATTTAATCACAGCGCAATGTTCTTGGACAGTTTTCATTCTTCTACAGATGCTTTTCATTTTAATTTCATGTATTTCCTCCAGCACAAAATCAGCATACTTCAAGATAAGAACATCGCTCTTTGAACTTTAAAGTTGGGGTTTGGTTTGAGGCAAGGCATTCAGTGAAATTAATGCTTACATTGCGAACTATATCTGTTCAGGATATAACCTAAATATATGTGGTTCATAATAAAGTGATAAAATATCAGATACAGGTGTAAGACCATTAAACCTGGCAATGAGAAAGTCTATTCTATTTTAGTTTAGGAGTACAAGCCAGAACAGCTTCTGGGTCTGTTTGGATGTTGCCACACAGGACTATTGTCCTACTTTTATATGTGCAAAGCTGGCTCCATTACTGAGGCAAAGCCATTAGAGAAATCCATCAAAATGTGGAAGAGTCACATCAAGGCAAAACACCAGAACGTTTACAAGTTGTCAGTTTGCAAATGTAATGAGAGCAAGTACCTTGGGCACAATTCCTGGTTGAAGGTTGACATACAAATTCTCAGTTTGCAACATGACAATTCAAAAACATCAAAGAAAGCAATCGAACAGCAATGCTATCAGAGCTCCTGGAGCAGCTTCAGGCCAGTAACTGTATCTTTGTCATGAATGAAACTCACGTCATGTTAATAGCATATCAGGAAGTCTTTGGAACTCTGAAACGGAAACATTGCACTCTTTCTTTTTGATGCTGGGAAATTATTAAATATTTTCCTTGAAAGAACATGACATTGTTTTGTGCTAAAAGAAACCCCATAAATAGTTTGGATGCTAAAAATCAGTTTAAACATGTTCTGCAAGGACATACCCTTCTAAATGCTTAAGTTTATAACAGATTAGTGTACATTAACTGTTGATTTTTAGAAAAAGTAAATTTATTATAAAAAGTAAGGGTCAATTTCATTGGCGGGCCTGAGCCAGCAGGAACTGGTGTCAATGACGAGGCAGAGAGCCATGGGGATGGCACATTTCTGGATTTTTAAAATTCTTTTTATTGGCATGTTGGCATCATTAACAAGGCCAGTATTTGTTACCCATCCCTAATTGCCCTTGAGAAGGTGGTGGTGAGCGCTTGAACTGCTGCAGCCTTTCTGGTGCAGGTAGACCCATAGTGCTGTTAGGGAGGGAGCTCCAGGATTTTGACCCAACAACAATGAAGAAACAGTGATACATTTCCAAGTCAGGATGGTGTGTGGCTTGGAGGGGAACGTGCAGGTGATGGTTTCCCATGTGTCTGCTGCCCTTGTCCTTCTAGGTGGTAGAAGCCAAGGATTTGGAGGCTGCTGTCAAAGGAGCCTTGGTGAGTTGCTGCAGTGCATCTTGTAGATGGTACACACTGCTGCCACTCTGCATCGGTGGTGGAGGGAGTGGATGCTTAAGGTGGTGGATGGGGTGCCGATCAAGTGGGCTGCTTTGTCCTGGATGGTGTCAAGCTTACTGAGTATTGTTGGAGGTGCACTCATCCAGGCAAGTGGAGAGTACTCCATCACACTTCTGACTTGTGCCTTGTCGATGGTGGGCAGGCTTTGGGGAGACAGAGGTGAATTACTCATCACCAAGTTTACAGCCTCTGACCTGCTTGTGTAGCCACAGTATTATGTGGCTAGTCCAGTTCAGTTTCTGGTCAATGCTGGGAAATTCAGCGATGGTAATGCCATTGAATGTCATGGGGCGATGGTTAGGTTCTCTCGTGTTGGAGGTGGTCATTGCCTGGCACTTGTGAGGCACAAATGTTACTTGCCACTTGTCAGCCCAAGCCTGAATGTAATCCTGCTTTTGCTACATTTGCACACGGACTGCTCAGTATCTCAGGAGCCGTGAATGGTACTGAACATTGATGACTGCACAATTAAAATCCCCACTCCTGACCTCATTCACCAAAGAGAAGGACTTAGCGGTCGATTTGTCTATGGAAGAGTGTGTAGATAGCCTGGATTATGTTGAGATCAAAAAAGAGGTGTTAGGCATCTTGAAGAATATTAAGGTGGATAACTCCCCAGGGCCAGATGGGATCTACCCCAGAGTACTGAGGGAGGCAAGGGAGGAGATTGCTGGGGCGTTGACAGAAATCTTTGTATCCTCACTGGCTATGGGCGAGGTCCCAGAGGACTGGAGAATGACCAATGTTGTTCCATTGTTTAAGAAGAGTAGCAGGGATAATCCAGGAAATTACAGGCCGGTCAGCCTTACGTCAGTGGTAGGGAAATTATTGGAGAAGATTCTTCGTGACAGGATTTACTACCATTTGGAAGCATGGTTTTGTGAAGGGGAGGTCGTGTCTCACTAACTTGATTGAGTTTTTCGAGGAAGTGACAAAGATGATTGACGAAGGAAGGGCAGTGGATGTTATATACATGGATTTCAGTATGGTCTTTGACAAGGTCCCTCATGGCAGACTGGTACAGAAGGTAAAGTTGCATGCGATCAGAGGTGAGCTGACAAGATGGATACAGAATTGACTTGGTCATAGAAGACAGAGGGTTGCAGTGGAAGGGTCCTTTTCTGAATGGAGAGCTGTGACTAGTGCTGTTCTGCAGGGATCAGTGCTGGGACCTTTGCTGTTTGTAGTATACATAAATGATTTGGAGGAAAATGTAACTGGGCTAATTAGTAAGTTTGCAGACGACACTAAGGTTGGAGGAGTTGCAGATAGTGAAGAGGATTGTCAAAGGATACAATGGGATATAGATCGGTTGGAGACTTGGGCGGAGAAATGGCAGATGGAGTTTAATCTGAAAAATGCGAGGTAATGCATTTTGGAAGGTCTAATACAGGTAGGAATTATACAGTAAATGGCAGAACCCTTAAGTGCATTGACGAGCAGAGGGATCTGGGTGTGCAGGTCCACAGGTCACTGAAAGTGGCAACGCAAGTGGATAAGGTAGTCAGGAAGGCATATGGCATGCTTGCCTTCATCGGTAGGGGTATTGAGTATAAAAACTGGGAAGTCATGCTGCAGCTGTATAGAACCTTGGTTAGGCCACACTTGGAATATTGTGTGCAATTCTGGTCGCCATATTACCAGAAGGATATGGAGGCATTGGAGAGGGTGCAGAAGAGGTTTACCAGGATGCTGCCTGGTCTGGAGGTTATTAGCTATGAGGAGAGGTTTGAGAAACTCAGATTGTTCTCACTAGAGTGACGGAGATTGAGGGGCGACTTGATAGAAGTTTACAAAATTATGAGTGGCATGGACAGAGTAGATAGTCAGAAGCTTTTTCCCAGGGTGGAAGAGTCAATTACTAGAGGACATAGATATAAGGTGAGAGGAGAAAACTTTAGAGGAGATGTGCGGGGCAAGTTTTTTATGCAGAGGGTTGTGAGTGTCTGGAATTCGCTGCCAGAGGAGGTGGTGGAAGCAGGTACGATAGTGATGTTTAAGAGGCAGCTTGACAAATACATGAATAGAATGGGAATAGAGGGATACGGACCCCGGAAGAGCAAAATGTTTTAGTTTGACAGGCAATATGATCGGCGCAGGCTTGGAGGGCCGAAGGGCCTGTTCCTGTGCTGTACTTTTCTTTGTTCTTTGTTCTTCTCTCATGATGGAGGGAAGGTCATGGATGAAGCAACTAAAGATTCCTGAGCCTGCAGATACCACCCTAAGTAACGCCTATAGTGATATCCTCGAACTAAGCTGATTGACCTCCAACAACCACAGCCATCCTCCTTTGTGCTAGGTATGACTCCATCCAATGGAGAGTTTTCTCCCTGATTCCCATTGACTCCAGTTTTGCCAAACTAGGTCAAATGTTGTACTGATGTCAAGTTCATTCATACTCACCTCACCTCTGGAGTTCAGCTCTTTTGTCCATGTTTGGACCAAGTCTGTAATGAGGTCAGGAGCTGAGTGGCCTTAATGGAACCCAAACTGAGCATCAGTGCACAGGTTATTGCTGAGTAAGTGCCACTTGATAGCACTGTTGGTGACACCTTCCATCACCTTACCAATGATCGACAGTAGACTGATGAGACAATAATTGGCTAGATTGGATTTGTACTGCTTCTTGTGGACAGGACATACATGGGAAAGTTTCCAGATTGTCCGGTAGATGCCAGCGTTGTAGCTGTATTGAAACAGCTTGGCTAGGGGCGTGGCTAGTTCTGGAGCACAAGCCTCCAGTACTACATCAAGGATGTTGTCAGCACCCATAGCTTTGCTGTGTCCGGTGCCTTCAGCCAATTTTTGATATCATGTGGAGTGAATCAAATTGGCTGAAGATTGCCATTTTTAGGATGCTGGGTATTCGGCACTTCTGGCTGAAGGTCTCTGCCAATCTTTAACATTGTCTTATGCACTGTGGTTCTGGGGTCCACCATCATTGAGGATGGGGATATTTGTGGAGCCTCGTCCTCATGTTAGTTGTTTAATCGTCTACCATCATTCGAGACTGGATATGACAGGATTGCAGAGCTTTGATCTGATCCATTGGTTATGGGATTGCTTAGTTCTGTCTATCGCATGATGTTTCTGCTGTTTGGCACGCAAGTAGTCCAGTGTTGTAGCTTGACTAGGTTGACACCTCATGCCTGATGCTGCTGTTGGCATGCTCTCCTGTACTTCTCATTGATCCCTTAGCTTGATGGTAATGAAAAAGTGAGGGATATACCGGGCCATGAGTTTACAGATTATGGTTGAACACAATTCTGCTGCTGCTGATGGCCCAAAGCATTTCCTGGATGTCCAGTTTTAAGTTGCTAGCTCTGTTCTAAATCTACCACAATTGGCATGATGTTAGTGCCATACAACAGGATGGAGGGTATCATCAATGTGAAGATGGGATTTGGTCACTCCTAACAATATTGTCATGGACAGATGTATCTGCATCAGGTAGATTGGTGAGGACAAGATCTAGTCATTTTTTCCCTCTTATTGGTTCCCTTACCACCTGACAGAGGACCAGTCTGCCATAGAATCAAAGAGTCATAGAGTTATACAGCATAGAGTTATACAGGCCCTTCAGCCATCATGTCCGTGCCAGCCATCAAGCACCTATCTATTCTAACCTCATTTTCTAGCACTTGGCCCATAGCCCTGTATGCTACGGCTTTTCAAGTGCTCATCTAAATGCTTCTTAAATATTGTGAGGCAGATATGTTCTTCGAAACTTGGCCAACTCGGTGGGTAGTAGTATTACTGACATTGAAGTCTCCTACCCAGAGTACATTCTGTTCCCTTACCATCCTCGATGCTTCTTCGAATTGGTGTTCAACTTGGAGAAGTACTGATTCATCAGCCAAGGAAGGGCAGTAGGTGGTAATCAGCAGGAGGTTTCCTTGCCCATGTTTGACCTGATGCTATGAGACCTCATGGAGTCCAGAGTCAAGGTTAAGGAACCCCAGAGCAACTCCTTCCCAATGGTATATCACACTGTTGCCACATCCGGTTGATCTGTCCTGCCTATGGGACAGGGCTTACCCAGGGATGGTGATGGTGGTCTCTTGGACATTAGTTATAAGGTATGCTTCTGTGAATATGACTATGTCAGGATGTTGCCTGACTAGTCTGTGGGACAGCTCTCCCAATTTTGGCAAATGCCCCCAGATGTTAGTAAGGAAAATTTGGCAGGTTCCAAAGGGTAGAGTTTGCTATTGCCTTTTCAAATGCCTCAGTTGACGCTGAGTGTTCCATCCTGTTTTATTTCTTTTTTGACTTTTCTGTGGCGGTTTGATATAACTAAGTGGCTTTCTATGCCATTTCAGAAGGCAGCTACAAATCAGCCACATTGGATGTCGCACTGCAGCTTAAGGTTGTACAGGCAGAGGGGGAATGAGTGATATAAAAGGAAATATGAGAGGTAAAGAGAATATGAAGTGAGACTGGGAGCAAACGTCAAATGAAACCCAAAAGTCTTCAATAGCATATAAATAGTAAAAGGATTGTAAGAGGAGGGATGGGACCAATTATGAACCAAAAAGGATCTAAGCATGGAGGCAGAGGACATAGCTGAGGTACTAAATGAGCACTTTCCTTTATTCATAACACAGGAAGAAAATATGGACAAAGTCACAGTAAAAGAGGTGGTAATTGAGACACTAGATGGGTTAAAAATTGATAAAGAAGAGGAATTATGTAAAGTTGATAAGTTACCAGGGCCAGATGCGATGCATCTGAGAATACTGATGGAACTAAGGAAGGAAATCGCAAAGGCATGATCCAATCCTCCTTAGATTCAGGGGTGGAGAATTACAAATGTCAATACTAGGACCACTGCTTTTCTTGATATATCGATGACCTACTCTTGTGTGTGCAGGGCATAATTTTAAAATTTGCAGATGACACAGAACTTGGAAGAATTCTAACCTGCGAGGAGGATAATGATAAACTTTAAGAGGACACAGGCTGGTGGAATGGGCGGACACATGAAATTTAATGCAGAGAAGTGTAAAATGATACATTTTAGTAGGAAGAACAAGGATAGACAATATAAAATAAAGGATACAATTCTAAAGAGGGTGGAAGAACTGAGATACCTGTGTGCAAAGCATTCAAGGTGGCAGGACAGGTTCCGAAAGTGTTTAAAAAGGCATAAGGGATCCTGGGCTTCATAAATAAAAGCAAAGAGTGCATAAGTAAGTTATGGTGAACCTTTATAAAACACTGGTTTGGCCCCAGCCGAAGTATTGGGTATGTAATCAGCTTGCTGCCAGTTGGTGAATAATATGCAGAGGAATTCAATGGAAGTTTTGTTTAAATGCACTACTAAATTGCTCTATCCTATTTCATGTGGCGACATGGCTTCCATTATATGTGTGCTATTCATTGTGCATGAATCTTAATCCACGTTGTCAAAGGATAGCCCTTGTCTCCCACTTGATGCGGAAGCTCAAATGCAGCTGGCAATGCATACTGCTACAGAATAAAGGCATCATGATGACAGCCCAGGATACTGGGCATTGACCTGCACGAGTTGCTGTGTATGGTCACACAGCAGCTGGACATTAAGGCAGTGGAATCCCTTTTGGCTATGGTATAGAGTTGAAGTTGCAAAGATCTACAGGGGTTTGAGTGGTGGATACTGAAGGATTTTTTCGCTGATGTCAATTTTTCTGCACAAAGCAGTTGCTCACACTTGCTCCAAAATGGCACATATGCATCTAATCAGCTTTGCCCGCTGATTGACATCGTGATCTGCCTGCTCTGCATACTTCCAGTTTTTTTCCACTCTGCCCACACTAACAGACTCAACAGTTTGGCATTTAGTGTGAGTCACCTCAAAATTGTGCACACATGCTACAGTTGTCATTTTGAAGTTCTAAGGACAATCACAAAAAACAAAATGAAGCCAAACTTATGAGGAAAGGTTAAGCAGGCTGGGCCTACATTCATTGGGGTTTGGAAGAATGAGATGTGATCTTATTGAAACATATAAGATTCTGAGGGGTCTTGACAGGGTAGAATTTGACAGAATGTTTCTCCTAGTGGAGGAATCTAGAGTTGAGGACACAGTTTAAAAATAAGGGATCTCCCATTCACAGTGGAGATGAGGAGGAATTTCTTCTCCAAGAAGATCGTTAGTGTTTGGAATCCTCTCCCATAGAGAGCAGTGGAGGCTGGGTCATTGAATACATTCAAGGCTGAGTTAGACAGATTTTTGATTGACAAGGGAGTCAAGGATAATGGGGGACAGACAGGAAAGTGGAGTTAAGGCCATAATCAGATCAGCCATTATGTTATTTAATGATAGAAGAGCCTCGATGGGCTGAATGGCCTACTCCTGCTCCTAATTCTTATGATCTAATGATCTTATGAAAAACATCTGAATTGACCTCAATTTCACGCTCAAAATGTTCTGCACACATATACATAACAAATAGAAAACTAAAGTAAGGATAAGTCCATGAAAGCATGAACAAGATAAACTCTCAAATCATGACAGAGAAATGGAAGAATTGAACAACTACTTCACCTCAGCTTTTGCTAAGCAAGATAATGGCCTGGATTTTGCGGTCAGTGATGGAGGAATGGTGCTCACCATCCACCTCACTGACTGCTGCCCATAAAAGATTTGATTGGCTTTAGAATAGAGGTTTCCTGTCAGTGGGTATCTGTTCCAGTGCAGGACCCTCTGCAGAGAACCTGTGGCACCTGTGAGTAAGGCAAATTGACAACAAGGCTTTTTAACCAATGCTGGGAACCTTGATGCTGCTATTTTTAAAGGGACCGACTGCTAGGTGGTCACTGTGCTTGCCCTGTTCAAGCTATAGACCCTTTTAATTTGTGGTATACACGTCACACAGTTAACAGTATAGCTGAAGAGGACCAAAAAAGATTAAGTTTAAAATTATTGTGGAGCCAGACAGAGCAAGAGCGCTACTCCAGGCCCCACAAAATTAATCTGACGTGTTGCTGCGCCAAACTCCCTGGTTTCTATTCACAAACTCAAACTTTCCTTACTGTCAGTGTGGCAGCCTTTGGGCTGCCCATTGTGTTACTTGCTTAATTCAGGCAAGCTGCATCAGGACACCCTTTTGGAGCAGGCCAATCACTGCTTCTAATTAAATGAAACCTGGCCCTCAAAATGGCTCCAGCCTCTTCACTCCAGACATGGACAGAGTGGCTGCTGTACTCCACCAGTCAGCTGCCTGAAAGTTAAAATTTACCCTGCACGGGGTGATTAAAGTCCTATGTTTGTCATAGGATTCCAATTATAAAAATATACGAGGATCACCTCTGGATTTTGGAGGGTGCCTCAGCTGCCCAAAAAGCACTGGCATTAAAAAAGCCATTGAGTGGGAATGGAACCACTCCACTTTAATCCCACGCCACTCACTTTCTATTGGGCATGGAGGAGTTAAAGGTCCCCTTTTTAACCTCTATTTTTAGTTAGAAAAAAGCTGCCAGTATGGCTGCTCCATAAATTACCATAAAGTTTTGTAGTTTAGAAACCTTAGAACACTTCAAATGTCCTTCCCTTATCTATACAATGTTCAAAGATGTCGTCAGCAGTATTGTTATAGAGGCCACACCTAATTGTGAATGAGATGATGCCTTTTTAAACTTCTTGGATAATATCCTAAGGCCAAGAGCTTACAGAACAGCATAGCAAGAGCTCCAGGCATGCATCGCAAACTTTAAACCAGTTACGACAAAGGCAGTAATAGTTAGTCGAGTTCCAGTGTCATGCACCTCATTAAAATAAACATATGGTGCCCTCTGTTGGTCACACACAAAAGCAATTGTAGAAATTTACAGTAGCTGCAAATTATATTGTTAGACTGTGTTGGATACCATTGCACAGACTGTGGTGAGCACACACTCAAAGCTAATACATTACGAGAGCCATTTTATTTCCCAGCATGTTCATCATATGAATAATATGACACAAGACTGGATGCATTATAGCCGGGGCATGGAATAATTTCGTAATTGCACAGTTCATGGACTCAGTTGAACAAGGCAGACTTTTCTGTGTCATGTAGTCAGGTTCACTCATTAAATAAATACTGCACTACGATTGGGGAGATACTCTGTGTGGTTAAACATCTCTTTGCAATTCTATGTTTGCATTCAATTTTGTAGGTTTTGTACAATGGAATGTTAGGAAGGTTTTGCTTTTCTACTGAGACCAAGTATAAAATAAATCTGAATAATCACATTAAAGAAACTGAAAGAGAGCCAGGGAACAAAATTTTGGATGAGAGGTCACGGATGCTATAACATCACTCACCACCTCCCCCACCACCCATCCACCAACACAGATTGACCTTGATTCTCCTGGCATTGCATACCCTGTTTATACAGTGGCTACTAATTCCGTTTTCTGCAAATTAGCAGCTGTTCTGAATTACCCATGGTCGTGTAAATGCTGTGTACTTGCCTACTGCTAATCTGTTATAGAGCAAAACCTCCCACCTCCAGGGTTGCAGATTTAATTTTGCTTTGCAGCAAGATAATTCGATTTAGGGCCATATAAAGAGCTCCGGTGCCATGGATACGAATTATATGATTCAAGATACATTAGAGTTTGCTCCAGCTGCAGTACATTAGCATTTCACCAAAAACTGAAAGAATGGGAATTATCCAGCTGATGCAGTATTTTCTGTCTATTCCTACTGTCTGAGCAGCCTGCCACCTTGTCATCAAGGCTCCATGGCTACTTGTTTAATTTCAAGCCTTGGACATGCCATAACTTCCTCCAGCTCAACATCAGGAAGTCTGGAGGCATTCGTTTTCAGCTCCTGCCATCAAATCCCCTTCCTTACCACTGACATCATCGCCTTCGGGCCATTGCTTCAGCAAGTGGCAGAGGGACCAGGCCACCAACAGAAACCCACGGGAGCAGTCCACTGCAATTAAGGGGAGATTGGTGAAGGGGGGTGGTGGGGGGAGTGGAAAGAGATGGTTGTCAGCAAGTCAGTAATCGGGGAGAACCATTATATCCTTGTGGCACGAGGAGCAATACCCATGTTCCTCTTGGTCCACAAGGAACCTTATATTTTTTATTAAAAATCTTACCAGCGCATGGATCTTTTTACTGGAGGACCAGAGTGACAGATCTGTGATTAAAATGGGGTGCATGTTCCAATTGCGCCATTGAGCCGTGAGCTTTCCTCTGCCTGAAGACAGATGAGTATAAACATTAGCGGTGGGAATGCTTTGGGAGCACAGTGCGACCACCCCTCCGCCCATCCTGCACTGTGCCTGAGGGGTTTAAATTACCTTTGGTGTTTCCATCTTATCTCTAAGCTAAGCTTTATACCCCATATCCTGAGCTTCGCTAACATTGCTTATATTCACCTACATAACTTTCTTTGCCTCCACTCTAATGTTAACCCCTCCGCCACAGTAACCCTTATACAGACCGTGTCACCTCCATAATGGGTGAAATTCCTGTGGTAACACTACTTAAACCATGCTGATAATTCTGAGGCATCATAACTACCAGGGGGAGATGGTGGCATAGTAGTAGTATCACTGGACTAATAATTCCACAGACTAATGCTAATGGGTTCAAATCCTACCACAGCTGATGGATTTAAATTCAATTAATAAATCTGGAATTTTGTGGATACACAATTGGCAGAAAAATAGGAAGCAGAGAGTTAAGCTAAATGGATATTTTTCGGGCTGGAGGAAGATTTCTAGTGGAGTTCCCCAGGGGTCGGTATTGGGACCCTTGCTTTTTCTGGTATATAGATCTAGATCTTGGTGTGCAGGGGACAATTTCAAAGTTTGTGGATGATACAAAGCTTGGGAGTGTTGTGAGCTGCAAGGAGGATGGTGTGGAACTTCAAGAGGACATAGACAAGTTGGTGGACTGGGCAGATAGGTGGCAGGTGAAGTTCAATGTGGAGAGGTGTGAGGTGATGCATATTAGTAGAAAGAACAAGGATAGACAATACAAAATAAGAGATGACATTTTGAAGGGGGTGCAGAAGCAGAAAGACTTGGGTGTATATGTGCATAGATCATTGAATGTGGCAGGACAGGTGGGGAGAGCAGTTAATAAAGCATATAGTATCCTGGGCTTTATTAATAAAGGCATAGAGTACAAGAGCAGGGAGGTTATGCTGAATCTATATAAGACATTCACTCGTTAGACCTGAGCTGGAGTATTGTGTACAGTTCTGGGCACCATATTATAGGAAGGAAGTGAACACATTGGAGAAAGTGCAGAAGAGGTTTACAGGAATGGTTCCAGGGATGAGAAACTTCAGCTATGAGGATAGTTTGGAGAGGTTGGGACTATTCTCCTTAGAAGAAGGCTAAGAGGAGATTTAATAGAGATGTTCAAAATCATGAGGGGCTGGATAGAGTAGATAGGGAGAAGCTGTTTCCACTCGTAAAATGATCAAGAACGAAAGGGCACAGATTTAATGTGATTTGTAAAAGAAGCAAGTGTGATGTGAGAAAAAACGTTTTCACCCAGTGAGTGGTCTGGAATGCACTGTCTGGAAGTGTGGTGGAGGCAGGCTCAATTGGGGCATTTAAGAGGACATTAGATGATTATTTGAATAGAAACAATGTGCAAGGGTACAGGGAAAAGGCAGGGCAATGGCACTAAGTCATAATGCTCATTTGGAAAGCCAGTGCAGACACGGTGGGACGAATAGCCTCTTTCTGTGCTGTTAAGATTCTGTGATTCCGTGATTCTGTGAATATGCACTTTTATAGCCAGAAAACCATTATTCACATGGTGATAAGTCAGCAAAAGTTGCTGACATTTAGATCATTACTCTCATGTATTTTTAACCTTCAAAGCGTAAGTCAGGAGGTTTGCTGCTTTAAGTATGCAGAGTTCCTATTTATTAGACAGAATAAATGTAAAAGATTGCCCGAAGAAAATCCTTCCAGTCAGGTAACAAACACCACTGCCAAGTTCATGGAGGGTTGCACATTCAGTTAGTTGGAAAAATTTAAATTCCATAAAAAGTCTAACAATTTAAGGTCTATGTCCTGAAATCTCTGAAGTCTTCCCAATTATTCAAAATTGAAGAAATGATTTACATTTTTAAGTCATCAGGGCTCTGATTTTCTGAACTATTTTTTAGGATAATTTAAATTGGTTCTGACAGTTTTCTTATCAAATTTCTTCTAATTACCCACATAAGTGACATACAAATACAAAATAAATATTCTCTTTATTGAATACTGAATGGGACTTATAACAAAATCTGTCTGTACCAGGGAATCTTATGTTGAACTTGATGAGGTATGTTTTTACCCTTTTATTCTTGGAATTTCTTTACATTGTTGACTTTTTTTTTACATTTAAGCTCTAAAAGTAAATAGAACATGTGTTGCTTGGTGAAATCTGAGTTGCCTTATTATTTCAGGAGTCAGTTAGATAAATGCATATAAATGCCATGTAAGATGGAAAATACTAAATTGTGAACTGAATTTTGCTCTGACCATTTAAGGAGAGGTGCACCTAAGCTATTGCTTCATAAAAATATTTGACTTTCATTTTTTGTAGCATTGGACATATTTTATTTACTGTGGGATTGAGTTTCCATGGGGTTCTCTGACAGATGCTCTACAGATCAGCAAAAGAGTGCATTTCTTTGGTGTTTTCATGGATCTTCCACCCAGGTTATGATGGATGATTAGGAAAACCCCTGTGCAAATTCAACTCCTGTGTGCGGTTTTTATAAAACTGCTATTGTGCCTTTGAACCTAACGGATCCCTCCAGCTGAATGCCGATGAAACAGATGATTCCTAGGCTAGGCTAAATGGAAGTCGCGGTGAGAAAAGTTCAGGGAAAGGGTATTCTATGGTACAGCTTGACTCCGTCTGTCCTTGCAGAAGTTAGCATGGATTTTCAACTAACTCCGTTGCCAAAATGGAGCCTGTTGAATCATTTGGCCCACAGTCTTTGGCAGGTATGTAGAACAGGTGTGATTAATAGCTTATTGGCAGCTGTAGCCAGTTCAGCTCTGGGGCCTGCAGATCTTCGTGACATGCCTTCTTTCATGTTGTAACACTTCAACTTTGAAATACTGGACGTATGATGGTACAGTAATAATCTAGACTTGACTTGCTGACTACAATGAGACTTAAGTAGCTGAGCTCTTGTGGAAGCTCATATGCTTTCCAAGTCCCACGTTTTTCAGCTTTTCCTGTTCAGCTGAAGTATTGGAAATCTTTTGAATACAGTTACTCTTCTGGTGAATCCAGCAACTATTCAATTACTTTATGTTCAGTATAAACGTTGCACATTCTTTGGAGAAATAAATTATCCCCAAAATAAAATACAGCATGTCATTTACTTGAAATAAATGGCAATAAAAGCTAATAATAAAAGTAAAAATAAAGCATAATATAAAACTGTACGTATATATATATTTTTTTTAAAAGGAATGCCTGGGAGGCTTTAAGAGCTCTGTCATTCCTGGGGTTTCCATTAAGTGCACTCCCGAATGACCAAAAGGTGTGCCCAGTGCAAAGCTGTCCCAAGCAAATTTTAAAAATCACATCAGTTCTGAACTTCACTCCTCGTGCCAGAGGACGGTCAGGGCAGAACTTCTGCCCCCCGCTCTAACCCTGCTGTGACCCTCAACCTATTTTCCTGGGTCAGGTCTATTTATGTATACAGGACAAGATCCCAGTGGAATCTCTGCCAGCAAGAGGAGGCCCACTGCTGCTGTGAAAGAAAAATACAGGTTATGCTGCAGTCGACCTTGTCTGAGCTATGTACACTTTTCTGACCTTTTGAAAGATGATCAGAAATTCATATGGACAAAATTCCAATGCACACTAACTAAAGCTAAATCATCCCACCAGTAGTTAGAATTTGGAACATGTGCATTGGTTTGAAAATACTTTGAGTTCAATACTAAAGAAATGAATGGGGGCGAAGTTTGTTCATTCAGCTTTTCACAGCAATATGTAGATACATTGATTCCCTGGGGCAGGCAGCATACCTGTGTGGCCCACACAGAATTATATCAATGAGGAAAGGCACATGGGCCTGGGGTACTGCCTGCCCTGGGGAATTCTATATAGCAGCACTAGAAGCTACATGAACGATATTCTCCCTCAAGGAGTAGAGACATTTATTTCTCACCTCTGCCTCCAGACCTGTTCTCCTTGCACGTTAATGTTTCAAGTTTCATGGCCGGATTTTGTGGTAGTATTGGTGCTGAAACTGTTAGCATTCAGGGGCATTGCTTCCCTGAAATTGACAGCAGTGTCTAGAGTCTGGGCATGTGCAATTAATTCCAGAAATCCAGACGTTGCTGCCAATGATTCTATACTTTGCCATAAGGTGCGCTGTTAAAATTTGTCCAGCCTACAATCAATTTGAAATCACTGCCCTTCTACACTATGGGTCTCATTGTAAAAAGCCTTTAAAAAGTTGCACATTGTTGAATGAGGTGTAACTGGGTTTTTAAACAGTGTATTTAGTTCATAATTACTAATAAACAGCACTAATGATCTTGAAAGAGTAATTTTATATTTGTGGAACATTAAATTCTCCAATTAAAAAAAATTGGAAGTTTATATATGATAATTCAGCTTCTAAATTTATCCCAATTATTTATTTCACTTTGTAAAATTTAATTAAAGATGCAGCATAATCAGTGTGTTTTCCTTCCTGGTTTGTTGTCTGTGAGAAAATACTTCAATGTGATTGGCTGTTTGTCCTGCTTGATGATATCACTGATGCTGGACACTTGGCAATCCCCTTGACTTGATGCCAGATTCAAAATAATGTTAGGAAAGGAAAAATCCATACTACAGAGATCACTAGGTCTTTGTGAGTAGCTTTCTTCAAGGTCAATGGCAAGCAATCTTGTTTCACAGCTGACCATGAAATATGAACCTAAATGTAGATTGATGTCTTCAACATGTTTCACTGTTCACTCTCCTGGATGCAACTGTAAGCGTTTCAGGAATGCTCAATCACATGGACATTTTAAATCTTTCATTAATATATTCACACAGAAGATAACTTGACTTGTGACCCCTTCAGCAGAGAAATTATTTGCTGTGTGTTCCTGCATCCATTTCCAATTTACCAATTCAAAATAGTGTTTGATATAAAAAGCTGCACAAATGGCAACACATAACAAAATGAAAAGAAAAGACGATGCATTCCCAAACATGAATATGACACAAACTCTGCGTGACATTATTTTCAATTCGGTCAGCTGTTAAAATGTGGAATGTGCTTAGGTCATGAGTCTTTATTAAAAAAGTCATTCTCAGGATGTGGGCATTGCTGGCAAGGCCGGTATTTATTGCTAATGCCTGGTTGTCCTGAGAAGGTGACCATGGACTGAACTTTATGCTGATCAGCTGGGCGAGCGCCTGACCTGATCAGGTGTGAAATCGCACAAGATGACTCAGGCGAGCGTCCCTACGTCATCCCACACTCACACAATATTTCGGTTGGCAAGCGCGTGCAGGTGTCGGAGCCACGCCTGCCATCAATTAAAAGGCCGTTAAAAAGGCAATTGACCAAGATTTCACGTTGCCCATGTGATTTCATGCTTGTCGTATGGGCAAAACAGGCAAGCGGGTAGCCCACATTTTGCAAAAAGGGAGGATGGTCTCCAAAGAGGTTCTCATGCTGGGAGAGGGAGGGAAGGGCAGGGGTAAGGAGGCCCAAAAATTCCTTGCCTGATCCAAAAATTACATAACTTTGGCCTCCTTTTGCCAGCTTACTACCTTCTGCTAGGTTTCATACAAACATATGTTCCATTGTTAGTGTGTCATCTCCAGGAATTGAAGATTAACCCTAAAGATACTGCTAGAGCCAACCCTGGAGAGAACTCAATGGGGTGCTAATATAGATCCTTTTCTCTGATTATAACTAATAATGAGAAATGTAATAAAGATATTGGAGATGAAAAGAAAGGCAGCTTGACTGACAGTCAAGAATTATCCAGCTGGGTAACAAAGTGTCTTGTGGATTGGAGTGGAGATGTGGAGTGTTGTGAAATTGGGTGGTTTGGATGATTGATGGCAGGACTAAGAGAGTGGGCAGTTTTAGGCTGGAAGTTACGTGAAGGACCTACAGGAATTAATTGAATCAGAATTAACCACTCTATTTTGCTGGTCAGTTTGGCACTGTGGGGCCTGCCTGCCTGCGATGGGTGTCTCCCTTGCCTGAAATGTTCCTGGTTAAAATGGCAGCATTAGGGAATACATCAAGAACACAATGCAAATGTGTCAGACCTCACTACCTGCCTGCCCCATCCATTCTAGTTTTTAATTCCTAATTTCAGTAGGTCCATCAGAAATTATTTAACTTGTCGGAACTTTCAAATCATTTTCTTTGTTAAATGATATTGGCATTTTCTTGATTTGGTAAGAATCAGATAATGTAATAGCAACCATCACAAAAAGATTTTAAGCAGGGGATTTTAATCATGTTTTAAAGCTTGAAAACATTTGGAACTAGTTAGCTGTCTGAACTAAATACGGGAAAAAGAACGTTTTACACGCCAGCCGCAATGGCGGCTTTTCACGCCGTATCGCCCTCTTCCTGGTGTGTCTCAACTCATTAACAATGCATTCACAGGAAACACACCGGGTCGCTGGTGGGGCAGCCTCTGATTTGCCTGCCCCGCCGTCACCTCAGGCCTTCAGTAAACCGGGCGCCATATCTACAAGCTGCACCTGCATGGAATTAACACTCTTCAAGGGATAGGAAGTTGCTGGTAACTGATGGCTGCCAAAGGGAGGCAATATGCTGCTCTCAAAATTTAGCAATGCCTGTCTCGAGTGCCTACTGGATGCACTGGAGGCCTGCTGTGAAGTCCTCTAGCCCCACTCTGGGCAAAAACCAGCAAGCAAGGTCACCAATCCAACATGGGAGGCAGTGGCAGCAGTGGTCAGCGCCAATGCCCTGCAAAACAGGACAGCCATGTGAGTCGGAGGAGTGTGTCCACCTGCTCTCTGCTGGCGGTGCTCAAATGTGTGCACATTGAGGACTCCATGGGGAGGATGGCAGACGTCATGGAAACCCTGGTCCAGCACAGCACGGAGCTCTCACTGCCCCAAGCATTTTCAATGCTGCCTGCTGGGGTTCTCTTTCAGTTGTCCATCTGAGCTGACCTGCTTCTCTGCCCACCCACTGATCACACTCCCATGTAGCACCTGTACCTGCCCAACTCGAGGCTCCGCTCACTTTTGATTTCGACAACAATCATCGGAGTAAGGTTTCCTCTTAGCCCCCCTGTCCTTTCCCCTCCCCCAGTCACCCATGTCCTCTCCCCGATCACTGTCGACCCCCCAGCATCACCTTTCACCTCCCCACCATCACCTACCAACCCAAACCCTTTTCTTTAAAGGATATTCACGTGAACGTGCATGTTCCCTACCTTTCTGAGAATCTTACCCTCATCCACATTGACCTCCTTGATCTCCTCCTTCCCACCCCAGGGTCTGTGTCTGCCCCTGAGTCCCCACCAACCATTCTCTCTGTCCCTCCCAACGCTACTGTCGCACGCTCATCCTCCCACCCTTCTGGCTCACTCTGACCCCTCATCACTCCCTCCTATCTCATCCATCCTCAGTTTGCTCCCCAAGAGGCAGTCATTTACTCCACAGAGCCCTTCCTTGCACATTCACCTGGACATCCCTCCACCCTTACTCTCTCCTCTACCATTACTCACCAACCCCTTAATTCCCCTCTCTCCTCCGGTACACCTTCCCTCCTAGTCAAACCTACACCTTCCTCTCCCACCACACCTCACAAGGTACATCTTCCTCTCTCACTCACAGCTGGAGCTTCCTTTCCCCTTCCCACCACCCCGACCATCATCCATAGCAGCTCATGGCCAAGACCGAAGCAGACTCGAGACATCAGTGGAGACCTCCCACCTTCCATGAGCTGCTTCGTGGCAGAGCCATGTCCATGAGAATCTACCCAGCATGCCATGCACATGTTCCTCCAGGGTCTGGTAGCTGTAACATCTGCTCCTCGGATCTCTACGATGTGAGCAAGGCCCTAATGGTAAGTCCTGACTTCTGCACGTCACAATTGGCAAGACGTGTTTCTGGGCCACATGTTTTCCCACCAGTTTTTCTGCCAACGAGGCAGTAAATTTGACATGGGGGGATGATTCCAGTGGGCAGGCAAGATGATGAGATGCAAATGCAATGAAATTAGGTCCCCGACATCCAACGATGGGAAAGTCAGCTTGTCATTGACGGGCAGAGCGGACGATCACAAATTAGTTCCACAACAGCGTAAAACTGATTTTTTTTGGCCTTCTCGCCATATGGTCCACTCCCATGATGCCTGACATGAACGAGGGCAGATAATTCTGGCCAATGTCCTTATTGTCTGACATTTTAAGAATGTGTACGCAATGTACAACTAAACCTGTAAGTGGTGAAATAAGTACAACTTGAAAGGTTGTAAAGAATTATGGATGAAAGGCAGTATTCTTAAAATGGGTTATTCAAATGCTTTATATTATTATTTACATGTGTATGTGCAGTTTTGAAGCATTGGGGTAATTTATATGTATCATTCCAAGGTATAAAAGAGCAATTATTTGAGAAAGAATTATAGTTTATTGCTGTGCTAGATAGCAATAAGTAAGACAGGGAGACAACACTACTCAACTATATCTGGACATAGGAAATATTTTCAAAACTCTATTACAAAGTGAGCAGGCAAACTGAATATTTGTCTAGAATTAAGGAGTGCCATCTGCTGCTAACATCTATCATGTCATGTTGTGGCAACATTTTATGATTTGTTGCCACCAGATGGTGCTCAAAGAACATCAAATTAACAATCTTTATTCAACAGTGGTTGATTCACCATCTAGGGGTAGATCTTCCAACTACTACGGAGGGCTGGATTTTGGGTCAGGATGTCAACATCAGGGGTAAATCAGAGTCAGGACCCCGCATGGTGTGGGAAACAGTCACCTTCAGTGATTTTCTCCAAAATGACCATTCCCCATATGGTCCTCATCTCCAATCCCTTAAGTCCTATGTATGCAAAGGTAGCAGACATGGCAGAAAACTGGTTTAGTCTTTCACCACCAGATCTGGCTACACCACACAAAACACTAACAGACCCTGGCTTCTCTTCTTGACTGTGAACCATCCTCTTAAACTGCCCTCCGAGCCTCCTCCACCCTTATATCCAACAATGTGTGTGAGAAGCTCATGGAGTCCTTTGTCACTAAGATTGAGACCATTCGAGCAGGTGCCTCTGCTACTTCTGTCTCTTCCACTATCTCATCAGGCTTGACTTCCTCCAAGGTTCCCTCCTGGCCTTGTCCTGAACTTGTATCTTTCTCTAGTTTCTCTTCGATCTGCCATCATGCCCTCTCCCAGCTCATTATGTCTATGAGACTGACCTCCTGTTCTCTTGACCCCATTCCCACTAAACTACTGACCACCCAACTCCCCTTCCTGGCTTCCACATTGGCTGACATTGTTAACAGTCCTCTTTCCACAGGTTCTATCCCCTTCTCCTTCAAATCAGTAGACATCACTACTCTCCTCAAAAAAAACAATCATTGAGCCCACCATCCTTGCAAACTACCGTCCCACCTTCAAACTCATTTTCCTCTCCAAAGCCTTTGAACATGCTGTCCATCCAAATGCGTGCTCAATGTTCTCTATAATCAGATTGCAGCCCCTTCCACAGTATTGAAACTGCTCTCTCAAAGTCACAAATGACATCCTATGTGGCTGTGACACCACAAACAGTGCTTTAAGATACCTGATGGATCTGACTTACATAGAAACATAGAAAATAGGAGCAGGAGTAGGCCATTCGGCCCTTTGAGCCTGTTCCACCATTCACTATGATCATGGCTGATCATCCAACTCAATATCCTGCTCCCCATACCCTTTGATCCCTTTCACCCCAAGAGCTATATCTAACCCCTTCTTGAAAATATACAATGTTTTGGCCTCAACTACTTTCTGTGGTAACGAATTCCACAGGCTCACCACTCTCTGGGTGAAGAAATTTCTCCCCATCTCAGTCCTAAATGGTCTACCCCATATCCTCAGACTGTGACCCCTGGTTCTGGACTCCCCCACCATTGGGAACATCCTTCCTGCATCTACCCTGTCTAGTCCTGTTAGAGCTTTATAAGTTTCTATGAGATCCCCCCTCATTCTTCTGAACTCCAGCAAATATAATCCTAATCGACTCAATCTCTCCTCATATGTCCATCCCACCATCCCAAGAATCAGTTGGGTAAACCTTCACTGCACTTCCTCTATAGCAAGAACATCCTTCCTCAGATAAGGAGATCAAAACTGCACACAATATTCCAGGTGTGGTCTCACCAAGGCCCTGTACAATTGCAGCAAGACATCCCTCGTCCTGTACTTGAATCCTTTGGCTATGAAGGCCAACATACCATTTGCCTTCTTTACTGTTTTACTGCCTGCATGCTTACCTTCAGTGACTGGTGTACAAGGACACCCAGGTCTCATTGCACATTCCCCTCTCAATTTATAGCCATTCAGATAATAATCTGCCTTCCTGTTTTTGCTACCAAAGTGGATAACCTCACATTTATCCATGTTATACTGCATCTGCCATGCATTTGCCCACTCACTCAGCTTGTCCAAATCACACTGAAGCATCTCTGCATCCTCCTCACAGCTCACCCCACCCAGTTTTGTGTCATCTGCAAATTTGGAGATATTACATTTAATTCCCTCATCTAAATCATTAATATATATTGTGAATAACTGGGGTCCCAGCATTGATCCCTGCAGTACCCCACTAGTCACTGCCTGCCATTTGGAAAAAGACCCGTTTATTCCTACTCTTTGTTTCCTGTCTGCCAACCAGTTCTCTATCCATCTCAATAAACTATCCCCAATCCCATGCGCTTTAATTTTACATGCCAATCTCTTATGTGGGACTTTGTCGAAAGCCTTCTGAAAGTCCAAATAAACCACATCCACTGGCTCCCCCTCATCAACTCTACTAGTTACATCCTCGAAAAATTCCAGTAGATTTGTCAAGCAAGATTTCCCTTTCATAAATCCATGCTGACTGTCCGATTCTGCCACTGTTTTCCAAGTGCTCAGCTATTAAATCTTTTACAATGGACTCTAGAATTTTCCCCACTACCGACGTCAGGCTGACTGGTCTATAATTCCCTGTTTTCTCTCTACCTCCCTTTTTAAATAGTGGGGTTACATTAGCTACCCTCCAATCTGTAGGAACTGTTCCAGAGTCTATAGAATCTCAGAAGATGACCACCAATGCATCCACTATTTCGAGGGCCACTTCCTTAAGTACTCTGGGATGTAGATTATCGGGCCCCGGAGATTTATCAGCCTTCAATCCCATCAATTTCCCCAACACCATTTCCCTACTAATACTGATTTCTTTCAGTTCCTCCCTCTCACTAAACCCTGTGTTCCCCAACATTTCTGGTATGTTATTTGCTTCCTCCTTTGTGAAGACAGAACCAAAGTATGTATTTAGTTGGTCGGCCATTTCTTTGTTCCCCATTATAAATTCCCTGTTTCTGACTGTAAGGGACCTACATTTGTCTTCACCAATCTTTTTCTCTTCACATACCTATAGAAACTTTTACAGAAGTTTTTATGTTCCTTGCAAGCTTACTCTCGTACTTTATTTTCCCCTATTTAATCAATCCCTTGGTCCTCCTTTGCTGAATCCTAAACTGCTCCCAATCCTCAGGTCTGTTGTTTTTTCTGGCCAATTTGTATGCCTCTTCCTTGCATCTAATGCTATCTCTAATTTCCCTTGTAAGCCATGGTTTGGCCACCTTTCCTGTTTTACTTTTGCGCCAAACAGGAATAAACAATTGTTGCAGTTCACCCATGCGCTCTTTGAATGTTTGCCATTGCCTATCCACCATCATCCCTTTAAGTAACATCTCCCAATCCATCATAGCCAACTTGCGCCTCATACCATCATAGTTTCCTTTATTAAGATTCAGGACCCAAGTCTCAGAATCAACTACGTCACTCTCCATCTTGATGAAGAATTCTCTCATATAATGGTCGCTGGTCCCCAAGGGGCCTCGCACAACTAGTTTGCCAATTATTCCTTTCTCATTACACAATACCCAATCGATGATGGCCTGTTTTCTCATTGGTTCCTCAATGTATTGGTCTAGAAAAACATCCTGTATACACTCCAGGAATTCCTCCTCTGTGGTATTGTTACTAATTTGATTTGCCCAATCTATATGCGTATTAAAGTCACCCATAATTACAGATGTTCCTTTATCACATGCATCTCTAATTTCCTGTTTAATGCCATTCCCAAATCACCACTACAGTTTGACTTGTCCTACCTCCCTTCAGCTGCCAGATGTCCTGAAGTCAGGAAAACCCAATCTGCTGGTGTTAAAATTAAAAGCTAAGTTAAATTGGAGGCATATGGCCCCCCTAAAATATTTTAATAACTGAACTACCTTCTGAGAGTAGTATGGTCACCAGTTCCCCAATCTGTCTCCGTTAAAACCAGAAGTGGACAGGTCTGGCTTGGTTGTCCATTCTTTTTTATTTTTAGCTCCCACCAACATAGGTGGGGGGGCGGGGGGGTGGGGGGGGGGCATTAAAATTACCTCTTGTGTCTCCCTAAATTCTATTACAATCCTCTCAAACCCTATACTTTTGTGTCAATGGTAAAGTTTCAAATTGTGCTCCTATGCCTAATTCCATTTATTTATAATTGAGAACAAAAAGGGACCCAGTACTGACTCCTGGATTTCCACTACTAACAAGTCTGCTCCAATCCATGCCATGCCTGTTTATCCTAACCTTTGTTTCCTGTCAATCAACTTTCTATCCATTTTGTAACAAGCCTCCTCTGAGGCATATTATTGAATTCCTTCTGAAAGCTGAGATATGCCAAATCTACAGTCCTATCATTTCTCCAACTGTTCAATTCTTACAAAAAAAATTTTGTAAAATTTGTAAACAACAAAATATGCTGGCTGCATGTGCATTTCTAAATGCTCACTAATTTTGTCATATTTATCGATTTTTTCCATAGTTGGCATTAGAGTTCTTCGAAGAGACACCAAATCTTATTGACTCTAATAATTCTGTAACTATGATATTTTTTTTATTCATTCATGGGATGTGGGCATCACTGGCTATGCCAGCATTTATTGCCCATTGCTAATTGCGCTTGAGAAGGTGGTGGTGAGCTGCCAACTAGAACTACTGTAATCCATGTGGTGTAGGTACACCCACAGTGCTGTTAGGTAGAGAGTTCCAGGACTTTGACTCAATGACAGTGAAGGAATGGCGATACATTTCCAAGTCAGGATGGTGAGTGGTTTGGAGGGGAACTTCCATGTGGTGGCATTCCCATGTGTCTGCTGCCCTTGTCTTCTAGGTAGTATTAGTTGTGAGTTTAGAAGGTGCTGTCTAAGGTGCCTTGGTGAGTGCCTTCAATGTACCTTGTAATTGGTACACACTGCTGCCACTGTGCTTCGGTGGTGGAGGGAGTGAATGTTTGTGGATGGGATACCAATCAAACGGGCTGCTCTGTCCTGGACGGTGTCAAGCTTCTTGGGTGTTGTTGGAGCTGCACTCATCCAGGCAAATGAACAGTATTCCATCACACTCGTGAATTGTGCCTTGTAGATAATGGGCAGGCTTTGGGGAGTCAGGGGGTGAGTTACTTGCCACAGGATTCCTAGCCTTTGACCTGCTCTTGTAGCCACAGTATTTATATGGCTTGTCCAGCCCAGTTTCTGGTCAATGGTAACCCCCAGAATGTTGATAGTGGGGGATTCAGTGATGGTAATGACAATACCATGATGAATGTCAAGGGGCGATGGTTAGATTGTCTCTTGTTGGAGACAGTCATTGCCTGCCACTTGTGTGGTGTGAATGTTACTTGCCACTTGTCAGCCCAAGCCTGGATATTGTCCAGGTCTTGCTAATTTTGGATATGGGCTGCTTCAGTATCTGAGGAGCCACAAATAGTGCTGCATATTGTGCAATCATCAGCGAACATCCCCACTTCTGACCTTATGATGGAAGGAAGGTCATTGATGAAGCAGCTGAAGATGGTTGGGCCTAGGACACTACCCTGAGGAACTCCTGTAGTGATGCCCTGGAACTGAAATGATTGACCTTCAACAACCTTCCTTTGTGCTAGGTATGACTCCAACCAGCAGAGCGATTTCCTCCTGATTCCCATTGACTCCAGTTTTACTAGGGCTCCTTGATGCCATACTTGGTTACATATGGCCTTGACGTCAAGGCCAGTCACTCTCGCTCCACCTCTGGAGTTCAGCTCTTTTGTCCATGTTTGAACCAAGGCTGTAATGAGGTCAGGAGCTGAGTGGCGCTGGGAGAACCCAAACTTGCCAAGCAAGTGCCACTTGATAACATTGTTGATGACCCCTTCCATCACTTCACTGATGATCAAGAGTAGATAGGGTGGTAATTGGCGGGGTTGGATTTGTCCGGCTTTTTGTGTACAGGACATACCTGGGCAATTTCCAATTGCCGGGTACATGCCAGGATTGTCGCTGTACTGGAACAGCTTGGCTAGGGGCATGGCAAAATCTGGAGCACAAGTCTTCTGTACTATTGTCGGAGTGTTGTCAGGACCCATAGACTTTGCAGTATCCAGTGTCTTCAGCCGTTTCTTGATATCACATGGAGTGAACCGAATTGGCTGGACTGGCCTCTGTAATGCTGGGAACCTCTGGTGGAGGCCAAGATGGATGATCCACTCAGCATTTCTGCTGAAGATTGTTGCGAATGCTTCAGCCTTATCTTTTGCACTGATGTGTTGGGCTCCTCCATCACTGAGGATGGGGATATTTGTGGAGCCTCCTCCTCCAGTGAGCTGTTTAATTGTCCACCACCATTCACGACTGGATGTGGCAGGAGTGCAGAGCTTAGATCTGACCCGTTTGTTGTGGAATCACCGGATCAGACATATTTAGATTTTGATATCATATCACAAGAAAGATATATTCACAAAGTACGAAGCCATGCAATAAGGAGCAATCCTCTGACAAAATCAGAGAAAGCTAAGGATGGTTGTGAATGAAGTTATATTTACCTGGCAATATTAGGACCATTACTGTTTAGAGAAAGAAAGTTTACTAAAAGTAACAATGCAGGTTAAAAAGGCTACTTAAAATAAACAGTGCACAGGGGCTCATTTATAGAGTGTTAGAAGTGAGTCCTGTTAAACTTGTATAGAATCTTGGTTAGACCATGCTTGGATTACCATGAACAGTTCTGGCCTCCAAGTCATAAACATGAACTGGCACACTGAAGAAAGTGGAAGAATGATTTACTAGAATGATGCCAAAGCTGAGAGATTGTACCTATTAGTAAATATTGAACAAGCTGAGGTTCCTTTCTCTTGAAAAACGACTGAGGGGATCTGATAGAGGCCTTTAAGGTCGTAGGGCACTCGTAGAGAAGATGTCTCCACTTGGAGGTGAGATCAGAACTTCTTCTGCAGTTCTCTGCCCAAAGGCAGGTCCTTGGAGATTGTTTTCTAAATCACAGCAAAGTGCTGTGATCTTTTACTATGGGTAGGACAAGGCGGCAGGCCCAAAATCTACCTCACCCAGAAAGGGGATTGAACTCTGTGCTGCTAGCAGTAATCTAGCTAGCCAACTGAGCTAACCAGCTACACACCAGAGCTAAGGGCCATGGTTATAAGATAGTCCCTAATAAATCCAAAAGGAAACTGGGGGAGTGGTTAGAATTTGTAATTCACTATCACATGGTGACCTGCAGAGGTGCATTTAGGGAGGGAAGCAGCGGGTGGCAGGGTGGGGGAGGAAAGTGGAGAGGGGCAGGGTGGGGGAAGGAAGCGGAAAAGGGCAGGGTGGGGGAGGAAAGTGGCGAGGGGCAGGATGGGGGAGGGAAGCAGCGAGGGGCATTGTGGGGGAAGGAAGCGGAGAGGGACAGGCTGAGGGAGGGAAGTGGTGAGGGGCAGGGTGGGGGAGGAAAGCGGAGAGGGGCAGGCTGAGGGAGGGAAGTGGTGAGGGGCAGGGTGGGAGAAGGAAGCGGAGAAGGGCAAGCTGAGGGAGGGAAGTGGTGGGGGGGCGGGGTGGGGGAGGAAAGCGGAGAGGGGCAGGCTGAGGGAGGGAAGTGGTGGGGGGCAGGGTGGTGGAGGGAAGCAGAGGGTGGGGGAGGAAAGTGGAGCGTGGGGGAAGAAAGTGGAGAGGCGCAGGGTGGGAGAAGGAAGCGGAGAGGGACAGGGTGGGGGAAGGAAGCGGAGAGGGGCAGGCTGAGGGAGGGAAGTGGTGGGGGGCAGGGTGGTGGAGGGAAGCAGAGGGTGGGGGAGGAAAGTGGAGCGTGGGGGAGGAAAGTGGAGAGGCGCAGGGTGGGAGAAGGAAGCGGAGAGGGGCAGGGTGGGGGAAGGAAGCGGAGAGGGGCAGTGTGGGGGAGGAAAGTGGAGGGTGGGGGAGGGAAGTGGAGAGGGGCAGGGTGGGGGAGGAAAGTGGAGGGTGGGGGAGGGAAGTGGAGAGGGGCAGGGTGGGGGAGGAAAGTGGAGGGTGGGGGAGGGAAGTGGAGAGGGGCAGGGTGGGGGAGGAAAGTGGAGGGTGGGGGAGGGAAGTGTACAGAGTATTGTAACCGCCCGCCCCCACTCCCACAACTCTCCTCTCCTCAGAGCTCTCAGCAATGCCCCACCCCCACCCCCACCCCCACCCACCCTACCGCCCCACTTTGACTTTGCAGTCAACTTAAAGGCATTAAAATCGGGATGGGGTCCTAGTGGGAAACATTTCAGAAAGCAGTGACTTAGAGGGAGGGGATGGTGGAGCACAGAGGAAACCCAGAAAGCCAGGGTACAGAGGTCCCGTCAAATCTAACAGTAGGGACCTCATTATCATCCTCCTCTTCTATTTCCAGCCTATTTCCCAGATTGGCAGCTGGCCAGCCGCAGGTGGGAAAGACAGTGGCACGAGGCTGCAGCCAGGGACTTTGGGGACAGTCCCTGTAAGTTGGAAAGCTCAGGACTTGGTGGGAGCAGTTGGAGCATGGAAATCAGGGTAATGGGAGCGGGGGAATGACTGGGGCTTGGTCGGGATGGGCAGTTGATGGATAGTGGGTTAAGGGGCTCGAGAACAAGGATTGAAGGGGTGGCCAGGCAATTGTGGCAACAGGAGATGCCACAATCAACAGAAGGGAGGCAGAGGGCTTGTCTGAAGGGTGGTGGAAGCATGCCAGCTGCTCCTGACTCTCAAGCTGTGATCTAAAAAGCACAAATCTTTGGCAGTGTCTCCATTAGGATGCTGTGTTTCCTAAGAACTGGGAGACATACAAACATACTAATTAGGAGCAGGAGTAGGCCATTTGGCCCCTTGAGCCTGGTCCGCCATTCAATAAGATCATGGCTGATCTAAATGTAACCTCAACCCCACATTCCCGCCTACCCCCAATAACCTTGTTAATCAAGAATCAATCTAACTCTGCATTAAAAATATCCAAAGACTCTGTTTCCACTGCCTTTTGAGGAAGAGAGTTCCAAAGTCACACAACCCTTTGAGAGAAAAAATTTCTCCTCATCTCTGTCTTAAATGAGCGACCCCTTATTTTTAAACAGTGACCCCCTAATTCTCGATTCTCCCACAAGAGGAAACATCCTCTCCACTTCCACCCTGTCAAGACCCTCAGGATCTTAAAGATTTCAATCAAGTAGCCTCTTACTCTTCCAAACTCTAGCGGATACAAGCCTAACCTGCCCAACCTTTCATCATAAGACACTGCCCATTCCTGGTATTAGTCTAGTAAACCTTCTCTGAACTGCTTCTAATGCATTACAGCATGCAGTTGTTAAATTTAAATCAGGCTCCCAACTATGGGGACCTGATTTAAATATGATAACAAAGTACCAGCCTCTCAAAGATGGGACACAAACGCCAAGTGTTCCCCGATTTTTCAGTTTTAAAGCCTCTGACCATTTCCCTTCATTCATAGGGAGTGAATATTGACTTCAGTGACTGTAAAGCAATTTTCCACCTTTTAATTACCCAATGCAGATATGGTTTTCTGGAATAACTCTCATAGAAAATCTCCTACCGCATGTTCTAAGAAAAATTTAGACTGTTAACTTGGAGTTCTGTCAAAGGGTACACATCTGGAACATCAAAGCTATCTTTTCAACTTACGTTGGGTAAGTTGATTTACACTCTCTGTATTTTCGATTTTGAAATTGGAAATCAGTGTTTGTTTCTAAACTAAACATCTTGATTTAAAAAATGCTTGTGAATTTTTAGTGTTTCTTCACCACAATAAATTCCAAATATTGGGTAGGCTTATGACTTAAATCAGAATGGATGTTAAGAGCATTCCCAGTGCAGAGTTTTAGGCCGGAACCTTCCGCTCCCACAGGAGGTGAGGAAGGAGGCAGGCATGCCTCAGAATTTGGCTGGTCGGCACCGGGACCAATACCGACTGGACCAATTCCCACCCCCCACCGGAAGTTAGTCCTGGGCAGGAAGCTGACCTTCCCACTCCATCACTACTTGAGTCCCTTAGGTGGCCAATTCATTCCCACTTAAGGGCCTCTTCCCGTTCCCAGTGCCAGGCAGGCCTGTCAACATGTAGCCTACACAACTGGTAAAACTGTATGGGCTGCATGTCAGCTGGTGGGGGTAATCTCTTGACCTGCACTAATCTTTGCCTGATCGAGGGCATGGACATGGAGCTCACAGCCACCCGTCTGCCTTTGCTGTCAACCTCTATGGCCCCCTGCAAGCCCCACCCCATGAGACCACGCCCCCCCCCAAATAACACATCTTTTTCCTGGGTCGGTCCATGATCCTGGGACTCTGGGGGCTGTTGTTCCAGCAGCAGCCATGGCCTCCTCTGTGGTGCTGCTGCGTGCAAGAGCTGTTGGCCTCTGATTGGCTGGCAGCTCTTGGTGGACAGGAAGTTGCCTTCCAAGGTCCTCAGCCTGAAGGAAGGCCCACGCTGTCCATTCAGCTGCCTGATGGCAGAAGATACTCCTCAAAGTCAATGCAGGTGTCTAGTCACTTTTTCAGGCAGCAAGTGAGAGACCCGTAGAGAATGGAAGATTCCACCCTTACTCTTTGGGAACACAGGTTAGATAGTAAAGTGTAGAAATCAAGACTATTTATGGCTTCCCTGATTTTTAGGCCATTATTATTAATAAACCTAAGATTGGGAAGACCCACAAATCAGATACAATGACCTCTGTCCTCAACAGACAATCCATTCGCCCGTCAGTTGAGACTCTATGCCGGAATTAGCACAAAATCATTAATGCCATCCACCCATATGGTATTTACAGGCACCTGGAGTTGCTGATCAAACCCCCATTTAATAGGCAATCATTTTTCATTCAGCTTTGTCTCTATCTATTTCTCATGTGTTGAGGATCTGTAACTGTAACTGGAGCCATTCTTATGGAGATATGCCATGTCAACTGACAGACAAGTGGTTCCAAATGTTAAGATATATGCTGTGATTCAAATCTCCCATTACTACTGGAAAACAAATCACATATGCAGCGTTACATTCTGCATTCCAAATATTTTCAAGTTACCATTTCCATGATTCAAAGTGAATCTATTAATGTGAACATTTTGGATTGCCCATGCTGCAGAGAATTATTTTTAAAAAGTAGTGCTAGTTTTTTTTTACAATTTGAGCAGTCAGTAAAACCCTAGACAGTATCAGTGTTGTTTGTAAATATATCCATTATAACACTGATGGCCAAACATTGTTTTTTTCATTGACCAATCAGATCACTCATTCCATTAGGGCAGAATTTTATCACAACAAAAAGCACCAATGTTGATAGATGGTATTTTTGACTGGTGCACACTATAACATATTAGTGTAAATATATGGGACCAGCAACACAAAATATGTCTAAACATTAATGTTCAAATTAAAATCTGAATAGATGTCCCCATTGCCTATAGACTGCAATTTTCTACTGTATATTAAAGAAGCAGGACCATGAATTTTTTTATTCTTACATGGGATGAGGGTGTCACTGGCTAAGCCAGCATTTGTTGCTCATCTCTCAATGCCCTTGAGAAGGCAGTGGTGAGCTGCCTTCTTGAACTGTTATAGTCCATGTGACGTAGGTACACCCACAGTACTGTTAGGGAAGAAGTTCCAGGATTTTGACCCAATGACAGTGAAGGAACGGTGATATATTTCCAAGTCAGGAAGGTGAGTGGCTTGGAGGGGAACTTGCAGTTGGTGGTGTTCCGGTATGTCTGCTGCACTTGTCTTTCTAGATGAAAAAGTTTACAGGTTTGGAAGGTGCTGTCAAAGGAACCTTGGCGAGTTTACATCTTGTAAATGTACATATTGCTGCCACTGTAGGCCGATCCAGATAAAGAACAGATAGACTGTCCATTTACATCTTTAAACTGTCACAAGGCTGAATCCAGAAGGACCACTGTTAGTTCAGCCTGAAACCAACCAAATCACCAACCTTAAAGAGCTGTATACCTTTAACTTTACTGGACTTTAAATTGCTTAATCTATCCTCCCAATCTGTAGTCTATTTGTGTGTGTGTGTGAACTTTGAGTGTGTGTTTGTGAAAGTGTTGAATGTTGGCTGTGACTGGCTAAGGAATGGTTGCAGACACAGATATGTCTGAACAGTAACTGATTTATTGTATGAACATAACTAGTTACAGATATACAAGGCTACAGGTGTTAGTTACTCAGTCTAAGCCATGAGCGTTCTCCTTCTTGACTCTTAGTCATGTGTCTCTCTCTTACATCATCACGTGGGCAGTACTGTTTCTCCAGTCCCACACACTAACCCTTTCAGCCCTGAACACTAATGCTACAGAAAGTTGGAACATTTTTATTATTTTTCTTAGACCAGGTTAAGTACGATAAAGACTGTTCTCTTATCTTTTTAAAGACTTGGAAACCTGCCTGTGTTTTTATAGCCACAGCACGTAAACACAGTTAAACACTCACTGAATTGGCAAGCATATCCTTTTTAGAAAAAACCTGTTGTGGTCAAACAAGGAATAGGGAAAAAGGGGAACCATTCCACCTCTCATCACCTGATCGTAACAATGCATATATTTGAGGTGTCACTAAGGCCACCTTGTTCCAGCTCTGTCACATGACCTAACCTTTTCCCTGCATCAGCTTCTCGGCCAGCCTTCGACATTCAACCTCTGTTAACTTGAGGTCATTCAAACTCTGTTGCCCCTGTCCCAACTCTCACCAGTTCCCTTCACCCATCACCCCTGCTCTTGCTGACCTACATTGGCTCCCAGTTAAGCAATGTCCCGGCTTCAAGTACTTATTCTTTTTTCAAATCCCTCCAGGGCCTCACCCCCTTCATTATCTCTGCAACTTCCTCCAGCCCTACAACCCTCCAAGAAATCTGCGCTCATCTAATTCTGGCCTCTTGTGCATATCCAATGTTAATCGCTTCACCACTGGTGACCGTGCCTTCAGCTCCCTAGGCCCTAAACTCTGGAATTCTCTCCCTACAATTCTTCATCTCTATGCCTCTCTTTTCTCCTTTAGGATACTCCTTAAAACCTGTCTCTTTGACCAGAATTTTAGCCATCTGACCTACATCATCTTATGTAGCCTAGTGTCAAATGTTGCTTTGTAATGGTCCTGTGAAGAGCCTTGAGATGTTTGATCACATACAAGGTGCTATATTCAAACAAATACAAATGAAGAGGTATATTTGTTGAAGTGAAAACCGGATAGAGTTTTTTATAATAGGAACATAGGAATGTAGGAAATAGGAGAAGGGGTAGGCCATTTGGCCCCTCAAGCCTGCTCTGCCATTCAACTAGATCATGGCTGATCATCTACCTCAACACCATTTTCCCGCACTATCCCATATCCCTTGATACCTCTAATATCCAGAAATCTCTCTGTCTTAATATTTTGACATTTAAGGCTGTATCAAGGGCCAATAGCAGCAAAGGATAGCTGCAGTCAATTAAGGAGGTTTCCTCAGCCTTGACAGTCTGAAATAGATGGAGAAATTGTAGGTAGCAAACAATAAGAGGAGCCAGTCATTTAGGGTGCAATCCTCAAGCACAAATGAAGAAGTGTCTCACAGACGCTTTAAAAGGTGTTTCTCCAAACTCGCTGGTGAGCAATGTATTTGTATTTGGATGTGTATTTCTTACCCTTGGAGTGAGTGAGTCAATTTAAAATAACCCAGCAGCAAAGTATTTTCTTCTTAAAGAGGAAAGGTAAGTTTACTTCTAAACTCTTGTTCCAGAAGCTACTTAAGGAAAAATGATACCACTCAAACAAACAAGCACAGAATTGCAGATGAAAATAAAACCATAATTACAAAAATTGAATTAAGCTCAGCCTCTGTTGTTTCGATGTAGGCCTGTTGTTTTGAAGTCAGAATGTTGTGTTGCCTGAAGTGAGGGTTTGGAATTGTAGAATTGCCTTAGCAGCTGCGATGACTCGGGGTTTGTTTTGAGGAGAGGGTTGAAGCTGGGAAATTTGAAGGAGAAAGAGAGAGAGAAAGAATCTGAAGAGAGAGAATTGTTAACAATGTCAACTAATGTAGGAGACAGGAAGGAAAGTTGTTTAGTAGGAATAATGTCTAGGAAACAGAAAGTGGGCCTCATACACTCGATAAGCTGGGGAGGGCATGATGGGAGATGGGAGAGAAACTAGGGAAAGATACAAGTTCAAGACTAGGGTAGGAGGAGTCTTAAAGAAAGTTAGGCTGAGTGGCCTAAGGAAAGGGAGGGAAGTGGCAGTGACAGCTGATTGAGTGGTCTGAACCCTGGCGACAACGAAGTTCCTCATAATTGTTGTTGGCGATGAGGGTAGAGGAGGAAGGAGAGAAGGGTTTAAGTAAACAGTTTTCAGTAGAGCAAAGAAGCCAGTGGTTACCTTTACATTCCAGGAATAGTGATCAGTCTTTGCAATCAGGAGCAGGGGCCAATAGTGCTTTATGTAGTCCAGCTGGATCTGGTGGAAAATGGCTAAACTAATCGCTAGGCCTATCGTGTCTGCACAGGCTCACTGAGCATTTTAATTTAGTGCCAATCCCCTGCCTTTTCCCCGTAACCCTGCACATTGTTTCTATTTAAATAATCATCCAATGTCCTCTTGAATGCCTCAATTGAACTTGCCTCCACCTCACTTTCAGGCAATGCATTCCAAACCCTAACCACTCGCTGTGTGAAAAAGTTTTTTCTCGCCTTGCATTCGCTTCTTTTGCAAAACACTTTATAACAGTGCCCTTTGGTTCTCAATCTGTTTACAAGCGGGAACAGTTTCTCCCTATCTACTCTGTCCAGACCCCTCATGATTTTGAAAACTTCTATCAAGTCTCCTCTTAGCCTTCTCCTCTCCAAGGAAAACAGCCCCAAATTCTCCAATCTTTCCTCATAACTAAGTGTCTCATCCCTGGAACCATTCTCATAAACTTCTTCTGCACTCTTTCCAATACATTCACATCTTTCCTATAGTGTGGCACCCAGAACTGTACACAGTTTTCCAGCTGAGGTCAAACCAGTGCCCTATATAAGTTGTTCATTCAGTTCTGTGTTGCCTGAACTTAAGGGAGCAGAGATGAGGTTCACACCAAGGCAATGGCCAGGGTAAGTTTTAATGGGAACGAGGTCATTGAAGCTTGAGGTGAAGGTATGGTTGAACAGATCAGTAGTTGCAGAAATGTTGTGGTGAACACAAAGGTTAGAGAACTGAGATTTTTTAAGTGACTTCTAAGTAAATTGGAGAACGGTTTTTCCAGGTGGAAGCAGGCTTTGGAGGGGGAAGCGGGATGTGGGTGGAGAGCAATACAAGAAAGAATCAGAGATGGCCTTATTGGGAGTTTACATGGAGAGAGAGATTAAGGGAAGATAAAAGTGAAATCAGAGGAGAGGGAACATGATGAATTGAGATGAGCTTCCCTTAATGGTCCTATTCCCATCACAACCTTTTTTATCGATTTGCCTGTAAAATATTTTAACATTTTGTTTTATTTTCCTTGATAATTTAATTTCAAAGTGTTAAAATTATGAGATTTATATTATATTTTGGGACTGTAGCTTTAAATTTTGGGTAAATTAACAGGGTCATGCGATCTGTTCTGCAGTCTGCCTGAGAGTATTCCTGGATGGTTTGATTGTTAGAGCTCAAAGGAAGATATTTGATAGATCTGAGAATCACCTTGTCTATGGAATAAGTCATACTGTTTACTATCTTATTAGTTCTTAACCTAGGTATATATCTTTAAAAAATGAATTGCAATACAGCACAATGCACTTTTTCTAAAATTATATATATTGCACTGTCTTATAATTTAACTGTATT
Source organism: Cetorhinus maximus (assembly GCF_964194155.1). Lineage (NCBI taxonomy): Eukaryota > Metazoa > Chordata > Chondrichthyes > Lamniformes > Cetorhinidae > Cetorhinus > Cetorhinus maximus. The sequence continues at coordinate 75,282,062 of NC_135882.1, read as the reverse complement.
ATTTGTGTATTGCCAACAATAACCTGCTAAAGTATATGTATCATCTCAGTGCAGGGTTGTGGTAAAATATTTTACGCAAGTTAAAATAACAGAATTTGTACAGTGTGCCTTCCAGTGATTCAATTATGTGATTAATTAATTCATTAATCAAACAATTATCAAACAAGATCAAACAATAAACACAATGGTTTGCAAATACATTTATTATCCGAAATTTGTGTCATTACTTATGGCTTATTGTACAGATCCATTCAGAGCAAGTTGATTTAGGATTCCATTGTGGAATAATTTTGTCTTAGCTTTGATTAAAATGATTGCCAAATAATTAATAAGTAGGCTGAAATTGTTTCTTTAAATGTTGTCTCATTCACCAGCTTATTCTGTGCATGCTGATGTTCAGCTATTATGTACTACTTATGAAGTGTTGAGATACAAAAACTTATTTGAAATTGGAATGTTATATTAAGTGTGTTAAAGTTGGTGGCCACTTTCATACTTTGTGGTATTAGTTCAACTTTTATTAAAACTTGAGTAGAAAGCCACTTACATACTGCCTGTCACCACTGGGATGAAGCTGACGAATGCAGGGCTTTCTGAATATGTAGTGAAATTCAGGTTTTGGGACGATGAGGAACCAATTTTAACTCTGTGTAAGTGAATGGGTGTTGAATGAGTTAAAATTTGGCCCTGACTGTCAGATATACTTTAAAAATGATAAGCTACTTAGAGCCTTTCACTCATCAAAACATGAATATTGGTTCAGCTGGTAACAACGTTTTTAAAAAAATAACCACAGATTTATTCCAGTTGATTTTGTACAGAGCTTACACACAATGGCCTGAGTTTTTCAAATGGTGGGTCTCGCTTCCTGTCATCTGAAGTGTCGGTGGGGCACACATCCCCGCTGACTCTGAGTGCCCCACACCCATTTCATGCTCGAGTGTTAAGTGGCTGCAAGAGGAATTCTGCCCCTCACCTGGGAGGAAGTCCTGCCTTAGAGAGCTGCTGGCCAATCTGATTGGACTGCGGCTCTCCAGGCCCTGCAGCAACAAGAGCTGCAATGGACTGGTGAGGAAATGCAGGAGGTAGCCTGAAACTAAGTCCGGGCATCAGAGGCCCATGTAAGTTTAAAGGGCCCTAGAGTGGGAAGGGTAGTGAAGGCCTGGGGAGGGGGGGTCACGAAGGGGGAAATTGAGGTCTCAGGTAAGAGGCCGAGTGGGGGGAGGGAGGTCCGGAGGCCACCGGACCTTAAGGGAAAGGTGCCTGACTTCAGAAGGGGGCTTCAGATAGAGGCACCCCCACTCCCCCTTACTTCCCACCTGGGAACTCCATTGATTTTCAGGTTACCCCCACACAACTTCAATATCCCTGCCAGCCTGAAAACAGGCTTCCCACCCCAGCATAAAATCGTTGTGTAGTCAGGGTGGACAGGAACCCAGAGAGAATCCCGTCCCTTCAATTTCACACTCCCCCACCTAAAAATCCACAGGTGGAAAAGCGCAAAATTCAGGCCATTGTATCTGTTGAACCAACTTCACAATTACTTATTTGCCCATTTCCTGTGGTAAAAATGGAGTATAAGGAAACAGGGGTGCAAGGCCACATACCATAGTGTGGTGATGCCCTCAATGACAGTCCTAAAGTTCATTCTCAGGATATAGAAGTCAATAGCAAAGGCAGCATTTAATGCCCAACCCTAGCTAAAGTTAAGAAGATAATTGTGAGCTGCCTTCTCACACACTGCAATCCTTATGGTGAATGTACTTTCTCACAGCTGTTTGGTAGAGCGTTTCAGGATTTTAGCCCCGTGACAATGAAAGGCTAATGATATAAGGCCATATTGGGATGGGGCAACACTTGGTGGGTAACTTGGAAAAGATGGTATTCCCATGCATCGGCTAACCTTGTTCTTCTAGATTGTGGAAGTCGGGGGTTTGGGAGGTGCTGTGAGAGAAGGCTTAGCAAGTTGCTGCAGTGCATCCTGTAGATAATACAGTACAGCTATGGTACTACTTTTATCATCAAAAAAAGTTCTCAAAACCCGACTATATCTATATATACAAAACTAGAAATAATCAGTCAAGTTTCAAAGATGAAAGGTAGGTCCACCAATTGGAGCCACCTTAGTTAAGAAGAAACCAGGGACTAAACGTTTGGAGTTCCTGATACATAGGTTAAAAATTCCACTGGAATTTAGAAATTACTGGGAACAACCTTAAATGCATTGCTCTTTCTTAATATAAAATCTTCCAGGAACAAACATTTTGATGTTAAACATGTAAAGTGCTATTGTTTTCGCTTATAAAAGTATTTTTCAAATAAAACTACAGCGAAAATCGTTTTTATAAAAAAAACCCAAACTGTACATTTTAAAGAATAAACGATAACCATAGGAAATAAGATTAAAAAACGCGTGAGCGACACGCAAAATACAAATTTGTAACAAAACATCCACCCTGCAACATACAAGATTATAAAAATAACTCTGCAATACTGTTGGAAAGAGGCTTGTTCTTCCTCCTAATTGATGTGGTCATTATTTCACAATTGATATATCGCTAGATAATACTGCCAGTTTTCTAAATTATTATTGCTTTAATACTGGATGTGCTTTCAGTGCGCGGAGGGTAACTTGCTGGTGTCTGATCCCATGCTGTACGGTAACGAGCATATTGCGTCCATTGTACATCCTCTACTGACCAATCATCTGGGAGATCCTGTTGCGGCAGCCATACAGTGCATCTTTTTCTACTCTCTCACCCACTCTAGGCATGTTGCCGCGAGTAAGGGCTTTGTCCTGCAAAGCATGCAGTTAAAACACAAACACTTTAAAAACAAAAGAAACGTGATGGGCTGCTGACGCCTCCCTTTGGGATAAGGCACATTATCCGTCTGGCGAAGCTCTACCACGCAGAAACCTACTCCTGGAGGGAGTTGAAGTGGGAGCTGGCCGGTACTGCTAGGCTGTAGTCCCACACAGCCTGGACGTGGCCGCCAGGTCTTTGCTGTCTACATCTGATCTTCCCGAAACCACGAAAGGCCAGGTCTGAAATTTGAAACAAAAAAAGGTCAGAATAATAATACACTGGCCCTAATGACATAGAGAGGAACAATTTATGTCCGCAAACGCTTTCTATAAATTAGGAAATAGTATGTGGCCTTCCAAAATTTTACTTCACATTATGAACTCAGTTTAATCAATTCTGCATCAAATGGTGCAGTTCCACTCGAATAAAAAGGAGCACAGATCAAGTTATACAGAAAATCGATACATCACGCAGTAAACTTAAAACAAAAAGGGATTGCCAAAACTGAAGTGCCAAACAGACAAGAGCTGCCACAAAGCGGCAGATTTGAATTGTGAGGCTGACGCTTGGCAAATGGACCAACAATGAGAAAAGGATGTTGCGATTTCCATACCGATTCATAGATTCTAAGATAATTAAATTTAAAGTACCAATCGTTTCTTGGCTATATAGAGTTGCACGGCTGGAAATATACGAAAGCATTTGTTAAAGATTTCTTGTAAGTAATCAAACCTGCGAGGCGATCAGTTAAATGTTCTCCTGAATAAAAGGCTAGAAGTGAGCTATTTTCCTTTCAACGGAGTTTTAAATCTTTTATTTTGAGTCGCAACATTTCTGTAATTCTCTGTATTTTGAGGTTGATCGTTCGAAGGCAATTTTTAAAAGCTTGCCCCTTATAATGAAACCCGACCCAGTGTGAGACTCAAGAGAGAAACTCTTCCTGAAAAGCTTTCGAGAAATGCTGTCTTGCAGGATTTAATATTTTCAGCAGCGTTATTCCTGTGCCCTAATATTACATGACTTGAAGAAATCTTCAGAGAAATCTTCTCAATACCCCAGCTTCCTCTAAGCATCCCAATTTAATCGGAATGCAATAACTGTTTTTCTCTACTAGTTCCAAAAGAATGTCGATCCTTTAAGATTCGTACTTAAAACATGCAACAGGCCCGCTCAATCCCATTGTTACTACCCCTGAGACTGGCTCAGCTATAACCGTACAGAAGACAATTGTTCAGTATGCAAGAAATGTATATAGATTTAACATGCAACATCCAATGGAATTAGCTCACAAAATAAACATTTTTAGAAATTAATGAGTATTTATATAGATGGAAAACAAAGGTAAGTTAGAAATTATTTGGAAGTTGAACAACATTAACCCCCCCCCCCCCATCTAAAGAAAAGCACAAAAACTTTTTTTTAAAAAATAACTGTTACCGTGGCAAGTTATATAAATAGTAACTATCATAAGATAAATCACTTGACCATTTTCGTTTTAATAGTTGCCATTTTTGAGTTGACAACTGGCGAAATCTGTCGCCAGATAATAAAGCGATTACAAGACATCTCCAGATCTAGAAGACATAATGATCACACCTTATACACAAACTATGTTATCTGAATGATATCTGTCAATGAAGCCTGACTTTTTTCTTCAGATTTCCCTACAGAGAGAATTACTTACATATTGGTCACTGATGTATTGGCAAAACATTCAAACGGCTGTCTACCTTTCTGTTTTCTCGAGTTTTGTGGAAAGATGAAGTTTGTGCGGGAGAGCTCCGATTTGTTTCATAACATTGCGCAATAACTTATAAATATCGCCTTATATCTAAACGTTCCTATAAACGCCTCCCGTGTGTGCGTGTGTTGGGGAGAGATCGTGAAATGTGCAACTAATATCATGTTATGTATGTTACAAAGATGATTTTTGGAATCTTGTTAACAGATTTATACATACGTTATTTTTGTTTAGATTCTAAAAGTATGATGCAGCTGGTAAAGATGCACCTGTCTGTTTTCTAAGATTGTCATCAGCTAAGAGTATACGGCGATTGGTCAGTTGAGTTCCCTCTATGTGGTGGAATGCAGAAGCTTAGAATCAGACAGCACAGGAGCAGGTCTGGTACATATTAATTTATGCGAAGTTATTTATTAGAATAGCACTTAAATGTTGTATAACATAAAATAATCAGTTTCCTTGCAATGTACAAAATCTACGTCTAAAGGTACACTTATGTTGTAGCTCATTAATAACATAGCGCTGAGATTGATTTAGCATTTGTCCTGTTGTAAACGTTCTAAACTGCCATGTTTTAGCAGTACTTTTAATAAAAGAAAATATGAATGCACATTGAACACTATAACATCCCCATGTTAATCTTAAATACGATTTACACTTTATGCATTAAAGTCATTATGAAATTGGTTTCCCTATAGTTACTGGTTTTTGCAACATCCGCATTTTCTTACCAGATTCACAGGATGGACGTATCCGTTTTCATATTTATCATTTGCTAAGATTTGCCTTAAATGTGCGATGTAGCTCGCTGCCAGTCTGAGGGTGTCAAGTTTGGAGAGTTTGGTATCTGAAGGCACCCAAGGAAGGCTTGTTTTTAATCTGGAGAAGGCTTTGCTCAGGACTCTCATCCTAGCTCTCTCCCTGGCGTTGGCAGCGTTCCTCTGCGATTGTTTCCCTTCTTTGCCCAGCTTGGGCAGTTGCTTTTTCCTAACACTCCCTCGCCTCTTTCTCTTGGAGCCGCACTCAGAGCTCGATTCATCAGTGTTTTCAGCCGAGACGTAGAATTCCGTGTCGTTCGACTCGTGTTTGAAGCCGTTACATTGGAGATGGAGCGCCTGTAATTCCATTTCCCGCATGTCCTCAGTGTCACTGACAGATCCAGTAGACATGGCACCAATCCGCTAGAAAACTGAAAGGAACCTCAAGTGAAAAGGGCTTCCTCCACAAATTTGTTAAATACCAAAAACATACGCAAAAAGTTCCTTTGTCGAAAAAAGAAACCCCACCTCCAGTGGCTTTGACGGCTTCTAATGTCACTTTTAAACAGGAAGTATCTGCTCTATGTGGATCTAACCATTCAAGGACGGGATTAACAAACACTAACGCTGACAATCATATCCCACAAGAAAGGACGCGGAAAAACAGTTTTTTTTGTTTTATTTATTGTTTCATGTTTTGAAAGACCTGTTAAAATATTCCCGTACCTTACATTCACGTCTGCAGTCTGAACTTTCAGTCGGCACCGGGAGGTATCCGTCCTCAATGGTATGTTCCATCTGAGCTGAGATTTGAGTTGGAAGCCTTCAATCAATCAGCTTAAAGCAGTGTAATTAAACGGCTCATTCATTTAACGAAGATGTGAGCGCTACTGCTACCATTAAAAAAAACAAACAACCCCTTAGTGTGTTTTCTAATCATCTGTAAAGTGTGTGGATAAATAAAAATACCTCAGCAAGTAAATGGAACACCAGGAGCAATAGAATTTTAATTAATGAAACATATATTTTGTATTAACTATCTTCAATTACCAGCCGTAAAATTATATGACAAACTCGTACCTGTTCAACCGTAAACAAGTCAAACTCCATGTGAAGTCTTTGATACTTATCTGTACATCATTTGCTATATTTTCCTTGAGTAACGATCGGAGCTTTGATTACCGCCCAGTTATAACGAATTTGGGACAATATTAATCAAACTCAGAAATGGTTTAACCCTGTAATTCTTTAATGTAATTCCTCGCTTCGTTGTTGCTTGTATAAACACATATCATGTATGTGTTGCTGTGGTCTTTGTCTTACATATCTTGTTGCTTGATGCCTTACACATTTCGCTTACACTTCTTCAATGTTAACTTACGTTTCTACAATGCTAAAGACAAGATTGAGAAATTATCACCAAACTCATTTGGCTTCTGTCACACGATAAATTAAGACTTATAAGTGATTAGCACTCTATTTAAAATGCTTGATACATATCTGTTGCTCGTTTGCGCACTATTACTATATAGAAATAAAAAATGCATCTAATTGAATGCGAGGAAGGTGGATATCGTACGCTTTGTATCGTCATGTTTTTTGCGTTGCAAAATATTTTCTTGTCAAAATATCTGATATTTATTTCTGAAGATTTGAAAATGTTGGCAGAGCCCTGATTGTTTGTGCAGGTGTGTTCTGAAGCTATCCCTTCCTGGAGATTTATGGCAGAATTGATTGATTTTGTAAACAGTTGTAGAGATCCTATCGAGTCCAGAACGAATTCAGGTCTTACTTTCGTATCTTAGGCTTTCTTCAATAATCGGGCCGCTGGGACACTACAGGAAAGAAGTGGACTCTGGCCACATCTCTGACGGCGAACGGAACTGAAGAGTGTCATCACAGCGATCTGTCAGAGGAGAGAGAGAGCAAGTCACTTCAATAAATCACCGTGTGGAAATGGGAAACTCATTTTTTCCCTCAAAGGGGATCCTTAAGACATCCTATTTGTTTTTAACTAGTAAACCTTTCTGACCCAATAGTCGAAAACGAGATAATATCCGGGTAATTTATAATTTTTATGACAACAAACATATTGGATTGTGCTGTATGTGAGTCAACTACGTTTACAAAATGAATTATTATCTCATTTTTAAAATAGCCAATTAACAACTACACCATAACTGTTTAAACATTTATGGAGAAATAATGAATCCGAAAAAAAATCCCACGTACGGTAATTATAATTCATTCAGTGTCTGTTATATAAACAAGGCTTCTGTTGAAGAACCTCGTGCAGTAGTTTATTTCGGACAGATTATTATTACGAGAAGCTTGATGACGATAGATCTATTTGAATACCACAGACACGGCCTATGTGGACTTGCACGAATGAAATAAGCCATACCTAGCCACCGCTATGTATGTGCACGCAAAGGTAAAACGAATCAAATTCATTACAATTTATTTCACTAGGTACTTATCGCCAATAGAGTTTTTCTCAGGTGCACGACTACATTTGATGGTGAACATGTTTTTCTGCATGATCATTTTGCCTGGAAAGGGCAGAGATTAAAACATCAGAAATTGCGAACACTCCGAAGCAAACATGAGTGGGAACTCTCCATTGACTAAGGAAATCAAGCCTAAATGAATGGCTTAATATGGCAAAATGCTCGATGCTGCTTCTGCCCCACGTTTTTCAGATTCAGTTACATCTACCGAGACAAAGTCTTAAGAAAGCAGAAAATCGATTGGCTCAGGGTCTCCAGTGGGGTCAAGCTTGCTTTTCTAGGGACATAGGTATTGATAAATACTCCAGAGGCTAACTTTTAAACAAACTGCAGCTCTTCACTAATTATATCCAAGCACTACACGTGGACCTAAAACATGTTCCTGTCGTCAATTCCAGTACATCAATCTATTACAGATTATACATTAAACGGTTAAATAAATGATAGCAACACCGTTACTCCATTTTTACCATAAAATTGTATTTTATGAGAATGACGCCTGCATTAAGCCAGAAATACTTTGAAAGAATATACAAGGCAAAGAGCATTCTCAAGTTTTAAGGATGGTCAGATATCGTGAATAAAAACTTGAATAAACAAAATATTTAACTATAAACGAATTTTGTTATCCCATGTTATGCCAGCGCACTAACATTAACTTTTAGAGAATTGGGCTGTTTGCAGAACTGCAAAGCAATGCTGTTTAACGTCATTGGAAAGGTCTATTTGTGTTTATCTCCTTATAGAGTGAAGACCGTATTGTAGTAGAGTGCACATGGAAACGCATCAAATAAACTATACTAGATATAAATGTATAACAAATAAAATGTATTTAAATATGTGCTTCAACAATCCAAAACCATCCCCACCGCCTTACTCCCCCCAGAGTTCTGTATCTTCCTCTTCCAATAATTTCCCCTTAAAAACTATGCTGCGGTGTGCCTGAGTCTCTCCCTGTGACAGCCGTTCAGGGCTCGAGCAACCGTCTGTGTGAAGAAATCTGCTAATATTTTACATATTGGCTATTTTATATCGATAATCATTCCCACCACCCCCCAAAAAGGTCTTCCCCCTTCAGGCTGTCAAAACCCTACGGAACTCCATAAAGCTCGATGAAGTCTCCTCGTACACTTTGCTGTTCTCTTGGAAATAGACGCCGCATTACAAAAGCCTTACCTGGCATCATTCCATAAGACCATAAGACATAGGAGCAGAAATTAGGCCATTCGGCCCATCGAGTCTGCTCCGCCATTCAATCATGGCTGTTAAGTTTCTCAACCCCATTCTCCCGCCTTCTCCCCGTAACCTTTGATCCCCTTACCAATCAAAAACCTATCTCGGTCTTAAATACACTCAATGACCTGGCCTCCACAGCCTTCTGTGGCAATAAATTCCATAGATTCACCACTCTCTGGCTAAAGAAGTTTCTCCTCATCTCTGTTCTAAAAGGTCTTCCCTTTACTCTGAGGCTGTGCCCTTGGGTCCTAGTCTCTCCTGCTAATGGAAACATCTTCCCCATGTCCACTCTATCCAGGCCTTTCAGTATTCTGTAAGTTTCAATCAGATCCCCCCTCATCCTTCTAAACTCCATCGAGTATAGACCCAGAGTCCTCAAATGTTCCTCAGATGTTAAGCCTTTCATTCCTGGGATCATTCTCGTGAACCTCCTCTGGACCCTCTCCAGGGCCAGCACATCCTTCCTGAGATACGGGGCCCAAAATTGCTCACAATATTTTAAATGTGTTCTGACCAGAGCCTTATAAAGCCTTAGCAGCACATCCCTGCTTTTATATTCTAGTCCTCTCGAAATAAATGCCAACTTTGCATTTGCCTTCCTAACTACCGACTCAACCTGCAAGTTAACCTTAAGAGAATCCTGGACTAGGACTCCCAAGTCCCTTTGCACTCCAGGTTTCTGAATTCTCTCCCCATTTAGAAAATAGTCTATGCCTCTATTCTTCCTACCAAAGTGCATGACCTCACACTTCCCCATGTTGTATTCCATCTGCCACTTCTTTGCCCATTCTCCTAACCTGTCCAAATCCTTCTGCAGCCTCCCCACCTCCTCAATACTACCTGTCCCTCCACCTATCTTTGTATCATCTGCAAACTTAGCCAGCATGCCCTCAGTTCCTTCATCTAGATCATCAATGGACAAAGTGAAAAGTTGTGGTCCCAACACTGACCCCTGCGGAACTCCATTAGTCACCAGCCGCCATCCTGAGAAGGACCCCCTTATCCCCACTCTCTGCCTCCTACAGACAGCCAATCTTCTATCCATGCTAGTACCTTGCCTCTAACACCATGGGCTCTTATCTTACTGAGCAGCCTCCTGTGCGGCACCTTGTCAAAGGCCTTCTGGAAGTCCAAGTAGATAACATCCATTGTCTAACCTACTCATTACCTCCTCAAAGAATTCTAACAGATTTGTCAGGCATGACCTCCCCTTGATGAAACCATGCTGACTTTGCCTGATTTTACCATGCACTTCCAAGTCTTCTGAAATCTCATCCCTAATAATGGACTCTAAAATCTTACCAACGTCCGACATCAGGCTAATCGGCCTGTAATTTCCCATCTTTTGCCTCACTCCCTTCTTAAACGGGGGGGGGGGGTACATTAGTGATTTTCCAGTCCTCTGGGACCCTCCCTGACTCCAGCGATTCCTGAAAGATCACCACTAACGCCTCCACTATCTCTTCAGCTATCTCCTTCAGACCTCTGGGATGTAATCCATCTGGTCCAGGTGATTTATCCACCTTCAGACCTTTCAGTTTTCCTAGCACCTTCTCCTTGGTAATGGCCACCATACTCACCTCTGCACCCACCCCCCCCCACTCTCTTGAACTTTGGGGATGTCACTCGTGTCTTCCACTGTGAAGACTGACGCAAAGTACCTATTCAGTTCCACCGCCATTTCTTTGTTCCCCACTACTACTTCTCCAGCGTCATTTTCCAGCGGCCCAATGTCCACTTCTATCCTGTGTTGAAACTAGACACATGGTTATAGTTGTAATCTGTGTACATGTGTAAGGAGAACAGTATAAGGGTAAATTATATTTTATCATTATACCAAATGTATGTAAAATATTATCATGGAGGTTTATTTTGAATTGGCTGTGTTGTGTTCAGTTAAACGTTGCCCTTCTTTCCCAAAATGTTGCAATTGCTCAGAAAATTACGCTACGCCTTAATAAAATACTCTAACTTTATGGGTTTTTTTCATTCTACGACTAAATGAGGCCATAACAGTGGTGACATTTCACATAACGTTTGAAGATACTGAGTGTTACTTTTGACAAAAATCTATTAGGGAAGATAAGTGGCAGGAACAGGGAACATTACAGTGTGCTGCTTCGTAAATATGGCAGAAGGGGAAAGCGAACAAGGGAAAGAAAAAGGAACATCCTATCATAATGCACCAATTGTTAGGCGAAATGCTGAAGAAAGTTAATTCTATTGGCATTAAATGTGGCTCGCATTGAAAAAATAACCAACTATCCTTCTAACAAAACACTGGTGTCGCCAGTTACGTGTTTATTGGTGTGAGGATGTGTGTTCCAGAACGAAACCGAGTAACAGAACGTTCAGCTTCCAATACTGTTAGAACCATGTGCAAACTCGGATAAGCTATCAGATTCAAATGGGTTTTCAGCAACCTGCGACATTCTCCGGGCTTTCAGTCACTGGGATTGCTATCTAACTACCCAGTCATTTGCCAATTGTTAATCTCTGCCTGTAGATTTAGTTACAATGAGGTAAAACATTCCTTAAGTGTGTGATGGCCTTTACTATTGCTTATCACTTCCGTCCTATGCGTTTTATTTAAGGGCACGATTTTTCTAAACTGCGTCACTTATGTTTTACATGCAAATCATTTTGTGGATGCATGGTATCGTTAGTTCAGATTTGCCTGGAAATATTTGAACGCTACCGGAATGACTTTCATTGAAGCTCATCTGGTAAGCGGCCTCTTGTTACAAACGAGTCCGTCATGTGGAGCATTGGAACAGGAGGGGTGGAGAAACATTTTTAAGAGATGCCCTTTATTACTCACGGTGCTATCTAACCAGTCAGGGACCCCAAGAAATAACGAACCTGCAGAGTTCTGAATCATTCGCAACCTCAAGGATGCACCCAAACCCTTCCAAAAACCCACGTGCTCAGCACTCATCCGCAGAGGAGAGCAATGAGTGAGAGCAGAAGCTGTCCCTGTACCAGAGGGAAAATAAAATGTACGCTGTAAAAATGTTAACTATTTCCATTAATACTGCCCCCATTTTAAGTTTGAAGGCCGTTGACCTTAGTTACATTATTCAAGATATGCAATCCAAAGTTTAACTTAACGATCACTCTGTACAGTGATATGTTCATTCTTTCCCCTGAATCGTCTGTTTTCTATTGATGCCGTACAACTAGATCTCGGAAGGGTGGAGAATAACTTAAGGTTTTTCGTTCGGATATTGAAATGCTTTAGTATAGAAGTACATTTATACTGAAGACGTTAATGGAGCCAAATAAATCCTTATAGCCATTAGAGATTAAAATCCCAGACTATCAGTTTGAAAATACCGTGTTCAGAAATTGGCGTCTCCTTATCTTTTAAAGGCACAGCCCGTTCTCGGACTTCGAAAGCTGTTTTGAAGTAAGACATGGTTTAACACTTTGCTGTATCGAAATGGCAGATGCAAAACACTATATTGCTGATGATGCCACATTTGGTGGTTTGACAAATTTTGACCAGAAGACCTACCAAAGGAGGCAGATAGCCTAACGGGGTGTCAAATGCAGTTCAATGTGGTAAATTGTGAAATACAGAGTTAGATTCTGGAAGTGAAAACAGGGAAAGGAAGTCCAGCTAAAATGATGTTTTTTTTCTTTCATGTGATGTGGGCATCACTGGCTGGGCCAGCAGTTTTGCCAGCCCCTAAATGCCCCTGAGAAGGTGGTGGTGAGCTGCCTCCTTGAACCGCTACACTCCATGTGGTGTAGGTACACCCACAGTGCTGTTAGGGAGGGAGTTCCAAGATTTTGATCCAGTAACTGAAGGATTGGCAATATAGTTCCAAGTCAGGATGGTGTGTGGCTTGGAGGGAACTTGCAGGTGGTGGTATTCCCATGTATCTACTACCCTGTCCTTCTATGTGGTAGAGGTTATGGGTTTGGAAGGTGCTGTCTAAGGAGCCTTGGTGAATTCCTGCAATGTATCTTGTAGATGCTACACACTGCTGCTATTGTGCGTCAGTGGTGGAGGGAGTGGATGTTGGAGATGGTGGATGAGATGCCAATAAAGTGGCTGCTTTATCCTGGATGGTGTTGAGCTTCTTGAGTGTTGTTGGAGCTACACTCATCCAGGCAAGTGGGGAGTATTCCATCACACTCCTGACTTGTGCCTTGTAGATGGTGGTCAGGCTTTGGGGAATCAGAAGGTGAGTTACTCTCTGCAGTCTCTGACCTGCTCTTGTAGCCACAGTATTTATATGACTGGTCCCATTCAGTTTCTGCTCAATGGTTACCCCCCCAGGATGTTAATGGTGGGGAATTCAGCAATGGTAATGTGATTGAATGTCAAGGGGTGATGGTTAGATTCTCTCTTGTTGGAGGTGGTCATTGCCTGGCACTTGCATGGCATGAATGTTACTTTCCACTTTCCAGGCCAAGCCTGAATGTTGTCCAGGTCTTGCTGCATATGGGCATGGACTCTTTTGGTATCTGAGGAGTCATGAATGGCACTGAACATTGTGCAATCATCAGCGAACATCCCCATTTCTGACATTATGATGGAAGGAAGGTCATTGATGAAGCAGCTGAAGATGGTTGGGCTGAGGACACTATCCTGAGGAACTCCTGCAGTGATGTCCTGGAGCTGAGATGACTGACCTCCAAAAAACACAACCATCTTCCTTTGTGCTAGGCATGACTCCAACCAGTGGAGAGTTTTCCCTCTGATTCCCATTGTCCTCAGTTTTGCTAGGGCTCCTTGATGCCACACTCGGTCAAATGTGGCCTTGATGTCAAGGGCAGTCACTCTTGCCTCACCTCTGGAGTTCAGCTCTTTTGTCCACGTTTGAACCAAGGCTGTAATGAGGTCAGGAGCTGAGTGGCCCTGGCGGAACCCAAACTGGGCGTCAGTAAGCAGGTTATTGCTAAGCAGGTGCCGCTTGATAGCACTATTGATGATGCCTTCCATTACTTTATTAATGATCGAGAGAAGACTGATGGGGTGGTAATTGGCTGGGTTGGATTTGTCCTGCTTTCTGTGTACAGGACATATCTGGGCAATTTCCCACGTGGCCGGGTAAATGCCAGTGTTGCAGCTGTACTGGAACAGCTTGGCTAAGGCCACGGCAAGTTCTGGAGCACAAACCGTCAGTACTATTGCTGGAATATTGTCAGGGCCCAGAGCCTTTGCAGTATCCAGTGCCTTCAGCCGTTGCTTGATATCATGTGGAGTGAATTGAATTGGCTGAAGACTGGCATCTGTGATGCTGGGGACCTCCGGAGGAGGCCGAGATGGATCATCCACTCAGTACTTCTGGCTGAAGATTGTTGCAAATGCTTCAGCCTTATATTTTGCACTGATGTGCTGGGCTCCCCCATCATTGAGGATGGGATAATTTGTGGAGCCTCCTCCTCCAGTAAGTTGTTTAATAGTCTACCACCATTCACGACTAGATGTGGCAGGACTGCAGAGTTTAGATATGATCCGTTGATGTGGGATCGCTGAGCTCTGTCTATCACTTGCTGCTTATGCTGTTTGGCCTGCAAGTAGTCCCATGTTGTAGCTTCACCAGGTTGACACCTCATTTTCAGGCATACCTGGTATGCCCTCCTGCACTCTTCATTGAACCAGGGTTGATCCCCTGGCTTGATGGTAATGGTAGGGTGGGGAATATGCCGAGCCATGAGGTTACAGACTGTGTTCGAGTACAATTGTGCTGTTGCTGATAGCCCACAGTGCCTCATAGATGCCCAGTCTTGAGCTGCTGGATCTGTTCGAAATCTATCCCATTCAGCACAGTGGTCGCACCACACAACACGATGAGGGTATCCTCGAAGAGAAGGAGGGACTTTGTCTCCACAACAACTGTGCATTGGTCATTCCTACCGATACTGTCATGGACTGATGCACCTGCGGCAGGCGGGTTGGTGAGGATGAGGTCAAGTATGTTTTTTCCTCTTGTTGGTTCCCTCACCAACTGCCGCAGACTCTGTCTAGCAGCTATGTCATTTAGGACTCGGCCAGCTCAGTCAGTATTGGTGCTACCGAGCCATTCAATGGACATTGAAGTCCCCCACCCAGAGTACATTCTGTGCCCTTGCCACCCTCAGTGCTTCCTCCAAGTGATGTTCAACATGGAGGAGCACTGATTCATCAGCTGAGGGAGGGTAGTGCGTGGTAATCAGCAGGAGGTTTCCTTGCCCATGTTTGACCTGATGCCATGAGACTTCATGGGGTCCGGGGTTGATGTTGAGGACTCCCAGAGCAACTCCCTCTCGACTGTATACCACTGTGCCGCCTCCTCTGCTGGGTCTGTGCTGCCGGTGGGACAGGACACACCCAGGGATGGCAAAGGTGGAGTCTGGGACATTATCTGTACGGTATGATACCGTGTCAGGTTTCTGCTTGACTAGTCTGTGGGACAGCTCTCCCAATTTTGGCACTAGCCCCCCGATGTTGGTAAGGAGGATTTTGCAGGGTTGACAGGGCTGAGATTGCTGTTGTCGTTTCTGGTGCCTCGGTTGATGCCATGTGGTCCATCCGGTGTCATTCCATTTTTGTGACTTTGTAGCAGTTTGATGCCACTGAGTGGCTGGTAGGCCATTTCAGAGGGCATTTAAGAGTCAACCACATTGCTGTTGGTCTGGAGTCACATGTAGGCCAGACCAGATAAGGACGACAGATTTCCTTCCCTAAAGGACATTAGTGAGCCAGATGGGTTTTTACAACAGTCGACAATGGTTTCATGGTCATCAGTAGACTTTTAATTCCAGATTTTTATTGAATTCAAATTCCACCATCAGCCATGGTGGGATTTGAACCTGGATGCCCAGAGCATTAGCCTGAGTCCCTGGATTACTAGTCCAGCGACAATACCACTATGCTATCGCCTCCCCTAAAACCATAAAAAAGGAAGAAAAAACAAAATCTTTGATATTGTGCTTAGAGGTATGGAATACAAAGTCAAGGAGGTGATAGCAAATTCATACAAGATCTGAGTTAGCTGCAGTTTTTGGACACCTCATTAAGGAAAGAGATAAATACCAATGTCTCCCTTTTCTACTCCAAGTTACAATCTCACCACTTCCATTCTCTGTTTTTACTTCCAGAATCTAAAACTGCATTTCACAAGTTACCACACTGAACTTCATTTGCCAACCTTTTAGCCTACCCACCTCCTGCAGATTTTGGACACCTCGTTAAAGGAAGGAGATAAAACCAATTGAAAAGATATAGTGTAGTTCACTATTACATTGCCAGCGAGATTTTTTTTTAGGTTGAAAAATCCATGAACATAAGAATTCAATTATCAATAGGTTAATCTGTGGTCAACTGTTCCCATTAGTCAGCAAGCTCGGGACAAATTTGAATTGAACACAAAAAAGAATGAAAGGGGAACTTAGGAGGACTTTATGCAGGAAACAACTAGAATGTGGTATTATCTGCACAAACTAGTTTTGAAGAAGGATCCATAAATCTGTTTAAAAGCTGCTTAAAAATAAACAATGTTTGAGAGATTAGGAGTGCAAAGGAGAGTGGGATTTGATTAGGTGGCTTACATAGAGAAGAATACTTTGATTCTAAAAGTACAGAATAGGACAAACAAAGAGGCTATATCTGATTTGTAAATGAACAATCAGAGAGAGCCACTGGCCTGCAGTGTAGAACAGAAGTAATTTGGGTACACTCACATCAAGCCCTTGGCCCAAAATTGTTTATTAATACCTGTTATCAGCTTTCAGGTAAAAGAGCTCATTAAGATATGGCATCAGTCTCCATTGCTATTCATGATATTGAGTCATCAGGGCTCTTGCATAGTGGTGATACTAAAACTGAACATGGAAAAATGGATGCAAAATGGTCCTGGGTTTAATGATGTTCATTCTAGTGAGCTGAAATAAATATCTGATATATTGAACAGAACGCTAAGATGTGGAATTGTTCCCATGGATTGAAAGTGACCCATGCTGTATCTACCATATCAGTGCTGGGTAGGTTGTGCTTAAAAAATCTAGGCTTACATTTCATCACAGTATAGAGGAAGCAGTGCAATGATGGGTGAGATGTTAACTGGAGGCACCATATGGCCTCACATGGACAGAAAGGATCCTATGGCACCATTCAAAGAACAGGAGACTTCTGGCATTTATCCCTCAAATAAAATCACTAGAGAAACAGATTATCATTGATTTTGAGGGAACTTTCTGTGCCGAAATTAACTGTTTCTTACATGACGACAGTGACTACACTTCAAAAAGTGCTTCATTAGTTGTGAAGGTCTTGGGATGTCCTAAGGTCATTCAAGGTGCTTGTATAAGTGCAAGTCTTTCTTTAAATTCTACATTTAAGAAGGGCAGTGAATTAGAAAAAGGAAATTATTGGTCAGTAATTTAAGAAATTGTTAGAATTATTAAAGATGTTTGTATGGTAACCTAGAATGAGCAGAGACTAACATGGCTGGCATGGCTTGAGGACAGTATAGATTCTGGAAGATGAAGTCCTATCTCACCAAAATAAAAGCAAAATACTGCAGAGACTGGAAATCAGAGCTCTGAAGAAGAATTATACGGACTCTAAATGTTAATTGTTTCACTCTTCACAGATGCTGCCTGACCTGCTGAGTTTTTCCAGCATTTTCTGTTTTTATTTCTGGTCCTATCTTACCAGTTTGATTTGAATGTTATAGGGAAGTTACAACACTGCTGGATAGTGGGATCCTGGTAGACATTATTAGGATTTCTATCTAGTTGTAATGTTAGGAGATGTTTATTACAATGAGCAGTGCTTTGTTGAATGTACACACAAAATAGACATGAGCAAGCATGGACTCCTGCAGTGAAGGATGTGTCCCACACAATATTGCCCTCCCCGCTGCCCCCGCCACAGACAGCAGCACTCCCAGGGTACAAAAGTTCCTATGACTAAAGTTCTGACACAGAAATATCATTACATCACTGCACCCCTTTTGAATAAAGAACAATGGGTGTCACTAACAAGTCCACTGTGTCATAATAAGGACTTTTAAATGAGTCATTAGCTAGAAAGTAACATTAACATTTTCACTTTCTTAACATATCACATGAACTTGCTAATCAAGCAGTTAACAAAGGTCTAGTTCTTTCTCTAAGGCAACCAGGTAGACTGCCGATGAGGATATTTCTGCCTTGAGAAGCTAGCTACGTGTTAGCTCGATTAGGTTTCATAGTCTCTATAGTGCACTGGTTTTCTAACAATCCGGCCTCTTGATGTGATTCTCTGTGGGCTCTGGCAATTGTCAGTTTCGGACATGTCTGCTACACCTCTAGCGCCTGGTGGGTCTTGTGGCGTGTCACTAGCTGGTGAAACTTCAGAGCTGACGTCTTCAAAGTCTTCCACATTTGAAGCTTGTCACCTGATAGGTTTCAGATGGCATCTGTTCCAGTGAAGGATGCCCTTCTCCGATTGGATTAGGTAGGAGCTTCGAGTGTCAGCTGGCTGCAGCACCGTAGCTTTGGTAATCCAATGTGGCTCTTCATCCAGCTTCACTGCAACCTCTTCACCAGGACATAGGATGGGCAGCTTTTTAACAGAATGTCGTCTGTTGTAAAAGTGTCTGTAACGTGCTTTAGCCGAGTCATCAGCTTTCCAGTCTAACTTGAAGTCGGGCCATTTAGGAAACAGGTTTCTTTCTATTGTGGGAACACTAGTTCTGAGCTGTCTGCCAAGCATGTGCTGGGATGGACTAAATCTGGTTGCTTGCAATGGAGTAGCTCTGTAGCTCAACAGGACTAGAAATAGGAGTCCTCCCCCGTTCCACAGATCCTTTCATCCACCTCCAGCATTCTTCCCCCACCTGGACTCCTCCCTCTGGCCTCTTACCTGCTCTCAATCTTTTAATTGAGAACTGTCAGTATGACATTGGCCATCTCAAGTTCTCTGCTCCTCTCACCCACTCTAACCTGTCTCCTTCTGAACTTGCTGCACTCCGTTCCCTTAGGTCCAACCCTGACTTTGTTATCAAACCTGCCGACAAGGGTGGTGTTGTTGTTGTCTGACGTACTGACCTCTACCTCACAGAGGCTGAGCGCCAGCTCTCAGACACTTCTTTCTACCTTCCCCTGGATCGTGACCCCACCACATAAGGTCATTGTTTCCTTGACTGTCACTAACCTCATCTCTTCTGGAGATCTTCCCTTCACAGCTTCCAAACTCATAATCTCCCAACCATGGACAGCCTGCTTCCACCTCCTTCCCAAAATCCACAAACAGGACTGTCCCCGTAGACCAATCATTTCAGCCTGTTCCTGCCCTACAGAACTCATTTCTTCCTATCTTGACTCCATTCTCCGTCACCTTGTCCAGTCTCTTCCCACATACATCCGCGATTCCTCTGATGTCCTACGTTACTTCAACAATTTCCAGTTCCCTGCCTCTAACCACCTCCTCTTCACCATGGACGTCTAATCCCTTTACACCTCCATCCCCCACCAGGATGGTCTGAGGGCTCTCCATTTCTTCCTTGAACAGAGGCCCGAACAATCACCATCCACTACCACTCTCCTCCGCCTGGCTGAACTTGTTCTCTCACTGAACAATTTTTCCTTAAACTTGTTTCACTTCCTCCAAAAGGAAGGTGTGGCTATGGGTACCCACATGGGTCCCAGTTATCCCTGTCTCTTTATGAAGTATGTGGAACATTCCTTGTTCCAGTCCTACTCCCACAACTCTTTTTTTCAGTACATTGATCACTGTTCCGGTGCTGCTTCATGCTCTCGTCTGGACCTGGAAAAATTTATCAATTTTGCTTCCAATTTTCACACCTCCATCAACTTCACATGGTCCATGTCCAACACTTCCCTTCCCTTCCTTGACCTCTCTGTCTCCATTTCTGGTGATAGACTGTCCACCATTATTCATTACAAGCCCACCGACTCCCACAGCTACCTCGACTACAGCCCCTCACACCCCGCTTCCTGTAAGGGCTCCATCCCATTCTCTCAGTTCCTTCGCCTCTGTCACATCTGTTCCGATGTTGCCACTTTCCAAAACAGCGCTTCTGGCATGTCTTTCTTCACCCTTAACTGAGGTTTCCCACCCCGCCCACCCCCTCCATTGTGGTTGACAGGGCCCTCAACCGTGTCCAACCCATCTCCCGTGACTCTGCCCTCACACATTCCTCTCCCTCCCAGAACCACGATAGGGTCCCCCTTGTCCTCACTTATCGCCCCACCAGCCTCCACATCAAAGGATCATCCTCCGCCATTTCTGCCAACTCCAGCATGATGCCACCACCAAACACATCTTCCCCTCACCACCCCTATCAGTGTTCCATAAGGACCGTTCTCTCTGGGACACCCTGGTCCACACCTCCATCACCTCCAACACCTCACCCCCTTCCCACGGCATCTTCCCATGCAATCGCAGAAGGTGCAACACCTGCCCCTTTACCCCCTCCCTCCTCACTGTCCAAGGGCCCAAACACTCCTTTAAAGTGAAGCAGAACCTCCTTTACTTGCACCTCCTTCAGTTTGCATCTGCTGCTCCTAATGTGGTCTCCTCTACAGTGGGAAGACCAAACACAGACTGGGTGACTGCTTTGCGGAACACCTCCGGTCTGTCTGTATGCATGACCCAGACCTACCAGTCACTTACCATTTCAACGCACCATCCGGCTCTCATGCCCACATGTTCATCCTTGGCCTGCTGCAATATTTCAGTGACGACCGATGCAAACTGGAGGAACAGCACCTCATCTTCCGATTAGGCACTTAACAGCCTTCTGGACTTAACATTGAATTCAACAACTTCAGACCATGAACTCACTCCTCTATCCTCACCCCTTTTTTTATCCCTTTTTTCTACATTCATTTTTTTTTTTATCCACTTGTTTTTATTTTTATTCATTTATCTGTGGTTTTATCCCTTTTTTTATCCCAGCGAGCGAAGATATTCTTCAGTCTGGATATCACAGTGTCACTGACAATGTTCGGTAAGTAAGAGATTTCCAGGTTTCTGGAGAAGTAATCGATGACAATTAGGTAGCATCGCCTCTGCACTTCGCATATATCAGCTTCTACTCTCTTCCAAGGTCTTTCTGGCAGTGGTGCGGTCATCAGTGTTTCCCTTTAGTGGGTGGGCTTGGCTGTTTGACAAACTGTACATGTCCCCACCCTAGTTTCTATATCTTTCCTGTTACCAGGCCATCACACACTCAGTTTGGCTCTTTCGTGACACTTGGTGATGCCTTGGTGACCTTTGTGCAACCGTTCCAAAATCTCGTTACGCAAACTCCTTGGGATGGTTATTTGGTTGCCATGCAGCAGAAGTCCTCTTGACTCTGAGAGGCAGTCTTTCTGGGTAACAAAAGCCTTATATTCTTTGGCACTTTGGCTGCATATCTCGGCCATCCAGACCTGACATAGCGGATCACTGTCTGCAGGCCAGAGTCTGTACTTGTCAGTTGCTTCACTAATTCTAGTTTAGTTTTGGACAATGGTTGTGCAGAATGTGCTGCATCCTGAATACCTGTCAATCTCCTCGTTCAAGTCAGCCACATCAAGTTGGACAGCAGGTGGAGGATGTCTTGACAGCGTGTCTGTCACAAGTGCCTTCCCAGGCACGTACTCTGCTTGTGGGTTGTATCTCATCATCCGCATTTGAAGTCATTGGCAGCGCAATGGTGCACAGTCTGAGTCTCTGCTATTAATCAAAGGGATGAGAGGCTTATGATTTGTGTGGGGTGTGAATGTATCCAGGCCATACAGATACATAGAAAGCTTCTCATAAGCCCAAACAGCTGCTAAGCACTGCTTCTCAATTTGTGCATACCGCTTTTCTGCGTCTGGCAGGGTGCTGGAACAATAATGGACAGGTTTCAACTCTCCATCGTGGTTCTGCAGTAGGATTTTACCGAGGCCATGGCTGCTTGCAGCAGCACTGACAATAGTAGGCTTTGCACTGTCATAGAAGGCTAACACAGGAGCCTCTGAAATCAGGTCTTATACCTTCACAAAGGCTTGCTCTTGTGCTGGTGTCCAGTTCCAGCATGCATCACGTCTCAACAGTGCAGTCAAGGGCCTTGTAACATCAGAAAGGTTAAGCAGGAGCCTGCTAAGGTAAAGTATCATGCCTCAGATCCTGTGCAGTTCTGAGACATTCTCTGGTGGCTTCATCTCCACGATGGCCTGGACCTTCTGAGGGTCTGGATGTATGCCACGCTTGTCAATGCAGTGTCCAAGGAAATGCAGTTGTGTTTGTCGGATCAAGCATTTCTCTTTATTGAGTTTCAGGCCGGCAGCATCAAGGGTCTGCAATGCTTGAGAAAGTCTTCTGTCAAGTTCCTCGTCAGTCGTGCCATAGAGCAGGATGTCATCCACGTACACGATGATGCCCTCTTGATGTCCAAATAGGCCTACCATCTCTCTTTGAAAGATTTCTGGTGGACTGGTAATACCAAAAAGCAATCTGCAGAGGAAATACCTGCCAAATGGGGGTTATAAATATTGTCAGCTTAGCACAATCTTCATGTAGAGGAATTTGCCAGAATCCATGTTTAACTGCACAGGTGTGGATTCCAAGAGTTGCTAACATATTTATTCTTTATTAATGGTGAGTGCTGATAACCTCACCTTTATTTCAGTTGCAAAAATGGGCCAATATGTTTGCGGGCGAGCTGAACAGCCTGTTTCTGTTCTGTAAGGGTTTTCCGTGCCTGCTGGCTTCAGTCATGTTTGGTGGCCTGAGCGGACAATATGGCGCAATCAGTTTCACGATGGCATGAAACCAGTTTGTGATCGTCTGCTCAGCCCGCCAATAGCGGGCTGTGTTTCCCGCCATAGGACATCGGGAACTTCATTATAATACATCTGCATATCATTATTAGGCCAGCCCGCCGGAATCGTCCCCCCCAGCTGGATTGTCTGTCCACGTTGGCGGGAAAGCACGCCGATGTGTTTCACAAGAAGATATAAAAGGCATGCACTTGGTGGGCTGCACTTAGAGGGAACTTGGAGGTGAGTACACAGCAACGGTGTGCAGCGCTTGCCAGGGTCGCCTGTTGGACTTCAAGCTTGAGGCACATTGGGTGGGTGGGGGGGGTGTCAAGACCAGCCCTGCCGTTGAGGCAACTTGTGGGCAGGGGGTGGGAGGGGGGGGGGGGGGGGGGTGGGGGCGGAGAGGGCAAGGGCAGCCCTGCCATTGAGGACACTTCTGGGGCAAGGGCTGCCTTGCGGTTGAATATAGGCACAAGCATTCGGGGTGGGGGGTAGGGTGATGGAATGAAGCGGCTGCACATTAGGGAAACCTGTATAAAGTGACCATTCTTTTGCAACTGAGAGTTCTCAAGCTCAGCCACATTGATACGATTGAAGTCGGGCTTCTTGCTTGTCTGCCACTCAAGCAACGCAGAGGCATCAAAGTGCTACCAAGAGCTCCAAAGCTTTTCACCACCGCACCCCGCCCCCCCACTGCCCCCCCACCCCGGCACAGACTGCAAAGTCATGAGTGTTTTAGTAGACTGCAGAACAGTTATATGACTACACACTTCGTACAATCTCCTTGGTAAAGCTGGCTGTGGAGCAGTCATTGGTGGAGGTGCTCACAGCCCCTTGCAATATCATCACCCCAGTTTGCATCAATCTCCCCTGTGGTTCAAGTTAACAGTGCAGCCTTGCAGCACAGGTTAGGAGAATGCCTGCACCTGAGCTGAGAGCACAGCATACAGTCCAATGGGCAAAGCTGCCGCCAATCGGTCGGGTGGAGTGGGGCGGAGGTGGGTGGGATTTTGGGCAGCCATGCAGCACATTAAACTCTGGCCATCCAAGTAGTGGCCAGCACTCTCCAGGAAGCATTAAGGGGCCTTCAGACTTAACCAGGACAGGGTCATAGTGCACCAATGCTAACCATGTGTCTCTCTCTCTTTCATCCCACAGGAGGAGTACATCAGGAGCATGGAGCCTGGTGAACTAGCTGTATGCCTGATGGCCTACAGAGAGTAAAGATGACGGAGGAGAGAGCAACTGAGGCTCCTGGCTGTGCAGAGGGAGGAGCAGCACCCTCAGCATGCTGGGACTCCCACACACGCCACCGAAGAGCCACAGTGAGCTGTAGCTGGTCAGCGTCTAGCGGCACACAGGGTTAATAAACACTGCCTTTCATTCCTGCAGATGACCGAGAACCAGTGTTGCTGAAGACTGCGCATGCTTAGGGAACTGGTTGGTCACATCTGCCACCTGCTGCAGGATTTGGCGCCAAGGGGACATGGAGGGCACCCAATGCCAGTGGCTGTGAAAGTGACAGTGGCACTTAATTTCTATGCCAGTGACTCCTTTCAAGGCTCCACAGGTGACCTTTGTGGGATCTCACAAGCCTCCACCCCAAATGCATCCATGAGTTCATGGATGCCATCTTTGCGAGGGCACACAACTCTGTGCATATCGTTCGAGGACCAGGATTGCCAGGATGCAAGAGCAATTGGATTTACCCAGAACTCGAGTTTTTCACAGGTGCAGGGTGCCATTGACTGCACTCACATGGCACTCAGGTCTCCGTCACAACACACGGTGGGCTACATCAACCACAAGGGGTTCCATTTGCTGAATGTGCAGTTGGTGTGCGATCACCAGAAACACATCCTACATGCTTTCCAGGGAATGCGCACAGCTCCTATATTTTCAGTTGGTCACAGAGCCCTGAAGTTTTCCAGGGTCCACAGAAGCTGCAGGGGTGGCTCTTTGGGGACAAGGGCTACCCGCAGAGGCTGCAGCTAATGATACCAATGCGGCAGCCTCAGACTGCAGCAGAGCGACCCTATAATGAGCCTCATGCTGCAGCTCGCGACTTGGTGGAGGAGACCATCGGGATGCTGAAAAGGAGGTTCCAGTGCCTGGGCCGGTCTGGTGGAGCCCTGCAATACAGACCGCAGAGGGTTCCACGTGACGTCGTCGTCCGCTGCACCCTTTACAACCTGGCGCTGCAACGGGGAGAGGAGCTGGCTGAGGAGGAGATGGGGGAGCTGCATGTCTCCTCCAATGAGGAGGATGTTGACAGGGATGAGGGTGAAGAGGTCCTCAAAGACAACGATAATGGGGATGAGGCCTCTACATGGGCCAGACAAGGCAGGCACACTCCAAAGGCCCTCATAGCTGCTAGATTTGTGGAGGATGATGAAGACATGCAGTGAGGAGACACCATAGGCCTCACATTGCATCCATGAATGTTTGACTCCAGCCTGGTCCCCTTTGTGAGAATGCTCTTGTCATGGAGATGCAGTGGAGGCCCTAATAGTCGCTCAATGGCAGGAGGATGATGATGACATGCAGTGAGGACACTCCATAGATCTCCACATAGCCCCTGAGAATGTCTGACTCCTGTCTGGCTGAGGGTCATATCATAGATACACCACCACGAAATTTTAGAAGCATTTGATGCTTTGTCCGCCTTAAGCACCTGACCCCCTTCAGAAGCACAGTGTCACTGGTCATAGATGCTGAAGAGATGGGGGACAGCCCCTCCTTATAGATACCAAGAGAGAATGAGAGAAATCTGTAATGCCTGCCCACGACATTCTGGCAGCAATGACTAGCACTGCCGAGGTGCAGGCATCAGTAATGTTTCCAGGGAGTGTGAGGCTGGATCATCACTTTGGCCTGGAAGCTGCACAGAGCACAGGGAAGAGGCCCTGGACTGAGACACCTGCCTTTATCTTGTGCAGAAAGGTTTCACATCTGAGTGACTAGAACACTGCTCATCAGAACAAGGAGCCATAGACAGGGAGACATTCTTGGGAGTTTATTGACAGTGGTGAGCAATATGTACAAGTGATTAACACCCATGCCCAGGCTGTGCAACTACATCTTCTTAACCTTCCTAACCCTGCCGCTATGTCTTGATGCTCCCCAGACATCCACAGAGGAGGTGGAGGCAGCCTACTGACTGTCACGCCCTTTCTGTGATGACTTTGGTGGGCGTCCTCTGGAGGGCCGAGACTTGGAGGGCCCCGGCCTGCTTTCAGGGTCCTTCTATGTGGCTGAGGCACCCTCCTCGGCCTGTGGAGCTGGAGCTGCTGAGGTCACAGGAAGAAAGGATTTGGTTGGGCCAAACACTCCCAGAGTCACCTGGATGGATGGCCCCGGTGGGGACACCTGCTGATCCTCCTCCCTATGGGTGCCCAAGCGGCCCTGGCTGACTCCTTGAGGAGAAAGGGAAACTGGAGTGAGATCGAGCTGCCCCACACCCCTCTCATGAACACACTTTTGGAGGCCAACCATGACATCAGCGATTGAGTTCAGCCCGTGCAGCAGTGCAGAAGCGACGTCCTGGACCAAGGTCTCCATCGCAGCTGCCATCCTACCAGTGTTGACCTCGGTGTGTTGGCATGCCGGTGTTATCATCTGAGCCTGAAGGCGGACGGACTCCTCCATCGTGCCTTTCAATCTGAGGAGTGCAGCTGACATCCCTTCCTGATGTTCCTGAACTTGCCTTTGCAGCTCTGTGACATGACCGAGTCCAGAGGCTGATCATCTGACTTGGAATCAGCAAAGTTCTGGCCTCCAGCAGTCCTCCGAGTGTTGGGGACCTGGGAAGTCCCTGCCACTGCCTGTCATGAATCAGACAGTGTGATGTGCTCACCAGATTCTGATCCTAAGGCTATTCTAAAGCTCGGTCCCACCGAGATGTGTGTCTCTGCACTGGTGGAGGGTGTGGGTGAGCACTGTGGTGGGACTTCAAGCAGGGTGCCTTCTGATTCCTCTTCAGAGGTTTCTTTGGGGCTTCAGTGGAGGCCCCGGGTCATGGACTCTGTCGATTGATTCTCAGATGTGCCTGTGAAAGCAAGGGGAAATAATTAGTGCATGACAGTGGCCTGTGAAACAGGACACATCACTCACAGCATGGTTGTCTGATGGATGTTGCACTGCTAGACCCTCACTTAGTAGAGCACTGCTGACCTCGCCTTCAGCACAGGACCAGTCCAGATCATTGCCAGCCAGCTGGATGGCTCTGTTTTCAAAGCCCGTGAGGACCTTGATTTCATGCATTCCTCCAACTATCTGCAACCTCTCCCTCTTGTTGTGTGCCAGCTTGTCCTGCATAAATAGAGATGGGGAAAGTATAAGCAGGATGCCAGGTCTGATGATAAGTATGCCTGGCATGTGTGGGTGGTGAGTGGTCCCATGGATGGAATGAGGACAGATGAAGGTGTGTGTGAGAGAGTGAATGATGATGTCCCCTGAACTGACAGTGAGTGAGGGCTCTATAGATGTGTGATGGGTTTGTGAGTGTGTGAGTTGAGAGTGATGAGAAGAGTGACTTACCCTGTGGAACAGAGGAGATCATTCATCCTCTTGTGGCACTGGGTAGCTGTCCTCTTTTGAAGGGTGTTGGTGCTGACCACAGCTTCCACCTCCTCCCAAGCCCGGTTGGTCACACCGCTGCCCGCCCTGCGGCCAGAGCTGGGTTAGAGGACATCATGGCGGGCCTCCACGGAATCCAAAGGCGTTCTAGTAACGCGTTGCTAAACCTCGGGGCTGTTGTTTTCTTGCCTCTCGTGGACATTTTCCCTGCAGTAGTTGCAGCCTGGAAGCACTGAGATGTGTGCGCGTGGCTGGACTTTAAATATGGCACCCGGCGTGATAAAGCAGTGAAGTGATGGCGGACAGGCGAATGAGAGCCCACCCGCCCGCCATAGAAACGGCGTATTTACTGGGAATGCAGAAATAATATGGTGGGTTTGGGATGATATGGCGTGAAAACTCACCATTGTGGCTGGCGGGTAAAACGCTACCGCACTTAGTGCAAATCTGAGATGATTCTGCCCTATGATTTTATGATAAATGGACAGTTTTGTCAGATTTCACTTATTTCCCATTAATCACTGTTCTTTTGTGTAAGCCTGAGTTCTTTCTGCTTTTCACTTGCTCGCAACACGTTTTATGCTGCCAAATTTACTCAAATCCATTACAAAAATTTAATGCCACAGGTCCTGGACTGAGAGAGGGAAATGCTCAGTTGACGGATGCCATTAGTGTAAAATCAACTTTTTGCACTGAGACATGTAGACCACTTCTCCCAGCTGGCTAGTTTTTAACATTGCAGAAGAATCTATTTTTTCTGAACATTAAGATGGATGAAAGTTCCCTAGAGGTTCTGCTTGAGCACTTTCAAAATACAGTTTGGCACAGCCAGATGGTAAGAGGCTACCTGCTAGGAATACGAGGACAACTATTAGAAGTGGCTGCACCATTCCTAGTGGCAGTATGCTGGCATGACTCCCAAGTCATACCACCATTTTCATATAATCAAGCACCTGAAACAACTAAACATCAATGCAAAATTGCCAATATAATTGTACTACCTTAGTGCACTCCCAAACTGCTCAGCAAAGGAGCAAATAAAATCAGCATGACTTAATAGTTTTATTCCACTGAATTTGCCAGCAGTGTAACAAAGAAATTACATTTCCATCTTACGTGCCCAATGTATCAAGCAAATGATACATTTAATGTTATTGATGTCACTGCAGTGTTGTTCAATGTTTTTTTAAGACAATCTCCATATGTGTGCTAAAACTTCAAAATCTTTTATTGTGGAACTAATATAATGCCTACAAGAAGGTAATGAGATGGAATTTATGTAATCTTTTGGCCCAGGGGATTGAAATATGGGCTCATATTTCCATGATTGCCATTAGAATGCGTTGGTTAAATGGCATTTAATGACCATGGAAAACCTGAAGAACTCAAGCACTCCCAGTACTCCCAATCAAAGCCTGCAAACTTGCTTATGTGGATTTAGTTAGTAGTTAGTATAACCAATCTAGTGCAACATTCTTTGTTTTCTTTGAGTTTCTGGATGATGTAACCATTTTAAAATAAAAATCTTCTAACAGGTAATCGTATTTACATCTTTTCAAACCATGCACGTGTGTAATACCAAAAGATGTAGCTTATTGTCCAATTTCTGGATAGGTGTTTTAAATTCAGTTTCAAGTTTTACCAATATGTCAATTACCATCTTTGACCCATGCATCTTTAAGGCAGAAAGGTTAAATGTACTGAGCTGGAGAGAGGGTGTCTGTCCAGATTCTGATACATAGGCAATCTAACTGTTCAAGGGCTGATTGGTTCCCATGAAAGCGCACAGCATTTGTTGGGATTCTCACAGGAAAGCACAGGACTACAGAATCATTTATGGGCTACTTGGGGAATCTCTCAATTTTCCATTTGGTCAGTCTGCTCCTGCAACTGTTGCATTATGGGGAACAATTATCAAGATCATAATCCAATTCCTTTCCATCTATAAATCTGATCAATATTCTACCCAAGAAGCACAGCTGTGAAGTGGTGCTGCATATTGAGTTGCCACCAAATACCAGGAAAAATAAATTAATACTAATTTTGTATTTCTTAAATAGATAGCTTTGATTAAATTTGTTGTTTTCTTTGCCTTTAAAAACTTTCTTTAAACTCTATGCATATGTTTTTAGCTTATGTCACTTCACCATGTTTACTTTTCTGGAATAATAATATACTAATGAATACAGGACTTCATGGAGCAGTGCTGTAGATGGCATAACCTTGTTAATTATTTTAAAAATCTTTCTGATGTATCCGGGAGCAAGTGTTCATTTACTCATTAGCCATAGCATTATGTTCCCTTTAAATGCATTTTTAAACAAAACATAGCTTTCTTGTTTTAAATGGTGATTTTTAAAAACCATGATTAAAAGCATTTTATATGGATTTAAAAAGAACATTGAAAGGGTTATAGCCTTGGTAAAATCACAGTTAGAGTTAACTTCTTTAATAAGTGTAGAATTTGGACATTAGATCTTTGCGTCCATTTCTTTCTATATTTGTCCTTATTTCATGCAATATGAGGCTAAGGAAAGAAAGGAAAAAAACTAAGAATTAAAGAAAAACAAAAACAAAAATACCTGGAAAATGCTGTCAGGCCCGCTGAGATTTTCTAGGTACTTTTGTTTTTGTTTCAGATTTCCAGCATCTGCAGTATTTTGCTCTTATTTAAGAATTAAAGAACTTGTATTTATGATTTTTTATTCTATCATAGGATCTGGGCATTACTGGCAAAGCCAGTGTTTGTTGCCCATCCTTAATTGCTCTTGAAATGAATGGATTGCTAGGCCATTTTCAAGGGCAGTTAAGAGTCAACCACATTGCTGTGGGTCTGGAGTCACGTATAGGCAAATGTGGCAGCCAACCCACACACAAAACAGAACCACAAAGAACAAATGAGATAAATGACTAATAATAATCTTAGCGGCGTTGGTTGAGGGATACACTTTGGTCAGGGCTCTGGGAGAATACCTCTGCTCTTTTTCCAACACTATCATGAGATTGTTTAAGTTCATCTGAGCAAGTAGGAGGAACCTTGGTTTAACATCTCATCTACAAGCAGTACCGCAACAATGCAGCACTCCCTCAATTGTGCACTGAAATGTCAGCCTGGATTATGTGCTCATGTTCCAGAACGGGGCTTCAACCCATAACCTAAGATAGGAGGAAAGCTTACAAAAACTTGAAAATATCAGCTTTGAAAGGAGATACCATAGATCATGGTGTATAAGTCGACCTGGTGTATAAGATTACCACGTTTTTTGGTGCCCAATAATCATGCTTTTGCATATACTTGGTATATAAGTCGACCCCCATACACAGCTACAAAATGCTGTGCTTGCATTAGCTGGCCTTAATTTTTCATCCAGAAATGGCTGTTTTAATTACCTTATACTATAAGCCAGCACGTAGGAGCAAGCAGGTGATATGGGCTACGTTGTGAAGAAGATGTACTGGAGTTTAAGCCGCACCCACACAGAGCAGACTGGGTCCTCCAGCAAAAAGAATGAAGTACGAAACTGCTTTTAAGTTAAAAGCTGTAACATTTGCTCACTCATCAAATAACTTTGTTGCAGTGAGGGAATTCAGTGTTAGTGAAAAAATGTGCAAGAATGGAAGAAGAAAATACCTACCCTGAAGAAGCTGCCCAAGACCAAATACATCATGAGAACAGGGACCAGCCACTGGCCTGATCTTGAGGAACATGTGTTCGAATGGGTCCTTGAAAATTGTCAAAATGGTTACTACCAAGAGACCTCAATGCCAAAATGACTAGTTTTCAGCGGTTCATCATCAGCCAGTGGCAAAAACATGAGTACACCATTAAGTTGCATCAGGAACATAGACGAAGCACCCATGGATTTAGATATGCCCGGCAGCCAAACTGTGCAGTGGCAAGGTGCAAAAACAAGGTGGTTCTTGGGAAAACCACAGGACGTGAGAAGACAAAATTCAAGGTGGTACTAGCCTGCATGGCCGACAGAATGAAATTAAAGCCGATGGTAATTTTCAAATGCAAAACCTTGCCAAACATCAAGTTCCCTGTAGAAATTCTTGTGCCTGTCCATGACGAGGGTTGAATGGATGAGAATGGAGTGAAGTTATGGATTGATAATGTGTGAAATGGGTGGCCTAAGTAAGGAATGCAGCTTGTTAGTGTGGGCACGTGCAGATCCCATATATTCAATAAGTTCAAGAGGTGCCTGCAAAGAAACAACGCCCACATTGCAGTTATACCAGGTGGTCTAACATCTGTACTTCAACCTTTGGATGTGTGCCTCAACAAGCCATTCAAGGATCATATTCATGCTGAATGGAATAGGTAGATGGTTGATGGAGAAAATTCCTTCACAAAGAGTGGAAATATGTACACCGCCCGCTTGATGTCTTGTGCGGTTTCAGTATCAAATTGTGGGATGCTATTAGTGCACAAAGTGTCATCAGAATATTCAAAAAATGTGAAATTTCCAATTCAGTGGATGGAGAGGAAGATGATTTGTGGAGGGATAATTCTGAAAGCAAAAGTGCCAAATCTGATCCAAAGTGGGATGTTTACAATGATGCCATAGCCAAAGTGACTCAGGGCGGATTCGTCCCAGATTTGCACTCTAAGTGCGATAGCGGGCGGGTAAAACGTCATTTTACCCACTGGCCAAGATGGTGGATTTTCATGCTGTATTGTCCCAAACCCGCCACATTACTTATGCACTCCTGGGAAACACACCATTTCCATTCACCCGCCACGCTACCACCTTGCCGCTTCATCACATCGGGTTCCATATTTAAAGTCCAGCCGTGCACACACATCTCAGTGCTTCCAGCCCACGACTGCTGCAGGGAAGATGTCCATGAAAGGCAAAAAAGACTGCAGCCCCCAGGTTTTGCAACGCATCACTGGGAAGGCCTTTTCAATGCCATGGAGCCCATTGCGATGTCCTCTACCCCAGCTCTGGCCACAGGTTGGGCAGTGGCACGACCAACCAGGCTTGGGAGGTGGTGGCAGCTATGGTCAGCACCAACGCCCTTCAGAAAAGGACAGCCACCCAGTGCCGCAAGAGGATGAATGATGATCTCCGTTCCACCAGAGTAAGTCACCCTTCTCATCAATCTCAACTCACACACTCACAAACCCATCACACATCCACAGGGCCCGCACTCACTGTCAGTTCAAGGACACCACCATTCACTCTCTCTCACACACCTTCATTGTCCTCATCCCGTCCATGGGACCACTCACCACCCACCCATGCCAGACATACTTATCATCTGGCCTGGCAGGCATCCTGCTTAAACTCTCTCCATTTGTATTCATGCAGGACAAGTTGGCACACAACAGGAGAGAGAGATCACAGACCGATGGAGGAATGCATAAAATCAAGGTCCTCACGGACTTTGAAAACAGAGCCATGCAGCTGGCTGGTGAGGATGTGGGTGCTTCCTGTGCTGAAGGCGAGGTCAGCGATTCTGTACCAAGTGAGGGTCCAGCAGTGCAACATCCATCAGACAGCCATGCTGTGAGTGATGTGTCCTGTTTCACGGGCCACTGCCATGCACTAATTATCTCTCCTTGCTTTCATAGGCACATCTGGGAAACAGCCGATGGAGTCCACGACCAAGGTCC
Organism: Cetorhinus maximus; assembly: GCF_964194155.1. Taxonomy (NCBI): domain Eukaryota; kingdom Metazoa; phylum Chordata; class Chondrichthyes; order Lamniformes; family Cetorhinidae; genus Cetorhinus; species Cetorhinus maximus. The sequence continues at coordinate 75,249,072 of NC_135882.1, read as the reverse complement.
TTCAATCAAGCCCCAAAGAAACCTCTGAAGAGGAATCTGAAGGCACCCTCCCTGAAGTCCTGTCACAGTGCTCACCCACACCCTCCATCAGCGCAGAGACACACACCACAGTGGGACCTAGTTTCAGAGTAGACTTGGAATCACAATCTGGTGAGTACATCACACTGTCTGATCCACAGCAGGTGGCAGCAGGGACTTTCCAGGTCCCCGGCACTCAGAAGACCGCTGGAGGCCAGAAATCTGCTGAGTCTGAGTCAGATGACGAGCCTCTGGACTCAGTCATGTCACAGTTGCTGGAGCTGCAAAGGCAAGTTCAGGAACATCAGGAAGGGATGACTCCTGCTTTCTTACCTTAATGCCACTATCAGCACCTTTTTAAGACTGCCATGACCATTAACACTCCCTTTGCCTTTTGTTCATGACATCTTTGTCAATCTCTTTCCCCCACCTATCACCGGCCTTCCATCTAATTTCACCTGCTCCACCCCCTTTAAACAGTATAAATTTCATCACATTTCTACTTCTCTGTAGCTCTGAAGAAGTCATATGGACCTGAAACGTCAACTCTGTTTCTTTCTCCACAGATGCTGTTAGACCTGCTGAGTTTTTCCAGCATTTTCTACTTTTGTTTTAGATTTCCAGCATCTGCAGTATTTTGCTTTTATCTTATTGTTCCTAATATGTGGCTGCTTCCCTCACCCACCCAACCCCCCACCCTGAATGCTTGTGCGTTACCTTCAGCCGTAGAGCTGCCTGTGCCTCAAGCTTGAAGGTGACCCTGGCAAGCGCTGCACAACGTTACTGTGCACTCACTCCGAGTTCCCCTCAAAGTGCAGGCCACCAAGTTCACGCCTTTTATATGCTGCTGTGAAACAAGTCGGCGTGCTTTCCCGCCTTGTGGGCGGATGATCCAATGGGAGGGGGGTGGATTCGGTGGGGGACAATTCCCACGGGCAGGCCTAATAATGATATGTTGAAGTATTACAAGTCTGATGGTCGGAAACGCAGCCCACCATCGGCAGTCTGAGCGGACGATTGCAAACTAGTTTCACGTCGCCAGGAAACCGATCGCGCCACATTGTTTGCTCATGCCCAATGTGGGCATGGAAAATCCTGGCCTCAAGATGAATTCGATTAACTCTGCGTCGGATGCCAAAGATGATCAATTTAATGGATTTTTAAATTCTTTGATTGTGGTTAAAGCTATCTTTGTAGAATTAATTCATTCAATAAACCGTGCCACATTAATTTAATATGAATTACCAGGGTTATATTTTTTTTCACATTTCAAAATGGTGACCACCCACATCCACATTGGCAGTTCACAATTTATATCCGGTGTATAAGTTGATCCCTGTTTTTTGCTGCGGTTTGCTGATGAATCGCTGGAAACTGGTAATTTTGGCATCAAAATTCTCTCTGGTATTCTCTGAGCAATCCTGGTCTTCTGTCACTCCGAACCTCTCACTCCCCAGGGTGCACCACCCGCACCCCCCTGCCCCGACGTCCGACCCCCCCCATCGAGGTCTGACCCCACTCCAAGGTCCAACCTCGCCGCACCCCCCCACCCCACCCAGGTCCAACGCCCCCCTCACCCCCCATCCTGAGGTCCGACTCTCCCTGCCACCCCCCCGAGGCCCAACCCATTCATCCCCGACCTCTGATTTCCCCCCACCCTCCAATTCCTATCCACTTACCTCAGACACTTACCTCCTCCCTGGCCTGTCAATTTCGATGGACCTTTAACTTACCTGGTTTACGGCAGCTCGTGCTGTGAAAAAGTGGGTGTGTCCTCCTTCACTTCCACAGAGCTTGACTTGGACACTGGGCCTCAGGATGAGCTGCTCTGCCTGGATTTCACCTGGCCTGAATCAGAAGGTTGGGTGAGACAGACACAGAAGAAATTTACCGTATGTATTTGGGCACGGAGTGGAAATCTGATGCTGATTGCCACTCCAAGGAAGTTATGGCCCCATAACTGTTCCATAAAGCGAAATCTGAAATCTTTGCTGGACCCAGCGTTTGATTTGACCCATTTAAGTGTGTATATGCGCATTGCATTTCTGGTGACAATGTAACCATTCTGACGATTTTTGAGGACCCATTCCAATACACGTTTCTCACGGTCAGGCCTGTGGTTGCTCCCTGTTCTCATGGTGCATTTGGCCTTGGGCATCTTCTTCAGGGCAAACTCCTCTTTCTTCCATTCTTGTGCCAGTTTTTTACTAACACCAAATCCCCTCACTGCAGATAAAAGCAAAATACTGCGGATGCTGGAAATCCGAAACAAAAACAAAAATTGCTGGAAAAACTCAGCAGGTCTGGCAGCATCTGTGGAGAGGAATACAGTTAACGTTTCGAGTCCATATGACTCTTCATCAGAACTAAAGAGAAGTAGAAATGTAGTGAAATATAATAAGCTGTGTAAGGGGGGTGGGACTGGTGAAGCTCCTCTCACTGCAGCACAGTTATTTGGCAAGTTGGCAAATATTTTGACTTCCAGCTTGAAATCTGCTTTGTACTTCATTTGTTTTTCTGGAGGACTCATTCCTGTTCATCAATCACCGTGCCATGCGCAGTCTGCTCTGTATGGGCGTATCTTAAACTCCAGTGCACCTTCTTCTCAACACAACCCTTGTCATCTGCTTGATTCCTTGTTCCAATTTACAGTATAAGGTTAGTAAGAATATATATTTAAATAAGTGCATATTAAACATGAATGAAAAAAAATCTAATCACTTTGGCAACAACTTGTTAATGCCTCTAAACATGCTGTTGGTCCTGATATAAATAGATGCAGAGTAAGCTTACTAGTATTAGATATTTCCTTCTTAATGTCTTACATGTTTTTTCTGTAGTGATTCTTATGCCTTTTTAAAAAATTTGTCTCTATTCCCCTATTAATAAAGCCCAGGATACTATATGCTTTATTAACTGCTCTCTCCACCTGCTCTGCCACCTCCAATGACCTATGCACATATACACCCACGTCTTTCTGCTCCTGCACCCCCTTCAAAATTTCACCCTTCATTTTATATTGTCTGTCCATGTTCTTCTTACCAAAATGCATCACCTCACACCTCTCTGCATTGAATTTCATCTGCCACCTATCTGCCCACTCCACCAACTTGTCTATGTCCTCTTGAAGTTCCACACTATCCTCCTTGCAGTTCACAACTCCCTCAAGCTTTGTATCTTCCGCAAACTTTGAAATTGTCCCCTGCACACCAAGATCTAGATCATTAATATTTTTCAGGAAAAGGGCCCCAATACCAATCCCTGGGGAACTCCACTTCAAAACTCCACCCCGAAAAATATCTATTCACCATTACCCTCTGTTTCCTATTTTTCAGCCAATTTTGTATCCATGTTGCTATTGTCCCTTTTATTCCATGAGCAATAACTTTTCTCACAAGTCTGTTGTGTGGCACTGTGTCAAATGCCTTTTGAAAGTCCATGTACACCACATCAACAGCATTACCCACATCATCCTTTTCTGTTACTTCTTCAAAAAACTCCAGCAAGTTAGTTAAACACAATTTCCCCTTTAGAAATCTATGCTGGCTCTCCCTTATCAACCCATATTTTTCCATGTGGCTACTAATTCTATCCCGAATAATTGTTTCTAGAATCTTGCCCACCACTGAAGTTAAACTGACTGGTCTGTAATTGCTGGGCTTATCCTGACAACCTTTTTTGGACAAGGGCATAATGCTTGCAATTCTCCAGTCCTCTGGCACCACCCCCGAGTCTAGGGAAGACTGAAAGATTATGGACAGTGCCTCTGCAATTTCTACTCTGACTTCCTTCAATATCCTTGGATGCATCTCATCCGGTTCCAGTGCCTTGTCAACTTTAAGTACTGGCAGTCTATTCAATACTTTCCCCTTGTCAATTTTGAACCATTCTAGTGACAGAGTTTCCTCATCTGTCACCATGGCCTGGGTAGCACCCACTTCCTTGGTAAAGATGGATGCAAAGTATTCATTTAATACCTCAACCATGGCCCCTCCCCTCTGAACCTTCTGTATTCCTCTTGGTTCTCAATTGTATTTTCTACCTGATACCTATCATAAGTGCATTTTTTCTTCTTTATCTTAATTTCAATCTCCATTTTCATCCAGGGAGCTCTGGATTTGTTTGTTTCGATGGAATATACTTTGACTGTACCTGAACCAATTCTTTTTTTGAAGGCAGCCCATTGTTCAGCTACAGTTTTTCCTGCCAATCTTTCTTTCCAGTCTATCTGGCCCAGCTCCCTTCTTGATCCACCGAAGTTGGCTCTTGCCCAGTTAATTATTCCTACTCTGGATTGCCTATCGTCATTTTCTATCATTATCCTAAAATGTACAATACTATGATCATTGTCTCCTAAATGTTCCCCCACTGACACTTGATCTACTTGGCCCAACTTATTTCCAAGAACCAGGTTCAACAATGCGTCTTTTCTTGTTGGATTGGGCACTTACTGCTGTAGAAAATTCTCCTGAACAGAATCTAGGAACTATTGCCCTTCTGCACCCTTTACACTACCACTGTCGCAGTCTACATTCAGATAATTAAAGTCCCCCATTATAACTGCTCTATAACGCTTGTATCTCCCTGTAATTTCCCTGCAGATTTGTTCTTCTACATCCTTCTTGCTATTTGGCGGTCTATAGACTGCACCGAGCAATGTAATTGCACCCTTATTATTCCTTAGCTCTAGCCAAATTGACTCTGACCTTGAACCCTCTGGGACATCCTCTTTCTCCAGCACTGCAATGCTCTCCTTAACCAATACTGCCACCTTTTCTCCTTTTCTTCCTTTCCTGTCTGTTCTGAGCGCCTTGTACCCAGGAATACTTAACACCCAGTTCTGCTCTTCCTTGAACCAGGTCTCTGTTATTGCCACAACATCATATTTCCACATGGCAATCTGCACCTGTAACTCCCTGATCTTATTTACTATATTCCATGCATTCACATACATGCATAGTAACCCTGATTTAGATTTTGTTACTTTCTCCCTTGCCCCAACTTCATCTATCAACTTATTATTCTCTATACTAGCACCAACTGTCCCTCCCAGTATTCTGTGCACCCTGGTATTCCTCTCCAATATTTTCTCTTGGTTATCACACCCCTGCTGAGTTAGTTTAAAGCCCTCCCAACAGCACTAGCAAAATGCCCCACAAGGAACTTCATACTTCCCTACATTATACTCCATCTGCCATCTTTTTGCCTGCTCACTTAACCTGTCTACAGTTCTTTGAAGCCTCTCTGTGACACCCCCCCACAGCTTATCTTCCCACCCAAATTGATATCAACAGCAAACTTTGATACATTGCTCTTTGTTTCTTCACCTAAGTCATTAATATAGATTGTAAACAACTGAGGCCGCAGCACTGATCCTTGCAGCCCTCCGCTATTCGCTACCTGCTAACTTGATAAAGTCCCGTTTTTGCCCACTCTCTGCATTCTATCTGTGAAGATGGATTTTTTAAAAATATTTTTGGGAACATGGTGATATTCTGTGAAAAAGGCTGTGAATGTGTGTGTGTCTGTAATTAACCTGGGGGAATGTTAGTAAAGACAGCTTGTCTGTGGGAGCAGAGGTGAAAGGTAAAGGGGCTAAATACTTGCATTTATGATGAGAGGCTATGGTGAAGTAGAATTACAAGTAAGTAAATTGGGTTTTAAAATTTGCATTAGTTGATAGGTAAGGACATGACTTTTCAGCTGTTAAATTTTAAAGGGAGTTTAGAAGTGACAAGGGGCTTTCACAACTTACAAAGATTTCAGAGGTAAACAAGGGAAGGTTGTTAAATTTTATTTTACCCAAAAGTGGAGGCAATAGGAAGACAGGAAAGATTTTTATATTTTGGAAGAATTGAGTTCAAAGAGTTGCTAAGGACAATGGAATCTAAGATCAAAGGGGGAAAGGATATTTAAGGAGAGACATTTAGTTGAGTTGTGTTGGTTGCATGGGGGAGATGTCCTGAGACCAGCTCTGTGCAGAGAAAAGTTCTGAATTTGAAGCAGCCATTTAGTTTCAAGCCAGAGAAATCTTTGTTTAAAGAAAGCAGTTTGTTTATGAGCCTTTCTTTCTGGGATTTCCATAGCAGAGTGGAAGGGAGTGAAAAGTCGTGTGGTATATCTTTACTAAAATGACAGAAGTTTTGCCTTGGTTAATATTACTGGATTTTTATAGTTAAAATATATAAGGGAGCTGTTGCCAATTAGTTTACTTGTATGTTCCGACCAAGTGGGTTTTTTGAGGGAATGTTTTGTAAGACTGTTTGTAATTTTAATCATGCTTATGTTTTTATTTCTTCTTGTTAATAAATCTTTTAATTTTAAAATCCTAAAACTGTTACTGGGATTCTATGGTTCTAGGATTGGCAGTTTCCCCTCATTTTCAAAATACAATAATAAGTTAAGGTAAGTAATACAAGTTTCCCTCTGGGATTTGGCTTGCTCAGTGAATAGCATCAGCTGCGATCATAACATATGCATTAACCTATCCTCTACCCATGCTAAAATACTACCCCAACTCGATGAGCTCTTTTCTTGCCTATTAACCTTTTGTGTGGCACCTTATTGAATGTCTTTTGGATATCCAGGTATACTATATCTACTGGTTTCCCTTTATCTACTCTACAAGTTACATCCTCTAAAAACTCTAATAAATTTGTCAAACAAGATTTCCCCTTAGTAAAACCATGTTACATAAGACCATAAGACCACAAGACGGAGAAGCAGAAGTAGGCCATTCGGTGCATCGAGTCTGCTCTGCCATTCAATGAGACTATGGCTGATCTGATAATCCTCAACTCCACTTTTCTGCCTTTTCCTCATTACCCTTGATTGATACTAATCAAAAATCTGTCTATCTCAGCCTTGAATATATTTAACGACCCAGCCTCTACAGCCCTCTGAAGCAAAGAATTCCACAGATTCACTACCCTCTGAGAGAAGAAATCCCTCCCTATCTCTGTCTTAAATGGGCGATCCCTTACTCTGAGATTATGCCCTCTGGTCCTAGACTCTCCCAAAAGGGGAAACAACCTCTCAGCTTCTACCCTGTCAAGCCTCCTAAGAATCTCACACATTTCAATAAGGTCTCCTCTCATTCTTCTAAACCCCAATGAGCACAGACCCAACCTACTCAACCTCTCCTCATAAGAAAATCCCTTTGTACCTGCAATCAACTGAGTGAACCTTCTCTGGACTCCTCCAATGCCAGTATATCTTTCCTTAGATAAAGGGACCAAAACGGTCCACAGTATTCTAGGCATGGTCTAACTAGTGCCTTGTATAGTTTTAGCAAGACTTCTCTATTTTTATACTCCATTCCCTTTGAAATAAAAGCCAACATCCCATTTGCCTTCGCTATTACCTGTTGAACTTGTATGTTAACTTTTTGTGATTCATGCAGCTTTCTACAGTCATTCTCCATTTAAATAATATTCAGCTCCTCTATTCTTCCTGCCAAAGTTTTTGCCCACTCACTTAACATGTCTATATCCCTCTGTAGGCTCTTTGTGTCATCCTCACCACTTGTCTTCCCAACTATTTTTGTGCAAAGTTCATTCACTTCCCTCATCCAAGCCATTAATATATATTGTAAATAACTGTGGCCCCAGCACTGATCCTTGTGGCACTCCACTAGCTACAGGTTGCCATCCTGAAAATGCCCCCCTAATCCCAACTCTCTGTCTTCTATTAGTTAGCCAGTCCTCCATCCATGCTAATAAACTACCCCCAACACCATGGGCTCTTATCTTATTAAGTAGTCTTATGTGTGATACCTAATCAAACGCCTTTTGGAAATCCAAATTACATCTACTGGCTCCCCTTTATGTATCCTGCTTGTTACCTCCTCAATGAATTCTATTTCTAATAAATTTGTCAGGCATGATTCCCCTTCATGAAGCCATGCTGAATCTGCTTGATTAGATTATGCATTTCTAAATGCTTTGCTATTGCATCCTTTATAATAGACTCCAACATTTTCCCAACGACAGATGTTAAGCTAACTGGCATATAGTTACCTATCTTTTGTGTTACATTGGCAGCTTTCCAATCCTCTGGGACTTTTCCAGTATCTAAGGATTCTTGGAAAATTACTACCAGTGCATCCACTATCTCTGTAATATCTATTTCTTTTAATACCCTTGGATGTAACCCATCAGGTCCAGGGGGCTTAACGTCCTTTGGCCCCATTAGTTTCCCTAGTACGTTTTCCTCTAATGATAGTTATTGTGTATTTATTTCCTCCCCCTCCCTTTTGTCCCTTGATTATTTCATATTTTTGGAATGCTATTATCTTCTACCGTGAAGACTGATGCAATGTATTTATTCAACTCCTCTGCCATTTCCTGGTTCCTCATGATTATGACTTCTTTTTTTGACTTCATGGGATGTGGGCATCACTGGCTAGGCCAGCCAGCATTCATTGCCATCCCTATTTGCCCTTGTTCAGAGGGCATTTAAGTGTCAACCACATTGCTGTGGGTCTGGAGTCACATGTAGGTCAGACCAGGTGAGGATTGCAGGGAGTTTTTACAACAATCAGCAATGGCTCCATGGTTATCATCAGACTTTTAATGCCAGAGTTTTTTTTATTGGATTTAAATTCCACCATCTGTCATGGTGGGATTTGAACCCAGGTCCTCAGATCATTACCCCAGATTTCAGGATCGAGTCAGTAATAATACCACTATGCCACCATCTCGCCACCTTCCTTCTTCCTTTTTATATATTTAAGGAAGCTCTTGCTGTCCGTTTGTATATTACTTGTTAGTTTATCCACAAAGTTCATTTTCTCCCTTTTTGTTATTTTTTTGGTCATCTCTTATTGTTTTTTAAAACTTCCCCAATCCCCTGGCTTACCACTAATCTTTGCCATATTGTATGTTTTTTCTTTCAATTTGACACTATCCTTAACTTCCTTGGTTAACCATGGTTGATTTATCGCTTTCCTAGAATCCTTCTTCCTCACTGGGATATATCTTTGTTGTGAGTCATGAACTATTTTCTTAAAAGTCTGCCATTGTTCATCAGCCAACTTTTCTGCCAAACTACTTTCCCACTCCACTCCGACCAACTCTGCCCTCATTCCTTTATAATTACCCTTATTTAAGTTTGGCACATTTGTTTCCAATCCAAATTTCTCACACTCAAACTGAATGCTAAATTCTACCCTGTTATGGTCACTGTTTCCTAGGGGATCTTTTACTCTGAGGTCGTTTATTAAATCTTCCTTACTACACATTGTTAGATCTAAAATAGCCTGATTCCTGGTTGGATCCACAACATATTGTATTAGGAACTGTCCCGAATACAGCCTATTGGCTGGATTTTACTGTCGGCGAGTGGGGCCGGGCCTGCTCGCCGACGCGTAAAATGACGTGCAGTGACATCGGGCAGAACTCCCGACGTCACTGCGCCCCATTTAAATTTTCAGGAAGGCGGGGGCACAGCAAAATCAGCTGCCGCTCGCCGACCTATCAATGGCCAATTAAGGCCATTGACAGAGCAATTAAAGTAATTAGTGGACCTGCCCGTCCAACCTTAAGGTTGGCGGGCAGGCCAGGAGCCCCGGCAGGAACAAAAAACATGAAACCTCATCCACGGGCGGGATGAGGTTTCATATAGGGTTTTAAAAATGTTAATAAAGTATTTTTGGAAATTATGAACATGTCCCAACTCATGTGACATTGCACTTAGCCTCAGGGAGATGAGTGCGCTCTTTCATACGCATGCGCGAAAGGACGCACTCTCGATTTTAGGAATCCCTTCCCGCCCGCACAGGGAGCACATAGCGCTTCCCTGCGCACGTCACGCTGGGCGGGCCTTAAATGGCCCGCTCACATAAAATGGCGCTGCACCTCCAATCGGAGGCACCGATCGGAAGCGTGCCCGCATGCACCTCGCCATCAACTTCCCCGCCGACGGGGGAGAATTCAGCCCTATGAATCCTTACTCGTGGCTGCCTCTACCAGTTTGATTTCCCAATCTACATGAAGATTAAAGTCACCCATGATTAATGTACTGCCTTTCTTACATGCCCTCATTATCCCATGATTTATTCTCTGTCCTATAGTATAGCTAATATTAGACTATAGGCTATTCCCACCAGTGTCTCCTTCCCTTGTTATTTTTAACTTCCACCCATATGGGTTCTACATCTTCCAATCCAAGATAATTTCTTGCTGTCGTGCTTATTCCATCTTGTACTAACAAAGCTTCCTCACCACCCTTTCCTTCCTCCCTTTCCGTTCGAAAAGTCACATATCCCTGAATATTTAGTTCCCAGCTTTCATCCCCTTGTAGCCATGTCCAAAACCTTCTGTTGAGCGTGTGGGGACAGGGCCCCTCAGGCCGACGCATAAAATGACCTGGTGGCGGTGATGTTGGGCATGCAGGTAACTGCAGAGGTATTGCAGTAAAAAAGGTTATTCTGAGTGCACATGAGTTAGTCCCTGAGGCATACAGGCAGAAATTTCAGAATATAAGGAAACAGCCTGGGCAGGCCTATATTGAATTTGAAAGGGTAAAGCAAAGTAATTTTGACTGTTGGATAAGGGCATTATAGGTAGAGACAACGTATGGGGGAGAATTTTCTGTTCGGCATGTGGGGGTGGGCCCCACACACCGACGCGTAAAATGATGCGCGGTGACAACGGGCGTGCATCCTGACGTCACCGCACATCATTCCGAACTTCTGTTCAGCCTGTTAAGACCATTAATAAGCCAATTAAAGATGTTGACAGGGCTGCCTGTCCAACCTTAAGGTTGGCGGGTAGGCGAAGAGCCCAAGTGGCCTTCGCATTTTTCATGAAACCTTATCCATGGGCGGGATGAGGTTTCATGAAGGGTTTATCACATTAATAAATATTTTTCGAACATTTCAAAAACATGTCCCAGCTCATGTGAAGCTGTCACAAGGGGACATGTGTAAATCATTTTTTAGCTTCTTTATTTAAAATTCCCATTATGAAATTAATCTGCCTCAGGGAGATTTGTGCGCAAAAGAACGCAGGCCCTGACTCTCCCTCCTCCACTTGCCCACACACTGGTAGCGCTGAGCTGGGTGGGCCTTAATTGGCCTGCCCGCATAAAATGGCGGCGTGCAGCTGATCGCGGGTGGCAATCGGCTGCGCGTCCGCCCGCGTCCACTCCCGACCGGCCCGCCCGATGGGGAGAAAATTCTCCTCATGACGTTCTTAGGGAAATAATTATCTTGGAAGAATTTTAATATTCACTTCCTCTTGTAGTTAGAACCCATGGTGAAGACCAGAGGGTTAAAACAGCTAGACAGGCAGCGGAGATGGCTGACAATTATGAATTGGTCCATAAATCTAAACCTTTTTTCCATCATCCCCATAAAACCAAGAAGGAAAGAAGATGGGAAGGTGAAAGGAAGGCAAGTAGTTAGGAATGAGAAGGGACAGTTGGGAATCCTCAGGAAATTTCTCCTCAGACCAGAAAGGAAGGTGCTGAGGGTGGAAGCATCATTCAAAAGCCTAAGTGTTTTATTGTAATAATCTGGGACATCTTAGGCCAGATTGCTGGAGATTAAATGGTAGACCTATTGAAGTAGTAGGAATGCCTAAGGAATCCTGAGGAAAGTTTGCGTCAGAAAAGGAAATGGCTGTTAAAACTGCAGCTATGGTACAGGTGAAACGTGTTCCATCAGAACTTACAGGAAAGGGGGATATGGTTCAGGATATCCAGAGGATTCTTCTTTGATCACTGGTGAAGGATGTCAGGCTAACAGTGGGTCTGGATGTTTTGTGTTGAAGGCAGAAGTATTCCCTTACTCCTCCAACAAAATAAGTAAGCAGGTTAAAATTTTGAGAGATATAGGGGCAGATCAATCGTTGATTGTGGCTGATGATACAATTTATGTTCTGTATAGTTTTATGAAGAAAAAAGTATTAATAAGAGGTATTAATGGAATTTATGAACCTGTTTCTTTGTGTAAAGTTAACTTACAAAGTTAGTTTGTAAATGGAATTGTTATGGTGGGAATTATCCTCAGGTCATCTACTGAAGGAGTGGATTTTATTCTGGGTAATGATTTGGTTAGTGGAGACAGTAATGTGGTAACAACTGTATTGCAGCAGGCGGTTGATCATGTTGATCTTAACAAACTTCAGGGCCATGATATTTAGGTCAGCAAGCGGGGGGCGGAGCCCACTCGCCGATGCGGGATGATGTTGGGCGAAACTCCCGACGTCACCCTGCGTCATTTCAATTCTCAGGTCGGCGGGGGCGCAGCTGAATCAGCTGTGTGCCCACCGACCTGTCAACGGCCTATTGAGGCCATTTATAAAGTCATTAAGCCCAATAATGGACCTGCCCGTCCAACCTTAGGGTCGGTGGGTAGGCCAGGAGCCCTGGCGGGATGAGGTTTCATGAGTGTGTTTAAAAATGTAATAAATGTTTGATTAAACGTGATAGACATGTCCCAACTTATGCGACAGAGTCACATGAGGGGACATGTCAGGGAAGTTTTGTTTTTGTTCCTTCACCATTTTTAAATTTGGCGCCGATCTCCCTGAGGCAGCACTTAGCCTTAGTGAGATGAACGCGCTCTTTTGCACGTGTGCGTGAAAGAGTGCACTCTTGGCTGAGGGAATCCTCCCCCGCCTGCACAGGGAGTGCATAGCGCTTCCTGGTGGACATCACACTGGGTGGGCCTGAATAGACTGGCTCACTTAAAATGGCAGCGTGCCCCCCCCCACCCCCCACCCCCTCCACCCCCGATCGGAGGCGTGCCCACATGCACCCGCTTCTGCACTTCCTGCCCGACGGGAAATATTCTTCCCCAGGAAACTATTATGTCCAAAGATGAAACACTTATTGCAGATAACAAGCAGTTGAAGGAAAACCTGACTAATATAGAAAACCAACTTTCATGTGTGAAAGAAGAGAATTCGTGAGATAAATTGAGAATCAGCTGCAGAAAGTAGAACATTTGACTGAGGACTTGAAATGTCTAAATGATAAACTTGTAGAAGCAAATTTAGCAAAGATCAATCTTCAGTTAAAACTTGATGAACTCCAAACATCAATAGTTGCTATGAAATATCAGGAAAAATGCCTTGAACAAGAAAAGGAATCGTTGGTAAATCAGAATAATTGGTTGAATGTAGAATTAAAAAGCAAAACTAACAAACTGTTAGAACTTTGTCGGGAAAGGAGCAATGAGATTCTCAAACTTTGAAGCAAACTGGACGAAAGGAAGGAGATGTATGATTTGGAGTGTTATGGTTCCAAAGTTGTTCCTGTGAATAAATTCTCTTTGCTGACCCAAGTAAAATTATTAATGTATCAGCCTTAGTAGTGGACAATATGAAAACAACTAAAGTGCATGCAGAATTGGAAATCAAGAATTGCCAACAGAAAGGACTAAAATCGTAAAATAGCCTGGATAAGTCGATGACCAGAGACACTGATTTGCAAGCGCTTGTCGGTGCTCATATACAAAATACAGCAGTTAGAATCCAGGCAAGTGGACAGTTTGCAAAAGACCATTCAAAACCTGAAAGGAGTGGAATGATATAGTTCGTGTGTTATGTCAAATAGTTGAAGGGTTGGAGTGAACTATGAAACTCCACAGGGAGAATATAATTGACTTTGCTCAAAAAGAAGTGGAAAAGATCTGTTCGAAATGGGATCAGGAGAAACAATGATATCATAAGAAGTTTAAAGGTCAAACCAAGCAGAAATGCAAAACCCTTTTGTATGAACATAAGAAGCTTCTCAATAACTTAATTGAAATGGCGAAAAGCAATTTTGACCAGGAAAGAAATGAAATGTTAACGCACAAAAATGCCATTTTGACTTTGTTAAATTGAAATGAGACTTTACCACACTTGGGTGCGGAAAATGAGCTTGAAGATGGAATTATGCCTACAGTGAACGAAAAGGACAATTGGGCTGTAGACTTAAATGAAACATATTTTGCTGAGTTAAAGACTGGGAATAAGTGGAAAAAGAAACATAAAAGTTGAGTTATGATAATGCTATGTTGTACAAATCCTGCTAACGTATTACATTTATTGACTTTGTTTAAGTACATTTTTGTAATTGTATGATATAACATGTCTAATTGTGAAACAAAATGGAAAATTTATTTGTATAATAGATAATAAGCCATTGCTAGAGGTTTATGATGTTTGTGTGATGAGGATGGAAGTCCATTGCAAAGAAACTTTCATTGTGTGAAGCTTTCTTTCCTCCAAAGGGGAAAGTGTTAGGAAATAGAGATAGTTTAAGTAAGTTATATTTGTATTTGTAGGTGTTAGGAATGAGTTTTAGCTTAGTTTGATTTGTATTTCTGTATCTGTGTGTTAAGAAAGGGCAAATGGAGTTTTAGTTTCATTTTAAAAAGGGTGGTTGCATTTCTACCCTTTATGACCCCTAACGTAAAGGTAAACATACAAAGGTAGAAGACTTGAGCTGTTGCCTAGCAACAGGAGTGGGGTGGGGTGGGGGGGTGGGGGTGGTGGTGCAGAGAGGCAGGTCCCTCCCACAGACAAACACAGAAGAAGGAAAACAGCAGTTTGATTTGGAAGCTGTTTGAGCTTAGTTGGTTTGAAGACAGCTGTGAAGCAGAAGCTGTCTAAAATGGGAGAGATAGCAAGCGCCAAGCTACGGAAAACCCCACAAATCCAGGGGGGTGGAAGAAGAGAAAGTCCAAAGATGACCTCTTAGTTAAAGGAAGGACAGGAATCTGGAAATGGTCCTGTTAAGTGAAGTTAAGAGTGAGGGGCAGAGAAAAAGACTCCAAGCTTCAAATTTAAAGAGACAAAAGCTGCAGGAAGCTGATTTGAAGTGAGAACAACTTGTAAGCGACAAGAAGGTCCAAAGAGACAACTGAAGATCTGTAACTCTTTGCTATGGGCATTTGAAGTAATGGTGTACTGTTGATGGTTGAGTCAGAGAGACAGAGTGTGTGGAAGAAAGCTTGAATGCATGTGGTGACCCAGGGAAGAGGAACATCAGAAGGAGAGTTTGAAACCCTGGTGGTGAACCTTTGCAGAAGGCATCTGAGAGAAAGCGTCGGTTTGGGAGAAGGTTCCAAGGCGAAGTCTTGTAGAGTGGAAATTGGAAACCCTTGTATGAAGGATGGAATTCAGTGAGACTGGTTGGGTCATGGTGTGACAAACATCTAGGGGGCATTGAGGAGAGATCCATAGCATCTGGTTGAGGTGGCATCTGTCACTTGAGGTCAGAGTGTGGTTTGTCTGACCACAGGGTGCCATAGATTTACATGGACTGTGTACTTACTGTGAACATTAGAGTATAAGAAAGCTTTTGTAGCTTGTGTTATCCTTGCACATCTGTGTATATCTATAATGAAATAGTTTTTGGATGAAGGAGTATTGTAATATAGTTCATTTTTTCTTGTTTAATAAATGTTTTATGCTTTTGTTAAAAGTTCATCAGCTAACTCCTGTGACTCTGTTCAGTTGACCCTCTCCACATATCTAAACAAACAAATAAAAGTTAGGATCTGTCAAGCTGGGTTCCACCCTGGGATCAGGCTTGTCCAGGTGTGAGCTCAGCTGGGATGGTAACACAGCTGCTTTCCCTGCACTCATGTCTCATTGTGGTTCGTGATGTCACTCTGCCGCTGGTCTCACATGAACTCTCCTCGCTCTTTATAAATGAACTCTCCTCACTCTCAGCATTCTTTTTTAAATGAAGTCTCCCTGCTCCCCTTTTTAAATGAAGTTGCCCTGCTCTCCTTTATAAGTGAAGTCTCCCCACCCTTTTTTAAATGAAGTCTCCCCACTCTCTGTGCTCTTTTTAAAATGAAGTCTCCCCGCTCTCTTGTTCTAATCATACTGTGCTTTTCTAAGTGCATTGTTAATACTTCCTTAATAATAGATTCCAGCATTTTCCCAATATAGACTAAATAGACTAATTGGCCTGTAATTCACTATTTTCTCTCTCTCTCCTTTCTTGAAAAGTTGAGTAACATTTTACAACTTCCAATCTAATGGGACTATTCCCAAATCGAAGGAATTTTGGAAAATCATAGCTAGCACATTCACTATCTCTACAGCTGTCTGTAGGCTGTCAGGTCCCAGGGATTTGTCAGACTTTAGTCCCTCCAATTTCACCAATACCTTTTCTCTGCTGATATTAATTTCCTCACTCCTTTTAGTCTCTAGGTTACTGTCTATTTCTGGTATGAATCTTGTGTCTTCTATTGTGAAGACAGATGCAAAATATTTGTTCAATGTCTCTACTATTTCCTCATTCCCCATGATAATTTCTCCTGTCTCTGCTTCTAAGGGGCCATTGTTTCATTCAGCTACTCTGTTCCTCTATATATTTATAAAAACTCTCACAATCTGTTTTTATATTCCTGGCTAGCTTACTCTCATATTCCATTTTTTCCTTTTTTTATCAGCTTTTTGGTGGCCCTCTGCTGGTTTCTAAAACACTCCCAATCCTCAGACTTGCTATTGTTTTTTTTTACAAAATTGTAAGCCTCTTCTTTAATCTAGTACTATCCTGAACTTCTTGAGTGAGCAATGGATGGGACTTTCTCGCTGAATTCTTATTTTTGAATGGAATATATTTTTGTTGAACATTTTGAATTGTTTCTTTAAATGTTTCTCACTTTTCATTTACCTCCATATCTTTACTCTATTTACCCAATTAACCTTAGCCAACTCCCCCCTCATACCCATGTAATTGGCTTTGTTTAAATTTAAGATTCTTGTTTGTGACTGGAGTTTGTCACTTTCAAACTTAACATGGAATTGAATGGTATTGTAATCACTATTTCCCAGAGGATCTTTTACAATTACATTACTAATTAACCCTGCTTCATTACACATTACTAGATCTAAGATAGCTTTATCCCTAGTCAGTTCCACAACATATTGTTCTTAGAAACTATCACGAAAACATTCTGCAAACTCATCTCCTAAAACACTCTTGCTAATTTGATTGTCCCAGTCTGTATGAAGATTAAATTCCCCCACAATCATTATATTGCCTTTTTTACAAGCTACAATAATTTCTTGTTTAATGTTCTGCCCAATGGTATAACTACTGTTAGGGGGCCTATAAACTACTTCCACCAATGTTTTCTGACTCTACCTATTCATTAATTTCCACCCACACTGATTCTACTTCATGATCTTCTGAGGCCAAATCCTTTCTCACTAATGTCCTTATGTCATCTTTTACTATCCGGGCTACTCCTCCTCCTTTGCCATCCTGTCTGTCTTTCCTAAATATTGTGTACCCTGGAATATTTATTTCCCATGATCATCCTTGATCATCCTGTAACCATGTCCCCCAAGGATCAATCCTTGGTCTCTTCCTATTTCTCATCCACATGCTACCCCTCAGCGAGATCCTTTGTAAACACAGCAAAACATTCCAATTGTACACTGATGACACCCAGTTCTAGCTCACCACAACCTGTCTCAATTACACCAATGCTAAATTGTCATGGTGCTTGTCCAACATCCTGTAGTGGGTGAACAGAAATTTCCCCCAACTAATTAAGAGGAAGATTGAAGTTATTGTCTTCAGTTCCCAGCACAAACTTGGTTTCTCAGTTATCTACGCAATCCCTCTCTTTGGCACCTTTGAGGCTGAACCAGACTGTTCACAATCATGCTGCCAAATATGACCTGAGATAAATCCGATGACTTGTTCATGCCATCACTAAGACCGCCATTTCCACCCCTGTTACATCACCCAATTCCTTCCCTGCCTGAGCTTATCAACTGATGAAACCCTCATAGACTTGGCTATTCTAAAGCATTCCTGGCTGGCCTCGCATTTTCTACCCTCTGTAAACTTGATGCTATCTAAAACTCTGCTGCCTGCTTCCTTACTCACACCAAGTCAGAATCAGAATCACAGAACCACAGTGCAGAAGAGGCCTTTCGGCCCATCGAGTTTGCACCGACACGTGAGAAACACCTGACCTACCTATCTAATCCCAGCACTTGGCCCATAGCCTTGAATATTATGACATGCCAAGTGCACATAGGCACAGACAGACAAAAACACGCACACACACACACACACACACACACAGGCGCATACAAACATAGACATAGACATAGATAAACACACAGACACAAGCACACACACATACACCATGTTCATCTATCTCTCCTGTGCTCACCGACCTATGCTGTCTTGATTTTAAAATTCTCATCCTTGTTTTCAAGTTCTTCTGTGGCTTCGCTCTTCCCTATCTCTGTAAATTCCTGCAAACCTCTGAGATATTTGTGCTTCTCCAATTGTTTCCTGAGCATCATCGCTTTTAATTGCTCCTCCATTGCTAGCCATGTTTCCAAGGCCTTAAGCTTTGGAATTCCCTTTTTAATTCCCTTTATAAACCTCTCTGACTCTCCACCCTCTCTCCACCTTTAATACACTCTTTAAAATCCACATCTTTGACTAAGCTTTTGACTAACTAATGTATCCCTATGCAGCTCAGTAACAAATTTTGTTTGGTAATGCTCCTTTGAAGCACTTTAGACCATTTTGCTATTTCAAGAGTACTATATGAAAGCAAGTTATTGTTTCCATAGTTTTGAAGACAAAAGAGTGTGAGATTACCCTGTGAACGTGGTCATGCATTTCTCTCCTAAATTCTCTCTGTGACTCCACACCTGATCTATATTGCAGTTTGCATTGATTCAAAGCTAAAATTGTTCTACATCCATACAAAGTATGAAGTGTAATTGACCTATTTGATACTTCAGACATTTTTGACTTTTCAGAATCTGACATAGGGAGCTGAAATTCTGCTCTAATGGATAACTTTAATAGTTTAATAGTCGTGAAGCTTTCTTCACAAATGATCAATTTTCTATAATTATAGGTAGCTTTTGACAACTTTGTTACTTAGAAAAAGAATCTAATGGGACTTCTTTGGGGAAGAGAGGCATGTGGTAAGGTAGTCAAGACTGAGTTTCTATTTCATAGAATTCAGTCGCAACATCTGCCCAGCAGTGGTAACGCCACAAGAATCAATGTATTTCAGCATATCTGCATAAAGATGAGAGAGATGTAATTTATGGGAGTCATCTTATTAGTCATCAGTGTTCAAAATAACATGTGGTAGCATTGCAAAATGTTTTCTCAATGTTATTTACTACACAGATATTTCTCTTTTTACTTATTAGTGTCGTCATTTCAAAGTTTCTCTATATCCTTTCACTTGAGAAAGCTGTCTTTTGTCAGGGGAAAATTCTGGTCAAAATGTTCATTGCTTTTCCACACAGTCAAAATTCAATAACCTTGAAGAAAATGACTTATAATAATTGTTCAAGCTCATTTACTTTTTGAAACCCTGGTTGTGTTGCTCAGGTATCAACAACTTTCAGCATGCTTTCCCCTGTGGAATAGCAGAGCAAGCGGCCTAAATACCTCTTGGCGCCAGAAGAAAGTTCTCATGTAATAGATACCTTTTGGTGTTAAAACTCAGGTTCTGTACACTTTGTCAATCAACCATTTTGGCCTCAATACATTTTTTTTCCAAGAAGGTGCAATAAAGGGATTCTTCTGCACACAAAATTAAACTAATTTTATAATTTCATTGTTTTGATGACTGGGTTGTAGCAATGGATTGAAACTAATGGTGGCCTATAATGACCTGAACCACACAAACTGCTCCCCTTGAAATAATTAGTTGAGATAAGCAAACAGCAAGCAGTGGGAAATGACACGCTACACAGAGTTTCATGTTTCAAAGTTTCTCAATCTCAAATGGGAAATGATATGTAATACCACGGAAAAGATAGAGCAAGATAAAAATGGCTATTACTTTACACACATGCACTTTCCAATCGAGTTTCTAAATTATAAATGTTTTGGATAAATACTTGTCTTTAAACAAGAATAAACTATAATGTATTTACTTTGATTTAATGGTATCAGTGTTAAGTTGACTATACTGATTTAGATTTAACCCTTTACACGCCATTTGCACTGTGCAATGTGAATTATTTTAGGTGCTCATTCAGTAACCCCAGTTGTTTTAGAAACTAGACAAGTGACAATGAAGTCAGAATGATATCTGAAACTCTGACTAATGACACGAAACAATTTATCTTCAGATTGCTTGAATATCATTTCCAAGATATTATTTGAGAAAAGTTTAAACAGTTATAGATGGACTTGACGTTAATGCTAACCCTTGTTAAGATTGGTTACCCTGGAAGAAAATATTTCACAGTCCATTCTTGTTATTGATGAGCTAAAGTTCTTTTATTCTCTCTACCGTGCCTAACAGCAAGCCTGTTACTTTCTTCATCATTTTCTCAATCATCTGAATCAAATATGTCGGAACCAAGTTCACCACCTTTAATTTTCTAAATAGAATTTTGTATGTCTGCTATGTCCATCTTTTTTTGTTTCTTTAAAGAAGAAAGAATCAGCTGGATTTTACCAGCAGTGTTGTGAAGCTAACATTGGGACCATTTCCAAGTCTGTCAAAGTGGTTGTGCAACGCCTGCCAGCATTTTGCAGTAGGTGACCAATCGTGGCACTCCTGAGCGATCAGCATCCAATTAGGGATGGATTCAGGAGATAAGCGCTAGATGTGGTAAACCCCGTTTAAAGGATGCTCATCAACGTGGCAGCAGGCAGACTGTATCACTGAAGAGTGTGTAATAATAGGGAGCAGTAACATGGCAGGAAGTCAAATAATTCAGCAATATCTCTCTGGAGGTTCTAGTAGAAGCAGAGGCAGTGAGAGCCTGCAGTAATATTTTGTATCCTAGGAACCGCAGGAGGAGGCCTGCCAGCCAGACTAAGCAAACAGGGTTGGAAGTTGCAAGAGTGGTCAGCAGCCACTGGATCCAGTGCAGGAAGTGCTTCGATGACTTTCTAAGGTCTGGCAAGGTAAGATGTAATGACTAGCTGGCAGCACAAAGTAATTGCCTGCTGAGCCCTTCAGTGAGCAGAAGGGCTGCAAGCAGGCTTGCCCAGGAAAATTAGGGCATGTGTGCCCAGGTACACTCCTCACCAGAATGTAGCTTTCAGAGGATGTAGATTTAAACTCATGGGCAGTAAGTTGCCACAAACATTGCACGTGGCTGTGCCTCATGATGTTGTGTTGGGAAATACCACTGTCTTCACACTCTTTACCTGCATCTTGCAGGTAAAAGAAGCACATGACGCCCACGAGAGGAATCCCTCTGGAGGGGGGTGGGGGTGGATAGGCCCACCTAGCAGTGTTGACACTGATGGTGGAGGAGGCCCTTGACATTGGCAGAGTGGCGGCAGGAGAGGCAGTTGCTGAGGATGAATTGGGTGTCCGGCAGAGAGAGTGTGAAAGCCTCTTGTCCTGTTCATGCAAGTGCCTTAGAACAGCTTCCTCATTTGTGTAGACCATTTAGGACTGAGATGAGGAGAAATTTCTTCACCCAGAGAGTGGTGAGTCTGTGGAATTCGCTACCACAGAAAGTGGTTAAGGCCAAAACATTGTATGTTTTCAAGAAAGATTTAGATATAGCTCTTGGGGCGAAGGGGATCAAGGGACATGTTGAGAAATCGGGAGCAGGCTATAGAGTTGGATGATCAGCCATGATCATAATGAATGGCAGAGCAGGCTCGAAGGGCCAAATGGCCTACTCCTGCTCCTATTTTCTATGTTTCTATGTTTCTCTTCCATAGGGCGGATGCTGGAAAAGCAGCACCAGGTGATGTTGGAGGCCATGCCAACTTCAGAGAAAGAGATGCACGGTTACACCATCACAGGAGACAAGCTCACCCCCCCCCCACCAGTGCAAATACACACACCTCAGTGGGGAGTCATGCATGTTTAGAATGGAAAGCACAAGGTGAGCATCACACTACGTGAACATTAGCAGGTGGCAGCAGCAACTTTGGGCAGTCTCCATTGGAGATGCTGAGCCTCAGGGGTCAGGTACAAAGCGGGCAGCAGAGGGAAATATTTGACCATCTGTCAGAATTCCCTGATGCCATGTGGAGCCTTGGGCAGAGAATGAAGGAATCCATTCATGTCATGAGCGCTGTAGTGTCTCAGGCATATGAGGTCATGATCTCCTCCATTGAAAGAGTAGCTAACCTCATGGAGGTTCATACACAACAGCCCACTGAATGAATGCAGGAGTAGTAGAGTGGCATGAACAGAATGTACAATATATTCTGTAGCTTTGACAGTGGTGATGGTGCACAGAGCCATGGTTGGAGTTAGGTGCTCTCCTGCTCTGGTCAGTGTAGAAGGGCAGATGGGCCATGAAAGGTCTGTGGGAGATAGGGCTAAGGTTGATGAGGTCACACCTGAAGAGGTCCCATCTTCTAATGTTGCCACCTTGGCCTCTCTGAGGGAACACACACAATACATCAAGCCCCCATAAGGCTGTCCTGGGTGCAGCTGGTGGAGCCTGTGGCAGTGCCTTCATGGGCACCTTAGCCATGAGAACAGGCACCAATAGCATCTCATCTGCTAGGGTGTACAGTTGAGCAGCCTGCCTCCACATCTGTTTCTGCCACAGGGGAACACTCTAGAAAAGCTCTCGTAAGAGGACAGAGAGGCAGCATTCCCCTTTGTCTTCACAAACATTAGCATCTGCACCCTAATGTTGATAGCATGTATGTTTATGGAATGAAGCAGATAATCTTTGGACCCTTAGATGTGTCATTTCATTATCACTTGGACATGGCAATAGCAGCATTGGGTGGTCCATGTGAGAAGACTGTGAGTGGATGGGGCTACTATGGGGCTGTGGGAGACATACTGCTTGAAAACTACTGGATCTCAGCAAAAGCCTACATGGCTTTAGAATATTAATTTTGGATGCAAATGATGAGGCCATGGGAAAAGTCCATGGGTCAGAGTATCCTGGGTTGCCCCCTCAACACGAGCTCCTGATGGTCTGGTAGTGCTGCTTACGGGTCTTCATCAATCTCCTGTTCCTTCAATGAAGCAGGGCACTCTTCCACACAGTCATCCTCCAGTTCTGTCCCTCTCCGTAGGACCATGTTGTGCAGAACATAGCAGATCACCACAATGTGTGGCATCCCTGAAGGGGCATACTGAATGTGTTGCCCCACCCCTGCCAAACTGGGCAAGGCAGCGATTGCCTGTTTGGTGGTGACTCTTGTGCTGAGGTGGCAGCAGTTGTATCGTTCTTGCGCCCCCCATTGTTGGGTTTGCACAGGTGGCAGCAGCCAGTTCTTCAAAGGAAATCCACGGACGCTATGTCGTGGCATCAACAGCTACAGCACCTGTGACTGCCTGAAAATGAATTCACCATGGAGGTGCCAGGAAACCTAGTGCACACCTGAAGGAAACACTTCAGATGTTCGTGCACCAGCAGAATGTTGAATGAGTGAAACCTCTTCCTGCTAATAAAACACCAAGCTGCACCAATGGGGCCCTGATGGCCACATGGGTGCAGTCGATCATGCCCTGCACCCGAGGGAACTCTGCCTTGGAAGCTAACACCCCATAGCCCTATATGCCTGACTGGCTGTATCTGTGGCGAATGTTATTAAGTCCAATATGCGTCTCATACAGCGAATCAATCACCTAAGTGATGCTGCTGTAGGTGCCTGCCCGCTATTTCCCACACAGGTTCATGGATGACCCTTTTAACAGAAGCTAAAAATTTCAAGGTAACTGCCGCCTTCACAGTGCCTGGCAGTGGGTGTCCACCAGCTCCTTGGGGTTTAAGTCTTTTCTTGAGGAGGGAGCACAGATCCACCACAGTTGTCTCGACATGTTCAGGAAGCTGATCCGTACACCTGATGCTGTGGGCATCGCCTCCTTACCCCTCCTGACCAGCGCCTCTGCATCCCTGTGCACCAGGAGACTGCCATTGTTGCTGGGGCCACAGCTCCTCCCCACTGCTCCAGCCCAGCCCTGAGGTGACGCCTCCATGTTCATATTCAGCCTCAATCATGAGGGCCTCAGCTGTCAAAGTTCCCTTGCATCTTGCAGCATGAGCCTTACTCCAAGGCGCAGCTTCATTCAACACCCCCAGAGCTCTGCATCCAGTATGGTAAGTCAGTGGCTATGCATGAGCTCCTGTTTGCTGATTCCCTCTTTTATACAGAGGATTTAATGTTTGCCGCTTTAGTCAATTGCTTCCCGCTGTGAAGACACCTCCTGCTCGGACATAGCGTGCACTTCTGACAAAGTTGCTCTGATGTGTCAAATGGCCTCTCCAGTCCTGATGAATCACCCTAATTGCCTGCCTGCCACTACTGGGTGGGTGGTCATCCTCCCTGAGAAGCCACACAGAGGTGACAACATGTCAGAATACCAACACAACTTCCTTCTGCGTGAAATTATTGGTGTGCCCGCCTTCAAACCTGCCTCTGTGACAAAATTCTCCCTTATACTTGTTGAAGTTATTGATTGTTTCCAGTGATTTGCAATGTTCAATTGACTTTTAATCACCAAGCAAAGGGTAGGATGTTTTGGAGATATCGGGCTGGTGCTCGCTGCCAGCCTCGAAGAAAGGTGCCGACAATGACCGAGTGATCTCGGTGTCCATTTCAAGCAGCAAGTCAAAGGGATTTCCAGGTATCCAGCAGCAGTGATGTTTGTAAGGAGGTAAGCAGCTAATCACATTAAAGCATTCTCACAAACCAAGTGAAGCCCACTAAATCCCTTCACTTTTAATTTACACGTAAGATTGGAATGTACACATGGATTAAGGTGGAAGATAAAATATCATAAATAAACTTTAAAAAAAAATTAAAATTTGGGCAATTATCACAATGAAGACATTTAACATCCAACAAATACAAAATTACTCTTTCTGAGCCAATGTTACCTTTTTTTATTCTTTCATGGGGCATGGGCGTCACTGTACTGGCTAGGCCAGTATTTTTATTGTCCGCCCCTAATTGCCCTTGAGAAGGTGAGCTGCCTTCTTGAACCGCTGCAGTCCATGTGGTGTAGGTACATCCACAGTGTTGTTAGGGAGTTCCAGAATTTGGACCCAGCGGCAATGAAAGAACGACAAAATAGTTCCAAGTCTGGATACTATGTGGTTTGGAAGGGCGCTTGCATGTGGTGGTGTTCCCATGCATCTGCTGCCCTTGTCCTTCTAGGTGGTAGTGGTCATGGGCTTGGAAGGTGCTGTTGGAGGAGCCTTGGTGAGTTGCTGCAGTTCATCTTCTAGATGGTATACACTGCTGCCACTGTACATTGGTGGTGGACAGAATGGATATTGGAAGTGGTGGATGGGGTGCCAATCAAGTAAGTTGCTTTATCCTGGATGGTGTCAGGCTTCTTGAGTGTTGTTGGAGCTGCACTCATTCAGGCAAGTGGAGAGTATTCCATCACACTCCTAACTTCTGCCTTGTAGATGATGGACAGGCTTTGGGGAGGCAGGAGGTGAGTTACTCTCTGCAGAAGTCCCAACCTCTGACCTGGTCTTGTAGCCACAGTAATTATATAGCTGGTCCAGTTCAAGTTTTGGTCAATGGTAACCCCCAGGATGTTGATAGTGGGAGATTCAGTGATGGTAATGGCATTGAATGTCAAGGGGAGATGGTTATATTATCTCTTGCTGGAGATGGTCATTGCCTGGCACTTGTGTGGCACAAATGTTGTTTGCCACTTAGCAGCCCAAGACTGTATATTGTCCAAGTTTTGTTGCATGGACTTGGGAAAGGACTACTTCAGCATTTGAGGAGTTGTGAATGGTGCTGAACATTGTGCAATCATCAGTGAACACCCACACTTCTCATCTTATGATGGAAGGGAGGTCATTGATGAAACAGCTGAAGATGGTTGGGCCTAGGACACTACCCTGAAGAACTCCTGCAGTGATGTCCTGGAACTGAGATGATTGACCTCCAACAGACAGAACCACCTTCCTTTGTGCTAGGTATGACTCCAACCAATGGAGAGTTTTTCCCTGATTCCCATTGACTCCAGTTTTGCTAGGGCTCTTTGATGTTGCACTTGGTCAAATGCTGCCTTGATGTCAAGGGCAGTCACTCTGATGTCACCTCTTGAGTTCAGCTCTTTTGTCCATGCTTGGACTAAGGCTGTAATGAGGTCAGGAGCTGAGTCACCCTGGCAGAATCCAAACTGAGCATCAGTGAGCAGGTTATCAATGAGTAAGTGCTGCTTGATAACACTGTTGTCAATACCTTCCATCACTTTACTGATGATGAAGAGTAGACTGATGGGTCGGTAATTGGCCGGGTTAGATTTGTCCTGCATTTTGTGGACAGGGCATACCTGGGCAATTTTCCATATTGCTGGGTAGATGCCAGTGTTGTAGCTGTACTGGGACAGCTTGGCTAGGAACGCAGCAAGTTCTGGGGCACAATTCTCCATTAGTATTGCTGGAAAGTTGTCAGGGCCCATAGTCTTTGCAGTATCCAGCACCTTCAGCTGTTTCTTGACATCATGTGGAGTGAATCGAATTGGCTGAAGACTGGCACCAGTCATGCTGGGGACCTCACAAGGAGGCCGAGATGAATCATCCACTTGGCACTTCTGGCTGAAAATTGTTCTAACTGCTTCAGGCTTATTTTTTGCACTGTTGTGTAGGAAAACACTAACATTTATTTGAACAATGAAAGAGCCAAATCTTTCCATTCTGATGAAAGGTCTGCAACCTGCAATGTTAACTCTCTTTCTCGCTGTAGATGCTGACTGACCTGCTGAGTATTTCCAGCATTTTCAGCTCTTAGTTCAAGACTTTCTGCTTTGGGTGCTATCAGCAATCCAGGAGCCAAATTAAGTTCAAAATTGTGCTAGCTATGAGAATTGTTCTTTTCCTTGTGTTTCTGCTCTAACATATTTGCATATTGCTGAACATAAAATCAGCCATGGACCAACATTATTGGGCAGCATTTTATAATGTCATTTTAGTTTTAAAAATTTGCTTTAAAAATACTTGATAAGAGTGGTAACAAGATGTAGTTTAATTAATACACTTGTGACAATGGGTTTATCACATAAACTAAACATATTAAATCAGTGTCTAGTCCACCACCTGTGACTAAATTGACCTGATTGTAAATAGTTGAAAATGACTTTAGAAACCTATCTTGAACCATTAGCTTGTTATAGTAATGTACAGTAGTCAGTTCCTCAGTAAATTAAAAGTAAAACAAAATTTTTTTTAAAATTAAATGCTTCTTTTCGTAACCTTGCCCACAAAAAGACTAGTTTTAGAGCCTCTTAGAAGGCTGCAAATGAGTTCAATTAGTGGAAATTTCCAAAGGTGATTAATTCGATCTGGTGGCACGGCCAAATTTGTAGGTTGTACCAGCTTCTTGTGCAGTTAAAATTGGAGTGGAAGACATATTTCTGGCTCCCTGACCCAATTCTGCTAACTGAAATTTTAAATTACAGGCGATAAGGACGCCTGCCACATGCTGATGAGTCCTCTTTAAATAAGCAGGATGAGCTCTGATTACATCACAAATGAAGGCTTCTCCATCAGGGCAAATCTGCCAGGAAAAAGAGCTAGGGGCTGAGGTATCCCAATGAGGTAAGTTTTAAAATATCTTTCAGTTTCATCGTGGACCAGAAGGAGCATGAATGTGCCTTTAGGTTCCACAGGAAAGCTTTGGACTACTCCTGCTCCAGTCTTTCTCCCACTCCCCGCTCAACATCATCCATTACATGGATTCCATATCCGGAGCCCCTGCATGAATTTATCTTGGCTTGAGGAACTCCCCGTGGGTCCCTGGTTGTGGACTCTTGCTGCCTGAATTTTTGCTCTAGCTAGCCAGACCAATTTGCATATCTGAATGAACCCATGGGCTAAAAACCCTCTGGTTCTCAGCATGAGAACTTGTCAGTAGCCTTTCCCCTTCCCTCATACATCGATCCTGACCTCAATTAAAATAAAGGTCAATGAATCAAATCTAATATATCTATGGATTACAGATTGATGGATATCACTAATGGCCTCTATGTCAGTCTGGAGTGGGAATGACACAATTGTTTAGAGCTGAAAACAACATGGAGCTAAATTTTGTCTTGGACAGTAGTACAAAATGGGCGACAGTGAAGTGGCAGCTCATTTTATGTCTCACTCGATTTTTGTTTCCATTTAAAAGCACTTGAAATGGCTGTGTGGCCGATCACCAGGAATTTTGCGTGAAGGCGGCCCAGCTGCAGGCTGTTGCATCTCAGCTATGGCTGGGTCATTTTGTCCAAGCTGGCTGGTTGACACCAACATTGGCACTGGTTGAGAGGCTGGCATGGTGACAGATATTCTGCCAGCCTGGGAGAGGAGAGCATTTTCCTCTCCCACGGTGATACTGGTTCCCTCATGGGACTGAGTCCCATCATTCTTACTGCTCTACCTGCGAATAGAGTGATGTGAGAATCTCAAAGCCCCTTTCCATTATATCCCTCATGGCTTGAAAGCCAGAGGAAATGGAAGCTGTCTGAGCTCTGGGTGAAGGTTTTGGAGCTGCCACCAAGAGGCTCCACAATGTGCGGTCCACTGCAGTGTTCACAGAAGTAACCAAATACTCCATAGTTGACTGCTGTGTTGGGATGGCCGACATGAGGACCCTGCACAGGTTTGACTTGGACTCCTCCACACTCTGTGCCAGTGGGTAGAGGTTCACTAGCAGCTCCATCTAGAGAAGTCCTAGTTTACAGTCATCAGTCATCTGATGTTTACACATCTGGGGAATCAAGGTTATCTTCTGTGCCTCCTGCAGCAGGGCTCAGATGTGAGCTCTTCCTTGGGAAAGCTGCTTCCTGGGCTATCCCATCCCCCATGTGTTGGATGTATCGCTATGTACAGACCTGTCACCCTACTCTCTGAATGACATGTGGTGCCAGTTTCAGAGCTGATGCCTGCAAGGGTAAGGTCAATCTTCCACTCTTTCTCTGTTTGCCCTCGGCCATGTACAACTTCTGAACCTGAAATGGAAAAGAAGGATAGCAAGCGTCGAGGGTAAGCAGAGAGAGATGAATAGCCACTGACAGCAGCTGCATTTGGCTATGCAGAGTGTTTTTAGTGATATTGGAATGGGAAGGGTAAAATGGGGTCAGACGTACAGAAATCCTGTGAGATGCAGCCACCGGCCTCACTAGTGACCAGGGGTCGACATGATTCAGGCCCATGCTGTCCAGGGGCTGTACCTTACGCTCCCAGCCAATGGGTTTGAAGGCAGGGGACATGTAAAATCAAGCGGGTGGCCTTCCCACTGCTTACCTGCCTACCCATGACCTATCTGAAATTTTACAAGGGGTGGGGGGAGCGTCGTGCGGCATGCCTGCCCTTGGGCCTATTAAGGCCCTTAGGTGGTCAATTAATAGCCACTTAATGGCCTCATTCTACTGCTGTCAGTATTTTACCCACCATGGGGGCTGCCCCATTTCATGAGGGAAGCCCAGCAGACTTAGCTGCACAGACTGGTGTTAGGTAAGGCGTGGGAGCCTCCTTTGAGAGCCCTGGGCCCATCAGAGGCCCCTCCCCAACAAAGTCATCACTTTTATCCTTTCCCCGACCTCTTAAACTCAGCCTCTACCCTCCTCACATTCCCACCCCCCCGCCCCCAGCTGTTACCCCCAACCCCGCACTTACCTATCAGCCCAGGCTCACCTATGCCAGTCCCGGCTCCTCAACCTGAGGGATTGCTTGTAATCCCAGCAGTGCCTCCCGGCCACCAGCCAATCTGATTGGTCAGCAGCTGTATAAGGCAGGACCTCCTCCTGAGAAAGGGGTTGAAATCTTGCCTTAAAGTTGCTCTCCCAGCACCCTGTGAAGTCCAGCCCCAGAACTTCCTCTTAGACTGTAGACAAGAGATGGATTTAGGCCCTCCCTCCTCCTGTTTGTGTTTTCCCCCTTATGTTACGTGCTAGCTTCTCCAAAAAAGGGACTGTGTTACTGGCCTAGTGATATGTTTTGATGATGTACATGTCGTGGATGAATAGTGTGCATAAAGCGTGAAAGCTGGCAACTATGTGCAGATGTGAGGGAAGTAATAGTGAAGAGAGTAGCTAGTGTGGGCTTTGTGAGAAATAGCTGAAGGAGGTGGAGTAAAAAGCCTTGTTTGGAGGAGTGTGAAGGGAAGCGGCGGCGGAAGTCTACTCAGTAATGGGGCTATGGGTGGTGCCAGACTGAGGTGACAATAATGTGATATCTCAGTAAAGAGTCCTACCTCAATACCTGCTTGTGACATTGCAGCCAGATCCTTGGTGCAATGCACCTGGATTTGACCTGACTACTGATGCTTACCACTGCTCCCTGGTCACATGGCTTCCGCCACAGCCCCTCCCCGCAGCAGCAAGACCGGCACCACAATCCTCCAGTGGACTATATCCAGCAGGAAACCCTGTGCAACATTTCCGTATCTGAGGAACCCCACAACAGCTTTTGTTCATGTCAGAAATGACCATGGCAGATTTCTGTTTTCATCACACAGTGTATACATCCCTTTAAGAGGTGTAGTCTTTTTCTAATCCATTCATGGAATGCGGGGGTCGCTGGCTGGACCAGTATTTATTGCCCATCCCTAATTGCCCTTGAGAAAGTGGTGGTGAGCTGCCTTCTTGAACAGCTGCGGTCCATGTGTAGGTACACCCACAGTGTTGTTAGGAAGGGAGTTCCTGGATTTTGAACCAGTGACAGTAAAGGAACAGTGAGGTCTGCCTTAAATAGTGTCATGGACAAATCATTTTCAGGACCCTAACTAAATAAACTTCCAACAAGCAGTTGTGCTGGCTGGCTACCTGTTCAATATTAATGAGACACAGGATTACAGCGCAGTGCTAATTCAGCGCTCAAAGTTGCGCAGATCAATTTTTACCCCATCATATATTTGAGAGGCAACATAGTAACAGAAGTACTTGAATTTACTCTGAGGTTTACATGTTATGCAAGCTATTAAACAATAAGTGAATAAATAAGTCATTGCAGGGATATAACAGAGATTTACAGTAGTTTTATACTTTATTGGCTCCTTGCAGAGTACAAAACAATAAATGCATTACTCTTGTACTAAAAGCATTACAATAAATACTTTTTATGTACCTGTAACTGTTTTATTAATTCTATCCTCATCACATGCTGAAGTTGCTGGCTATCTTATCTCTCCCATAGTTATATCCAAACAAATTTTCTTTAAAAACCTCAGATCAAACTCTCCGATTTGAAGCTAATAAAACCCTCTGAAGCAGTAACCAGAGTTTTCAAATTTAAATAACTGTCCATTAAATTCAGAAAGCTGCCAATCAGCTGGAATTTGGAAAAATACCACATAAAATGTTTTATTTGAATAAAGTGCTGTAGCTTCCCTTGACTGAAGCAAACTGCCTGATCACCAACTGGCAAATAGTTACAATATTGCATTGTGTTAAGATGAGACATGGGCCAGGGTTTTCTGTTTCTGTTCCATTCAGGAAATCTCCAGCTATGATTTCAGTGAGTCAAGCTGGTCTTTTAACCGCTTATGTACTGTAGCAGGCTTAAAGAAGCAAATACTATGCTAAACCTTAGACAAAAATAATTCATTTTTGTAATTTTGTTTCCACTGCAATGTTTACAGTAGCTCTGTAGTACTGTATTGTTTTCACTACAGATCTTTTCACAAGCACACATACATCTACTCAGGGGACTAATGGGACGGAGGGGATGTAAGCACTAATGAGCGGGGCGAGTTGAAAAGGGGTGATGAGGGAACAGCTATGCCTTCCTGCAAGGAACAGAAATATTTGCCACAGAACCGAGGGCCTGGTCTTTAAAAGATCTATGATTTGGGAGCATAGATCGCGTGTGGAGGCAGTGGAGACAGTCTCCTGTGGTACAGATGATGGAAATGTTGGAGGAGTACCTGTCTGCGTCTACACAGGAGGCATGACTTGGCATGAGGAACACCTAAGCTCTGGTTT
Source organism: Cetorhinus maximus (assembly GCF_964194155.1). Classification (NCBI taxonomy): domain Eukaryota; kingdom Metazoa; phylum Chordata; class Chondrichthyes; order Lamniformes; family Cetorhinidae; genus Cetorhinus; species Cetorhinus maximus. Next base: position 75,217,220 of record NC_135882.1, on the reverse strand, counting down.
CAACCCTGCAAAGGGAATGGTGCAAATAAGGGTTTAATGTGGTGGTTGAGCACTACCCACTGCATTCATTCTGCTTTCACACCTATTATCATTCAACCCCGGGTTTTAAGGCTGCCCAATGACACCTTTCAGACCTTTACAAGATTTTAAAGATTTTAGGGATCATGGCAGACAGGATCCAGGGAATGGTATATGATTCTTGAATTTTTTAAAGATTTCCTTGTAGGTCAGAAGGACTTCCCCCCGAGCCCATATGGAAACTTTGGGCCTCCCTTGCCCTGTGTTACCCAGCTGTGACTCCCATTTGACTTCCCTCGACAATATATCTTAGTGTTCCCTTAGGCGCACAGCAATTGTTTCGAGCTGCCTGACATCATGGCCCTGCCTGCTGGCCCCCACATCATTCCTGCCAGCTTCATGCGGGAGTCCCATTTCTGTCATTTATGTGAGGCCCTGGAGTTGAAACAGAACAGGGCTCTCATTTTCACCATCATGAGTGCTCCCCTCCCCATTCCATATGTTCTGCATATCCACCTGACGTTAAAATTAGGGCCTGAACAACTAGCAGTCCGGAAGTTCAAGCAGCCTCACAATGTCAGGAAGAGGCTCTCAGGACTTCTGAAATGGCAGCAATGTCTTCATAAGACCATTAGATCACAGGAGCAAGAGTAGACCATTCAATCCATCATGCCTGCTCTGCTATTCAATAAGATCATGGCTGACATGATTGTGGCCGTAATGCCACTTTTTTGTCTGTTGCAACCCTAGACTTCCTTGATGCTTGTAGGACGATCCTACACAAGGCATTTGAGAGTTAATTGAGATTATTTAATCTGCTCTCGCGCAGACTAGTAGCTCAACTAAGTCCATGCCCAGCACTAATGGGTTGTAGGAGTGGACATAAATGTTGCTGCTTCTTACGGCAGTAACAATACACCTGCATTAATGCAACCACCTCCAAAGCAAGCACAGAAAGGGGATGTGGTGTTAGGAGTGATAGAGGAGTGGACCAGGTTGTCACTGTTTGAATGGTCCTTTCGGGATGCTGACAGGAGGGGTGAGGGGAAGATGTGTTTGGTGGTGGCATCATGCTGGAGATGGTGGAAATACCAGAGGATGATCCTTTGAATATGGGGGCTGGCGAGATGGACAAGAGTAACCCCACCATTGGAGGGAGGGGAAGGGGTGAAGTGCGGGAAATGGGTCAGACACAGTTGAGGGCCCATTTCATTGTTTTCCATTTCCCTCCTGGTGTTTGATACGGTGCTTACCAAAATTCACTTTCGCAGCCATATTTTCTTCCTCCGTGACTGTCTCTGGCTCTCACTAAACCGACATGATTCCAACTGAAGTTCCATCCTTCATGTTTCAAATCAACCCAGGATTGCAGGTATCTCTGAGACAAACAACGTTTCTCGGATTCCTGTTCTTGTCACATCCTGAGGTCCACACTAAGTGCCATGTGCCACCATATGTACATACTCAAAATCTCTTTCTAGCAGCCCTGACTCGCCCGCTCTCAAAGCTGTTGTGTCCCCAGTTCCATTTCATTCTTCATCTCATCTGATGCCTTAACTAAAAACTTTTTCTCTTCCTTTCAGGTGTTAAGAAACAGAATCTCCAACAACTTATGGGTACTGATATCCATCCAGATCCTTCCTCCCCTTCCCTTCCCTCTGACCACATCCCTTCTTCTAATCCCTGCCCTTGTCCTGTATTCACTATACCCTCTGACCTTCCCCTCTCTGACCATGAATGATCTAAGCTCAGCAAAGGTCTCAGTTTATCCCCTTACGTCCTCACTTCAATGAAGTTCACACTCGGCACAATGTTGAACTCTTTTTCCTTCGCCTCCATGTTCACTTCCTTGGGCAGGAGTCCTCCCCCTGCTCAGTGGACCCTTTCACCTGCCTCCAGTATTCTCCTTCTACCTGGACCACTCTCTCTAGCCTCTTACTCTCTTTTGCTCTTTTCATTGAGGACTGTTGCTGTGACATCAGCCACTTTCATTTCTCTTCTCTCCTCACCCACTCTAATCTATCTCCCTCTGAACTTGCTGCATTCTGTTCTCTCGGGTCTAAAGCTGCTAACAAGGGCAGTGCTTTTGTTGTCTGGCATATCGACCTTTACCTTGCAGAGGCTGAGCGCCAACTCTTAGACTCTTCATCCTACCTCCCATAGACCATGACCCCACCACTGAACATCAAGCCATCATTTCTAGGACCGTCACTGACCTCATCTCCTCTGGAGATCTTTCCTCCATAGCTTGCAACCTCATAGTCCCCCAACCCCTTACTGCCCGCTTCTATCTTCTTCCCAAAACCCACAAACAGGATTATCCTGGTAGACCCATCATTTCAGACTATTCCTGCCCCACTGAACTAATTTCTTACTATCCTGACTTTATCTTTTCTGCCCTTGACTAGTCTCTTCCCATGTACATTCATTATTCTTCTGACACCCTATGTCAGTTTGACATTTTCCAATTTCCTGACCCTAACTGCATCCTCTTCACTATGGACATCCAACACTTCTACATCTCCATTCCCCACCAGGATGGTCTGAAGGCTGTCCACTTTTTCCTTTAACAGGGGCTCCGACCAATCTACATCGACCACCACTCTCCTCCGCCTGACTGAACTTGTTCTCTCATTGAACAGTTTCTCCTTTAACTTGTCTCACTTCCTCCAAATAAAAGGTGTGGCTATAGGTACCCACATGGGTCCTAGTTATGCCTGTTTTTTTGTGGGGTATGTGGAACATTCCTTGTTCCAGTCCTACTCAGGCTGCCCTCTACAACTCTTTCCCTGAAACATTGATGACTGTACCAGTGCCGCTTCCTGCCCTTGTTTGGAAATGGAAAAATTAATCAAGTTTGCTCCCAATTTCCACCTCTCTCTCATCTTTATGTGACCCATCTTCAATACTTCCCTTCCTTTCCTTGACATCTCTGTCTCTATTTCTGGTGATAGATTGTCTACCAATATTCATTACAAACCCACCAAATCCCACAGCTAACTCGACTATACCTCCTCACACCCTGCTTCCTGTAAGGAATTCATTCCATTCTCCTAGTTTCTCCATCTCCATCACATCTGTTCCGATGATGCTACCTTCCATGCTGGCACTTCTGACATGCCTTTCTTTTTCATTAGCCGAGGAATCTCCCCAACCTTTGGTTGACAGGGCCCTCAACCACGTCCGATTCATTTCTTGCACTCCTGCCCTCATTCCTTCCTTTCGCTCCCAGAACCATATATGGTAACCATAGGGTTACCCTTGACCTCACATTTCACCCCACCAGCTTCCGTATGCAAAGGATCATCATCCGCCATTTCTGCTAACTCCAGCATGATGCCATCACCAAACACATCTTCCCCTCACCTTCCCTGTCAGCATATTGCAAGGACTTTTCCCTCTGTGAAACCCTGGCCCACCCTTCTATCACCCTTAATACCTCATCCCCTTCCCACTGCACCTTCCCATGCAATCACCAGAGGTGAAAAATCTGCTCCTTTACCTCCTCTCTTTCCTCATTGTCCAAAGTCCCAAACATTCCTTCCAGGTGAAGCAGTGATTTACTTGTACTTCTTTCAATTTAGTCTACAGTATTCGCTGCTCCCAATGCGGTCTCCTCTGCACTGGGGAAACCAAACGCAGACTGGGTGCCCACTTTGCAGAACCTTCGCTCAGTCCTCAAGCATGACCTGACTTCCGGTCGCTTGACATTTCAATTCTTGCTCTCATGCTCATGTTTCTAATTCTCGGCCTGCTATAAAGTTCCAGTGAAGCCCAATGCAAGCTGGAGGAACAGCATCTCATCTTCCTGATGTTTTATAGCCTTCTGGACTTAACATTGAGTTCAACAACTTCAGACCATGAACTCTGTTCTCCATTTTGATTGTTTTTCTCCTCTAGTGCCAGTCTCTATCTTGTTCTCATGTTTTTGTTTTCTGACAGTGCTGACCTTTATTATGCTATTACCACCTACTCTGGATCAATGTTTTAGTCTTTAATACTATCATTACCACTCCCTTTGTCTTATGTTTCATGACATCTTTGTCATTTATTCTCCCTTGCCCACAACCTATCTCTGACTTTCTATTTTGCTCCACTTGCCCCCCACCCCCACCTTTTTCAACAGCATAAAACAGCACATATTTCAATCTCCCTCCAGTTGCGAAGAAGAGTCATATTGGACTTGAAACATTAACTTGGTTTCTCTCTCCACACGTGCTGTTAGACCTGCAGAGTTTTTCCAAAAGTTCCTTTTTTTTTCAGATTTCCAGCATCTGTAGTATTTTTGCTTTTATTTAAGCACAGAAAGGAACCTCTTGTCTACATCTGGAAACCACTGCAAGCACAAGCACTTTAACTCTCAAAGCAGGCCTTTCAAAAGCATCAACATCATTGAGGTGAGTGCCACCTCGGTACAGTCCCTGTCATAACTCTCACAACTTCCTGGCACTGAAGTAACACATCTTAAGCATAAGAGTCAACACTGGATTTAGGACTAGCAATCTGACAGAGGCAGTGTAGGATTTGAGGGAGGTGGTGAAGAGATAGAGCTTGGTGTCATAACTGTACATGTGGAAGCTTTAGCCATATCCACTGCTGAGTGCTCAAGGATAGATCCATCAGGGACTCTGGAATAACAGTGCAAGGGCGCTTTACCAATGACCCTACATTCATCTTTCACTGGGGAAGCCAGACAGGGATGATCCCCACTTCCCAACGCAGATAATTATTTATGTGCCCTGCAAACAAATCAAAAGAGATCCAGAAGCACTCCATTGTCACTATAATCCATTCAACCCATAGTCAGGTTTGTGCCTCACTGAAGCTCCTAACAGGTTAATCAGCTACTTCCCCAGTCTGGCACAATTGGGAGCTCCATGGAATGCTCAGCTCAAGTGAATTTGGAGCCTATAAGAAAGGGATCACCCAATCTAACCAGCTCCATCTTGAGGGCTAGATTATATCCTTCCACCCCACAGGTAACAAATTTCACCTCTCTTAATATTACCAATGCTGTGATCTTCTGATGAAGTACTCTCAAGATGTTATTCTTAAAGCAGCCTCTCTAACTCCAATTATCATCCAAACACTGCAGGAGTAATAATACAGAAACTATACAATTGTCACCCATTTCTGATTTTGTGAAGCACGTTCTGGATTGTTTTCCTAAAACATTTTAAATGTGAGTGTTGTTAAAACGTTTGACTAATATTCATCTTCCCTGTTTAAGATTCTGCTGCAAATGTCCTGTTAACGAAAGCAGGCTGATCTCTGTCAGCATCAGCTCTGAGCAGATATACCTGTGAATCTCACCTTTCATAAAGGAAATCTTGATTTTTTTCACTGTACAAATAAATTATTAAAGTTACTGGGCGGATTCGTCCCAGATTTGCACTAAGTGCAGTAGCGGGCAGCTAAAACAACGTGGCTGGAGGTTTTCACGCTGTATCATCCCAAGCCGGCCACATTATTTATGCATTCCCGGGAAACATGCCGTCTCGATGGTGGGTGGGCTCTTATTTGCCTGCCCGCCATCACCTCGCCGCTTCAGCACGCCGAGTGCCATATTTAAAGCCCAGCCGTGCACACACATCTCAGTGCTCCCAGCCCACGGCTGCTGCAGGGAAGATGTTCACAAAAGGCAAAAAGACTGCAGCCCCCGGGTTTAGCGATGCGTCACTGGAACGCCTTTTGTTTGCCATGGAGGCCCGCCACGATGTCCTCTACCCCTACTCTGGCCGCAGGATGGGCAGGAGTGTTACCAACAAGGCTTGGGAGGCGGTGGCAATGATGGCCAGTGCCAATGCCCTGAAAAAGAGGACAGCCATCCAGCGCCACTACAGGATGAATGGTCTCATCCTTTCCGCCAGGGTAACTCACTCTTCTCATCGCTCTCAACTCACACACTCCCAAATCCATCCTACATCCACAGGGACCTCACACCTCAAGGGACAACAGCACTAACTCTCACACACACCCTCACATCTCCATCAGGCTCATATCCTCTGGAGCTCACATCCTCATCCCGTCCATGGCTCCGTTCACCACACAAACATTCCACGCTGTGCCATGTGTCCTGCTCAAACTCTCTCCATCTGTTTCCATGAAGGAGAAGCTGGCTCACATCAGCAGGGAGAGGTCCCAGACCAGGGGTGGAGTGTCCCACATTAGGCCCCTCACTCACTTTGAGGAGTGTGTCAATGCACTGACTGGTGAGGATGTGGACCCTGCTTGAGGTGACGGCAGCTAACACCCACCTGAGGATCCTGCACCACATCATCCCTCTCTCAACATAACTGGGAGTGCTCTCTCTCCTGCTTTTGACTCTGCTGCCATGCACTAATTATCTCTACTTTGGCTCACAGGGAGCTCTGCCAAGTGACTGACGCCCTCTGCCAGCCAGTTCTTCAGCTCCATCCATGTCCTCATCTGCAGCCAAGAGAACTCCTCCTCCAGTGAAGAGCTGGAATTAAGCAGCCCGGAAGACCTGTCACCACAGAGGGAGCAGCCGACCCACAAGAGATTCTGGAGGGAAAGGTATGTGTGTGGCAGGGCCTTTCGGAGCCTCGTGCAAGCAGATTCCCACGAACGCGGATTGTTCATATTTCACACTCACCTCAATGTCCTGAGCATTTTCACTGCTGCCTGCTGGGGTTCGCTTTCAGTTGTCCATCTGAGCTGACCTGCATCCCTGCCCACCCACTGATCATACTTCCATGCAGCACCTGATCTTGCCCAACACGAGTCTCATTTCATTTTTGATTTAGCAAGCATGGTCTGGTTTCACTGCATTGTGCGGTCCCCCATCTTTTACCCTTGCCTGGTCACCCATTTCCTCTCCTCCATTACAGTTGACACCCCCTCGGCATCACCTTCCATCTCACATCCGTGACCTACCAGCCACAACCCTTTTCCTTCGGGGATGTCCTGGTGAACGTGCACATTCCCTTCCTTCCCAAAAATCCCACCCCCATCCACATTCACCTCCCTGACCTCCTCCTTCCTACCCCCAGGTTCCGTGTCTGCCTCTAGGAGCTACCAACCACCCTTGCCATCTCTTCTATCTCTACCATCGAACCCTCACCCTCCCACCCTACTGTCTCACTCTGCCCTTGGTCATTCTCAACCTTCCTCCATACCACGCCTGCCATCAGCTCACTCCCCAGGAGGTAGACATGGACCATCTGACCCCTCCCATGCACATTCACTTACACACCCACCCTTCCAAAACCCCTTCAACCCCTTTCACACCTCTTCCCTCTGGAATCCCTTCCCCCCCTTGTACCCTTTTCCCCCCCCCGCAACCACTCCCCCCTTCCCCCCACCCCTGGGAATATCTTCTCCCCCAGAACCCTTCCGTCCCGGAACCCCTTCTCTCCTTTGCACCCCTTCTCCCCAGGAACCCCTTCCCCTTTCACACCTCTTCCCCCACCTTGGAACCCCTTCATCCCCTGGAACACCTCCCCCACTCTGGAACCCCTTCCCTTCTTCATATCCCTTGCCTCCCGGGACCCCTTCACCATAGAACCCCTTCCCCCCCCCAGTCCTCCCACCACACCCCAGCCCAGACACCCTGCCACCCTCCGCTTAGCCCCTCCTCCTTCCTGGCTCCTTCCTCCACCCTTACCTCTTACCCCATCACTATTAGACCCCTCCCCCATCCCGGCTCCTTCCTTCAGCTTTACCTCTTTCTCCAGCTTCTCTTCTTCCTCCAGTTTCACTTTGTCCCCCAGCCTTACTCCTACCCCCTTCCTGACTCCTTCCTCCACTCTTACTTCTTCCTCCACCCTTCCTCCCCATGGACATCCTCCCCTCTCCACACTCCTACCCTTCCACCTTCCACCCTCCCCATACACCTACTTCCCCAGTTACGCTCTTCTTCCCCATTACCCCCTCCTCTTCTCCCCGCCGTTCTCCCTCCCCCCTTTCCAATGTCCCACCCGCAAGACCCCTACCCCCCCTCAGCCTTCCACACACCCCTTCCCCCCAGAACCCCCCCACCCAACCTTACCCTATCCTGACACCTTCATTCCTCCCCCCCACAACCTCATCCCCACCCCCCCAGCACCTCTTCCTCTCCCAGCCGATACTAGCCCTTCCTCTCCCACCCCCTCAACCATCACCCATTGTGAGCATCAACGGTGACTTTCCAACTTCCATGAGCTGCTTCACGATGGAGCCACGTCCACGACAATCCACCCAGCGTGCCATGGACATTCCTCCAGTGTGCTGTTGCTGTTGGGCTCCAGCATCTTCTGTTCCCCGGATGTCCGTAATATGAACAAAGCCCTGGCGGGTAAGCCCCGACGTCTGCACGTCACACTTGTCAAGACGTGGTCTACATCGGTGTGTTTCCCACCGACATGGCTGGACGATCCAGCGGGGGGGACAATTCTGACAACCAGGCCTAATAATGACAATATTACCATGAGATTCCTGATGGCAGAGAATGCGGCCTGCCATCGGTGGGCTGAGCGGACAATCGTGAACTGGTTTCATGCCGTAGTGAAACCGTTCGCTCCATGTTGTCTGCTCACTCCACTGAACGTGCTGACACCGGTGGGCATGGAAAATCCCGGACACTGGTGCTGAACATTGTACCTTTCGTTATGTAGTCAAAAGTAGGCAGAAGTGCAAATCTAACCAACTTCTAAAATGTTGACTTCAGTTTGAAAGTACCAAGTCAGTCAGAGGCAGAATATGCCACTTGGATGGCATGCTTTGATACAAAATGTTTTGAAGCACACCCGATGTCTACTCAGTAACATGAAAATAAAATATACAATTTAGAATGAGAGATAACCCAGCTGGAGAGCACAAACTCTCCCTTTTACTCTGTGCATTTGGTTATCTACTCTCCTGAAATTTGGTGCCAGGGCTATATCTGCTTTTTGTGCAGCTGTAATATAGACTCCTTTGTTTATGTTCTTCGACACAGTTCTTCCACCTCTCCAACATCCCAGAATGAAGGATTGTCATATTTAAAAATACTGCACACATCCACCAGTTATGTATCAGCCTCTTCATGAATATAAAAGTAACGCAGAGAAACTTCTTAATTTAAACTGTGGCTTGATTTTCAAGTGCAGGTCATACATTTAATAGCAACACTATTCCTCTGAGAATCCTCTTTAAGTCAGTGGAACGACAGATTACCAGATAGCAACATAACAGGAGAAAATAAAGGCATCAGAGATTCAGGAAGCAAATTAACAAATTCAATGAACCTAAAATAATCTTGACTAACAGATGGGTTTCTGAATCCTATTTTAAAAAATTAATTCATGGGATGTGGGCTTCACTGGCAGGGCTGGCATTTATTGCCCATCCCTAATTGCCCTTGAGAAGGTGATTGTGAGCTACCTTCTTTACCTGCTGCAGTCCATGTGGTGTAGGTACACCCACAGTGCAGTTAGGGAGGGAGTCCCAGGATATTGTTCCAGCAACAGTGAAGGAACGGTGACACATTTCCAAGTCATGATGGTGTGTGGCTTGGAGGGGAACGTCCAGGTGGTGGTGTTCCCATCTATCTGCTGCCCTTGTCCTTCTAGATGGTAGTGGTCATAGGTTTGGAAGGTGTGGTCTAAAGAGCCTTGGTGAGTTCCTGCAGTGCATCTTGTAGATGGTACACACTGCTGCCACTGTGCATCGTTGGTGGAGAGGGAGAATGTTAGCAGATGGGATACCAATCAAGTAGGCTGTTTTGTCCTGGATGGTGTCAAACTTCTTGAGTGTTGTTGGAGCTGCACTCATCCAGGCAAGTGGGGAGTATTCCATCACACTCCTGACTTGTGTCTTGTAGATGGTGGACAGGCTTTGGGGAGTCAGGAGGTGAGTTGCCCGCTGCAGGATTCCGAGTCTCTGACCTGTTTTTGTAGCCACAGTATTTACATGGCTAGTCCAGTTCCGTTTCTGGTCAATGGTAACTCCCAGGAAGTTGATGGTTGGGAATTCAGCGATGGTAATGCTATTGAATGTCAAGAGATGATTGTTACATTTTCTCTTATTGGAGATGGTCATTGCCTGGAACTTGGGTGGCATGAATGTTATTTGCCAGGCCTTGCTGCATTTGAACATTGACTGCTTCAGTATCTGAGGAGTTGCGAATGGTGCTGAACATTGTGCAATCATCAGTGACCATCCCCACTTCTGACCTTACGATGGAAGGAAGGTCATTGATGAAGCATCTGAAGATGGTTGGGTCTAGGACACCATCCTGAAGAACTCCTGGAACTGAGATAGCAAATCTCTAACAACCACAACCATCTTCCTTTGTGCTAGGTATGACTCCAACCAGCGGAGAGCTTCCCCCTGATTCCCATTTACTCCAGTTTTGCTAGGGCTCCCTGATGCCACACTCAGTCAAATGCGGCCTTGATGTCAAGGCCAGTCACTCTCACCTCACCTCTGGGGTTCAGCTCTTTTGTCACCCAAACTGAGTGTCAGTGAGCAGGTTATTGCTAAGCAAGTGCCGCTTGATAGCACTGTTAATGACTATTTCTATCACTTCACTGATGATCGAGAGTAGACTGATGGGGCGGTAATTGGCCGGGTTTGATTTGTCCTGCCTTTTGTGTACATGGCATACAGGGACAATTTTCCACATATGTGGGTAGATGCCAGTGTTGTAGCTGTGCTGGAACAATTTGGCTAGGGATGCAGCAAGTTCTGGAGCACAAGTCTTCAGCACAGTTTCCGGAATGTTGTCAGGGCCCATAGCCTTTGCAGTATCCAGTGCCTTCAGCCGTTTCTTGATATTACGTGAAGTGAATCAAATTGGCTGAAGACTGGCTTCTCTGAGGAGGCTGAGATGAATCATCTACTCAGAAATAGCATCAGGAATTTGCAACAACTACTCTTAAACTATGTAGCATAATGTTTTAATTGTAGAAAACAAAAAGTCAGCTGATAATTTCAACCTGATAAAAGGTTCCACATGATTTCTTAGAAACAATTGTAAACGGAAAAAATAGAAAATTGGTGAAAATCAAACATAACTGGAAATAAGCATTTAGTAATCATAAGGTAATGAAAATCTATGTGATGAATATATCATTCTCTTTTATCAGATCCAATTGTTTTTATTTGAAATTGCCGTAGCCACTTTTGCAAACTTAGGAGCAGAGATCACCATGATATAGCTTTATATTTTATTTAGCTTTTCAGAATATGACAGTGCTCTGTACATTTTAACTGGGTTATCTCTCATTCAAAATTGCATATTTATTTTCATGTTACTGAGTAGACATTGGATGTGTTTCCTAAACATTTTGTATCAAAGCGTGTTATCCAAGTGATATATTCTGCCTCTGACTGTCTTGGTACTTTTAAACTGAAGTCAATATTTTAGAAGTTGGTTAGATTTACATTTTTGTCTACTGTTGCCTACATAACGAAGGGTAGGCCACAAAGAATATAACTTTCGTTATATACTCCATCATGTGCAGGAAGCCAAGTCTGAGGTGAAATGGCAGCTCTCTCTCTTATGATTCTAGCATTCCTAACTTTAATGGGTTAGATATGTAAGAATGTTCTCGATTATAACTTTAACATACTTCTTGACCTGAGCTGCAAAAGATCACAGATCAGTCTCCCAGGATTATGCTTCCGAATAGAATAACTAAAACCACATTAGAAAGAGGAAGGGGCCAGGAACAAATTGTTGAATTTCCGCTCTTTGGATGATTCTGCAGATCCAAAGACTCCAGAATAAATTGGAGCTGTATTCACTGAGCTGAATGGATTGGATGGAGGAGATTCATCATCCTATTCAAAGCTGCAGCAAATCCCCTGACAGGTCTGATTAAACTAAATAGATACTTCGAGGTGTTGAGTAGTAACAAAATCCACACTTTGATGTTTTATATGCTTTTGCCTAACAATGAAGATATGTAGCTAAATTATTAATATATACATGGTAAGCATAAACTTCAAGCAATCAGGTGTTACAAAAAATTTTTAATATCTTTTGATTCTTTTTTTTCCAAAATAATAGCCTATCTCCGAAATCAAACCCAAATGCTTGGGGTAAAATTTTTCCCATGTCAGGCGGGCCAAGCGAGAGTGGGCATGGGTGGGCACGGACCCGATTGCCACCTTCGGTCGGGTCTCCGCCGCCATTTTACCCGAGGGGAGCCAATTAAGGCCCGCCCAATGTATTTCTCGACTCCGAGGATAGCAGGAGTGGGGGGGCGGTGGCGGGCGTGCACAGACCACCCGGTCCAATGGTGACCTGGCGGCCTGGTTAAATGAAGGCCTGGCAGCCTTTGCAAGGAGCACAGAGGAGGGCTACTGTCCATCACGCAAGTCTGGAGGGTAGGTCAGCGGGGCAGGCCAGTGGGGCTGGCCAGGATGGTGGGTAGGCCAGCGGGCAGTGTGCCCCTCGTTTCTCGGATGAGTGCCTGGCTGCCCTCCTGGAGGAGGTGGCAGCGCGGTGGGAGGTCCTGATTTCAAGACGGGAGGTAGAGACCTCCCTACCTGACCAAACGTGTGTGGGAGGAGGTGGCCGAGAGTGTAAGCTCCCATGATATGGTGCAACACACATGGGTCCAGTGCCGTAAGAGATTCAACAACCTCCTGCGCTCAGGAAGGGTGAGTACCATGTTGGCTGAGGTCACTTAATGTAGTCATCACCCTTTTCCCCCACCCTCTCTGCAACTCAGAGTAAAATAACAGCATTGAATCCTTCACAGCATGTATCCCTCACTGAGTGGGCCAGCAGATATTGCCCAAGCCTAGTTCACCCTCAGAGGGTTGAGCTAGGATGGGTTCTGCATTTGCAGCATGTGTGACACTGACACCCAGAGTACAGAATGTGGGTGAAAGTCAAGGATCTGCACCTAGGCAGAGTGCTGGAATGGGGAAGCATGTCAAAGTCAGGGTGCTAACATGCTGGGAGGGGAGCTTCCAGCTCAGGAGAAGGCTGCACACAATTCCACCGAGCGGATGTGGACTGACGGAAGCCAGGCCCAGTTGGCGATCCTGACACCTTTTGAGCAGCAGGCCATGGATTTGGAGAGGCGCCATGCGCCCAGATCCACCGGGGGCGGTGAGGCTGGGGTGTCAAGGGGAGGTATGTTTGGAGAGCACTCAGGTCACCATGTGTGTCCCAAAAGCCATGGCACTGCTGAATGCTCAGTGGTTGACGTTTGCAACATGGGTTGACTATTGATTATGGAAGGATGAGTGCATAATGATCTGGGGGAGCGGCATGCACATTGACATTGTCTGCACTGTAATGAACCAAATGTCCTTGTTCTTCCTTTCAGCATCACTGAAGCAGGGCCGGGAAGAGGAGGCAAAGGGGCCACCTCTCACCCCTGAGGGCCCAGAGGAAATCCACTCGCCAGCATCACACCATCTCTGCCAGGCAGGCACCAATGCAGATCCTAGCACCTTGGTGGGAATTAAATCTTCGGCTAATGTCCCGGGGCACGGTGGTGAGGGCACCTCACACTCGCTTAAGGTGCAGACGGAGACAGAGAGTGCCCAGGGCGCCAGCAGTCAGAGGACTGCTGGGAACCAGGCACATGCTCGGTTGGTGGCTGATGATGTGCCTCTGGAGTCGTTCATGAGGTAGCAAATGCTGGAAGTGCAGCAGGGTATGCGGGAGGATCTGGTGGAGATGCATGATGCAATGCGTGGCATGGTGCCCGTGCTTGAGGAGTCCACGCGGAGCATCACCGGTGCAATGAGCCTCATGGCCGAGTGCCATGCTTCATCCATGGAGAGAGTGGCGACTCTCATGGAGAGGCTTCTCCAGGAGAACAATCAGGGCCTCCTGGGGACGCACTCGGACCTGCAAGCCTTCACAGCGGCATTGGCCTCAGCTGGTCAGTGCCAGTGTGGGAGATGGCTTGGGCACCAAGTATCCCAGCTCGGTGCCCATCCATCCATGGTCAGCAGGGAGGTCCGAAGCGATCTCACATCAGCACAGCAGCAGCCCGTCATCTCTGCTGGCTCCTCTCAGGGTGCTCTAGATGAAGGCAGCAGCTCCTCCACCTCTGCCAGTGACTGTGGCACCTGATGACACTGTGGCAACTGGGGAGAAGCCAGCTGTGGAACTGGCCGCTCCCTCCCAGGCAGGGCCATCAAAGGCTCCATGGACCAGAGGACACCCACCAAGGTGATCGAGGCCAAAAGGACAGCACAGTAAGCAGGCTGTCTCAGATGCCACTGCCAGCGAGGGGACAGCAACTAGTCGTAGCACCCATAAGTGTAAAATTAAGGCACCTTAGGCACACCATGGATTTCTCACTGGTGCTTTTAAGTTGGCCCATAGTAGTTTCTAGAAGACTTGTGTGATGTCCAACACCTTTTTTCTTTGGTTTATGAAGTTACATTTGTTCTCTCAATAAATTTTGATATGTTGTCATGGCTCAGGGTGATTCCTTACTTCTGCACGTATACGGGAAGCCATGATGTTATGAGTGAGTTTTTTGACATTGAGCTTTATTGACAAGGGCCTTAGTTAATGTTAGTATCCAGGCTGCTTTAGCATTCAGGTATCGAGTGTGGACCCTGTAGCCCTGATGTGTGCTGAAGGCCCATCCGTGGTGGGCTAGCTGAAGGTTCTTTGGATTAAAGCCTCTTGGGTGCCCCTGTCTCCCTGGAGTATGCCCGGGTCAGCGTTTACCCCCTTCAGCATTCTCCTGTGCATGCTCATCCTCGGACTCACTGCTGGACTCATTGTGTGCATTTGGAGCAATTGCGTCCATGTCTTCCTTGTCTTCTACGTCACCTCTTTCCAGCGCCATATTGTGGAGACCGCAGCTTGCAACCACTATCACCGACACACGATCTCGGGGGTATTGGAGTGCGTTACCTGAGCAGCCCAGGCATCGGAAGTGCATCTTGAGAAGAACGATGGTTCTCCCCACCACAGCCTTTGTGGAGGTGTGGCTCCTGTTGTAGCGCTGCTCAGCTTCCATTCTTGGATAGTGGAGAGGCGTCATGAGCCACCTTATGAAGGGGTAGCCTTTGTCATCCACCAGCCATCCATCCAGCCGGGCTGGAGCACTGAAGAGCCCTAGCACCCGGGAGTGTGTCAGGATGTAGGCATTGTGGGAGCTGCCTGGGTACCTTGCACAGACTTGTAGAATCTGCATCCTGTGATCACACACTATCTGCACGTTCATGGAGTGGATGCCCTTCCTGTTGATGAAGGCACCGGGCTCACCTGCTGGCGCCTTGATGGCCACATGTGTGCAGTCTATTGCACCCTGGACGTGGGGAAAGCCAGCATTAGCCTCTGGGTCGCTGTGTCTGGCTTGCCTGGTCCTGGCGGAAGTGGATGAAGGTCAATGCATGCCTGAATAGAGTGTCTATAACCTGCTTGACAAGTGGGGACAGCTGATTGGGAGACTCGCAAAGATCACCCACCGACCCCTGTAAGGAGCCAGAGGCATAGAAGTTGAGGGCAGCTGTGACCTTTAGCGCCACTGGCATGGGGTGCCCACCCACACAGTTGGTGCAGATCTCAGGGCCTATCATCTGACAGATGGAGGCGACTGTCCCC
This sequence comes from Cetorhinus maximus, assembly GCF_964194155.1. Lineage (NCBI taxonomy): Eukaryota > Metazoa > Chordata > Chondrichthyes > Lamniformes > Cetorhinidae > Cetorhinus > Cetorhinus maximus. Next base: position 75,201,685 of record NC_135882.1, on the reverse strand, counting down.
TTTAGAGATGGAGTCTCCTTCGGCACTGCACCTCAGACATATTGAGGTAGCTGCTTCGCCGCCTGTATATCCTGGCAGCAGGATAGTGGCGTCTTCTGTGGCCCCTTCCGCCTTGGACTACCTCTTGGCCCTGCACCCCTTGTGCCTGCACCTCTCCTCCCAAAGGTGGCTCCCCTGGAGGCTGAATGTGGACTCCTGGCCTCCTCCCCCTTCTGGCCCTCCCTTCCTCCTCAGAGGAGGTGCCTCCAGTGGAGAGCACAACTCCCATTCCCAGACTAAGGAAAGGCTTCCTGAAAGCTGCAGGCCCCAAAAATGCTCTTTACTGTAGAGTCCTGACCTGAAGGCCATTACTCCTGTCCAAGCAGCTGGTATGAATTTTGAAGTATTCCTGCTCACACAGGCAAGTATCAGTGACTTTAACAATTAAATATCTGACAGATAACATTCGCGACCCCACTCACCCCTCTTATCCTGCCCGTGGATGGAGTTTTTACAAATGCCTCCTACCCGCCTGCCCGTTGTGCCCGAGCGACATCCTGAAGATAGCACAAGCCCCGAAAAATTGCAGCCAATTGCTGCCTGAAGGGCCTTAATTACATGAGGAATTAATGGTGGGCGCGCACCCGAGAACATCGCGTGCCCGCCCACCTAAATATCGCGATGGCGCACAGTGACATTGGGACGCTCGCTCGATGTCGCCGCGCGTCATCTTACGCAATGCCGTGCGCGGCCTGCCCCATACAGCAACGGGAAAATTCTGGCCTTGGTTTCTACACCAAAGATTTCAGAATCATAGGCAGAAATTTGCTCTTGGTGAGGGGTGCTCGGTGAGGGTTGGGTGAGGGGTGCTCAGTGGGGGGTGGGCAGGGTGCTCGGTGGGGGGTGGGAGGGGGTGCTCGGTGGGGGCTGGGTGAGGGGTGCTCGGTGGGGGGTGGGCGGGGGTGCTCGGTGTGGGGTGGGCGGGGGTGCTCGGTAGGGGGTGGGCGGGGGTGCTCGGTGGGGGGTGGGTGAGGGGTGCTCAGTGGGCGGGGGTGCTCGGTGGAGGGTGGGCGGGGGTGCTCGGTGAGTGGTGGGCGGGGGTGCTCGGTGGGGGGTGGGTGAGGGTGCTCGGTGAGTGGTGGGCGGGGGTGCTCGGTGGGGGGTGGGTGAGGGTGCTCGGTGGGGGGTGGGTGAGGGGTGCTCGGTGTGGGGTGGGCGGGGGTTCTCGGTGGGGGGTGGGTGAGGGGTGCTCGGTGAGTGGTGGGCGGGGGTGCTCGGTGGGGGGTGGGTGAGGGTGCTCGGTGGGGGGTGTGTGAGGGGTGCTTGGTGTGGGGTGGGTGGGGGTTCTCGGTGGGGGGTGGGTGAGGCGTGCTCGGTGGGGGTTGGGTGAGGGGTGCTCGGTGGGGGGTGGGCAGGGTGCTCGGTGGGGGGTGGGAGGGGGTGCTCGGTGGGGGCTGGGTGAGGGGTGCTCGGTGGGGGGGTGGGCGGGGGTGCTCGGTGTGGGGTGGGCGGGGGTGATCGGTGGGGGGTGGGCGGGGGTGCTTGGTGGGGGGTGGGTGAGGGGTGCTCGGTGGGCGGGGGTGCTCGGTGGGGGGTGGGCGGGGGTGCTCGGTGAGTGGTGGGCGGGGGTGCTCGGTGGGGGGTGTGTGAGGGGTGCTCGGTGTGGGGTGGGCGGGTGTTCACGGTGGGGGCTGGGTGAGGGGTGCTCGGTGGGGGGTGGGCGGGGTGCTCGGTGTGGGATGGGCGGGGGTGATCGGTGGGGGGTGGGTGAGGGGTACTCGGTGGGGGTTGGGCGGGGGTGCTCGGTGGGCGGTGGGCGGGGGTGCTCGGTGGGGGGTGGGTGGGGGTGCTCGGTGGGGGGTGGGTGAGGGGTACTCGGTGGGGGTTGGGCGGGGGTGCTCGGTGGGGGGTGGGTGAGGGGTGCTCGGTGGGGGGTGGGTGGGGATCCTTGGTGGGGGGTGGGTGAGGGGTGCTCGGTGGGGGGTGGGCGGGGGTGATCAGTGGGGGGGTGGGTGAGGGGTGCTCGGTGGGGGGTGGGCAGGGTGCTCGGTGGGGGCTGGGTGAGGGGTGCTCGGTGTGGGATGGGCGGGGGTGCTCGGTGGGGAGTGGGCGGGGGTGCTCGGTGGGGGGTGTGTGAGGGGTGCTCGGTGGGGGGTGGGCGGGGGTGCTCGGTGGGGGGTGCGCGGGGGTGCTCGGTGGGGGGTGGGTGAGGGGTGCTCGGTGGGTGGTGGGCGGGGGTGCTCGGTGGGGGGTGGGTGAGGGTGCTCGGTGGGGGGTGGGTGAGGGGTGCTCGGTGTGGGGTGGGCGGGGGTTCTCGGTGGGGGGTGGGTGAGGGGTGCTCGGTGAGTGGTGGGCGGGGGTGCTCGGTGGGGGGTGGGTGAGGGTGCTCGGTGGGGGGTGTGTGAGGGGTGCTTGGTGTGGGGTGGGTGGGGGTTCTCGGTGGGGGGTGGGTGAGGCGTGCTCGGTGGGGGTTGGGTGAGGGGTGCTCGGTGGGGGGTGGGCAGGGTGCTCGGTGGGGGGTGGGAGGGGGTGCTCGGTGGGGGCTGGGTGAGGGGTGCTCGGTGGGGGGGTGGGCGGGGGTGCTCGGTGTGGGGTGGGCGGGGGTGATCGGTGGGGGGTGGGCGGGGGTGCTTGGTGGGGGGTGGGTGAGGGGTGCTCGGTGGGCGGGGGTGCTCGGTGGGGGGTGGGCGGGGGTGCTCGGTGAGTGGTGGGCGGGGGTGCTCGGTGGGGGGTGTGTGAGGGGTGCTCGGTGTGGGGTGGGCGGGGGTTCTCGGTGGGGGCTGGGTGAGGGGTGCTCGGTGGGGGGTGGGCGGGGTGCTCGGTGTGGGATGGGCGGGGGTGATCGGTGGGGGGTGGGTGAGGGGTACTCGGTGGGGGTTGGGCGGGGGTGCTCGGTGGGCGGTGGGCGGGGGTGCTCGGTGGGGGGTGGGTGGGGGTGCTCGGTGGGGGGTGGGTGAGGGGTACTCGGTGGGGGTTGGGCGGGGGTGCTCGGTGGGGGGTGGGTGAGGGGTGCTCGGTGGGGGGTGGGTGGGGATCCTTGGTGGGGGGTGGGTGAGGGGTGCTCGGTGGGGGGTGGGCGGGGGTGATCAGTGGGGGGGTGGGTGAGGGGTGCTCGGTGGGGGGTGGGCAGGGTGCTCGGTGGGGGCTGGGTGAGGGGTGCTCGGTGTGGGATGGGCGGGGGTGCTCGGTGGGGGTGGGCGGGGGTGCTCGGTGGGGGGTGTGTGAGGGGTGCTCGGTGGGGGGTGGGCGGGGGTGCTCGGTGGGGGCTGCGCGGGGGTGCTCGGTGGGGGTGGGTGAGGGGTGCTCGGTGGGTGGTGGGCGGGGGTGCTCGGTGGGGGGTGGGCGGGGATGGTCAAGAAGTCGACCGCTACCCGCGATTGGCACTGCACCGCGATTTCACGCTGGCCAATTAAGGCCCACCCAGCGTGAAACACAAGCGGCAGCGCTCAGCACTGCCTGTGCGGGAGGGGGGAGTGCGAGCTGGCCGAGTGTGAACCTCACATGTACGCGAGTGAACGCTGCATAATGCCTCAGGGAGATGAAGAGATGTAAAAAAACTTTAAAACATAAAAATGTAATGAAACATGTCCCCTCATGTGACTCGGCCACATGAGCAGGGACATGTAAATCATGAAAAATTAAAGTTTTTATTTTATTTTTATTTGCTTTTGGAAACCTCATCCCGCCCGTAGATGAGGTTTCCAAAAAAATGCAAAGTCCGCTTGGCCTTTTCACCTGCCTGCCAACCATACGGTTGGATGGGCAGCGAAAAATTTGATTTAATTGGTCACTTAATGGCCTTAACAAGCTTTTTCATTGTTGGCGGGCGTGCTGCCAGTTTCAGAGTTCACCCACCGACCAAACAATCGCGTGACTGTCTGTTGGCTTCGGCAAGCTCAGCCGACGTCAATGCAAGTCATTTCACGCTCGAGCGGGTCGAGCATGCACCCGCCCGCTGAGCCAAAATTTCTGCCCCAGATGTCTGGAAGGTATTGGTTATGGGAACATATTACAGTCTTGCGAATAAAGGATATTTGTTGATCTTTAACGTCTCTGCATGATGTTCACTTTGCTACAACATTGCCTTGGACCTCACGCCCATCCCCGTTAGTCCTATCTCTCTCCTATGTGGCCTTTTCCTCTGCCCCTTTTAACATGCTCTGTGATGTTATTCTATATGAAGGATATTTTATAAATACCTGTTTGTTGTTATGGGCATTCTTATTAATATTCTGAATTTACCAGATGTATTTGTAGCATATACATACACATAAACTATACAAACTATTTGTGGCATATACACACATACATTTATTCATGAATACCACTGCAGCATTTAGAAAGTTTGAAACAATTCTTGACTTCACGAGGCCACTCTGTTAACTGGGTGGAAACCACACATATTTATGTTCTGCCAAAACTGCTATTCTTCCAGCAACCCTGCCCAGGAATTCTATCCCTCAAAGTAGCAGAGTGTCAAACCGAAGGTCACTAAATATTAACCTTTAATGTTCCCTATTGGATGGAATCTGCACATGGGGCATGAAATAAATATTGAAATGGTCTGACCTTGTCAACTCATGTAAGGCTGGGTCTCTGTGCTAAGAACATAACATGTGCACAAAGAGAGCCTGAGAAGCCCAAGGTGTATGCTCATGGCATCTGCTCCCCACAACATCTATACCACATGTATTTAAATATTCTATTGCTCCCACAATCCAGTTGCAGTCCCAAGGAAAGGTTAAAAACAAAAACAGAATTACCTGGAAAAACTCAGCAGGTCTGGCAGCATCGGTGGAGAAGAAATCAGTTAACGTTTCAAGTCCTCACGACCCTTCGGCAGAACTGAGTATAGTTAGGAGAGAGGTGAAATATAAGCTGGTCTAAGGTGGGGGGGGCGGGGGGAGAGAGAAGTTGAGGGTGGGGTGATTGTGGGGATAAGCAAGCAGTGATAGGAGCAGATAATCAAAAGATGTCACAGACAAAAGGATCAAAGAGGTGTTGAAGGTGGTGATATTGTCTAAGAAAAGTGCTAATTAAGAATGGAAGGCAGGATACTCAAGGTACAGCTCTAGTGGGGGTGGGGTGGAAAGACCTACAAAGTTTTAGTTTTAGATTTAAAAATAATGGAAATAGGTGGGAAAAGAAGAATCTATATATATTATTGAAAAAAAAAAGGAAGGGGGAGGAAAGGTTGTTGGTTTCCCTTGCTCATTTAAGATGGGTGCTGGCTGGGTGGCCCATTCAATCTCTTTGGAGATCACAGTCTTAAAGGGAGGTGGTAAATTTTGCTGTGGTAAATTTAATTTGGCAGACCAGAACATTTTATTTTAGAGCTTTTGGCAATTTTGTCTGTTTTTGTTTAACTCTACTGCATTGATTTTTCTCACTTGCTATCTCTCTGTGTTTGTCCAATGTTATTTGATGCATCAGTAGTAGTTAGATTTCTGTTTATGTCTTTGTGAACCTTTGTAGACATTTTGCAAGTATTTCTGTTTGCTGCAGCTCTACATACTTTAACTTAAACCTGTTGGAATAACATGATCGTCTGTGAGTATGTGAGTAAATGATATCCAATTGGTGTCTTGCTAAGTTGTAAGGTGCTCCACTGTATGTATGTTTATTAAATTCAGTATTGTTGTTGTCATATTGTTAATGAAATGACAAATGGGGTGCAGAGGAGATTCACCAGGATGTTGCCTGGGATGAAACAGTTAAGTTATGAGGAGAGGTTGGATAGACTTCGGTTGTTTTCGTTGGAGCAGAGAAGACTGATGGGTGACCTGATTGAGGTGTACAAGATTATGAGGGGCATGGACAGGGTGGATAGGGAGCAGCTATTCCCCTTAGTTGAAGGGTCAGTCACAAGGGGGCATAGGTTCAAGGCGAGGGGCAGGGGGTTTAAGGGGGATGTGAGAAAAAACTTTTTTACCCAGAGGGTGGTGACGGTCTGGAATGCACTGCCTGGGAGGGTGGTGGAGGCGGGTTGCCTCACATCCTTTAAAAAGTACCTGGATGAGCACTTGGCACGTCATAACATTCAAGGCTATGGGCCAAGTGCTGGGAAATGGGATTAGGTAGGTAGGTCAGGTGTTTCTCACGTGTCGGCGCAGACTCGATGGGCCGAAGGGCCTCTTCTGCACTGTGATTCTGTGATTCTGTGATACCACAATGTTTCAATAACTTGTTTATTTACATTATTTTCTTTTCTGTCTGAGTTATGTGTTGAGTTTTTGGTGTTTGTTTAATTATTCTTCTGTACGAATTCCTGATCTTAACTACTGGGCCAAGAAAAGGCCTGGTGATTTCCCAGAGAGAGAAAATAAATCAGACACATGGGATGGAATTTAATGTCCTGCCCCGCGGTGAGGCAGGTTTAGCCTTTAATCCGCCAGGAGAATAACTGGTAGGGACCCCATCGCCTTCCTGCCTCTTCCCAGGTTAAGTCCAGGACAGGAAGCCTCATGGATGTCCTTCCTGCCCACTGCCAATTAATACCCTTAAGTAGGCAATTAATGACCACATAAGGGTCTCATCCCATCCCGCTGGTCTTCAAGTAGTGGTGGGGGGGGGGATGGGAGCAGTCACCATGCAGGAAGTCCAAAAAGCAAACCCTGTCATGCTTGCCCATCGAGAGCTGTCACTGTTTCTGGTGGTGCTGCCTGCAATGGGTGGCTGTTAGCCTCCGATTGGCAGCAGCTCTGGGGGTGGGTTGTGGCATGGGTGGAGGGGAAGGGCAGCATAAATTTCCACTTCCAGAGTCCTCGATCCCAGAGAAGGCCCACCACTGGCCACTTCTTGATTGCTACTTGATACAGCTGGCCTTCTCCAAAGGAGGTGAAGCGGGACTCTCGCTGGCTCTCCAGCCAGCAGGCAAGACCCGTGTCATCTGGACTAAATGCCACCCATAGCTCTTCTGAATCTTCTCTTTTACACCTTCTTGCGGTTGGCTCAGAGTGGTATTGGCCTTCAAGCAGGTGACAACCTGACTAAATGTTTTTGGTACATGTCCTTTGAAAACTTGGGAGAAAGTAAAGAGATCATATATTTTTTTTAAAGTGCAAACTAAGGAAAGGACCTTAGTCCCTTGCACTACACAATGTACAATTTGTGCTCTCTTGGACTGTCCCTATTTAATCTACTTGGGTTGTCAATAACCACAGATGATAGATCCAGGAAGAGAACATTTTGTGAAATTTCTTACTGGCTTTAAAGGAATGAAGATTAACATGTGTAGAATTTCAATTCAATATAAGGTTGCCAGTTCTGGTGGAGGCATTTTTGGAGTTTTGATCATATTAACCGTATGAAGTTTAACCAGTTGATGCCTGATCATGTGACATCTCATCACATGATTCTTGATCATGTGACATCTGATCACCTGACATCTGCAAATGTTATGGAGCTTCTGAATGAGTTTCTGTGTGAAGGTGACAACTCTGAACTGGGAGCTTCAGTCAGATTCAACCCGCACTTGGATTTAAACACATCAAACCGACTGGTACAGGTCATCCTGAACCAGACCAAGCGATTGCAGAAAGGCCAGAGTACTCATTATTTGAGGTATCTTTCCTGCTAAACCTAGTTCAGCACCAACCTTTCTAATCCATTCACTGGGCTTGCAGCCAATAATGGAGAGTTTTCATAGAATGATAAAAATTACAGCACAGGAAGAGGCCAATCATGTCCCCCAGTGCCTGTGCTGGTGTCGACACTCTCTTCTGTAACCCCATTCCCCTCCACAGGTCCTTTAATATTTTCCTTTTTCAAAATACTCATTGTGTTGTTGCTCTAGTCACGACCTCAGCAGTTATTTATGCTGAAGCAGTCCATGGTAAAATAATTCCTAATTCAAGAACCTACTTTATCCTTTCGCCTTGGTTCTTCCAGTATGAATTCTCAGTCTCCATCCTTTTGTATAACATTCGCACACCAATGGAAATTGCCTTTCACTATTTATCCACAGTAAAATTCCCAGATGTTACTCACCCTCTATTGGCTGCTCTTCATTCAGTGCCACTCCCACTCGCCAAATTGCTGTTGCTCCCGACTGCAGAAATTTCAGGTCATGATGCTCACCCCATTCCTCAGTCTCCCTCCTTCTACCCTACTCAAGCCTGGATCCAATCAACATACAGTCTTCCTTCTCAATCGCGTTTCAATAAAGGGAAATGAGGAAGACTTGCGTGTATTTGCCTTTCATGGTCAGGATGTTCCAAAACACTTAACAGCCAATGAAGTAATGTTGGAAGCATGGCAGGAAATTTGTACACAGCAAACTCTCATATTATCACACTGTTTAGCCCACCTTTTGAAATAATGCCATACAATCTTTTACATCTACCTGGGGCCATGGATCAACATCTCTTTAGAAACACAACAGCTTTGACAGTGCAGCACTCCTTCAGTACTGCATTGGAGTGTTAGCCTGCCTTATGCACTCAAACCTCTGTGGTGGCATTTGAATCCACAACATTCTGACTCAGAGGCAAGAGTGTTACCAACTGATTCATGGTTTACAGTGAATTGTTCTGTGGCTGCTCTGTTAAGAATAGAAAATAACCAAATTAATGATGTTCAGCATGGCTGGAAATCCAACTAATTTAGTGAGAGAAATCAGAAGATGGGTCGTCGCTCTTTTTCAATTAAATCATATATTCATCGGGAAGTGAGATTGAGAGAAATAGACCCCTGCCTTCCAATGGGTTCAGCCGTGAAAATGCTAGGTTAAGGATAGGCAGCTGATAGCAGGGCATTGTGGTCATAATGGAGTGGACCAATTTCAGCTGGCATTGCCAGTTATTGAAGGTCCTGGCATTGGTTCCTTCTCTCCCTCGTTAGCATCTTTTATGCTTCTGAGTTTTGTGAAAATTAGCAATAAAATCAGGAATTGGTTTCCTGCTGCACATCTTTCCTCACTGTTAGGTTCATGGCCATGGTCTTCACTGCAACAAATTTGCTAAGCAGTGGGGAAAGATTTGTGGTTGGGATTAGTGAAGACAAATGTAGGTCTCCTACAGTCAGAAATGGGGGAAAATTATAATGGGGAACAAAGAAATGACAGAAGAATTGAACACAGGTTTTGGTTCTGTCTTCACAAAAGAGGACACAAATAATTTCCCAGAAATGTTAGGGAACCAAGGGCATAGCGAGAGGGAGGAGTTGAAGAAAATCAGTATTAGTCAAAAAAATGGTGCTAGAGAAATTAATGGTGTTAAAGGCTGAAAAATCCCCAAGGCCTGATAATCTACATCCCAGAGTACTAAAGGAAGTGGCCCTGGAAATATTGGATGCATTGGTGGTCATCTTCCAAAATTCTATAGACTCTGGAGCAGTTCCTACAGATTGGAGGGTGGCAAATGTAATCCCACTATTTAAAAAAGGAGGGAGAGAAAAAAAAAACAATTACAGACCAGTTAGCCTAACATCAGTAGTGGGGAAAATGCTAGAGTCTATTATAAAAGACGTGGTAACAGAAAACTTGGAAAGCCTCAATGGGATTAGACAAAGTCAGCATGGGTTTATGAGAGGGAAATCATCTTTAACTAATCTACTGAGGTTAATTTTGAGGATGTAACTAGTAGAATAGATAAGGGAGAACCAGTAGATGTGGAACAGGATTTCCCGGTCAGTGAGCGAGGGGCGGGGCCTGCTTACCGATGCGTAAAATGATGCGGGATGACGTCGGGCGGAACTTCCGACGTCACCCTGCCTCATTTCAATTCTCAGGTAGGCAGGGGCTCAGCAGAATCAACTGTGCACCCGCCGACCTGTCAATGGTCAATTAAGGCCATTGACAAACTCATTTAAGTAATTAGTGGACCTGCCCGTCCAACCTTAAGGCTGGTGGGCAGGCCGGGAGCCCTGGCGGGCATTAGAAAAAGCATGAAACCTCATCCATGGGTGGGATGATGTTTCATGTAGGTTTTAAAAAATGTAATAAAAGTGTCTTTGAAAGTGATGGACATGTCCCAACTCATGTGACAGTGTCACATGAGGGGACATGGCGTAAACTTTTTTTTTATATTTTTAAGATTTTTTAGTGTGGAGCCAATCTCCCTGAGGCTGCACTTAGCCTCAGGGAGATGAGTGCGCTCTTTCGTGCACATGCGTAAAAGAGCGCACTCTCAGCTTAGGGAATCCGCCCCCCCCTACCCGCACAGGGAGCACATAGCGCTTCCTGGCGGATGTCACGCTGGGCGGGCCTTAATTGGCCCGCCCACGGAAAATGGTGGCATGCCCCCGATCAGGGCCGCCACTCGGAGACATGCCTCCACGTGCCCGCTCCTAAACTTCCTCCTTGATAGGGGGAAAATTCTGCCCGTGGTATATTTGGATTTCAAGAAGGCTTTTGATAAGGTCCCACATAAAAGGCTAGTGGGCAAAATTAAAGCACATGGGATTGGGGGTAATATGCTGGCATGGATTGAGAATTGGTTGACAGACTGGAAACAGAGTGGGAATGAATGGGTCTTTTTCCAGGTGATAGGCGGTGATGAGTGGCGTACCGCAGGGATCAGTGCTTGGGCCCCAGCTATTCACGATTTATATAAATTACTTGGATGAGGGAACCAAATGCAATATTTCTAAGTTTGCTGATGACACAAAACTGGGCGGGGTTGAGAGTAGTGAGGAGGATGCAAGGAGGCTTCAGGGCGATTTACACAAGTTGTGTGTGGGCAAACACGTGGCAGATGCAGTATAACATGGATAAATTTGAAGTTATACGCTTCAGTGTGAAAAATAAAGGCAGAGTATTATTTAAATGGTGATATATTGGGAAATGTGGTTGTACAAAGGGATCTGGGTGACCTTGTACACCAGTCAATGAAAGTAAATAGGCAGGTGCAACAAGCAATTAGGAAGGCAATTGATATGTTGGCCTTCATTGCAAGAGGATTTGAGTTCAGAAGTAGGGATGTCTTACTGCAGCTAAACAGGGCCTTGGTGAGACCACACCTGGAGTATTGCATGCAGTTTTGGTCTCCCTACATAAGAAAGGATATACTTGCTATAGAGGGAGTGCAGCGAAGGTTCACTAGGTTAATACCTGGGATGGCAGGACTGTTGTATGAGGAGAGATTGGTTCGACTAGGCCTGTATTCACTAGAGATTAGAAGAATGAGAGGGGATCTGATTGAAACGTATAAAATTCTAACAGGGCTAGACAGACTGGATGTTTCCCCTGGTTGGGGAGTCTAGAACCAAGGGCCGCAGTCTCAGGATACAGGGCAGGCCATTTAGGACTGAGATGAGGAAAAATTTCTTCACTCAGAGGGTGGTCAACCTGTGGAATTCTCTACCACAGAAGGCTGTGGACGCCGGGTCACTGAGTACATTCAATAAAGGTATTGATAAATTTTTGGATATTAGGGGCATCAATGGGTATGGAGAGAAAGCATGCATATGGCGTTGAGATAGAGGATCAGCCATGATCATATTGAATGGCGAAGCAGTCTCGAATGGCCGAATGGCCTACTCCTGCTCCTAGTTTCTATGTTTCTATGTTTAAATCTGAAAGTCCAGGTTACCGTATGCTGTGCAAGTTTAATATCAAAGTGTGAAGTTGTTCCTGGTTCCCCCACTGGGAAGTCAGAATGCCTGACAGGCTTGGCTCTGTATCAAGAAGCCGCAGACCAGTGGCAGTTAGGGGCAGGGAGAGAGAATCTGATTGTGGACCCAGCATGGTGGGGTGGGGCTGGTGATCTTGAGGGGGTGGCCATCTTGGGGAGAGGTTGGTAATCCTGTAAATAGAGGTTGGTGATCATGCTGGGGGACTAACAATTCTAGAGGGAGGTTGGTGATCCTGGCAAAGGGGATCAGCATTCCTGAGGGAAGCTGGGTGCTCCTCAGGGAGGGTCAGCAATCCTGTGGGAATGGGTCTATGATCTTCAAGAAGAGAAGCAGGTTCTCCTGGTGGCCATTGGGGAAGCATACCTATTTCTCATGGCCCACAAGAGTGCAGCAACTTCTCTTTGACACAGCAACCCTCACCTCCGTTTAGCTGTTGGGTTTCCTGAGGCCCAGGAAACCCAGCTGGCCAGTGTTAGAGCTGGAAGACGGATAAAATTTGAGACATGCAGCCTCATTCTACTTAAATGTCCAATCCATCTCTTGTGAGCAAAGTTCGTTGCCCACATCGCACCCCACCTCCAGTAAAACTGGAAATGGGTGGATTGGGTCTGGGTTCAAGATTTTAAAACATTTTTATATCCCTCCCAAACCAAATGCACCCATTTCCGGGGTTTAAAATCCCCTTCAACGCTTCCAAAAAGAGGAATTCTATTTGATATTCCAATTTGATAATCCAGCACTTGATTAGCACAAACCAAACTGCTATCTCACGCTTCATCTCCTACAACTTCAGTTGAGTGTGTTCCCAGGATTTCTAATGCCTCTTCTTTCTGCTTGGTTAAGTTGCAAATGAATGCTGGGCCCTTCTTCTGTTACTTGTCAGTCTAGTGAATTGTGATCAATTTTTCACTGCATGAGAAAAGTATGTATGTTACTGTCAGTCACAGGATGTTTCATTTCACAGCCGTTTGATAATTTTCACCACTTATATTCCTACAGTGAAAATGATGCTTTGAAGGGAATGCTGCAGTTTTCCATTTTAGAAATCAGTTAATGCGCAGGGAGAAACCCTTGGGCACATATAGGACCAATATTGATCAGTTATCTGAAAGGTGAAAATTAAACAATAATGGCAACTTGCAGCCATATCACCCACCTAACGTTGGCCTTCTGAAGTTATTAAACTTCCTCCTGGATTGAAAAGAGGTGCTAAGGATTAAAGAGTTGTCATTAACAATGGGTCCGGATTTCCATATGGCTTTTGCTACCTCATTTTCTGGTTTCTTGCATCCCTTACACACAATACCATCAATCCGTTACCTACTTTTGTTAAGGGAATGTGAATTCTCCCTGAAGTTTGTTACTCTTCCTTTCAACCTCTTATCGGGAGCTTTTCAAGTTTTCTGCCCACAGTTTCACGTTTAACAGGCAGTCTAATTGTTATATTACTTATGTTATTTCAATATGATTTAGGAACTATGCTCATGCATATGTACACATAAAATATCCAGAGTGCCACATCACTCACCACTGCATGACAGCCTGTGTATCACATTTACAATGGTGGGATTTTTTGTGCCCGCTGACGTCAGTGTGCTCGGCAGCGTGAACGGACAAGATGGCAAGAAGGCCAGAAATCGGTTTCATAACGTTGTGAAACCAGTTTGTGATTGACTGCTCAGCCTGATGGTGGGCCGCGTTTCCCGCCATCAGACGTCGGGAACCTCATTGTAATACATTCGCATATCATAAGGTCAGCCCACCGGACTTATCTCCCCACGCTGGATCGCACGTGATTGCACACCGACGTGTTTCACAACAGCGTATAAAAAGACATGCACTTGGCGGGCTGCACATTGAGGGGAATTCAGGTGAGTAACATTGCGTAGCACTTGCCCGGGTCGCCTGTTGGACTTCAAGTTTGAGGCGCGTTGGTGAGTTTGGACAAGGGATGCCCTGCGGTTGAGGCAACATGGGGGTGGGGTCAAGGGCTGCCCTGTGGTTGAAGATAGTGCACAAGCATGTGCAGGGTGGGCTGGAAAAAGTGGCCACTCATTAGGGAAACCTTGTATAAAAAAAGTGACCATTCCTCTGCAGCTGAGACAGTTCAGATGCAGCCACATTGACACGCTTGGAATCAGGTTTCTAGCTTATCTGTCCGCCCAAACAAACAATGCGGAGGCGTGGAAGTACCACCAAGTTCTCCAGAGCTTTTCACCCCTTGGGCACAGACTGCAAACTAATGTGCACTTCAGTGGACTGCAGAACAGTTGGATGACTGGGCACATCTTCTTGCTAAAGCTGGCCATAGAGCAGTCACTGGAGGAGGTGCTCACAGCCCCTTGCATATCATCCCGGTTTGGACCAGTCTTGCCCATGGTTCAAGCTAACAGTGCAGCCTTGTAGCACAGGTTAGGAGAATGCCTGCACCTGAGAGCACAGCATGCAGCCCAATGGGCAAAGCTGCTGCCAATCGGTCAGATGGAGTGGGGTGAAGGTGGGTGGAGTTTCGGGCAGCCATGCAGTGCACTAATCTCTGGCCATCCAAGTGGTGGCTAGCACTCTACAGGATGCGTTAAGGGGCCTTCAGACTTAATCCAAAGAGGTTTTTAGTACACCCAAGCTAGCCCACGCATCTTTTTCATCCTGCAGGAGTACAACATCAGGAACATAGACCCTGAACTAGCTGTATGCCTCATAGCTTACAGAGAGCAGAGACAATGGAGAAGAGAGTGGTGGAGGTGCCTGGCTACACAAGAGGGAGGAGCAGCACCCTCAGGAAGAAGGAGCGACTGGGGCTCCTGCACATGCTGCTAAAGCAAGCCATCATTTTTCAGCACCTAGCTAGACTCAGGGTCTATGGACGCCACCTTTCATTCCTGCAGATGATCGACAACCAGTTTTGCTGAAGACTGCACATGTCGAGGGAACTGGTTGGTCACATCTGCCAGCTACTGCAGGATTTGGTGCCATGGGAACATGGAGGGCATCCACTGCCAGTGGCCATGGTGCTCAATTTTTACACCAGTGACTCCTTTTAGGCCTCCACAGGTGACCTCTGTGGGATATCACAAGCCTCCATCCACAAGGTCACAGATGCCTCTTCAAGGGCACAAAGTTGCACATTTCATCTGGGACCAAGACAGCCAGGATGCAAGAGCAATTGGATTCACCCTGATCTCTGGTTTCCCACAGGTGCAGGGTGCGATCGACTGCATTCACATGGGTGCTCCTACACTCCGTTGCAAAAACAAAATGGTCAACTATGTCAACCACAAGGGCTTCCATTTGCTGAATGTGTACCTGGTGTGTGACCACCACAAACACATCCTGCAGGTCTGTGCACGGTTTCCAGGGAGTGTCCACGACTCCTACATTCTCAGTCGGTCACTGATCCCTGGTGTCTTCCAGGATCCATAGAGGCTGCAGGTTTGGCTCCTTGGGGAAAAGGGCTACCCGCAGAGGACGTGGCTGATGACACCCGGGCGGTGGCCTCAGACTTCAGCAGAGTGAAGGTATAACGAGGCTCAGGCTGCAACTCGCAACTTGGTGGAGCAAATCATCGGGATGCTGAAAATGAGGTTCCGGTTCCTGGACTGGTCTGGTGGAGCCCTACAATACAGACTGCAGAGGGTGTCACGATCGTCATTGTCACCTGCTGTGCCCTTTACAACCTGGTGCTGCAACAGGGAGATGACCTGGCTGAGGCGATGCAGGAGCTGGAGGTCTCCTCCGATGAGGAGGATGTCAATGGTGAGGAGGGTGAGGAGGTCCTCGTGGCGATGACGGGGAGGGGGCCCTCGCACTGGCTAGACGAGGCAGGCATGCTTGAGAGGCCCTCATAGCTGCTAGATTTGTGGAGGATGATGATGTCATGCAATGAGGAGACACCATTCACATTGCATCTATGAATGTTTGACTCCAGTCTGGCTTATGGCAGCACACATACCTTCTGTGATAATGCTCCTGCCATTGGGACACAGTGGAGGCTGTAACGGTCACTTGATTGCAGGAGAATGATGATGGCATGCAGCGAGGACACTCCATAGATCTTCATAGCCTCAGAATGTCTGACTCCTGTCTGTGCCAGAGCAGCTTGCTTGTGCTCTGTAATCAGGGTCATATCATGGAGATACAGCCGTGAAAGTGTAAATGCACCTGATACTTTGTCAGCCTTCAGCACCTGACCCCTTCATGAGTACAGCATAACTGGTCACAGATGCTGAAGAGATGGGGACCAGTGCCTCCTTAAAAGGTGCTGAGAGCACACAGAGAATGAAAGAACTCTGACACCTGCCCACAATATTTTGGCAGCAATGACAAGCACCACTGAGGTGCAGGCATCAGTAATGTTTCCAGGGAGTGTGAGGCTGGATCATCATTTTGGTCTGAAGGCTGCACAGGGCACAAGGAAGAGGCCCTGGACTGAGACACCTGCCTTTATCTTGTGCAGAAAGGTTTCACATCTGAGTGACAAGAACACTGCTCATCAGAACGAGGAGCCACAGGCAGGGAAACATTCTTGGGAGTTTATTGACAATAGTGAACAGTATGTACCTGTGATTAACACCCATGCCCAGGCTGTGCAACTACATCTTCTTAACATTCCTAACCCTGCCACTACATCTTGGTGCTCCCCAGACATCCACAGCAGAGATGGAGGCAGCCTGATGACTGCTATGCCCTGTCTGTGATGATTTTGGCAGGTGTCCTCTGGAGGGCCGAGTCCTGGAGGGCTCTGGCCTGCCATCGGGGTCCTGCTGTGTGGCCCCTCAGCCTGTGGAGCAGGAGCTGCTGAGGTCACAGGAAGTGGGGATTCGGATGGGCCGGACACTCCTGGAATCACCTGGATGGATGGCCCGAGGTGGAGTGTACACCTGTTGATCCTCCTCCCTATGGGTGCCCGAGGGCCCCTGGCTGACTCCTTGAGGAGAAGGGGTAGCTGGAGTGAGGTCGGGCTGCCCTGCGCCCCTCTCGCGTACACACTGTTGGAGGCCAACTATGGCATCAGCTATGGGGGTCGGCCTGCAAAGCAGTGATGTCCTGGACCAAGGTCTCCATGGTGGCTGCCAACCTACCAGTGTTGACCTCGGTGCATTGGTATGCTATCACCTCAGCCTGAAGGCAGATGGATTCCTCCATTGTGCCTTGCAATCTGAGGAGTGCAGCAGACATCTCTTCCTGATGTTCCTGAGCTTGCCTTTGCAGCTCCAGTAAATGTTTCCAGAGGCTCGTCATCTGATTGGACTCAGCAACGTTCTGGCCTCCAGCAGCCCTCTGAGTGCTGGGGACCTGGGAAGTCGCTGCTGCAGATCAGACAATGCGATGTGCACACCAGATTGTGATATCGAGGCTACTCTAAAGCTAGGTCCCACTGAGGTGTGTGTCTCTGTGCTGGTGGAGGGTGTGGGTGAGGCTATGATGGTTCTTCAGGGAGGGTTTCAGTGGATTCCTGTTCTGAGCTTCCCTCAGGGCTTGGTTGGGAGCCCTGAGTCGTGGAATCTTTGCTGTTTGGCAGGTGTGCCTGTGAAAGCAAGGAGAGATAATTGGTGCATGGCAGTGGCCTGTGAAAGAGGACATCACTCACAGCATGGTTGTCTGATGGATGTTGCACTGCTGGATCCTCACCATCCAAGGGCTCAAACACTCCTTTCAGGTGAAGCAGCGCTTCACTTGCACCTCCTTCAATTTTGTCTACTGCATTCACTGCTCCCAATGTGGTCTCCTCTACATTGGAGAGACCAAACGCAGACTGGGTGACCACTTTACGGAACACCCGCGGTCTGTCCGCAAGTATGACCCAGACCTTCCTGTCACTTGCCATTTCAACACACCACCCTACTCTCATGCCCACATGTCCGTCCTTGGCCTGCTGCAATGTTCCAGTGAAGCCCAATGCAAACTTGGCAGAGCAGCGCCGACCTCACCGCCAGCACAGGAACAGTCCAGATCCTCGCTGGCCAGGACAATGAAGGTGTGTGAGAGAGAGTGAATGGTGATGTCCCTTGAAATAGCAGTGAGTGAGGGCCCTGTGGATGTGTTAAAAGTAAAATACTGCTGATGTTGGAAATCTGAAACAAAAACAGGAAATGCTGGAAAAACTCAGCAGGTCCAACAGAATCTATGGAGAGAACAGAGTTAATGTTTAGAGTCCGTATGACTCTCCTTCAGAGCTAAACAGAAGTAAAAATGTGATGAAATTTGTACTATTTAAGGTGGTGGGATGGGAGGTGGGGGAGCAGCTGAGTCTGAATATAAGGCCAGTGATAAGTGGGACTAAGGAGAGATAGACAAAGGTGTCATGAACAGAAGGACAAAGGGGGTGTTAATGATAGTGGTAAGGGCTAAAGGAGGTGCTGATAGTGGCATTAAGGTTAGAAAGCAGAATGTGATATAGCAGGTCAAGGGCAAACACTCGGAAAAGAACAACATGAACAAGTGACAGCCGGCCCTAGTGGGGGTGAGGTGGGGAAAAAAGATCGAAAATAGGATAAAAAGGTGGGAATAAAACAAATAAGTGAATAAAAAATGAAAATAAATGGATAAAAATAATAAAAAATAAAAATGAATGTTGAAAAAAAAGGGGGGTAAAAAAAAGGTTAGGAAAAAAAGGAGTGAGGATGGAGGAGAGAGCTCATGATCTGAAGTTGTTGAACTCAATGTTAAGTCCGGAAGGCTGTAAAGTGCCTAATTGGAAGATGAGGTACTGTTCCTCCAGTTTGTGTTGAGCTTCACTGGAATATTGCAGCAGGCCAAGGATGGACATGTGGGCATAAGAGCAGGGTGGTGTGTTGAAATGGCAAGTGACAGGAAGGTCTGGGTAATGCTTGCGGACAGACCGCGGGTGTTCCGTAAAGTGGTCACCCAGTCTACGTTTGGTCGCTCCAAGGTAGAGGAGACCACATTGGGAGCAGTGAATGCAGTAGACAAAATTGAAGGAGGTGCAAGTGAAGCGCTGCTTCACCTGAAAGGAGTGTTTGAGCCCTTGGGTGGTGAGGAGGGAGGAGGTAAAGGGGCAGGTGTTGCACCTTCTGCGGTTGCATGGGAAGGTGCCATGGGAAGAGTTGAGGCATTGGAGGTTATGGAGGGGTGGGTGTGGATATGTGATGGGTTTGTGAACATGTGAGTTGAGTGTATGTGAAGAGAGACCTACGCTGGCAGAATGGAGATCATTCATCCTCTGTCTGCTGTCCTCTTTTGCAGGGCATTTACACTGGCCACCATTGCCACCGCCTCCCAAACTGGATTGGTGATGCCACTGCCTCCTCCTGCAGCCAGAGTGGGGGTAGGGGACATCACGGTGGGCCTCAACAGCATCCAAAAGGCGCTTTAGGGATTTGTCACTAAACTGGGGTTGTGGGGGGCGGAGGGCCTCCTGTCTTCCAGCAGCAGTCCTGGGCTGGAAGCACAGAGCTGTGCCTGGGGCTGCATTTTCAATGTGGCATCCAGCGTGATGAAGCCATGGTGATGGTGTGGCACGTGAATGAGAGCCCACTCGCCATGGAAACGGTGAGTTTCCCAGAAATGCATAATTAATGCAGCCAGTTTGGGACGAAATGGTGCAAGAAGCCGCCATTGCGGCTGACAAAAACATCGTTTTCCCCACCCACTGCCACACTTGGCGCAAATCTGGGACAATTCCGCCCAAAATATCAGTCTGCAGTACATGGTGTGATCTGAGAAATACATTCGATGAACTTCTGGGAACCATATGACATAACACCAACTTTAATTTAGAAGCTACACCCAAGAAAGGCCTTCTACTTGCCCCATTTCCATGCAACTAAATAGAACCAGAATGGTTACAGAACAGGAGGCCACTCAGCCCATCATGTCTGTGCCAGCTCTATGCAAGAGCAATTCACCTAGCCTCATCTTGCAGCCTTTTCCCCATAGCTCAGCAGATGTTTCCTCTTCAGATAATGATCCACGTCTCTTTAGAAAGCCACGATTTAATCTTGCCTCCACCACAGTCTCAGGCAGTGCATTTCAAATCTTAACATTTGCTGTGCAAAGAAGGTTTTCCTCATGTCGCCATTGCTTCTTTTGCCAATCACCTTAAATCAGTAAGCAGAGTACTCTGGAGTCCAGGTTTCCTGCTCAGTCATATTTACATTAGTTGAGCCCACAATTTCTTACAAAGTCAGCAAATGGAATTTCATAGCCTGATATTCACCTGAATTTTCCTGCTATTGGTGGCTTGTGGCAGGGCAAACCTAACATTTAAAGTGAAACCACTGCTAACATATTGTAGTTTCCTCCCAACCATGCAGAAAAGTTGGAAGGTCAGAAAACTGACGTTCATTGGCTTGATGTTGCTCAGAGGAAGGAGATGCAATTCTGGTGCAGCCTTGAAAAGACTGCCTACTACTGTGCTCGAGCTCAGCACATCCATTGGTCTGGAGCATAGCAGACTCTAGGTGATGCATGATCAATTGAAACCAGTGATGTGGTGCCAAATCTTGAGGTGCAGGAGCTGCAAGAAAATGTGTTGGCCATATCATTTCTAAATTTACGATTTTGTTGTTTTCCTAAGTGTTAATCACTTGAGTCCCCAAACATCAGTAAAACTATGCTTTTTTTAAGTGAAAAATATCAGCTCCAGTTGGCTTATAATTTCCAACCATGTGGTATTTCGAATCATTAGCCTTTACCATAGCTAGAATTTCATTATGCAATAGTTTAATTATTTAATTCAGGCCTATTAAAAACATGAATTATAGAAAACTTTATTACTTCTGATGGGGGATGGTATATAGAGGTATTTGCCCACTCACTGAACCTGTCTAAATCACTTTGAAGCCTCTTAACATCCTCCTCAGTGTTCACATTCCCACCAAGTTTCATGTCAGCAAACTTGGAAACATTACTTTCGGTTCCCTCATCCAAACCATTGATATATATTGTAAATAGCTGGGGCCCAAGTCCTGATCCCTGTGGCACCCTACTAGTTACTGCCTGCCACTCCAAAAAAGATCCATTTATTCCTACCCTGTTTCCTGTCTGTTAACCAATTTACAATCCATGCCAATATATTGCACCCAATTCCATGTGCTTTAATTTTGCACATTAACCTCTTATGTGGAACATTATCAAAAGCTTTCTGAAAATCCAAATATGCTACATCCACTGGTTACAAACATATGAACAAGGAGAAGGGGTAGGCCATTCAGCCCCTCGAGCTTGATCAATCATTCAATAAGATCACGGCTGATCTGATAGTAACCTGAAATCTGCAACCCACCTACCCACAATAACCTATCACCCCCTTGCTTACCAAGGATCTATCCACCCCTGCCTTAAAAATATTCAAAGGCTCTGCTTCCCCTACCTTTTCAGGAATAGTTCCAAAGGCTCATGAATGAAAAAATTTCACCTCATGTTTTAAATGGCGACCCCTTATTTTTAAGGGGTGACCCCCAGTACTAGATTCTTCTAGATAGATCCACCCTGTCAAGACCCCTCAGGATTTTATATGTTTCAATTGAATCACCGCTTACTCTTCTAAGCTCCAGCAGATACAAGCCTAGTCTACCCAACCTTTCCTCATAAGACAACCCACCCATTCCAGGTATTAGTCTGGTAAACCTTCTCTGAACTGCTTCCAATGCATTTACATTCTTCCTTATATAAAAAGGTGACCAATACTGTACACAGTATTCCAAATGTGGACTTACTAGTGCCCTACACAACTGAAGCATAACCTCCCTACTTCTGTATTCAATTTCCCTCACAATAAATGATAACATTCTATTAGCTTTTCCAATTACTTGCTGTACTTGCACACTAGCCTTTTGTGATTCATGCACTAGGACACCCAGATCCCTCTGCACCTCAGAGCTCTGTAATCTCTCACCATTTTAGATAACATGCTTCTCTTTTATTCTTCCTGCCAAAATGGACAATTTCACATTTTCCCACATTATACTCCATCTGCCAGATCCTTGCCCACTCACTTAACCTATCCATATCTGCTTGTAGCCACCTTGTGTCCTCTCCACAACTTACTTTCCTACCTATCTTTGTGTCATCAGCAAATTTGGCAACCATCCCTTCAATTCCTTCTTCCAAGTCATTTATAAAAATTGTAAACAGTTGAGGTCCCAGCACTGATCCCTGTGGCACACCACTTGCCAACCTGAAAAAGACCCATTTTTGTCTATTCTCTGCTCCCTGTTAGCTAGTCAATTTTCTATTCATGCCAATATGTTACCCCCTACACCATGAACTTTTTACTTTCTGCAATAACCTTTGATGTGGCACTTTATCAAATGCCTTCTGGAAATATAAGTACAGTAGATCCGCCGGTCGCCCTTTATCCACAGCACATGTTACTTCCTCAAAAATACCCAATAAGTTGGTTAAACACGATTTCCCTTTCACAAAACCATGCTGTCCCTGCCTGATGACCTTGAGCTTATCCAAGTACCCTGCTATAACTTCTTTAATAATAGCTTCTAACTTTTTCCCTACGTCAAATGTTAAGCTAACTGGCTTGTAGTTTCCCGCTTTCTGTCTACCCCACCTTTTTGAATAAAGGAGTTACATTTGCTATCTTCTAATCTAATGGGACCTTCCCCGAATCTAGGAGGTTTTGGAAAATTAAAACCAATGCATCAATTATCTCACTAGACACTCCTTTTAAGACCCTAGGATGAAGTACATCAGGACCCAGATCTTGTCAGCCCGTAGCCCCAACAACTTGCTCAGTACCACTTCTCTGGTGACTATAATTTTCCTGACTTCCTTCCCCACTTCCATTTCTTGGTTTATAGCTACTTCTGGAATGTTACTTGTATCCTCTATAGGGAAAACTGATGTAAAATACCTGTTCAATTCATTTGCCATTTTCTTGTTTTCCATTATTAATTCTCCAGGACCAAAGCACACTTTGTTAACTCTTCTTTTTTGTGCAGGCGGAGGGAATGCCTAAAATCAAGAGGGCGCTCTTTCGCGCAAGCGCACAAAAGAGCACACTCATCCCCCTGAGGCTAAGTGCTGCCTCAGAGAGATCGCCCCTACTTTCAAAAATATTAAAAATAGAAAAAAAAAATTCCTTTACATGTACCCTCATGTGTCAATGTCACATGAGTTGGGACATGTTCATAATTTCCAAAAAAAACTTTATTAAAATTTTTAAAACCCGACATGAAACCTCATCCCGCCCTTGGATGGGGTTTCATGTTTTTTCTAGTTTGCGCTGGGGCTCCTGGCCTGCCCACCAACCTTAAGGTTGGACAGGCAGGTCCACTAATTACTTTAATTGATCTGTCAGTGGCCTCAATTGGCCATTGACAGGTCGGCGGGCGCGCAGCTGAATTTGTTGCGCCCCTGCCTTCCTGAAAATTCAAATGGGACTCGGTGACTTTGGGAGTTCCGCCCGACGTCATCCCGCGTCATTTTACGCGTCGGCGAGCGGGCCCCGCCCCCGCTTGCCTACGGTAAAATCCTGCCCTATGTGTGCTCTCAGTTCATCTGTTTTGTTTCAAATGCTACGTGCATTCAGATAGAGCTTTTAGTTTTATCCATTTATTCTTTATATAACCTCTAGTTTCATCTGTTGATATACTGTTAGATTTGTACTCTCTAGCCCTCCCTGTCACGGTCTTTCATTTCCTGTAATAATACCTTTTTCTTTTGTCACATCTCTGCTCTTTGATTTACAACATCTTCCCAAATTTGATCCCTTTCCCCCAATAGTTTAAAACCCTTTCTACTTCCCTAGTTATCTGGCTGACAAGAACACCGGCCAATGACCTCAAAATTCAGCCCCATGTGTCTGCTGAATAATGTACTCTCAAATTGGGAACAATGCTCACCTCCGAAGATATATTATCAGATCTGATGATGTCAGATGGCATTCCTGACTTTATCACACCAGTCATGCATAAATACAGCAGTTGGGCGGACTTAAAAATTGGGACCCCGCCCACATAAGTTAAATATCATTTAAGTGGGTATTTAAGATTGTTAACAACCCAATTGGCTGCGATAATACGGTATGTCAGCAATAATACACCTGCAGAACCTGATTGATGCCATGTGATGTCCCTTTCTTTTAAGGGGAAGCTTGTTAGGACGGGTTTAAAAGGTTCAGCTGAGCCCTAGTCTCATTTTAGCAGTTTGAAGATCTCTAACTGCTGGGAGTGCTTAATTCAAGGAGCAGAGTTTCCATTTCAAACCCAAATAAATTAGAGATCTTTTCTTTTCCTTCTGAGTGCTCTGCTGAGTGCTCTATTTATTTCTTGTCCATCTTGCAGGCTATAATGTAGCTGAGAAAAATGGGCATTGTGCGTTCACTTCTCCTGAAAAGAGGTGTAAGATTGCACTCATTAGCAATTTCAGCTTATTTAATGGGATGCGCTGACCCTCTATTAGCAAAGTGCATGGCAGCCTGGATGCTGTGTTCATCTCTCATCTGCACATTCTGCCAACCCCCTGACACTTCAACTGAACCAACGTTTTAAGAGCACACAGACATTGTCGCTGATATGACAAATCATACTGCCTTGGAGGTCCAACCAAACTCATGTTCCTCCTGCCTTCGTGACCATGCCCTATAGCACACTGGCACAAGATTGCACATACTGAGGCCTTACTCACCCTGGCTGTCCTCATGAGGTCATTGAGCCTCTTCTGGCATTGAGGCCAGGTTCTCCTGACAAGCCCAACACTGCTGACTTCCTCGACCACCTCCTCCCAGGTGAGTGTTTGGCTCGTCTTCCTCCTCTTCCCACCAGTAGGCATCAGCTGCTCACATTGGTTGGACACTGCATGTAGGAGGGCTCTGAGGGAGTCCTCATTAAATTGAGGGGCTGGTTTGGCCCTTCTCGTCTGCCTCTCCCCTCGCTCGAATGGCACAGACATCTCTGGAGAGAAACATGCAAGAACTAGACATCTCCTCCATGCAAAGATGTGGAAATCTTTTGCAGGTTCAAAATGAATGCCACCTCTGCTCAGTGGCAAAGTTTGGAGACTGCAGAATGCAAATAAATAAATGCTCACCTTTAAAGCCTGGAAATAGCTGACGTCCAAATGATCTTCCAAACTCTGAACAATGTCAGCATATTCTGGGTCCCCTGATGCTGTCCTATGCCAGGGGGCCCTTTAAATTACTGGCCATGACCTCGTTCCTGGTCACGGCCAACAACCTTGGAGGCCGGACATACCGCCCTCCATTGCTGATTATGCAGGATGCTCCATGCTTTTGAGCCTCAAACCCCCCCCTCTCCACACGCAAGTGGATCAATTAATGCACTATACAGCAAATTTGAATGACGGAAGTTGGAAGGCCGCTCACTTCCGGGTGTGTGTCCTGCCCCCACTCGGGAGAATATTATTCAGCTCAGCGGATCCACTGTTTATGATTTTCCAAAATTCCCTAAATTCTAGAACTGGCCAAGCAGATCGAAAGTTAGCAAATGTAATCCCGCAATTCAAGAAAGGAGGAAGAGAAAAAATAGGGAGAGGTAGAAATATAGGCCAGTGAGCCTGACATCAGTTATCAGGAACCTATTATTAAGAATGCACTTAGAAAGTCATTGTATGATCAAACAGAGTCAACATAACTTTATGAAAGGGATATCATGTTTGACAAATTTATCAGAGTTCTTTGATGATGCAACTTGTAGGGCAGGTAAAGGGGAGCCAGTAGATGTACTATTCTTTGATTTCCAAAAGGCATTTGATAAGGTGCCACAATAAAAGGTTAACACATAGGATAAGGGCTCATGGAGTTAGGGTGATTATTAGCTATCTCTCTCTAGTAAGGATGATTATCTTCCATGAGTCTGAAGATGGTTGATTAGGCCAATTTGGGATCTGCAGATGGCACGTAGGGCATTTGTTGTCAGGTGGGATATCTGGTTGTGCATTATTAGTTCAGTTCATGGCATGTTCTTTTCATTGCTGGTAATTCTAGAACACCGGGAAGCAAATTTCAGGATAAGGTGTCGATCATTTAGAACTAAGCTGAGGAGGAATTTCTTTACTCAGGAATCTTTGGAATTTTCTATCTCAGGGGTTGTGGACGATTCATTGTTGTGTATATTCAAGGCTGAAATAAATTAATTCTTGGTCTCTTAGGGAACAAAAGAATATGGGGTACAGTGAAAAAGACATGGAACTATTGAACGACAGAGCAGGCTCGAATGTCTGCATGGACTACTTCTGTTCCTATTTCTTATGTTCTTATGACAAAGCCGCTTGCTTGCTTGGCACTTCAATCACCACCTTAAACATTCACTCCCTTCATCACTAATATCCAGTGGCTTCAGTGAGCACTATCTACTAGGTGCACTGCAGCAATTCACCAAGCAACACCTGCCAAACCTACAACCTCTACCACCTAGAAGGATAAGAGTAGCAGGCACTTGTGAGCACCACCACCTGAAAGTTCCCCTTCAAGTATCACAATCAAGTCACTCATGACTTGGAAATATATTGCCATTCCTTCACTCTCACTGGGTCAACTTCCTGGAACTCCGACCTTCCAGCACTGCAGGAATACCTTCACCAATGGACTGCAGCAGTTCAGGGAGGAAGCTCACCACCACCTTCTCAAGGGCAATTAGGGATGGTCAACAAATGCAACCTTTCTAGTGATGCTCATATTGCATGAATGAATAAATAAAATGACTTTTTTAAAAGTGAGGACTGTGAAACATCCATCTTTGTCCTCTAATGAATTAGGATGTGAGCTAGGCATTAACTGGTCCCTAGGTCTTGTCACTTTCACTTCATTTTGTTCACTTGTACTCAGTGAGTTCCTTTGAAATCATTATCTCAGAATTACAGGATTGTTTCAGCACAGAAGGAGGCACACAGGATGTTGATTATCGAGGTAATGCTTGGCAGTATAAATGCAAAATTTATGCGAATTATGGAATGATTGCATGATACAGGACATAAGGAGGCCATTCAGCCCATCATACCTATGTCAGCTCTTTGAAAGATCTGTCCAATTAGTTACACACCTTGTTTCATGGGAATTTTTGCATCCACCAGGCAGGACCTTGGCTTAACATTTTATCCAAAAACTGCATCTCCAAAATATCCCAGAGTGCCATGCTCTTTCCCCATAACCCAGCATATTTTTCCACTTTAATTATTTATCCAATTCCCTTTTAAAAATATTACCAAATCTGATTCCACTATTCTTTCAGGCTGTAAATTTCAGATCATAGGAATTTGCTGGGTATTTCTTTTCCCTTATATTTATTTGGATAATTACCTTATATCGGTGTCCTCTGGTTCCTGCCCCTTTTATCACTGGAAACAGTTTCTCCTCAACTGCTCCATCAAAAATTTTCATAATTTTGAACACTTTGATCAAATCTCCCCTTAACCTTCTCTGTCCTAAAGGACACATTCTCAGTTCTCACTGTGACTCCACATAACTGTAGTCTTTTCCCTCTAATATTCCGAGTAAATTTCTTCTGCCTTGACAGCCTTTCCAAAGTGTGGTGGCCAGAATTGGCCACAATGCTCAGTTGGGGCCCAGTCAGTGTTGCAGACATCTCCCTGCCGTTCTGCAGTGTTTCTCTCTTCAATGATTCCATGATTCTAATTATACCACAGTGCTATATATACACCAAGAATTCCATTTCTTTTTTATACAATTCCTTGCATTTGTTTTGCACAGACACACACATACACACACAATCAGGAGCGGGAAACCCGATTGACTTTGCCCTCTCTCAGCTGGGGATGCTGCTTGTACCACCTCCTTCTCAGCTTCAGCTGAAAACAATAAATTCAACACAGACTAGAGGTCAAGCCTAGGACATTCCAGGCCACAGTGTATTTTCCACTAAAGCACCTGAGGATTCCTTGCTCTAGCTTTCTATTAATTGACATGTTTATAAAACTCCTCAGCAACATCCTGGCCAGAATCTTCTGGCCAGCAAGCGGGGCAGGCCCCACTCATCAACACGTAACGTGACATGCGGTGATGTCGGGCGTGCGTCCCAACATCACCGCACGTCATTCAGATCTTCAGTTCGGTGGGCGGGCGCCAGAGTCAGCCTATTAAGGCCATATAAATTCCAATTAAAATAATTAACTGAGCTGCCCATCCAACCTTAAGGTTGGCGGGCAGGCGAAGAGCCCAGGTGGCCTTTACATTTATCATGAAACCTTATCCACGGGCAGGATGAGGTTTCATGAAGGTTTTAAAGCATTAATAAAAATTCTTAATATAATTCATAGGCATGGCCCAGCTCAAGTGACACTGTCACATGACAGGACATGTCTTTAAATTTTTTTTTTCTTTATTAAAATTTTTAAAAATCGAAGTAATCTCCCTGAGGCAGCTCTGTGCCTCAGGAGGATTTTTGCACTCTTTTGTAGTGAAAGGAATGAAGTAGTGAAGGAGATTCATTAGACACACCTCCTGTCCAACAGGTAGAAAGCGCTCGATGCCTGTGAGGTTAAGAAAGACTGGCAAGGACAGCCAGAATGCTAACCAAGTCACAGTTCAAGAGATTGTTCTATGGAAGAGGGCCAGAGCTGAAAGATTTATAGTTTTAGGAGATTCTATAATTACGCAGATAAATAGTATTCCTCCTGAACAGGATTGAGAGTCCCAATGACCTTCCCAGTGTCAGGGTAAGAGACATATCTCAAAATAGCTGGAAAGGGAGGGGGAGGATTAGTTGTTGTGCCCTGTGAGAAAACCAATGACATGGGGCAGAATTTTTGGGTCGGCAAGCAGGGGCGGGGCCTGCTCGCCGACATGTGAAATGACACGCGGTAACGTCGGGTGTGCGTCCCGACGTCACCGCCCGTCATTTACATTTCCAGTTCGGTGGCCGTGCAGCTGAGTCGGCTGTGTGCCCGCTGAGCTGTCAAAGGCCTATTAAGGCCTGTTAAAAACTAGTTAAAATAGTTAAATGAGCTGCCCATCCAACCTTAAGGTTGGCGAGCAGGCGAAGAGTCCAGGCGGTCTTCGCATTTTTCATAGAACCTCATCCACAGGTGGGATGAGGTTTCATGAAGTTTTTATAAATTAAATAAAGTTTTTCATTAATGTTCCTTGACATGTCCCAACTCATGTGATACTGTCACATGAGGACATGTCTTAAAATATTTTATTTCCTTTATTTAGCTTTTAGAAAACTTTAACTAATAGCCCTGAGGCACGAAGACGCCTCAGGGAGATTTCTGTGCTCTTTTGCACACATGTGAGAAAGAGCGCAGGCCCCGACTCGGGGAATCCCCACCCCCATCCTCACCCCGCCTGCACAGGGAGCACTCAGCGCTTCCGGGTGTGCATCTCGTTGGGCGAGCCATAATTGGCCCGCCCATGTAAAATAGCGGCGTAGCCCCAGTCGGGGCGCCGATCAGGTTCACGCCCGCTCCAGCCCGGCCCCGCACAGCTCCCCCGATGGGGGAAAGTTCTGCCCATAGAAACAGTTAGAAAGTCGTTTTGCTAAGGGAGTTTCAGGAGTTAGGAGATAAAATAAGAAGAAGGAACTGGCAGGTAATGATCTTGGGAATGACATCAAAAATTAGGAAAGGAGCAAACACATTAATAAAGTCAACATGTGGCTACGGGAGTGCTGTGAGAAGGAAGGGATTCCGTTTCACAGGGCACTGGCACCTGTACTGGGACAAGAATAAACTATATTGTTGAGACATGCTGCACCTGAACTGGACTGGGGCAAGGTCCTAGCAGAAAGGACAGGTAAGGCTGTAGGTAAGACTTAAAGTTAATAACATGGAAGGGGCGGGTGGGGGGAAGAAGTTGCTAGAACTTACAGAAACCTAGCAATAAAAGCATCAGGAAAGGGCAACCTAAAGGAATGAATTAGGATAGAGAGGGATCCATCACACTAATTGAGGTATACTATAAATCACCAAATATTGGGAAGGAATTGGAGGAAGAAATGTGTGGACACTAATGATGTGAATGGCAGGCATGAAGTAATAACCATGGGGGATATCAGTTATCCCAAGTGAAATGGCAGGAAAAGGTACCAAAAGGAAATCGAGTATTTCCAGTGAATACAGAACTCCTTTCTCACGCAGCATATGAGTAGTCCAAGAAGAAAAGAATTACTGTCCTATCCTGTCATGGATAATGAATCAGAGCAGACATGAGAACTAAGGATAGGAGAGTATCTTAACGATAGTGATCATGGCATATTAAGGTTAAAATTAGGATTGAGAGTGACATAAATAGGAAAATACTAACACAAACAAAAACAGATAATGCTGGAAAACTCAGCATGTCTAGCAGCACCTGTGGAGAGAGAAACAGAGTTAATGCTTCAAATCCGTATGACCCTTCTTCAGAGGTTCTTCAGAGCAGGATAATACAAAGGTTGGAAAAAAGCAAATTATGAGGAAATGAAGTTTGAAGAAGGAAACTGGGGAATAAACTTGTGTCAGGAAGATATACTTTTCATAATGTTATTGGAACTAGAGTAATAGTGGGGCCAGTGTCTATGTCGGTGTGTGTGTGTTTGCGTGTGTGTGTGAGACTTAATTGAATTAAAGGCAGCTGGTCTGAAGGCTTTGATGTGTCACAAGATACGCTAGGTTTGAAATGCTAAGTAGGTAAACATGCGGAGAGTTCTAGAATGTAAGGTGTAAAGGGAACATTTGCACTTTTAAATAAACCAGACTTGTTTGAATTTAAAAGAGGGGGGTAAAAGCCAGGTGAAGTTAAGAAACAGTGGGGAGAATTTTCCCCATTGCCACCCAAGATCGGGTCTGCGCCGCCATTTTATGCGGGCGGGCCAATTAAGGCACGTCCAGCATAGTTCACGACTCCTGAGGATAGGGGGACTGGCGGGCGGCGGCGGGCGTGCTCAGACTGCCACGCCCAATGGCGGCCCGGCGGCCTGTTTCAATGAAGGCCTGGCAGCCTTTGCAAGGCTGCTCACAATGGTCGGGAGAAGAGCGCATCAGAGGAGCAATGTGCATCACACGAGTGCGGAGGGCAGGCCATCGGGGCAGGCCAGGCTGGAGGGTAGGCCAGCGGGGCGGTGCGCCCCTTATTTCTCCGGCGAGTGCCTAGCTGCCCTCCTGGAGGAGATGGCAGCGTGGCGGGAGGTCCTGATTCCGAGGGACAGGAGGCAGAGACCTCCCCACCTGACCAAACGTGTGCGGGAGGAGATGGCCAAGAGTGTGGTCGGCGCACATGGGTCCAGTGCCGCAAAAGATACAATGACCTCCTACACTCAGGAAGTGTGAGTGCCATGTTGCCTCAGGTCACTTAATGCAGCCTTCAGCCTTTCCCCCCAGCACCACCCCCCCGGCAACTCTGAGTACAGTAATGGCATTGAATACTTCACAGCATGTATCCCTCGCTGGGTGTGACAGCAGATATTGCCCATGCCTAGTTCACCCTGAGAGGGTTGAGCTAGGATGTGTTCTGCATCCGCAGCATGGGCAGAATTTTCTGGATGACGTGCGGGTAGTGGGCGCTGCATGTCAGCGCTTAAAATGGCGCGCCCTGATGTCGGGCGAGTGTCCTGACGTCACCATGTGCCATCGCGATATTTAGCTGGGCACGTGCGCACTATGAAGTGTGACGCACGCCCGCCATTAATTAAGGGGCTTATTAAGGCCCTTAACTCAGCAATCGATGCCGATTTTGAGGCGCCCGTGTGATCTTCGGCTCGGTGCATGGGCGCAATGGGCAGGCGGGTAAGTGACTTTTTAACAAAACTCATCCACGGGTGGGATATGTGGGCTCAGAGGGGTTGTCAATGTTTTATGTGAAGTATTTATTGCAGCAAATGTTTTAAACTTGCCTGTGTGATCGGTAGCAGTTCAGATCGATTTCCAACAGCTTTCTCTGTACTTTGAAGATTCAGCTCACCAGTCTGCAGTCAGGAATCTTTATCGGGCCTGCAGCTTTCCGGAGGCCCCCATTTAGCCTGGGTATTTGTTCTGACATCTCTACTGGAGGCAGCTCCTCTGAGGAGGAAGGGAGGGATAGAATAAGGAGGAGCCCAGGAGTGGACAATCAGCCTCCAGGGGAGCTACCTTTGGGAGGCCAGGCGCAGGCACAAGGGATGCAGGGCCAACAGGAAGTCCAAGGTGGAAGGGGTTGCAGAAGATGCCACTATCCTGTTGCCAGGGTATACAGGCGGCGAAGCAAGTACCTCAATATAACTGAGGTGCAGTGCGGAAGGAGGCTCCGACTGTCAAGGGAAAGAGTCAACTACATCTGTCAGATGATTGGCCCTGAGATCTCTCCTAACTGTGTGGGTGGACACCCCATTCCAGCAGCTCTGAAGGTCACAGTTGCCCTCCACTTCTATGCATCTGGCTCCTTCCAGGGCTCGGTGGGTGATCTTTGCAGTGTCTCCCAATCAGCTGTCCACACTTGTGTCAAGCAGGTTACAGACGCTCTGTTCAGGCGTGCATTGACTTTCATCCACTTCCGCTGCGACCAGGCAAGTCAGGCACAGTGAGCCAGAGGCTTCGTGGCCATTGCTGGCTTCCCCTGCGTCCAGGGTGCTATAGACTGTACACATGTGGCCATCAAGGTGCCAGCAGGTGAGCCCGGTGACTTTGTCAACAGGAAGGGCTTCCACTCCATGAACATGCAGATAGTGTGTGACCACAGGATGCAGATTCTACAAGTCTGTGCAAGGTACCCAGGCAGCTCCCAAGACGCCTACATCTTCAGACACTCCCAGGCGCCGGGGCTCTTCAGTGCTCCAGCCCGGCTGGATGGATGGCTGCTGGGTGACAAAGGCTATCCCCTCAGAAGGTGGCTCATGATGCCTCTCTGCTATCCAAGAACAGAAGCTGAGGAGCGCTACAATAGGAGCCACGCCTCCACAAGGGCTGTGGTGGAGAGCGCCATTGGTCTTCTCAAGATGCACTTCCGATGCCTGGACCGCTCAGGGGGCGCACTCCAGTACCCCCCAGATCGCATCTCTCTGATAATGGTAGCATGCTGCGCTCTGCACAATCTTGCGTTGGAAAGGGGGGACGCAGTGGACGATGAAGACCTTGGCGCAGTGGATGCGGCTGCACATGATGAATCCAGCAGTGGCTCAGAGGATGAGGAAGCACAGGGCAATGATGAGGGGCAGCACGCTGACCCGCTACTACACCAAGGAGGCAGGGACATCCGGGACAATTTAATCCAACGAACCTTCAGCTAGCTCCACACAAATGGGTCTGCAGGACCAGCATTGCCAGGCGCTTCCACACGTGGCACTTAAGTGCTACATCTTCCACCTCATCAGCTGCAACTAAGGGCTCAGTACATAAACATCAGTGTCCACTCAAACACTCATGAGATGCCTGTGAAACAGACAAACGCAGCACAAAGGAGACACCCTCAGCCATGGTCACAAATGTAGACTTTATTCCCATCCATCAGGCGGTGCCAGAAAATACAAAACAAAACGATGCTCCGACGTTGATAAAAATAAATTCCCTAATCTAGAGCCAACAGAAAAGCGCCAGTGACAAACCCGTGGAGTGCCTAAGGTGCCTTATGCTTACATTTGCAGGTTCCTCGTCTTGGTGCCGCCCCATCGCTTGGAGTGGCTTGTGAGACAGCCTGTTGACTCTGTCCTGTTGGCCTCGATGACCTTGGCGGCCGTCCTCTGGCCCGTGGAGCCTGTGCTGGCCCCGCCTGGTAGGGAGTGGCTAGTTCCAGAACTGGCACCTCCCCAGTTGTCACAGCCTCAATGGATGCATGGTCACTGGCAGAGGGCCGGAGGAGCTGCTACCCTCATCCGGAGCGCCCTGAGAGGAGCCCGCAGAGATGACAGGCAGCTGCTGCGCCGACGTGAGCTCACTTTGAACCTCACTGCTCACCGCAGATGGATGGGCACTGAACTGGGACACTTGGTGCCTAGAACATCTCCCACATTGCCAATGACCACCTGTGGCCATTAGCGCTGTGAGGACTTGCAGGTCAGAGCGTAACCCCATCAGAAGCTGATCAATCCGTTGGAAGCCCCTCTCCATGAGAGTCGCCAATCTCTCAATGGAGGAAGCCTGACACTCTGACATTAGGTTCATGCCATCACTGACACTCTGCCTAGATTCCTCCACCACAGAGACCAAGTGAAGCACACCCTCATGCAACCCTGCCAGATGCTCCCGCACACCTGGCCGCTTGTCCTGCAGCTGCTGCATGGCGGATATCTCCAGAGGCACATCATCACGGCCCGACTCAGCATATACCTGGTCCCCTGCAGTCCTCCAGATGCTGGCGTCATCGGCACTCTCTGTCCGTGCCATCTCCTCCAGCGATTGTAAAGTGCCCTCTCCACTGTGCCCCGGGACTCTAGCCGACATTATAATCCCTACCGATGTGGTAGTCGCTGCGCTGGTGCCTGGCTTGCTGAAATGATGTGACGCTCATGCCAATTGATGCCCCTCAGGTGTGGAGTGGGGGGCTCTGGACTTGTTGGGCATGGCCATGTTGTGGTGATGATAAGACATATGTTTGAGTTCTGAGTATGTGCCTAGCTGCCTCTCCTGTAGGTTGCCCCCAGACTACTCAAATGCGACAAACACCAACTTATTCTGCAGGGAGAACCCATCTTCTCCTCAACCACTGAGGCTGATGTAAGCATGGTCACTATCTGTTTGCCCACCCAGCATGCGCCAAATGCCCAATGCAGTAACAACACGAAGATGTGGGGAGGACCTCAAAGGCTAAGGCTACCTGATGTATTAAATGGCCAAAGCCAACATGGTACTCACCCTTCCAGAGCGCAACAAATCATTGAAGCGCTTGCAGCACTGGGTTCCTGTTCGACGGACAGCATCTAGGGAGCTTACTGCCTCTGCCACCTCCTGCCAGGCTCGCTTTGTCACGTGGGGGGCCCTCCTCCTCCCATCCTTGGGAAACAGGACGTCTCACCGTGCTACCACCCCCTCGAGAAGGGCAGCTAGGCAGGCATCAGAGAAGCAAGGGACACAATGGCCCCCCGCTGGCCTACCCTGTAGCCTGCCCTCCTCCTCTGGCCTGCCCTCCTCCTCTGGCCTTCCATCCACCGGAGCCTGCTGTGCAGACCCCCTGCACCTGTGGCTGGCCATGGTGATCAGCCTCAAGGAGGCTGCCTGGCCTTTCTTTATACAGACTGCTAGTTCCCCATTGGAACCAGCGGTCTGTACACGCCCGCCGCAATTTTAATAATCCTGCTCTCCACAGGAGTGTGAAATGCGCTGGGTGGGCCTTAATTGGCCCGCCCGCGCAAAATGGCGGCGTGGCCCGGATCGCCAGCGGCTGCCCGCGATTGGGTCAGCCCCACCCACCCGACGAACGGAAAATTCAGCCCCATGTGTGACACTGACACCAGGAGTATAGAATGTGGGCGAAAGTCAAGGATCTGCACCTAGGCAGAGTGCTGGAACAGGGAAGCATGTCGAGGTCAGGGTGCTAAGATGCTGGGAGGGGAGCTTCCAGGTGGAGGGGCACCAATCCATCTGCTAGTGTTTGCGCTCCACGTGCTTGTGCCTCCTTGCATAGCAAAGTTACACCTTGTGGTGCCACATGTGAAGGAGGCAGCATTTGGGCAATGGTGGGAGGTTAGCCTCTTTGGGTGAGTGGGTGGCATCTGCGGGGTGATGAAGAACTGAAGCCCTGCAATGTCCCACTCTGGCTGTCCTTCATTGGCAGAGGTATAGAACATAAAAGTAAGGATATAATGTTGGAATTGTATAAAACACTGGTGAGGCCACAATTGGAGCATTGTGTGCAGTTCTGGTCACCACATTACAGGAAGGACGTAATAGCTCTGGAGAGAGTGCAGAGGAGGGTTACAAGAATGATGCCAGGGTTAGAAAAGTGTAGCTACGAGGAGAGATTGGATAGGTTGGGGTTATTTTCCTTAGAACAAAGAAGGCTGAAAGGTGACTTGATTGAGGTGTACAAAATTATGAGGGAAATAGATAGAGTGGACAGGATAAAATTGTTTCATTTGGTGGAGAATTCTAGAACCAGGAGACATAGATTCAAGATAAGTGGCAGAAGGTGTAGGGGGGACATGAGGAAGAACTTTTTTACGCAGAGGGTAGTGGGTGTCTAGAATTCGCTGCCCAAGTTGGTGGTAGAGGCAGAAACTCTAAATTGTTTTAAAAAGTACCTGGATCTGCACCTTAAGAGCTGTAAGCTGCAGGGCTATGGGCCGGGTGCAGGAAGGTGGGATTAGAAAGGGCACCTGGGCGTCCTCGGCCTGGCATGGAAAAGATGGGCTGAATGGCCTCCTTCTGTGCCTTAACTTTTCTATGGTTCTATGGTTCTGTGGCTGGGTTGGCAGGGATGCGATGGGAATTCAGATGCAGGCTGGACTAATCAATGCTCCTCTCTCCTTTTCAGGAGAAGACTGGGCACAATTCCGCAGAGCGGATGTGGACTGGCGGATGCCAGGCCCAGTTGGCGATCCTAACACCTTACGAGCAGCAGGCCATGGACCTGGAGAGTCGTCATGCCCCCAGGTCCACTGGTGGTGGTGAGGCTGGGGTGCCATGAGGAGGTATGTTTGGCGAGCACTCAGGTCACCATGTGTGTCCCAGCAGCCATGGCACTGCTGAATGTTCAGTGATTGAAGTTTGCAACATGGGTTGACCATTGATTATGGAAGGATGAGCTCATAATGATCCAGGGGAGTGGCACATCGGTGGAAATTAGATTTTCGGCTAGTGTCCCGGGGCACAGCGGTGAGGGCACTTCACACCCACTTGAGGTGCGGGCAGAGGCAGAGAGTGCCTAGGGCACCGGCACTTGGAGGACCGCTGGGGACCAGGCACATACTTGGTCGGTGGCTGATGATGTGCCACTGGAGTCGTCCGTGAGGCAGCAAACGCTGGAAGTGCAGCAGGGCATGAGGGACAATCTGGTGGAGATACATGAGGCTATGCATGGCATGGTGCCCGTGCTTGAGGAGTCCACGCGGAGCATCACCGATGCAATGAGCCTCATGGCTGAGCACCATGCTTCCTCCATGGAAAGAGTGGCAGCTCTCATGGAGAGGCTTCTGGGCCTCTCAGAGCCTCCTGGGGTTGCGCTCGGACCAGCAAGCCCTCACAGCGGCATTCACCTCAGCTGGTCATTGCCCATGTGGGAGATGGTTTGGGCACCAAGTATCCCAGCTTGGTGCCCATCCATCTACGGTGAACAGGGAGGTCCGAAGCAACCTCACATCGGCGCAGCAGCTTCCTGTCATCTCTGCGGCTCCTCTCCGTGCGCTTCGGATGAGGACACCAGCTCCTCCACCCCTCTGCCAGTGACTGTGGCATCCTATGAGGCTACTGTGACACGGGAGAAGCCATCTGTGGAACTGGCTGCTCCCTCCCAGGTGGGGCCAGCACAGGCTCCACGGGCTAAAGGATGTCCACCAAGGTCATGGAGACCAACAGGACAGTGAGCGGGCTGTCTCAGATGCCAGTGCCAGCGAGGTGACAGCACCAAGACGTATCACCTGTAAGCATAAATTTAAGGCACCTTAGGCACACTACGGGTTTCTCACTGGTGCTTTTAAGTTTGGCCCATAGTAGTTTCTAGAAGACTTGGTGTAATGTCCAACACCTTTTTTTTGGTTTATGAAGTGACATTTGTTCCCTCAATAAAGTTTGACAAGTTGCCATACCTCAGGGTGATTCCTTACTTCTGCAAATGGGTGGGAACCCATGGTGCTATGAGTGAGTTGTTTGACAGTGAGCTTTAGTGACAAGGGCCTTAGTTAATGTTACTATCCAGGCAGATTTAGCACTCAGGTATCAAGTATGGAGCCTACAGCCCTGAAGTGTGTTGAAGGTCCATCTTTGGTGGGCTAGCTGAAGATTCTTTGGATTAAATGGAAAATTTCGCTGCCCATCCAAATCGACCAGGCGGCCTTTGGATATTTTATGAAACCTCATCCATGGGCAGGATGAAGTTTGCAACAGGAATTAAAAATACAACAAAAATGTTGAAATCTCATTTATGACATATCTCTGCTCATGTGACAGAGTCACATGATGGGACATGTTTTTAACATTTTAAAATTATTTATTTATGTTTTTAAAAATCTTCAGCTCCCTGAGGCAGCTCTGTGCCTCAGGGAGCTATCAGTGCACGCACCCATGCGCATGTGCAAACTTCCGCACTCGCCCTCTTCCCGCCCCCACCCAGGCAGCGCTTAGCGTTGCAGGGCACGATTCACACTGGCTGGCCATTAATTGGCCTGCCAATGTGAAATTGAGGTCGGGGCCCAATTGAGGGCGGCGGTTGGCTTCATGTCTTCAAGTCTTCTCCTGGGCCTGCACCCGCCCGATGAGGTAAAAATCCTGCCCCTGCAGCAATTTTCTGAAATTTAGTTGAAATTTAGGTTGAGTTGCTGTTTCCTTGAAGTTAACAGCGGAA
This sequence comes from Cetorhinus maximus, assembly GCF_964194155.1. Taxonomy (NCBI): domain Eukaryota; kingdom Metazoa; phylum Chordata; class Chondrichthyes; order Lamniformes; family Cetorhinidae; genus Cetorhinus; species Cetorhinus maximus. The sequence continues at coordinate 75,163,797 of NC_135882.1, read as the reverse complement.
TGGCACAAATCATCCAGCAACCTGCCATGGTTTGCAATTCATGAGGTATCCCTTCCTTGCTGCCAGTTACTGGATGAAGTGTACATTAATAACAGTGAGCACATTAAACTCTTTTGTGAGCAAATTCTGGGCCATTAACTCATCTAACCCAAATATTTGATGAACTAGCAGAGAATGGTATTTCATGCATTTGTTAGCAATATCACACCGAGTCACTTTAAACTCTCAAATATGATTAACATAAATATGTCCTTTATTCATCATCTTAGCAGTGTATAGGAATCTCAAGAGTTTCTGATTCATAGATTGAATATTTTATGGAGTACACAGTGATTGGTTCAGTGGTTAATAGCATGATGTTGTTTCCAAATTGAACCTTAAATATTTTAATAAATATATTTATTTGGTTTGCTTTAATAGAACAAAGCAGTTGCAATGAGTCCTTACTGAGAAATGGATATAGTGGTGAATTATCTCACCAATGAGAAAGGGAGTTTTGCCAAATGCCTATGTTTTGCAGATCATATAGCTTAGTGAAAGCTGGAAACTAATACTGCTGCAGATGACAAAGTTCAAGGCTAGCCATTTTACAAAAACACAACTGGAATGTATGAAGTCTACTGATTTCATGTTTTCATTACAAACCATTTATGCTGCATTTTAGAGCACACGGATTAAT